>NW_027555514.1:63052873-64362873 GCF_003287225.1 Phascolarctos cinereus | reverse complement strand
AGATCTGAGTTAAAGTTCAGACTCAGATACTTAACTAGCTGTGTGACCCCGGACAAGTCACTTAACCTGTTTCCTCCACTGTAAAATGGGGATAATGATAGCACCTACCTCCCAGGGTTGTTGTGAGGATCAAATGAGAAAAGCACTTAGCGCAGTGATGGGCACATAGTAAGCGCTATATAAACAATAGCTATCATTATTAATATTAGTAGTAGTATCAAAGACATATGTGTGAAGTACTTTGTAAACCTTAAAGCTCTTTATAAATAAGTTATTACTATTATTACTAACATCTCTATTACTTTTCTCTGTTCCTTTGACCACTTATGTGGAGAAAGTATGATGGAAAGAGAACTGGGCCTGTAGTCAGGAAATCTGGATTTGAAACCTGGATTCTGGTATTTATTGGTTGTGTGATTATAGGCAGGCTGCTAAACCTCTCTGAGATTCAGTTCCCTCAGAATACTAAATGGCTAAAGTTAATAGTTTGAAACCTGATTCTAATACTTATTATTATATGCTAACAGAAACATGAAGACCCTTTTATATCTCATCTCTATTCAGCAAAGATCTAGATATGGAATCAAAGAAGATAACAGGTAAAACACTGCAAACTTTAAAGTCTCATGTACATGCTAATCACTACTACTACTACTACTACTACTACTACTACACTACTACTACTACTACTACTACTACCACCACCACCACCACCACCACTACCACTACTACTACTACTACCAGCACCACCACTACTACTTCTACTACTTCTACTACTACTACTACTACCACCACTACCACTAGTACTACCACTACTACTACTACTACCATAAGTAACAATTCCAAGACTGCTTGGGCAGTACATGCTAAGGACAGACATTTTAACAGAGATTCTGAGAAAAGCCACAGACAGAAAAATTACCTGAATATTAAGAGCCAGAATGTTAGTTATTATTGTTATTTTCTCCCTGGATGATAGTGACCAAGGCCATGCCAATGGAATGGAGTGCCATCCTGACAGGTTCTATGAGTAAAGAGGGCAGTGGGCACTGGGAACATTCAGGCAGGCTCTCATGATCATGGTTCTCTTCCTACCACAAAGGCTGCCATGTTCTACGTGAGAGCCAGGACGGCAGCCTGAGTGACTTCTAGCAGTACTAACCCAGAGATATGCCGTACTCCAATTTCACAGGATAGGAATCTATGGCTAAGAGGTTTCATATTTACATAAGTAAATACATCTAAATGCCCCCCTTTCCACTCAATTTTAGGTTATTTTAGGGTTCTCTTTAGGGTTGCTGATCCTTTGGGGGAATACAGCTAAAATCCACACTTATCTGCTAAGAGAAAAATATAGATGATTCCACTGATCTGCTTTGTGAGTTAAGAACAGACTTAATGAATACCCACAAATGATTTTCAAAGTGACTTCGGTTTTACATTATGACTAGTTAAGGGAAAGAGACAAGGGAGAAGTTCGACAGGAGCCAGGAAAAGAAGGAAGTAAGATTGGGTGGGACGAGAGGGAGACAGCCAAACAGAGAGATACTAAGAGAGACAAATGATAGCAGTGAAAGATAAAGAAAATGATAGGAAAACAGAAGAGGCAACGGAGGAAAAGAGATCCCCAGCAAGAGAGAGTGAGAGGATGACTATAAAAAGAGAGACGGGAGGAGTACTGTCCCAATTCTGTGGAGGAAGGAGAGTCCCTCTTACGATGCTGCTGATAAAAGCTTCTGCAGCCACAGAAGAGTACCATACACATAAACAGGGATAATCACATCAAAAATATTATTTAATGCAACAAACATTTGATAAGCATCTACTACTGTGAGCAAAGCATTGTGCTGGTTGCCGGGGTTACAAATAGGAAACATGACTCAGTTCTTAGTGTCAGGGATCTTGCCAAGGAGAAGACCTTTATACAAATTTTCTGTGGCAAATCTTAGTGTGTGGGTTGGAAGTTCCCCATTCTTATGATAAGTGGACTGTAATGAAATGCAGCACGGTGGATAGGGCTCTAGACCTGGAGTCAGGAAGACTCAATAAATTAAAATCTGGCCTCAGACACTTACTAGCTGGGTGACCCTGGGCAAGTCACTTAACCCTGTTTGCCTCAGTTCCTCATCTGTAAAATGGAGATGGAAATGGCAAAGCTTTCCAGTACTTTACTAAGAAAATTCCGAACTGGATATGACTGAAAGTGACTGAACAATAACAAAATGGATCTAGACACCAAGCCTCAGTTTACATACTTGTCTTTCTTAACAAATGAGGTGAAGCAAGGATTCTCTGAAGGCAGCAAGTTTTGACATCCACAGCTTTAAACATACACAAAACACCTCCTGAACACTTGCATGGGCGTGTCCACACCCAAAGGGCTCCTCTGGGTGGGTAGCTGAAAAATAATGAAGGGGAAAAGTAACATAGGAAAACACACTTTGGCCTGAATTGCTGACATGACAAACTGCCTCAGTTCTGTTTGGGTGGTGAAGATTGCAGAGTGCAGTGTCTTCCTGGTACAAAGAGATTTCCCTGGGTGACTCCTGAAATCTTTTAAACAATGAAGCACAAAAGTAAGTGCCATTTTAACCTCCCAGAGTGGAGACAGGAAGTTTGTTAAAGGGCCCTAAGAATGGAAAGTCATGATCTTGTCCACCAGCAGAGCTAATTAAAACCAGGAGGGGGGTATTGCGGATTGGCTATCAAGAATCCCTAGAGCAAACAGCCCAGACTTTGCTTAGATATTGGCGTCCAGTGTCCAGTGACTGGAATGAGAAAGGATTCCACTCTGCTCACGATCCAAACACAGGGAAAAACACCACGGCATCAGCAGTGCTTGGGAAGGCATTTTCACTTTTTTTAAGGTGACAAAATGTGTAACAGAAATGTCTTCTTTTGAAGAGATACTGAAGTCAACAGAGTCTTGGTATACAATGGGAAAGAGCAGACCAATTCTCCTCCCTTCTTTGGGGTTGGCCGTGTACTTACAGGTTTTTGTGTCTTGACCACTTTCTCTAACCCAAATGATGATGTGCTGAAAGTCAGGACAAGGCACAGCGTTTTTTTTAAAAGTCCGCTTTTGTGTGTTTGAGCACCACTACAGTTCAGCAAAATGGTACTGTGGATAGAGCTCTAGATAGATAGACCTGAATTCAAATGTGACCTCACACACTTATTAGCTGTGGAATTCTGGGCAAGTCACTTCACCTCTGTCTCAGTTTCCCCATATGTAAAATAACACTTAATTGCCAGGATTGTTGTCAGGATCAAATAAAATAATAAGTGTAAAGTGCTTTAAAAAATAATAATGCTAATAGAAATAACAGCTAACATTTATATAGTGCTTACTATATGACAGGTACTCAAGTGCTTTACAATTATTATCTCATTTGATCCAACAACCCTAAAAAGCTGGTGCTATTATTATCACCGTTTTACAGATGAGGAACTTAAAGTGATATATAAATTCTATTATGACTGTTGTGATTTTCATTACTATTATTATGATTATCAGTCTTTCCCTAGATGGTGGTGACCAAGGGCTCCTCGGGGCCATGCCAGTGCAGTGCTGGCCCTGACAGGTTGTACCTGGTGACAGCCTGTGCTCGTGTCTTCTGAAGACCAGTCTGATTCTGCCACTTACTGCCAATGTCATTTAATATTTCCTGGCCTTAGTCTTCTAATTTATAAAATGAATGCATTGGACGTGATAACCTCAATGATTCCTTTCAGCCCTAAAGCAATGACCCTAAAGTTCCCAGAGACTCATTACCACATAGGAGGCACAGCAACCCTGGAAGACCATATATTTACCAACCTGTCAAACGGGCTGTGATTTGTCCTGGTGGAAAGGAAGTCCCTATATGTTCAAAATAAGCGAGCACAAAAAAGCAGATGCAGACTTGGGCCATGCACCTCCTCCTTTTTAGAAGTGTGTGTGTGTGTGTGTGTGTGTCTTATGGGGGGAAATTAAGCACTCTATCCACACACCTGGATATATGCGCAAGCATCATCACAATGCACGTACGTAGGGGCTCATTCAGTATCTACAGAACTGATATCTGTTGGCATGACTGAACTGATGCAGAGCAAAGTTAAACAGAACCAAGAAAACAGAGATGATGGCTACCATCGACAGGCAGGATGACAGAATGAAGATGAATGCCATAAAAATCACCATCACCAAGCTTGGCCCCAGGATGAGATAAGAAGAATGTACTTTCCCCACTTCCTTCTTTGCAAGGGTGGGGGCCTATGCATGCTAAACAGTGCATGCTTTATCAGCCTTGGTTGATATGTTGGTTGGTTCCGCTGAAATGTTTTCTCCCCTGCTCTTTTTGTTCTTTGCTACAGAGGATGGATGGTCTGTGGTAGGGAAGGAGGGAGGGATAGTTTTTAGAAATGAAACAAGACTGCTGTCCTCAAACAAGCCACCCAACAGAAAGGCTTTTGTTTCTGCCTCTTCCAGTGGTACAGATCTGCATCAATTACCTGACCAGTTTTGTCCACCAGAACCTAGACGGAGAGTTGGCAAATGTGAAACTATGAGGATTTTTTTAAACAGCCTCAGTACCTAGACTATAAAAAAGGAGATTTCTTGACCTTTCCAAAGGAAGATGCTTTTACACATTCGATGCACGCATTATTTTGATCTTTAAACGTGCCAGTACCGAGGAACCTTTTAACAAGTACATTTCCCCTACACTGGGCCTCCTTGCTTGTCAATGTCATTGGGTCCATCTGTTCCCTTGAGGTGCAGGGAGCCACTGGCCTGAATGGCCATCACTGACCTGCCCAGATATGGGGTTTGAAAGAACATTAGCTGATTTCTCATATGCCTAAGCCTTCCCAATTCTTACACCAGGAAAACAAAAATGGAAGCTATGCTCCCAAACAGCTAATACGGCACACATACTATGGGAACACAGATCTTTCAGGGAGCAGGTTGGGCATGAATGCCTGAATCAAGGCTAATCACTGCACCATGGACTGAGAGATGGTAGAAACGCCTGGCATAGGTACAGCCTCCTCATTCGAGCAAACTGAGTCACAGAGAGACGGAAAGACTCAAAGGGTTGTTGTCTGAGGCCCAAATGAGACAGTATTTGTAAAGTACTTATTAGCACAGTGCCTGACACATATAGGCACTATATAAATGCTAGCTATTATTATTACTATTATTATTGCTTGGCAAGGATCACACTGCTAATAAGTATCTGTGGCAGTATTTAAACCCAAATATTCCTAACTCCCAGTCCAGCACTCTATCCACTATGCTTATACAAGTTGAAGTGAGCTGTAATCCATCATCTACAGACCAGCAACGAAGAAGAATAAAATAAGCTGTATGATGTCTTTGCCTATAACTCTGACAGTGATCTTCTTACGCTGAGAAGGTCTATAAAGATGATCTTAAGGGTTACCTTATGAAAACTCTCTCTTGCTTGATCTGCTCCCACAGCTAATAAAACTACAGCATTTTATGACTCCTCCCCAAAACACCCTCCACTCTGCTCATTCAAGCTGTTCCTTCAGTAGCAAAATGGCTTCAAATCCCCAGACCATAAAAATGATGCAAGATGTCGGGGCAGTAGAAGCTATCATCCATGCAGCAAAAACGTAAAAAAAACAGTGTGTTTCAGAATATCCTTCAATTCCACCCTAGGAGTGCTAGCAATGAAGGGGAAGAAAAGACCGACCTAAGACTTTCCCCTGCTGTTTGCGGTCCTCACTCTATCTAACCCCTGTAAGGTTTAATCTAAATAGACAACTTTTTCCCCCTTCATTTGAAAATGTTCAGGCCCCAACTCCCTAAGCACTCAGTTGAAGAGATATAAACTGAACTCTACCCTTTGTATCTCAAATTTAAATCAGTAGGTTCACAATTACTTTTTTTTATTATTAAAGTACATGTTACCAAACTTAGTGGGATTTTATTTTCTCTAGTGAGAGCATTTTGTAGTTAGCTAATTACTTTCTTCATGTTCTCTGGAGGATGCCACTTCAATCTGGAATTTACCACTAAGTTCAGAATTTCCTTACGTTCAGAACAAATGCAGCACGCACACTTTTTTTCCCCCCCAGTTTAGAATGTGGTATTTTTGCTCTGCAGGCCTGTTAAAGAAGGCCCTTATTAAATCCATTTTCTCTGAGTCTCAAAAGATGGCTCATGGTTAGGATTCATTCCACTGGCTTTCCAAGGGTAAGAAATGTCTCTTGATAAGCTAATTTGGTCAGCAAATTTAAAGAAAAGCAAGGATTCTTATATGTATCACATAATCTAAGTCCATATATTTGTCCTATCAGTCTCTCCAAATCTCTTCATGCTTTGCTGTGCCTTGTGTAACTGCGAAACTCGCCTTCCAATAGTATTTATGGTTCTATTACAGCCACTAATGAGAGGCAACATGTGTATTAAAAAGAGCCCTGGATCATTATGGAGCACTGAGCTTTCTAGTCCTGGTTCTGCAGATTGTGCTAACTCACTCGAGTCACTTACACTCAGTGGGCCTAAGCTTCTTGTGCTGCAAAAACAGAGCGTTTGGACCAGATGATCTTTAACATTCCTTTTGGCTGCTAAAAACTATAATTCTGTATGCTGATATACTTAAAAACTCTATGTGGAAAGGATAGTTGGTAAATTTGAAAAGGAGTGGATTTTTGGCCTAAATTTTATAGATACCTGGCACAATCCAATTTAACAGCACAGACCCAGCATAAATATGTCCAGATATAGAGAGTATGGTTGTCGAATTTATGAATTTCTCAGAACTGAAGTCAGTGTCTGTTTTTTCTCAGGCCATTATTTTCACGTTAGCATCCTGATTCTGTATGTTTCCCAGGCATAATGGACTCTATTTTCTACAGTAAGCCTATAGGGAGGCATTGGCTATACTTCTTCATTGTTTCCATACTTCCACCATCAGTCATTTCATCAGTAAGAGCACTTTTTTCCACCAATGTAGATCACTAGACTTTCCATCCAAATAACAGGGGCATCACTGGGTGGCCAACCTGATGACGAGCATCTCAGCATTCAAACAGGCAGGACCTTTAATAAGAGATAAATAATGCATCATCAAGCCCAGAACGTTGTCTTTTCAGCTTAGAAGGACCTGCTATCCAGATACTATTTTGTATATGGAAAAGAGAAGGAATACTTCCATCCTTCCCTCCCTTAGTGGTCTTCTCTCCAACCAGGGCTTAAATTAGTAGGAAAGAAGACTACCTGGGAGCCAAAAGCATCTTCTGCCCAAAGGAGACTTCAAGAATAGAGGAAATGTTACTGTTCAATTCAATTCAGCAAACATTGACTATAGTCGACTGGAGATGAACTGAGGCGACTGGGGGGATATGGTAAATGGATGGCTGAATTGATGAACCTTTAACCTTTAGATACATTCTGTCACACCTCTACCACAAGCATTTTTCAATTTCCAATGGAAAAATATACATGCCCAGAGTTTATCTGAGAATGGCTTAGGTCTACCGAAAGCATCAAGCTATTTCTCAATTTCCCAGCTATCTCTTCCTCCTACTCAGTTGTAGGCTCAGATCATTACTCATCTGCACGTATTTATGGACTGAATCAATAAGCTATCCACCACTGTCTTAGTCTGGACACTGGCCAGAAGTGAGTCTTTGGCCACCTAAGTTTTTTCTGTGTGCCTTGAACAAAGAATTTTTATAAATAAATCATTATCAAATGTTGAGTTATATGAGTTTAATGGTACAATGTCTATATTCACCGAAGTCTTCCTAAGTTGCTTAAGAATTGGTACCAACGGGTATATCAGCTTCACAGAAGGAACCATTCAACCAATAAAGATTTCAGATTTAATCAACTGGAGCAAAGATTCATTTCCTCTCATTGAGCAAAGCTGACACTTAAGAAAAAATCTGAGCCTTTTTTAGCTTTGAATCCCAGTTTTTCTTCCCCAATAGGCTGGTAGCCCTGGGCTCTTCTACAAAACTCCATCAGTCATATATGATCTTACCTTCAGATTTGAGAAAAACATCTCCAAAGTGAATTGGAAAAACTTAGATCCTAGCTGAAGTGTATTATAAAACTATTTTTAAAAGTATGTTTATTGTGTGGTTTCACATTCACAGATGGATGCTTTTACTTATTTATATATGGAAATGCACTCATTTTTTTTTAGCAAAAGAGCTTTTTAATACCAAAGAAAACTAACCACAATTCATCTACTCCAACGTAGGGGCTCATCATTTTCCAAAATAATCAAATACTTACTAGGTACTTACTACATAGAATGCACCATAATTAATTTACAACGAAATAATCACTACACAAATAGCTAGCCTTAAGGCTTGTCAAACATATTTCATTTGTTCTTCACAATAACCCTGGGAAGTAAGTGTTATTATTATTCTCATCTTACAGATGAAGAAACTGAGGCAGAGGGAGGTTAGATAACTTGCGTAGGGTGGCACAACTAGGAAGTGTGGGAGTGAGGCTGGATTGGAACTCAGGTCTTCCTGCCTCCAGGTCCTATGATCTATCCATTGTATCACCTACCTACACAAAAAAGGTAGTAGCGGCCTGTGGGAGGGATATTTAATACTCCCACAATCCAGAGCAAAGCCAATCAAAAACCTAACTCAGATTCATGACGGATCAAATAATCTGAATGTTGGTCAAATTTGACATGCTTAGGAAAGATTACCAGTCCAACTGACACAGAGGATTAAAGAATCATGGAATCACAGCCTAGAAGGGAACTTTGAGGTCATCCAGTCCATCTCCCCCCTTTCACAATTAAGATGGTGACACCTAGAGATTAGATGAATTGCCCAGGGTCACATGTACTAGAATTTGAACTCAGTTCCTCTGATTATAAATCCAGCACTTTCATCATTGGACTACAAGGCAACGTCCCTGACTGAAAACAAAAACCAAAAAACCAACTCACAACATATTTGAGTCAGTGGTTCCACAATAAATTTTGATGTTTGCAGTTTCTTATTTATTGGTGAAAGGCTGTATACTACACTGCATTTCACAAAATCCTATTTTGCCAACAGTTTATCAAGCTACATTCCTATAAGTCATGATCTTGAGTTAAACTGGTCTGTGGTCCACCATAATCCTAAACCCTCTGTAAAACTTACTTACCTAAGCAACACGCTACTCTTCAACCAAGAGAATTTCAACAATTCTACCCTCAAAAAAGCATTCATTATTAGTCCAGGAAAATATTCATGATGCCAGAGACCTAGAAAGAGTTATTACCCACAGAGTTTAGAGAGGCCAGGTTTTTTGAAAGGGCTTAAAAAATTCTTGTCCAAGGCAACTGATACTGTGTCCAGGCCCTTAGGGTTGGGGCACTCAACTCAAAAATTAAAAATATTTTTAGTCTTCCTTTTTGTCTCTTTAAAAAATTTTTTTGGACACTAGGTGTCCCTATGTCTAATATGGAATTGAGGCCACTCACAACCTGACCTGGATGCTTTAACCTGTTTCATTTCTGATATGGGATGATTTGTCCCTCCACAGGCAGCCTGATGGCCCCCTGCTTCTAGGGCTCACCAAATGAATGCAGATACCACATGGGCTTTACCCCTACTGCAGCTAGAACTCCTAAACTCAAGCTATCCACCAGCCTCAGCCTCAATAGCAGTGGAGATTACAGGTGTGTGCCACCATACTCAGTTTCTTAGCAGAGAAGAGAAACTGAGGAAAGAGATGAAAACAAAAACAACAATAAAAAGTCATATCTACATTAGACCTCAGCAAGGCACAAGAGCCCATATCTATTCTCCATGAAAGAGCCCTTCAGTGACTACCTGCCCTGTCATCTAGTCAACTTTACAGGAAAAGACCCCCCAGATTGACCATGGTCCCCATGACCAACCCCTTTCAAGAATTCACAGTGACACCCAACTTCCTTCAGTATCATTTAGGAAATGCTTTCCTCTGGTCTAGGATTTGAGCAGCCTGAAATCCAATAGCGACAGGAGAGGCTTTCCCTAGACTTGGTCTCATGTTCTCGAGTTCTCTTAAGAAAAGGGTCTGAACCAGGGGTGGGTAACTTGCAGCCTCGAGGCCACAAGTGGTCCTCTAGGTCCTCAAGTGTGGCCCTTTGACTGAATCCAAACTTCAAAGAACAAATCCCCTTACTAAAAGGATATGTTCTGTAAAACTTGGACTCAGTCAAAAGGCTAAACCCAAGGACCTAGAAGGCCATATGTGGCCTCAAGGCCTCAGGTTCTGCACCTCTGATCTGGACACTCAACACAAATCTTACAGAGCTTAATTTTCATGCTGTTTTTGCATACGATTTCAATATTATACAAGTGTTAGGACAAATTGACATTTCCTCATTTCCTGTCCCCAGGAGACAGTTCCTTACCCTAGCTGAGTCATGTTAGACCCCATGCATGCTTGCTGTGATTCAGCTGAAGCCTAGTGTTCTAGAACAATCGAGTTTTTATGAATAAAGCTCTCTGGTACGCTCGAATGAACTTCCTATCTTTATACTGCTCTATTCAAGAACAGCATGGTGAGTCACAGAATTGCAAACGTCTGCCAACCAAAATGGGCCACACAACGAATATCTACTGCCACAGAATTAATATCTACATTCAAAATGCAATGTTAAGCTGACTGAGGTTCGTCACTGACAAAGTTTAAGTACTTGGCCACCACGATGAAAGAGAAAAGAAAATGGTGCTATCTCCAAAGTGCTAACTCAGAATTAGCAGCAGTTAATTTTGGGTTCATTAGTAGAGATGCAATATCTTGTTAACAGCAGTAGCTTTGGTGCACTGAGTTATTCTAGTTAATCACGCTGCAAATACTCAAGCGGCTCTTTCACTAACACGCTCCCATGTGAAATCACCTGAGAAGGGGTTTTTTATTTTTATTTACTTTTGTTGTTAGTTGTTGTTATATAGAACACGAATTAGTTTTGGGTTCTGTCTCTTTTCAAGAGCGATCATGATGCTAATTTAATTAAGGATTGAACATTTGTGTGCCTGATGGTAGCAAAGTCTATTTTGCTGAAACAGTTGGTTTGTGAGATATTTCTGGTAAACAGTTATGGTTTTTTTACACAATTAAGTTGTTTTGGTATTTATGAGTACCTGATATAAATAAAACGCCAATCACTTAGAACTTGTAAACAGCTTCTTTTCAAATACTTTTTTTCAATGTCTCAGAACTTCTATTGGAGCATTTGGTGAGTATTCTAGACTGTTTGGACATCTGAATACGTGACGAAACACAAAACAGGCAGGGAGGCCACGTTCTCCTTCTGGTCACCTCTGGTGTCTTGTAAACCTACGTTCTTGCGGCCAGGATCAAGTTCTGGTGCACATCATGACCTTGTACCTAATGCGGCATCCTGTCTGCTGCACTCCAGCTGAATGAGCTCTCTGCCTTGCACCTGTCTTTGCTGCCTGACTGACAGACCCTGGTGCCTGTATATGGGATTTTTTGACTATCCATTGCCTGGTTTCCTAGACTTTTTTTTTATTTACATAGCTTTCATTCTCTCGCAAATGCAAAGTTATGAGGTTCAGTGATGAGTTCGATATATTTAATTTTTACTCTTTAACTGGAGAGCTCCAATACCACTAATTCAAGCCAAGCAGACAAAAATAGTTCCTGTAGAATGGTCCCTCTGGGTTCACACTAGGCCCCTAAATCTGACACATTAAGAAAACAATAACGTTCACTTAAAAGTGACTTTTAATTCAATTATACCACCATTTTTTAAGTAAATGCCTACTCTGTTCCTTGACATTAAGCACTGTTAATCAGTGTTGTAAAGTAGTTTTTAAAAAAAAATGATAAATTTACTATTACCACTGATAGGTGGTACAACGGATAGAGCTCTTAGACTTGGGAATCTAGAGGACCTGAGTTTGAATGCTGCCTTAGATACTTATTAGCTGGGTGACCCTGGATAAGTCACTTAAATCTGGAAAATGTGGTTAACGACTGCATTTATATCCCAGGGTGGTTGTGAGGATCAAATGAGATAATATTTGAAAAATATTTTGCACAGTTTAAAGCATTTCATAAATGCTAGCTATCATCATTATTACTCCATGCTAGAAGAATAAAATCATCTTTGGCATTAGTACAGAGAGAACTTCGAGAAGGCTGACATAAGTAACAGTATTCTTGGGAGGCAAAGTACAGCGAGGCTACATCTATCTGATCCCCTTGCCTTCTGAAAGGGCCCTGCCCAAGACTCTGACAAAGAAGTATTAGTTTTATTTTTTTCCTTTTAAATAATAAGTTTTATTGGTGCTTTTGGTTTACGCTTACCCACTTCTAAATATTATACTATCCCACAATCCCCGCCACCCCCCACTCGTAACAAAGAAAAACAGTTAGGCCAGCCAACACAGTGACCTCATATGACAAAGAATGCAGCATTCCACACCCAAAGTCCTCCACCCCTCCAAGAGCAGTGGCGCTTCCTTAGCTGTCCTCCAGGACGAATAGGGAGCATCATCCTGACTCTGTTTTCAACCTCCTTGATCATTCCTTGTTTACACTGTCGTAGTCATCACGTATATTGATCTGGTGGTATTCAATATACACCAATTCACACAGCCTCTTTCTTCTCTGAAATCCTCATGTTCATTATTTCTTATGACCCAGTAATGTCTCATTATATTTGGGTTTTTTTCTTTTTTAAAGGCAGTTGGGGTTAAGTGACTTGCCCAGGGTCACACAGCTAGTAAGTGTCAAGGGGTTGGTCTGAGGCCGCATTTGAACTCAGGTCCTCCTGACTTCAGGGTCCGTGCTCTATCCACTGCGCCACCTAGCTGCCCCATCTCATTACATTTGTACAGCACCATTATCCAGATAGTCCCCTGATCAATGGGTACTCACTTTTCCCCCTAGTTTTCTGTAATCACACAAAGCGCTGCGAGGAATATTTTGTCACATATGGGGCACAACAGTTAACTCGACTGTGGGCATCTTCACCCCTTTTCCAGCTACACATTAGCTGCCCAAGCCATGAGCCAACTCTACCACGAGGCTGACTCCCTGGGGATGATGATGGTAACCTCCCAGAACTCATTCCTCAATGAGGAGTCCACATAAACTAAGTGACTCACATTGTAGTTTAAGCTTTTCTCTGTGAGAGGAAGAACATCTGGTCATCATCAGATTACAAATGCACTGAGGTTAGAAACTAATCCTTTTCCTCTCTGCATCTTCCCCAGTATCTGGGACATACACAATAAATCACAGAATCCTACAAACTGGAGGGGATCTCAGAGCTCCTCTCGTCTAACCAACCTCCTCTACCACACCTCTGACTAGCAATCACCTATCTATTTGCTTCAATTTTCCCACTGATATTATGCTTAGTACCCTACTATTTAATTGTTAGGAAGTTAATCCTTATTCTCCTCATTTTGAAATGAAATCTGCCTCCAAAACATCAGCCCTATGAATCCCCCCCCCAAAAAAAAAGCCCAATAGGATCACGGATTTAGAGCTGGAAGGGACCAGCTTTCTCACTCTCATTTTACAGACAAAGAAACTAAGGTTAAAGTGACTTCCTCAAGGTCACACAGGTAGGTAGCAGAGTTAGGATTTGAACCAGGCGTTCCACCTTGAAATCCCATAATCTTTCCATGCGCCATGTGGTCTGCTTCAGTGCGCATCTTCCAAGTGACTACTCTTCAGGTATTTTAAGACTGTAAGCAACTGGAAGAGGCAACGAATTTCGGTTGGCATCCCAGCCGTATTCCCTGCACAACACTGGGTAGAACATTTTACCTCTACAGGATAAGGGAGTTAGGCTAGGATCCAAAGTCCTTCCCAGTTCCAGATCTTGTGATGCTCTTATATTCTTCCATAGCATCATACTGAATTATTCATTACTCCTCTTTTAAAAAATGATTATTTTATTGAAACCTTTTTTGTTACATTACTCTTACTTGCCAATGGCCTCTACCTCAAACACTTTCTCGTAACAAAATGCATTGACATTTGCAATGACATTTAGTAGGTACTTAATAAACACGTACTTGTGGATTGACTGACTTATGCCTCATTCTGTAACTCTGGTTCACCTAGAGAAGGTTATGTTTTCACTGTTGGCCCTCTGACATCAGGACTCGTCACTATATTGGTCAGAGTTCTGTTTGACTCAGTGGCCCCACTATTGTGGGACTTTTGTAAATTGTTCTTAATTCTGCTTACTTTGCTTGGCATCAGCTCACACAAATCTTTCCAAGCTTCTCTGAATCCTCCCAAAGGAAGTTCACTGGCAGATCTCCTGACTCCCAAGTTCACTACACTACGCTCCCTTCCAGCGTCACTGGGATCTAAGGGGTTCCACCCCAAGGCTGGCTCTCATCCGTCCTTGCTGAATTGCCTCTTTGCCAATGATTGGGAAGCTCCCTACCTTCCCACATACATCCTGCTCTAATAGTGCCTCCCAAAACTGTAACTAGCAATTCTGGCACCTGGGGCAAGCACTGCAAAATTGTAACTTGGTACAAAAGGTATGGTATGAAAGGCGCCATCAAATCAATATTTTATGAGAAATTCAGTTGTGGGCTGGGAAGAGGAGACCTCAAGGAAAGAGAGGCTTGGGCCTCAGGACTTGGGACTCTGGGTCGTCTCCGGGCCACTGCAGAGGCAAACGTCAGTAAGGAGAGAGCAGGGTAGGGCCAGGCCAAGCGGTAACTGAACTGGGGTGTGGCAGCTGAGGGGAGGAAGCGTAGGATCTGAAAGCTTACAATCTTACCTCATTTTTTCTTGCTAATTGGATACTAATTTGAGTTATTCCTACCTATTACTGAAGGTGTGCAAGCCCTGTCAGCCCCTTCTAAATTGTGGCACCCTGAGAAAAGTCCCAGTCGTCCTGTCCTAGTTATGGCTCAAGGTCTAGCACAGCCAAGGAGCTTCTAAGACATTCTTTACAACCATACTGAGGTGATATTCCTTCCGTGATTAATCTGAACGACCCCATACGGGGTCTTGACCCACAGTTTAAGAAGTGCCGAAGGGGTCGAGAGTGAGAAGCCCTGGTCGCAGTAACTGCAGAGATGCTCTTCCCCTCTTCAGTTGTAACCTCTTGGTTTGATTTGGGGAAGCGCAGTCCAAGGTGATGGAAATTCATGACCTGAGCTCCACATTAGGCAAACTGCCACTTCTGCACCAACGCCTTTTCCCCTTCCTTTTATTTCTGGTTGGCTGGATTTTCAGGACAAGGATGTCATAGCAAGGATTTTTTTTTTATCTCTACTTTACAGAGATGAGGGAGAACTGAGGCAGAGAGTTATATAATAACTTGTTGAAAGTTCTGGAGTAGATGGCAGAGCCTCCTTATTCCCAACTCAGCACCTTTTTTCACCCAGCAAATACTATGTTCCTAGGTCTATGAACAACTAAAAAAGACTTAAGACAAAAAGCCATTCCCCAATAGATACACAGTCCTCAAAAGAACTGTAAACTATTAAGAACTATATAAAATAAATGCTGTAAGTCACAAATAATAAGAAAAATGCAAATCAAAACAAGCCTGCAGTTTTACCTCATGCCCGTCAAATGGGCAAAGATGACCACAGACAGAATCAATGTTGGAGGGGCTGTGAAAAGATGGGCACACTACTGCATTATTAGTAGGGCTGTGAATTAGTCCAATTATTTTGGAAAGCACCTGAGAATTATGCAAATAAAATGACTAAAATATTGATTCCCTTTGACCCAGAGATTTGCTAAACATATATCTCAATGGGATTACTGATAAAAAAGAAAGGCCCTACTTATACCAAAATATTTATAACAGCACTTTTTTTTAATAGTAGCAGAAGAAAATTTAGGTGATCAGATCACCTGGGTTCAAATTCTGGCTCTTTCACATACTAGCTATGTAATCTCTGGCAAGCCATTTCACTTCCATCAGCCTCAATCTCTTCATCTGTAAAATGAGAGATGTGGACTCATCTCCCTTTCCAATAACAGGAAAAATGTAACTGATATTTTTCAGATCTGTAGTCTCCTTTGAAAAATGCTCTTGTGTCACAAAGTAATGCAAATAAACTGCAAATATGCTCACAAATGAAACGCTTCTAAAGACCTCGATATCAGATAATAGAACACTGTATCTAAGGCTGGAAGGAACCTCATAGTTCTATATACTCAGCTCTTATTTCTCCCCTAAGATGTAGCCCTGTATCACTGGCTAACTTTGGAACATTTCAAACTGGATGTCCCAGAGACCTCAAACTTAACTTGCCCCAACCTGAACATGTTATCTTTCTCCCCACACCCTCCCCTCTTCTAAACTCAACTTCTTTCAAAGGCACCACCATCCTTATATAGTCTCTGCCCTTATCCTCAACTTCTCATTCTCCTCTAGCCCACATAATAATAAATAAAAATAGCTAGCATTTATAGAGCACCTACTATGTTACCATAAAGTTTGCTAAGCACTTTACAAACATTATTTCATTTCATCCTCACAACAATCCTGGAAGGTAGGTGCTCTTTTTTTTAATACCCATTTTTTAATACCCACTTTACAGATGCAGAAACTGAGGCAAGCAGTTTAAGTGATTTGCTCAAGATCACGTAGCAAGTATCTGAGGATCTTCCTGAGTCCAGGTCCAGCACTCTATCCACGTGTCACCATGTGTGTATGTATGTATATGTGTGTGTGTGTGGGTGGGTGTGTGTGACACACACACACCCATCCCACCAGTTACCAAATTTTGCCTTTTCTATCTTCACAACACCCTTCCCATCAAACCTTCTCTCCACTCACACAGCTAACACCTTAGCTCAAGCCCTCATTCCTTCCTGCCTAGATTATTGCAATAACCTCCCAAACCTCCCAGCTTAAGTTTCTCTGGTCTATCCTGCCACACCAAGCTGTCAAAGTAACTTTTCTAAAGTGAAGATCCAACCATACGATCCCTCCACTTAAGCAACTCCAAAGGTTCCCCATTATTTATTATCACCTCTAGTTCAGCTTTTAAAGCCCTATACAACCTGGACCCAATAATATTCCATCTTTTATCCCCATGCCTTTTCACTAGATTCCCCACAGGCCTGGAATTCACTCTCTCCTTATCTCGATCTCCTCTCCTCCTTCAAGATGAAGCTCAAGCACCATCTTCTGCATGAAGCCTCTCTTGATCGCCTCAACTACTGCCTCTCAAACTACCTTATATCTAACGCCTTTGCATATATTTGTATTTATTCACTTTATATTTATGCTGTGCATATTTACATATGTACTTGTTTTCTCCATTGCTGCATGTAGGGAAACGTGATGTGGACAAAGATAAGAAGATAAGTATGTTTAATAGAAGGCAGGATGTGATAAGGACAAAACAGAGATCCAGATGGTGTCATCTAGGACAGTGGTACCAAACTCAAATAGAAACAGATCCTTGTGGGCTGCATACTAATGAAGAAAACCATAAATTAATATTAAGTAGGTTGTATTATATTTAAATTTATTCTCTTAAATATTTCCCAGTTACATTTTAATACGGTCCAGACCACTTTAAAGAGTATCGCCTCCTGGCAGTTAAGTGGGACACCTCTAATCTCGGAAATTTTAGATGGGGAATATGTATGTTTTCAGTGGGAGGGATCAAGGAAGGTTTCACAGTGACATGGGAGATGAGCTATGGAGGATCAGAAAGACTCTGAAAGATAGACAGAGGCAAAGATGGGGAGGAAATTCATTCCAGGCACAGGGGATGAGAGTGTGTAAATGCACAGAGGAAAAAGATGGAAGGTCAAGTGTGAGGGCCTGTCAGCGGTCCGGTATGGTAAGCTCACGTTGCCCGACTATAGAGAGACAAAGGCCAAGGGAAGGAGAATCCTATTTTGTCAAATGGGAACCTCTTAAGATTTTAGGTCAAGGTGATGAATGACAAGATCATTAGATTATTTCAGCAGCTCTGTGGAATCTGGATTGCAGGGAGGAGAGACGGATGACAGAGAACAAATTAGACACTATTACCAAGTCCAGGAGAGGTGTCAAGAACAGTGGAGAGAAGGGGATGGCTGATAAAGCACTGGGTTTGGAGACTGAGGATATGGGTTTCTGTGCTGGATTTATTCTTTTTCTTTTTTTTTGGTGAGGCGGCAGGGGTTAAGTGACTTGCCCCGGGTCACACAGCTAGTAAGAGTTAAGTGTCTGAGGCTGGATTTGAACTCAGGTCCTCCTGACTCCAAGTACAGAGCTCTGTTCAGTGAGCCACCTAGCTGCTCCTACTGGCTTTCTTCTTGTTGGCTGTGCAGTCTTGCCGGGTCACTGAATGGGGTTGGGGAGGTAGTCTGGATGAGATGACCTCTAAGGTTCTTTCTAGTTAGTTCTAACTCCTATGATGCTTTAAGTATGTAGAAGCCTTCCAAGCCACGGAAAGGAATGTGTTTCATGAGATGAACAAAAAGATTCTTTGGTAATTATATCATTGACCACCTGTGTCAGCAATCGAAAGAATGACATACACAAATCACTTCGAGACTGCAAAAAACTCAGTGTTTTAGATTAAAAAAATAAATTAATTTGGAAGAAAACTGGGAAATAATTGAAAATAGTAATAGTCTTTAAAAGCACTCACTCACTAACTGAGTGACCCTGGGCAAGTCACTTAAACCCCTCCCCCACTCTCACTGCCTCCAAAAAAAAAACTGACAACAACAACAAATAAAAATAAAAGTACAGTGGTTTAAGGAAAACGCATGCGATGTTGAATTACAAATCAGGCATTTACAGACCTTGCAATTTGTTGTGGTTTCAAAAACTGCATGAATATGGCAATGTTTGGACCATAAAGCAGCCAGTAAACATTTACCGCCTACCAAGCACAGGACTGGGCTAAATGCTGGGGACACAAAAAGAGCAAAAGACAGTCCCTGCTCTCAAGGAGCTCACAGCCAAAGGAGCGAGACAAGAAGCAAACAAATGTTCACAAACACATAAATAAGAAATAATTAATAATTAAAACAGAAATAGGGCAATTAAAGGCAAGACAGTCGTCTTTTAACATAGCGCACAACCTAAATACTAACACATTCTAATGAGACTTACACAAACTGGAAGGAGACTAGTCAGTTAGACACTGAATTCTGGATGAGGCAGACCTGTCAGCAAAAGGCAATCTACGTTATAAAACTGTGTTTCTTGAGAGATAATAATGCTGAAGACTTAGAATCTATTCTTTGTGACGATACTCTCCCTTAACTAACAAGACAGACAAGCTCTCTACAGAACCTTGGATAAGTCAATTCTTTATCTCAATAATTCCATCTCTTAAATAGAGGCCTGCCCACCTTATGGGCCAGAGATATACTATATTCTGAGGGTTAAATAACTGTTTATCAAAATACTCCGGAATTCTCAGAAACAAAGAACTTCAAATGAATCAATACATTAGTAAGCTTTTCTTTGGAGTTTTTTCCATCTGGAATGAGGTCATGCTGACTTTTAAGTCTGTAGGGTAACTAGTAATTCTTTATATACTAATCTAAAATATAGCCAGCATTCATTCAAGTCAGGAGACATTTAAAAGATCACAGAGTCGGAAGAGACTTTAAAGACCTCTAGCCTTTAAAGATCTCTGTGGAAAAAACCAAAAAAACCCTGAGGCTGAGAAAAGCTAAATGACTTGTCCAAAGTCACAGCTAGTTAGAGATGAAACAATGACTACTACCTAGTCATCCTGACTCCCCACCTCAATGTACTTGCTATTAAGGAAATGTGATATTTTGGTTTTAAGAGACAGCAAGGATTTTTTTTAATGCCAGGGACCATAAATGGGGATATTTGATAATTTTAACTGAAACAAAACAAATTAAATCAACAAATTCACACCCTTTTCCCCTAAAGCTGGCATATTTACCTTCTCAAAACTATCAGTATGAAGTTCACTCTAAATTTACAACGCTGCCCAAACATCCCTTTGGTTACTGTAAAGCTACCAGAGAAACACAGAGATGTTTATTGAACAAGTGGCACATTTTTTGACTAAAGCCCCCAAATTTATATTTAGTCTTGCCTTGAACACTCTGAACTGACTTAAAATTTGCTACACCCAAGAACTCAAATGTTTGTGAAATAAGGACTGGGTTACTGGGTTTCCATGCTACCACTGTACCTCTCTGAATAGTCTAATTTTGTTTTTCCAAGGACTAGTTCCTCTAGTATGAGCAGATGCTGGGCACCTTCATCATACCATGTTTAAAGGACACAACCACGTGTCTCTCTCACACCATTTTTTTCCATGGGAGACCACACACATCTGGAAAGCTTGCCATAAGCCACCTGCCTCAAGTTCCTGATAGAAACTTAGCTTAATTTACTACAAAAAGCAAGCTCGTTGAGGGAAGGAGCTGTTGTAGCATTCTAATTTGTCTATTCCCAGTGACTAGCTGGAACACAGAAAAGTGCTAAAATGTTTTTTGATCGATTGGTAAAATAAAATTTACCCTTATAATTTATCTCATCAGGGCTGCTGCCTGACTTCTGAATTTTACTTTTTTTTTGCACTTAAAGGGAAAAAAAGATGATGGTTTTAACAATAATAATAATAATAATTGATATTTACATAAGATTTAAGATTTGCAAAGGACTTTTACACATTATCTCATCTGCCCAAGGGAAGTGGTAATCAGAAAAAAAAAACTTGATTATTCAGAGAAGAAATTCTAGCAGGAGAAAGATACCTGGGTCCTGATTTCACAACCATCTGGCTTCTTTGGTAGCCAATTCTAAAAGTCAATGCCTACGGACAGAAACCCTGCACTTCTCTCCCCACAGAATCACATCCATTCTACCAGAAGGCTAAGATCGACAACACGGTCCTGATCAGAATGAAAGCCAGTCTAAGGCTCCCTCCTGGTTTCCCCAGACAAGCTCCCTTTTATCCGACGGGCAGGGCTGCCTTAGCAGTGTTAAAACTTGGATAAACTTTGAGCAATTTTCTAGGCGGGAAGTTGTGCAATTTTGGCGAAACAGATCTAGGGTCAGGCACACACTGAGCACCCATGCGAGTTTCGGGTGAAGTGGCTGGGAGGATGGCGGAAGGGCGCCTTCCCCCCCCCACTTCTTTAAGGAGTAAGTTCTCTGTACTTGGAAATCCCCCGAAAAGGAGGGTCGGTGGGGCTTGGGCAGGCTGGTGGCGGTCCCCCTCTACTGCCTGGTGTCCCCCATCCCACTGGAAGGGGGCTGGCCGCCTCTTCTCTAGGCCACCCCGGGTCTCGGGTG
Source organism: Phascolarctos cinereus (assembly GCF_003287225.1). Taxonomy (NCBI): domain Eukaryota; kingdom Metazoa; phylum Chordata; class Mammalia; order Diprotodontia; family Phascolarctidae; genus Phascolarctos; species Phascolarctos cinereus. The sequence goes on along the minus strand of NW_027555514.1, from coordinate 64,341,640 downwards.
GGTGAAGGGTTCAGGCACCCCAGCCCACGACGCCCCTCGCCCCTGCGCCTGCCAGTGTACGGAGCTTTACCTTGGCGAGCCTCCCGCGCGGTCGCTCCTGCACTGAGACGGGGCGGGCACTGGAGAAGCTAGGCCCGACCGAGGATTCGGCTGGTCGCCTGGCGAGCTTGGGGCTGTGCAGTCTGCAGCTCTGCTCCGGGGGTGAGGGGGTGGCGTCCTCGGGAAGGAAGTCGGTCAGCCTCGTCCCCCCGCCCCCCGGAGGCTGGCGGGGGCTTGAAGTGCCAAGTTCACACGTGCGTAAAGACGCGGGCGGCGCGCCCGGACCCGGAGCACCGCGGGGCGGGTCTGTAGGTTTGGGGCGCTCTTTATCTACACTGCCCCTCCCAAACCCGCGCGCACCTCCTGCTCTTTCCCCTTTCTCTCTCCTCCTTTCGGGGTGGGGGTGGGACACTTAAACTGGCTTCTGCGGTCGCCCAAGCTTCAACAGTTCCTCTTCCTGGGACACGGGGCTCCCCGGTCGTGCCCGCTCTGGGCTCCTGGTGCAGAGGCAGGGGAAGGGAGGGCCGAGGAGAAATAACACCCTTGCTCCAGAGTCATTGGGCAACCGCTTCGTATCTTTACTGGGTTTCCTGCAGCCCCCGAGCTCGGAGCTTCCTTTTTCAGAGTCACGGTTAAGCAAGTTCCCAGCAGAAGGGCCTTCCGACAGCTAGCCAGGGACGAGGAAACTGCGGGGCTTTATTGGGAATAGGGATTAGACCCTCCACCTGAATCCAGCAGCATCTGCTCCCCTTCCCACACCTCCTTATCCCTCCCCAAGTTAATGATAATAAGAGCTAACCTTTATATAAATTGTAAAGTTTGCAAAACACTTTACATATATTAACTCATTTGATCTTCACAGTAACTCTGCCATTATCCTCATTTTATAGTTGGGGAAACTGAGGCCAAGAAAGGCCGGATTTAAATTCCAAGTCACAGGCACTATGCACGGGGCCACCTTGGATCATCATCTAGTCACCATCCACAGCCTCACCTAGCAGGCTGGTTAATAACGTCTAGTATTTACCCAGTGTTTTAAGGTTTTCAAAGTGCTTAACCTATGTTATCCTGTTTGATACAGTGGGAGATGGAGAGAGTTTAAGCGTTTCCTCAGGTTAGTGGGGAGAAGGAGGCAGTATTTGAGCTTGAGGCCAAGTCCAGCCTCTATGCCCTAGCTGCAGCTGTTAGCCACTGACCCCACTTCCCCCTGCACTTCCTTCTAAGGACCCCCACCCCCGCACCCCTTACAGTTCAGAGTCTACACCGTCTTCCTATCTCTTCACCCTTGGCACAAGACCTTCCCACATCATCCAGATAGTCTGCCCAGCCAAAGAGAGTTGGTTTTGATTTTGTTTTTTAAACTTTCCTCTCACCTCTAAGACTAACATTTCTTCCTTTACATTGTTCCATGTAGGAACATAGATTTAGGCAGGAAGGGACCTTAGAAGTCATAGGATCAATCCGTCAAGTGCTCACTGTGTGCCAGGCTTTGGCTTTGGCTTCTGGAGATACAGATACAAGGAACGAGACGATCCTTATCCTGAAGGTGCTTACATTCTATCAGGAAAGAAAATAGCAACTTATGTAAGAATATGCAGAATAAATACACGGTTGTCAGGGAGGGAAATTGGGAAACTCTTCTGTAGAAGGTCATGAAGGTGAGGAAGGGGTGCATTTCAAGCACAGGGGGTGACCAGTGAAAGTCATGGAGATGGCACAGAGAGAAGACCAGTCTGACTGGATGGAGTGCAACAGGTGGAGTTATGGGTAGGGAGACTGGAAAGAGTTTGGGGCAAGATTGGGAAGGGCTTTAAAAGCCAAACAAAGGAGCTTATATTTTATTCTAGAGACTCAACTCAAAATTGGGGGGTGGAGTGTCACATGGTTAAGGCTGCAGTTTAGGAATATCATTATGGCAGCCATGGAATCCCCATGAAGTTCAGCTGAGGTGTCTGTAGCCCTCTGCTAGGCTCTGAGAATTGGGGCACTACTAGAGTCCTGAAGCTGTACTTCTGCCTGAAATGCCTTTCCTCTGTGTGTCTGATTTGTCCTCTCTCAGCTCCCAGATTATTGGTCCCAATGTTATTAACATACGTGATCGTCAGAAAGACAGTCCCTTGACTTTTGTCCTTCAAGAAAGAGTAGACTGCCAACCAAGTATCAGTTTGCCACCTGACAATAAGAATTCTTAACCTATTAACTGCCTTCTCTTTATGGGAAGAAGGATGCTTCTTTTTTCCTTGGCTCATTCGACAATTTTGTGCTGACATTTTTTTTTTTGTTCAACGTAGTGTATAATGATATTAAAACTACTCTTTTTGGCAGGTAATGAGTTAAAAAGAAGAGGGAGCTTGAGCAGTGGATAGAGGGCCAGTAAAGACTACTTAAGGTCCTGTCCTATTTCTGACACAATTGGATGTGTGCTCTTGGGCAAATCACTTAACCTCCAATGTCCCAGGAAATCCCTGAGTCTCTAAATTAGAGTAGAGTTGCCCATCTTCATTGGTCTAGGGAGTTTCTGTAGCTAAAGATCCCTCCACTGATGAATTACAAGTCCAAACCCTGACCCACATTCTCTGATTTTCCCCCACCCCACAAAAAAGGGTTTAAAAATACAAAGCAAAATCTGATTAAGTAGATTTTTAGGGCTATCCCAGCTAGTGAAAAAGGGGACTGTTGTAAATTTTATTAACCGTATTCTTGGTTGTTCTTTTTTACCTTCTCTGGGAAAAAGTAAATGACAAAAATAAAAAGCATTTAAAAAACAATTAAAATGGATAATTGGGCACTAAATTTATAAAAGCAAGCATTACTTTGTGAAATACAAAAGGCCCATCACCTTCCAATAAATCATCTTCTTTTTAATAAATAATACATTTGCCTAACAACAAATACTTGCTGACTTATTAGATAAAGTAGGTGATTTCAAGCTGTCACAAGATTCCATTCCAGTATCATTGTAGTGAAACTCTTCTATTTTACATTCCATAAACTCTCTTCAGATTTGGGAGAGACAAAGAGCTTAAATAATTTTATGAAGGATTGTAATGAAAATCCAGAGTTCACAGAAGCAGGACAAATTAGGAAATGTAACTAAAATTCCAATAAAGAACATTCCCCTGTGAGAATTCTAGGTTACAGCTACCCTAATCCTAGTTTCTCTCCTCAAATGCAATACTCCATCTTCCACCTTTGCACCAATCTTTGCACTGGCTGTCCTCCATGCCTGGAATAGTTTCCCTCCTCACCTCTGCCTCTTAATTTTCTTCTCTTCTTTTAACATTCAGTTCAAATCTTAATTTTGGCGGAAGATCTTTTTTGGTTCCCCCAGGACAGTACTGCTAGTCCTTTCCCCTCTGACATTACCTCCTAGCTACTTTGTATCTATCATTTTTGTGTTTTTCTCTTTATTAGAATGCAAGCTCCTTGAGGGCAGGGACTGTTTAGATCTTTTTTTTATATTCCTAGCACCAAGCAGAATGTTTGGCAGACTGAGCCTTAATTAATGCTTGGTAATTGACTGACTGATTAACCCATATTGTGGTTGAAGAAATAGCCAATCAGTATTTTTTTTTGTCTTGTTTCTCTTAGTTGATAAGCTTTTGTAAGTCTTATTAATTAATTATTCTTGCCTGGTCTTTGGGGACTTTCTAACACTGATGTTGCCTTCATTCCCCTTTGCAAATTTTCTTTCTTCCTTTTTTCTTTTTTGCTTTTGCTTATTTGTAAGCTTTAGTAAACTTCATCTGTCTGTTTCAAATTTTAAAACATTACTAGCTGATAATCAAAGAGCTTTAGCTTAGTGAGTTCTATTGTAAAATTTTGAAAAATCCAATAAGCAATACCCGTGGAAATGAAGTACACACACAGAGCATTTCACGATATAATTTTGTTATTCTGCACCGAAAACCTCATGAGTATGAACTAATTATCATAGCTTAGTATAACAGAAACCAACGAACATCTGGAAACTTTTGAAAATTTGTCCTTTGTTAAAAATGCGAATGTGATCATCAGTCTGAAACAATGTTTTTCGAATTTCATTCATTACATTTCATTCTAGAGCACCAATGGCTTTGTCTACAAGATGTCTACCCAGAATTTCTTTTTACTTTTCATCTGGACCTCAGCTTCCTCATCTATAAAATAAAGGAATTGAACTAGGTAACCTCTGAGGTTTCTCTAAAATCAAAATCTTTGATCCTGTGCTTCGGTGTCGTGTACAGTGTCTGATTCTCTTCTCGCAGGGAGGGAGAATGGGCTGTCATAATTCCCTCTGAGGTTTTATGTGTCTTAGAAATGGAAAAGTAAGTTGATGAGGCTGATATGGGGTCAGAAATAACAACAGTAGTAATCATAGCTAGCATTTACATAGCCCTTTAAGGTTTGCAAAGCACTGTACATGTTATCTCATTCAAGCCTCGCAACAACCCTGGGAACTAGATAATATCATCTCCTTTTTACAGATGAGGAAACTGAGACTATGAGATTAAATGATTTGCCAGAGGGTCATGCAGCTATTAAGTGCCTGAGGTGACATTTGAACTGTTACCCACTGCGCCACCTAGCTGTCTCTGAAAGAAAGGCAATGGATGTATCTTGTACAAACTTCTTAGATATTTAAATGCAAAGCAATATAACTATAGATAAATCAATATATTGTCTGCAATTTGGTATCTTAAGTTTGTTTCAACAAATATTTGTTGAGTGCCTACTAGATTTTGTTATTGTTCAGGTTCTGATTCTTCATGACCCTGTTTGGGCCAAGCAAAGACACTGGAGTAGTCTGCCATTTCCTTGTCCAGTTCATTTTACAGATGAGGAAACTGAGGCAAACTGGGTTAGGTGACTTGCTCAGGGTCACACAGTTAGTAAACACCTGAGTCTGTCTGACTCAACACCTGGCACTCTATCCACCGAACCCCCTAGTTGTCCCAAACATTGGAGATACGAAGTAAAAAAAATAAAACAGTACCTGCCCTCAAGGAGTTTGCGTTCTGTTCAGGTTGGGGTAGCACCCAAAACTATAGAAAGTAAATGTGCAGCAGTTTTGTGAAGTAGAGAGGGAAATTAGGAACAGCTTCCTCTGGGATGTAGCACCTGAGCTGTGTTTTGACAGCAACTAGCTCTTTTACAAGGTTGGAGGTGAAGAAGGGAGGGAATAAAGAAGAGAAGAACATTTGTTAAGCACTTGCCGTGTGCGAGCCACTATGCTTTCCAAATATCATCTCATTTGATGCTCATGCAAAGCATGGGTGACAGCTTGTTCACATGCACCAAGGCTGGAGACCAAGGAACAATGAGTGTGCCAACTCGGCTGGAATACAGAGTAAGTGAGGAGGGAAAATGTGAGATCAGTCTGTAAGATGTAGGCTAGAGGCCACAGCCATGTTGTGAAGGGCTTTAAACGCCAAACAAAAGAGTTTGTATTATTACCTAGATGTAATAGGGGAACCTCCGGAGCTTCTTAATTGAACAAATATTTATTGTCTACTATGCCCATAGCACTGTTTACAGTCTTTCCTCCTGTCATCTCATGAACCCCAGTAATACAATTTACTGCCCAACCACTCACAATAGGATTCGGTAGAGCGAGACCACTGATGGAATAAAGCTGTACCTAGAGTAAAGGTCTAAGTCAATATTTTGGGAGCAGGGGAGGTGACAAGAGTGGAGATGCTATGAATTTTGGAAATTGATGTATGGCCCTGCTGCACTTCTAGCTGAGGCCATGAGTTGAATTCAGGTCCACACAAACACTAAGTATGGTAATTACCTGATAAATTTAGACCATGTAGAAAGACAATCCTGGTCATTTATTACTTAAAGAAAATTTGGTCCTCATTCTAACCTGAAGTGGTAGAGAAATGGATTTTTTAAGTTTCAAATCATGAGTGGCCTTTTTTCTTCCTATATTCAATTTTTCAATAATGTGAAAAATATATGCATATATATATGTGTATATATATATGTACGCACAAATATACACATATGTATACACACATATATAAAATGCAGCAGCAAGAGTATAATAGAGCCAAGTGGGACCAGCTCTCAAGACCTTAAATTTTCAGTGTACGGATTTATACCTGACAACAATAAACCAGGACCTGATTTATTATTTTGTTGATTATCTAGAGTTAAGAATGATAGATAAAATGTTAATAATGCAGATTAAGTTGAAAAGTGTGTCAAGCTGTATTTTGTTCCTTAGAAAATCGGCTATTAAACATTTACCTGAACATAACTCTTCTAAAATGAAATTTTCATGATATTCTCATCAGACTTTTAAAAACTGAACAGTACAGACTAGAGCCCTTAGGAACTTCCCTAAAATGTGAGTCCTCCAAGTAGATTTGAATTCCTGGAGGTCAGGAACTGTCTTTTGCCTCTTACTGTATCTGTGGTGCTATCTGGCTCTTAGGTGCTTAATAAATGTTTATTGACTGATTGATAAGCTATAGATCAGTTGCTGATCTGCATTTAGAAAGAGTTTCTATACCAGAAGCCTTCCACACATTGATGAAATCATGGATCTACTCTGTGCTCCCTACCTACAAAAATTACAGCCCTTTACTTATTTCTTATATGTTATATGCACGGAAACTAGAGTTGTGTTTTGTCATTAATCTTGATGTGTGATTTTCTAGGCTAAGCAGCTCTGGTGATAGTGCATCAATTTGTATTAGCAACTGTTCATCAATTTATAGCCTTAGAAAGTTGTCTTGGGGTACTGAGGCGTTAAAAAGTCAAGTCAACGAGCATTTATTAAGCACGTACTGTATACCAGCTATGTCCTAAATGGTGGAGATGCAAAGAAAGGCAAAAAAAAGCCCTTGCTCTCATTGAATTTATAGTCCAGTGAGAGAGACAACATGCAAATAATTGTGTACAAACAGGCTATAAACAGAATAAAGTAGAGATAATAAATAGAGTGAAGGCAATTAAAGAGGATCAGGAAGGATTCTTGTGGAAGGTTGGATTTTAGTTGGGATTCAAAGGAAGCAAGGGAAGGCAGGAGGCAGAGATGGGAGTGGGAGGATTCCGGGATTGGAGGACATCTAGTAAAAATGACTAGGAGGAAGAGCTGCTCTTTATTGCTATGAAACATTATGGTTCCAGAGAGGGTGAGGAGTTTGAAAAATTATTGGGGGCCATGCTGAGTTTAAAGTACCTGAGTAGAGTAGGAGAGAGGGACCACCACTGTTGGCTAGATTACTCTACCTGCTGGAAATAGCTGAAAACCTGCATGGGATGTGATAGTAGCACCTGGGCTTGCTGGATCAAAGGACCATAGGTTTTAGAATTGGAAGGGATCTTTGAAATTATCCAGTCTAGTCCCCGTGTGTTATAGACAGGCTCGATCTCTTGGTAGTTCTATAACTTTAGACACACACCCTCCCCCTGTGTAGAAGAAGTCCGTGTAAAATAAAATAGAGCAAGTAACACTTTTGCCTTAACCACAGTGAACGTCTCAAAAATATAAGATTCACTGTTGGTGGAACTGTGAACTGATCCAGCCATTTTGGAGAGCAATCTGGAATTATGCCCAAAGAGTTATTAAACTGCTTATATCCTTTGCCTCAGCAATACCACTAATAGGTCTGTTTCTCAAGATGATTAGAGAAAAAGGTAAAAGAACCTATATATTCTAAAATGTTTATAGCAGCTCTCTTTGTGGTGGCAAAGAACTGGAAATTTTGGGGTTGCCCATCAATTGGGGAATGGCTGAACAAGTTGTAACGGAATACTACTGTTCTATAAGAAATGATGAGCTCAGTGATCTTAGAAAAACCATGGATAGATTTGCAGTGAATTGAGCAGAACCAAGAGAACTTTGTATACACTAACAACAATGTTGTTTTAAGAGCAGCTTTGAGTAACTAAGTCATTTTGACTATTATAAGTACCCAAATTAATTACAAAGGACATATGAAGAAAGATGCTATCTACATACAGGGAAAGAACTGATAAATAGAAGTATGTGTAGAATGGTTTTGCATACATCTACATCTACATGTTTGTGTCTAGTGGTAGCCATCTTGGGGGGAAGAGGGAAGGAAAGAAAAAAAGGGAAAAAAACAAAGTTGTATGATAACTTTATTATATATTTAAAAGGAATAGCAGTAAATAATAGATTTGCACATAATAAATCTGCAGTTTCATGTACAATCATTTTTCCTATTCTACGATGTTATGGAAATGCTTGTCTTATTTCTTAAGTTCAGAATAAAATAAATAAAATTTTAAAAAATATAATTTCCTAAAAATAAGAAAAATGTTATTCTAAACTGGATCCATCTCATGGGAAATAACATAAATTTCTTCTTTAAAACTGCTCTTTAGTCCCATTCATTTTTCTTCAGACAATATTTGCATAAATGATGGCAAAGCAAAGCAGAATAGATTAGAAAAGGCAGCCATTGTGAAATATAAACTAGAATCATTCTCTAAACTCAATTAAAACCAATTTTGAATGTTCCATATGCATTTTGTGGAACAGTATGACAGTGTCAAGATGTGTGTGTGTTTGAAATAACTTGTGAGTCTACAGGCTCTTTTGCTTAGTAAAGTCTTTAAGAATTTCATTGGCATAGGAAATCCACATGTTTTTCAAGATTGTTCTATTTAAATATTTGATTTTCAGTCCCTACCATATGGGTATTAAAAACTTTGTAATAAAAAAGAATGAATCTGGTATTCTTTTAAATTGAACTATATACTACTACAGTGAGTGATACAAATTATTCTTTCTCTAAGTTTTTTCTCCTTGGCTTACTTTCCTACTCCCAAAACTTGAGATTCGATCATAGAAATCTTTTGAAGTAATTTTTCTGGAGTATAATAGCTTTATCATTTCAAATTTTAAAATGAAGAAAAATTGTTATACTTTCTTCCTCTTTCATTTAACCCATCCATTCCTGTTCTTGTTAGCAATGTTGGACAAGTCAATAAATTTCTTTTTGTCTATCCATAAATATTTATTGAACCTAATTGAAAATAGATCTACCACAACTTTCTACTAAAAACAAGAGGATGGCTTTGCACATAATAAGCACTTAATACATGTTCATTGATTGAATCGAATTCAAAAGGAATCAAGTTCTTTATTGGTGCCTTGAATTTCACCAAAAAAAGCAGCTGAATGATCACACAAGAAAATAAAACCTTATCAGAATCTTTTAAAGAAAAGAGCAAAGTGAAGAAAAATATTGATACAATGAAAAGACTATGGAGCAGCTGAAATAAAGCAAAAAACCAGAAATCACAATGATTCCAATATTGACTATTTCCATCTTTTTGTTATCTTTGTCAATTTGATACATATGATGTGAAACCACAAGGTTGTTTCTCTTCTTTGGAGTAATCTTTTATGTGTTTGCTAATACTTTGCAATCCTTTTGAGAGCTATTTACTTTGACCAATTTGTCCATTTGGATTAGTTTCTTATTATCTTGGATATTAAATTCTTATTAGAGATATTTGATGCAAAGATTATTTCCCAGTTGGCTACTTTTCCTCTCATCCTAGTTTCATTTATTTTGATGGTACAAAAGGTTTTCAATTTTACATAATCAAAATTACATATTTTATCTTATTTTAACACATCCTAGAGGACAATATGACAAGATATGAGGCACAGAACTGACCTTTTGCTAGAACTTTACCCTTAAAATAGCATTAGAAATGAAAAAAGTACTTTAGCGTAGAAATATTATTTTTCTACATTTATCTAGGCTATGTTTGCTACATTTATTAGAAAAAGCTGGAAAGAACCCTGGTGTTCAACAGTTGAAGAATGATGAAATAAACTATGGTATGTTAATGTAATAGAATATTACAAAAGCTATAAAAATGATAAATACCAATACAAGGAAAAATGGAAAGTCCTTTATGAAGTGATGCAAGATGAAAACAGCATACACATTAACTATAACTAGACATGCAAATAAAAACAAAGGCAAAGACATCAGAACTTCAGAAGGACTTGGAAAGGTAAGTAAAATGAACAAGAACATTTCTAGTTTCTTTTTTGTCTCTTAGATTGCTTCCAACTTGTTAAATGTTCAAGATTTTTTTCATAATAATAACTACTATTTATAGAGCACTTACTTTGTTCCAGGCATTTATAAATATTATCCCAATCGATCCTCACAACAACCCTGGGAGGTAGGTACTATTATTATCCCCACTTTACAGATGAGAACACTGAGGCATACAGAAATTAAGTGATTTGTCTGGGGGTCACATAACTAGCATGTAAAACCATACTATGCATACTTGTATTTATTAGTTCTTTCTCTGGAGGTGGATAGCATCTTCCTTCATAGGTCCTTTGTAGTTCATTTGAGTACTTATAATACTCAGAATAACTTATTTCTTTGCAGTTGTTCTTTGAACAATATTGCTATGACTGTATACAACATTCTCTTGATTCTGCTCATTTCACTCTCCATTATTTCATGCAAGTCTACCTATGTTTTTCTAAAATCTACCTGCCCATCATTTCTTATAGCACAGTGTTCTATCACAATAAAACACCACAAATTTTTTAGCCATTCCCAAATTGATGGGTATCTTCTCAATTTCCAGTTCTTTGCCACCACAATAAGACCTGTTATAAATATTTTAGAACATACAGGTTCTTTCTCTTTTTCCCTGATCACCTTGGGAAACAGACCTAACAGTAATATTGCTTGAATCAAAGGGCATAGGCAGTTTAGTAACTCTTTGGTCATAATTCCAGATTACTCTCCAAAATGTTTGGATCAGTTCGCAGTTGCACCATTAGTGTCCCAATTTTTCTACTTCCCCTCCAACATTTGTCATTTCCCCCTTTTATCATTTTAACCTGTCTGATAGGTATGAGGTGATATCTCAAAGTTGTTTTAATTTGCATTTCTCTAATCAATAATGATATAGAGCATTTTTATATGACTATATATAGTTTTGATTTCTTCATCGAAGAACTGCCTGTTCATATCCTTTGACAATTTATCAATTGGGGAATGGCTCATATTCTTATAAATTTGACAGAGTTCTCTATATATTTGAGATATGAAATCTCATCCAAGAAACTGTCTATAAACCTCCCCCTTCCAATTTTCTGCTTTCTGTCTAGTCTTCACGACCTTGACTTTATTTGTACAAAATTTTTAAATTTAATGTAATCAAAATTATCCATTTTACATCTCACAATATTCTCTGTCTCTGTATTGGTCCATACCCAATTCCTGCCAGACTGCTTTCCAGTTTTCCCAACGATTTTTTTAACCAAATAATGAATTTTATGCCGAAACCTTAAATCTTTACATTTGTCAAATACAAGGTTACTGTAATCATTTACTACTGTGTATTATATGTCCACTCAGTTCCACTAACCTACCTTTCTTTTTCTTAACCAGTGCCAGATAATTTTGATAATTACTCCCTTTCAATATAGTTTGAGATCTGGTATTGCTAAACCTCCTTCCTTTACATTTTTCATTAATTCTTTGGATATTCTTGACCTTTTTGTCCTTCTAAATGAATTCTGTTATTATTTTTTCTAGCAATAAAATACTTTTTTGGTAATTTAATTGGGATGACATTGAATATGTAGATTAGTTTAGGTAGAACTGTCATTTTTATTATATTGGTTCTGCCTTCCCCCCATGAACAAATAATATTTTCCAATTATTTAAATCTAACTTTATTTGTATAAAAAGTGTTTTATAATTGCATTCATGTAATTCATGGGTTTGTCTTGGCAGGTATACTCCCAGGTACTCTATGCTGTCTGCAATTATTTTAAATGGGGTATTTGTTACTATCTCTTGCAGAGTTGTTGTTTTTTATTTTTTTGGTGATATATAGAAATGCTGATGATTTATGTGAATTTATTTTATATCCTGCTACTTTGCTAAAATTATTAATTGTTTCAGCTAACTTTCTTAGTTGAATCTCTAGGATTTTCCAAGTATATCATCATATATTCAGCAAAGAGAAATAGTTTTATTACCTCATTGCCTATTCTGATTCCTTCAATTTCTCCTTCTCTTATTCCTATTGCTAGCATTTCTAATACAATATTAAACAATACTGGTGATAATAGGCATCCTTGTTTTACTCCTGATTTTATTGGGATGGCTTCTAGCTTATCCCCATTACAAATAATGTTTGCTTATGGTTTTAGGTAGATGCTCCTTATCATTTTAAGGAAAAATCTATTTATACCTGTGCTTTCAAATGTTTGTAATAGGAATGAATGTTGTATTTTTGTCAAAAACTTTTTTTGCATCTATTGATATAATCATATGATTTTTGCCAGTTTTGTTATTCATATAATCATGTTAATAGTTTTCCTTTTGTTAAACCATCCCTTCTTCTGTAGTATAAATCCCATTTGGTCACCATGTATAATCTTTGTGATATATTATTGTAATCTCCTGGCTAGTATTTTATTTAGGATTTTTGTGTCCATATTTGCTAATGAAATTGGTCTATAATTTTTTTTTTGCTGTTTTTGCTCTTCCTTGTTTAGGTATCAGCACCGTACTTGTTTCATGAAAGGAGTTTGGTAGGACTTCTTTGCTTATTATTTCAGATAACTTATTTAATGTTGGAATTAGTTGCTCTTTAAATGTTTGGTAGAATTCACTTGTAAATCCATCTGGTCCTGATGCTTTTTTCTTAGGAAGCTCATTTATGGCTTGTTCAATTTATTTTTCTAAAATAGGCTTATTTAAATATTCTATTTCCTCTTCTGCTAATCTAGTCAGTTTATATTTTTTAAAGTATTCTTCCATTTCCCTTAAATTGTTAAATTTATTGGTGCATAATTGGGCAGAATAACTCCTAATAATTGCTTTGATTTCATTTTCATCAGTGATATATTTGCCCTTTTAATTTTTGATAGTAGTGATTTGGTTTTCTCCTGTCTTTTTAAAATCATATTAACCAATGGTTTGTCTGTTTTATTGTTTTTTTTTCCCATAAAACCAACCTCTAATTTTATTATTAATTCAGTGGTTTTCTTACATTTGTTTTTATTAATCTCAGCTTTAATTTTTAGAATTTGTAATTTAGTGTTTAATTGGGAATTTTTAATTTGTTCTTTTTCTAGTTTTTTTTTAAATTGTATACCCAATTCATTGGTTTCCTCTTTCTCTATTTTACTGATATAAGCATTTAGAGCTATTAATTTTCCTCCAATTACTACTTTTGCTGCATCCCATAGGTTTTGGTATGTTGTCTCATTATTGTTATTCTCTTGAATAAATTTTTTTTATCATTTTTATGACATTCTTTAACTCACTCATTCTTTAAGAGTAGGTTGTTTAGTCTCCAATTAATTTTTAACCTGTGTTTCCATTATGCTTTTGTAAATATAATTTTATTGCATTATGATCTGAAAAAGATATTTAATATTTCTGCTTTTCTTCATGTAGCTATAAAGTTTTTATGCCCTTATATATGGTCAGTTTTTATAAAGGTACCATGTACTGCTGAGAAAACATATATATTCCTTTCTATTTCCATTCAATTCTCTCCAGATATCTGTCATATCTAGCTTATCTAAGATTTTATTAATCTCCTTGACTTCTTTTTTTTTTTTGGTTAGATTTATCTTGTTCTGAGAGGGGAAGATTTAAGTCCCCCATTATTATAGTTTTGTTATCTATTTCCATCTATAATTCATTTATCTTTTCCTTTAAAAAAAATTGGATACTATAGCATCTGGTGCATATAGGTTTAGTATTGATAATATTTCATTATCTATTGTACCTTTTATCATAATATAGTTTTCGTATTTATCTCTTTTAATTAAATCTATTTTAGCTTTAAATTTGTCTGAGATCACAATTGCCACTCCTGCTTCTTTTGTGCCAGCTGAAGCATAATAAATTCTACTCCAGCCCTTTATTTTTACTATATGTGTATCTCTCATTTTACAATATGTTTCTTGTAAACAATGTAGTTGGATTCTGGTTTTAAATCCATTCTGCAATCACATTTAAAGTAGATGTGCATTTCTCTCCATCCTATTTTCCCTACTGTTTATCCTTCTCTCTTTTTTTGTATCCCTCGTCAAACATCTAATTTACTTCTAAGTACTGCTTCTCTAATCCACACCCCTTCTAAGAGTCCATCCCTCATCCTCTCCCCTTACCCTCCTATTTCTTGATCTGCACACCCTTCTGATATCTCCTCATTCTCCTATTTCTTTGTAAGTTGAGAAGACTTTTATACTCTTCTAGATGTATATATGTTATTCCCACTTTAACCCAGTTCTGATGAGAATAAAGTTCTAGCACTACCAACTTTATACCCCCTCCTCCCCTCCACTGTAACAATTCTTCCATTCACACCTCATTTGAATGAGATAATAGCTCCATTTTTACCTCTTCTTACCCAATTTCACTTTTTAGGATCATCTCATCATATTCAATTCAACCCCAAGCCTTCTTTTTATGCTCTTTCAAACTACCCAAGTAATAATAACATTCTTGTTACAGATAACTTTTTTCCCATATAAGAAGTAAACAGTATGACCTTATCAAATTCCTTATAATTGGTCTTTAATGTTTACCTTCTTATGTTTCTCCTGATTCTTGTAGGTCAAATTTTCAGTTTAGTTCTGGTCTTTTCCTCATAAATACCTGGAAGTCCTTTGGTTCATTAAATATCATTTTTTCCCATGCAGATATATGAAGTTTTGCTAGGTGAGTTATTCTTGGTTGTAGACCCAGCTTCTTTGCTCTTAAAAATGCCCTTTGATCTTTTAATGTTGAAGCAATTTTGTGTTATCCTGACTGAAGCACCACAGTATTTTAACTGTTTTGTGTTTTCTTTTTCAGTTGCTTGTAGCATGTTCTCCTTGACCTGGGAGCTTTGAAACTTAGCTATAATGTCTCTGTGAGTTCATTTTGGGATCTCTTTCAAGTGGTGATTGGTAGACTTTCTCAATTTCTAATTGCCCTCTAGTTCTAAAAATTCGGGGCAAATTTCCTTAATAATATCTTGAAGCATAGTGTCTAGATTCTTTTTTTAAATCATAACTTTTAGGTAGTCTAAAAATTCTTAAATTGTCTCTCCTTGGTCTGTTCTCTAGGTCAGTTGTTTTTCTAATGAGATGTTTCGCACTCTTCTATATTTTCATTCCTTTGATTTGTTTTATTATATCTGGGTATCTGATTTTTAAGGAGTTATTTTCTTCCATAACTTTTTGGACCTCTTTTTCTAATTGGTTGATTTTCTTTCCATAATTGCCTGGATTTTCTTACATTACTCTTATTTTTTTTCCCTAATTTTTTCTCACCTCTTATTTGATTTTTAAAGTCCTTTTTAAGCTCTTCCAAGAACTCTTTTTGGACTTGTGACCATTTAACTTTTTTTTCTTTGAAGTAGAAGTAGCTGTTTTAACTTCACTATCTTCTTCAGAGTTTGAGCCTAGATGTTCCCTATTACCATAGCAGCTATCTATGGTTATGTTCTTTTTCTTTTTCTTACTCATTTTTAGTGGCTTATTTCTTGGCTGTTAACTTTGTGTTAGAGTTGGGCTGTAAACCAGAGATGTGGAGAATAA
This sequence comes from Phascolarctos cinereus, assembly GCF_003287225.1. Taxonomy (NCBI): domain Eukaryota; kingdom Metazoa; phylum Chordata; class Mammalia; order Diprotodontia; family Phascolarctidae; genus Phascolarctos; species Phascolarctos cinereus. Next base: position 64,326,033 of record NW_027555514.1, on the reverse strand, counting down.
TGTCTCAGCCTTCAGGTTTTTTGGCCATTGTGTTCTGAGCTCTATCTGTGGGCCTGACCTCAGGTACTCTTCTCTGCTCCTGAACCATTGCTAGGCCCTCAGCAACACCGTCACCACAAATGTTTTTTACTTCCTACAGCCTCTTCCATGCTGCAAGCTTCGGCTGAACCCTCTGCCCAGGAACCAAATTGAAACCAGGGATTCTGCTATCCTGTGAGTGTTCACAGCCAGCAGGGCCCCACCCTCTCAACCTCACTCACCTGGCACATGCTCATTACTCTTTGCCTACAGACACAGCCTAGGATTGTGTCTGGTCAGCGCATGTGGGTCAGCCCACCTGAGCCATCTGTCCTGTACCAGTGGAGACCCTGCAATCTTCCCTTGCTCAGCTGTCTGACTCCCACACTGTCCATGGGGCAGAAGTTCCTAAAGCTGAGGCAGCCCCCAACACAGCTGCCCCCAGGGCTTATTGTTTGTTGAATATCTGCCCCAAGGTATTTGCCCTTCAGGCCAAACCTCCACCCCAGGTGGTCAGGTATTTCTTTTCTACCTTTTCCCAAGTTGTCTGAGCCTGTACAACTGCTTTGACTTTTAATTATTTCTGCTGCAGAAATCAAGGCTATCTGTAGTCATTTGGGGAAAAAAATGCTCTAAATCACTATTGATTAGAGAAATGCAAATGAAAACAACTCTGAGGTTGTTTTACTAATTGTTATTTTATTATTAAAACCACCTCACACCTAGCAGAGTGGCTAACATGACAAAAAAGGAAAATGATAAATGTTGGAGGGAATGTGGGAAAACTGGGACACTAATGCATTGTTGGTGGAGTTATCTCCACCAACCATTCTGGAGAGTAATTTGGAACTAAAGGGTTGTAAAACTGCATACTCTTTGAGTGTTTTTTTCATATGACTATAGATAATTTTAATTTCTTCATCTGAAAACTGCCTGTTCATATCCTTTGACCATTTATCAATTGGGGAATGACTTATATTCTTATAAATTTGACTCGGTTCTCTATATATTTGAGAAATGAGGCCTTTATCAGAAACATTGGCTTGTAAAAATTATTTTCCAGCTTTCTGCTTCCCTTGTAATCTTGGTTGATTGTTTTGTTTGTGCAAAAGCTTTTTAATTTAATGTAATCAGAATTATCCATTTTTCACTTCATAATGTTCTCTGTCTCTTGTTTGGTCATAAATTCTCCCTTCTCCATAGATCTGGCAGGTAAACTATTCCTTGCTCTCCTAATTTGCTTATGGTATAACTCTTTATATCCAAATCATGTATCTATTTTGATCTTATCTTGGTATAGGTTGTGAGATGTTGCTCTGTGTGCGTAGCCTTTGATCCCGCAGTACCACTGCTAGGTCTGTATCCCAAAGAGATTTTTTTTTAAATGGAAAAGAACATATTTGTACAGAAATATTTATAGAAGCTCTTTTTGTGGTGGCTAAGAATTCAAAATTGAGAGAATACCCATAAATTGTGGAATGGCTGAACAAGTTCTGGCATATGATTGCAATGGAATATTATTGTGCTATAAGAAATGACAAGCAGGACGATTTCAGAAAAACCTGGAAAGACTTACATGAACTGATACAAAGTGAAGTGAGCAGAACCAGGAGAGCATTGTACGTAGTAACAGCAACATTATATGATGTAGAATTGGGAATGACATTATTCTCAGCAATACAGTGATCTAAGATAATCCCAAAGGGCTCATTATGAAAAATGCCATCTGCCTCCAGAGAAAGAACTGATATTGTTTGTATACAGACTGAAGCATACAATCTCTCTCTCTCCTCTCTTTCTCTCTTCTTTCTCTCTGTGTCTGTCTCTCTCCCCTCTCTCTCTTCTTTCTCTCCGTCTGTCTCTGTCTCTCTGTCTTTTTGCACAAAATGACTGTTATGGAAATGTTTTACATGGTTGCTCATGTAATACCCAGGAAGGGATAGAATTTGGAGCTCAAAACTTTAAAAAAAACTCAACAAATGTTAAAAATTGTTTTTACATGTAATTGGAGGGAAATAAAATATTCCTTGAAAATAATTTCTGCATTATTTCAAATTGTTTGTGGGGGAATTTGGGAAAGCTAGATAATTTCCTGACTTATTCTGTCATCTTCCCAGAATTCTCTTATTTAAATAACTTTCAAACAAAGTAACACATAGTAGCTGCTCTGCCTTGGTCAGCCAGAAAAGTTGAATAAAACTATAAGGGGCTCTGTTGTCATATTTACTATAATAGAATCAAATTATATTATAATTAGTATAATGTAAAAATTCTAATATTAGATGAATTTTTATACTATTTAGGACCTTAAGTTTCCTTCCATGACTACATTTACATTGTGACAACAACATGTTTGCTCCAACAAGAACAATAATAATAACTAGTACTTACATAATGCTTTAAGTTTTTCCAAATGCTTTACAAATATCTCATTTTATCCTCACAACAACCCTCAGAGTTAGGTGCTATCATTAGACTAATTTTACAGATAAGCCAGAAGTTACTTGCCTAGGGTCATCCAACTAGTAAGTGTCTAAAGCTGGATTCGAAGTCAGGTTTTCCCTATTCCCTATTCCAGGTCCATTGCAGCAGCCTCATAACAAAAAGTATTGTTGTATTTCTCTGTTGAGGCCCAGATTGGGAAAAGGTTAGTAATGGGAGTTTGGAGATCTCCCTATGGTAGTGTTTATGCATAATGTCCTAGTGTTTACCATCTTTAGCATGTCAGTTGCTTGACCAGTCTGAGGTCCCAGGCTGGGTGGTTTGGTAGGGTCCTAAGGATCTACATAATGGATAAAACTCTTCTGGCTCAGGAATGAGAGAAACCATTCAGCCTGCTGGATCTAATAAGGATTCTTTGACTCATGAAATAAATAGCAATAGTCCAGTAGGCTAATAGTATATAAATTCTCTACAAATTCTCTATAAATTATTGTGCATTGATAAGAAATTGGGGGAAGATCCTAAAGGTTTTTGACCAAAAGAAATAAAGCCTAAGTAACAATTAAGGAGACTAGAATGTGTGAGTAAAAAAGAAATAAACACAAGCCTTTCCCATATTTATTTGTCTATGACTTGGAATGAGGTAATCTATTCTAATCAGAGAATCTTCAGAGATCATTTACCCACCATGCTGGAGGTCTTCCATTGCATTTTTAGTATTTTTTTTGTGTGTGTACCAGGTGCACTTAAGGCTGTCCATCAGTTATCTCACACTCTCATTTTATAGTTAGCCCAACAGCTTTTCCAATGATGTATTTCACATCAGATTTAAGTTCAAGGATAAATCCTTAGTTCACTGCAACTTCTAATCAGTGGAATTCTTTTCCTTTCTGAACCCCCAAAGTATTAATGAATCTAATCGACTGTGTTCTTTGACATAAAGATAGAAGTGTGAGATAGTTTTTTTTAATGACCAAATATAATAAGCAGATAAGAAATACAAAGGTTATTTGCTTAAAGGATAGCATTTGAAGATGATGTGAATTGATTCATTGTTCTTGGCTTCAGCTTAGAGTCAGGAAGATTTGAATTCAAATCCTGTCTCAGACACTAGCTAATTGACCTGGGTCTTTTAACCTCTCTTAGTCTCAGTTTCCTCATCTATAAAATGAGAAGATTGGCTTTGATGGTGTCTACCAGATTTAAATCTATGATGTATCCTATTCTGTTTTGGTACCTAGATACAGCAGTATTATTAGTATTCTGGTGTGGGTTTGTTGTTTATTTTTACTTAAGCATTTAGTTTTCTCATCCAAATATCAGGTTTTCTAGAAGTTCATTATGTAGTTTTGATTTCATAAAACTTCAATATGCTTGGCTTAACACGAACATAATTCTCAACAATGTTCCATTTCCCTGCGTTTTAATATTTCCTTTTCTTACTACCTGTTTTTTTTTACCTAGAAGGAAACTCTTATTTTGAATGGTCTTGAAAGAAAACAGAAACCAGTGCAAGCTGCAATGGGTCCTCCATCATCTCCAGCTTCCACATCTTCAATTACAAGCCCCGATGCCATATTGTAAGTTATAAAGCCAGCATAGATTAAAAAAAAGGTCTCCTTAATCTACTTCTTGTTGGAGGAGACACATATTTTAAAATATCACTGAAATCTTTTTAATGATAGAAATGCAACTTACAAGGTGAATCTAAAAGGAAGAAAAAGTATTTATAATTTGCAATGCTTTTATCTGAGTGATACTGATATTTCCAGTATTAATTAACTAAAAAAAAGGAAGTTGCAGTTAATGAAATGATTGCTTATAGGTTCTCCTTAGAAAGACAGGTGAAGGAGGGAACAAGCATTTATTAAGCAGTACGATGTGCCAGGGAGTAGACTAAGTATTTTACAAACATCTCATTTGGTTCTCATAATAACCTGGGGAGGCAGGTGCTATTATTAACCCCCTTTTACAGTTGAGGAAATTGAGGTAGGCAGAGGATATGTGACTTACCAAGGGTCAAACAGCTAAGTGTCTGAGGCTATATTTGAACACAGGTCTTCCTGACTCCAGGCCTAGTACTCTATCCACTACCATCTACAAAGTGGTTGGTTAGGCTTCATGGAGAGCCTGAAGGCAACATGAAAACATTTGGTCATGTTTTTTTTTTCAGGGTTCAAGGTGAGCATAATAAAAAGGTCACTATGAAATTAACTGCAGTTTATGTACCATCAACCTGTTGATGAAGATGAAGAAGTAGAGAAATTCTGTGAAGAATTTAGTGAGATCGTCCAGTATAATTTAACAAAGACCACTGGCTCTGAAGTTAGATGATACTAGATTCAAATCCCACCTTTGATACTAGCTTTGTGATGGACAAATCAATTATACTTCCTGGACCTCAGTTTCCTCATCTGTGAAATAAAGAGGTTGGACCAGATGACTTAGGAGGCCCCTTCCAACGCTAGCTGTGATCCTACAATCATATTATATTCTGATCTTCTTTGTCACCAAAGTAAGATTCTATGGTCTGACTTTTTTTGTGCTGTTTGCTCATTTTCCTCAGCCAATTACTTGAGTTTTAAACTCTTTGTTAAGGTAGGGGTCTGCTTCCAGTGTGGAGAATGTAATGTCCCAAGCTTCAGGGGTTTTGTGCAGCTGTTTTCAGAGATACTTCTATAGGGACCTGTAAATTTTCATTTCTTCCAAGGTGGTATGATCAAGGATGAGGTTTTACTCCTTTCCTGGACTATATCTGGTAATCTAGTGAGTATAAATATGCTCATTTACCAAAAATTTCAGTATTTGACTTGCCCACACCCTAAACTTACAGAATTTTGAAATTTGGAGAAACCTTAGAAATCCTATAGTAGAATCTCTTCATCTTCCTAAGGGAGAAACTAAGAACCATAAGGGTCTAAGTGACTGCCCAATGTCACAGTGAGTTAGTGTCATGACCAGAAAGAACCCCAACTTACTAGTTCCCAATCTAATATGCTTTTTACTTCTTCACATTGCCCATCCCAACCCACAAAACTTTCTCAGACTAAACTTAGACATAGTGAATCATTCCAGCTCTCTGTCTTTATAATTCTATCATGTTGCAATTATTCATTTATACATTTCCTTTAATATCTCCTTTCCTGTCTCATTTATTAAATTCTAAGTTTCTTAAGGGCAGGGATTGCATCTGTGATTTCTTTTGTCTTTCTTATGATGATGAATATATAACTGTGGACATAAGATACCTATTTTGGGCATTTCAGAATAAGATATGGATAATGAATTCAATTTTTAAACTAAAGAAAATTCAAGAGTAAATAGTTCAATGGATTGTGTTCTTAAAAAACAACAATCTTTATAATGTTAATATATCCCATACTTAGCTTTCATTTTGAGTTAATGTCTTAAAGCAACTTGAATGATTCATATCAAAACCTTTGTACTTTTCATGATTAGCCATTATTTAGATTAAAAATAAAAATAACTGACAATTACATAACAATTAAAGCTTATAAAATACTTCATATGATCTCATAGCATTTATATATTTACATATATTAAATAAATAAATGCCATTTATGCAGCATATGAAAGTGTGATAACATAATTTATTATAAGAGCAAAGTGATTTTAAAAATCTATAGCTTCTACTCAGTGTGATTTGTTCAGAAGATATAAGGAAATATCTCTGTTTTTGGCGAATCAAAATTTTCAAATGCTGATATGGGTATTCTTGGGCTGAAAGAATGTTAAATAGTTTCTTTATGTGGTTCAGACTTGGAAATAAAATTCAAAATATCATCAGCATAAGGAATAAAAACAAAATCAAAACCCTTTAGTTTTCCAGAACCTCCTGGGCCCAGATGTCAACTACAGGCCATGACAAACAAATGAAGAGTATGGAGTGTGTATTTTAAGAAGGTGATGAAATAATAGTAGGTGTGTTAACCACAGCAGAGAAAATTCCAATTCAATATCTGAATCCATCAAAAAAAAGCACAAGATGTAAGTGAAACTGGTGTGATATATGAAAAAGATATAGAAACATAAACTTGACTCAAAGGTCTTTTTCATCCAGGAATAATGTTCTTGCCAATTTAGTCTTACTTCTGGCATAGAGGCCTAAATATACAAGCTACTTGGACTATCTGATGAAAATCCCTCAAGAGGATAAACCCAGCTGGATCTAAATCAATCAGCATTGCAACCTTTTCCAATTTCAGTGGTTAATTTTGTGTTTGCCTGTGTGCCAAGATTACAGTATTAAGATTGGTTAAATTAGGGGAAAAAAGTATCAGAAAAGTTATTGTATTGACTCTACCCAATTTTTAGAAATATCAGATTAAAATTTGACAGCTTTCAGCAGGCAGAAAGGGCTAGAGCCACATTTAAATGCTGTCTATAAACATTTTCCCAGCTGGATATAAGGTCAACACAAATTATTTACTGAGGGCACTTGTGTGACCTATGCAGTCTGGAATTTTGAAAACATTTACATTTTTGTTTGGATTTCATTAGTAGTAAAAGGAGAAACTAATTTTTTGTTTAGCTTCCTGAGAGATAAGAGAAAAATAATTTTAAAAGAAAGTTCAGCTTTCAGAGGGATTCTAACTTAAACTGACAGATTTGGACAACAAGAAAAGTTATTTTAAGACATATTTCTTGTAAAATGATTTTTGATGGTTTGGGCTTGGCATGTGATAATATTAACTATTATTTATTTATTCCTATTTTATTAGTAAATTAATATGGGTCCTCCTATGGCCTTTCTAGTATTTTTCTGTGTTTGCTTAACTTCAAACTTTAAAAGATCTTTGATTTCACTAGTATTGGTATTCTTCCACCAATGTGCATCCTCCATGACTTCACAGAACGTTTTATGTGCTTTAGTATCCCTTCCTCTCCCCCCAACCCTTCCCAAAACAAACAAAAAAAATCACTCAATGGCCAATTATGGTATTGAACCTTTCTTTTCTAAACATAATTATACTAGTTCTTGGCTACCACTCTGTCTCCAGGCCTATCTATGAAGCCTTCCCAATTTGGTAGGCACACTAGAACACTATAGTATTCTACTGACACAGCCCTTTGGATTCTAGGGTTACTTCCATACCATGATAAGGCCGTAGAGTAGGACTTTAGGATTATAGGGAAATAGATTTATAGCCAGAAAGGACCTAAGAGGTCACCAAATTCACTTCTGTCGTTTTACAGAGGAGGCATAAAGACTCAGTGAGATTAAGGAATTTATTCAAGGCCAAAGACCCGGGGGCAGAGCTGGGATTTGAACCCGGGTCTTCTAATTCTAAATCCAATACTCTTTCAATTGCACTGGGATAGTAAAGGATTTATATAAATACCAATTTTAAATCAAGGAAATAAATTAAGTAATGAAAGAGGTAAAACACTTTTTAGATTTTAGAATATTGCCATATTCTTTCACATTACATAAATGAGACTTGATTCCTTTTTTATTGCTCAGTATTATAGCTTATACATTTCTGATTTCACATTAATGAAAAGAGGAAAAAGGTCATTTCACAAGGGAGGTTTTGGTCACTTGGCATAGATAGTATCTAGAGTATCATTACCAATGGTATTTTTCATTAGTATCTTCGTATAGATTTAAATGAAGTTGAACGCATGATGGAACTATCATAAATGTTAATGAAAAAATGAATTGGTAAGACAATGGAGTTCCCTTACTACCTCTTTTGGTGATCTCCAAATTCATAAAATCAGTGAAAGGATAATGAATGCCCTGGGCAATGGAATTGAATTTTACTCCAGTGTCTAGGTGGAAAGATGATAACTTTCATGCCTCTTTTTCAGTCATTCTAAAGCAGAAGCATAACTAGGGTGGAATGACTGTGGCTTTTCCCCAAAGCACTGAAACTTAGAGGGTCAAAATTTAACACATTAGGGGGCAGCTAAGTGGCGCAGTGGGTAGAGCACCAGCCCTGAAGTCAGGAGGAACTGAGTTCAAATCCACCCTCAGACCAAACACTTGACACTTACTAGCTGTGTGACCTTGGGCAAATCACTTAACCCCAGTTGCCCTAAAAAAAAAAATTAGCTCATTAGCAGCAGAAAAAGTCAATATAGTAATTACTCCCCCATTCTACTAAACTGAATTTGTCTTAATATGAGTTATTTTGATATCATCAATTACAAAACTTAGAGGCCTAATCATGTTGTTGGAACCAGAAACCTGTGCTTTTCTCAGGGACCAAAACCACTAATTATGGCTCTGTTCTAAAGTAATTCTAACACATGAAAAATATGACCCTAGAGTTCAAGGTGAGGGTCTAGATTTTCGTTGAGAAGATCTATTTTTATTCATACGTAAGAGTATGAAATGGCAAAAGAACAGTCAAAAAGTAATTCTGAGTAAAACCAACCCACTGTCCCTATAGAAGCCAGAGCAGTGTCTCTAACCCTTTGGTAGGGAACAGGGCTTCTTAGTCTGACCATTGGGAACTCCCTGTATTGATCCTTTTTCCTAGTGCACAGGCAGCCTATATATTTCAGGATTTAAGCAAAGAGAACCCACATTTTAGCCTTATCTTGTACCTTGTGGGTTTAAGGATATGTTTGTACTTAAAGAAAGGTTTTGATATAATTTTCCTTGACTAAAGAGTTTTAGGATACTTAGTTGTGCTTGGTGTATTTTATAATGGCATGATTCCTTGCTCCATTCCAAGCATGGATATTAGTCCGTGGCAAAGCTGAATGATTAATTAAGTCTTGGTAGTTGGTCAGGTCATAGAATTGGTCATTCAAGGACATGATACCTGGAGCTAGAGTCATCATTTATTGTCTTTGTGTGCCTCTAGGTTAGATAATTAACTTCTGTATATTTGGGTTTTTCTAGTTCTGAATAAAAGAAAAAGTATTGCCTACTGTTTCATATGTAGAGGTGGAGAAAAGAGAATGCAATAATTTCTTTATTCTTCTATATAGCTCCTAGCAAAAAGATAGGTGATCAGAAATTAATCCCATCTGGCTCATGGAACAGCTTCATGTATACAAATATTAGCTAATATTGAACAAATGTATTTTTATACTTATGAAGTGTTCTAAATTTCTAGGATTAAAAAAAAATAAAATTAGTGTGTTTAATTCCCTTTGTATATTAGTCCTCCCCCCAAAATATAAATGATCATTATTAGGAATTGTTTAAAGCATAGGCTGAGACAATATACAGCTATTAGATTATTTTAATTTATTGACCAATTAAAAGTTAATAAATTTGTGGGTTCAAATTGCAGGAGCAGCTTCATAAAAGAATATTGATGGTGACATGTTTAGAACTGCCTAAAGATTTTGTTTTCTTTAGCTTCTATCATTTTCTGTTTGTGATCTATGATAAAAAGTTTAAATTTTCCATCTTAATATTCCTCCTTTTCTTTGATTCATCCTTGATGAGAAGTTATATCGAAATGCTATTAAGAAAAATAATCTTTCTTTCTCTTTACATTTGTATAAATACATATACCATAATACACTGCAGAATGTAGACATCCTTTGAAAGATCTCTTTGAAAAGAAAATAATATGTAGGTCTACATAATTGTCCCCCTCTGCTACTCTGCTTTAGAGACAGAGAGTACTTGGACCCTAGAATTTCAACAGACTTTTGATATCAGAGGGGGAATCTAATATAGATACATCCCTCACTTACCCTCACCTTCATTGTCCTTTTATTTACTCCCTACCTAAGGAAAGCCATTGGCCAATTTCAAAGCTAGTGATCCCTATTCCTCCTTGGTCTCTCAAGCCACCCTTAGTTCCCTATTTTTTCATTCTGGGACACTGGGTCCCACAGAGCTTCAGCCAGAGAGGTGGTAGGACCAGACAGTCTTTCAGCTATATAGAAATACTAACTCATAGCATTTAGTTAGGGATAGGGACTACACCTGGGAATCCATTTGTATAGACATTTCCTAATGAGGAACCCCCCCCTTTCCAATACAGATGGTTAATACCTCCAGTATGAAGAGATTAGGTGACTTGCCCAGGGTCACACAGCTAGTATATATCAGAAGTAGGATTGAAGAGGGGTCTAGGTCTTGAAGCCATCTCTTTAGGGACTATACCATGCTCTTTCTGTTAGCAAGAAGAATTAATTAAAATAGGAAACTACCAGAAGACTTGACTCTTCAGGTTGCCAGATGCCAGGTTAATGCCTCTTTGAATTGATTCGCATAAATCACTATTTCTATTTTACACTGTCATAATGGGCAATTAAGGACAAGTCATTTTCTGTCAACTTCCATTTTTCTCTTGGAAATAGGAGGATGAGATTCTTTATTTCAGATGCTTTACAACATTGAAAGAAATAATGATCTGGCTGCACAATACAGGATCATTTGTCCATTTTCATTCATAAGATATTTATTAAACATCTCTTGTTGGCTCCTTCCTCTAACTCTAACCCAGGGCAAATAAATTAGCCTCTCAGTGCTCTAAGCAATTCTCTGAATCACAGATGGTACCAACCTAAGTAGAGGGACTTTCTTTACTAGGGAGTTTCTTATACCAATAAAATCATAAGGCCAGCCACTTTCCTTATGCTACTGTAGGTAAGACCCTGTTACTCCTCACAAATCAGTACAAGCATAAAAATAACCAAATGATGAGACAGTCTTTGATAAATGCCTGATGAGGACACTGAGGTAGGATCATTAAGTGTGAAAGAAGGAGTACTAGAATCCACATGGACTAAGCCTACAGCCAGTGCCTCAACTAGCTAGATAATGCTATGCAAATCAAGTCACCATCCTGAGTCTCAGTTTATTTTTTAAAAATTAATTAATATATTTTTAGTTTTCAACGTTCACTTCCACAAGATTTTGAGTTCCAAATTTTCTCCCCATCTCATCCCTCCCTCCACCCTAAGATGGCATGCATTCTGAATACCCCTTCTCCTAATCTGCCCTCCCTTCTATCTCTTCCCCTCTTCTTTTATCCCTTTCCCCCTCAATTTTCCTGTAGGGAAGGATAGATTTCTATACCCCATTTCCTGTATATCTTATTTCCCAGTTGCGTATGGAAACAAAGTTTTTTAACTTTTGTTTTTAAAACTTTTGGTTCCAAATTTTCTCCCTTCCTCTCTCCCCACTCACCGTCATTGAAAAGGCAAGCAACTTGATACAGGTTATACATGTGTAGTCATGCAAAATACTTCCATAGTAGTCATGTTGTGAAAAACTAAGTATATTTCCCTTAATCCTATCCGGCCCTCCATTTATTCTATTCTCTCTCCCTCCTTAGAAGTGTTTGCTTCTGATTACCCCCTTCCCCAATCTGCCCTCCCCTCTATCATCCTCCTGCTCTCTTGTCCCCTTCCCACCCCCATCCCCATTTTCCTGTAGGGCAAGATAGATTTCCATACCCAATTGAGTGTCTATGTTATTCCCTCCTTCAGCCAAATCCTGTGAGAGTAAGATTCACTAATTCTCTCTAACCTTCCCCCACTTCCCCTCTACTGTAAAAGCCTTTTCTTGTCTGTTTTATGTGAGATAATTTACCCCATTCTACCTCTCCCTTTCTCCTTCTCTCTATACAATCCTCTCTCACCCCTTAATTTTATTCTCCAGATATCACCCTTAATATTCAACTCACCCTGTGCCATCCATCCATCCATCTATCTATCTATCTATCTATCTATCTATCTATCTATCTATCTATCTATCTATCTACATATATAAACTTTTTTTCTCTCCAACTACTCTAATACTGACAAAGGACTCATGAGTTACAAATATCATCTTTCCATGCAGAATGTAAACAGTTCAACCTTATTAAGTCTCTTATGATTTCTGTTTCCTGTTTACCTCTTCATGTTTCTCTTGAATCTTGTATCTGAAAGTCAAATTTTCTATTCACTTCTGGTCTTTTCATGAAGAATGCTTGAAAGTCGTCTATTTCACTGAATATCCATTTTTCCCACTGAAGGATTATGCTCAGTTTTGCTGGGTAGATGATTCGTAGTTGTAATCCTATCTTTGCCCGCCAGAATATTATATTCCCAGCCCTGTGGTCCCTTAATGTAGAAGCTGTTAAATCTTGTGTTATCCTGATTGTGTTTCCACAACACTTGAATTGTTTCTTTCTGCCTACTTGCAACATTTTCTCCTTGACCTGGGAACTCTGGAATTTGGCTACAATATTCCTGGGAGTTTTTCTTTGGGGATCTCTTTCAGGAGGTGATCAGTGGATTCTTTCAATTTCTATTTTGCCCTCTGGTTCTAAAATTTCAGGGCAGTTTTCCTTGATAATTTCTTGAAAGATGATGTCTAGGCTCTTTTTTTGATCATGGCTTTCAGATAGTCCAATAATTTTTAAAATACTCTCTCCTGGATCTGTTTTCCATGACAGTTGTTTTTAAAATGAGGTACTTCACATTGTTTTCTAATTTTTCATTCTTTTGGATTTGTTTTTCAATGTCTTGATTTCTCATAAAGTCACTAGCTTCCAATTGCTCCATTCTAATTTTTAAGGAAGTATTTTCTTCAGTAAGCTTTTGGACTTCCTTTTCCATTTGGCCAATTTTGCTTGTTAAGGCATTCTCCTCTTTGGCTTTTTGGACCTCTTTCGCCATTTGGGTTAGTCTCTTTTTTAAGGTGTTATTTTCTTCAGTATTTTTTTTGAGTCTCCTTTAGCAAGCTGTTGACTTGTTTTTCATGATTTTCTTGCATCACTGTCAGTTTTTCCTCTGCTTCTTACTTGTTTCTCAAAATCCTTTTTGAGCTCTTCCATGGCCTGGGACCAATTCATACTTTTCTTGGAGGCCTTGGACGTAGGAGCTTTGACTTTGTTGTCTTCTTCTGGTTGCATGTTTTGATCTTCTTTGTCACCAAAGTAAGATTCTATGGTCTGACTCTTTTTGCACTGCTTGCTCATGATCCCAGTTATAAATGCTTTGTTAAGGTAGGGGTCTGCTTCCAGTGTGGAGAATGTACTGTCCCAAGCTTCAGGGTTTTTGTGCAGCTGTTTTCAGAGATACTTCTAGGGAACTTTAAATTTTCAGTTCTTCCAAGGTGCTATAATCAGGGACGAGGTGTTTACTCCTTTCTTGGTCTGTGCTGTGGTCTATGAGTGACCACAAGCACCCTTTTCTGCTTTGGAACCGTGAGGAGGATTCTCTCTGCACCACCGCCACAAGGTCCACCACGCTAGCGCTCCTCCTCACCCCAGTACTGCCACCCAGAGCTGGAACATAGATCCAAGCATGAGCAAAGCAAGAGAATCCTGCCTCAGCACCAGCAAAGATATCCCCCTCTGATCAGCTGCTAGATTTCCCCTCAGTCTGTGGGCTGGAAGGTCAGGAGGCAGCTGCCCCAGATTGTGCTTGGGGACTGGGGCTGGGACCCTGCTTCTCTCTCACTGCAGACACAGATTTTTCCTACTGACATTCTAAGTTGTCTTTGGTGTTCACGAGTTGAGAAGTCTGGAAACTGCCACAGCTCCCTGTGATTCAGTCCTCTGAGGCCTGCTCCAGGTTCACTGAGGCCTGTGCACCCAGGCAGAGCTGTGCTCCTCTCACTGTCCAGTACGATATACCTTTCCAATCAACCATCCAGGTTGTCTTGGGCTGGAAATTTGTTTCACTCTGTCTTTTTGTGGGTTCTGCTGCTTAAGAATTTGTTTAGAGCCATTTTTACAGGTATTTGGAGGGGTTTGGGGAAAGCTCAAGCAAGTCACTGCTTTTACTTCCTGGTTCTCAGTTTCTTCCTCTCTTAAGTGACAGAAATAGACTAGATCATGTCAGAGGATTATCTGTAAATGGAAAGAGTACTTACTGTTATTTATGAAACTGGTTAGCCCTTGTTGCTGTTCTTCTCAACCTTTTTATTTTCCTTCTCCTGGCATGGTATTTTTTGCTGTGAGAAATCTCTGAACACTAAAAGCTTAAAGTTGGCACCAAAGAAGGATTCCCCAGCAGATGGGCTTCCAGACTTATTAGCAGGCCTAGAGATTCCTCACCATCTGTTTTCCTCTCCAACCTCCTCATCCTCTTTCTTTACTTCCTCAGGACCCATGTTGGAGACACCAGTGTTGTGTTTGCAAGAAAAAGCTGCTATTCTGACCTTTGAGAGAACAAGCCGGAGGAACAGGTGGCAAACTGCAGCTAGGCACTGGTGCTGAGGAGTAGGGAAGTCTTGGGATATGGGGAGGAGTTTCCTGGCACATCTAGCAAATCTCACACCTGTTGAGAGGCACTGCCCTATTGAATATCTCTTCTAGCTGGATTATATAGGATCTTCCTGGGTTATATACTATGTAGCACTTTAAGGGCTCATTTTCCCAATCTCAACTCATGATGGTAGGCAGATCCCCAAATGATCATTGACTACTTTGGTTTTTAAGGATAACTGTGAGGGGTTGTTGCTTAATCCTCCTGTGCCCCCATCCAGTGTGCTCCCCAATTATCAATTAATTACTATGTGTGAGTCCTATTCTTTATAAGTCAGTACAAGCACAAAAATAGACAAAAAATGAATTAGTTTCTGATAAAAGCTCATTAGCTTAATTTCAATTAGCTTTTGCAAAGGGATGTTTACTGAGAAGGTATAGCATGCATAGAAATTACAAAAATAATTTTCAGACTGGGGAGGTGGTACACTCTTCATACTATATGCACAGTCCCTGAGGAGAGTGGGCTCAACCTTAAAGAGCGAAAGTGCTGAGGTGTGCATGTAGGGTGCACATAAGGTTGAGGGGTGGGCGTGGGGGTCCTTTTCTCCGTCCAACGAGTCCCCATCAGTTTCACTTCTGGGAGTGTTACAGCACACATACAAGTATAAACTTACATCATAAGGCAGTTGAGAGGAGTCTTTCCCAATTTACTATTATCTAATAAATGCAAGAGGTTGGAATAGTACCCAGGCCCGTGTCCTTTCTACCATTTCACAATGTCTCACCAAGGTGGTGGCTATAAAAGCAGAGAAATAAAAATCCTATTAGCTATCTGAGCATCGACCATCTCAATAAAAACTAGACTTGGGTATATTTGTTAAAGCTATTTTGAGAAACAAAAGAAAGCTTCATTATTTTGGAGAGACTACAGTGGGAGTCTGTAAAGCAGAAGGCGTAAGTCTCACTTATTGCAAATGCTTGAATGCTTTTTAAGTGTGTTTTAATATTTTACTAGAGCAATGCGCTGTTGTTCAAGGACTGAACAATCTATCTGGAATCTCTTGATAGCTCCATGGTCAAGTTAATTTGCTTTTGTACATCTCTAATTATTTTTGCTTTCTTTTTCCACCAGCTCTTCCCCTTTGGAATTTCCTCTTCCCCATTTTGTTTGCTCTGCAGCTTATATTCTGGGTACCTCACTTAATTTTGTTAATTGTTTATGACTGTACTATAAAATCTCAAGGGATGGTTTTACTATATTTGGTTTTTGCAGTTAAGGACTTGGCTTAATAGATTCCCTCTCAAAAGATATGCTTTCATTTAAATATTTGTCGTTGTTGTAAATGCAATGTTCAGGATATCTTTGATTACTGGTCTTGCCCCTCTAATTTGTTATTTCTAGTGCAGGCAAACAAAGGTGATTTTAAAGGACAGAGTGGCTTTCTCCCTCCTAAGCATTTTGTTCTAGCTTCCTGATATGCGTTATTTTTATCTAAACTGAAATCTCTAAATCATCAAAATATTCAGTAGGTATAATTTAATTGATTTTCTTTTGAAAACAGAAAGGCAAGTCTCTGGATATGAATAATGTAAAGACTGACCTGTAAAGCATTGATTTATAATTTATCTTTTATCACAAATTTTAATTAAAAATGAGACTTTTTTGTATGTGAATGATAAGGTGAATTGCCATTTCTTTCATTTCTTTTTCTAGCTTACCCTACCTTTCCTTTGCCTGTTCTTTTGAGGGAGAAGTTTGCTGAAGAATTTGCAATGACTGTGTTGCTTTGTCAGCAACAAAATCTAATTGTACATTGCTTGGTAACATTTCCAATAATGGTGCACACCTCATCTTCTTTTGGGCATTCTCTAATATCCTTTCTCAACAGGAGGCATAGTTAAGTTAAATAAACTTGCCTGTTTTGATCAAAGTTTTAAGCAAAATAGGTTTAAAATAGTCTAAGCAAAAAGCTTAAATATCAGTTTGTACTTTGTGCCTCTTATAAAATGTAAAGACAGACTCTGAATCAGTTAATTATTTATCATTTTTATTTTTCATGTTTGAAGGAAAGTGTTTGGCTTCTTTTTGCATGCAGATAGGAATTATTATTTGCAGCTTAATTAAACTTAGCAGAGCCTATGTATTCAATTTTTGTTATGGAACTAATTAATTTTGCCTTTATCTGAGAGTTGTTATCCAATTTGTAGATATTAACATTTTCTTTCTCTCCTTTACATTCCAGCTAGCCTTTTAGCTCTGGCCATTTTGCTGTTTACTAGAAGGTAGGTAAAGGTATCTAAGGTATAATAAGGATCCTCTCTTACATGAGAGACAGACAGGATGATTGTAGTAGATAAGCATGAGTGAGTAGTGGAAAGGCAATTTGGCATAGTGGGTTGAGTGCTAGACAAGCAGTTAGGAGGACCTGGGTTTGAATCTCAAAGTACCTGTGTGACTGTCCCTTAACTGGCTTTTGCCTCAGTTTCCTTATCTAAAAAACGAAGACAATAATAGCACTTGCCTCAGAAATGAGAAAATTTGTGTTAAGTGCTTGGTAAATCTTAAAGTGTTATATTATTATTATTAGTAGTAGTGTTTCCAATAATTAAGGATTGGTGATTTCTTTGGTATGTGAACGCCCTCTAAGCAATGCCTCTAATGTCACTAAGGACTAGGCAGAGTTAGGGAACTTGTGGCCTTGAGGCCATATGTAGCCCTCTAGGTCCTCAAGTGCCCTTTGACTGAATCCAAACTTCACAGAACAAATCCTTTTATTAAGTGAAGTTTGGATTCAGTCAAAGGGCCACACTTGAGGACCTAGAGGGCCACGTGTGCTGTAGGCCTCATGTTCCCCGCCCCTGGACTAGGGCAAATATAGTAAAAGTATTAAAGTGAAACTAATTGAGGCAAATTAATGAATTAACTAGCACATGCACTTTATTATCAACACTGATGTAACATATTGCCTGTAAAATGGTCTTATGGATTTATTTAAACTCAGAGGTAGTGTGGCAGAGTGTAAAGAAAAAAAACAAACAAACAAACCCTGGTATATCAGAAGACTTATGTAGCACCCAAACACCCACTTATTAGCTATGTGACATTTGGCTAAGTTACTAAACCCCAGTGGGCCTCATCTGTAACTAAGGCTGTATTTAGAGACAGATGGCTACGAAGAGCAATGTGGGGGTTAAGGGGAGGAGCTGTCCAGCTGAGGCAAAGTGAGAGGAAGCTAGTGGACAGAGGTGGTTATGCAGCAACACCCCCATACTCACACAGCTGCAGAATGTTGAGCTCTCCAATTCAGAGATTTTTTTGCCAAATGTAACAGCCACTTGTACCTCAAGCCCCAATCCCTTCAGCCTTGCTTCTTGCATCCCACCTCAGATTTTGTTTTGATCCTGCTTCCACTCTAAAGATTATTTTCTGCATCTGATCCTACTGTTCCATAACCATTGTGACTGTTACTGATTGGCCTTCCACTTGGACTTTCTATCTCTGTAACATCCTTCTTGCACTCATATTCCTATCTGTCAAACCAAGAAGTCTTCAATTGGTACAATGGAATCTATACCCATAGCACATGGTGGTTCTGACTCTGCCCTTGCCCTAGTACAGAAGAATATTGTAATGTATGATGTCTTCTAGTTCCTATACACTATGATTCTAATCAATGAAGTCTTCTGAAAGGGAGAGTGTTTCAACTCTTATATTATTGATGCAGGATGTATTGAGACTTAATTCTGTGTTTAGGGATCCTTGCCTGTGGAATCAATGAAGGTGCTTATCAAAGGGTAGTTCCATGAGAAACAATGAATGTGTTTACTAGTCATGTTAGAGAATAGAACAAAAATTGTGGAAACTTAATAAACAAGAGAAATAAATCTAAACATCTAGGGAAAGAAGTATACATTTCTGGAAAATCCGAGTTGTGAAAAATAAAAAAAGATTTCCTGATAGTAAAAATCCAGACCACCAATTTTAATATTTGCCATCAGTTTAGTCTGAAGAGGTGGTTGAAACATTAAAAAAATTATTTCTGTGTACTTCAATAATATTTTTTCCTTCCCTTGTTACAATGGATGACCAAAGATTGCTTAAATGGTACACTGTGGGACAATTTCCTGGTGGCCTAATTCTGCATGCTTTACTTAGCCAAAAATTTGGTTGAATCTAATAGAAGCTTTTCCTAAATAAAGAATGGAATAACAAGGTCCTTCTAAGCCTGGGTTTTTTTTTGTCTCTTTACTGAGGAATTACTCTTTGGTACTAGAGGACTCTTGAAAATCACTGAAACTGTGGATGGAAGTGTTACCAAAGTGATCCCTTAGCTAGGATTTTGGAGGCAGTATGGAGTAGAAATAATGCTGGAAAAAGAATCATAAGACCTGTGGGGCAGCTAGGTGGTGCAGTGAATAGAGCACCGACCCTGGATTCAGGAGGACCAGAGTTCAAATAAGGCCTCAGACACATAACACTAGCTGTGTGACCCTGGGCAAGTCACTTAACCCCATTGCCTAGCAAAAAAAGAAAAAAAAAGAATCAGAAGACCTGGGTTTGAATCCTAGGTCTTCCACTTACTGACTCTGGGGTGAGTTACTTTCAGTACCAACATTATCATCTGTAAGATGAAGGGATTGGGCTAAAGGATGTTAAAAGTCTCTGAGCTCTAAATCCATTCTTTCAAGATGGCTATACTTGACTGGGGGATATGGGTGAGGTATAGCTCATTCCAGGAAACTGAACATGCTGAATTTCCAACTTAAAAAAAAAAGATGAAGTTAGACTGCCCTGTTCTTTACATTACTCTGTAGTAGTTAGAAAGTAAATGATATGCTTTGGAAAGCATGTTTATTCTTTCAGAGGTCACTGTTATAAATTACAGCTCTGTTACCCCCACCATGCCCTACATGTTATTCTACCTTCTAGCAAGTGTTCTTTTACATACCCAGATTTTACTGGTCAGTGGTCTTGGTGAAGGAAAAGAGCCTTTTTACTTCGTTAAGGCTTTCTCAGAGAGATCCTGTGAATTATCAGCATTTAGGAAATGTCAAATATGTGGTGAAATATAGCTTAAAGTTAGATGGCATTGTAGAAAAGTGAATTTGTGTTAAGAAATGTTATGATACTCATTATTTAATCACCAATTTTGAGCTGGAAGAAATCTTAGAGACTACCATTTAGTCTAACTCTGTCACTTTATACTTGAGTAAACTGAGGCCCAGAGAGATTGGGAGATTTGCTAGTCACATAGGTAGTGAGTGGCAGAGCTGGATTTAACCCAGGTCATTCCATTCAAATCCATTGCTCTTCTGTTGTACCCTAGAATCCAAAAAGCTTGTTGATTTTTTAAAGTCATAAAATCATGAGTTATGTTTATATTTGTATATGACTATTCAAGGAAAATATTAATTACAATTTAAAAATACATTTTTCATTGTCTCTTTTCTTCATCATAGTGAAACTTGTTGGGGAGTATCAACATTGGGGGCTGGCCTGTCTCCTATCGGAATTTACTACATGTAGCTGTTACATATTAAGAGACATAATCTAATTCAAGAAATGGCAAATTTCTTTAATTGCACATTGTGTTTTGAGAAATTCTGTTAGATCTTTGATTTATATTTAGATATTCTTGTAGGGCTTTCATGAAGTGAGGTGGTAATTGTCATGCTTAAAATTTTGGAATTTGCTTGTAATATATTAATAATTATGCACACCAATAAGAGAAAAACTCGGAAAAAAAAATCTTGGTTTCCACATTTCTTCCTGATGTCCTGAAGTTTCAAAGAAAGATGCCAGTTAATCCAGAGATCATGGTCGGTGCAATTGTTTAATAGACTTCATTGATTTTTTTTCTGTGAAAACTTGCAAAAAGATTGATGTGCTCATAAAAGTTAGAATCTTTATTAAGGAAGCTAAGAAAAATAATTACCAGAGTACCCATTTTATTACATTGTATTGAAAATATTTCCCTTTCTACCTATAAATCTCATTTTCATGGAACATGAGATGTTTTAAACCAATTCTCTGAAGTTTTTGAAAATATGCTTGACGTAGGTCTTCTAATAGATCATTAATTATATTGATTCATTCAGTCATATATTAAAAATATTTATTTTACAAGGGGCCAAGTGCTATGACCTGGAAAGCTACAGCATTCAAAAGTGGAGATACAACTACTATAACATAAGAAAACTGAAGAAGTTGTTTCCGCTTTAGGTCTGCTACTTGTCTTTCAACCTGACCAGGCCTCTATAGGAAAGTTGAAGTCTCATTTGGAGCTGTTTCAGGGTTTGTTTTGGGAATATGCTCAGCAGCAAGTTTGTTTTAAGAAGGTCGCTGGTTCGCAGTTCCTCATGGGATTGAGCGAGTTTCTTTCTGGTGCCTTCCAAACCTTACATGTGGGCTTGGGATTTATAGGGTTAAAGGGAGGTGCTTGGGAAATCTGATGCTAAAGAAGTCTTAGGAATGTTACACATGTTACACATCCCCCTGCCAGCCTTTCCCAGCAGATCGGTCACACCGGGGCTGCTGCAAGGGGAAACTTGACTCTCCCATCCTTTTATCACTGCCTGGACCCTGCAGACTCTCAACTTCTAAGAGAACCTTTCCCAGCTGTTCCCTCTGCTCCTTTCCTCAGGTAAAAAACAAGTTAACGAATATGCAAACAAAGCTTTTTGGAGGTGATGGAGGGATGAATGAAGTTAGCATCGGGCCACCAGAAGTTCCTAGGTTTGGGGTGAGCATGGGGGCAAAGGGATGACGCTGGAGGGAACGCCACCCTGGCCTGGATAGTGGAGTTGGGCAGAAGGTACATCTCCAGATGTTGCAAGGGGCTTACAACTACCCTGGGATTTCTTCAGCCCGGTGCCTCGCGCCCAACTTCTAGCCAGCTCCTTGAATAACTGGGCGGACAGCACTGGGGGCCAGAACCGTTTTGAAGGCTTTCTTTGCGAAACCTTGGTCCTTCCTTAAGGCGAGGCCAACAGCTGGAAGGGGGCTCTGGGTGAGTGTTGGGGAAGCCTATCTACAGACCGCGCGGCCCGCGGGCTCTCGGGCCATTGATCCGTCCATCCTCTCTCTGTTTGCTCTTTCAGGTGCCCACCATGCGGGAGGTGCGGCGGGGCTGGCCCGGGGGCGGCGCCCGCGGGGGCTGTTACGGCTACCTGGGCCTGTGCTTTCTGTTGCTAGGAGGGGGCGGCGCGGACCTGTGCCTGGGTCCTGCGTGCGACGGCGGCGGAGGGGACGCCGAGCCTCCGCAGCCCAAAGCCCCGTGCCTGCAGCCGGGGGCAGCCCGCTGCCCGGGGAGAGCCGGCCGGCCGTCGCGCTCCTTCCTGCACAGCGCCTCGGCAGGCCGCAGCCAAGTCCAGGTCAAGCAGCCAGTGCAGCCGGCCCCGGCCCCAGGCTCCTCTTCTGCTTCCTGGGGCCAGCCCCGGGTCGCCGCCGCAGACCCCAAGCCGCAGGCGCTGGAGCGAGTCGCCGCCAGGGGCGCCCTGGAGCCGACGGCCCCGTGCGCCCCGGGAGCCGACTGTGCCGCCGCCGTCGGGGCTCCCAACGCCGGGGCTCCCAACGCCACGGACCCCGGCTCCCGGGACTGCAAGGGCCTAGAGTGCAGGCTGCCCCCGTTGAGGCTGGCGCGCCAGAAACACCGAGCCGGAGGCCGGGCCCCTGCCCTCCAGCAGCAGGGTGAAGGCTGCGCGGGCGCCAGGCCCGGGCTGGGACCGGGAGAGCCCACCCTGCTCCGGGTGACGGAGCGAGCCGCTCAGTTCATCGGGGAGGTGTCCCCTGAGCTGGCCCACCCTGCCCCTGAGCTGGGGGGCGCAGGCCTTGGCGTGCAGCTCACCTGCGACATCAGGCCAGGTGGGTTGGGGGGAGAGGGAGACCGCTGTCCTGGTGGAATTGCCTTCACTTCTCTTCGTCTGACTCCGGAGACGTCACTTACATTCTTAAGAGGGCTCAGTTTCCCCTTCTGTAAAACTAGAATCACAATATAGAACCCCTAATCTGTGCTCCCTGAGGCATAAAATGGTGACGGGGAGAGAAAGCTACTTCAGAGTCAGGTAGCTGTGTGACGCTGGGCGAGTTAATTAATCTTTTAATGCTCTAGACAATTTTTGTAAGAATGTATATTGCTGAATACACATTGCCTATCTGCTTTGGTTGAAAGAGGCCCTTCACTGGGACTGCACTGCACAGATGAAATTACAGATCAGGACCCCGCCCCCCCCCCAAAATCTGCCACCTTAACTACATGGTAATAATTTATGTAGCACCTACTATGTGCTAGGCATTGTGTTAAGTGCTTTATAAATATCATCTCCTTTGAGGAGCTATCACTCCCATTTTACAGTTGAGGAAAGGTGGCAAAAGAGGAGATGAAGTGATTTGTCCGATGTCACACAGCTAGTGGCCGAGATTGCAATTGAACCCAGAATTTCTGACTCCAGGCGAGACCTCTCTATCCACTGTGCCACCAAGCTGCTCAATAGGTGGGTGCCATGAGCAAATCATTGACCTTTCTGAATCCTAGTTTTCTCATTTGTAAGATGGGGAGAATATTTGTTGAACTTACCTCACAGGGTTGCTTTAAGCATCAGATAAGATAATGTAAGTGAAGAGCTATGTAAATTATATTATTATTTTTAATAGTTTTTGGTTACTACTGCCTTACGTCTTAATTTTATTATTATGTTCAATTATGTACAACCTCTTTCAAATATTTATTTTCTTATATAACCTATGAACATGTATGTTCTAGGCTTTCAATTTCTGGTATTTTTTTAAGTATAAATTGTAGAATACTCCATTGAGAAACATGAAAAAGTTATAACCTTTTTTACAGTTTAAGATCTGCTGTCTGAAGCCGACTAAGGCAATGGGACTAGAACCCAGAATTGCCATTAAACATTATTTTCTTTTTTAAACCTATTTTTGGAGGCAGTCAGGTGGCTGGGTGTATCTAGTGCTGTGCCTGGAGCTAAGAAGACCTGAGTTCAAATATGACCTTAGACACTAGCTGTGTGACCTTGGACGAATCGCTTAACCTTCTTTTGCCATTGTTAAGTGGGGGTGATAGCTCCTCAAATGAGATGATATTTATAAAGCCCTTAACACAGTGCCTGCCACAAAGTAGGTGCTATATAAATGCTAGCTATTATTAACACATAGTTGAGGTGGGCAGGCAAGTCACTTAACCTCTGTTCACCTTAATCCACTGGAGAAAGAAATGGCAAACCACTCCAGTATCTTTGCCAAGAAAACTCCGTATGGGGTTCACTTGGACACAACTGAACAACAATCTGATTTTTAACCAGTGAACTTGTTTTAATAATGGGGGAAAGCGGTTTGAGAGCACTAGACTGATCTGGGAGATATGAGTTCTAATTCTGGTCCAGCCCCTAAATAACTAAGTGCTCTGAGCAAATCCATTAAACCTTTCTTTGCCAGCACCATCATTTCTAGAATGATGGAGTTGGAATAAGTAATGCTTAAGAATCCTTCCAGCATGAAAATTCTTTTTGGGGAGCATGGAAGAACTTAATTGGATTTGAATATAGAACTCTGGAAAGTAAAAGTGAACAGACATTATTAGATTATGCTTCTAAATCCAGAAAAAAATTAATTTGAACAATCTTTGGGCATCTTTTTCCCCTGGATTAATTAAAATGGGCTGGGATTTGTTCTAGGCAGTAATTGCCGTGATCTGCAATGGTTTTGCTCAAATGAAGGAGCTTAGATGCCTTATTAAGGGGAAAAGAAAAAGGGGTGTTCCAGAAAATTAATTTGACCAGAATGTTACAGTGCTATGTAAAGATAAAAGGATTTGGAGAAATGCTCCTGGCAAACGCACTCTCTTATTTGTATTTATTTTTGAAAACAGTGTTCATACCAAGGGAGTCCTTAATTATAATTAAGTTTAAAAGAAATTTCCACCACAAACCTCATTTTTTTTTTTCACTCAGGACAACTCTGTGGTCAGGCCGCAGATCTCATGCTTTGTTGAGGGAGATTAGGACTCCCTGGCTGACTGGCCTGTAGGTACAGAGACAATATATTTCTGAACAAAGGCTAATTTTACTCCATTTGAGTGTCTAGTTTGCTTTTTTTTGTTATAGACATCAAAGCATTGATGATCTAGCACATAGGTAAATAATGGGGTAACTAGGAGCACAGGTGGGGTATGGTGGCAGTGGAGGGAACTGTGGTATACTGAACAGGCTTAGCCCATTCCCCTGGAGAAAAAGACTAATGTCTAGCTATGTAACCTTATACAAAACCATTGAGAGTTAGCCCCAGAAGGGGATTTAATTCAATGGGCATTTAAGTACTTACTATATGCTAGGCACTGTACTAGATGTTGGGGATACAGAGACAAAAATGAGAATAGCATCAGTTTGAAAAGAGCTTACATTCTAAGGGGTGGGGGTGGGGAGAAGAGGGATACAAAGCCCCAGAGCCTAGTAGGTGGTAGAAGAGCTTAGGTCGTTTCGCCCCACAGTTCTGTAGTCTTCTATGCTGCTTCCATAACATAACCTGACTAATCAGTTGATTGGGGCAGGTAGGTGGTCCAGTGGATAGAGTGCCAGGCTTAGGGTCAGGAAGACCTGAGTTCAAATCCAGCCTCAGACACTTGCTAACTGTCTGACTCTGGTTTCTCTCAGTGTCCTCATCTGTAAGATGAACTGGAGAAGGAAATGGCAAACCACTCCAGTATCTTTGCCCAGAAAACCCCAAATGGAGTCACAAAGAGTCAGACATGACTGAACTAACCAAAGTTAGTTGATATCAATTGAGTAACCACAGACTATACCGCACTGTGCATCAAGCCATGGGCCTGCCTTCCACAAAAATTATGTCAATAAGAAGGTCGCATTTATCCAGTGAAGAAAGCATGGATATTATTCTTTGCAATTTATAGATAAGGATGTTGAGACTCAGCGCAGTGAAGTGATTTATTTGCTCAAGGCTGTAGTCAAATGTAGGTGACGTCTTTCAGTTCCTTGTCTGGGGCTCTTTCCATTATACCATGTTGCTTCTTCTGTTGCTGTTATTTGTCTGTGTTTTGTATGCCAGAGCTTACTATTTGGACTTCTAAAATATTGGTTAGTTTTGAGCAGGGGTGGGGAACCTGCAGCCCCAACGCCACAGATGGCCCTCTAGCTCCTCAAATTTGTTTGTCCTGTTCACACGGTGAAGTGTGGATTCAGTCAAAGGGCCCCACTTGAGGACCTAGAGGGCCGCAGGTTCCCCGGCCCTGGTTTTGAGCCTTCAATAAATAATTCAAGGGTTACACAGCAGAATAAAGGAAGACAACCTAGGATTTGTGTTGCTGTACAAAGATTGTGTTTGTAATGTAATGTATAAGATTTTTCATCCAACTTCTAGGGCTCCAAACAAAGATGTCTGATCGTTAAAATAATCAGCATTTTGCATTAATATTACATTGCATTGTGGCAACTTAGCATTTTAATGTTATTTATACTAAACAGAAAATTAAGAGCAAAACCATGGGAGATGTAGTCATTTTTTGGGCTGTGTTACAGGAGAAAATGAGGTTCCTTCTGAAGATGCACTTATCCTACAACTGCAGCTTGCTAAAGGACAAGAAAAATTTGTTGAGATGCTAAAAAGCCAGCAGAAAGTAATTGCTGATTTGCAGCACAAACTCACTGAGCAACAGAACATGTTGATTAGCCAGCAAACAGAAATCCTAGAACAACAGAAGAAAATGTATGAGCAAATGAATCTCATTAAGGCCCAGTACAGCATGCTTTTTGACACAGTGAAACAGATGTCGTTCCAGAATTTGCAGGAAGACATCCAGCATTACTTTCAAACTCATCTTCAAGGACTTCAAAACCAGGTCAGAAATCATCTGCAGAAGTCATACTCTGTGCATAAGGTTGGAGTTGACGCAAAAATGATTGATGCTGGAGAAACTTCACTGGACTGTGGCCTTTGTGCAAGTGATGAATTTTGCAATTTCCAGAAGACACCCTCTCAGTGTGAAAAATGCACTCTTTGCCCTGCTGGCTTTTTTCAAATGGCTGAATGTTCTGCAAACACTGACCGAATCTGTCAGGTAAAATGTTACACTTTTATAGATTAGAATTAGTGACATTTTTCAAGAATTTTGTAAGGCATTGGGAAATTTTACTCAAATTCAATTGAAGTCGCTTTCCAATACCTCTTATCACCTTAGAACCCTTTGTTCTAACAGAAAAACCAATACAGCAACTGTATCTGACAGTGTAATCCAATGTTCCGTACCCATACTCTTTCACCCTTGTACCAAGAGGAGGGGAGTGTGTGTGTCTCATCGTTGGTCCTCGAAAACCAAGATTGGTCATTGCATTTATTCTGGTGTGTGATGTATTCTAGTGTTGTTTTCATTTTACATGATTATGGTCATTTTGTATATTGTCCTCCTGGTTCTTAGCATGGTCTTTGAATAGCTGACATACAGTTCCTTAGTAAGTCCATATTTGTTGCCTTGCTGGCAATTTGTTGTAGGTCCTGCTTGGAAAAAAAAACCTTTTTACAAATTTAAATTGCCAGATATAAATTCTAAATATAAATTTCCAGAATAAATTTCAAGTATGAACTCCAGACATAAATTTCCAGAATAAATTCCAAGTATAAATTTCTGATATAAAATAATTTTAAGTTTTATATTTCTAATAATAGAATTTTAAGTTTTAATTTTAAATCTTAAGTTTTAAATAACAGAAGACTGCACTAAGACTTTGGGACACCCTGTATAAATGCTCCATTACTGGATGTGTAAACAAAACATAACTAAGGAATATAGTTTTCGGTTTTAAATTTCTTTATCTTGCTGTAATTCAATAACAAAATTATATGCTTTTTTAAAAACAAGCTTGTTTTAAAAGTGAATCAACATTATAAAGTATTTCTATCCAGCATTCATATTTGGTCATATTTATAAAATGGTATTTTTTAATATGTATTATTATATTTACAAAATGAGATTATTTTATTTTGCAGGACAGGGATGAATGCGTTGAATCTCCGAATATTTGTGGTGAAAGAATAAAATGTCTGAACACCCCAGGTAACCTTCTGTGGACTGTATTTCCTTTGCATATATCTCTGTGTATGACAGACTGGAAAATAACAGGTATTTTCAGATTAGCATTAGACATTTTAAACCCTCTTGATTGTGTGTGAATGATCTGCTTTGGGGATTTGCTGCGGGAAATTGTGATCCCAAATTGCCTTCTCATAGCTACTATGTATCCTTGTGGGAGTCTTCCTTCAACCATCATCATGTGTGTCTTCAGGGAATGTGAAGTAATTTTAATATTATCCCAAGTAAAATATAATTAAGGAGGCAAACTTGGTGCTGACAAGTCCTGCAGTGCCTTCCTGAGCCAAAATCAAAATGATTTTAAGATTGTTTGGACTTTTTGATGGCTTATACCATTCCTCTTCTTCATTGCTGTCGATAGAGATTACTGTCTTCTTTTATACATGGATGGATACATTGCTATGAGGTGTCCCAAAAGTCCTAGTGCAGGTTTAAGCTTGAATAGCTTAAAGGTTGACTACCCATCAATCAATCAATCAACGAGCATTTATTAAGTGCCTGTTATGTTCCAGACACTTTGATAAGCACTGGAGACAAAAGTACAAAGGACAAAGTTATTCCTACTAGCAATGAACACATATAGGCTTAAATAGCTTAAAGAGGGACACCCGGTGTATATACTTTTCTATGTATAATTTTTTTTGTATGTACATATGGGCATATGCATATGGATACATACCTGTAATAGTAGACAGGCCCTGCACCTGTAATTTCAATGAAGTGGGAGCCTCTAGGTGAGGAAATTCCTTCTTCTAATGCAGGTGGATGCCTTCTCTGCGATTTATGGTCTTGGACAGTTGTACCATGCACCGAATGTGGAGTTCAGAGAGTATACCAGAGTGCTGACAGTGACTTGTTCAGGGTCACACAGCCAGTTTGTGTCAGAAGTAGGACCTGAATTCGCATCTTCTTAGCTCCTGTCTCTATCTTCTATACCACATTGCCTTTCAATATTGTGTGTATGTATACACATTTGTAAACTATATGTACATATAAATCGTTTATACACAAACTTATATGTATGTATTTATCTCTTTGTCACTCTCTATCTATCTGCCTTTCTCTGTCTCCTGTTTGTCTCAGTTTCTCTCTCCCCCACCCCATCTCTTTCCTCCTCCTCTTCTCTCCCCCAGGCCCATCCCCATACTGTCATGATCAAGGAGAGCCCAGACCTCCATTTTTTTTTTCCTTTTCATAATCATGCAGCTGACTTCCATTTATTGTGGGGAAAACACATGAAATCTTCCTTTTTATTGGTTTTTAAAAATTTTTTTTTTTGGTGAGACATTTGGGGTTAAGGGACTTCTCCAGGGTCACACAGCTAGTAAGTATTATGTGTCTTAGGCTGGATATGAACTCAGGTCCTCCTAATTCTGGGACTGGTGCTCTATCCACTGGCCATCTAGCTGCCCCTTGAAATCTTCTGTGAAAAGGAAGCTCTCCTCCCACACTGTTGCTTCATGAAGAAAACAGGGCGCGAGTTTGCAGTTATGGTTAGAGGAACTTGGGGAAGGGAAGGTCATGAAGTCACTTGATTATTATCTCCAAATGCATGAAGAGTTTCTATGGGGAGGGTGTTGTTCTGTGTTCTCTCTGTCTAAGAAGACTGAATGAGAATGACTTGAATTTATATGGTGCTTTAAGGTTTGCAAAGCACATTCCTCAGCTGAAATGAAGTCCTGCTTCAAACCCACACTGACCCTGAACGCATCACTTCTCCTCTCTCAGTCTCCCAAGCAGTTCTCTAATTCTGTTAATTAGCAGAGTCGGTGCCAGTTTGCATTAGTTGGGGAAGTTCCTCACCTGGGTTCCTTAAAATGATGAAAGCACAGGTCCACTAAAAAAAAAGATGGCAGTAGGGGGAAAAGAATTCAATTAAAGTGAGAAATTGCTTGGTTGGGTATAAGGTAGAACTTCGTTTACCAAAATCAGTAAAATGTTGGAATAAGATATTGGAGGATTTTATAGAAAAAAAGGTAGCCACGTGTAATGGATTATTTACTAAATTATTTCTAAAATAGAAGAATAAACTAATCCATAACTTGAGGTCCGTTTGATTTTGTGATTTCCTTTTTTGCCAACATAAGGGCCTTAAGATTCCCCAGCAATGGATATAGTTGGAGGTTTAGATATTTGTATTTGGAGAAGGGCATCCTATTGCCTAATCAGCTCAGTTTAGAGATCAACTCAGTAGGCTATTCACAATCTTTTGTAGACTATAAGCTCCTCAAGGGGACCTTTTTTTTTTGTTTTGTCTTTATATCTGAAGTACCTTGCATGTAGTAGGGAATCAAAAAATACTTTTTGAATTGAATCAACTTCTAATACTTAAACACCCAGGGAAGAAAACTTAGGTTTATTTGGTATGGAATTAGAAAGCTTCATTGAAATTTACTGCTACGGATTTAGAGTTTGAACAAGACTTTGTGAGAAGAAAAAATTAGTATTTATGGTTCACAAGGCTGTCTCTCCTTCCCTCCTCCTTTGTTTTTCTCTCTGTGTCTCTCTCTGTCTCTGTCTCCCACTTTCTCTTTCCCCTATCCCTATTCTCCTCTTTATGTAATATTTGAGTGAGGATTTGTCTCGTTCAGCAGCTAAACATTTTCTACTTTTCACTATTTTGCTCGTTTGTCAGAATAAGAAAAGAGGATCCTGAGGTTATAGGGGGAAAAGTAATGGTACCTACTGAGCAGGTGTTTTACCTAGAGTTCACTGGGAAAAGCCCACAAGGGGGGCCACATGGAGGGTGGTTTTAGGCCTGCTATGTCACTGAGTTAACTAGAGTTCAGGGGTAACTGAGAGTTGTCCAGTCTGCCACCAGTCAGTGTCTTGTTTGACAAGATAGATGTAGGGAGTATACATATGTCTTAAGTCTAGAATACAGTTAATGAGGAGCCCAGGATGTAGATAATGAGGTAGGGTGGTAGTATAAGTAGTCCAGTGGGTAAGAATGTCTTTATGACCCAGTGCAAAGCCAGTTCAAACCAATAATTCCTTCAGGTGCTGTTTGGAACTGCACCAGGGAAAGAGATAAGGGTCTTGCTGGGGCCCAGTCATGAGTAATTGCTAGGCACGGTGTCCTTGGGCTGAGGAGAAACTGTCAGGGGTAGTGTTTCTGAGGCTAGGGAGAATTTGGGGTCCAAATACAAGCACCCAAACACAAGCACCCAAGCACCCCATCACTATGAGTGAAAATAGAAATTAATGAATGAAAAACAGAGAAAGGGACATGAATATCTTTTGTACTGAATTATGGTGGGGTCGTTATCAGGTTAAGGAAGCTCTGATATCTCTTGTCAGACTATGACTCCAGATGCTTCTGCCCTCAATTCTTCAATTAGAAAAAAAAAATAGAAAATGTTTCCATGACACTGTCTTGTGGTTCTTACCCTCTGCTTTGTCTTTGGGGGCTTCTTGAGGAAAATACTACATTGCTTCTGTGCTTGGAATTGAAATCTTGGCCTCTGGCTTCTGAGTTTTTTTTTTTTAACAGAATGAGTGACTAAAGACAAATGAGTCTTTTGAGTCACCTAATTGAGTCTTCAGTGTCCCATGTGCTTTCACTAAGAAAAATTAGGCCTTTACCTAATACTTCATTTTACAATATGATGAAGTTAGACACTAATAAAAAAAGAGAAAACTGAAAGTACTTTATCCTCAGTTAATTTATTCAAGAGACATTTAAATTTTTTTATTTGGTTGTCCGTATGAGATTTAAGTGGTTTTATGTTTCCTTCAAGTTCTAGTCAATATGTAACTAATGACTCTCTTCCCTAATCTGTTAGAAGTCTAGGCTGGACTCACATACAAACCCACATATATGAACAATATAACATGGCGTTATCTTTATTTAATTTAGCATTATCAAATCTTATTGTTGGAAGGGATCCTGGAGGTTCTAGACCAACCTTTTCCCCTTGACGGAATGAAGCTTATTTGTAAGTAGGGGTGTTTCATTCTTGATACTGGTATCCCCAGGGCTTATCAGATTGCCTAGCACATAATAAGTACTTAATACTTGTTAATTGATTGATGATTACCTCGCCTTTACTTAAATACAGCACTCGTGAAAGACTTGCTACCTACCAAGGAAGCTTTATATTATCCTATATGGAACCTTTGGGGAATTAGTTTTTAGCAAACATTGCTCAGAATCCCATAGTAGAGGGAGCTAAAATGTATTGTGGTTTAAATGAGAATCCTTAAAAAGTTTTCTGCAGAAAAGATCACACTCTCAGTGTACTTTTTTCACTTCTCACTTAAAGGCTTTATTTTGATAGGGCATTTCAATAGTTAAAATTCTGAACTTGCATTTTCCAAACTATAGGTCATTAAAAAATATTCCCCAAGTCAGCACTGTTTCCCTTCCGAACAGGTGGCTTCCGATGTCTGGGCATTGCGGAGAAGGAGGCCTCTCTAGGGTTTTGCGGGGATGGTTATTTCTTCAATAGGGAAGTGCAAGAATGCCAGGCTTGTCGGGAGTGTGAAGATGGAATGGTGGCTCTCCCCTGCTCTGCAATCATTGACACCGTTTGCTCCGCAGCCAGTGAAACCCAGCTCACCAAGTCTTGGGCTGCAGATCTCCAGCTGCCCTCAGCAAAGTCTGCCTCTGTTCAGGTCTATCCTGGCTTAAATCTTAAGTTAAAAGGGAAGATGAAATTCGATATCGCCTTCGTTGAGGACAACAAGCTCGTCTTCAGGCAGCATGGGTTACTCTGGGTTGACCTCAACTTCGCTGTGAAGCACAACTGTAGGAACTTTCTCCAGCTCTCCCTCAAGTCAAACAGCAGCGAGCAGGGGTCTGAGCTCAGCGGAGTTCGCATCGAACAGCCAGAAGGAAAGTATTTCCAGAGCGCGAGCTTAAGTAGTGCTGCCGAAGTGGAGCCAAGCCAGACCCTGGCCGTGTTCTTGAGAAGCCCGAATCAGTTCTGCAACCAAAGCAAAGATTTAAATGTGTATGACCTCCACAAAGCGCTCAGCTTGTTCTGGTTGTCCCATGACACGGGGGCGGTGGCCATGAGTGCACAGATGTCCACAGCTATGCATTACCAGACCAGCTACCGCCCAACATTTAAAATTAATTCTATTTCTGACCCGTACATGATAAGCTTATCTCACGATGGAAGAGGGATAAGGTTCACCGAAGCTGGTGTCATTAAGTTTGTTTTCCTCCAGGCACTGTACTCCATGGGTCACACTTGTGTTCGAGAAGGCTTTTCCTTGATTTCCTACGTCGGCAGGAATGGTACCAACGTAGAACTGATGAACACGTTCAAATCTGGAGTAAATTACCGAGATACTTCTCTGTCTGCCTCTGGGGCAACCAGAGTCCAGGCTGGAGATCAGATTAACTTTGAGATTTTCTCGCCAGCCCAGTGTAGTGTTCGCTACTTTGGGGACAGCTTGGGCGTGAGTACATTTAGCCTCATCTGGATCCCATCTGCAGTTTCTACTGCTCTTTCAGCCACTGTTTCCACTACAGGCCTGCCTACTGGAGCTGTCAGGAACAAATTTTTGGATTTCAAACTTATCACATCCAATGAGAAACAGATACAGCTAGTTTCTTCTGGACAGTTTGCTCAGAGGTATTTCATTTTTACAGAGAAGGGAGTTGCCAATGTTGCTTTTAACCTAAAGTTGATCCATTCATGTAATGTGATCAAGGTTACCTTAAATCAGTTGATTCAGGATCAGACACACCCAGCAGCAATTGCGCAGCAAATTGGAGGTCAGATGCCAGAGGGAAGCATGTGGACCAGTGTGAGCCTCTGTTCTTCTTTTGAAGTTCACAATGGTACAATGATCTCCATTTCTCTTGACTGTGTTCGGGGAAGGATCAATCAGATTGCTCATGAACGTGGAACGGGTATATCAATTTTATGGATCTCATCTTAACTTTTTTAGGGGATAAGAAAAACTGATGGGTAGCTCTGAAGGTACTCTGTGGAAATAGTTTGTGAAAATGCACATGGTTTTATAGAAATATCCTTATTTCAAGATGTTAGATTATATATACAAAGAGAAGACTTTCTTTAAAAAAATTACCAACTTGCCTGTTAATATTTACTCCCTCTAAGAAATGGAGTTATAGACTCTTGGATTCAATTTGGGTTCTAGTTTTGACAGCATAGTCCTATTAAATACAGGATTTGTGTAAAGATCATGAGAAAGTTAAATGAATAAAAACAATTTGCCACAGAAATTCAGTACATTTCAGTTCAGTTCCAACAACTCTGTACTTGGTTGTGTTCAACCAAGGTGGAACTCATGTGCGTGTTTGACTATGGCAGATAACTTAAGACTTAAGGTTGGCATTGTCAAGTTAAAAAACTCTTGCTAAAATTTCAAACTTAATGTAAGTATGAAGTTCAATTTATAAATACAAACCTTAAGGAAAGCATATTAATTATACTGACTTTTATTTATTTTAATCACTATTTATTTCTTTTGATATTGTTTTTTTTTAAACCTATTTTGGAGGTTTTGTTTCTCTTTTATTTGTTTATTAACTTCACTCTTATTATGAATTCTTGCACTTTGTCATGTCATGCATTGATTTCCCTTTGTGAATTCTCTTTTTGGAAACTTAAAAATAGAGGTGACCCCTACTTTGTGTGTTTACTGATTATTATGGCCCTAAGGATTGAATTTTTTAAAAAAAATTGTGTTATGAATCACTTATGGGATTAGTACAAGGGAGAAAGTGCCCTTGCCGTGTGCTGACCAGATTATCAGCAGTAAAGGTAGAGGTTTTTGTTGAGATTGCTCCTTGAGAGCAGGGTTTGTCTTTTATCTTTGTTTGTATCTCTAGCACTTAGCACAACTTGCATATTAAGCACTTAATAAATGTTTACTGAGTACTTATTTGTGAGCATTCAGATTTTCATCCAAAGGTCCATTTCCATCCTTGCTGTGGAGTGTTGGGTGGTAGCTGTGTTGAGAACAAGCTTTGTGATTAGCTGTTATGGGGAGGCTAGGATGGAGCTCATCTTCCCATCTTCTGGTTGGCTGATCATATACTTCTTG
This sequence comes from Phascolarctos cinereus, assembly GCF_003287225.1. Classification (NCBI taxonomy): domain Eukaryota; kingdom Metazoa; phylum Chordata; class Mammalia; order Diprotodontia; family Phascolarctidae; genus Phascolarctos; species Phascolarctos cinereus. The sequence goes on along the minus strand of NW_027555514.1, from coordinate 64,291,286 downwards.
GGGTCAAACCATGACCCTCCACTAGAGCAGTGAACTAGAGTGGGTAGAATGCCAACCTTAAAGTTAGGAGCACCTAATGCACACTGCCTTTGTGATCTTGGCCACTTACAAGACCTAAGTTAACCAATGAAAGAAGAGAAAGTTCCCATACCTTGTTTGCACTCAAGCAAGCCCTACTTCTACAAGTATACCAGGATCTTCAATATCAATAGAGAGTTCAAATTTGTCACTAGTTCCTGTTCTGTCTGGCCAAATTCTGCTCACCGTCCATTGATACACCAAGTAACAGTGTTGGGGAAGTGAGCCAATATATCTTTGCCTAGAATATAGACTTCCAGATTTATCTGAAGGATGTAGAAACTCTGTGTCCTCCTTTTGATATAGTTTTAAGATCCAGACTTGTTAGAAATGATCTATCTCATTGCCTGAGTGGATTTCACCTTTAAATTTGTCAGTAGGACAGCATCACCAAAAACATTGACAGTACTGGATCATAGATTCAGAGTTAGGAGGGATCTTGGAGGTCATTAAGTCCAATGTCTTCATTTGACAATGAAGACACTGAGGCGCAAAGGGAATAAGTGACTTATCTAAGGTCATACAGCAAAAAGTAGCTTGGGGAGGTCCTCATACTCCAGATTCAGCATTCTTTCCAGTGCCCTGAACTGTATTGTCTCTCCCCAGCTCCACATGAAGAGATCAGCTATATGTATATGTATATGTATACTTTTTTTTTCATGGATAATGCTTTTCATGGTTGGCGTATTAGAGGATTAACTTGTGAAAAGATAGTCACCATGACATATTTGGATGATCAATAAAGGAAACTTGAGGTCTGTGAAGCTGGTTTTATTTCTAGCCCTTTAGTACCCAGTTTGGATGATGTCCTTACTCTTCTTGCACTTCAGGTAAGCTAACCAGTTTTCATTAGGTCATTCAGCCATAGCTCTGCCCTTCAGCCTGTTTTCAGGAACCACCAACTTAAGATATGGCCACTGAAGGAAGAGCCTTGGTGCCTCCCAATATTGTCACCCTGAGGGAGGATTTCCCCATTAAGTGCACTGATCATGTGATCCAGGCACAAAGGCATTCTGGGGAAAGGTTATTGTTTAAGCCTTTCTGAGTTGCAATTTGACTGGGCTTTAACCCCCCCCCCCCCAGTTTATAGGGGAAAACACCATGAATAGTTGCAATAGGCTTAATACTGCTGCAGCCAAGTGATGCAGGTGAACATTGCTGAAGTTCAAAATTAGGATCAGCATAATAATGCCTGGCTCTTGATCTGAGCACTGGGGAGTGGGGGTGTTGATCAAATGAGACAAACTTGTTAAATTCATAGACTTTAAAACAAACCTCAAACCGTTTTTCTGTGGTCTTAGAGGCTTTTAACACTTTTTAGCTTGTGTTTTATAGCAGTTGATGGTGTTACTGTGGCATGGTCAAGCTTTAGTTTGAGAAGTGACATTAAAATAGCCCAACAATTGCCTGTTAGACAGGAAGCCCCTGCAGAGGCCTGAAAAGGAAAGAGCACAGTTAGGTGCAGGAACGAATAAATGAGCGATGCTCTGCAGCATTGTGGCAGGAGCTTGGCCTTTGGTTTGGTTTTTGTAATTTGAGATGATCTGGGAAGCATTTTTAGGGAAGTTGGCAAGATAAAAATAAATTAGAAAAGGGCTAATTGGATCTTATCCAATACTTGACCGAACTTGACCCAGACATGCTCTCTATAAATTTTGATGGTACTAACTCATGGATTCCAGTATTTCCATGCATTATAAAATAATAATATAATGCATGGGCATGCAGTATAAAATAATGTTTAAAAGGTAAACTTAGCCCTAGGAAGGTCTCTGTTTTGTTCTGTACTATACCCAGGTACCCTCTATTTTATGTCAAGATCATAGAATTGAGGTAGGAAGGGAAGGAGGCTTAGCATGGTGGAAAGGATGCCAGATGGAGAATCACAGTGCTTGGATTTGAATCCTGCTTTGCCATTTACTACCTGACTGATCTTACGGAAGGGACTTAACCTCTCTGGGCCTCAGTTTCCTTATAGGTGGGTAGAGTGTTGGACCTAGAGTAAAGAAATTGTTGTTGTTCAGTTATTTCAGTCCTGTCCCACTTTTTCTGACCCCATATGGTTGGTTTGGTTTTTTTTTTTTGGCAAAGATACTGGAGTGGTTTGCCATTTCCTTCTCCAGCTCCTTTTACAGATGAGGAAACGGAGGCAAACAAGGTAAAGTGACTTGCCCAGAGTCACACAGCTAGTAAGTGTTTGGGGCCAGATTTGAACTCAGGAAGATGAGTCTTCCTGACTTCAGGCCCAGAGCTCTATCCACTGAGCCACCTAGCTGCCCAGACCTTAGTACAAATCCTATCTCAAGATATTAGTTATATGACCCTGGATCACCTTCTCAATCTCTCTCAATCTCAGTTTCCTTATCTGTGAAATGAGAATAATCATGACATCTTCCTTACAGTGTTGTCATGAGGACCAAATAAGATAACATTTAGAACACTTTGTAAACCTTAAAGTGCTATATAAATTCTAACCATTATTATTATCCACAAAGACAATGATTGAATGAGGTGATTTACTAGGTTTCCCTCCAGCTCAGAATCTGTAATCCAGTGATTTGTGAAATACTGTGCATGATAGGAAGCTACTCATTAAGGGACACAAGTTGAAGGAGTCAGGAGTGAAGATTACTTTTTCATTTTTCAAAGGTCTTCTATGCAGATATAAAGGACCTCTGATTTTGTTTGTGTGGGAGAACTCCCAGTGTGAGAACTCCTTCCACCAGTATAGTTCACAACATGGCTATGCCTCTGTAGATCACAGACTTGGAGCTTGAAGAGAACCTAAGAAATCATCTTGTCCAATCTTCCTCTGGAAGGCCAGAGATATTGAATAACTTGTCTATGTGCTCACCAGGTAGCAAATGCTGAGTCAGGATTTGAACCTAGATTTTCTGATCCCAAATCCATCATTCTTTACACTGTATCACATGAAAGCCTATAAGATTATGTAAGGCAAAAGTGGTTCAGTGACTTACCCAGGGTCAAACAGGACTTCTTGACTCCAAGCCCAGCATTCCGTTCCTCTCCTTCACACTGCCTCTTTTTTAAAAAAAAAATTTAATACATCTTATTTTTCCTCAATTGCATGTAAGGACACTTTTTAACGTTCATTTTTTAAAAATTTGAGCTCCAGATTTTCTCCCTCACTCACCTTCCCTCCCCAGAAACTGTAAGCAATTTGGTATAAATTATAGCATCACCTCTTTCATAGACATTATTTGCCTGGCATATACATATTACCATATCTTATGTGGTCATTTCTGTTCACGTTTCTGACGTTTTAAAGACATGCTTCAATCCTTCTTGGTTATTGCCTCTCTCCTCTCTGCCCGCTCCCCTCACTCCCCCACTACGGACACCTAAAGAACCACCTTAGGGAATTATTTTCCCTGTGAATCACAGAGCAAAACAGAAGCATAAATTTTGCATCTCTCCCTTCCCAATCAAAATTATTGAAAACTTAAACTCCTTCAAATACCCTACAAAAGCAAGAAATCTGCAGAGGCCATGATAGACAATCTCCCATCTTAGAAGACAGCCATGTAATTTTCTGTCTGTCACCATTCCTAGGAGAGATTTTTGTATTGTCACCATGGACAATCCGTAAAGGTCGATTTCAACAACGTTGCAATTACAACTCAACATACCAAAGGTAGTAAAAACCATTGAACTGTATTTTGGGAGCAGCAGCGACCCTATTAATGTGAAATGAGAAATCCAGGTATTTTAAGAACTGAGCACCCTGCTCGCATCACTCACTACATCTCATTACATTATTAGGAGCAGTAATAGCCTTTAGATAATGGCACAACCATTCAACCACAACAAATTTGCAAAGCATTTTCTTTTAAAGATGTGGGGGAAGGTGATGGTGGTGATTAAAAAAAGCCTGAGAAGAAAATCTTTCTTTTCATCTTAGGTTTCTAAATAAATACTGTTCTTTTAGGGCCATAGGAATATTTTTGTATAAGCAGTTGCTAATGGACTTGGGTCTCCTTCAGTGCTCAAGTTTCTCCTAGCCCAAAGACTTGGTTAGGTGCTTACAGAAGCAAGTGTGACTACTGATGGATAAAGTGTTGGACTTGGGGTCAGGAGGATCTGAGTCAGTATCCTGCCTCAGACATTTGGTAGCTGTGTAACCCTGGGCAATTCACTTAGTATTTGCAAGTCTCAGTTTCCTCATCTGTAAAATGGAAGTAATAATAGCACCAACCTCACAGGGATTTTGTGAAGATCAAATAAGGCAATGTATGTAAAATACTTTGCAAACCCCTTAAAGCATTATAGGTAGTATAGGGTTCTGGGCCTCTGTGTTCTAAGTAACCCGAAGGGGTTTGGGGGCAGTCTTTTCTCTACTGTCATTAGCTACAGCTCCCACTGGCTGTGTTACCAGACCCTTAGGGACCTATGCCTAGCTCCAGTTCCATTTAACCACTTAGTATCAATTAGCTTTTACAAAGGAATATTTCCTTTAAAGATCTAGGAAGAATGAACATACAAACATATCCCCTCAATACCGGGGGGGGGCATATTCTCCCCTCTACAACCTTGATCTATGAGGGGATAGGCTCTGAACTTAGTTCCTCCAGACTTAGTTCTTATATAGCATTAGCCCCACCAGATTCATGTCTAGATGTGGCACATCTGCTGTCTGTAGTCTCTGCTTCAGCCCCTAGGGCATGGTCTCTCAATGGACTCCATCAGTGGAGTAACACCACTAGGAACAGAGTAGCCAAAAGGATAAAGGCATGAGAGACATGGTAGAAGAACTCTAAGGCCTTTGGAATGCCTCCATAGCCAAAGAATTTCCTCTTCATCACATGATTAGTCATCCAGGACCAGTTCTAGAATGTCCACATATACTCTACAGTCTCTCCAAAGCACTTTCTTTATAGGTTATTGCTACTGTTCCAGAACCAGGGCTTCCCAGCCTCTCCAAGAGGGACAGTTGCATCACTTGAGCAAACTGATGGGGTCCAGGCCCTTATTCTAGAACTATGTAAATGCTAGCTGCTAGACAGTCATTCAGTAAGCATTTTTAAGTGCCTGCTACGTGCCAGGTACTATGCTAAACCCTGGTGATATAAAGAAAAGCAAAAGATAGTTCTTGCTTATTATGACTGCTTCAGAGTTTGCAGAGGATTTCGTATGCATAACCTCATTTGAGCCACACAATGACTCTTTGAGTTAGGTTCTACAGGTTTTAATCAATTAATAAGTCAACAAATACTTATGAAGCATCTACTACGTGCAAGGCACTGGAGATCAAAAATGAAAGTGATTGACCTTAAGAGATTACAGTGCATCAAGGGAGACACTGTGTAAACACTGACGTTTGTACAAAATACATACAAGATGAATATGAGATCCTTTCAGAGGGGAGGCACAAGAAATAAGGGCATAAAGAGCATGGGATTTTTGAGAGAGAGAGGTGAGCAAAGAATGCATTCCAGTCAATTAGGAAACAGAATAAGGTACTTATCCATGATCACACTGTGCTAGAGAAAGGTTTTGAATCTAGATTCCTTCCTGATTTCAAATCCAGTACTCTAGCCACTATACTCTGCTGCCTCTCAAAAGAGTGTTATTAACTTTTTCTAGCCATTAAGCCTCCATGAGTTAATGAAAAATGGGCCACATCTTCTATGCAAAAATGATGCCTTTGATTTGGCTACCACAGTTGTATTACTCGCTGTTTTATTACAAATAAAAATGATTACAACTTCAAAAAGTTTAGGACATGAAGTCTTACTTTCCAGTGGCCATAATGGATTGATCCACTCACTCTGTTTTTTACTGATTATTGACATATTAGCTATGGAGGTGAATATTAAGAGTATAGTCTGACTGTAGACACACTGGGACACATTAGCCTTCATTCATTAACACACTTGTGTCTAGAAATCTGTCCATCTTTACTATTTACCTACAAATAAAGAGCAGCTAAGGTGCAGTGGATAGAGCACCGGGCTTGGAATGAGGAAGACCTGAGTTCAAATGTGGCCTCAGACATTTACTAGCTGTGTTACCTTGGGCAAGTTACCTTATCCTGTTTCCCTCAGTTTCCTCATCTGTAAAGTGAACTGGAAAAGAAAATGGTCAACCACCCTCTGCCAAGAATACCCCAAGTGGGGTCACAAGGAGTTTGAGGACAGAACAACGACAAAACACATGGAAACACCCACCGCTCCAGCTCCACCTTCTCTTCTTTTCCCGGAATGGTTACCACCCCTACCAGCTCCACCCATGACCATCCTAAGCATATATCACAAAGGGAAGTGATGAAAACCGAGGGCCTTGGGACATACCAAGAACTATTAGCAATGCCTTGAAATGCTTTGCTGTCCTTGTTGGGAAATAAGACAATTAACAAATGAGTTTGAAGGACTAGATGATGAGAGCACAACTCTGTATTTCCATGGCTTATATGGTCATCTAGTGGCCAGAAAAAATTAGTTTGCCTCCTTAGACATTTGTTTTAAAACCAAGGAGTGACTCAAGATCACCTCAGGGCAATCTTGACCGCTTATTTCTAAATTTTGTGAAATCAGTAGAATTTTAGAGCTCACAATTCTACAGCTTGCAGGTACTTTAGAGGTCATCTAGTTTAACCTGCTTATTTTATATATGAGATATGTAATATATGTTTTGTTCAACCAAAAGACATTTATTAGGTATTTCTTTTGACTCCAAATCTAACCCTCTTTGATTCAAATCCAACTAAGAAGTCATCTACTGCCAATCTTCATCTTATGTGTGAGAAAACAGATTCCAAGAGACCACTGAGTCTAGCTCAAGGTCATGTAGCTAATTAGTGGTAGACTTACCACTAGTGAACCGACAATATACCTGGGTACCTCAAAGGTATTTGATATAGCTTGCCTTGAAGACATGTCCATATTCAGAAATGAATTATCTTTCCCTTAAGTACTCTGCTTATTATTAATTTTTGTCTTTTAACTTCTGCCTGACAAATAAACTTTCCCTAGCCTTCCCAGAGGAGGCAGCTAAATGCCTGGAGTCAGGAAGACCTAAGTTCAAATCTTTCCTCAGACATTTACTAGCTGTGTAAGTAGGTAAGACTGGACAGACACTTAAGCTGTTTGCCTTCATCCATTGGAGGAGGAAATGGCAAACCACTCCAGTATCTCTGCCAAGAATACCTTGTGGATAGCATTGGTGTGCTATGGTCCACAGCATCACAAAGAGTTGGATACAACTTAACTCAGCAACAACAGCCTTTCTAGAATGCTCTCCTAAGGATGTAGGTCGTAATGGAATGAATCCTGAGCCCAGGTCTCTCACTAATTAGCTATGTGCCATTGAGCTACTATCTTTTGGAACCTGTTTCCTAACATATATGAGATGAAGAAGTTGGATCTTAGGGCAAGAAGAAAATGACTGCACTGAGTCTGGAGATCTTGGATTCAATCCTAGTTCTTCCACTAAAGGGCTGGGTGGTCTTGTATAAGTCACTCACCTTCTCTGGGTTTCTTCACATTCAAAATGAAAACATTAGAAGGAGATGGTGGATAAGGGCCTACTCTGCCTAACTCTAATAGTATTGCTGGAAAGAGAGGTGGATTTGGAGTTAAAGTACTTGGGTTCAGCTCTACCCCTTCCTCTTAGTGTGATCTTGTAAAGGAAGGGAACAAACATTTACATGCCTCCTATGTGCTTTGCTCCTTCAGACTTTCTCCTGTTTTGGATGTGGCTGCTCTGTGTCTGTATCAGTCTGTATGGTGAGTGTCTCTGCCCCTTGCTGTCTCCTCGTGGCTGGAAACTCAGCTCTTAGAACTAGGTTGGATTGAGATGAATTGGGGAGTGGGAGTAGGAGTGGGGCAGAGAGAAAAATACTTTTTCCATTTCCTTCTGTAAAGGACAATTCCCCCTCAGTCTCTGGGTTCTTGCTCTGACTGGCTCCAGCCTGGATTGACTGAAGTCGGTAAAGTAGCTTTTTAATGGCAAACAGGGGTGTGGCCAGTCATCAACTGACCAATGACAGTTGGCTAATTCCAATTAAGTCATGGAACTTTTCTGTACTTCCTAAACAGATTCGGAGCTTCTTTACATTCAGTTTAACACCCTATTATTTATCCCTTATCTCTCCTTGTGTTCCTTACTTCTGTGCTTTGCTACTGAATAAAGTCCAAACTCCTCAGTAAAGTATTTGAATCCCTCCCCAATTTGGCACTACCTTATTTTTCTAATTGCGTATTACCCTAGTCCCCCTTCACCTTCTCTGTGATCCAAGCCAAATTGGATGACATTTCTTGTCAACACCTTAAACTTCCCCAACTATGCCTTTGCTCAGTTTTGTTTTGGAAGAAAGACCTTCTTTTTTTTTACTACTTCTCATTCTTCTCCCCCAACCATTCTGCCTGCTGATATCTTATCCCTATTTATGCATTTGAGAGAGAACTAATTTTTTTGGGGGGAGGGGCTAGGTAATGGGATTAAGTGACTTGCCCAGAGTCACACAGCTAGTAAATGTCACGTGTCTGAGGCCACATTTGAACTCAGGTCCTCCTGACTCCAGGGCCTGTGCTCTATCCACTGAGCCACCTAGCTGACCCTGAGAGAACTAATCTTGGCAGTTAAGAGTCAAACTGAAGAGAAGAGAAGAGTAGGGGGCCCAGATGAGTGATCCTCCCAGTAGAGACACTGTGCCTATGGGGGAGTGGTATGAGAACTCCACAGGGAGAGAAAGAACACTGGGGCCCTGTAGTACCTGAGTTTACTTAGCTACATATAATCCATAGGTTTGTACTGTATTCTCGGTGTACTGTAAGTTCCCCCCCCCCACTTTTCCTGTGGATACTGTATGTATTTGTGAGAGGATGCACCCTAGGTTGACATGCGTGTGTGTGTGTGTGTGTGTGTGTGTGTGTGTGTGTGTGTGTGTGTGTTTGGTAGCTTCTGTTCTTGCTACGTCATCTTAAATAAATGCCTCACGTTTGAGCTACTTGTGTCTACTGGCTATTAGGTGGAAGAATACTAGTAGAGACCCGCAGGGTAACCCCTAATACCTATGAGTAGGAACACTACTGGAGTCCAACTTGCAACCCTTTGAATGCCTAGTTTAGGAGGTAGGACAGAAGGGGTTCTACAATACCATTGATCATTTAGTTTTTTTTAGTGTGTTATGTCTTTATATATGCACCAAATACTTTATATGCAATAATGAAATGAAAGATGAGAGTGGGAAGGCAAAAGAAGAGAGAAAATCACACCGTGGTAGTCATGGTGTGGATGAACCACATCTGAATTTCTTCTTTGCTTTGGGGAAATAATTATACTTTTATCTCACTTTAAGTTCACCAAATACTTTCCTGTACAACTCCATGAGATAGGAAAGGCAAATATTAGTTTCGGTTTTATAGATGAAGAATCCCAAAGTCAGTGAGAGGAAGTCATTTGGCAAGTGTCACGCAGCAAGTAGGTGGAAGATCTGGGTCTTGATTCCAGCTCTTAGGACTCCAAGGGCATTGTTGTTTTCATTGTCTCTCACTTCTCTCAGTACATTAAAAAGATCTCCACTTAGACTCAAAAGATTGATCAGCTTAAAAAGTGTTTCCCTCTCTTCCTAATGCAAGTCTCAGTTTGATAATTGTTAATGAACATTTTCCCCTTGGGAAGACAGTTCTGAGTTAAAGTAGCAGGCTCTCTTTTTGGTAAATGCCTCATGTCTGGGGTTGACACACATCAATTACATCTCAATTTCCCGCTGTGCAGGTGTGTCTGTGTTACTGATTGGCTGCCTATCAAACTAAAATCTAATCTGCCTCATTGACAACACCAGGCTGTGATTCACTTTCTCAATGCCATATGCCTCTTCCTCTTCAGTGGCACCAAACCATCTTATCTTTCCACTTTCCGCTTTTTAAAAAATTGTTTTTTAAATTTATCAAGTAAGAACCCCCGCCTTAGCCTCTGATTCGTGAAAGAGGCACCAGCACCATCCAAGGCCCAGCTAAAATGGTATGACCTTCAGGAAGTTTCTCTGATCCTCTACAAGTAGAAATGGTCTTTTTCCTTCCTCAGCCCTGGTCTAGCGTTTGTTTGTGTAATGCCAAGACCTCTGAAGGTGGGATCAGAAGACCTGGTTTAGAATTCTGGCTTTGCTTCTGACCTCGGGCAGATCACTAAATTTTCTGAGCCTGAGTTTCTTCATTGAAAAATGGGAATTGTAAGACTTAAAGAACCCTACCTCACAAGGTTGTTGTGAGATAATGTATGCAGTATTTTGTAAATTGTGTAAGTACATATGAATAATAGTTATATCTCTTTTTGTTGTACTACTTTGAGATTGTGTACATATTATATCCATCAGTAGTTTGGAGGTTTCTTGAAAGCAGGGATGGAGGTCATACTCATTTTTTCTATTTCCTTCACTACCTGGTGCAATGTTCTGTACTTAGTATTCAACAAATGTCTGTTGAATTGAATTCAATTTGCATTTTGAAGACATAAATTAACTCAGATACAATTTTGCATCATATTTTAAACAGCTCTTTTGCCTTTGATAATTCTCACTCAAAATTGGTTATAAATTTTATATTCATTTGCATTTGATTTGTAAAGATTTTCTGATTTTCATTTTATCTTCTGCCCTATCTCATTCTTCTATCACTTCTATTTTGACAAACTAGAAAATTGAAGCCATCTGGCACAGCCTGGGCTAATATGCTCTAAACATGTTTTTCTACATGGTCTTCGAGAGAGGACATTCCCCTCTTGAATAGCACAAGGATAATAAACAGACTATGTTTTTCTTGTATTTTTAGAGGGCTCCTTCCTGAAAGGGTCACAAATATTGATGAAAAATAAGTTTTTACTTTAAAAGCAATACATTTTTTAAACCAAATCCCCATGTGTCCTGGTAGAGATGCTATTTTAAAAATCTTTTCTGTTTGGCATGTATTATATATTTTAGTCTTTCTACTGATCTAGGATTTCTTATGAAGGATACATTTACCTTGTCATGGGAAGGAACCAATTTTGATACTGTAGCACAAGTAATCAAATCTTTAAAATTGCAATGAAACATTTCAAGATGTATTTTAGCCTTCTCAGGCTAAAATTACACTGTAGCAATCAGGGTATGGATAAACCCCATCTCGGTTTCTTTTTTCATTTTGAGAAGTAATCATAATTTACACTAAGCACTTCTCTCACAGCTCTGTGAATTTCCACGTGAGTTGTTTCTCTGCAGGGGAGCTCTATGGTCCACTGTCAGGATAAGGGTGCACCTTGGAGAGAAGAGGGCCAGGGATGGCAGATGGATGATAAGGAGAATGGTCAGGGATGGTTTCTGCTACCAAGAGCTATCCTCGTATCATTTAAACTAGGGTATAAACATCTGGAGAGCATGCTTTACACTTCTGTATCCACACAGTGCCTCACATGCTCTTGGGCGTGCATTGGACTCTCAGTAAATACATTTTGGAAACGAATCATGAAGACACCTCTCTTCTCATACTAGTCTGTAGGTGCTTCCAAATCTACTGTAATACTGAGGAGGGTCCACTACGGCATTGATCACAGCCCTACATCATCTCCTTCATATCAGTTTTTTAAATGGCATTTTTGAAATAATACGAGTCTGTCTGGCTTCCCTTGTAACTAGACATCATAAAGTACACCAGGTTCCTATTGGAGGTTTGCCTTCCGTTGAAACTCATTCTGCTTTTTCCTGAGCAATTCCCCATCTTATTCAGGTAACTTAGTCCCTTGCTATCCTTGACCCTATGGATCACTTTCTCATTTTGGCAGGGTATATTTTCATGTGATAGTTTTTCCAATTACTATTCAAATTCTTGCTCTTCTACTTCCTCTTCTATTTTCAGCTTCCCTTCCCCCACTTCCCCATCTTTCCCTCCCATCCTCTGGTTTCTTCCCCTTTTGTGGGGGAGGGAGAAGATCTACTTCCTTTTGTAAACCATTACTTGTTTATTTGATAATTATTGGTATTTACATGTTTATGTATCAAAGTGCTACTGAGTTATCATTATTATTCCTGGTCATCTCCATACTTTTCCTATTTTCTTCTGACTGTGCAGGGGAGCATCATTTAGTGCAGTAGAAAGAGCACTTGACCTGAAGTCAGGAACTCTGGGTTTTTAACATGGCTCTCACTTTGACTAGCTGTGTGAACACTGAGCTTTAGTTTTTGTAAAATGGGTATAATAATATTTGCACTACCTACCCCATAGGTTGTTGTGAGGAAGATCCTTTGTAAGCTATCAAGTATTCTATAAATGTGAACTATTATTACTATTATCTGTTCAGTTATTTTTTTTAATTCAAGAAATTATTTCCAGTGGATCATTTAACAAATATTAGGGTGAAAACTTTGGTCCTTAATGAAAATGAGAAGATAGTATATAGAGGGGAAATTTCCCTGGAGACTTTCTCTATTGAGATTGAGAAATTCTCCATTGCAAATGTTGAAGCCTTCCCAGTCAGAGTGAGGGAAGGCTATAACCAGAAAGTTTTGTATAGATTGGGAGCATCATGCAATAAGTTAGAATTAATGACTAGGATACGGATAACTGAGTTGGACGAGGAAGTACGAGGCATTGTCTTTAGAAGAAGTAAGTTCAATACTATGATTAAGAACTGATTTTAATATAGTCTGGTTTTAAGCAAATTTGTCAGGGAGATAAAACAACAGAAGTGTGGGATTGACAAAGAATGTTCATAATTTGCTGTACTCACCCTTTTGGGGAGCATGTCCAGGATGTATGGCCCTCAGCTCTCTCTAATTTTTCTGTAGCTCCTGACCTGGTTATCTACCTGTCCACTGTAAAGGTCCTCTCCAAGCAGTGGTGAATAAACCTTAAGTGGAGAAAATGATAAAGGAGGAAAGGAAAGAAAAACTAACAAGAGGAAGAAATTATTGTTAAAGAATATGAAGCAAGAGTAGGAGTTAGAGAAAGCATGAAGAAGTTGCTACTGAGAAACTCTTATGTCTTGAACAATCATGAGTGAAGTATAATGGAGACTACTGGTGCATGGGGTCCTGATGGAGATACTTTACCGACTTAGAGTTTTGGTGATGGGTGGTATGTGAACATCAGGGCTGTGGGTGTCAAGGGAGCATAGAGGCAGAATAGAAAATCAGGACAAGAAAAGCTAAGGATAGGCTGGAAGACCAGAAACCAGAGAAAATACCCAGAAGAGAAATATTCAAAATCTAGCAGATAAGGTAGAACCATGGGTCTGGAGCTAGGTGAGCCGTACATGGAGTGTATATACATCTGTAAATACAAAACAAGATTCAAACTAGGTAGGCAGAGAGATGGAGATATCAAAGAGCAAGAGAAGACAGTTGGTTAAGAACTGGGTGGCCAGGCAGGAGCCAGAGAGTGTTGAGAACTGAAAAATTGAGTCAAGGCACTGGAATGGGAATCCAGACCAGCAGCGCAGGTGGCAAAGGTTCAGAAACCCAGGCAGGTAGGCCAGGTGCCAGAAACAAGGAAACTTTCCTAGTATAGAACCTATTCTTCCCATGTAGAATGGCTTGCTTTGGGTCTATATGGCAAAAAGAAAGAAATGGGCATACATGAAATTAGAAGGTTGGAGCAGAAGAGACAAACAGAAATAGTATCACCCATTGAGCATCATTTGTCTTAAGACACCTGTGGCCTAAATCCAAATTAAACAAAATTCATTGGAGACCTTTGCTATCCCAACATGAAATGGATGAAAAGATACAAGTCTTTAGCTTGGTAAGTGCAGTTAAAGCTCCCCAAATGTTTGCCACTGACTCAACCATCCAATTTAAAAAAGTACATTGAAATTATGGGAAACATTATTTCTTCTTCCAAAAATCACTAGGATTCTAGTCAATTCAATTTAAACCATAAATGATGATCTTTATAAATTGTGTAAAACCTTGTGCTCAATTCTCATTCAATTAAACCCATATCTTTAGGACAAATGGATTGCCTTACAGGTCTGTGAATGGAATAAGACTGAAGGTGCTAGTTTAATCACACTGACTGTAAGTCAGACTATAGCTGGAGAACAGCCTAGTCTCATGTAAGTGTAATTTGTAGTTGCACAGAGAGAAGACAGTAATGAATTTTTCAGAATCCTTAGATACATCCAAAACCAAGGGTTTAAAAGCTCTTGGTAGCGCTATTTAATGTTTATGTTTGTTTCAGAAAGCAAAGTAGAGGACAGTATGTGGAAAAACTTTATTTCTTGAAAATTTCTGAGAGATATTTCTTTCTCTTTTTTTTGGCTAGGCAATCGAGTTAAATGACTTGCCCAGGGTCACACAGGTAGTAAGTGTCAAGTGTCTGAGGTCAGATTTGAACTCAGGTCCTTCTGACTCCAGGGCCAGTGCCGTATCCACTGCGCTGCCCTGAAAGATATTTGTTAAGGATAGGTCTCTCCTAGAAAGCCTGTGGGGAAAAAAAGCAAAAGATCATACATATTTATCAGTTCTCCCATTTTTTTTTTGTTTTAAACTTTGGTGTGCTGAGATAGCCTTGTTTATTTTCCCTACTCAGAGAAAACATTCTGTCCTGGCACATAAAGATTTTAAAATATAGTTTATGAATATTCAAAAACTTTATTATATGTAGTTATATTATTAATCATCTTCCTAAAAAAAGATTCAGAATCATGGCACACCTGTCTTCTCTTCCTAAGGAATTGAATAATAATAATTTTGTCCTTCAAAAGATGAAAGAATCAACAAAGGGATGTTCTATTCTGTATCCAATTCTCACTAAAAAGGAGGACAATCATGAGAAGTGACTGGTTGTTCTATGATAGAGAAGAAGAGGAACCCCAGGATGGTCTGACATTCACCCTAGCATTTAGAGAATGAGATCTCAAAAAATTCAGCAAAAGAGTAGGTGGGAGGCTACGAACTGGAATTCTTCAGGGAAGTCAGCCTAGGAGTGATGGATGGGTAGTGTTCAAGAATGAAATTCTGAAGGCCAAGAGGTAAATAATTTCAATCAGAGGGAAAGTGGAATTTGTCTGAAAAGATCAATGCAGATGCATAGGAAACTCATTAACCAACTTAAGAGTTTAAAAAGAAATATACATAAGATGGAATCTGACTGTTTCTACCTGACCCCTGCACTGAATCTCAGATGGCATAGCATTTGGGATCTGGGCATTTGTTTCAGGCAGAACTGCTGTGTAGAGCAGGCTACTAGCCCCTGGCAATGTGCTGAGCTGAGCCTGACAACGTGGGAGAGGCAAAGGTTTCCAGTAGCTGCTATATTGACAAGAACAGTGCCATTAACATTGCTCGTGCCACAGTCTTCCAAGTTTTAGTCCATATCATGGCCTGCAACTTTTGCTAAGGTACCCGCAGAGCTTAAGGAGTGGTAGTCAGAGGTGAAGCTGGGTTCTGTGCCCTCTGGGGCAACACCTGCTACTGTTCTTTCCTTTGGTTCTTGTCCATGTTTCTATTCCCTTTTGTGAACTCCGGTTTTTTTTTGTCTCCGCCCTCTTCCACATTTCTGCTAACTTTCCCTGCATTTCTTCTGTTCCTAGGGCATCTCAGGTACAATCTGGATTTCCAGTGGCAGTTCTGATTTCAGATTCACTTTCCAAATCAGCAGTGAGAAAAAAAAGAAAAAACCCCAAAACTTTGTTACAGCATAGATTCTGATTTTTTTTTTTTGTTTATTTCAGAAAAGATAGACCCACTAAAAAGGAAGTCTGGATTGAGTGGGGTCCAATTAGACTCTTCTATCTGTATTTTTGGGTGTCAGTTTCTTCCTACTATATACCCTAGAGGAAACAGGACTAGTGTCTCACCCCTTTAATTACACGTTCAGTATACTCTGACTGCCCTTTAATTATGCAACTGTCACATCTAGTTCTGCATCCCCATACTTCTCTCCTACAGGTATTATGGAAGAGTTTGGCTGGAGAGAATAACCAAGATTTTTAAAGAGTCCACTTTTTGTGTCCTCTTCAATGAGCTTGACATGAAAGGTTAGGTTTGGAAGAGACAGGACCATAGATTCAGAGCTAAAAAGGATCTTAGAGAGGTCACTTGGTCCAATCTACCCATTTTACAGATGAGGAAACTAGATTCTTCCTAGCTGTTAGGGCTTCCCCATAGAAATGACCATTTCTTTATTTTGTTTACACTCATCTATGAAGAGACAATGGATAGAGTGGCTAGATGTGACACATGCTTACTGTGAACCTGGACAAACAACTCACAGACAATAAGTGAGAGCTGACCCACATTGGTAAAAGGAAATTTCCTCAATCTGGGAGGTTCCTGAGCTAGTGAAACCACAGGTTTAGTCCCTATACTTGTGTGTGTATGTGTGTGTGCTCGATCTCTCTTGATAGAATATAAGCTGCTTGAGGGTAGGGGCTGTTTGATGTTTGTATCCCCAGTCCCTAGCAGATGAGACACTTAATAAATGCTCATTGATTGATCACTCAAGGTCAAGCAGGTATTAAGTGGCAATCTTTTGGTATAGTCTACCAAAGAGTTATCTTAAGGATACTTTTGAGTGTCTTCCCAAGTCAACACATTTATGAAACACATACTGTGTGCCCATCACTGTGCTAAGTGCTGCACAGCAAACACAAAGCGTAGAAGCAGTTCCAATCCTTGATGAGGTTTTAGATTGGGTGAGGGATGAAGGTATACAAGCAAACAAGGTGACATGGTAGAGTAGGCAAAGTGGTGGCACTGAAGTCAGAAGAGCTGGGTTTAAATCTTTGCTCTGCAAAGGAAATGTGTAAAACAAATACAACGTGAAGGCCCACAGGGAGGTAGTGAATGATTGGAATGGCAACATTTATTCTGGAAGCCACATAAGATGGTGCCATCTTTGGCCAAAAGAAGTGTCTTTGTCTATTTCTCCCTTACTGTGGCAGCAACAGTGCAAACCACATCTACCATTTGCGATCATAGTAGTATGGAATGGAGAGCTGGAAGAAATCCCGGAGATCATCTCATTCAATTTTCTCATTTATCAGTTAAGGCACAGAGTGATCAGGGTTAAGGGTACCAATCCTGGCCAGGAATAAAAAGCAAAAATTAATTGGTCTGTACAAAAATCAAACCTATTGAACTGTAAGCTTCTCAAGGGTAGGGACCATGTAATTTTCACTTTTGTATCCTCAACACTTTACAAAATCCTGCACATAATAGGAGATAAATAAGTGCTTGCTAAACAGTTTTTAAACTTATGACCTTGATCTCACTAATATGGTGTTCTAGGTACTGAGCTAACCAAACCCAGTCAAAATTAGAACAGATTATTTCCTGCTTTGTATTATTCTCGTGTTATGTCTTCTTCCTCCAACTGTTTCAAAACTTCATTATATCTTCTAATTCTTGCATGTGTCCCACAACATTTGATGGTGTGAGGAAACCTTGGGTGCTTAATAGCTATATTGATTTGAGGAAAACACAAATTTGGTAAAGGAGGGGAAATTGCTCATTTCTGTAGAGTGAAACTGATGAGGCTGTGCTAGGGGACAGTGGACAAAGCTTTCCATAATGAAAAGAGCTTTGTCCTTGGAGTCAAAAGACCTGGTTTAAGTTCTATCTTTTTCACTTACTAGCCTTGCCGATTTTGTCAAGTCAAGTAATTTTTCTAGGTCTCTGTTTCTTCTTCTGTAAGATGAAAAAGGATTTAGACCTTTTATGATCATTTGAGTCCATTCCAGGTCACACAGTTCCTTTTTCAGACCCAATCAATCAATAAACATTTGTTAAGTGCCTAGTATATGCCAGGCACCATGCTAAGTGTTGGGACTACACAAAGAGGCAAAAGGCAGTCTTTGCCTTCAAGGAGCTTCCAGTCTAGTGAGGGAGATAACAAGCAAACAAATCAGTATAAAGCAAGCTATATACAGGATAGATAGGAAATAGTGGAGCTGGAGGCACTAGAATTTAGAGTAGTTGGAAAAGACATCCAGTAAAAAAGAAAACGAGAATTTAGTTGGGATTAAAGGAAACCAGGGAAGTCAGTAGGCAGAGTGGAGGACAGAGTGGTCCAGAAATGGACAGCCAGAGAAAATGTCAGGAGCCCAGAGATAAAGGGTCCTGTTCATGGCATCCCTAGGAAGCCAGTGTCACTGGATTGAAGAGAATGGGTTGGGGAATGATGCACAAGAAGACTGGAAAGGTAGGAGGGGGGTAGTTATGACTCCACGGGAAATCTCTGTCTCTGTTTTAATTAGATCTAGAAAAAGGCCTCCAGAGTGTTGGGTAATTTCCCAGAGGAAGCTTTATGTAAATAAATGGGCAAGAATGGCACAGGCTGGAAGGCTGAGGCAATTTCAATTCAACTTTTTTCCCACAAGCATTCATTAAGCACCTACTGAGTGGCTGGTACTATGCTAGGTGCTGCCCATGCAAAGAGAAAGACAAAATAGTTCTTGCCTTCAAAGAACTGACAGAGTTGCAATCTGTACCCTGGGAGAGGATCCCCACAGATTCACTAAATATGAAATTTTTTTAAAATTATGGATATACCAGTAGTGTGCTGGTAAGTGTTTCACAATCAGCTGTCTGGGGGGAAAAACCCCAACAGACCCAAACTAATTAACTATACAGGACAGACTTTTAAGTTTAATTTACATTATTAATATCTCTCCCTCCCTCCTCCCATCCTTTCTTAAGTCTAGACAATCAACAAACAACAGATCAAATCTTGATCTGTAGTGTTTGCTGATTTCTGTGGTGTAAATGCTCACACTGAAAATTTATAAATGGATTCTCCTGAACTTCCTGGAAAAGGCTCCAGCACAACCCTGGAGATACCAAATCCTATGACTGAAGATAACTGGTTTCTTCCCTCCTCTATGCAACTGACCTAATCAGGACACTTCTTTTTATTATCTTTCTTCACTCAAGTCAACTCCATATTTGAGTGGGAGATGAAAATAATTTCATGGTTGAATTGCAAAAGAAATATTTGGCTGAATTTGCATTCTCCTCAGGAGGAAGTGGAATTTTCCTCCCAGTGAACTGTGTATTCCTTTTATTAGGACACTTTCACAAACTTCCTTGGATTGTTATTATTTGTTGTATATGAAAACATCTCTCCCCCAACACTACTCTAAATTACAGTAGAGTAGGGACTGTGCTTTACTAATAGTCAACATGTATATATAATAGCAAACAGTCATGTAGCACTTTACAAATATTATTTCATTTGACTATCACAACAATTCTGAGATGTAGGTTCTGTTACTATTATCCTCATTTTACAGATAGGGAAACTGAGGCAGGCAAAGGTTAAGTGACTTTTCTAGGGTCACGTTACTCGTAAGTGTGGATTTTAACTCAGGTCTTCTTAACTTTAGGTCCAGTGTCCTATCCCCTGTACCCTGTAGCTGCCCATAATGGCTCTTGTATAACTTTTCCAGATTTATTTTATATTACTCCTCTTTACTGGTCAAACTGGTCTATTTATTGCTCCAGAATCCAACCTTCTATCTCCTGTCTCTGGTGTCCACCTTCCATGCCTTTGCTCAGTCTTCCCTTCATTCCTAGAATGAACTTCCTCCTCACCTCAGCTTCAAACTCAGCTCAGGCCCCATTTTCTAGTCCTTTCAATGGTGAATGCTTCTTCAATGACCTCTTACCTGCTTCTCTAAGTCTGTATCCCTTATTAGAAAGTAAGCTAGCTGCTTGTTGATAGGCACAGCTTTTCCTTTTGTCTTTGTACCAGAGCCTTGCACATAGTAGGTCTTTAATAAATGTTTGTAAATTATAAATGCATTATTTTCTCCCTCAGTGCTTAGCACAAGAGCTGGCACACAGGAGGAAGTCAAGAAATATTTATTCAGTCAATCCCTTTGGGAATGTCCCTCATAGTAGTTTTCTTGGATCTGTTTGGTTGGATAGGATTGTTGGGGTGGAAGGCCACAAAGATGGTTCCATTTCATAGAACAGAAAAGCTTATTGGTACTCAGGATGGTTCCTATTAACTGCCTATATAGTTTGAGTATAATGGCTTCCTGATTGAAAGAAAGCTCATGACAAATGAATACATTTGCAGTGTTTTATGTATTCACAAGTTCGAAGTGTTCAAAGACAAAAACCATCAACTTGATCTTGTTATAGTCAGTCTTCTCTTCCCTATCTCACCCCTTCCCTCACCATCATTGTCTTCATCTAATATGATCTTTCATTCCCCTAAATTGAGGTGGAGGAGGGAATTCTAGAGATCGAACTGCTAGATGTATACCCCAAGGAGGTCAAAAACCAAAAGAAAGATTTCTGCTCTCACCCCCAGCCATGTCCATACACCAAAATATTTACAGCAATACTTTTTGTGGTAGAAAAGAAATGGAAACAGAGCTGAGGCTCATTGATTGGGGAATGTCTAATCAAATTGTGGTACACGATTGAAATGGAATATTACTGACTGGTAAAAAATGGTGAATAATTATTATAGAGAAATACAGAGAAACGTGGGAAGACTTATATGAATTCATTGAAAGTTAGATTGACTCAGCGACCCGTTGTTCTCAGTCTCAATCAGCGTTGGGGAGGCTCTGTTGACGTAGGCATCGTGCAGTTTGCAGCCTTTATATTTATATATTTTATAAATTTATATAAATTTATATTTATAATGTAGCTCCTACCTGTGTACTAGCAACTGGGGAAGTGCTGTGGTGCAGAGGAAATCAGCAAGGGATTCAGGATGGAGCCAGCTTTTGTTTTTTATAACTTTCTCAGTGAGATAAAGACCATTGGGATAGGTCCAGTGATCAGGCTGTCAATGTGTTGCTACCTTGACTTATTTTAGTAAACTCCTTTTAGTTTTTTTTTTCTTGAATTTTGCCTCCTTAATCAGAGTGGAAGCCTGAACAAACTGATGGAAAGTGATGTAAGCAGAACCAAGAAAGTGATATATACAAGAATTACAACATTGTAAATTCAAAAAGCAACAGTAAAAGATTTGAAATTAAGTCTTATGGTATAATACCCAAGTTTGGATCCCAGGAAGAGATATTAATGACAATAATAATAATTAGTAATAATAATGATAGAAAGCATTTATATAGCACTTGAAGATTTGCAAAGTGCTTTTAAACATTATCTCTTTTGATCTTTACAACAACTTTATGGTGTAGTTGCAATTTTCTTCCTATTTTGCAGACGAGGAAACAGACTGAAAGATGTTAGTGACTTGCCTAGGGCATACAATTAGTAGGATTTGAACTCAGAACTTCCTGAGTCCAAATAGAGTACTACTCTGGACTCTACTACTCTACCTACTAGCCTAGTTATGGAAATGCACCTCTCTGTCTTTGCAAAGCTGTGGGTCTATAAGTGTGGGACATTTCATATAGAGTCAGACTCAGTTGATATACTGGTAAATTGTTATCTTCTTTAACTTTTAAATTTAATATATATATATATATATATATATATATATATATATTTATTACAAGGGGTGGTTCAATGGATAGAGTAGAAAAGGAAGGATATATTTGGAAATGGAAGTGATGCAAAAATAAAAGATACCAGTAGAAATCCTAGTGAATGGTAGCTTATATTTATACAGCAGTTTCCAGTTTATAGGCAGGTTTGGCATCCATTGTCTCATTGATTCCTTCACTAAACTAGAGAAGTGGAAGGCAGGACCAGGCAGGTGTTAGTCAACAAGCACTTAGTAAGCACTTACTGTATGCCAGTCACTGTGCTAAGCACCTGATACAGATACAGGCAAAAAGAAAGGACAGTCCTTGCCCTCAAGGAGCTTATATTCTAATGGGGGAACATAACACATAAAAGAAAGCTGAAAAGGGGTGGCTAGGTAGGATAAAGGTACCATTACTGGGGTGACAGGCATGGCAGAGAAGTCTGCAGGGTGGCCTGATGAGAAATTAAGATATGATTGGCCTGGTAGCCCAGGAGGTCTTGGGAGCAGCCATCCAAGTAGAGGGAAAGGCTGCAGGGGCAGAGGATATTATTGACCCTTTTTGCAGCTTAGAAAAGTAAGGCTCAGAAAGGATAGATGAACTGCCCAGGGTCACACAGCTTATAAATGATGGATAGGCCTTTTTAAGACAAAGCTTCAATTAAACATTATTGTTATATCAGATCCATTATCTCCTTCACTCTTTCATTTCTTTTCAGAAAACCCCATCTCTGTCTGTCTCTGTCTCTCTGTCCCTCTCCTTCTCCCACATCTACCTCTTCCCTTTTTCTCTCTCTTATTTCTCTATCTGTCTCTGTGTTTCTTTCCACCAGGTATTCAGAAAAGGTCTAACTTGCACTGTATGGAATGCAATCCAATCTCTGCTGACCTCCATTAAAGTTTCATATCATAGCTGTAGGGGTCAAATGCGACTCTTTTGGGGCTTTGAGAAACTCATACTTCCCTGTTGCAGCAAGTATCTCTGGAAATCAGATCAGCCAAAGTCTGAACTGTCTTGGCTGCAGAATGCTGATTTGGAAAAAAAAATAAGGAAACAGGCCCGGCACCTCATTATGCATGCAAACACACAATTTTGTTTCAGACGGCTTCCCCACTTGCACCACACTTCAGGAAGCTTCTAAAAATACTCCCCCCTTTAAAGAAGGAGCACATTCATTCACCAGCAAAGGATCATCATTTTATTTCTTAAAATCATACTAAAGAAAATTATATAATATGCTCAGCTTGCATGCCTATTGTTAGGAACAGAATATTAAGAAACTATTCACGTCCACTTTCATATTTTGCCCTTGAGAAAATTAAAACAATATGTACTTCCTGAACGACAATTAGTATTGCCATCTGTTACCATGGGCAGATGTATTCAATCACCTTGTGCTCTCTGCTTCCCAAGGTTCTTTTTTTCCTCTCCCGCACCCTCAAATCATCCCTCTTCTTTGGGAGAACCACTGCACTGTCTGGGATGCTTCACCCAGGAGGCAAATGACCATTTAAAAAGTCTTTCTTGATGGTCCAAATGAAAGAAACAAGAATGGGATCGACACTATGCTCATCAGGTTTATGGGCCGCTGCTAAATCAGGCCAGGTTGCGAGTATTCTGGAAGACAGGAGGAAAATTCAAGATGACCTTGAGACAAAAACATGGTCTGACAAAAATAGGATGAAATTCAAGAGGGAGCAGCTCCAAACCCGCACCTACAGATGCTTTCTGGAAATCGGCACATCAGGCGGAGTGTGTCCCCAACTGAACCCGCCGTCCTTCTCTCAAACCTGTTCCTCCCCAGACTAAGTTCCCTGTCTGTGTCAATGGTGCTAACATCCTCCCATCCTCAAAACCCTATAATTATCTTGGGCCTCACATCCCCTATCAAATCAATCATCACATTCTGTTGATTCTACTTCCCGACTATCTCTTCAATCCTTTCCTTTCTCTAGCCTCTGCTACCACACTAGATCAGCCCTGAATATTTCTGTCCTGCACTATTACACAAGCTTCCTATCTGGCCTCTCCCCACCCTTTTCTTAATATTCTTTCCTCCTAATCTAGATTTCTCTAGGTGTGCCTGGAGAAAAATATTCACAAATTGATTATCTAGATTGTGGATTACTCAGATTCTCTTTCTCTTTTTCTCTCTCTCCCCATCTCTCTTAAAGATATTTTACTACTCATTACTGTGGAGAGGCAGCTTGAGATAAAGACTAAAGCACAGGATTAGAAGGCAGAAGACCTGAGTTTGGGTATAAATATATTGTTTACCCAGGTGACTATGAATATTTGACTTTTGACCCTTAGCTTCCCTATTTTTAAAATGGGCTATAGTGCTTATTCTATCTATTTTACAGGATTAAGGTGAGGAGCTAATAAGATAATGCACATTAAGTGTTTTGTAAACACTTCAATGCCATAAAATTAAGGCATTATAAAGAGGAAGGAGGCAAAGCCATGAGAGCTTAATACTTATGGTGGTAATGAAGCTTTTGCATTTTCAGTGGATTTGTTTTACTGATTGTCTCTTGCTCACTTCATTAAGAGATTTATTATTGGACAGTCACCTGCCTTACATCTTTGGATCACTGAGACAGAGCTGTTGTGTTGTTGAGTCATTTTTCAGTCGTGTTCAACTCTTTGTGATCCCATTTGGGGTTTTCTTGGTAAATATACTGGAGTGGTTTGCCATTTCCTCCTCCAGCTCATTTTACAGATGAGGAAACTGAGGCAAACTGGGTGAAGTGACTTGCTCAGGTCATATAGCTAGTAAGTGGCTGAGGCCAGATTTGAAATCAGGAAGAGGAGTCTTCCTGATTCTAGGCCAGAGAGACAGAGTTGTAAAGGACCTCAAAGCTGAATGATTCTTAATTTTTGTGTGTGTGTCTTAGACCCCAGTCTGGTGAAATCTATAGACCCCTTCTTAGAAAAATGTTTTTTAAATGTATAAAATAAAATACATAGGATTACAAAGGAAATCAATTACATTGACTTTACAGTCATCACAATATTACCAAAAAAACCCAGTTCATGGACACCAGGTCAAGAACTCCTGGTAGAATCCAAACTTGTCATTTCATAGATAAGGGAAATGGAGGCCTAGAGTAGATGAAGTGACTCTCTAAAGAACATATGTATATGACATTGCAGTCAGAATTCTAGTTCAGTCTGACTCCAAATTCAGTGCTCTTTCCACTTCCCAATGTTATTCTACTTCTTTTACTTACCTGCTCCACAATCAATG
Organism: Phascolarctos cinereus; assembly: GCF_003287225.1. Classification (NCBI taxonomy): domain Eukaryota; kingdom Metazoa; phylum Chordata; class Mammalia; order Diprotodontia; family Phascolarctidae; genus Phascolarctos; species Phascolarctos cinereus. Next base: position 64,266,565 of record NW_027555514.1, on the reverse strand, counting down.
TTATTAAGTGTGTGTGGACCTTTAAAAGGTTTACTGTATTCTCTGATTGTGCTAGATCGTCACATCAGGAATGTGTTATCCATCAAAAACATGAACCCTTGGGAATAAGATTGTTCCAAAGTACTTAGAAGTTGGAGACCATTTCACTTCTTAAAATGTATGACTAATTACAGTCTGCACATTTTGGTGATAGCATCACTCCCTTCCAAATTAAAATGCTGGCAATGTGATTTGGAACATTTTCCCTGGGATTTAAATGCTTTCAGTTCCTCTCTCTGCCTTATGCAAGGAAACCAAGAGACCTAATTATATAGGAAGAATAGATAAATGGCAAAAGAAAAGCTTTGTCCTCCAAGAGTGGCAGAGAATTGGATAGAGAAGTAGGAGAAATAGCAGGAATGCTGAATAATAATTTTGTATGTGTCCTTAGAAATAAAGGCAAAAAGATGCACATGACACAAATGCAAAAAGCCTGCTGATGGAAAACTCAGAAAACAAATGTGTGAGTATAAGAAAGTTAATAATCCTTCAAATCAAAATGCTGTCGTGTGCCATGCCCCCTGCAGCGTGAACAGAGTACAAGACAAACCAACTATTAGGCTGGCAGGTCCAATCCTATGTGCCATTCCCTAAATCAAAGGGCCGTAGGAGGGGTCCTTTGGAAGGGACCTAAGGAGCACTTTAACACTAACCCTCATATTTTATTGGCTTTGTTTATTTATTTTTTTGGTGAGGCAGTCTGGGTTAAGTGACTTGCCCAGGGTCACACAGCTAGTCAGTGTTTTGTGTCTGAGGCCGGATTTGAACTCAGGTCCTCTTTACTCCAGGGCCAGTGCTCTATTCACTGGGCCACCTAGCTGCCCCAAATCCTCTCATTTTATATGTAAGGGTACTAAGGCCCACAGAAATTAAGGAATTTGCCCAAGAGGCTTTAGCAAGTGAGAGGCCGAGGGAAGACTCAAACTTGAGTCCACTGACTCTAAATCAAGCTTATTTTCCCCTGTTCCATTGTGCCTTCCTTAGGTCAGTTTCTGAAAACTGTGCTGTGGCTAACATAACTCATTCTTCTTGGAGCACATTTGAATAAATACTGAAATGAAACAGGTGAAAGCAGGACCTAGATTCAATGCCAGCAGCTGAGTTGAAAGGAAAGAAAATTTCATGTGATGCTCCAGCCCTGGAGTCAGGAGGACTGAAGTTCAAGTCTGACCTCAGATACTTACTAGCTGTGTGACCCTGGCCAAGTCACTTAACCCTGTTTGCCTCAGTTTCCTCATTTGTAAAATGAGCTGGAGAAGGAAATGGCAAACCACTCCAGTTTCTCTGCCAGGAAAACCCCAAAGAGGTCATGAAGAGTCAGACATGACTAATTGGCTAAATAACAAAAACTCCTAGAAGAAGATACCACCCAGTGCCATAAGGTTGTTATCTTTATTTGGAAATGAAATTGTGTAAGTCACAGGAGAGGTACTGGATTCCAAGGAGAAGAGCCTGCAGATCGGGGACACAGGAGGTGCGTAATGGGCCAGATTCTTTCCTTTGTTCTTCCGGGGTCACTGGGCTCTTGCTAGATGTTCATATGAAGCAAGGTCTTTGTTCTTTGGCCATGACTACCAGCTCTGCATCTCCCCCTTGGGTGTCCAGTGTTGTCTTTAGGCAACTCTGGGTAATCTCCACGTCCTGGTGATAGTCACTAAGGAGGATGACAAAAGTCAGAAAGATGAATAAAAAGGAAAAAGAGGTACCAGTGTTTTCCCTTGGACTCAAAAAAAGACTCAATTGGAGATATTTCTGTTATGATCTTAACAAACACCAAATAAAATGGATATTTCCATATACATACATAGTAGAAAAGAAAAAAGGGATTGTACGTGAAAGTGCAGGTCTTTTATGTACAGTTGACTCTTTAAGTATAGAATGAATTCAACCTGCGGCTTTCAAAGCTTGTTTATGCTTCTTTCTGACCATCCTTCTGTTCTCTTCTCTACATTAAAAAAAGATGCCTCAGTGATGACTTTCCTTCCTTCCTTCCTTCCTTCCTTCCTTCCTTCCTTCCTTCCTTCCTTCCTTCCTTCCTTCCTTCCTTCCTTCCTTCCTTCTTTCCTTGGAGAGATCACTTCTGAGTAGGGGGTTTGGGCAACTATGAAGATAGAAAGTGCTTAATAAGTGTTTGCTAAACTGAATTGAGCTGGATCCTAAAAGATGAGTAGATTTCAGTAGGCAGATATGAGAAAGAGGATGTTCTAGAGGGAATGATGTAAAGCAAGCTATAGAGGCAAGAAAAACGGGGCAAGCTTGCTGAATAGTGAGTGGACTGGTTAGTATTTTTGTGTGCCCTATTACTATTTCCCACATATTGTTCTGACTCTAAGTGCTTTTTGATTTGGGAAATTTTTACTAGAAAAGCTTAAGACTGGGCATTTTTCAGATGTCAGTGTTTAAAACCATTTGCTGCTGTCCAGATGAGTCCTATAATCTAGCAGCCAGCACTGCCCCCCAAGTGCTTCTCATTTACTTTTTTTTAAATCTAGAGGTATAAACATCCATTGCTTCTGCTTCTTGGTATCATTTGTTATGTCACTGTCAATTGGATAACAACATTTGCTTTTATCCTCTTCTCCTCCAGGGTTTATTGAAGGAATGCTTTCCTGTTTCCATTTTTATGGCTTCTACTTTTTTTTTGCAAGTCACATCTCATTCTTGCTTTGTAGTTTCCAACCTCACTGCTACCAGCCTTCCCCATTTCTTTGTACCTGCTTGGTATGTGATTAAATATGACACAGCAATAACTGCACTTGGTATTTGTTGGATATAAATGAAAATATGCATTAATCAGATAAGACATTAATTAGAGAAAATCACATGGATTTTACTTCTGAGGACATTAAAATTCAGGCTAGATTTAGCATTTGCAGCTTAATAACAGAAGCTATTTTGGGTAAAATAAGTTTTAAGAATTTTTAAAAGTCCTTTGGATGAAGGTGATAGTTCCTTTCCTTAACTGCTCCAAAAAGCTTTTTTCATGAAAGACTGTAAATACATGAAGAGAGATAATGTAGGAGGGAAATTAAATATTCCCAGAGCTATACTGACAGTTGGGCATTTGAGGGCATTGACCCAACTGGGGATTTCCAGATTCCTTCTCTTTCCCTGCCTTCCTTCTTGCTTCTTAGATGGTAAAGAAGACACAGACCAATAGCAGCTCAGTTTGCTCCAGCATTTCTGGTGTAGCAGTGAGCACTTTGTGTCCCAGGTACAGCCTGGGACCTTATGTTGAATCAATAGATGGGAGGAGGACCAGAATTCCCCAGAGCTGCATGGTCTAGCGGAAAGAATACTAGACTAGGAAGTCACAAGACCTGGGTTTAGGTTCTAGCTAACACTCCCTGGACTAGTTTTCTCAACTGTAAAAAGAAGGTGTTTAGAGAGTCTCTAAGGTCCTTTCTAGTTCTAATAATCTACTCCTACTCCTATTACTGCTATTACTGCTGCTGCTACTACTACTACTACTACTACTACTACTACTACTACTACTACTAAACTAATCATCTAATAACAATAAGATGAGACAGACTACTGGTTTGGAGGCAAAAGAGTTCTTATTAGCTCTGTGAACTTGAGTAATTGAGAACCTTTCTGTAGCTTATTTTTATATCTGTAGGTAGGTTTAGGGGTAGAGGGCAGCTAGGTGGTACGTGGATGGAGCATTGGGTTTGGAATCAGGAAGATTCCAACTTCCTTAGTTCATATCCAGCCTCAGATACTAGCTGTATTACTCTGGGCAAGTCACTTCACGCTGTTTGCCTCAGTTTCCTCATCTGTAAAATGAGCTGGAGAAGGAAATGGCAAACCACTCCAGTATCTTTGCGAAGAAAACCTCAGGGGATCATGAAGAGTTGGACATGACTAAAAATCTACTCAACTACCATAACATATAGGGTTAGGGAATGGACCTATGATTTTAGTGGTATAGGGAATTCCCAGGTGAGGAAATTTATCAACATCATCATCATCCTCATAGCTGACATTTATATAGTGCCTGCTCTGTGTCAGACACTGTGCTAAGCATTTTATAATTATCATCTCATTTGATTCTCACAACAACCCTGGGAGGTAGGTGCTGTTATCCCCATTTTACAGATGAAGAAAGTGAGGCAAACAGAGGTTAAATGACTTGCCCAGGGTCACATAGCTAGTTATCGTCTGAGGCTGGAGTTGAACTCACATCTTACTGGCTCCAGGCCCAGAGATCCAACCACTGTGCCTCCTAGCTGGTACCTTTTCTGAAACTTAATAGTCTTAGAAAGTTGTCTAGATAATCAAGAGGTTAAATGACTTGTCCAGAGTCACGCAGTCAGTATGTGCTATGTCAGAGTCAGTCAACAAGCATTTGTAAAGTGCTCACCTTGTATCAGGCACTGTGCTGAGCATTAGGAATACAAATTCTAGTGGAAAAAAGACAGTCTCTGCCCTGAAGGAGTTTGCTTTCTAATGGGGGAGATGACTTAAAAAAGGAAGCTGAAAAGCTGGAGAGGAGGAGGTTGGGAAGAAGGGGAAGGTACCTTGTTCTGGGTACAACAGAGAAAGTTCTGAGGAGGTATGTCAGCAGTGTTACCTGGAGAAGAATGATGAAACTTTGACCTGGGTCTCTTTCTTAAATTGGAGGTTGTGCGAGGAGCCAGCCAGTCAGAAGGTGAAGCCTCAGGGACCAAGGGTACTTCCACTGTGAGAAGTCTTCCAGGGTGAAGAGGTTTCTGTGACATGGAAGACAAAGTCAGCAGTCCAGTCTGGAGAAGAATGAAGATGGGGGACTTTGCCTGATTTTTGGCTTCGAGGATGGTTCCCCACCTACTACTATACCATATTGCTTCTCTCCTAGGAAATAGAAATAATCACAGGTTGGTTGTCAGGGTTGTTTGAAAGGACCTTGTAAACTATAAAATGCTACATGAAAACAAGGGATGCCATGCTTGCCTTCCCAACTTTCAAAGAATTTAGAAGAAAGAAACACAGATTTAATACTAAAGCTGTGATAGACATCATCTAATCTTTCTTTAGTGATTTAGAAGGCATGTCCTAATTTTGTAATACATTAGAATCTTCATTGTGAATGTCAATGATAATCATATGGTGTTGTGAAAAATATTATTGTTACCTCAAATGGAATGTGCCCTTAGCTTAGCCAATCATCTTCACCCTCCGCCATCCCAAATCCATCCCCTTTCTCCTATTTCTATCGATAGTACTGCAGCCTTTATCCTCCATATCCATTCAGTTTCCAAGTTCTGACAGTTCTTGCTCCACAATCCGTTTTGTGCCTGTCCTGTCCCTCTTGCTGGCTCTGCCTGCCACGATGCTAATGCACCCTTATCACCTCTCATCTGGACTCCCTGTTTTTAAGCTTTTCAATGAAGTTTTGTCAAATGACATGCATGTTTCTATGGTCTCAGGCATGTGTGTCAATAAATATATGAATCTTATTAATATTTCTATTTTGACCAAAAATAGATATTTTTTTGGCTGGGCCTTATGATATTATCTAGAATTTTGAAAGTCTCAAAAAATTGAAGAATGGAATTTTTGCCTCAATTGAGGATAATATCATTCCTAGTTGAGTCCCTTCTTTTGCTAGCTCTATTGTAGTGGGGGGGAAGCGAAAGAAAGAAGCATTTAGTAAGTGCCTACTATGTGTCAGGCACTTAATGTGCTAAGCACTTTATAAATATTATCTCATTTGATTCTCACAACAACCCTGGGAAGTAGATATTATTAGGACCCCTATTTTACAGTTTAGGAAACTGAGGCAAATACAGGTTAAATGACTTGCCCAAGGTCACATAGCTAGTAAGTATCTGATGCTTGGTTTGAACTTAGATCTTTCTGACTCCAGTGGTCTCTCTACTAGTAGTCTTCTCTCCAGTCCATCCTTCATGCAGCTGCCTAAAGCATTGATGTTCTGATGCTCATGATGATTCTAACGGTACTTCCTCCCTCAAAAACCTTGACTGGCTCCTATTTTGTTCATAAGAAAAAGTACAGACTCCTTAGCTTATGATTTCAGGCTCTCCACGATCTGTCTCCAGCCTACTTTTCCAGTCATGTTTCACACAATTCTCCTTCACGCACTCTCCACTTCAGTCAAACTGGACTCATAATCGTTCCCTGATCCAGTCCTGGCTTATCCTAACTCTCCTTTGACATGTTTACTTGTTGAAACTCTTTGCTTCTTTCAAGGTCCAGTTTGGATACCATATGATCTTCCCTGAATCACCCCATCTGAAAGTGCTGTTTCCCTGACATTTTATTTGTCTGGCTGTCTGCTTTGTTCTAATTATGGTCCATTTCATACCAATTATTTGCATGCATGTCATCCTTCCTCCAGTTATATTATGAGCTCCTTAAAGTCAGAGACTGTCATTTTGATTTTTGGGTCCCCAGTACCTTGCACACGGCAGTACTTATTAAATATTTGTTAAATTGAGGCCCCTTTGGACAAAAATCTTTGTTAGAGTTTGAACTCAATTTCTTTGTTCTTAAAAAGGAGGTATTTTCCTTCTATATGATGTTACTTTTTGGTAGAACAGCAAGAACAGTGATTAGTAGGGGCCATTTAAAATGAGAGGTTAAGAAATACAAAAGAATCCTTTGATTTTTTTTTTCCCCTATAACACTTCAAAGCCTGAATTTCCTGTGCTGGGGACTGGTCAGCTTAGGGGCTGGAGAGAACAATGTTAATTTATTGCTAAACTTATTTTAAAAGCTGCACAAAGGAAAGACCAACCCAGCATTTCACCAGCTGTAGTGGTTAAAAGCTGCTGCGAATGGTGGGGTCAGAGAATTCCGAGAGCTGAGCCGTAATAAAAGGGGCAGTTTTTCTCCTTTCAGTTATGGGCTGCACATCCCCTTGCAGTCAATATCTGATGGGAGGTGACATTGAACTAGGAATGGGAAAACACTCTGGGAAAACACTCAGTGCCTGGTCTCCTTGGAAGCTATATCACCTTCAGATTTCCATTGCTATAGATGTACAGAGCTCAGTTTCGTTCGGCTACATTTATTTATTAATGGAGACTGGCCAATGAAAGTCCAGTATTTATGAGCATGAAGAGCAGGCTCTGCTTGTTGCAATTCCCCACGAGAACGCTGAAGCCTGCATCCCTGTTCTGGTACTGTTTCCTGGCTGTTTATTGCGCAATGAAGAAAAGCCCTTTTCAATTGATGCTGAACTGAGTGTGCACTTTTAAGGGCAGTAACCAGCCACAGCTAACCCTTTCTTCTCTTTCCTGGCAGTCATCAGCCTCCAGGTGAGGAGAGAGGTAGTAGCAGTGGGTGGCTGCTCCCCTCCTGCTGTCAGCTTCTTCCTCACCTAGGCATACGGGTGACTCTGAATAGAATGCTCCTGTTTCTTTCCCCTTTTGCATTTGTTCTTTCCTGTTATTAGGTAAACAATGTGAAAAGGATAAGAATCCATACCAGAATTTGCCACCAGCACAACCCCGAGGAGCAACCTATGAGATACAGCCCAACAGTAAATCTGACACACAGCCAGGACTCCATTTTATGGAGTGATTTCTTCTGTCAGCATTTGAAAATAGACTTGGCAGAGCAAATGCTTTGTAGTGAACAATTTAATTTTGAGCCCCTTTTCCTCAGAGACGTGGTATCGAGAGGGGAGAATGTGCCTCCATTGGGATTAGGGGGAGTACTGGTACTGGGGTATCAAACACTGGGTCAATCAGTGCTTTAAGGGAGATACTAACTGTAGCTGAGAATTCATATTGGGGAGAACACACTGGGATGGGAGTTCAAGCTGATGGAATCAGAAAGGCATCCCAACACCTCAGGAGTGTCCCTTGACCTCTGAGAGGGAGAGGTAGTCTTCCTCTGGGAATCAGATGTGATAGTAGGAGTTGGGATGAAGCCACCCAGACAGTTTATAAAAGCTTCATTTATAATCAGCTAAATCATTACCTGGAGTTTGCTATTGCCTTAAACTCAGGTTGCTTTTATACTTAACCTCTGTCTGCTTGAGTTGAACCCCTACTGCCTGAAACTATGAAAACAATATTCCAAATATTTTTTCCACGAGAAATTGTTTTTTTTTTTTAAAGTAGTACATTGGCAAAAACAAGAGGCAGCAGGAAGATAGTGCTTTCCTTTGAAATCTCAGATTGTGTTTTGCTTGGTGCTCTGTCATTGAGCAAAGTTTTTCATTTGCTTTCTTTTCGTAGACTTTGTGCTGGAAGACATCAATCAGTCGATCAGCAGTCATTTCTTAAATGCTTGCTGTTTTCTTGGCACTGTGCTAGGTGCTGGGAATAAAAAAGATGTAACAGGACACTGATGGTTTCCATCTATCAGCGGACATTGCTTAGTGCCTCCAGAGAAAGTCACAAAATTGTTAATTTTGTCCATTATAAATTCATACCACATGACCTCACCTGGGCACATGCTACTCATTAGTGCTTTTGCATTTCACACTCTCCATAGATTTCTCTGAAGTACCTATTTCATACCTTCTTTCTTCTCACACTTCCAGTTTCATTACCTTTTTCCCCCAAAATGTCAGCCGATGACCTTATCTATATTTTACTGAAAAGATGGAGGCTGTTGATGGGGATTCCCTCAGCTTCTCTCCTTGCTGCAAAGCTTTTCTCTCTTGGCACCTTCACCTCTATCACTTAGTTTACATATATAAAATGGGGGGAATAATACCAAGTTTACATACCTCTTGGGCTAGCTATGTCTCAAGAGAGAAGAATAACAGATGAACAAATTTCAGACTGTATTGGCACCTGTATGATGTCAAGAAATCTAGAAAAGTACCCCAGGAATGGGATGGTTCTCCAGAGGATGATTTATAGGAGTACAAAGGATGATGTGTGAGTAGGTCCCAATCTGTACCTTGGCAGGACTAGCCTCATCAATGGGATGTAAGACCCACCGAAATAGTGAAGTACCTTCTTTAATGCTCTGAAATTTTGATGTATCTGGTATCTCTTTGATGTAAATACTCCCTGCAATGGTTCAGATCACAACCCACCCATGCCTTATCATCTTGTGAGCCTTTTATGAACACCCTCCTATAAATTCCCGTGAAATATGTTTTAGGAATATTCTTTGAATCTCTTAACATGTCTAACTAGAAAAGGAGGCAATGAGATATGTAGAAAGAACTAGGGACGTCTTTTGAGAAGGTAGCCAGCTTACATGGGGCCACAAATACCAGATAACTCTTAAAGAGGAAATGCCTCACCTCCTATAAAGGGTTGGGCAGAAGTATGGTGGGGAGAAGGAGAGAAATGAATTCTTCAATGGATTCTGGAGCCAGGAAGTAAATCACCTCTGCCCTCCAAGTGTCTCTGTGGGATAATCTAACCCTGGTAGAAAGTCACAGCTCCTATGTTTTGTTTTGTTTTGTTTTATTTTATTTTTTGCTAGTTTTAACCTCATACTCTGTAACTGCTTTTGAACCTTCCTATGACCTTTCCATCGAGGTCTTGGCCTGTTACTTGAGAAACTCTGAGTGACATCATGCCATTTATTATTATAAAGCCTTCTCTTTAGCAGAGTGGGTCTCTGATCTTGTGAGAGGCAGCAATTGTGACTGTGGTGGTTGTTTTTCTACTTCTGTACCCTCCTCACACTTGTGGTCTTCGAGGCTAATTTTTCCTTCAAGCATGTGGAAAAGATAAATAGGATGTGGAAACCCATGGGAGGAGACAGTGTCCCATTGAATAAAGTTTTGTCTGTTGTAATAATAGTAATAATAATAACAATAATGATAAAAATAATAATAACCTGCAATTATATAAGCACTTTAAGGCTTGCAAAGCACTTTATATATGTATAAAAATAGACTATGCTTAAATATTTCCTGTTTTTGCAACAATTCCATGTATCACAGGTAGTCAGTAAATATGTATGAAATTCCATAAGTCACTAACTGTGCTTTTATCTGATTATGCTGCTCTCTTTTAAATGGCCACATTCTTCTCTTTTGGAACTACATGGCAGAACAGAATAGTCGCTATTTAAACTCCCTTCCAGTCTGGTTATGTATTACCATAGCATCACATACAATGAGAACCTAGCTCCTCAGCTCTGTCACCAAACCCAACGGTTGACAAGATGTAATGATCCCATTCATTTCAGGAAGACTTGGGCTATAAAATATTCCTTAGTGTCTCATCGATTGTACGCTAGTTATGTAGGACACCCTAGCCATTTTCTATACTACACATTATTTTCCTGTATAATCTTATTTCACAACATTATTACATCATTACTGTGAATGATAACTTGAAAATAGGCTCTTTTAAGACCCAGGCCAAGGTAATCACATTAAAATATAGCCACAAAATAACACTGTGACATGAATGGGGAGGATGATAAAATGGAATGGAGAGGAGACATTTTGGTTTGTGGCTCTTGAAATTAAAAAAATAAAGCAGAGAAGAACATTAAAGGGCTGTGTTACAAAGAAATTCAAGGGGCCATTGGAGAATTTATATTTCATCACTGTGTGGTCTGAGAGGTGGCATGGTGTAGCAGACAGAGAGCTGATGTTAGAGTTAAGAAGATCTACTTCTGACATATGCTGGTTCAATGACCCTTGTGAAGTCATTTACCCTCTTATTGCCCCCAAGCAACTTTCTAAGAATAGTTGCTGCTCTATGTTAGTAGATAAAGTTTCCTCAACGGGAATTCTTTATGTTGGAAATTACAAATCTGGACTCCCACCCTCCATTCCTTTCCTCCCAAATAAAAAGATCCAAAAGAAGCAGCAGGATATAGTGGAAAAGCATCATCTTAGGAACTGGGTGACTTGGATTCTATTCCGAGCTCTACTGTTAACTATGTGAGTGACCTCAGAAAAATCACTGAAGCTCTCTAGGTGCACGTCTAAATTAGATAGAGGTGGACCAGATGGCCGCTAAAGCCCCTCCCAGGAAATGCTAGAATTCTACTGAATGATGGAGGTACTAATATGTGAGCTTCTAAGCTCATCAGCATCTTCTAGTTTGTAAGACTAGCAATGTACCTGCCATGAGGGGATCTGCTTCAGTCTGTACTGGTTGCTAGTCCAGAGGACCCCAGGGCACAGGGGTTGGGATTTTAGGTCTCAAAGGTTGTGGGGGAGGGTGCTGGTAGTATCATAGCTATAACAGAGGCAGGGTAATCAAGGCTATGACCCAGGGTGTTGAAATCTTAGGATCATTCTATCGTGACAATCCTTATAATTTTTGGTCTTCCAATGGCCCATGATATGTTGGGTGATCTTCCCTGCCTCTTCATGTATCCCCAGATTGCTTTTCACCTAAGAATGGCTTCCCTTTTTCAAGGTCTGCCTTCCCCCATAGCCAAGCCCTTACCTTCCATGATGAAGTGGTACTTTCCTCTCTGTTCTCTTTCCCATCTCCTCTGAGCTCCCTTTTCCCCCAGCTGAATTTGCTCTGTGTGCCACAGTTCTTTGGTGTGACTTTGTATAATATAAGGAGAATTTCCTCCAATGAGTACAGCTTTTAGCCTCAGGCATTGTGGGAACATGGACTCTATTCAGGACCCCCTCAATACATATACATACACACATACACACACACACACACACATATATTTATGTACTCTATTATAACATGATTCTTTATGATGTATACTTGGTCAAATCATGTTACCCAGAGCATAACTATATATTTATTAGACTGACACCACAAATCTCAAAAGGTTCTCTCCTCTTAACATATTTTGTTTGTCTTTCATATTTAAAGATGCAACTCTCAGTGTTCATCTTCCTGCTGGCCTTACCAGTCTTAGCAGAACTTAATCTTGATTTATATGGAATGGGAGGGACCCTTTACCTTTGTGTTCCAGCTCAGTGAAACATGAGCTGTTTGGTGTTTGACAAGAGGTCAGAGTTTGGCCCCTGGCTGCCAGTTGAGACCCTTGAACATTCCTTACCGCAAGAAGCAGTGTCTAATGCCCTCATCATGTCACAGAGGATACTCTAGAGACCTGATGAGAGGGTACATCTCTCTTCCTGTTTCCCACTATATGGGAAGCCAGTCATGTAGAAAACCCCCCCAAATAAAACAAAACCCTAGGAGTTTTAGTTTTTTGCACACTCATTAATTATGTGACAAAGTAATTAAAAAACCTAATTGACCTTATGGTGGATTCTTTAAAAATTAGATCGGTTGTTTTAAGGAACACTAGTTAAGACACTCCCTCTTCAATGCGGATTGGTACCTGCAACTTATAGGCTAGGAATGTTACCTGGGACACAGACTTGCATAGGGTGACCCTATCAGTAGTACCAAGACTCTACCAGGACTTGAACTCTGATTTTCTGACCCCCAGGCCAGCTCTTTATTATGCTGCAATAGCTATCCATTAGGCAGCATTTATAGAAGTACAAAGGTGTCCCTGAAAATCTTAGTTCAGATTTAAGGTGAACTAAGACTTTTGGAACAACATTATAGTGTTCTGAACTCAGAATGTGATATTCTACACTGGTTAAACAACGCCTGGAGTATTGTGTTCCACTTTGGGGGCCAAATTTTAATGAAAGGCATTGATAAATTGTTTTTTTTTTTTTGTAGGCAACTGGGGTTAAGTGACTTGCCTAGGGTCACATAGCTAGTAAGTTCAAGGGGTTGGTCTGAGGCCGGATTTGAACTCAGGTCCTCCTGACTTCAGGGCCCATGCTCTATCTATTGTGCCACGTAGCTGCCCCAGTCATTGATAAATTGGAAGGCATTTTAAAGAGGGGATTTGCTCTCTTATGAGAATTGGTTGGAGCTCTGGGAACATTAGGCTGGAGTAGAGAAGACAGAAGGCACATGAAAACTATCAACTATTGGATTGGCTGTCATGGGGAAGAGCAATCATATTTATTGTGAGGGAGAGGGAGGAAAGGGAATAAGCATTTATATAGCACCTACTATGTGCCAGGCATTGCTAAGCACTTTACAAATATTATCTCATTTGATTCTCACAGCAACCTTGCAAGGTAGGCACTGATATTACCCCCATTTTACAATTGAGGAAACTGAGGCAAGCGTAAGTTAAGTGACTTGCCCAGAGCCACACACATCTAAGTAAGTGTTGGAGTTCCACATTTGAATTAAGATCTTCCTCCTTCCCAGCATTGTGCCACCAGCCACCTCTGTAACTCCAGAGTGTAGAATTAGGAGGAAGAGGTAGAAGTTATAGAGTGGTAGATTCTGGTTAGGATGAGGAAGAACTTTCTAATGACTGGCGCCTTTAAAATGGGCTCATTTGTGAGACTCTCTGTTACTAGCAGTGCTGGATCAGAGGCTGGGTGAACATCTGTTTGGGAAGTTGTAGGGAGAACTCCTGAATGCGTAAGGAAACTAGATTCGAGGCCACTTCCAACTCCAAGATCTTATGAATTTTAGTATTGAGAATATGGGGCATGTGATACCTACAGTAGGAGTGGGTGGGGAATGAGGAAGGGAAGGCACAGTATGGGATGTATTGTAGATGGGTGTGGTCACCAGGGCGATGGAGAGAGGAAGCAGTCAGCTGATGAACCAGATCTAATTTGCCAAAAAAGAAAATGGAAACATTATGCATGCCTCATACCATATCTCTTATTCCTGGTACTAAATTCAGCTAAAATGGTAAGAAAGGATCCTTAAAAGAGAGTGAAGTAGGACAGAGTAATACAAGGTAAAACAATCTTATATTTATGTGAGTTTTTGGTAAATTTTTACCAATAACTTTTTTCCTTTTCCAAATTTCCTCATAAAAATTCCATATCCTATTAATAAACAAGCAAAGGCATAGACCTTTTGAGTGGAATTTCCAGGAGATTTGAATCTGAGAATACCATTATACACATTATTCATTTTTTTGCTGTCTTACTTAGCCTGTTCCAATTCCTGGATTTTATTGTTGGTTTTTTTTTTGTTTTTTTTGTTTTTTGTTTTGGTTGGGCAATGGGGGTTAAATGACTTGCCCAGGGTCACATAGCTAGAAGTTCCTGGATTTTAAAAGATTAAAAACATTTATGCTTTCTCTAAACCTTGGAGGTAGTGAGATATAGTGGAACGAGGGCTTACAAGTTGGAAGGCATTCTGGGGAAGGGGACTTATCAGTTAGGGAGCTGGAAACTCATGTTAGAGTAGAGATTTAGAAGAGAGAAGTCGGAGGACTGAGGCTCAAGTCCTGCCTCTGCAATTGCCTCTGCTACCTTGAGTATATCACTTGATGTCTTTGGTTCTGTTTCCTTACTTGTGAAATGAGGGAAGCAGGGTGGTATTTGGACTGGCTGGTGCTTTTTAGATTTAAATCCATGATCCTACTATCATACTCATCCTATACCAAATTATGAAGTGGGGAAATTTGTGACTCCAACCTTAACTTCCTGGGATCTTTATCCCCTTACCTGGGTAGAATCTCCTCCCAATCATTCTCTCCATTTGAACCTCTTTCTTCCTTCCTCCAAATTTGCTCTCAGGAGGCTGGGTAGTCATTTATATCTTAGTATGAATTAAATAGAATTGTGCTTTTCTAGGGTGTTTGCATTTTGAATTCTATCTTTAAATGAGAAGTGAAAGGCATTTATTTATACTTAAAGAACTTTCAGGCCTCATGAGAGTTGTTTTGGGAGATGAGGAGAAATGGATGGGTTAGAGAGGGAATCTCTTTATTCTCCTGAAACCATAACACGTTGTAGGACCTGCCTTGCCTGCTGCACATTTTGTAAAGAGAAGCAATTTTTCCATGTTTAAGAACCCAGCATACCTAGCTACCTCCACCTTCTGACCTTGCGTCCTAGAGCTCCTTAAGCATTCAGGAATAGTTTCAGGCCTGATCAGGGCCAGTGAGCAGAGATGGAGGTCAATTTTCCAACTATTGAGTTACCGACCTCTTTCACTAGTTCTTGACTTATCCAACGCTGTAAAAGCTTAGTTGTGTCTTTGACCAAGGGCATAGGCAGTCTGTCAGGATGCTGATCTCCTCTGGCTTCTGATAGAAGAGCCCCAAAGATTTATTCACTGATTTGTTTTTGACACAGAATGCCTGTTATGGGGCTGAAAGTGGAAATTGGGCAATTGCCAAAGATAGGGAGGTTAAAGAGGCTCTCGTGGGGACCAGAACTTTGTCCACTAACCCAGAATTGGCTCCTGTGCCCCCATAGCCTGTACCCCAGTTTAGAACCATTTGCAAATCTGTGCCTTTGTTTGTTGCATGGTTGTCTGAATGTCCTTGCAAAAAAACAAAAAATCACAAAACAGAACAAAACCTGCCAATATATTGAGGGTTCACCATTTCTATAACTTGTAACCACTGTCTTTTAGAGTGGAAGTTCTAAATCTGGGGTCCACAGACTTGTGGGTAGATTTCAGTGAACTTGGATGAGAAAAAGTTATATCTTTATTTTCACTAACCTCTAAGTAACATTTAGCATCTCCTTCAATCATAAATCTTTTTTGAAGCATTATTTGGAGATGTCCATTGGTTTTACCAGGCTACAGGAGGGATCTATAAAGTAAAAAATGTTAAGGATTCCTTTTCTAGAGTATTCATGCCCAAGACATTAAACACTGTCTTATTAATACTTTGAAAAAATTGCTGTCACTTCTCAGCGCTTTTTGTATTGTATAGCAACTCCAGCTATTCTTGGCCTTTAGGAGTTTGGCCTTGTCACCTTCTGAGTACTGGATCCATTTTTATATGTGATTTACTATATTTTAAGTAGGGGGAAGGGAAAAAAGCATTTATATAGCACCTACTATGTGCTAGGCATTATGCTAAGCACTTTGCAAATATTGTCTTATTTGATCTTCACTACAACCTTGGGGGATAGTGGAGGAGATCCATTCTGCTAATTAACAGATTGGCAAAAGTGAAAGGTCTTTTTAAACTAAGGATGCTTCAGACCATGAGGCAAAAACAAAGATGCTGATCTGCAAACAGACTTTGGGAATGTACCAGCTGAGTCCCTCTTAGTTTCTTGCCTTCCTTGCTACTGAATGTGAACTCATTCTCTTGCATGAGAATAATTACTTCTTTTTATCTTGTGAAATAATAATAAGTATTAATAGCAAAAGGAACAACAACACAGCAGTGGTGTGTGAATTACTTGAGACAAGCAAGTACTTTGATGTAGGTTTATTTTGTGATACCAATGGGCATGTATGAGTGTTTCTGCTCACGCTACTTAGGCAGACTCAGAATGATTGAGTGACTTTGATTGATGAAACTGGATTAAGCTGGTTTCCCTACTTTTAATTAATGCTCTCTCAATTGAGTGCTGGATTTCATGCCTTAAAAACGTGCTTCGCCGATCTCTTTCATTGTGTTTTTAAGAGGGACATTCCTGTAAGGAAACATGCAAAGATTGTAGCTCCAAAGGAGCACACTTGAGTGACTGTTAGAGATGTTGGAGTAGATGTTGGTTGGGGGAAGTAAGATGTTTCAAGTGTAGTGTATAAATGTGTGTGTTGTTTAAATAGGTACACACATGGCTTATGGGTGGTATAGATAGATAAAACTGGCCCACCTCTGTGTACCAGCACTGATATAGCCTAGCTTGTGAGGGAAGGGACAGGCAGGATTCAGGACCACTGAGGCTGGGCTATCTCTTCTTTAGCCTCCAAGGGCAGTATTGACTTTATCTGCCATGAACCAAATATTTCCAGGATTATAAGTCTGGGTTCAGAAGGAAAGCCACTTCCCCGATCTCAAGGAAGAGAGTGTCTTTAGCTTACACTTGCCAGCTTAGCCCCTTTTCACCAAATACTGGTTGCATAAAAGATGATAAAAAATAGCAAATAATGAGTAAACCCATTTTAAGAAGTGAAATAATGAATAGTAATTGAAGAAATTCTTTGGGTTAAAATGTATCAATGGATATACAATAGTAAATGAGATCTGTAGCCAGGAGCAAGATAAGATCTCAGTCTAAGTCAAGAGAAAAAAAAAAATCTCATTCAGAGGAGATTTACATAAGCTATAGTTGCAAATGCTAGAAGTCAATGGACATAGTGGGACCAGCTTCCCACACATGTCCATCATTCAGAGGGCTTCTGGTAGCCTTTCAGTTGTTCTCACCTTACTTCTCTTTTGACCATCTCCCTTGAGGTCCTTTTTTAAAGTCTTCCTCCAACCAACTGACTAAAGTTCTTTCTCCCCTCCTGCAGCTTCTCAGCTCAGCTCATTCTCTCAGCTAATCAGGAGTCACTTCTCCCTCTACATTGCAGCATACAGGTCACACAGCTGTCCCTCAGTGGACAGCCAATCATTCGAGCACACAAAGAAACAAGATTAGTTGCACCAAAGTACAAATGAAAGTGTGGTTGAAAATGAAAAAAAAAAGCCAAGTACTGACAAACTATTGATATGAAACAACTTATTCCCAGGAAAACAAGAGAAGACCTTCAGAATGAGTGCAATTAGAGGGACTGTTGTTGCTTCCCCTATAGTGCAGCATGGTTTTCCTGAAGTTGGAAGAATATCAAGAAGGCTAGTTTAAAAATAGCAGCTGACCATTACAATGAAGAAAAGAAATCTGACGCTTGTAACGTGTAGGACAACGCAATGAATGAAATGCTAAAGATCAGAAGAAAGGTAATTTTTGTTGATGAAATTAATGTTTATTAAAGTGCTTGTCCTGAAATCAGGAAGAGTCATCTTCCTGAGTTCAAATCTGGCCTTAGACATTGACTAGCTGGGTGACCCTAGGCAAATTAAAAAAAAAGTAACCCATTTGCCTCAGTTTCCTCATCTATAAAATGAGCTGGAGAAGGAAATGGCAAACCACTCCAGTATCTCTGCCAAGCAAACCACAAATGGGGTCACAAAGAGCTGGATCCAACTGAAATGACTGAGCAACAGCAGCAACACCACAGCCATTGTCAGAAGTCCAGATGGGTCTGTGAGATCTAAGCACAATCAGCGGCTTGCCAAACATCCATTCCAAAAGAGGCTTTGGCGATTTGTGATTCTAGTGGTACTGAAAGTTTCGTTCCTATCGTCTACGTGGGTCTTGGATTGTACGGTCAGGTTGCTTCATAATTCAGATGCAGGTCACACCAAAAGCTACAGAATAATGAATAACACCTCAAATCAACTTTTGTAGCAGCAGAGCCAACAAAAAATTGAGGTGAGATATTTTTCCAGTCTAAGAAAACGTAAGAGATAGGCAGGAGAAGTCTGTACCACCAGGGTGGAGGTGTGGTGAAGGTCTGTGTGGAGCCTACAACTGCTCAGAAAGAGATTACAGGAAACCCTTTTCTGGCACTGGGTACAGCCGGTGCTGACTGGCAACTCTATTGCCCATGTGCAGTGTAGAGTTGCAGTTTCAGAGTGGAGAGGAGTGCTAGGTCAGCCACAAGAGAGCAGGGGCCCTGGCTGCAGTTCCAAGGCAAAAAGGAGAGCTAGCATTAAAAACTTGCAGATCCCCAGAACTAGCTCTGAAAATGGCTCAGAAAGATTAAGTGACTTATCTTCAGCCTCAGAACAGGTTATTAGACTGCTCTAGCTGACCTCACTCCCCAGGCTTTTTAAAGGTCCTATCATAAGCTTCAGGACATAAAGCCAAGCTAGGTCTTGGTCTAATTATGGCTAGAAGAGACCTGTTTTTTATAGTTTTCAACAGCAGCAGCAGAGATGCCAATGGGCAGTTACTGGTTTCTTTATGGGATGGGAGCCTTCCCTGCCACAGCAAACATCTCCTGCCTATGTCTTTCTCTAGACTCTTTCTTAGGCATCAATCCAATCCAATAAGCATTTATTCATCATTTATTATGTGCAAGGCATTGTGTTAGGCATTAGGGATCCACAAACAATGTGGAAAAACAGTCCATGAACTCAAGGAACTTACATTCTATTGGGTGTGTTTGTGCAATAGATGTAGCATAATTTGAGGAAGAAAAAAAGAGCACTAATTACCAAAGGAATTGGAAAAGACTTCCCCTAAGAAGATGATCCCCAAACTTTGTGCAGTGATGCTTTCCTTTTTTTAACAAAAATTTTTACCCCTTCATTTTTCATAAAACAATGAAAACAAAAAAATTTAGCCTATTTTTAATTCGTATAAAGTTAAGAATTCATTATGTATTTTAGAACATAACAAATCTCAAACATATAATAAAAGAGCATTTTTTTTTACAAAATCCATTACATTTTTTATATTTATAGCATATAAAAATAATCATAATTCTAATGTTATCAATGTGATGGCCAGACTTGTTTTTTGGTACAATTTCTCAAAATATAGGATATCGATGATATGGCTATTCATAATTACTTTTTCATCACTAATTGAGATTGATATAATGTGTTTATACAGCTACTGCAGAAACCCCATTTCACATAAATAGAATATTATGAATGATAGTGAAATCCATTTCTCTTTGATGCACCAGAGAACTGTTTATTTACCTGTAGCCAAAATGTGATAAAAATTTTCAGATTCAAATACTTGTTTCAATATGCTCTCACAAAACAAGTCTATTAATCATTCTTGTTCAGAGAGTAAGTCCAAATTTATCATTTTTATCCATGGTAAATGAGTTTCTTATCAATTATTATTTAAAAATAGCTAGGTCTTTAAAATAGAAAGAAGATTGAGTTTGTGCAATGGTCAAGTGATCAATAATCAGGTTTTTACTTTTTTTCTTTTTATAACTAGTATTTTAAAGTGCTTTGTGGTTTACAAATTGCTTTATAAATATCTCATTTTATCCTCATAACAATCCTGGCAAGTAGATGCTATTATTATCTCTATTTTACAGATGAGGAAACTGAGGCAGATGGCAGTTAAATGACTTGCCCAAAGTCACATAACTATTGATTGAGATAGAATTTAAAGTCAGGTTTTCTTGACTTTGGGCCCATCATCACACACCTAGTTGATATCTGAGACTGTCTTCCTGACTTCAGGACCAGCACTCTATCTATTGTGCAGAGATTTTAAAATTTAGGTGCTATACTTGCTATACTATGCTTGACTTGTAGTCATTAAGACCAGAGTTCAAATTCTACCTAAGACATTTACTGGTTGTGTGATTCTGGAAAAGTCATTTAACTTCAACTAGTCTGCTTCACTTTTCTCTTCTGTAAAATGGGGATAATAATACCTACCTCCCAGGGAAGGGTTGTGAGGATCAAATAAGGTAATACATGGGAGGCAGAGCCAGATGGTGGATTAGAGGCAGCCACCCAATTGAACTCTCTCAACAGTCCCCTCCAAACAACTTTAAAATAACACCTCAAATCAAATTTTGTAGCAGCAGAGCCAACAAAAAATTGGGGTGAGATATTTTTCCAGTCTAAATAAACTTAAGAGATAGGCAGGAGAAGTCTGTACCACCAGGGTGGAGGTGTGGTGAAGGTCTGTGTGGAGCCTACAACTGCTCAGAAAGAGATTACAGGAAACCCTTTTCTGGCACTGGGTACAGCCGGTGCTGACTGGCAACTCTGTTGCCCATATGCAGTGTAGAGTTGCAGTTTCAGAGTGGAGAGGAGTGCTAGGTCAGCCACAAGAGAGCAGGGGCCCTGGCTGCAGTTCCAAGGCAAAAAGGAGAGCTAGCATTAAAAACTTGCAGATCCCCAGAACTAGCTCTGAAAATGGCTCAGAAAGATTAAGTGACTTGCCCGTGGTCATATGGCAAGTAAGCATAATTATTCTATCCATTATGCTGCCCTACTATCTTCACATGCACACATCTTCTAGTATCCTTCTTGTATAAATACTTTCATGGAGTTACATCATTACAAAGCTTGTGATTGGACCAATCTAGTATGAAGCCTTTTCTGTGTTCCTAGAAATCCTGAATCTGACTAGCATACACATCCCTAAAGGATTCTTTGGCACAAAGAACAATTGAAATAAATTCCTAAAATGTATATTTATTCTCCTCTTGTAAACCTTCACTGCCCCCAAACTGTTAAGATCTTGTACTGTACTACCAAGATGCATTTCTTTTGCTTTTTTTTTCAGTATTTCAGGGCTCACTGGAATGGCAGGTTATGAGAATTTTTGACAGGACAGTCAATTTGGTCTCTTAGTAATGAATGAGGGCAATTGGATGTTATCTTCACAACAAGGAGTATGCCATGACATATGATTTTATACCTCATGCCTTTTCATAACAAGAGGGAGCATTACAAAATCCCTACTGCAGCCCCAAGTGTGTTTTAAATCTGTTGGGAAACTTGCCCAAAATGTAGCTTTTAACATGGCTTCTGTGTTTTAATCACATTTAGCCCATATCAGAGTTTTATTTTAAGTTTACTCTCAGCATATCTTTTTAGTTGTCACCTTTCTTTCTAATTGCTTTTACTCATTTAAACTGGTGGCAAATGAACCAATCCCAAAATCTTCATTTATAGCAATGTGACATTAGTTTACATTCATAGGAAACAAATGTTTTTAATTCTTCTATAGCCTTTTGCTCATTATTCTACCTCATAACAACTGGGTCAGGACAATGATTTGCTTTTGAGTCCAGAACCTCTTATTCTGGTTCCTCAGACTTCAGGGAAATGTGAAATTGTAGTAACACATGAACTGAAAGACAGCTTGGAACTAGTGACTAAATAAACTAAATCTTACCCAACTTCCAGGAAGACTCAGGCCACCCAGAAAACATATTGTAAAGGATACACATGCCATAAATCACCTAGATAGATTGTTGAATGAACTAATGTCAGGATCTATTTAAAAGGAATTATTATTTTTTAAAATTAGAAACTTTACAATACCCATGGCAGATTCCTGATTGTCCTTAACAACTTAATAAGTCAATAACCACAAATATATCAAGTATATATCACATGCCCAGCTCTGTGATAGGGTCAATTACAGGGTCACAGATTTTAAACTGAAGGGAATTCCAAAAGTTAATCCATGTCAACCCCCTGCCCACCCTTCAGAGGAAGATCGGTTAAGTGACCTGGTCTAGGAGACACAGAAATCAGCAAAACTGAAATTCAAACCCAAGTCTTCTGAGGTATAGTGAGAAATATAAGACAGTGTTTTGCTCTTGAGGAATTAACAATTTAGTTGGATGACAAGATCCGTTCACTAAACAGAAAAAAATACAATTGTAGGTTTAGAGCTGAAAGGAATCTTAGCAGCTAAGTCCAAGCCCCTTCATTTTGTGGGTGAAGAAATTGAAGCCTAGAGAGCTTCGGTCACATGTCCAAGGTCTCCCAGGTAGTAACAGAGATGGTATCAAAATGCAGATTCTTTCACTTCCATCTGAATGCTTTTCTCACCACACAATGCTGCCTCTATAAAAATACAAGGCAGTATATGACTCCATGGGCAGAAGTAGATTACTTCCAATCACTTCTTTCTGCAAGAGACCTCAGATTCATTTAAGCAGTTTGGTGCTCATTTGCTGACTCCTTATTTATTGTGAATTTAAATTCACTTTAACCCCTTATTCAGCCTCAAGATCATTCTCTGTTATAGAGAAAACATGAACAAAGTAAGGGTTGAGTAGTCTTCTTTCCTTTGACCACTGTAATTATTCCATTTATCCCTTAACTTCCTATTTAATCCAGCATAGGTTAAACAAAACCACAAACATGTGCAACGTGTGTGCATGCGTGCACGTGCACACACACACACACACACACACACACACACACGCTTTGCCTCAGTTCATTTTGGGCTTTAGCTCTTTTATAGAAATATATGACTCTTTCGTCTTTATCTTCAATGACTTAACCTTGCTTTCTCCTTCTATATATGCCCTTTTATGCTGGATAATGAATTGATTTTATATGTGTTAGTCTCTTTGGGCAATGTTCCTTTTTCTTACTCATCAGAACTATATTTTTTGCATTTTCATAATTTTATTTTTGAGAGCTTTGTATTTTTTTCCAGGTTACCTTTGTCACTAGTCAGGACCATAAGATAGATGATTGTCTATTACCCAACATTTGTTATGATTGATTTAGCTATAGCAAATCTGAACAGTATACTAAAAAGATGACAAAAGTCCTTATAGTCAAAGCTATGGTTTTTTCGGTAGCATGGCTATGAGAGTTGTACTATAAGGAAAGCTGAGTGCCACAAAATTAATGCTTTCTAATTATGGTGCTGGAGAAGACTTTTGAGAGTCTCTTGGACAGCAAGGAGATCAAATCAGTCAATACTTAAAGAAATTAATTCAAGCTGAAGCTTAAATACTTTGGCCATGTAATGAAAAGATGAGACTCATTGGAAAAGACCCTGGTGTTGGGAAAGATTGAAGGCAAAAGGACAAGGGGATGGCAGAGGATGATATGGATAGAGTCATGGAAACAATGAACATGAACTTGGACAGACTTTACAAGATAGTAGAGGATAGAAGGGTCTGGCGTGCTATGGTCCATAGGGTCACAAAGAGTCAGACACGACTGAAAGACTGAACAAAAACAATAACAACGTAAGTGTACCTATTATTATAAAATATTACTTTACAAATTTATTCATGTAGGATATTCCCAAAAGCCTAAAACTGCACTGAAACTTTTAGGACACAGCATATAAAGTTCTAAGTTTTTCATAAGTGTAGACATCTTACCTTTCTGGATTGAAATATGAATTTGAGGATCTTGCATTGATTTATTTGGAATACTTAGTTTTTCAAAAATATCCATCACTTATGAAATAAAAAATTTGCTTCTTCATTGTTATTATCACTAATACAGGTGACCATTTCTTCTTTTGCTTCAAATACTCCTTGAGATATTTTGGCAATAGAAAGTCAGCACGTTTCCCAATAACATAGATGTGCCTTCTGCTTTGCCCCCACATTATCACATGATTTTGCAAAGAGCCTTCCTTTTGATGGTCTGTTTTCTTATAAAGTTGCTTACTCTTGAAACAACTTGGAATTTTGTATGTAAATCCTTACTCATATTTTTCAGTACAAGTGATTGTGAAACATGCAATGAATATAAATGGCACAAGGGTCCACATTTTTAAGTTGTCCTCAAACTTACATTTCCTTTTGACAACTCATTTGTGCCGTGAGTAGATGCCAATTGGTAGTGATAGAGGCAGATCATATTGACATTGAGATTCAAAACACACTGGCTCAAATTTGATCTTTTAAAGTATCAAGTACTATTTTAAATGATCATTGCATTGTATTCACTGTGCTTTCTTTTTCAATTTTTTTGAGAATAACTTGTAGTATTAGCATTACTTTTTCTTTAAAAGCTTGGTAGAATTTTCTTATAACCCCACCAGGATCAGGAGT
This sequence comes from Phascolarctos cinereus, assembly GCF_003287225.1. Lineage (NCBI taxonomy): Eukaryota > Metazoa > Chordata > Mammalia > Diprotodontia > Phascolarctidae > Phascolarctos > Phascolarctos cinereus. The sequence goes on along the minus strand of NW_027555514.1, from coordinate 64,242,332 downwards.
ATTTTTGGTTTTGGTAAGTCTTTTATAGTTAGTTCTATTTCCTTTTCTGAGATTGGATTATTTATGATATCTATTTGGTGTTCTGTTAATTTGTGTATTTTATATTTTCAAAAGTAATCTGCTTCTTTTCTGGCCTCAGTTTTGTTGGCATATAAATGTGCATAATAACTTTTGATAATTCTTTTTATTTCTTCTGGGTTTTTTTGTGATTTTACTTGTCCAGTTAATTTTTGCTAATTTGATCTGCTCTTTTATTTTTTATTTTTTGCTTTTTGGTGAAACAATTGGGGTTAAGTGACTTGACCAGAGTCACACAGCTAATAAGTGTCAAGTGTCTGAGGCCAGATTTGAACTCAGATCCTCCTGATTCCAAGGATTGATCTGCTCTTTTAAAAAAAATCAGGTTTACCAAAGGTTGCTCAATTTTCTTAGTCTTTTCAAAGAACCACTTTTTAGTTTTGTTTATCATTTCTGTAGATTTCTTGGTTTCTAATTTATCAAATTTTCCTCTAATTTTGAAATTTCCTCTTTTGGGTGTATTTTGAGTTTATTTGTTGGATTTCTAATTTTTGAAAATGCACACGCAGTTCATTAATCTTCTCCTTTTCCATTTTGCTAACATGATTTCGGGGACATAAGTTTTCCTCTGATGACTTATATCAGAAGTATTTCAGAAATTTCGACATCACTGACCACTAGAACTTTTTCACTGGGTTAACCTTGATTTTGTTTGCTTTGATTTAAGATCCATTTTGATTGAAAAAAAAAGTAGATGTATTTATGTGAGAGTTGTACTTGAAAATAACCAATAATTTTTGCTGTTGCATAGAGCTTCTCCCTAGGAGTGGTGCTTCTTATAGTTTAGAGCAGTAGTGTCAAACCCAAACAGAAACAGAGGCTACTAAACCATACATGAGGATTGTGCATATTTACTTAGAAAAGCACATATTAACATCAATATTCTATTGTATTTTTATTTATTTTGTTAAATATTTCCCAATTATATTTCAGACTGGTTCAGAGACCACTAGGGAGTGTTGGGCTGTATGCATCTGGGTACCTCATTTTGATATCTTTGTTTTAGAGAACTTCACCAAGGGAGATAGCACATGAGTTTTTGAAGGAAACTAGGATTCTAAGAGAGGGAGGTGAGAAGGGATTGTGTTCCAGGTATGGAGGAAAGCTGGTATAAAGTCATGGTGGCACCAGAGGTAGAAGATGGTGTGCTAAGTTTGGGGAACAGAAGGTAGGCAAGTTTGGCTGACGTGTAGAGTATGTGAAAAAATAGCAACTTGAAGCCTAGAAAGGTAGGCTGGTACCAGATTGTGAAGAACTCTGTTATACTGAGGACTTTCTATGTCACCCTAAAGATAGTAGAGAAGCACTGAAATTTTTTGAGCAGGGAGTGATATAATCAGACTTGTACTTTAGGAGGATTATTTTGGCACCTACATTGCTGAGAATGGAGGAGAGAGAGAGAGAGAGAGAGAGAGAGAGAGAAGAGAGAGAGAGAGAGAGAGAGAGAGAGAGAGACTAGAATTTAAAAATCCAGTTAAGAGTCCATAGAACAGGAAAAGAAATGTCTTTGGTTGTGTCATAGACATTCTTAACATTTTGTACTCATTGCTTTCTTTCTTTGTATAAGTATGGGTTGCACCTTCTCTTCATTTCTCTGATCTTAACACCACTTTTTCCTCTACCCAAAGGATACCAGTTAAATATTTTATTTTTTGGAAGCATTTAACATTGTTTTAGTTAGTTTTTAATGATTTTTAAAAACTGGAAACCCTTCTTTTTTGACATCTTGGAACAAATTTCTATATCATCTATATTATTTTCAACTCTGATAATGCAGTCTCTTACAAGAAAAGGGGGCCATTTAGACCCATCCACCTTCTTTGTAATGGACATATGGCTGTGTCTCCCTTCAGCGATTTTTGCTTATCCTATGAACACTATAGTTACCCTACTCCTGGCTTTCTCTACTTTTAAACAGACCAAGTAGCAATGTGGAAAGAATCACTGAGTGGACTTCTGTGTACCTCTCAGTGCCAAAAATGTTAATGAATAGTTGGAAAGTGAGTAAAAAAAGAGGGAAAAACACATTGGATTTTCATTGTATAAAGGAATGCCATTCTGAAAATAAATATCCCTGTGCCATTCCTTGTCTGTTTAACTTATAGACCAAACAAACCTGAGCCTAAGAACCACATTATAGATAACAGAAAGCTTGTGTCTGAGAAACCTTTTTTCTCTCACAAGAGAAAGACCAACACACTTGCTTCCATTAAGGTCTTCTGATACTACCAGTCCAGGAACTCTTTTGTAAAGTGGTTCATATTTCAACCACAAAACAATCTCTCCTATGGATTTTTTTTGCAAAGCTGTGTCCCTCCTACCCTAGAAAACAGAGCCTCATATTTCTCAAATCCTGCCATTCAGAGCATGCTAAAAATGCATTTGATTGCAGGGTCATGCATTGAGCAGGAGACCCTCAGTCTGCTTTGCTTTCTCAAATTGATTAAATAGCATACTTTGAAAACTAATAATTTACTGGACTGTGTTAGTAGCATCTGGAATGCTTCCACCAGCCAAGTATCCATCAGTCACCAAGGAGGCAAAATATTCAGAGATGTAAAGATTTCTTTGTGGTTTTTCACTTTCCTTATAGAAAGGGGAATAATACTGCATGCTGGCAAAAATTCCAGTCTCTACATAGCATTTGTCCTTACTCTGAGAGCTAATGGATCTGTGATTTCATTCATAGGGGTTCATTCATTTTTACCCTCGCTACCAAAGCAGGTTGCAACCCCTCTATGCCTCAGTAGACTGAGGAACTTTATCACCTGAAGGCTAGTCCTTTGATGATGATCCTGTTGGAATTTAATTAGGCTGGTCCTGGGACAATAGATGGTCAGTTTATTGATGACCTCGTAGATGACTCAAACTCTTTCTAGCTTGGTAGAACCTGTGGGAACTTGTTCTCTACCATCAGAGCTTTGGAAAACCCAGGGTTACCTCAACCCTGTGATAAAGAACTTCAGTCAGACTTTAGGGGAGGAGTGTTGTATTGTTGTAAAGGGTGGAGTGCTTGCCTTGGAGTCCTGAGTTAGAACTCTGCTTTAGATACTTGTATGACCCTAGGTGGGGCACTCCCAGATGCTTTCTTCTTTGTGAAAGGGGATATGTTACACTTACCTCCTGAGGTTGTTGTGAGAATTAAGTGAGGTAAAATACTTTGCAAATCCTAAAGCACAATTCGTTCAGAGTAACAAAATGTCAAGGGGGAAGGGAATAAGTGTTTATATAGCACCTGCTAAGTGGCAGGCATTGGGCCAAGTGCTTTATGAATGAGTCATTTGATCCTCACAACAACCACGGAAGGAGGTGCTGTTATTATTCCCATTTCACAGTTGAGAAAATTGAAGCAAACAGGGGTTAAATAACTTGCTCAGGGTTACACAGCTCGTTTTTAACCTGGGATCTATGAATGAACTTTAAAAAAATTTTCTGATACCTATTTCAATGTAATTTGCTTCCTTTGTAATCCTATGTATTTAATTTTATGCACTTAAAAACATTGTTCTGAGAGGGGCAGATAGGCTTTACCTGCCTGCCAAAGGGGTCCATGACACAAAAAAGGTTAAAAACTCCTAGTCTAGAGTCTCAAGGGAAATAATGGAAAAAAAAGTAGGCGTAGTGGGAATAATGTTTCTGGGCTCTAAATTATACTATAAAGCAGTAATCATCCAAAAGCATTGGTACTTTTTGAATGTAAGAGGTGTGTGTATGTGTGTTGCCTATATAAGTTATGTATGTCTACATAAGTCTGTTTAGATGGGGCTCTCAGGGAGATGTGAATAGCATTCACTAGAGTCTCCTTGGCCCACCCCTCTCCAAAGGAGACTTAGATTCCTGCTAGGAGGGAAGCAGGAGGTTGGAGCCATGAGGATAGCCACTCTGCTCTGTTCAGAGAGAGAGGGTATCAGGCTAGAATTATATCTATCTTCCCTCCTAAATATCGTTAGTCTAGGGGAAATTTTAGATTCATGTTGTGCTCATGATGGGAAAGGAGCGCCTAGGCTATATATCCAAGGCTGATTCTATTCCCACCAAATGCCAGTTACACAAAGACCACACATAGTGAATAACAAAGAAACTCATTTATTCAACTGATAACAAACAGAATTCAGAGGAGTTTATACAGATGGGGATATACCAGATGATACACAGGATGAATGAGCTCTCCCACTGAAAATAAGATATCTTGGCTCAACCAAGACGAGAAGTCTTATATCTCCACTAAGGGTAAATTTCCCAAAGACTTTAGTATGGTAAGCTAGGAATAGGGACATAATTGGGGTGCTGTTTCCTTTACATGTTGGCTTCTTCCAAGAGTTTTTCTCTCCCTTCAAGATCTTCCTGAAAAGAATTTGGAGTGCTGTGTCTTTTCTTTTGAATCTGAAAGCCAGAAGAACAAGGCTTTCTCTTCTCCCAAGCTCTCACTAACTCTGCCCCTCACAATGGCATGTAGCATCTGAATAATATACTTCCTCCAATGAGGAGAATCTATGCAAATGGACTTGAGCCCTTGGTTACAAAAAAAAAAAAAATAGAAAAATAGATCTACCGAAACAGACTAGATAAAGAAGAATTATAGAACAATTGAACTCAACGACTCAATGTTTGATAAACTCAAGAACATAAATTATTTTGGGGAAAAACTCCTTATCTGACAATAATTTCTGGGAAACTAGAAAGCAGTTTGACAAATTTAAATTTAACCACATCTTATAATATACACCACAATAAATTCACAATGGATATGTTATCTAGATATTAAAGATCACAGCTTGAAAAAAAAACTTATAAGCAAGCCAGATAAAGTATTTTTCACAACCGTAGCAAAGATGAGAGTTCTTAACGAAGCAAGGGAGAGAAAAGATGATAAAAGATGATAAAGATAATATAAATAATTTAATCGACATGAAATTGAAAAGCTTTTGCACTAACAAAATCAATGTAACTAGGACAAGAAGGGAAACAATTGATTGGGAAAAAGTTTTTCTTCAAATATTTATGAGACTGTGATAATCAAGATATATAGGGAACTAACACAAATACATAAGACCAAGAGCCATTCCCCCACAAATTAATGGTCAAAGGATATGAACAAATAGTTGTCTAAAGAAAAAAGGCAAATTATTATCAACAATATGGAAGTTACTCTAAATCAATTAGAGAAAGGCAAAGCAAAACAGCTCTGAAGTTTCACCTGACACTCTACAAATTGGCAAAGATAACAAAAAGTAGGAATAGACAATGCTGAAAGATTCATTGGATAACAGATTCAGAGCTGAAAGGGACTTAAAAATTACCTAGTCCAGCTCCCTCATTTATACCTGAGGAAACAGTCTTGGGGACACTAAGCAACATGCCCAGCTTCACATAGCGAAGTTGTATTTGAACCCAGGTCTTCCTGACTCCACATATAGGGCGCTATTCCCTGTTCTGTGAATTGAGTCAACTGTTCTGGGAAGGAATTTAGAATTATACCATACCTTTTAACTTACAGATCCCACCTTAAGGAGGTCTCAAAGACAGAAAGATATATATATTTCAAAATATTCAGAGCAGCACTTCTCTTTTGGTAGCAAAGAACTAGAAACAAAGTGGATATCCATCTTTTGGGGAATGGCTAAACAAATGACAGGTAATGTTCCTTTGAGCTAGCATATCTTTGCTTTCTATGTGTTGGCACAAATCATATGTCTGATGTTTTACCCAAACAGAGAAAAATGGGATTAAGTTAGAAAATGAGATGCTACAGGGAAGTTGATGTTGGAGCAGCCGAAATATTAGAGTAGCATCCCATAAATAAAAAGTATTTATGAGTGAACCTTATGTGAGCGTTTTTGTAAGGTCCAGATGACTCAGTTCCTGATTAATCAATTAATTAAATAGTAGTGATGTGACATATTGTTTAGGACAGAGCAAAGAAATAATCTAAATTTCTTTTCTCATTAAAAAACCCCCCCAACAACTCTCAGATCCTTTCATTTTCAATAGGTTTCTCTGATAGGGATAAGTGAGGAGGGAGCCAGTAACCAATAAGCTCGCACGTCTGGGAATCTATTCCATGAATTTCAAAATTATTTTCCTCTAAATGCTTTCTATGTCCATATGAGAGATTCCCTTCCATTCTGACATTCATTGCAAGAAAGTCCATATGGTGAATCTCTTAAGAATCTTTTATATCTTTTATATTTAAAGATCAACTGATTCCAATATTAAATAAATTATTTGGAATAATAGGCAAAAAAAGGATCCTACCAAACTCCTTTTATGAAACAAATGATACTGATATTTAAACCAGGAAGAGTACAAAGAAAGAAAATTATAGATCACTTTCATTAATGAATGTAGGTGCAAAAATTCTAAATAAAATGCTAGCTGAAAGATCACAACAATATGTTACAAAGATTGTACATTATGACCAAGCGAGATTTATATTAGGAATGCAGAGATGGTTAAACATAAGGAAAACTATTAACATGATTAATTACATCAATAATCAAAATTAAAAATATGGATTATATCAGTAGATGCAGAAAAAGCTTTTGATAAAGTATAGTATTTATTTATTTATTTACACTTGAAAGTATAGGTATAAATGGATTTTTCCTTAAATTGATAAAAATATTTACCTAAAACCATCAGCAAGCATTATTTATAATGGGGATAAGTTAGATGCCTTCCCAGTAAGATCAAATGTGAAACAAGTATGCTCACTGTCACCAATATTATTCAATATATTATTAGAAACACTAACAATAGCAATATGAGAAGAAAAAGAAATAGAAAGAATCTGAGTAGGGAATGAGTAATAAAACTGTCTCTTTTTGCAAATGATATTGTGATATACTTGGAAAATGCCAAAGACTCAACTAAAAAGTTAGCTGAAACAATTAATAATTTTTTAAAAATTTATTTTATTATATATTTATTATTATACGCTGTTGAGTTTAAAGTTTTTCTCCCCCTTCCTCCCCACCACCCTCCCCAAGATGGCCCACAATCTGATATAGGCTATACATTTACATTCCTGTTAAACATATTTTCACATTAGTGATATTGTAAGTGAAAATTAAAACCAATAGGAGGAACCATCAGAAAGAGGAAACAAAACTGAATAGAAGAGAAAAAAAAGATATCGATTCAACTTCCATCATTGTTTCTTTTGATGTGGATAGCATTTTCCATCACAAGGCCTTTGGAGATGTCTTAGGGTTAAGTTTATCAATATTAGGCATCACAAAACGTGGCTGTTATTGTGTACAAGGTTCTCTTGGTTCTGCTCACTTCACTCAGCATCAGACCATACAAGTCTTTCCAGGTTTTTCTGAAGTCAGCCTGTTCATCATTTCTTATAGCACAATGGTATTCCATTACATTCATATACCACAACTTGCTCAGCCATTCCCCACTTGATGGGCATCCTCTCAATTTCCAATTCTTTGCCACCACAAAAAGAGCTGCTATGAATATTTTTGTACATGTGGGTCCTTTTCCCATTTGTATGATCTCTTTGGGATATAGCCCCAGAAGTGCTATTGCTGGGTAAAAGGGTATGTACATTTTTGTAGCCCTTTGGGGATAGTTCCAAATTGTTCTCCAAAACAGTTGGATCATTTCACAACTCCACCAACAATGCATTAGTGTTCCAATTTTCCCACATCTTCTCCAACATTTATCATTTTCCTGTTTTGTCATGTTGGCCAATCTGATAGGTGTGATGTGGTACCTCAGAGTTGTTTTGATTTGCATTTCTCTAATCAATAATGATTTAGAGCATTTTTTCATATGACTATAGATGGCTTTAATTTCTTCATCTGAGAACTGTCTGTTCATATCCTTTGACCATTTATCAATTGGGGAATGGCTTGTGTTCTTATAAATTTGTCTTAATTCTCTATATATTTTAGAAATGAGGCCTTTATCAGAGAGACTGGTTGTAAAAATTCTTTCCCAATTTTCTACCTTCCTTCTAATCTTAGTTGCATTGGCTTTGTTTGTGCAAAAACTTTTCAATTTAATGTAATCAAAATTATCCATTTTGCTTTTCATAATGTTCTCTATCTCCTGTTTGGTCATGAATTCTTCTGTTCTCCATAGATCTGATAGGTAAACTATTCCTTGTTCTCCCAGTTTACTTATGGTATCAGCCTTTATATCTAAGTCATGAACCCATTTTGACTTTATTTTGGTATATGGTGTGAGATTTGGGTCTATGCCTAGTTTCTGCCATACTCTTTTCCAGTTTTCCCAGCAGTTTTTTTCAAAGAGTGGGTTCTTATCCCAGAAGCTGGGGTCTTTGGGTTTATCAAATAATAGATTACTATAGTCATTGACTACTGTGTCTTGCATATTTAACCTATTCCACTGATCCACCTCTATTTCTTAGCCAGTACCAAGCAGTTTTGATGATTGCTGCTTTATAATACAATTTAAGATCTGGAATTGCTAGGCCACCTTCCCCTGCATTTCTTTTCATTAGTTCCTTTGATATTCTGGACCTTTTGTTTTCCAAATGAATCTTGTTATTATTTTTTCTAACTCTGTAAAATAATATTTTGGTAGTTTGATTGGTATGGCACTGAATAAGTAAATTAGCTTAGGTAGGATTATCATTTTTATTATATTAGCTCGGCCTACCCATGAGCAACTGATGTTTTTCCAATTATTTAGATCTGATTTTATTTGTGTGAAAAGTGTTTTGTAATTGTGTTCATAGAGTTCCTGGGTTTGTTTTGGAGGTAGACTCCTAAATATTTTATAATGTCTACAGTAAGTTTAAATGGGATTTCTCTTTCTATCTCTTGCTGTTGGGCTTTGTTGGTAATAGATAGAAATGCTGATGATTTATGTGGGTTTATTTTATAGCCTGCAACTTTGCTAAAGTTGTTTATTATTTCAAGTAGTTTTTTACTTGATTCTCTAGGATTCTCTAAGTATCATCATGTCATCTGCAAAGAGTGATAGCTTTGTTTCTTCTTTGCCTATTCTAATGCCTTCAATTTCTTTTTCTTCTCTTATTGCTAAAGCTAAGGTTTCCAGTAGAATATTGAATAATGGTGATAATGGACATCCTTGTTTCACCCCGATCTTATTGGAAATGCTTCTAGCCTGTCCCCATATAATGCTTGCTGAAGGTTTTAGATAGATGCTATTTATTATTTTAAGGAAGACTCCATTTATACCTATGCTTTCTAGTGTTTTTAATAGGAATGGGTGTTGTATTTTATCAAAAGCTTTTTTTGCATCTATTGAGATGATCATGTGGTTTCTGTTGGTTTTGTGTTGATATGCTCAATGATGCTGATAGTTTTCCTAATATTGAACCAACCCTGCATTCCTGGTATAAATCCTACCTGGTCATAGTGTATTATTCTTGTGATAAGTTGCTGTAATCTTTTGCTATATTTTGTTTAAAATTTTTGCATCTATATTCATTAGAGAAATTGGTCTATAATTTTCTTTCTCTATTTTGACGTATCCTGGTTTAGGTATCACCATATTTGTATCATAAAAAGAATTTGGTAAGACTCCTTCTTCACCTATTTTCCCAAATAGTCTATATAGTATTGGAATTAATTGTTCTTTAAATGTTTGATAGAATTCACATGTAAATCCATCTGGCCCTGGAGATTTTTTCCTAGGGAGTTCATCAATGGCTTGTTCAATTTCTTTTTCTGAGATGGGGTTATTTAAGTATTTTACTTCCTCTTGTTAATCTGGGCAATTTATATTTTTGTAAATATGTATCCATTTCACTAAGATTGTCAAATTTGTTGGCATATAGTTGGGCAAAATAATTCCTAATTATTGTTTTAATTTCCTCTTCCTTGGTGGTAGCTTCACCCTTTTCATTCTTGATACTAGTAATTTGGTTTTCTTCTTTTTTTTTTAATTAAATTAACCAAAGGTTTATCTATTTTATTGGTTTTTTCATAAAACCAGCTCTTAGTTTTATTTATTAGTTCAATAGTTTTCTTAATTTCAATTTTATTAATTTTTCCTTTGGTTTTCAATATTTCTAATTTGGTGTTTAGTTGAGGATTTTTAATTTGTTCTTTTTCTAGTTTTTTTAGTTGTATGCCCAATTCATTAATCTCCTTTTTCTATTTTATTTATGTAAGCATTTAGAGATATAAAACTTCCCCTAAGAACTGCTTTCGCTGCATCCCTAAGTTTTGGTATGTTGTCTCATTATTGTCATTCTCTTGAATGAAATTATTGATTGTTTCTATGATTTGTTGTTTGACCCAATCATTTTTTAGGATTAGATTATTTAGTTTCCAATTATTTTTTAGTCTATCTTTCCATGGCCCTTTATTACATATAATTTTTATTGCATCATGATCTGAAAAGGATGCATTTAATATTTCTGCCTTTCTGCATTGGATTGTGAGGTTTTTATGCCCTAGTACATGGTCAATTTTTGTGTATGTGCCATGTACCACTGAGAAAACAGTATATTCCTTTCTATCCCCATTCAGTTTTCTCCAGAGGTCTATCATACCTAACTTTTCTAATGTTCTATTCACCTCCTTAACTTCTTTCTTGTTTATTTTGTGGTTAGATTTATCTAGTACAGAGAGGGGGAGGTTGAGGTCCCCCACTAGTATAGTTTTGTTGTCTGTTTCTTCCCTGAACTTCTCCTCTAAGAATTTGGATGCTATACCATTTGGTGCATATATGTTTAGTAATGATATTACTTCATTGTCTATGGTGCCTTTTAGCAGGATGTAGTTTCCTTCCTTATCTCTTTTGATTAGATCTATTTTTGCTTTTGCTTTGTCTGAGATCAGGATTGCTACCCCTGCTTTTTTTACTTCAGCTGACGCATAATATATTCTGCTCCAGCCTTTTACCTTTACCCTGTATGTGTCACTCTTTTTCAAATGTGTTTCCTGTAAACAACACGTAAGATTATGGTTTTTAATCCACTCTGCTATCTGCTTATGGTTTATGGGAGATTTCATCCCATTCACATTCACAGTTATGATTATTAACTGGGTCTTTTTCTCCATCCTTTTCCCCCCTGTTTATGCTTTTCTTTCTCCTTTCTCCTTTCCCTCCTCACTAATGTTTTGCTTTTGACCACTGCCTCCTTCAGTCCCTCCTCCCTTTTATTATCCCTTTCCCTCTTCTTCCCCTTTACCCTTACTTCTTCTTCCCTCCCTTCTAGCCCCACTCCCTTTTCTTTCCCCCTTTCCCTCCTCCTGTCTATAGGGCAAGTTAGATTTTTATACCTAACTAATTATATTATTCCCTTCTTGAGCCAAATCTGATGAAAGTAAGGTTCAAACACTGCTCACCCTCTCCCTTCTTTGCCTCTGCTGTAATAGGATTTTGTGTCTTTTCTTGTAATGTAATTTACCCTTGTCTGCCTTCTCCTTTTTCAGTATGTTTTCTTAGATCAGACTAATCCACTTACTTAGATTCATTTAACCCTCTTGATTAGATTTTTTTTATCATTACATTAAAGTCAATTAATATCCACCCCCTTTATGTATACTCCTTTAACATGGTGTAATAACAATACAGTTCTCAAGAGTTGCAACTGTCATCTTCCCTTGTAGGGATGTAAACAGTCTGCCCTTATTAACAACATATTGTATCTTTCTGTCCCATTTACCTTTTCATGTCTTCCTTGTATCTTGTACTTGAAGATCAAATTTTTTGTTGAGCTCTAGTCTTTTTATCAGGAAGGTTTAGAAGTACCCTATTCATTGAATATCCATCTCCTCCCTTGAAAAATTATGCTCATTTTTGCAGGGTAGTTGATCCTTGGCTGCAATCCAAGCTCCTTTGCCTTATGAAATATCATGTTCCACACCCTGTGGTCTTTTAATGTAGAAGCTGCAAGGTCCTGTGTAATCCTGACTGTGGTTCCATGATATGTAAATTGTTTCTTTCTGGCTGCTTGTAGCACCTTCTCTTTCATCTGGTAATTTTGGAATTTTGCTATTATATTCCTTGGCCTTTTCAATTTGGGATCTCTTTCAGGTGGTGAGTGGTGGATTCTTTCAATGATTATTTTACCTTCTGGTTTTAGGACTTCAGGGCAGTTTTCCTTTATGATTTCCTGAAAGATACTGGCCAGGCTCTTTTTTTCATCATGATTTTCAGGTAGTCCAATAATTTTAAAGTTGTCTCTCCTGGATCGATTTTCCAGGTCGGTTGTTTTACTCATGAAGTATTTTACGTTTTCATCTATTTTTTCATTTTTTTTTTGTTTCTGTTTGACTGATTCTTGCTCTCTCATAGAGTCATTAGTTTCCATTTGTCCAGTTCTAGTTTTTAACAGATTGTTTTCTTCTGTTAGTTTTTGTACTTCCTTCTCCAATTGGCCAATTGTATTTTTAAGGGATTTGTTTTCTTCAGCATACTTTTTTTCCAGTTGGCCAATTGTGTTTTTTAGGGATTTGTTTTCTTCAGTGTACTTTTTTTTTCCAATTAGCCAATTGTATTTTTTAAGGACTCTTCTACCTCTCTTATTTGACTTTTAAAATCCTTCTTGAGCTCTTCTTTTTATTTTGTATTTTTTTTTCCTTTTTAGGCAGTTGGGGTTAAGTGATTTGCCCAGGGTCACACAGCTAGTAAGTGTCAAGTGTTTGGTCTGACACCGGATTTGAACTCAGGTCCTCCTAACTTCAGGGCCGGTGCTCTATCCACTGTACCACCTAGCTGCCCCTGAGCTCTTCTAAGAAGGGTTTTTAGGCTTCAGACCAGTTTGTGTTCCCTTTTGATGTTGCAGATGTGGGTTTGTTGACAATGTTGTCCTCTTCAGAATTTCTGTCTTGATCTTCACTCTTCTCATAATATGAATCTATGGTATGTTTCTTTTTACTCATGGTGTTTCTTTATCCCCTGGCCTTTAAAGAGATTAAACTGTCCTGCTGGGGATCAGAGGGCACTGACCCAAGGTTCTTGTGTTGGAAGCCTAGGTCTTGGTCACTGCCTTTGTGTGCTGGGGCCTCTTATGTTGGCAATTGGAGGCTGTAGGTTTCTGGCAGCTTACCTCATGTTGGGCTGTAATCAGCAAGGCTGGAACTTTCAGGCGATTCTAGGTTGCCTGCTTTTCCTTTCCTTTAGTTTTCTTCAGCTCCTTTCAGATGAATGCTGCAAGGTGCTTATCTGCCTGGGCCCCTTTGTAATACTGCTTCCCTTAGTTTTGCTGAGGCACTGGGAGACCCGTTTGCTGTAGAATGCCAAGGCACCAGTATCTCCTCCTGGTGTGCTAAAGTGTGGCTTTCTATTGGCTGGTGGGGGAGGGGGGGCTCCCATTCTGTACTGTTCCCCTTCCCCCAGGGTAAGAGGGGCTTTTCCTATTTATCCCTCAAGTTACCTGGGCTACTGCACTGCTGTTCCCCATCTTTCTTTTGGTTCAGTTGTTCCAGGGTTTTTTCTGGGGTGGTATTTTCTGGGTTTTTTAGAGGTTGATAGTGGAGGGTGACAGCGACTACCTTCTTACTCCGCCATCTTGGCTCCCAGAAGCAGAAAACCTAATAATTTTAGCAAAGTAGTAGAATATAAAGAAAATCCACATAAGTCATCAGCATTCCTATATATCACAAACAAAACCCTGCAAGAAGAGATAGTAAGAGATACCTCATTGAAAATAACTCTAGACAGTATAAAATACCTGGGAGTACACCTGCCAAAACAAATCCAGGAACTATATGAACAAAATTATAAAAAACTTTTTATACAAATAAAATCAGATTTAAATAATTGGAGAAATATTAAGTGTTCATGGGTAGGCAGGGCCAATATAATAAAAATGACAATTTTACCTAAACTAAAATTTATATATTCAATGCCATCCCAATCAAATTACCAAAAATTATTTTACTGAATTAGAAAAAAAACAATAACAAAATTCATTTGTAACAATAAAAAGTCAAGAATATCAAAGGAACTAATGAAAAAATGTAGAGAAAGGAGATTTAGCAGTACCAGATCTTAAACTATATTATAAGGCGGTAATTATCAAAACTTCAGTACTAAGAGATAGAAAGGTAGATCAGTGGAAGAGAATAAACATACGATTTACAGCAACAAATAAATATAGTAACTTTGTATTTGACAAGTTTTTGGGATAATAATTCATTATCTGGTAAAAATTGTTGGGAATACTAGAAAGCAATCTGGCAGAAATTGAGCATAGTCCAATATCTTACACCATTTATCAAGATAATATCAAAATGAATATATAACCTAGGTATAAAGATAGACATTATAAGAAAATTTGAAGAATATAGAACATATTACCTGTCAGACTTATGGATAGGTGAACAATTTATGAATGGACAAGAGACAGAGAGCAGTGAGGTGTGAAATGGATAATTTTGATCACATTAAATTAAAAAAGTTTTTGTAGAAAGAGGAAAGCAGAAAATGGGAAAAAAATTTAAGGACAGATTCTCAGATAAAGGTCTCATATTTCAAATATATAAATAACTTTGTCAAATCTATAAGAATACAAGTCATTTCCTAATTGATAAATGGTCAAAGGATATAAACATGCAGTTTTTCAAGGAAGAAATCAAAACAATTTAAATTCTTATGAAAAAATGCTTGAAATGATTATTGACTAGAGAAATGCAAATTAAAACATCCTTGAGATATCATTTTACACCTATCAGATTGCTAAAATGATTGAAGGGGAAACTGACAAATGTTGGAGGGAATGTGGAAAAATTGGAACACCAGTTCACTGTTGGTGGAACTGTGAACTGATCCAACCATTTTGGAGAGCAATCTGGAATTATGCCTAAAGAGTTATTAAACCTCCTATGCTTTTTGACCTAGCAATACCACTCCTAAGTCTGCTTCCAAAGATGATTAGGGAAAAAGGAAAAGAACCTATATGTTCTAAAATATTTATAGGAGCTTTCTTTGTGGCAGCAAAGAACTGGAAATTGTGGGATGTCTGTCAATTGGGGAATGGCTGAACAAGTTGTTGTATATGATTGTAATGGAATAGTGCTGTCCTGTAAGAAATGATGAGCTTGATGAGCTCGGAAAGATGTGGATAGATTTGCATGAAATAATAAAGAGCAAAATGAGCAGAACCAAGAGAATGTTGTAAACAGCAACAACAATATTGTTTTAAGAACAGCTTTGGGGGCAGTTAGGTGGTGCAGTGGATAGAGCACTGGCCCTGGATTCAGGAGGACCTGAGCTGAAATCCAACCTCAGATATGTAACACTTACTAGCTGTGTGACCCTGGGCAAGTCACTTAACCCATTGCCTAGCCAAAAGAAAAAGAAAAAAAAGAAAAAAAAAGAACGACTTTGAGTGACTAAGTCATTTTGACTATTATAAATACCCAAATTAATTACAAAGGAAAAATGAAGGAAGAAGCCATCTGCGTCCAGAGAAAGAACTGATAAATAGAAGCATGTATAGAATGGTTTTACACGTGTATGTATGTATATGTGTACATGTGTATATGTGTGTATGCATGTATATATATATAAGTATATATTACATACTTGTATCTAATGGTAGCCATCTTTAGGGCAGGGGAGATGGGGAAGGAAGAAAAAAAGAAAAAAAGAAAGTTACATGATAACTTTATTATATATTTAAAAGGAATAGCAAATTGTACATGATGGATTTGCAGTTTCATGTACAATCATCTTTTTTTTCTATTATACTATGGAAATGTTTGTTTTATTTCTTAAGTTCAGAATGAAATATATAAAATTTTAAAAACAAGAATCTTTTATATCCTTGAAATTGTCTTGGACTGATAGAAAGCCCTTCACATGTCAGGGGACTCTATAACAGGAATGTATATGTGAGCATTCTACACACACAACTGAGCAGAATTACTTCCATAGTTGGTATGAGAAGAAAGGATAAGGGACAAGGATCTCAAGAGAAGTAGACAATCATGAGTTGAACTGAATTGGAGGTCACAATAAAAGACAAAGACTATGTGTAGTTAGGGATTGTAAGGTAGTGGGAAAGGTGGAATGATAAAAGTTATGATCAGATAAAGGAATTTTCAGAATATTAATTATACTGATATTATCTATCAACCCATTTAAAATGTGTGTGTATCACAGGTAAATATACCTCCAACTAAAGAGTACAATGAGGGAAAACCAAACAAATTCACTCATGTCACTTTGGTTTGAGTACATAAGGGCTCATATGTGTTTCCAAAATGACTTCTTTCAATTATTATGTTTACACATGTTACTGTCTTGGTTGAGTCTGACTCCCTCTGGAAAGCAAATAGATGTCCAGATACAAACACTGTCATGTACTAATGACTTCCCTAAAGACAGAAGTTCTTGCTTAAACAATTAGCCTGAGGACAGCAAGAACTGGCAGTTCTTTTGGAAGATTGCCCTTGAGAGAAAGCATTGGGGAATGAGACTTGGGACAAGTTCCTCAGATATTTCTAGCCTTTTTCATAAAACAATCCTGAGGCCATGGGGTCACAAAAGACTCCTTTAAAGTCAAGGAATAAATAAGGTGTAGAAAAACTTTAAAATTACTGTCGTGTCTAATGAATTACCAGAGCAACCTCTTAATTGTGAGGGACCCCAGAGAGGAGTCTCCCAGGACATTTTACAGACCGGTCACATAGCAAAAAACTAAAACTATCTCAGCCAAGTCAGAGAGTCTGATCACATTCGCTCATTTTCTGCTTTCTTCATTTCTTCTCTGTGACTTTCCTTACCAAGTTTCTCTTCTGTGCATAGTTATCCAAATAAAGTCCAGACTGTGTATAACTGTCAACATGCTTCTTTGGAAAAAAAAAGTGCTTTACAAACTTAATAGCACAGTCATAAATGTCAGTTATCATTTTTATAATAAGTTTTATTACTATTTTTTCAATTTCTTTTCTTTCTTCCCATTTCTTGAGATAAAAATTGAGACCATCCTTAGTTTTGACCCAGTAGCCAGATCAGATGACCTAAGAGAGAAAAAACTGAGGTGGGAGGAAGGCTTAATTTGGTTAATTTTACTATAATCCATCTAAATAATGAGTTGAGGACATCTTATTAATATTTAGTTTTCTCTGTGAGATAAAGATTTAAAATCAATTCAAATAAGTAATGAAATAAAAAATTGTGAGAGATAATTTGTTTTTATTTTTTTAACATTTTAATTAATTAATTTGTTTTTAGTTTTCAACATTCACTTCCACAAGATTTTGAGTTCCAAATTTTCTCCCCATCTTGTCCCTCCCCCCACCCCAAGATGGCATGCATTCTGAATACCCCTTCCCCTAATCTGCCCTCCCTTCTATCTCTTTCCCCCTTCTCTTATCCCCTTCCCCTTCAATTTTCCGTAGGGAAGGATAGATTTCTATACCCCATTTCCTGTATATCTTATTTCCCAGTTGCATGTGAAAACATTTTTTTTAAACTTTTATTTTTAAAACTTTGGGTTCCAAATTTTCTCCCTTCCTCCCTCCCCACCCACCCTCATTGAGAAGCAACTCCATATAGGTTATACATATGTAGTCATGCAAAACACTTTCATAGTAGTCATATTGTGAAAAAATAAGTATATTTCCCTTAATCCTATCCTGCCCCCCATGTATTCTATTCTCTCTTTTGACCCTGTCCCTCCTTAGAAGTGTTTGCTTCTGATTACCCCCTCCCCTAATCTGCCCTTTCTTCTATCATCCTCCTGCTCTCTTGTCCCCTTACCCCCCCTATTTTTCTGTGGGTAAGATAGATTTCCATACCCAATTGAGTGTGTATATTATTCTGTCCTTAAGCCAAATCTGATGAGAGTAAGATTCACTCATTCCCTCTCATCTTCCCCCATTTCCCCTCCACTTTAAAAGCCTTTTCTTGTCTGTTTTATGTGATATAATTTACCCCATTCTACCTCTCCCTTTCTCCTTCTCTCCCTACAATCCTCTCTCACCCCTTAATTTTGTTCTCCAGATATCACCCCTTCATCTTCAATCACCCTGTGCCCTCTATCTATATCTATATCTATCTATCTATCTATCTATCTATCTATCTATCTATCTACATACATACATACATGTAATTTTTTCCCTCCAACTACTCTAATACTGACAAAGGACTCATGAGTTACAAATATATTTCCATGTAGAATGTAAACATTTCAACCTTAATAAGTCTCTTATGATTTCTCTTTCCTGTTTACCTCTTCATGTTTCTCTTGAATCTTGTATCTGAAAGTCAAATTTTCTATTTAGCTCTGGTCTTTTCATCAAGAATGCTTGAAAATCATCTATTTCACTGAATTACCATTTTTTTCCCCTGAAGGATTATGCTCAGTTTTGCTGGGTAGGTGATTCTTGGTTGTAATCCTATTTCATTTGCCCTACAGAATATTATATTCCAAGCCCTGTAGTCCCTTAATGCTAAATCTTGTGTTATCCTTATTGTGTTTCCACAGTATTTGAATTGTTTCTTTCTGGCTGCTTGCAATATTTTGTTCTTGACCCGGGAACTCTGGAATTTGGCTAGTATTCCTAGGAGTTTTTCTTTGGGGATCTCTTTTAGGAGGTGATTGGGGGATTCTTTCCATTTCTATTTTGCCCTCTGGTTCTAAATATCAGGGCAGTTTTCCTTGATAATTTCTTGAAAGATGATGTCTAGACTCTTTTTTTGATCATGGCTTTCAGATAGTCACTGATTTTTAAATTCTCTCTCCTGGATCTATTTTCCAGGTCAGTTGTTTTTCACAGAGATATTTCACATTGTTTTCTAATTTTTCATTCTTTTGGATTTGTTTTTCAGTGTCTTGATTTCTCATAAAGTCACTAGCTTCCAATTGCTCCATTCTAATTTTTAAGGAAGTCTTTTTTTCAGTGAGCTTTGGACCTCCTTTTCCATTTGGCCGATTTTGCTTTTTAAGGCATTCTTCTCCTCATTGGCTTTTTGGACCTCTTTTGCCATTTAGGTTAGTCTTTTTTTAAGGTGTTATTTTCTTCAGTAATTTTTTGGGGTGTCCTTTAGCAAGCTGTTGACTTGTTTTCATGATTTTCTTGCATCAGTGTCAGTTTTTCCTCTACTTCTCTTACTTGCTTCTCAAAATCCTTTTTGAGCTCTTCCATGGCCTGGGACCAATTCATATTTTTCTTGGAGGCTTTGGATATAGGAGCTTTGACTTCGTTGTCTTCTTCTGGTTGTATGTTTTGATCTTCTTTGTTACCAGAGTAAGATTCTGTAGTCTGACTCTTTTTGTGCTGCTTGCTCATGATCCCAGTTATAAACTGTTTGTTAAGATAGGGGTCTGCTTCCAGTGTGGAGAATGTACTGTCCCAAGCTTCAGGGTTTTTGTGCAGCTGTTTTCAGAGATACTTCTAGGGAACTGTAAATTTTCATTCTTCCAAGGTGCTATGATCAGGGACAAGGTATTTACTCCTTTCCTGGCCTGTGCTGTGGTCTATGAGTCACCACAAGCACTCTTTTCTGCCTTGGAACTGTGAGGAGGATTCTTTCTGCGCAGCCACTACCAACTCCACCACACCAGTGTTCCTTTTTGCCCCAGGACTGCCACCCAGAACTGTGACCCAGATCGAAGCACAGGCAAAGCAAGAGATTCCTGCCTTAGCACCAGCAGAAGGATGCCTGCAATCCCCCTCTGATCAACCACTCAATTTCCCCTCAATCTGTGGGCCAGAAGTTCAGGAGGCAGCCACCATCCCCAGGGCTATGCTTCTCTCTCACTGCAGACACAGACTTTTCCTATTGACCTTCTAAGTTGTCTTTGGTGTTCATGAGTTGAGAAGTCTGGAAACCACCATAGTTGCCTATGATTCAGTCCTCTGAGGCCTGCTCCAGGTTTGCTGAGGCCTGTGTGCCCACACCAAACTGCATTCCTCTCCCAGCCTCGTGTGATATACCTTTCCAATCAACCATCTAGGTTGTCTTGGGCTGGAAAGTTGTTTCATTCTGTCTTTTTGTGGGTTCTGCTGCTTTAGAATTTGTGTGGAGGCATTTTTTACAGGTATTTGGAGGGGTTTGGGGGAGAGCTCAAGCAAGTCACTGCTTTTACTCCACCATCTTGGCTCCACCCCCTGGGAGACAGTTTGAATGCCAGTGAATGGGGTCAGGGAAGAGGTGTAGAGATTATAGATCCAAGATGGTGGAAATCTCGGTAAAGTGACTGTACATAAGCACAGATGGTAAATCACAAGGAGTTTGTTTTTTGAGTTTAAAATGACTCAGCTGCCATTTATGTTTAAATAATTGGAAAATTCTAGTTTAAAGCACCTATATGTGCAGGCACTGTGCCAAATGGTTTCAAACATGATCTCACTAGATTCCTTGCAGCCCTACGTCTTTGATCCTTACGAGCTGTGAGACACTAGCTGTGTCATCATGCCCAATGGGAGACGTACACATTCTCTATACGACTTTCATAAGATCATTGGGGTTAAGCAGAGGAAGGAAAGGGGAAAGGAAACAAGTATTTATTGTAGTCATGATGCTAAAGCCTTTACAAATATTATCTCATTTGATCCTCACAAAGTCCCTGGCAGGTAGGTCCTATTAGTGTCCTTATTTTACAGTGAGGAAACTGAGGCAGAGGGTAAGTGACTTGCCCAAGGTCACACAGCTAGTGTCTGAGGCTGGATTTGAGCCCAGATCTTCTTGAATCTAGGTATGACTCTAGGCTTAGCATTCTATCCACTGCACCTTTAGGCAGTGGCTCTACAGATAGCTTGTCCTGACCTCTTAGATGCTAGTGCCTAACTGACCAAATTACCTTTTCTTAATTTTGTTTATCCTTCTGTGTGTACCTATTGTCTCTCGCCGTAGAATATAAGCTCTTTAAGAGAAGAACTATCTGATTTTTGTCTTTGTATCTCTAGAATCTAGCAGAATGCTTGGCACAAAATGGGCACTTAAAATACGTTTTCTTTGATCCAGTGCAGGTGTTTAAAAATTGTTTGTGGAATGGAGCAATGAGATAGTGTGAAAAGAGCAACAGATTGGGAGTCAAAAGACATAGGTTCAAGATCCAGCTCAGCTACTAGTTACCTGTATGACCATAGGGAATAACGGTGATGATGATAATAACAACTAGTACTTATTTAATAATTTAAGGTTTGAAAAATGCTTTTCATGTATTATCTCACCTGATTCACAACAATCCCATGAAGTAGCTGCTATTATTATCCCCATTTAATAGATGAGGAAATTGAGGTTAAGTGACTAATCTAGAGTCACCCAGCTAGTCAGAGTCTGAAGAAGGACTGGACCTCAGTCCTTCTTGACTTCAAGTCCAGAGCTCCATCCATGGCAACACAGGGCATTTCGTAACTGTTTCCTCATCTGCAAAATGGGGTTTGGAGCAGGTGATCTCTAAGGTTTCTTCTAATTCTAAATCCCATAAATGAATTCTGGGAAGTAGGTACAAACCATATGTTCTAGAGTCCGGGATTGTCTATTCTTTAGTACCTCCATCTACCACTTGAACTTTTGCCCCTTAAGGGATCTTCTGGCTTAATTGACTCTTTCCCCTCTCATAGCCTCACCACCCCTACTGAGCCTGTAGGAAAGTCTTAATACACAGAAGATTAAGAAAATGTTGCCCCTAGCACAGCTTAAAAGTGTCTGACTGGCAAACACAATTTCTTATTTAATTCGGCATTTAAATGAATTGTGACAGCATTTGGTTATATGGCAACATAAAGCCAAACTGTGATTGCTCATCCTTGCCTTCACCTCTTTGCTGCTGGTCAAAGGCTTAGCTCCCTCACCAGGATCTAAATGTCCAAAGTGACTCAGGAATACAGAAGAAGTAGTTGAAACACCTAAAGTACTGCAAAGCTTCTTAACAGAATAAAGGAGCAACATGGGCCCTTCTTGGCAGGAATTCAACTTGAGCCAGTTGATTGATTGATTTTTTTTTTTAATGAACTCACTCATGTGAATGCTTTTTCTTTTCCAATATGAAACTGTGAGTTTCCATTACATATTCTTTTAAAAAGTGTTTTAAATTTGAAATGACTATAACACAATGTCCTATTTGTTTGTGTCCCTGTTTGACCTTCCTTCTCCTTTCTTTGTTTTTAAAAAATGTTTCATGGATGCCTTTTTTTCTTTATTTTCTTCTTTTTTTGCATCACTCTCATTACCCACCAACTCTTCCCCTTCTTGCCATTAAATAGGAGCCCTTCTTCTTAACCAATAAGTGTAGGCAGGCAAACATCAACATGTTTTTTTCTTTTTAACATTAATTTAAAAAAATTTGAGCTCCAAGTTTTTTCCCTCTCTCCAACTCTTCCACCTATTGGGAAAGCAAGCACTATATCAATATACATGTGAAGTCATGCAAAACATAATTCTATATGAACTATGTTGGAAAGAAAAGAAAAAAAAGCAAGAAAAATAAAGCAAATTTTAAAAAAGTATGCTTCAATCTGCACTCAGAATTCCTCAATTCTCTTTCTGGAGGTGGATAGCATTTGTCATTATGGGTCCTTTGGAATTGTCTTGGATCATTGTCTTGACCAGAGTAGCTAGGTTTTTCACAGTTGATCATCCTTACGATATTGCTGTTGCTGTGTACAAGGGTCTCCTCTTCCTGCTAATTTGCTCCGTGTCAATTCATATATGCCTTCCCAAGTGTTTTTTCTGAAACCATCCTGTTTGTCATTTCTTATAGCACAGTAGTATTTCGTCACAATGATATATCACAGTTTGTTTAGCCATTCCTAGTTGATGGACATCCCTTCAATATCCAAATCTTTGCCAGTAAAAAGTTGCTATAAATATTTTTCTACAAATATGTCCTTTTCCCTTTTCTTTGATCTCCTTGGGAAACAGGACCTAGTAGTATTTCTGGGTCAAAGGATATGCACAGTTTTTTTACCCTTTAGGTATAGCTCCAAATTGTTCTCCAGAATGGTTGGACTAGTTCACAACTCCACCAACAATGCTTTTGTGTCTCTATTTTCCCACATCCCCTCCAGCATTTATCATTTTCCATTTCAGCCATCTTAACCACTCTGATAGGTGTGAGGTGCTACTCAGAGTTGTTTAAATGTGCATTTCTCTAATCAGTAGTGATTTGGTACATCTTTCATATGGCTATAGATAGCTTTGGTTACTTTGAAAACTGCCTGTTCATATCCTTTGATCATTTATCAATAGATAAATGCTTCTTATTTTTTACAAATTTGCGCAGTTCCTTATATATTTGCTAAATAAAATTTGTATCAGAGAAACTCACTGTAAAAACTTTCCCCCCAGTTTCCTCATTTGCTTCTAATTTTGGCTGCATTGGTTTTGTTTGTGGATACATTATTAATGTCTATAAATATATGTTTCATTTTGCATTTCTTGTCCAATACCTCTCTGCCAAGAGGTAGGAAGTTTGCATCATCATGTCTTTTGAAGTCCTGATTGGTCACTACATTGATCAGAACTCATTCAATGTTGCTTTCCATTACATTGTTGTGATCATCATGTAAATTGTTCTCTTTCCAGTACTTTACTGCAAGAGAAAGTGCTTCTATAAGCATTTTTGTACATATGGGTTACTATTCTCTATCTTTGACCTCATTGGAGTCTTGCCATTGGACTCTGATGACTCTGGAGGAGAGAGTGAGGCCGTTGACTTTGCACAGCTCTGCCTTGCTGAAATCCAATTCACTTGCAAGTCAAGACATCACTCTCCTGATGTCCTTGGTCTTTATCAAGAATGGTGGAAGAATAACAACTACTACCAAGGGGAGACTTAAATGAAGGATTCTGATTCCCAGGCTGGCTTTCTGTCTACCATCCCACACTCCCACTCAGCAAGTATTTACTTGTTTTGAAGTAATTGGAGCGGTTGGTACAAATTTTGTTGATCAAATGACTCTATTGTTCCAGAATCTTATGTACTTTTCTTTTAAGGCTTATGGTGTAGGATGGGGATAAAGTTCTCTTTAGTGGGAAGTGAATAAAGCTTCCAGTTCACCAGGGAGCTGTTTGATAAATTTCTTCTTACACAGTACTAGCACTTAATTTGCTAATTTGCCAAAAGGTCCTCATATGTGTGTGTACATGCACATATACATGCACACATATACAAGCATGCACACACAAGAATTAATTCACCTCTCAGGGTGACCCTTGATTGCTTCTCAAGACCAGACTATCCATGATGACATGGAGATGCCTAGAATTTCTCTCCTCAGTGGCTTGTTATATGCTTCAGAACAGAAGGGACTCCCAGATTATAAGACTGAAAACAGGGACCCTACTTGTCGCAGACGCCTGCGTCTGCAACTATGTTTAATTGCCAGTCGAGTATGAGAGAGATAACGAAATACACATGGGCCAGGTGGGAGACAGGTAGAGGACCAGCTCCATTTATTAATCTGAGGGTTAGGGTTTTTATACCTCATTCATGGGAACAGAACCCAGAGTAGCAAAAGGCAAAGTTTCAACAATTATTTTTCTCGTGGGAACAGTAACCAGGGGGAGTCCTCCCTGAACAGTTTCCTCACCTCCTGTAATCTTCAAGGTCCTGATGTTCTCAAGACAGACAGAGTAAGGGGGGTTGGAGAGCCCACGTATCCAACTTAGGCAGCCATTGGCTAACAGACATGCTATAGGTAAAACCCGCCCTCACCTGAATCCTCTGACTTGTCAGTGCTGGCCTTCGACACCTACTGACTGTGGATGTTTTGAGATTTTTCTGGAAACCTTGGGAAATTAGATAAATTAGTCTGGTTTGGGTCTTACTTTGGAGTACAAATTTCTACTCTTCTAAAAAGGTCAAGGCTACTGGATGTGAACTCCCTCAAAGGTCCTTCTTCACATCTCAAAAACTCTAGAACTTCATTTATTCTTCCTGTCTCTAGTTTTGTCTCTTCTTTGTCAAGCTAGCTAACTCCTGAGCTTGATCTAAGCATCTCCTCTTTTATTCATTCTTTGCTTCCCACCCAGCAGTATTATCCATGTGACTTTTTTCTTACTCATAGAGAATAAGTAAAAAAATAGGGAAGGCCACAGAAAGGGTACTTTTTTTTTTGCCATGTTTTCACTTTTTGCTAACAGTAAAAACCTCAAAAAAGATATAGTGGGAGATTGAGTGGACTCCTGGGACCATTCTACCCCACTCCTTGGATCAGGCTACCTGGTACTTTGCATATGTGCATATGTATTATAAAAGAATTGTCCTAGCAGCAGGGAAAGTGATCAGAAATCTTTTCCTGAATTACTAGAAGTAGTTTCCTATCTTCCTAGAGATGGGAGATGGGGGTGCTGTGTGTGTCGGGAATAGAGAAGGCAGTTTGGGTGAATCATAGTGTGCAAGAGTGGTAATTATCCCTAGTGAAATTGGAAGGATAAGTTGGTGCCAGGTTGTGAAGGTAGAAATGACAAGATCTAGCAATTGGTCGGTTATATGGATTAAGGGAGAGTGACGAGTTAGGTATAATACTAGGTTTTGAACCTGAGTGCCTTTAAGGATAGTAAGACCCTAGACAGGAATAGGGAGGAATGGAACATGGATGAATTTTGTGAGAAATATTGGGCATATTGAATTTGAAATGTCTATAGGGTATTCGATTTGAAATGTTTAATAAACTGTTGGAGATAGGCTACTGGAGCTCAGGATGTAGACTTGGGATCTATCTATCTATCTATCTATCTATCTATCTATCTATCTGTCTGTCTGTCTATCTCTTTCTAATTATCTATTTAGATAGCTTTGGGAGCCATTGCTATAGAAATGATTATGAAACCCATGGAAGCTGATGAGGTCATCAAGAGAATAGAGAGAGAAGAGGAGAAGGTCTGGAACAGATCCTTGAGAAATACTCACAATTAGGGGCAGCTAGGTGGTGCAGTGAATAGAGCTCTGGTCTTGGAGTCAGAAGGACCTGAGTTCAAATCCAGCCTCAGACACTTAACACTTACTAGCTGTGTGACCTTGGGCAAGTCACTTAACCCCGATTGCCTCACCAAAAAAAAAAAAGAAAAAAAAAGAGAAATACTCACAATTAGGGGCATGGTATGGATGACGAGACAGTAAAGAAGATGGAGAAGTGGTTTTGTGCAAGTCCCAACATCTCTGAGTCTCAATTTCTTCATCTGTAAAATGGTGCTAATAATATGAATAAAGTCCTGCCTAGGACAATGATCACAGAGGGCAAGGATTCAGGTACTTGACCTATTGAGTGGTCTGTACTTATCTAGCATCCCAAGTCTGGGGGTTCACCTCAACAGTGATCCCTGCCTGTCATTCTCTATGACACAACTCTCTTCTTTGTGTAACAGTCACAACCAATGCTGGTCCAAGAGCCTGGGTTTGCTATGTCTTTTCCTTTTCTCCTTTCTAAGTAGCCACAACTTCTTCTAGATCCATGAACGTAGTCAGACTCGGGTAGGCTGATCACCTTGAAGGATCAGGATTTTTTTCTTTCACTTTTTGGCTTCTTATGCCCTAACCCCAGCATCCTAGGAAAGGTTACTTAAATCTTAGGTTTGGGGCTGGGTTCATGCCTCCTCAAATGAGAGAGTAGAAAAGTAACTAAATGTAAAATGTACATTTTTATGGGACATGAATTAATATCTGACACACAAAATGCAAGTTAAACACAAAAGGCCCTCACTAGTGCATATTACAAGAAGACTTAAAACAGAATTCAGTAACATAACTACCATTCTACTGAGCACACATTGGCACAAACAGTTGGCATTAGTATCTACTGCTATACTCTGCTGGTAGGTTGAGACTGAAACACTGAAACATGAAGCAGTTTCTGGGGCAGCTGAATTGGCACTGTTATGTTTCACTTTAGCTCTCTGCCAGTTCATATCTTTTGGCCAGGCAGACCAAGGGGTTATTGTGCTCCTCCAGTTGGTGGCATCTTCTCTGATGCAATAGCTCCTCCTGATGCTGATCAGATTTGACGAACGGACCCAGGATCTCTAACTTCTCAAATACACAAGGTTGCCTCCAAGATGGGATATGCCTATCTCCAGTTCAATAACCTAATTTCAGGAAAGGAGACAAAGCCACCACTCTCTCCTCTCCCTGCCAAAAAAGGCAGCCCTGGGTCCCAAGGTGTCATCCCAAATTTGCCTAGCCAAGCACCTGCTCTAGCTGCCATGTGGTTGAAGTCTGCCATTTTTCCCAGGTGTGGAGGGAAGGACACTAGTCTTCTCACCTCTCCAGGGAGAGATTCAAAGAGTTCTGACCTTCATTGCACCCAAGAAGAGAAGAAGCCACTAAGGGCAGGTAATCCCCTTTTAAGCGACCACCAAGTGATTGGTTCTTTTTCCACAGTGGCCAATAAGGGGATTGCTTTGGCCCCTCCAAAGGACCTAAATCCATCAGCACTGAGTCACACACTAGTTGGAGGTAGTTAGGGGCTCCATCCTCCCTAAAGTATCTATGTCTTGAGGTAGCACATATGGTTGGCTAAAAGTTAGAAAGGCAGTTCTGCTCATTCTCTGTTACTCTTGTACTTGCAGTGGCCTCTAGCTTCTCTCATTTTCCTGGCTTCATTTAACTTTTCTTTCTTGTTCCCACAAGCCTCTTTGAACTCGCAAGAACTTAGAATGCCGGGTAAGCCCTCCTTCTCCAGGAGAGCAGCTACTTGAATAACTCAAAACTTCTGATTTCTATCCTGCTATCCCTTTGCATCCCCAGCACCTACCACAATGCCTGGTTCATGGAAGGTGTTTTAGAAATGTTGTTCATTGTTTTTGGGTTTTTTTTTTTTTTGGTGAGGCAATCAGGATTAAGTGACTTGCCCAGTGTCACACAGCTAGTAAGTGCCAAGTGTCTGAGGCAGTATTTGAACTCAGGTCTTCCTGACTCCAGGGCCAGTGCTCTATCCATTGTGCCACCTAGCTGCCCCAAGAAATGTTGCTCAATTGAATTAATTGACTTGAATCCTATGAGCCATTTGCATTGGATTGGTGCTGGGTTGTAATTCTGAATCCTATTGCCCTGATGGGAAAATCAGTATCATGATTTCTTTCTACCAGTGCAGAAGAGCATCTTATTTAAAACTTATACATATTGCCTAAAGCATTAAGACTTGCCCAGGGTCACAGCTAGTATATGTCAGAGATTGATTTGAACTCAGGTCTTCCTGGCTTCAAAGCCAATTCTTTTTATCTATCTATCTGTCTATCTATCTATCTATCTATCTATCTGTCTGTCTGTCTGTCTGTCTGTCTGTCTGTCTGTCTGTCTCTCTATCTGTATGTCTATCTTCCTTCCTTCCTTCCTTCCTTCCTTCCTTCCTTCCTTCCTTCCTTCCTTCCTTCCTTCCTTCCTTCCTTCCTTCCGTAGCAGCTGGAGGGATCAGGGAAGTCTTAATAAACAAGCAGCATTTGAGCTGAGTTTTGAAGGAAATGAGATCTTAAGAGATGAAGGTGAGGAGGAAGTGCATTCTGGGCATAGGGGACAGCTAGTGGAAAGGCACTTAGAGTATCATATATGAGGAACAGCTAGAAAAATAGTCTTGCTAGACCATAGAATGTAGAAAAGGAAACACTGAATAATAAGGCTGGAATAATAATAAGTAGGATGGGGTCAAGTTATGAAGGACCCTAAACCGCAAACAGAAGAGTTTTATATTTGATCACAATACCATTAAGGAATCATTGGAGTTTACTGAGTGTGGAAGTGACATGTTTAAACTTGAGCTCTAGGAAACTGACTTTGGCAGCTCTGTGGTGAATGGATTGGAGTGGGAGGAGGCTCAAGGCAAGGTGGTCAATTAGAAGGCTATTGCAAAAGTCCAGATGATTTGATGAGAGACTTATTAGAATAGTGGCTGTTTGAAAAGAGAAAGGGTGATATATGTGATAGATGTTGTGGAGGCAGTATGATAAAATGTGGTAACTGATAAACTATATGGGGTGAAGGAAAATGAGAAATCAGGTATGATGCTGAAATTGTGAACCTGGGTGCCTGGAAGGATAATGGTTCCTAGACTGAAACAGGGAAATTTGGAAAGGGGTGAATTTTGTGGGAAAGACTATGAGTTCTGTGCTGATGCATTCAAGATATCAATCTGAAATGTCCAATAGTATGTTGGAGAGAGGCTGTTGGAGTTTAGGATAGAAATTAGGGCTAGATATGTATATCTAGGAGCTATTGACATAGATATAATTAAATTCATGGAAGCTAATGAGGTATACTAAGAGACTATATAGAGAGAAGAGGATCTAGCCAGATCTTTAGGGAACACTCATAGTATGTAGGAAGTGTGATTTGAATGATGGACCAGCAAAGGTGATTGAAATAAATGGTTAGGTAGGAGGAAAGCCAGAGCATAGTAGTGTCATGAACACCCAGAGAAAAGAGGGTACCCAGGAGGGGAGAGTTCTTGGTATGTGCCTAGTACTGCAGAGGTAAAGGAGGTTGAAGATTGAGGAAAGTCCACCAGGTTTGTGATTAAGATGTCCCTGGTAACTTGGAAGAGAGCAGTTGGAGGTAAATGATGAGGCTGGAAACAAGATGGCAGAGAGGTTGAAAAGGGAGTAAGAGGAGAGGAAGTCATTAAAAACCAGATCTGGGGAATTAACCTGAGTAAAAAAGCTATTCCAGGACTCTTCTTATTTCAGGCCACTTTTCTTCCTACTGTGTTACAGAACTCTACTATGGGTCTTCTCCCTTAGACGGAAGATGGTCTTTTCCTCCTCTCTTATTCTGAGATCCTTGTTGTTGTTATTGTTCAGTCGCTCCTGACTCTCTGCGACCCCATTTAGGGTTTTCTTGGCAAAGATACTGGAGGGGTTTGCCATTTCCTTCTCCAGCTCATTTTACAGATGAGGAAACTGAAGCAAATAGGGTTGAGTGACTCATTCAGGGTCATACAGCTAGTGTTTGAGGCCTGATTTGAACTTGGGAAGATGAGTCTTCCTGGTTCCCAGCCCAGTGCTCTATCCACTGTGCCACTTAGTGACCACAGAAATCCTTTGGTAAAGACAAACTGAGGCAAAGAAAGGGTTACATTTATTTGCCAGTATTCTTCCTTGTTTTTCTAAGCCTTGTGTTTCTCATGGCAAATCTTCAAATAGGGGTGCTCTTAGGGCAAAATGGGCAATAGTTGAAAAGGGACAGACCTGGAGTCCTGTCAGTGAGTTTAAATTACAGTTGACTTTGGAAAGAATTATTTATACTTTTTGATTTCTTCAGATGTGAGGCCAACAGGTTGCTGCCTGACTACATAAATTTTTTGAATTGTGTTTTCTACTCTGTTGAAGATACAAATGGGAAATCCAGACTAGATGGATATTTTTTTTTCTACAGAATCACCCAGGCTACAAATCAGGTCTTATACAGACTTGTTATGTATATAGCACGTGAGATGGGCCTCCAGGTTCAAAGTACTCTCCAGATCTGCGTTCGCTCAAAAACCGTAATTTACAAGCCCCACACTGATGTGTTTACTTTTTCCTCCTGTCAGCTAGAGGATATACTCAGTTCAAGGAAAAATATTTAATGAAGTATGAAAGTAAGAAAGATTACAAAAAACAAAAACCAAAAAAAGATGTACTCTCCCACGAATAAGTACATCAGTGGGGAAAGTGGGCATGCATATAAATCATAGATGAGGGGCGCATAGGCAGGGATCACATGTGGCCAGGCACATACACGGAGGGGCAATTGACACCTCGGTTGTGATAGGGTCACTGATGTCTTTAGGCAGTGTTATCACACTGCTGTCACTGGGCCTACACCTTGCTAGGTATGGCGTCTTTGTGGGCATGCTATTATTCTGGACCCTGCTAATCTAATGGGGGCTCCTGGTGATTGCTAGGCATGTAGTATCAGCTTCACTGGTTCAGATGGTTTTGTGACTTCTGTGCATGTAGTCACTGCCGGGAGTTGGTCCCTACTAAGTGGTTGCCTGCCACTCATCTTAGCTCTAGTCTATTAGCATATAGTGGCTTAAAGTTTTCTTTGATAAAACAGTTTGATAGCTCTTTAAGTCACAGTCATAAAACAAAAGTTAGACAGAATGCAAGACTTACATTAAATTTTTTTCATCTTTGATGTACGGGTAGAGATTTTAGCCCTGTGCTCCAGACAGCTATACAATTTTGGATAAGATATTCGCGAGCTCTTGGTTTGAGCCATCACAAAAGATACAAAGGAGACAAAGTCATTCTTCTCCACTCATTTAGCCTGTGCTATCATCAGCAAACTTTCTCCCTTCCTTTCCCTTACTTAAATTCTGTATTTTGACCAACAAAAAAATCTTGTTATATTCCTCCATGTATTTTTATTGAGACTTTGAAAAAGAATAAAATGGTGGGCTTGTATATCTTCAGTATCTTTGAGTAAACACTGAGAATGCATCATCTATATTAGTTTATAAATACAATTAGAAAGGTAGGTATTAGACATTGTTTTTCTGGACAGAGAAACTGAGACCCAGAAAGATGAAAGGAATTGTCACTGGTCTCACACACAGTGATGGACCCTAGAGGAGGCCTTTTAGTGGAATTTAAATTCAGTTTCCCAGCCATGAAAGGCTGGATGATTCCTTCCTAGGGGCCTTTTGAGTATTAACCTTTTTTTTTTCATCTTCCACTATATATTCGGAATATTATATGCAAGGATACATGATCAAAAAAAGTTGTGAACAAACAAACAAAAACCTAGTTCAAAACAAGACAAGTTCCAATTTAAAGTTTAAACAGGCATTTTCCAGCATGGGTTTTATATGATATGAGTCCAGCAAAAATCTCATCACTATAAGGTCTGAAAGACTGGGGGCTTAAAAAACGAGTAGTCTGAAAAGGGAAAAAAACCCAGCATACAAAGCAGCTCCTTATGATACAGATTGGATTTTTGTAGTTTTTTAGGCTCGATTAAATGCATAGCTGATCAGTGACATTTTGCAGCAGAAAAAGAAATGGGAAAGGGTGGAAGCCTTGAAGTCACAGGAGTCGCTAAAAAAAGGTCATTATCCTAATTTTGCAGTGGAAGAAACAGGTTAAGTGACTTGCCCAGAGTCAAACAGCTAGTAAATGTCTGAGGCCAGATTTGAACTCGGTTCTCACTCTAGGCCCGGCATTCTGTCTACTGCCCAAGCTAGCTTCCTACATGGAAAATTCTGAAATACAACCCCATAGTTCTAGTTCTTTGGTCTCAGTTCCTCATAATACTCAGGTTCCTTCACCTCTCCACTCTATAGTGGAAAGAAAATTGGATTTGGAAACAGGCCCTGGGTTCCATTCCCAGTTCTGCTACTTGCCTCAGTTTCCTCATCTGTAAAATGAGAGTGTTGACTTTCATGACTTCTGAGGTTCCTTCTAGCTCTACAGTGATTATTCTCTGTTAATAAGTGGGGATGTGTCACTTTCTCACTTTATGAGGAATGACAACCAAGAACTCATTAGAACCTAGCCATATGAGAACAACCACTCTGGTTCAGAACCATGATCCATCTTCTGGCTCTATGTTCTGTCTTTGATGTTGACACCAAAGGGCACATCTGAGAAGGCCTGGTTGTTCTCAGTGACATCAAATTCGAAAGGTAAGGAGTATACCTCAGGCACTCCAGTTTCCTTTAATGATCGTGTATGAATCTATCATCCAATAATTTATCTACCTTTTGTGAATCTATTTATATTTTTAACCTACATCACCTCTTGGGGATATGAGTTCTTTACCACAGGCTTATTACTTGCTATGTGAAGTCATACTTCAAGGATCACTAATATCATTGGTGTATGTATCTCCTCCATCAATACAGATCGCAACCCCCTCCCCTTGTAACTTAATGGCTGTTCTTACAGAATTGCTGTGACTGAGGTCATCACCCTATGGCCACCCTCATGATGAGTCTCTCTAGACTTATCCAGGTTTGTCCTCATATGACAATTACAATTACACGTTCCATCATGGAGATGATAATCAAAGCCTGTAGGCTTAGTAGGACCTTTCAGATTTGATGCCCTACTGGCATAGCCTTTGAGGACTCATGGGCACCTCCATGCTGTGATAAGGACTTTATTAGAAGACATCTATGGATGTATTTAGGTTTATAGACCATAGGATTGTAAAATAGTCAAGTTAGGGTTGGATGGGACCTTGGAGGCTAATGAGTACAAACCTCTCTCTTTACAGATGAGGAAACCGAGGACCAGAGAGGTTAAGTGATTTGCCCAAGGTCACACAGGCAATAAGTGGTAGAGCCAGTCCTTTGGATGGGAAGCCAGTGTTCTTTCCTCTGTGCTACATGACACCCTCCACATTATGTCTCTTTATTCTAGCATTGTGGGATATGGTAGATAAATCCAAACACACCATGTCCGTGTCACTCATGATTCTGTTGATTTCTGCCATTCTTCTGCTTTTGTTTATTTATTGTAGAAAGCACTTATCATGCACCTGTTTTTCTTGAGGCTTTGGAGATACAAAAATTAAATGAAAACATATTCTCGAGAAGGGACGTAACATGACCAGACTTCTTCAGACTGAATACACAATATTTTTAAACCTGTTTCCATATGTCAGGCTTCCACCTGACATCTCCTCTACTAGACTTTCAGTTTGAGTCCAAAGAGCTTTATATTACTATGTTGAAGTTGCCCAAGCATTGGAGAGTTGGTAGACCATTTAGGGTATCCACCTGATGATTTTGGGAGTGCCCCCATGGGCCATGATGAGGTCCCCACTGAAAAGACTTTACCCAATGCTTCAGACTCTTGAAGGTGTGTAAAAAGTAGAGGGGAAGGTATTCAAGGAGGCAGCATAGCTGTCTTCTGGAAGCTTCCTGAAACCTTAAGAGTCTTTCTAAGTCCCCAAAGAGGTACCTTAATTCTAGTGCCTTCTCTTTATTATCTTTATTTAATCCTGCATTTTGCTTACTTTGTATATATTTGTTTGCACATTGTCTCCCCCATTAGATTGTAAGCTCCTTGAGGACAGGGGCTGTTTTTTGCCTCTTTTTGTTTCCCCAGCATTTATTTAGCACAGTGCCTGCCACACAGTAGGTGCTTAATAAATGTTTATTGATTGATTGCTTCCTAAAAATGGAGGCAGTTGGGCATATCAGAATTTGGATTATTTGGCCCCAGGCAGAGTTTCCCTGGAACATCAGAATCTGGCTCCCTTCTGAGGTAATTGGATCAGCTCACTTGTTAGTAACCACGGCCACTAATAAGCATTTGGACATAAACACATTTTGTTTATGTATGACAAGCTGAGGTTCTGTATCACCGTCAGCCGGCTCCTCTACCCTGCATCACCGCCATTGATTCTTTGACCGCTGCCCACCGTTCTCAGATGGTACTTCGTGTTTTTGTCTTTGTTAACAGCTGTCTGCTGCTACCTGTGGTCCTTCTGCTCCAAATCACTCTTTTTAGAGAGGCCTCTGCCTCCCATACAGACACGTAAAGCGGAACGTCTTCAGCTTTCTGCCCTTCCCCCATCTGCCTGTTTGCAGTCTCTGCTCTTCCCTGCATGATGCTGGTGCTCTGTGGATTCTTTCATATACGTTTGGCCTGCAGCACTCTAGGAAACAGAAACAGCTAAGTGTTGCAGTGGATAGAGCGTTGGACCTGGGTTAAAACTCGGTATCAGACACTAGCTGTGTGACTGAGCAGATTGCTTCCCCATTGTTTGTTTGCCTTGGTTCCCCAACTGTAAAATGGGGATAATAATAGAACACTACCTTGCAGAGTTGTTGTGGGGATCAAATGAGAGAATGTTTTTAAAGTGCCTTGCTTAAATGGGTGCTTAATAAATGCTTGTTTCCTCCCTCTCCTCTCCCTTTGCATGAACATTCATGGGTGGAGGAAAAGGAGTACAAGTTCCCATCCTTACCTACTACATATTTTGTACAGCATTTAGGTTTAGTAGCTATTAAAGGATAATGATGGCTAGCATATGTGCAGTATTTTAAGGTTTGTAAAGTGTTTACCATATGTTATCTCATTTGGTTCTCTCCATAACTCTGTGAGTAGATACTATTATTATCCGCATTTTACAGCTGAGAAAGACAGAGGTTAAATGACTTCCCGTGGGCACACAGCTAGTATCTCAGACTCCACTTATATTCAGGTCTTCCTGACTCCAGACCAACCTTTCTGTCTATTGAGCCACTTGGCTGCTGACTAAGCACTTTCCTCGCACCAACACCATTAAGTAGGAGGCACAACTATGCTTAACCTCATTTTATAGTTGGAGAATCTGTGGCTTGGGAAAGTTAGGTAACATTTGCGCGGTCACGTAGCTGGTAAGCACTGGAGCTTGTGTTCAAGCTCAAATCTCCTGATTTATAAGCCTTCTAGTGCCATGGGCATGGGAGCTAACATTTTTATTATTTCTTCATTCTAATACTGTGAATTTTAACGTGACTTCATCTGTATAAAAAACATTTGAGAGAGAGGTGTTCACTGAAGATAGTGCCCAAACCATAGTAGGCACTTAATAAATGCCGATCATTTATTTGTTTGATTGACCAAGTGGAAAGCATGTGACTCATTCTGCCTGCCTTTCAATTTATTCCCAGCCACCCTTGTATTTCATATGACTATTCTATTAATAATGACAGTGGGCTGGTGTACTTCATGTCCTGAACTTACTTACAGATATGATATTTTCATGGGATGGTAGTACATCTACTTCTAGATCTGAAATCACATCAGTATCAAGTTGTGGGTAAGACCAAATACCCCAGTTAGAGAATGGGGAAGGGAACGAGCATTTATTAATATACATATATAAATATATTATATATAATATACACATATTCATAATACATGTATTCATTATATGTATAGTAAACTAAGCCAACAACAGGCTGCTAGGTGGTGCAGTGAATAGAGCACCGGACTGAAGTTGGGAAGACCTAAGTTCAAATCTGGCCTCAGAGACTTACTACCTGCATGACTCTGGGTAAATCACTTCATCTTGTTTGCCTTAGTTTCCTCATATGTAAAATGAGCTGCACAAGAAAATGGCAAACCACTCCAATATCTTTGCCAAGAAAACCCAAAATAGGGTCATGAAAAGTTGGACATGACTGAAACGACTGAACAACAAAAAGCCAACAACTCAATGTCATCTCACCCAGCCCATTTCTAGCTGACCTTGACTTTTGGGAATCAATACTCTGTTAACAACCTTTCTCTCATCCAGTGCTCAGGCTCTGCCTATCAATGTGTTGGAGACACTTACCTACTCACTAGAGGTCAATTTCACTCACTTTCATCCTGGTCCTAAGATCATAGGATCATAGATCCAGGACTGTAAGGGACCCCAGAAGCCATTTAGTTCAACCTCCTCACTTTGCAGTTGAGTGCACAGAGGTCCAAGGAGGTTAGTAACTTGTCCAAGGTCACATGGGTAGTAAGTAGCAGACCAGGATTTGAACCCAGGTCTTCTGACTCCAGAACTAGTAGTTTTGCCACTGTTCCACAACAAATTAAAAAGGCTGTATGTTGCCTTTCCCACAAGATTGTGTTTATTTTAGTTAGTGGGTCTATGGGCTTTTGCTGAGTGGTGGGCATTTGTAAAACAAATTTTTTATGTGCGTATGACTGGGCCCACCAATGCGGTGAAACATTGCTTCTTTTATATTCATGAGATTTATGAACGTGGGAATATATTTTCCATAATTGCCAACCTGATTTTTTGGGGGATGGTGGAAAAGGGACCCTTTGGGGAGAAGCCCTGGCTAATTTACTTCTGTCGTTTGCTTGTTGCTGTTATGATCTCCTGCAGCTGAGGAGGAGACAGCTATCAGCCCAGGGTCCCCTGTCTCAGGTGGCTGCTGTTCACCAGATAATGGGCAATTATCTCCTCTGCCTTGCTAAGGCTTGTGTCAATGGAATTCAATAAAATCCATAGGCTAAGTCCACCAGAATAAAACCTGCTCCTAGTTTGCTTGAACTCTGTTGGGAGGAGCACCTGGGCAAGACTGAGTTTTTATTATAGTTTATAATTTTCATTTAGATCTGACAGCACACCTGCCCTAAATCAAATGCCCTCTCCATAATGAGCTCCGCGAGTCCCATAGGCTCTCCTTGGGGAGCTTTTATCCCCTCAGAGATACTCTTACAGCCATCTCAGGGGGCAATAACATCAATGCAATTCAACAAGCAAACCTTTATTTAGCATCTGACACATTTAAGACGTAGGGCTGGGCACTGGGATGATACAAAGATGAAAAGTGACACATGATTGCCCTCAAGTAACACACAATCAAGATCATCCTAAGAGTGTTGAGGGAATACAGTGGGGCATGGAAATGGAAAATTACTATTTGGCAATAGAGATGAGTGGGAAGGATTTGTTCAATAGGTGTGAATGGACTGAGAGGCTGACTGGCCAGCTGGGAGCCCTGAGGAAAGAGGACAATTCTAGGTCAGTCCCATGTGATTACCCTCTCTGTCCTCTAAGCAATCCTGCGAACTTGATTACTATTCCTGATAATAGTGCCAAAGGGCATTTCATGCCCTTAATTTACTTGCAGAATAAATTATTTCTTTTAGCATCTTTGCATAGGCAACATAACAGGAACTAAGACCACAACCCAAGGTCATAAATTCATTTTCCATAATTAACTGACTACAGATAAGGTGTGGAAAAGATGAGCTTATTTCCAATGCAATTTTTTTCTTATCACAACCTTGGTGTCCTCCTTAGCTCCTCACTTTCACTCATCTGACATATCCACACAATTGCCAAATCTTGTCATTTCTAGCTCTACAACATCTTTCATCTGTCCCCTTCTCTCTACTCACACAGCTGTTATTCTGGTTCAGGCCATCATCACCTCTTATCTGGATTATTCTAATATCCTTTGAATTGGTTTCCCTTCTTCAAGTCTCTCCCCTCTTGGAGCCATCTTCCATATGCAAGTGATTTTCCTGAAGTACAGATCTGACTATATCACTCTACTTCTCAATAGACTTTCCTATTTCCCTATTGACTTTAGGATCAAAGGTTTTATAAGCCTCTGTTTGCTATTTTAAAGCCCTTCACAACCTCAACTCATGCTACCTTTTCAGCTTCTTAATACATTGTTCCTCTTGTAGTCTATGGTCCAGTCAAATGGGACTTTTTATTTTATATATACATATATATATGTATATATATGTGTGCGTGTATATATATACATGTATATATGTGTGTGTGTGTGTATATATATGTATATATGTGTGTGTATATATATGTATATATATGTGTGTGTGTGTGTATATATATTTACTATTCTTCATGCCTTGACAAAAATGCAGCCAAAATATCCAAACCCGAATAGGAAATTAAGGTTATCATTCATTGAGGAGAACCACAAGAAAGGATGATTTATACTGAAAACTTTCTGTTGAGTTGAAATTAAACACAATTCACTGGCTTATTTTTGCATCATTTATGGAATACTCACACCCAGAGAAACAGGAATCCTACTGAAAAGCTGCGAGATTCACTGACTGTTATGACCTATTCATTTATTGTTGTATTGTGATATCTTCTAGTGAAAAAGAAAATGTAACAAAAACCATTCACCTCCTTGGTTAGTTACAATGATCAAGTTAACTTGAATAATTTAACTACTAAAAAGCAATTATTACAAGATTTCCCTATTTCCCAGAATATATGTAGACATTTAAAAATGCAATCATATTGCAATTACTATTAAGAAAAAGAATAAAAATGCTTTAAATATACAGTTCATCTTTCATCCTTTTAACTGTTTTGTATATTTTATACAATACATAATTTTAGTATAGAGGCATAAGTATATAATTTATACACCCACAAACACACTAGACACTAGACTTGAACTCATTTTCCTTGCATGAGTTCCAGAGCTTTTTCAGTAGTCGGTCAGTATGAGAGCAAGATTGTTTTAGAGAGTTTGCCTCAGCATTATAAAATGGATATGGGGTGCACTCAAATAATACAAAGGGAAGTGAATAATGAAGAGCAATCCTATTCTTTTGACACTCTTAATTCTCCCACCTTTAAAACTGGGAAGGAAGGTGTGGCTACTGAACTCAGATTCCCGGTTTCATTTTGACGGAAATCTGAATTTGCACCGAGGGAATGTATTTGAGTCTTTGCTTCTTTCTAGTTTGTATAATTGAATTTTTTTGTTGGAATTTGCAAAGTTACCATAGTTTCAATAAATTGAAATTCTTCCTGAAAGTTATTTCCTTGCCAGCTGTAATAAGTTTTTAATTACTTTTCCTCAATGAGAAGTCTAGGCTCTGACATCTCTAATCTTTAGGGCAAATATACCCCCTTCCACTCTACCCCCACTGGGAAACAGGATTCCAAATACAGAAGCAGCCATCCAGCCTGGAGTATAGCTGCTGGGTTTATTTAGACCCATTGCTTATGGGGTTTTCAAAACACCTGCCTAATTGCTGGAGCATTGGGAGGCCAAGCTGCCCTTTGATTCCAGAACTGAGATTTCCCTACATGCCTGACATTTGGTTTTGAGGATTTGGCAGTCACTCTGTTAGCTGGGAAAGAGAATGTATCCCAGCTCCTTCTTAACAGAATTCTTCTCAGGTCTACCCAGGCAATGGCGATTTGTTCTGCTCATGCTGTCATGAAAAGGGCACTGATTTTGCAGTTAGAAGACTGAATTTGCACTTAGAAGACTGGATTAAATCCCAGTTCTGCTATTCATTTTGTGACCTTAAGAAAAGGTCATATTTCCTTTCTGGATCCCACTTTACTATTGACTTCACACGGTTTTTGAGGAAAAGCATTGTCAACCTTAAAGCACTATATAAATGTCAACTTTTATTATAAAGGGGTGAGACTGTTTCCACTTAGATGA
Organism: Phascolarctos cinereus; assembly: GCF_003287225.1. Classification (NCBI taxonomy): domain Eukaryota; kingdom Metazoa; phylum Chordata; class Mammalia; order Diprotodontia; family Phascolarctidae; genus Phascolarctos; species Phascolarctos cinereus. Next base: position 64,202,523 of record NW_027555514.1, on the reverse strand, counting down.
GGCCATGGCAGTTCAATCAGAGAGTTCACCAAGGTAGGATCTCACCATGCTTACTCTTGGATATATCTTTTGATTTGATGGGTGTGAATGTAGGACATGTGTTCCTATCTGGAATATGGAGGAGAGTTTTGGTACCTTTCAAAGATAAGGCCACCAATACTAAACACTGTGATTTCATGAGCGTTCACTCCTTCTTTTGACACAATTCATAGTCCCTTTGTCATTTAGGAGACAGTCTTCAAGAGTTGTTGTGATGAAAAAGAAAGCCAGCGAAGGGAGACTGCCATTGCCGGATTTCAAAATATTGTATAAAAAATGTAACCTCATTTGTGCCCAGGCCTGGGGTGGTTCTTCTGAGTGCTGTGATCTTTGTTCTGTGTGATTAGAAGAAGATAGGACTTTTGATTTAGAGAATGATGAACTGTGATATATTTTTTTTACCCATGTTAGCAGAGAAGGGACTTCTTTGGAGATGAGAGAAGGATTTCTAGATAGTCAGGTCAAGGGAAACAAGTCATAAACTTTTGTATGGCTATTGAGAGCCTGTAGAGCTGGAGAAATGCAGGAGAAGTTGGTTCTTTGTTATGTCCCTTCATTTCCAGTGTCTACAGTCCTAGAGACTGCTAAGAGTTGATATCTTCATGAGATCTTTCTCCTCTGGTTTAGACTGAGATCTTATTTCACTTTTGGTAAGAGCCCATTTGCTCTTGTGTATTCTTTAGTAGAAAAATATTAATCTGTATAACTTCTCTGATTTCTGATGACTATTTTCTTGGATAAGTGTGTTTACTTGCTATTTGCTATTACCCTCTCCTTGGATTTAATCAGGGAATGTGGTACATATCTTAGGCTCCCCAAATATGTACCCCATACTACCAATATTTGAGCCCAATACCCTTGTTGGAGATAAGTGAGAGAAGGAATAAATCTTCAGCTACGGCCTTCTTTCTTCTCCATCCCTACCATCCCAAAGAAGGAAATCATAGTTTTCCTTGGAGAAGGGTAGACCAGATCTCAGGTTAGATTTCTAAATGCGCCATATGTGAGCCAGTTGTATTTTTATATTTAGCTGCCAACCTCATGTATCTTATGTAATAATTATAAAAATTTACTGATACTAGAGAGAGACTAGAGAAAGAGATTAATGGAGCAGAACAGAGAACCTCATGCTAGAGCCCAAGGTCTGTAAAAGTTTAGTGTTTGTTAAACTTAAAATTACAAAATCCTGGAAAATTGAATTACTAGTCAATAAAAACTGATGGGTAAACCGAATAGCCTTATGAGGGACAAAACAACAATAACAACAATAACAGCAACAGCAAAACCCCAACCAGACAAAAAGGGCTGTTCACTGTAAAGTGAAGCGCGGCTGGGCTGTCTAGGTAGAGTAGGTTATGTAAGGCACTGTTCTATAAAGAAGAGGCCCTAAGGAAAGAGCTCCGAAACTGACAGATGAAGTCACCCAAGATGTGATTGCTGGTCTGGAGCATGCCGCATTATGGCTTCAAAGGACTCCTGTATGATTTAAAAAATACAAATCAAGAAAACCTGAAGATTTTACTACTTTAGACCCATTAGAATAGAAAAATAAAAAAAGGTAGAGATGGGATTAAATGTTGCTAGGGTTATGGGAAGACAGGAACTCTAATATGTGGTTGGTAGTACAAGCATATGGGAGAGCAATATAGTAATGTATAATGAGTCACAAAACAGTCTATACCTTTCAAACCAGTGATTCTATCGAGGACATTATCCTGTAAGTATCACAAAGATATTCTGCTCTATTTTATAATAGTAAAGAATGACAAATAAACTAAATGTTTTACAATTGGACAATGGCTGAAAAACATGGTATGTTAATGTAATGGAATAGATAGTGCTATAGAAAATGATGACTGGAAAGCATGCAAGTAAAGATGAAAAGACCTATATCAAGTGATGCCGTGTGAATGCAGAACCAGAGCTGTGTACACATTAGCTATGGATCTATCTATCTATCTATCTATCTATCTATCTAGATGTATGTATATCTATCTATCTATCTGTTAGGGCCCATCGTTCTGGGCTGGTCACGAATATGTCCATGATGTGATACTCGTCCTCCTAACGGAATGAGAGTTACGCATACGTATGGGTTGAGCTGACGTGGTTGAGGCGGCAGAGTACTGGACTCTTGCCACGTCTTCATCAACACACCCACTCAGTGTCCCTTGAGGCGGTTAGACCTAGCCAAGTCTCTGTCATTGGCCACCTGTGCATTGTGATTGCTCTTCATGAGTGTGGAGGCGGGATTGGATTGTGGAATATAAGTGGCTTGGTCTGGTGATGGGAGGGGCTCTTTCTACTCTTTCCTTGGCTCGCACGCTTTACCCTCCCCGTTCCTCCCGCTTGCTCTCTCTGCTCTTAAACTTTCAACATGCTATAATAAAAGTGATTGAACACTTCCCTGTCGACTCGTCCTTTCGTGTGTCCGGGTAGGCTCTGAAGACTCACAGTGAGTATGACCCTGGCTGCCTGATCTCAGTAGGAGATAAAGCACGGCAACCCCTGCCGGTGCATCTATCTATATAGGACAAAGAAAGAAAAACAAAACCTCAAAGCCAAAAGGAGTAGAACTTCAGACAGACTTAGAAGGTAACACTGAAGAAAGCTGGGTTTTGCTTATTAATTCATTTGTTTCTACCTTGTTAAAAGCTAAGGATCAAAGGACCTAGCATCATTGATTTAGAGTTGGTAGGGATCATAGAGATCATCTGGTAGATGATGTTACAGATGATGGAACTGAGGCCTAAAGTGTGTAAATGACTTGCCCAGGGATATGGTTAGAAAATAGAAGAGGAAGGTCTTCTGACCTCACATTCTCTTCCCTTTCTACTATGTTCCTAAGTTTTTAATAATTTTTCTAAACATAGGTTACTGGGGCAAGACATTCATCATTAAGTTGGTTGAAGAGCCTCTCTAAACCTAGCCAGACTGGTCCTTAGACAGGAGATTTACAAGATGAGAGATCTGCAATACGTCTGTATTCAAAGTCTTTCCAGCTTGGTAGAGATTACCAGTGCTTGGGTTTGTTGGTATGGCCTCAAGAATTCAGGGTAACCTCCATGCTATAATGAGGAACCAGAATAGGATTTTAGTGGAAGGTTAAAGCCTTGATCCTACATAATATCAGCTACCTTCTTTCCTGTCTTCTCCATTCCTGCCTCTGTTGCCTAAGCAAACCATGTGGTGCTCTACCCAACCATCTGGGAAACCAATAGTAAGACATTGTCACGAGTGTGTGCATTTGGCTTTAGTAGCTTATAATTCCAAATATTAATATGGAAGGGGGATAAACTTAAGATTACCCACTTACTATTTCAATATTCAGTCCTTTATGTCTGACGTGTGGATGTGTTTGAATTTTTGTCAGGAAAACTTTTGGGAATAGAGCTTGGGGTTAGAGAAAGAGAATGATCTTTTTGTGGAGTATGGGAAGTATTCACATTATGAAACAGCTTCTCTATTAAGAGAGTGGCTCTTGCATAGACCACTTTGCTTCCTGTGGTCCTGATTAAACTATTTACCTGGGATATATGGAATCACTGTCCAAAGGCCATGATGTTCTGATTCATCAATGGTACCACCCGTGTTCCAGTCCCTCACTTCTGCTACCTTTCTGAATACTTATTAAGAACATTCTCTTTGGGTGGTTTTTGGTTCCTTTGTTTTTACAAATTTTGTATATGCTTATGATGTGTACATGTTGTCTTTAAGAATTCTTTAATTTTTATCTGTGTGGCCTCAGCACCTGGTACAGTACCTGGCACATAGTAGGAGACTGATGAATGCTTTTTGATTGATTCATTGTTAGCCCGATGAGGTCAAGAAAAAGGTTACCCCTCTTTAATATTCCTTTGGGGTAAATTGTGAATCTTTGGCAACTGCTTTCCCACTTTCTAAGATGGATAAGTTCTTAAAGTGAAAGAATTAGAATGAAGAGAAGTACTGAATGAATAAAATCATCTCAAATCAGACTTTCTTGGGCATAAACAAAGACAGATGTTAGACAAGGTGCTTTTCCTAAATTGATGTTTTGATATGAGGTAGTGAGGGTTGTCATTTTCAGCATAGTGCCATATTCACTCCTTTATGTCAAACATGTGGATCTGTTTGAATCATTGGCAGAGAAACTTTTGGGAATTGGTAGGGAGTAGAGGGAAAGGGAGAAAGAGAATGATCACTTTTCCTGGTGGAGCATGGGACATATTCGCATTGTGAAACAGCTTCATAATTCACTTGAGACTGAAGTACAAGGGCAGAGGGAAACATGGAAATGTTTTTCATATTTCGTGTTGACTTTATCATCCATCTATCAGACTAACTTTGGAGTATTGGTTTCTTTGAAATATAGAAGGAAAGATTTTTTGGTCTGATTCATTAAATGATTGCCTCGAACATCAAAATTGTGCTATTTTCCATGGTAAGATAGTATGCCTCTAATTCTGGTAGCAGTCTAAGACTTTCAATCAATCAATTAGTTAAAAAGCATTTATAAAACTCCTACTGTGTGCCAGGCACTGTGCGTGGCACTGGGGATGTAAATACAAAAGTGAGGCAGGCCCTGACCTTAAAGGGCTTATATTCTACTTAAGGTTACAACCTGTCCATAATAAGGAAATATAGAAAATAAAGTGACAATTAGGGGAATTAGTGATGACAAACAATTAGGGGAATCAGGAAATCAGAAGGAGGTGGTCCTTGAGCTGAGCCACGAAAAGATTCTGATCTGTTGGATACAAAAGTGACAGAGGATCATTTGTCTACTGCAAAGTCATTAATGCTGCTGGTTTTTTTTTTTTGTGTGTGTGAGGCAATTGGGAGTTAAGTGACTTGCCCAGGATCACACAGCTAGTAAGTATCAAGTGTCTGGTCTGAGACTGGATTTGAACATTAATGCTTCTGGAAGAAAAACTGAAAACTGCTGTTTGTGGATCTTGTTTTTTTATATATAACGGCTTATCTAGTGTAGACTGGTCTTTCGCACTTTTGATCTGGCTTGCAAATATTCCATTCCAATCCATTTCCACTAAATTTGTTGAGTACTTTTACGTGGAATATTGTAGTGTAAGCAGTGGTACAACTAGGGCAGAGCAACTGGGGTTTATTCCTCAGGGTGCCAACATCTGGGGATATATGACCTCCCTTTACATTCCCTAGGTTTCATGGTCCTATGTTGTACCCACCTTGAATGATGCCACAAAGGTTCCATTGTCATCTCATACCTAAAGCAAAAAATATGATAATCCAATTTAAATGAGAGAAGGACTACTTTCAGGGTAGAGATTGTATAGGAAATAAAAATAGGAAATAAATAAATAAGAAATAAAATTTTATAATGGGGAAGTCCAATTTAAAGGGAAAATTAAAAAAAATTCCAATCTCTTTGAATATCTAACATTTGACGTCCTATGTAATATGGCCCTTGGGGTAGCGAGGTGGTTCAGTGGGTAGAGTAGGGGGCCTGAAATCAGGAGGACCTGAGTTCAGATCCAAACTCAGGCACTTACTACTTGTGTGATCCTAGCGAGTCACTTCACCCCGTTTGCCTCAGTTTCTTCATCTGTAAAAATGAGCTGCAGAAGAAAATGGCAAACCACTCCAGTGCCTTTGCCAGGAGGACCCTAAATAAGGTCACAAAGAAGTGCTGAACTGTGAGTGCAGAATGAAGCACACATTGTCGGGCATTCGTATGGTGGTTTGTTTTACTTAGCTATATTTCTTTGTTACAAGGGGCAGGACACCACTGGGAAGTGACAGTGATATTTTTAAAAGGCATAACAAAAATTTCTTTAAAAGCTCCATAGTTCTCTTTGGGTAGTGCATGATGTGGGTGGTAATGATATGGATAGAGAGATGAGGGGCATAGGGTCATTATAATATAGAATCCCCAGATGGTTGGCAAAACACGTAAAAACAAACCAATTTAATTGTGAGTACAATACCACAAATTTAAAAGGTATTTTTTAGCCAAGAAGAAAATTTGTGTGGGATGTGGTTTTCAAAAGTGGATTCAAGTGGCTGATGTGCTTTAGCTTTAGGAGGAAGGGAAGTGTTTATGGTTCTGTGGGTAATACAAACAGGACAGTAAATCCTGTGGACTTGAATCCAATAGCACTTTAGGCAAGCTAAAAAAATTACTAGAGTATTAAAAAAATCTATTTAAAACTAGCTGTTTTCACCTAGGTGATTCAATTTATCTGACAGTTCTGGTTAGCCAATCCAAAAATTTTAAGAGTCTAATGCAAAAAAATGAATTTGTAGAAAGTAAACACAAACACAGAAAACATCAGTCTTATAGAAAAAATACAAATCTGAAATTCTGATTGAGGAGGAGACAACAAAGAAAGTTTTCTGGGACAAGGGATTTTTGAAAACTTATTAGTGGTTGTGCTAATTCTATAAGCTAGAACTAGTCATTTGAAGGGATTATACCACTTCACCCATTCCCTATTCTCTTTTCTCCTCTCCTGCCTTCCTCTCTGAGCCTGGAATTTCCTTTCTCTGAAATATCACATTCTCCTAGTGGCCTTCCAATCCTGGAACATTCCTCTCACAGACTGGCGTTTTCTCCTGTAGGTGAGTTCTTTCTGTGGCCTCCATTTTGTGGAGGGGCCCAGGCTAACCAGGCTTTATTCCCTTCCAGATTGGCTCCTGAATTTCAAGATTTCAAAACTTTGCCTGGGCCATGAGGTACCTTCATCCCTTTACCCCACTCCATGTTTCCAGCCCCCTTTTGTGTATTGTCTTCCCCCTTTAGAATGTAAGCTCCTTGAAGGCAGGAACAGCCCTTTTTGCTTGTATTTATATCTCCAGCACTTGGCATAATGCCTGGCACACTTAATAAATGCTTGCTTCCTTTCTTGCTTTTCCCCTGTTCTCCCATCCCCCTCTTCTCTCTCAACAACACATGGACTCTGTCTTATGCCATATGTAACATTGCACACTTTCAGCACTTTCAGTCTTATACCTCTCTAATAAAAAGGAGATAACATTTTCTAATTTCTTTTTCAGTTGCTGGTCATTGTAATTATTAATCATTTTATTGTTATTTTCATTAGCATTGTTGAAGTCATTGGCACATTGCCTTCTTGACTCTTTCTACTTCATTCTGCACCCATCCATCTAAGTCTCCATAAGTTATTCTGAAATCAGAACATGCTATTTTTGAGAGAATGAAGAGGGCTGGACTTAGTCTTAGAGCATAGGTGGTAAACCGAGAGAAGTCTTTTTTAACAAATGATGGTTTTCTTTCTCTGAGACTCATTTTGGTTAACATTCTTTTGTTCAGTGTGTTGGGAGTGGTGTGACCTTTACCCATTTGAGAGTAAGCAGCCCCATGTTACCAGTAATTGTTTTGGCTGGGTGAGGTCATTCCCCTTCCTTACTGGGGGATATGTAGCTGGGACCTGGGACCTATCCCTCAAAGTCATGTTTGCTTGTTACAGGACACAACTCAACTACTCTAGTGCAGATGGAGTCCTTATTACCAAAATCCTTTTCCAAACACAATCAAATTTCACAGCTTGTTACCCATAATGTTCTATAAAGCAGCACTTAGCAAGAGAGAGAGGAAATTAAGTGTCTTGGAAGCTAATGTTTTCTGAGTCACAATAATAACTAGTTGGAAAATAAAATTTCTCCATAAGTGTATATAGAAGGGTGGACCACTTTCCACAGGACATTTCCAATTCTTTAAGCCTAATGTGCTTCGGGGGAATAATGAGCTTTGAAAACCCAGACCCATGTTACAGGTTCAGTAAAGGGTATGAATGCATGCTTTCTAGATTGTTTTGAGATAGGCTAATGTAGCTAGTGTTAGAATATGTTATCCTTTCTCTTTTTCTGTGTGAAGAAGTGGGGAGAATAGTGGTTGGGCTGGTACCTGGGCAAGGCTGAAGAAGGCAGAAAAGAAGAAAAGGCTGCTGGGAGATGACATCAACAACTAAACGAGAAGAGAAGGATTCTGAAGCTGTTAGCCCTTTATTTGCACCAGGGAGATGACTCTGAAAGGCTGAAGGGTTGTAGAGGCTCCTGGTGTCTTTGTCATGGAGCCATGAGGATATACAGGAAATTGGAGGGAGAAAGAAGGGTGCTCTTCTCTGTACCTGGTACCCACCACCCCTTTCATGGGAGAGGGAGCAATGGACCATGAGAGAACTTGGGAAGGTCTTTCCCCAAAGGTGTCCTTATGCTTAGGATTTTAGGGGCATTTACCAACATCTTTCAGACAAAGGATTGGTTATTTAAGAATTACTGTTTTATTTTTCTGCTTTCCGTGTAATTTTGTGAATTTTCCATGTAATATTGTGAACTACGTGCTTTTAAATGAGTTGTTCTCAGGTATTAGAAGTACCATGCATATGCATACATATATGTGTGTGTGTATACTTATTTGTGTCTAATGGTAGCAATCTCTAGAGTGGGGGTGAGGGGAGGAAGAAAAAAAGACAAAAAAGTTACATGATTATTTTGTTATATATTTGAAAGGAATAGCAAATTGTGCATAGTAGATTTGCAGTTTCATGTGCAGTCATCTTTTTTTTTTATTGTACTGTGTTTTGGAAATGCTTGTTTATTCCATAAATTAGAAATAAAATAAAACAAAAAAAATCCTGCCTTAGATGCTAGCTAAGTGGCTCTGGGCAAATCACTTAACTTCTTTCTCAGTTTCCTCACCTGTAAAATGGGGATGATAATAACATCTACCTCCCAGGGTTGTTATGAGGATCAAATGAGATCATATATGTAAAGCTCTTTGCAAACCTTAAAGTGTTATTTAAATGTTAGTTATTAGGATCAGAAATGTCTCAGTTTTCAAAGAAGGTGAAGAAGTTAGATACTGAGATTCAAACCCAGATCTTTTTTATTCCAAGCCCAAGAGTCTGCCCACTGTATTGCGTTATGGGATAATACTCATCAAAGGCATTGCAAACCTTAAAGTGCTATAAATGCTAGTTATTATTATTATTAGCTATAAGTATTAAGGGCCATACTTGACTTAAAAAATCAGTTGTGGAAGAATAAGTTGGGGAAGACATAGCCAGATAGCTGTCCTGTGAAAAAGTCCTGGGGCTTTGGTTAAAGTCCTCACTGCATTAGGGTATAATTCATTCCTGAAAAGCCCTTCATGGGGTGAATTCTCCAAACCTTAATTACCATTAATTTCTCTGGAACAAATTGGTTTGTGTTCCTGAGACCCCATGTTATCACTCATTGATACTCAATGTTTATGAAGTTGAATTTTTAATTAAAAAGAGAGAACAGCAATCAATGAAACAATGCAAATGGTATCACATTATGGAGAAACGGGAGAAGGGATGGCAAGGAGAGGAACTTTATTGCTTTCTTCATTTTAGGGGGGTAGTGATACTCAGAGATATTCACTGCTGCTATAAATGAGCAAACCTCAAGTATTCTGAGAAGAGAGTTTAATGCAACAATTGATAACTATATAGTTGTAAAGATGACTGTGTGATAGTTCTCATGACTATGTTAAGCTCATAACTTGAGAGACACAAAATCCCAATCATCCTGTTAAATTCAGAGAAATGCCTGGTAAGTTGAAGGAGGCATATGAAATGAAACTCCTTGTAAAAATGAATTCTTGAAACCCGAAAGGGCATATCTCAGGGTATGACTGCATGAGTAAACAATACAGCACGACAGACAAAAAACCTAAAGCCATCTTAGGATGCATTAATTGATGCAAAGTGTCCAGAATGAATGTGATAGGCTTTCTATACTCTATCCTGGTCATCTCCACTATCCAAGCTGCAGCACTGCATTTATTTCTGGGGGTCCACATTTCAGGAAAAACATTGACAAGTAAATTGGGTAGTGAAAGGATTGAAAGGTATGTCATAAAAGGATTAATTGAAAGAATTTGAGATGTTTGTAGCAAATTTAGAGGGAGCTTGATCACTATTTTCAGATGTTTAAGGATTGTGTTTTGGTGGCAGGAATTAGGCTCGTCCTGCTTTATAGACCTAGGACCAAAGAATGAAAACTAGAGAGGTCAATTTCAGCTCAATACAAGGAAGAACTTCCTAAAAACTGAAACTATCCAAGAGACAGTGTGTACCCAATTCCGGAGACCTTCAAGTGGAGGCTGGATAATAACTTTTCAACTGTGTTGTGATAGAGATTAATACTTCAGGTAGGGCTTGAGGAAATTGATGAACTCTGATGCTTCTTCCAACTGAGAGATTCTGAGGCTATGGTTCTGCTAGTCTATGGATCCAAGTTATTTAGGAGAGTAGGAGAAGAGCATGGGGAGGGGGCTGGTTGAGGGGCTGGTAAGAGGGAAGGAGGAAGTAGAGCCTAGTTTGCCATAACACCACTTTTCCTAGACTGGAGGATTTAAGAAAGGAACATCTGAGTTCCCTTCCATCTGTGAGATTCTGCCAAGTCCATAGTTTGAAGTCATTTAGGAGAGTAGAGGGAGGAGCATGGGGAGGTGGGGGACACACAAACCAGTTTGTTGTGACAGTAAAAATTTTTGATACTAATGTGTTCTGACACATTGGTTTGGGAGCATTCTTCTCTAGTACTGTGTTTAACTTGAAATCTAGAACATCTTCTTTCCCCCCCTTTTTTTTTCCTAAAGGAAATGTAATCTTTCTTTCTCTGTCTTTACATTAGAGTTCTGAGATAACAGATAGTTCTTCTCTGTTCAATTATTTCTGCAATTACTACAAAAAACAAGAAGCATGTTAGCTAATTATTCAACTCTGAGTCAAAGGATAAAGTTGTTTTGCTTCTGCTGATTCTTTGGAATATCTAGTTTTTGCCTTTAAAAGCATTTTCTCGTAGTCAAGGCTTTTCATGGTCTGGGTAATTTCTGTAGTGCAGTATGTCCTTGAGCTTGAAAAGTTGGCTACTACCAACTTTTTACTGAACCCTTGGCTTCACACACATGCCGACTGATTGTGCAGAGAGGACAGAGATAAAAATGTGAAGCCAAAAGGAAGGAATGGGCCATTGCTACACAGTAGAATGGAATTCCCCTGAAGGCAAGAACTGCTTCATTTTTTTTGGTGTTGGTGTCTATTCCTGGCGCCTAGCAGAGTACCTTATGGATAGGCGCTTATTCAATATCTTTTGTTGAATTGCTCCCAATTTTAAGCAGTTGTATTGACAATTTCTGATTCCTTACTAGCCTTCAACAGAGTAAATATCATAGGATTTAGTTGAGTAAGAGACTTTATATCATCTAGTCCAATTCCTTCATTTTACAAATGGAGAAACTGAGGTTCCAAAAGGGCCTAACATGGTTTGCTACGCAGTAGCACGTACTAGAAAAAAAAAGGGATGGATATAAGAGACCATGTAAAGGACATAAAAGGAGGGGCAGCATGCTATAGTTGTAAGAGCAGCGACTGCATTCAGATAACCTAGGTTCAAATCCTGTCTCTGATGGTTACTATTCATATGGCCTCAAGCAAATCATTTCACTTCCTCAGGCCTCAGTTTCTTTATCTGTAAAATGAGGTTGAACCAGATGGCTTCTGAGGACCCATGCAGTTCTAGAGTTATGATTTTTAAAGCATTACCCAAATGTTGACTGATGCTATTATTATTTCTCATTATGTTAATGGGAACAAATAAGTAACTAGAAGATCAAGATAAAAGTCTGATTTAATTCTATTGAAATAAACAGAAATTTTAGAGTTCTTGTTCATTAGGCTGTGCTAAAAATTATCTGTAAAGATCACCCAGTTAACAAGTTGATAGGAAATAGATAAAGGACCAAGGACTCTAGTCCCAAGCAAACGAGTTATCTGATGTAATACAAAGGTCGTTATCCTCAGTGGCTGTGACCAACCAAGGACCTGCAGGAACAGATGGTTTTTATCTTACAAAAAGATAGAGAAAAGGATATCACACTAAAGGAAGAAGAGACAAAAATTTAAGCAAATTGCGTTGATTGTCCTGAACTAGCAGAACATTGATAAAACAAAGCTTGAGCATAAGACAAAGGGAGCTTTTTGCTACAAAGAAACTTGGTTTAAGATCTATTAGGACTATCTATATAAGAAGACCCAGTAATATGAGGGTCTTTGAAAATCCATTCAGTGTAGCTGTTGTTTTCAGTCTTGCCTGACTCCTCATGACCTCATTTGGGGTTTTCTTAGCAAAGATTGTCTCTTAGCAAAGAGTGATTTGCCATCCCTTCAGGTCATTTTATAGATGAGAGGACTGAGACAAACAGGGTTAAGTGAATTGCCCAGCGTCACCCAGTTAGTAAGTGTGTGAGGCTAGATTTGAACTTGCCAACATGAGTCTTCCTGACTCCAGGCCAGGTGCTCTAGCTACTATATCACCTAGCTGCTCCTCACACTCAATAATGAACCCACAATTTCTTCCCTTGTTTAAATTCTCTGTGAAAGCTAATAGTATCATAGATCAGAGCTAGAAATGCCTTACAGACCATCTAGGAAAACTCCCTTATTTTACAGATGGGAAAATGGAGGTCCAGACAGACATCGAGATGGTGTAGTAGACAGAGTGCCAGACTCAGAGTCAGATAGACCTGAATTCAATCCAGTCTTAGACTCTTACTGTGTGACTCTGGGCAAATCTTTTAGCCTCTCTTAGCCTCTATTTCCTCATCTGTAAAATGGGGATGATAATAGCATTCAGCTCCCAGGGTTATAGTGAAAATCAAATGAGAAAATATTTGTGAAGTACTTTGCAAACTTTAAAGTGCTAAATAGAAGTTAGCTACCATTATTACCTTTTAAAGTTAGTCTAGATAATGTTTGTAGTATAATTTGTTCTTATAAACGTCTGCCTAACACTAATACAGTGTTGGAACTGTGAACTGCCCACAATTCAGGAGAAAAATTTGGTGCTGTGCCCAAAAGGTGATAAAACTGTGCATGTACTTGACCCAGCAATATCCCTACTAGGGCTATATCCCAAAGGAATCAAACAAAAGAGAAAAGGACCTATATGTACAAAACCTTACAGCAATAATTGAAAATTGAGGGCATGCCAATCAGCTGAACAAGTTGTGGAACCTGATTGTGATGGAATACTATTGTACTATAAGAAATTATGAGCAGGATGGTTTCAAAGAAATCTGGGAAGATTTTATGAACTCATTTAAAGTGAAAGGAGCAGAACCAGAACATTGCACACAGTAACAGCAATACTGTAACAAAGACCAACTGTGAAAGACCTACTTAACTCTTATCAAGACTGATCTAGTACAATTCCAAAGGACCCACGATGAAAAATGCTATCTACCTCTAGAGAGAGAGAGAGCTAATGAACTCTGAGTACAGATTGAAGCATTTTTTTCTGCTTTTTAATTATTTTTGCAACGTGTCTAATATGGAAAATGTTTTGCATGCTTTGATTTGTATAATTGATATCATTTCTTGCCTTCTCAAGGGGGTGGGAGGTAGGAAGAACATTTAGAACTCAAAATTTAAAATAAATGAATGTTAAAAAATAAGTAAATGAATTCACATTTAAAAATAGGCATCTACTGCTCTCTCTCTCTCTTTTTTTGGTTAGGCAATGGGGTTAAGTGACTTGCCCAGGGTCACACAGCTAGTAAATGTTATGTGTCTGAGGCCAGATTTGAACTCAGGTCCTCCTGAATCCAGGGCTGGTGCTCTATCCACTGTGCCACCTAGCTGCCCCTTACTGCTCTCTTTCATAGATTGATATGCAACCAGTATGCTTTTGGGTCCATGCAGCAGGCATGTTCATGGTAGGTTGTTGCTACCATTCTGCTTCCGCCTCCAGTAACTATGAATCATATGCAAACATAGGAATTAGGATGTATGTGAGTCTGCCAGTCAGTTTGTGTTGACAAAATGTTTTAGTTAATAAGTCCTTGCTTAGATGACTTTTGAGATTTCTTCCAATTCTATAATAAATCTTTGAAAATTCTGATTTGGTTGACCATTTGCCTTTCTCTGGCTCCACAAATTTAGGAGCACAGCTTAATTTGGGGACATTGATATTTTGACCACAGAAGGTGCTTTGGACTAATGTGATTTGGGGGCAATGATATATTTCCTTTATCCTTTCCACAAGCACTTGGGCTCTGAGTTGTTGCTGGTTTGGACTCAAAAGAATGAGGCTATCTCTGTACCTCTACCTTCTATTCATGAATATGTAGTCAGTATGCTTTGGGTCTGGCCCAACAGAAATGTTTGCCATGAACAAGACATCTATGCCCTTAAGAGTTTCAACTCAACCCTATCTCAAGAAGGAATGGAATTTGCAAAGAGACAAGCTTATGCTCATGGTCAATCAACAAACATTATGTGCTAGGTACTATAGAAACTGACAGGAAAATCTTCCTATCAGTTGGCTCTATCTTGAAGTGGAATGGGCTGTTTCAAGGGGTAGTAGGTTCTGTTTCATTTGAAGTCTTTAAACAAGGACTGGATGACCACTTGTTAGATAAATGTCATAGAGAGGGTTCTTGTTCAGTCCCTGGAATGCCCTCTGAGATCTCTTTCCACTCTGAGGTTCTGTGATTCAATAAGATGCTGAGTGTCTCAATGGGACTCTTGAAGGCTTTGTGCTCTGGAAAACAAAACAAAACAAAATGACATCAAAAAACAATGTCATCTCTTGTATGAGATGCTGAGGTGCTCATGAGAAAATACCAAAATCAGCAAGGTCAGAAAGGAAAAGAAAAAAAACCCCATATCAGCCATTGGTGTGTAACCACATTTTCTGCTTTTATTTGGGTTTCAAGAGACAACACAGATAAAATACTTTGATCAAACACAAGTTTCTATTTGGTCAGAAGAACAGGTTGACGTATAAGTCTTTTTTTCTGGCTGCAGGAAATGAAGTAGTGAGGGAAAATACCCATGACCTCCTGAAAGACCTGATGTGTCTTGTATTGTGGCACACATAACTTGTAAATATACAGTGTTTGTACGTGGCATTGAAAAACAGAAGTGCACGTGCAAGATGGAAACCAAGTTATTTATCCCCCTCTTCCTTCTCCATGTACTATGTCTTCACTCATCATGCCCTTTGCTCTTAGTCTAAGTAGAATATATACTATTTGCCCTGCAGATGGACTATCGATGACTTTAGCAGGTTGAGACACTGCTGTAATTGTGGTTTTTTCTATCCTCCTAGACAAGATGGAATTCTTACTTTGATTTTCATTAAAACACTCCACTCTTATCATAGTGGATCTCCCAGGAAGGGGGTTAGCAGCAAGGGCATGTTCTGCATGAGAGCTGATATGAAGGGCAGACGACTGAGCAAAGAGATAATACAGGGACAAATGTGGATGTGGTTCTTACAATATCGAGGTTCAATACAGCTACCACACAGAAAGTGACACATTCAGAATATATTGTACAAGCTTATACAGCAACACATGTTGATTTGCAACACTGTACAGTTTAAATCTAAAGTGCACAGCCTCAATCTGAGGTGACGAGACAGGACTATCAATAGAATAAAAGGCGACACAATTACAGACACAATTTGTTTCTTTTTCTTGCTTTCTTCACATTCTTGTGACATTACACAAAGTCAGTACCGTTTCTACATTTCAGGTAAAATAAAAACGCACCGCACTTTTTTTCAAGTATTTTAAAGAAAGAAAGAAACGCAATATTGCTTCCGAAACAAAAACGGCCATGTTGATTCTAGTTAAAGCTAAAACCAAAACTTTCCAAGGGTTATAAAGAACAGTCTCACAAAGGTAGGACTTAGCAAAGGGAACCTGGGCTAACTCTCAGAGACTCCTGTTTTCCCTTTACCAGGGGAGTGTAGACAAACTTTAAAATATTTTAATTGAAAGTCTCTGGATCTACTTGGGTTTTTGCTCTTGCCCTTATTCTCTAGGTCATAGATAGATGGGGACTTAGCTGCATAGTTTTAGGGGAAGTATTCTTAAACATGGAGAAACTTTCCTTGGGGGTGGGTGGGCAGGGACCCTTTTGGTAAAAACTAATCTATAGGGGAAGTATTCTTAAACATGGAGAAACTCTTTCCTTGGGGATGGGTGGGCAGGTACCCTTTTGGTAAAAACTAATCTATAGGGGAAGTCTTCTTAAACATGGTGAAACTCTTTCCTTGGGGATGGGTGGGCAGGTACCCTTTTGGTAAAAACTATTCTATAGGGGAAGTATTCTTAAACATGGAGAAACTCTGTCCTTGGGGTTGGGTGGGCAGGGACCACTTTGGTAAAACTAATCTATAATTTCATGTTTAGGTGCAAAGATTTGAAACTCTGAATCCCATTAGCTCATTGGCATAGGAAATGGCATACTCTCTGAGTTAATAGATGACACCAGAAGGTATGGGCATCCCAGGCTACAAGGGGAAGAGCTCAGGACATTAACCTTCATTGTCTTCTTCAAAAGGGAGGATTTGTTAGAGCTCTGATCTAATAAAAATCACAATTAATTGCAGGTCCACTTCACAAAAACTCATAACACATAATTGTATGCTGAATCCTGAAGGTCAGTTCATAGAAAGGAGTAGGAATTTGTTAATACAGGAATGACATTCTTGTCCCCCTGGAGAATAAATACAAAAACATATGTAAAGAGTTATCTTCTAATGTCTCCAATGAATACATTGATAGGGGAAAAGGAGAGCTAGATCCAAAAGCCGTGTATGCTTAAGCATACATTTAAAAAATACATAATTAGGGGCAGCTAGGTGGTACAGTGAATAGAGCTCTGGCCTTGGAGTCAGGAGGACCTGAATTCAAATCCAGCCTCAGACACTTAACACTTACTAGCTGTGTGATCCTGGACAAGTCACTTAACCCCGATCGCCAAAGGAAAAATAAATAAATAAAAATACATAATTAAAGCAAGTTCTTGCATGAGATATAGGGGAAAGGATGCAAGAGTTAGCTATTTCACTCAAACAGGCAGGTGTATATATAGCTGCTATTATCAGGCAGAGAATCTCCCTCTTTTTCAGGTTTATTCTGATCAAAAGCAGTATTAGGTTATGTATTCATGAGTATTCTCTGCACCTGTAGTTTTGCTGTCCATAGAGATTCTGTGATCCTCAATAATTTCTCAATATGTGTGGAGGGAAGGAGAGCCTATTGGATGGCTTACAAATAAATAACCAGGGTCTGCCATGTGTCAGGGAACTATCTCTGTGCCCACTTCCTTACATGTTGTTGTTTCACAAGGACAAGTATATATATGTCCACTTACCTTAATACTCCCAATATAAGAGGGTGCCGGGAGAGACCCAGAGGAGTCAACTTCTAACTTGGGAGATCTGCTACTCTAAGTACTTTGGTCATTGTTTTGTATTCTTGGGGAGATAGTAACTGCATCAAGGATCTACTGAGGATGATGTCTCACTATGGGAATTTAGGAAAGTTTAAGTGTGCATGGGAGTTAAAGAATCATCCCTGTTATTTCAATTGCTCTTGCCAGATTCCCAATATTAGTGAATGTATCATTAAAGATAAGTGGAGATAATAAGTAAGCATATGTGAAGTAAGTGACTTCTTTTTGGTCACCTACTGGAGGTAATGTAATATATAGAAAGATCTTTTAATTTTTTTACATAGATCTCTTTTCTGCCAAGTGGGAGTTCAATTTTTTTGGCTTATCACATCCTGGGAGCATGCTTCAATCACTTCTGCTCAGTTCCTATCAGATTATATTTTCCATTTCCCTAATCTGAATGACCTAATTATTCAACACTGTTTGGGAAGATGCTTTGAGAATGAGCATCAGCTGTTCAGAGGGGAGGAAAGCACTGGAAGGCAGAAGAAATCAAATCATCCTCATAGAATCTCAGACTGAGGTTTGGTGAACTGAGGGAAGACCACGTGGAAAACTTAATTGGGAAGAGTACCCTGTTGTTGTCCTGTAATTGACCTGATCTAGCATTTTTAAGAGCTCTGATGCTCTTGGGAGGTTTTGAAATACTAAACCTTAGAGATGTGACAAGCTGTGAGACATGTAGAAATAAGTTGTCCCACATTTTAAGAATTTGTGGGTCTATGTTTCAAAATAAGAATTACTAAGTGTCTTATGTGCCTCCACTGGAAGAAAAAAGAATCTGTTGAGTTTTTCATTTCTGCCCCAGAAGTTTTTATAACCCATATAAAATAAAAATCTATACTTTACAAAATAGGATCTTCTTTATATATATATTTCCTTTTGTAAAATTATATGTATTTAAATACATTTGAAATGTTGCTATAGGTAAATTAGAAATTCTTTTCTAATACTATGAAAAAGGCAAGAGTTTTTATTTTCAACATACACTTTATATTTACTTTGTCTTTTTTTCCCTACTGCACCCCAAAGAACATCTTGTGACTCTTGGGGAGAAATTTGGCACCACTCAACCCTACTACTCTGAAATGAAAATACATACTAACTTTGCTCACTTTGCTGGAATTGGGGGAATCATTTTTAACAGTTTTCAGCTTTTCCTTATTAATTGTACTGCTGATTATGAAAGAGGTATTCATCCTCAAACTTAAGGAAGGACGTTTAAAAGGAGCAATGTTTCCTGGTTTTTTAAACTGTACTCTACGTTGACACCACAATATAGAAATAGATTCACTTTGGAACAAACTACAAATACATTCCCACAGTTTGTGACAACTTCACTGTCTAGCTAGAGAGCTGGGATAGCTTGATTGGCTGGATGATTATAAATCCTGTCCAAGGCGTTCTATTTCCTCAATCAGGAAGTCAATGTCTTGATGAGTTGCTGCTGGATTTGAGATGACCATGCGAAAGAAATTGACTTTATCTCCCAAGGGTTGGTAGCTGACCATTGTGGTTCCATACTCCATCATTCTGGCTTTAATCACAGGGGCAACCTGTGGAAGAGACCGAATGGTTGTGTTTTTCTTCTTGGACAAATGTGGGAAAAAAACATGAATCTTTTTATTTTTTGTTTTGTTTTGTTTTTAGGCAGCTGGGGTTAAGTGACTTGCTCAGGGTCACATAGTTAGTGTCATGTGTCTGAGGCCGGATTTGAACTCAGGTCCTCCTGACTTCAGGGCCGGTGCTCTATCCACTGCGCCACCTAGCTGCCCCCATCTTTTTATTTTTTTGAAACTATGTTTCCTTTAAAAAATTTAGTTCCTTATTTGGTTTCCCTTTAAGGAGTAAATTCTTAGTTTTCTTGAGATTAGATAAAGTTACTGGTTTAACAGTGCAATGTGATTAAGACCCCATGGGTATCATGGTATAGTGATGAGAGCATTAGAGCAAAGATTCTTTCATTTGAGATCTTGCTCTGCCAACTACTAGCCATGGGAAACAAATTATGAGACTTTTGTCACATCTCACACTAACAAGTTAGGTATAGTAGAGTTTTTTACCTTCTTGTGACAGATAACTGATGAGAGATAACATAAGCGATAGAGATGATGAGAGACAGAGAGCTAGTCTTGGTGTCAGGGTTCAAGTCCTATCTCTGATACATACAATTTGAACGATGGTGAACAAGTCACTTAACCTCTCAGGGCTCCTAGGTACCTCTCTAAAATGTGACATTTGTAGAACAGCTGCTGATTTGTATTGGAAGGAGTTTTCTGACCTGGGGTCACTCCACACCAATAACAAAACAAAACAAAACAAACAATCCATTCAACAGTCCAAGTTGTCCATTGGTAGCCAAGAGATCCTGAGATGAATCCCTGTTATGGGTCCCCGTGGAGTATTTGGACAATAGTTGCATAGGATGAAGGGAACAGACAGGTTATGATCTTCATCACTGGAAGAAGTACCCAAGACCACAGATTGTCAGAATATTGAAGTATTACCTTATTGGCTTTGTTTTTCAGAGGGTGCTAGTGGTTTCTTAGGGGAGGGTGTAAATTATTTATTATTATGCAAGAGAGTAGAATGTCTAACAGCTATTCTAACCCAATAAATATAAATACATTAGAAATAAGATTTGGAAAGCCAAATAGGAAGGACAGAAGACAAACAGACCAGTAGTAACTTCCAAGGGCGTTTTAAGTTTTCTGTGCCCCAACTCCATCATATTCCATTTTAAATCTTTTTTTTTTTTCTGTAATGTTTCAGTTTCTAAAAATTATAGTATTCTGGTGAAGTGGAGATAATTCAGAATAAGTATTTACTTTGTCCAACTGGGAGTAGGAATGTGAGGAAGCAGGTAGAGTAACATGGATACATCAAATATAAATCTAACAGAAGTGTAGAACAGATTTGGTTTCACAAAATGAGTTCTGGTCTAACGGCTAAATGTAAGTCTAAGCCTATAAAGCTGTTGTTATTATTGAGTCATTTTTCAGTCATGTCTGACTCTTTGTGAATCCATTTAGGGTTTTCTTGGCAGAGATACTAGAGTAGTTCACCATCTCCTTCTCTAGCTTATTTTACAGATGAGGAGACTGAGGCAAATAGGGTTAAGTGGTCATATAGCTAGTAAATATCTGAGGCCAGATTTGAATTCAGGAAGATGAAGTCTTCCTGATTACAAGCCCAATGCTCTATCTACCACGCCACCTAGCTGCCCATAGCCTATAGAATCAAGTCCCAATTCCTCAGTCTACTATTCAAGGCTCCACTCAAGTCTTACCTCCTTCATAAGGTTCTACATGGCAACATTAGCTAACATTTTCCCCTGACTTTAAAGAACTGGACTTGTAGTCTTTACCTTGGTTCTTTAGTCATTTTGTATATGTACATTTTATCTCTTTAATTAGATTTTTAAGCTTCTTAAAGGCAAGGATTGTCTTTTATATATCAGCATCCCCTTAGCCTAACACAATAAAGAACACATAGTAGGGACTTACTAGACACAAGACTATGCAGAATAAGCACAATAAAGAAATCTTTCTATATAATGGCATAAATTTAAATTCTAGATCCCTAAACAAAAGTTTCAAGGAGGGTCCCTGTCTTTGGCTCAGAAGAAGCGGTGAGGTATAATGGAAAAAGTACTAGATTTGATGTCAGAATACCTGGACTTTAGGTAAGTCATTTGACTTCTTGGGACTCAGTTTCCTCATCTGTAAAATGGTTATCATAATACTTGCACTATTTATTTCACCTGGTTCTGAGGAAGTTCATAAAATTAGAGGATATAAAAGAGTTTTATAACAAAAGCATAAAGTAGTATAAAAGTCAGCTTTGCTAATTGAGAAATGGAAAGGAAAGGTATCCCAGGTAAAATAGGACATTTGTATATGTGTGTATGAGTGTGTGTGTGTGTGTGTATGTGTGTGTGTATGTGTGTGTGTGTGAGAGAGAGAGAGAGAGAGAGAGAGAGAGAGAGAAGAGAGAGAGAGAGAGAGAGAGAGAGAGAGAGAGAGAGAGAGAGAGAGGGGGAGACAGAGAGACAGAGAGAGCGAGAGAGAGAGAGAGCTGCATGTTGGGAGGCTTCTTGGACAGTATGTTCGTAAATATTCCCACTATCAATGTATCTTTCAGTGATCCTAAAACTGAATCTTTGCTTGTATAGTTTCTGCGAGGTAATGTATGTTTTACTGATACACAGGAGAAAAACATCTAATACTGTTATGAATGATAGCACAAGAATGTCAGTCATCCTAGGGACTTCAGGTTTATCTGAGGCATAAGCCCAACAATTTATTTTGCCTTTCAGAAATAGAGAATGTGTTTGTTTTTCTCTCCTAGATATTTAGCTTCTATTAATGAAAATAAAAAATCAAAGTGATAATCGCCATAATCCTGTGATTTCTGAATCCTCATCCCTTTCCATAATAGCTGCCCTGCAGTTTCTATCCTTAAAATGTCTAACACATGAAATCTTTAGTTTAGATTATAAGACCAAATTGGACAAATACACTGGGTGTTCTTGGGCAAATCTAGTTTCCTTATCTATTAAAAGAGAAGGTTGAACTAGATTACTTATGAGACTTCTTCCTACTCTAAACATACTATGATTGATGGAATGGTAGAAAGAGCTTTGGATTTGGCATCAAAAGACCTGGGTCCAAATCCTGACTCTTCTATTTATTTTGTAACTGACCTTGGACTCTGAGAATTAGTTTCTTTATCTGTAAAATTAATAGGCTGCATTTCATGATTTCTAAGGTCGTTTCCTTCTTGGAATGCGCTAAAATTCTGTATGGACTTGTACCCATGCTCAACATTGTCCTCTAATGGTGAGCTTGCATATGGTATGCTCTTCCCACTGGGATGAATGCTGAATCTGAACTGAGATTTGAAACTGGAATTTATCTAGTTGGAGTACTAGGTTCAAGGCAGGGAGTGAACCTCAACAGAGGCAGACAAAAACTAAGTCCTGATGGAAAATACAGTGCTGTGGGATAGAATCACCTGGAAAGTGGAAGTGGAGGGAGCAAGTGAGGCTAAAGACTAGCAAGTGATTGTATGCACAACCAGAACCAGAAATCTCCAATTAGAAAAGGAACTCCAGTTTCTGAGACCAATTTGGGAACTATATGAATATGAAGAAACTTAAGAAACAAGAAAGGATCCCTAATTGTTCTTGAGTTTTAGCTGTTTGTTAGATTTAATGTCTCCAGATGGAGGGATGAATTTATATGAGATCCTTGTAGAACATCTAGACCTTTGCGGCTATTCAAAACACATAAGATACTGATCACAACGGACTTGGCATTAAGTCCCAACTTAATGCCTAAATGGGTAACCCAAGCAAACAGCATCAAATGGCAGAATTTTGTGAAATGTGATCACCTCTGTTTTCTTAGATTAGTGAAAATCAAAGGTCAAAACATTAATCTGTTATCAGTTCACATGCCAGACAGATTTTGGAATAAACAGTATCAAAGTCCACCTGCCTTTGAACCTGGCAAATCCACAGCTGTCTAAATAGATGTGTTGCTTCTGGAAGATGCTGTAAAAGACACAGTGCCAAATAAGTGGAATATCAGTGGCAACTGATTAAACACTAACAATAAGTGCAAAGGGAGAATAAGATTCTGGTGACGTGGATGCATGTATTGAGTTCTCATTCCCTTCTAGACATCAGCAGAATAAAGAAACCCACTGGGAAAAGGCTTCCCTCTCTTTCAAACTGAGAATTCACTGGAGATCTAATCAACAGGAGACCGGCTGGGGCTGTGGAAGTGGAGATGAAGGGCGTTAGGAGATCATTCTTTACAGCTGGTCCATTAGCTTTCTCCTGCTTGCTAAAATAAGGGCCAGTGAACAGTTCTTCTGCTTGAGTCAACATTTGCTTTTTCCAAAGAGGGCTTAATTAAAGTAGCAGGAATTAGGCAGGGGAGAAAGCATAGAAAATTTATTCCTACTGTGTATTAACAAATCATAAGATATTAATACACCTGTAGCTAGCTATAAAGTTTGAAAACAATTTTACTTTGTCTCTCTCTGTCTCTGTCTGTCTCTCTATCTCTGTCTCTTGTCTGTCTCTCTCTTTGTCTCTCTTTGATTTTCTCTCTGTCTCTCTCCCTCTCTGTCTCTTCATGCCCACCAAAAACTCCCTACAGCTAAACTCCTTCTACCAATGCAGATATAAAGACAGACAACTCCTTTCTTACAGGCTTAGAGAGTTGCTTGGGGCACTGAGGTGAAATGTCTTGCCCGTAGTCACACAGCCAGCCTGTGTATATGTCAAAAGCAGGATTTGAGCCATTTTTTTTTCTTATGTCGAGGTTGGACACTCTATCCACTATACCATTTATTTCTCTTAAAGTGCTATAAATGCTACTCATTTTAATAACAACAATAATAAAAGAAGATGAAGAAAACTAATCTTGAACTTTAAAGGCCACGTTCATTAATCAGATTTCCCTTTCCTCCTCTATTACCCAATATTTAAAAAGCATTTACTATAGTGCATACTTCCTAAAAGTACACATCCAATGTTGTCTTTACTCTTTATTTTAGATCCATTCCTACTCATTTGTAAACCCTTCAAGCCATAATGGACTGTATTAAGGCGATAGAAGAGTTGGAGATAATAACTGAATGTGATGAAGACAAAAGGAACCAGAGACATTGGTATCGATGTATCTGTCTTGTGACTCCAGAGCAAGTGTCCTTCAAGACTAAATAATGGTGTTTCTCTGTTGCCACTCATCTGTCCCTACTTCACATGGGTCTATCTACTGTATTACTACTATTGTAGTAATCAGTAACCTATTGCAAGCCCCTTTTCTGCTTCAGTGTCTATCAGAGTGAGCCCCTTATGTGATCCCAATCTTATTTTATAACATGGACAGATTCTCATTAACTGTATTCGTGAAGAATGGCAGAGTAGAGGCTGAACTCTCTGAATATTCCTCTCCAAACAACTTTAAAACAACATGTCAAATAGTTGAGTTCTGGGGTGGCACAGGTCAGGATAAAACATTTTTTTCCAGCCCAAGACAATTTAGGAGGTTGGAAAGAGAGGCCTGGGCCAGCCTGGAGCACATGTGGCAGCAGCAGTAGTTCCGGGCCTTGGAAAAGGCTGCAACAGTAGCAGCTGAAGGAGCAGTTTTAGGGTTGGACAAATGGTCAGAAAGAGATTATAGGGGATGCTGAGCTGGCACTTGGTGTAGGACCACCTGCTGCTTGGCAGCTCCATTATCCATATGCCATCCTTGGTCTCAGTTGCAGGGTGGAGATGAGTGCTTGTGGTTGGTCAAAAGGGGTCAGGGGCCCTGGCTATAGTTTCAGGATAGAGAGGAATGCTAGTGCTTGTGGCTGTGGGGGAACAGGGATCTTTCCTGGGTAAAGACCAGAAGGCAGACCTGAAGAGCAGTGACCATGCCTCTCCTAAGATGACACTACCTTGGAAGCTCCAAGTAGAGCCCCCAGAAAGCTCTGAAAACAGAAGCATGAAAAAGCCTAAAGCTTGGAACAGTGCTTCCCCTTGTCCAGGTGAGCAAAGCCTAACTTTAGCATAAAGCTCAAAGTCAAGAAGTAGACTAAAAAAATGAACAAACAACAAAAAAAGAACCTGACCATAAAAAAAGCTGCTATGGTGACAGTGAAGACACAAACTTGGAAGATGATGATGTGAAAACAGGTACAAGCAAAACCTCAAAGAAAATCCCCTTGCAAATTGGACACAAGCCCAATAAAAATTCCTGAAAGAGTTAAAGAAAGATATAAGAATGGTAGAGGAAAAATTGGGAAAAGAAATGAGAGTGATACAAGACAATTATGAAAAGAGAATCAATAACTTGGTAAAAGAGGCACAAGAAATACTAAAGAAAATAATACCTTAAAAACCAGAATTGGCCAAATAGTGAAAGAAGGACACTTAAGAAAAGAACTCCTTAAAAAGCAAAATAGGCCAACTGGAAAAAGAGGTACAAAAGCTCACTGAAGAAAATAATTCCTTAAAAATTAGAATTGGATAAATGGAGGCTAATGACTGCATTAGACATCAAGAAACAATAAAACAGAGTCAAAAGAATGAAAAAAATAGAGGAAGATGTGAAATTTCTCATCAGACAAACAACTGATCTAGCAAATATATCAAGGAGAGATCATTTAAGAATTATCGGACTACCAGAATATCATGATCAAAAACAAAGAGCTTAGACATCAAATTTCAAGAAATTATAAAAGAAAACTGCCCTGATATCTTAGATCCAGAGGGTAGTACAGAAATTGAAAGAAGCCACTGATCACCTCCCAAGACAAGAACTCTCAGGAATATTATAGACAAATTACAGAGCTCCCAGGTTAAAAAGAAAAAATTGCAAATAACCAGAAAGAAACCATTCAAATAACGTAGAGCCACAGTCAGGATCACACAAGAATTAGTGACTTTCACATTAAAGGAGTGAAGGACTTGGAATACAATATTGTGGAAGGCAAGGCAGCTAGGGTTATAAATAACCTGTGCAGCAAAACAGAGTATAATCCTTCAGGGGGAAAATGGATATTTAATGAAATATAGGAGTTTTAAGCATTTCTGATGAAAAGATTAGAGCTAAATAGAAAATCTGACATTCAAATATAAGACTCAAGAGAGGCATAAAAAGATAAACATAAAAGAAAAATCATGGAGGACTCAATAAGGTTAAATTATTTACATTCCTTTATGGGAAGGTGATGCATGTAACTCCTAAGAATTTTATCATTATTAGGGCCATAGACAAAGGGCATGGGAATGAATTGATTACATTGGGATGATCTAAAAAATGGATGGGTGAGAAAGAAGAATGCACTAGGAAAAAGGGGAAGGGAGAGGAAGAATGGGGAAAATTATCTCACAGAAAAGATGTGCTTAAGAAAGAGCTTTTACAATGGAGGGGGAAAAGGGGATGGTAGCAAGCAATACCTGAACCTCATTCTCATCTGAATTGATCCAGAGAGGAAGTTTTATATATATATATACACACACATATGTGTGTGTATATGTGTATATATGTGTATATATATGTATATATGTGTGTATATATGTGTGTATATGTGTATATATGTATATATGTATGTGTATATATGTATATATGTATATATGTATGTGTATATATATGTATATATGTATGTGTATATATGTATATCTATGTATATATGTATGTGTATATATGTATTTAGGTGTATATACATATACATATAGTCAATTGGGTATAGAAATCTTATTGTTGTTTAGTTGTTTTTTGGTTGTGTCTGACTCTTCATGATCCTGTTTGGGGTTTTCTTGGGAAAGATACTGGAGTAGCTTGTCATTTCCTTCTCCAGCTCATTTTACAGATGAGAAAACTGAAACAAATAGGGTTAAGTGAGTTGGCTAAGGTCATATAGCTAGTAAATGTCTCAGGCCAGATTACACTCAGGAAGATGGGTCTTCCTGACTCCAGGCCCAGCACTCTATCCATTGTGCCACCTAGCTGACAAAAATCTATCTTACCAAAAAGAAAAGTGAGAGGGGAAGGAGATAAGAGAAAGATAGGGGTGATAAAAGGGAGAGAGGGTTAAGGAGGCAGTAGTCAAAAGCAAAACAAATGTTTGAGGAAGAACAGGGTAAAAAGAGAGAGGAAGATAAACAGAAGAAAATAGGATGGAGGGAAATACACAGTTAGTAATCATAACTGTGAATGTGAGTGGAATGAACTCACTCGAAATGGAAGCAGATAGCAGAATGGATTAGAAACCAGAATCCAACAATATGTTATTTACAAGAAACACACTTGAAATAGAAAGACATATACAGAGTTAAAATAAGGGACTATCGCAGAATCTATTATGCTTCAGTTGAAGTAAAAAAAAAATCAGGGCAGTAGTCACGATATCAGACAAAGCAAAAATAAACCTAATTAAAAGAGATAATCAGGGAAACTACATTTTACTAAAAGATGCCATAGACAATAAAGTACTATCAAAAATGTTTACAGCAAGTTTCTCTTATAAAGGCCTGATTTCTCATATATATGTATATATATGTATATATATACATATATATATACACACACATAATAAATATACATATATATACACATATATACATATATATATAATACACACACACACAGACACACACACACACACATATATATATATAAGAGAGGGAGAACTGAATCAAATTCATAAAAATAAGAGCCATTCTCCAATTGATAAATGGTCAAAGAATATGAACAGGATATTTTCAGAAAAAGAAATAGAACCTATCAATAACTACAGAAAAGTGCTCTAAATCACAATTGATTAGTGACATGCAAATTGAAACAATTCTGAGGTACGACCTTATACTATTAGATTGGCTAAGATGACAGAAAAGGAAGATGACTAATGTTGGAGAGGATGTGGAAAAATAGGGACACTAATGCACTGTTGGTGGAATTGTAAATGGGCCCTACCATTTTGGAGTAAAATTTGGAACTGTGCCCAAAGGGCTGTAAAACTGTGCATACCCTTTAATCCAGCTTTTTTCATGTTTGCAGCAAGTTTCTCTGATAAAGGCCTCACTTTATCTCACTTTATATATATTATACACACACATATACATATATATAAGAGAGAGAGAACTGAATCAAATTTGTAAAAATAAGAGCTTTTGTTGTGGTGGCAAAGAAGTGGAAATTGAGGGGATCCCACCAACTGGGGAATGACTAAACAAATTATGGTAAATTGTGCTGTGGAGTCCCTATTGGGGAAAAGCCATAAAACACAGTAAGAAGTGAAAGCCATAACTTAAAACACTATGACTGGTGAAAACCATATCCTAGATAGTGTGATCAGTGAAAGCCATAACACGGACAAAGTGACCAGTTAATGATCAGTACATGACTAGTACACAACCCTGTGTTTGGGCATTTACCCAACAGCCCTGGCTTAATGGCCAAGCTCGGAAATGAGCTCATTACCAAGCAGAAAACCCAAAATATCCACCAATCTGTAGTGAAGCACTCTATAACTCCTCCTCCCTTTGTCTGATTTCTATAATTATCACTGGGGTTTCCTGGGGTTTTCATGGGGATCAATCCATTATTGAGACTGTTTCATCTGGCAGCCACCCCAGACTGGCATAATTACGGTAAGTAATCCCATTGATTAAACTACTATCTATAATCAATCTGGAGCTCCTGGCCTCTTTCTTTGGTATAAAATTAACTCCTCTATTTGGGGAAGCCAAGAATATCCCAGTGCATGGGGATATCGGCCCTTGGGAAGGTACAGAGTTCCCCAGCCAAGGGAATTCCAGACCTCATAGTGCTATCAGAAACGATGAGCAGAATGGTTTCAGAAAAACCTGGGAAGACATATGTGAATCAAGGCAGAGTGAAATGAGTAGAACCAGGAGATCATTGTACACAGTAACAATGATATTGTAATGATGATCAACTGTGAACAACTTAGCTACTCTGATCAATAGTGACCCAAGACTATTCCAAAAGACCCAGGATAAAAAATGCTGTCCACCTCCAGAGAGAGAGAACTAATGAACTCTGAGTGCAAATTGAAGTATAATTTTCCCTTTCTTTTTTTTTTTGCCTTTTCTGTGTGACATGCCTAATATGGAAATAAGTTTTGCAAGATTTCACATATATAATTGATATCATATTGCTTGCCTTCTAAATGAGTGATGTAGGGATTGGAGAGAGAGAATTCGAACATTTTTAAAAAATGTTAAAAAGAAATAAATTTGAAAACATTTATTTGTGAGGATAAGACTATCTATGTCTGGAAACTTGCTTCTGATGTCCAGAGGTCTGTCTTTTTGTTTCTATACACAGGCTGGGTGTAGTGGCTTTTGACCCACCTAACATGGGATACCTTGCCTAGCATTCATAATGGGCCAGTCAGTTCCTTTATTATCAGAAGACTTTCCTGCCACCTTTAGGTTAACAGGTTGCCTAATTAACCTGTCAAGATCTGATCCCCATTATAATTCCTTATTATCAATTAAATGTACTCCCTCTGGCCGGTAACCAACTTTGCCTCAATGGGACTGCTTTGGTCTTAAGCCCTGGCTCTATCTAAGGGTTGGGGAAAGTGGACACTACCCTGGTCCTGTTCTGGCCTCTCTTTAAGTCACATATATAGCTATATACACTATCCCCCTTCAATTCTATGGGCCCTTTTTATTCCTTAGATCTGACCTGCTTCCCTTCAGCCCTTCTCTGGTTAGATTATTTTTGAAGGTCTTTTCATTGAACAAAACTCTTTTCTCAAACATGTTTTTCTCATTCATTTTAGATATAAATGGAGAAAGGTTAAACTTAAAATACATATGTGGTTACATTTCCATTTCTTAGTGACCAGGCAGCTAAAGCAATTATCCAAACAGACAAATGAAAACAGAGAGGTAGAAGAGAGAATTTGTTACGAGTTTCTCAGTATCCTCTTCCAATATTCAGATTGTCAAGAGTATGTTAAAGACTTGATGGTATAACCTTGATTCCCAGGGAAAGATTTCTGTTTCTATCATATGTTATACAATATGCTAAAACCTACATTTGTGATTTTAAAGAGGAAAATCTGAGTTCAAATTCTACCTCTAACAATTGCTGGCTATATAAATGTAGATAAATCAATGAGTTTCAATTTCCTTGTGTGTAAATTCGAATATATGCAGGATTTGTTTGTAATTTGTAATCACTGTTTGTAATTCCTGATATGGGAACTCCTTATGCCAATTACAGATCTAACCCAACTCATCCCAAGATAGAAAATAAGTCCTATGGATTTTCCTGAGGAACACAGAGGTTAAGTAACTTGCCTAGGGTCACACCACTAGGAGAAGGAAGGGCAGGATTTGAATTCCGGTCATCTTGACTTCTAGCCTAGCATTCCATTTGTTACTTTTTACAGTCAGTTGTAATCAGGGGTTAATAATGTTTATTTGAAATATCTATCTATCTGGGTTGTTTTAAGCCTCAAATCAAATGATGTATGTAAAGTGCTTTGCCAACTTTAAAGTGTCATTCAAATGAGCCATTGGATAAATTTCGTAATCTTCATCTTCCTTCAAGGATCAGCTCAGATGCTGACTCCCCCTTCTCTGATCTCTCATTTTTAATGCTTTCTTTTGGCTCAGTTGTTACTTCACTGCTTAGTCTAATCTCTCCCTAATCCCCTTCACATCCTACCTTGTATTATATTCATCTGTGTACAAGCTTTACCCTTCCAGGAGAATGTAAGTTTCCTGAGGACAGATACTGTTGTGTTTTTGTCTGTCTTGCTGGGGCCTAACATAGTGCCTTGAAGATAGTAAGTCCTTAATAAATGTTTGTTCGGTTGAATTGATTCTTCCCCTAGTTGGTGGTTTCATTTAGGAAAAGAAAAAAGAACGGACTCATCTGACTCTAGCATTCTTGTTAAAATAAGTAAAGTCAGTTACTAATAAAGGCAGTTTTTATAATTTAAATAAGAAAACATCATTCCTGACACCGTCAGGAAAATCACAGATTTTCCTCTCATATAATTAATGTTCTTCTCATTTCTTCTCAAGCGACTCCTTCCAAGAATATGTCTGT
Organism: Phascolarctos cinereus; assembly: GCF_003287225.1. Classification (NCBI taxonomy): domain Eukaryota; kingdom Metazoa; phylum Chordata; class Mammalia; order Diprotodontia; family Phascolarctidae; genus Phascolarctos; species Phascolarctos cinereus. Next base: position 64,171,625 of record NW_027555514.1, on the reverse strand, counting down.
CATCTCTCAGATCATTTCTTAGGGGTTTGGATTCATTTTTAACGGCTTACCTTCTCTCATCTGCCTGTTACCTGACTTTTGGTCTTGCCACAGAAAGACAGAGAAGGCCAGAAGTCTGTTCAAGTTTGAGGTGAGAGGCCAGATCACAGGAACTTTTAACCTTGAACTTGAACAGGCCTTTGGGCCCCTCAAGGCTTTCTTGTCATTGTCACTGTAAGTGGGACCAAAAAGCAGATTATTCATCCAAGCTAAAATAAATTTCCAATTGATAATTCAAAACAACCTGCTTTTAGCCACAGTCTTCAGAAGAAGATGAAACCTATACTAATTTTGGAAATGATTAAAAAAAGACCCACATACAACTTTTCATTTCTCAGATTATTTGGGGGAGCAAATCTCTGATAATTCAGAAGGAAAAGAAAGTATTTTTCTCAAAGTGAAATTCTCCTTCACTTCTCCTACTTTCTCCCAACTGTGACCTCACAATTCCTGCGCTTGACGAGCACTCCCATAGAAGAGGGAACATGAGGTGCCATCTCATACGAGTTTCTGCTCCAAAAGTGTGTTTGACTCACTCACTGGATGGGTACTGCCCTGTAGCAGAGTTTCTGAAAAGGCCCACTGTCCACACAATCCCTCAGAGAGAGGTTCTGCAGGCCAGCTTTTGTTTTGTATGCTACCTGGAGAAATTGAAGGCAGAGTAATAACTTGTTTCAGGTTCCTTAAGAATCAGGTAACGAGCTTAATAGGAACTGGGCTAGTTCTCTAACACAAGGGAGGTAGCTCCCCACAGTTTGTAGGTGAGGACCTGTGATTTCATTGGTGAAAGGAATTTGTAGCGAAGACACTTTTCTATCAATAAAGACCCCCGATTTTCTACAACTAGTAGTCTCAGAGAAGAGGATCTTAATCTGGGGGCTATGACCTTATTTAAAAATTTTTTTTTTGATAACTGTCGGTATAATAGGTTTCATTTGTCATCTTAAGTATTTTATTCTATACATTTAAAAACATTGTTCAGGGGCAGCTAGGTAGCATAGTGGATGGAGCACAGGCCCTGGAGTCAGGAGGACCTGAGTTCAAATCTGGCTTCATACACTTACTAGCTGTGTGACCCTGGGCAAATCATTTAATGCTGTTGCCTCAGTTTCCTTATCTGTAAAGTGAGCTGGGGAAGGAAACTACAAACCACTCCAGTTTCTCTTCCAAGAAAATCCCAAATGAGGTCATGGAGAGTCAGATATGACTGAAACAACTGAACAGCAGTAACAGCAAATCATGTCACTCCAAATCTTCTGTTTCCTAGGCTCAGTGCCCACAGTCCTTTCAATGAATCCTCATGTGGCATGATCTCAAGGCCCTTCACTGTCCTGGTCCCCTTCCTCTGGACACTATCCTGTTATCAGTTGCCTTCCTGAAAGGGGCTCTATTGAGCTGCACACAGCTGAGTTTTCTTATGGTCTTACCATGAATACTTCAGTTAGAGACACTAAGGCTGTATTCTGTTGCTGCCTGTCTAGAGCCTGCGAGCCAGCTTCACTTCAACATTCCATCCCTGTACCTGCTGCCATTTTAATGCTCTAGTTACGGCAATGGAGGAAGGGTGATTACTTAATTAATGACACAATAAATTCTCCTGTAAGCACAGGTGAAGTAAATGAAGGTATTGAGAGCACAGGCATTTTCAGGTTTCCTCAAATCACTATTAACAAGCACTCTATGCTTACAAAATAGTTTACAACGACTCAAGTGGAAAAACCAATGTACAGATGTCAACATTTCTCTTAAATACTGTCCATCATGTGTATGCATACATACATACATAAGTAGAAAACCCAATATACATATCATAGGAACTCATGCATCATTTACCTTTGAGAGGCGACTCATTCTTTCTTCATTGTCTTCCAAGTGCCGTAAACTTGGGGGGATATACCAGAAGCAGACGTTTGTGTGCTGAGGCTACATGGGAAAAAATTCAAACAAGACTTTGCTTCATAATTAATATTTAAAGCAGGTTAGTACCAATGACTAAATCAGCATTCTTTGATTTATGCTCTGTGAGACACCTACTGATCACTGGTATGTTAACAGTGAATTTATTTAATGAATGAATGACAGGATATGCTATATATGTGATGTTTGGAATAAATTGGGAGATCTAGGTATGGTGGCACACATCTATAACCCCAGCTACTAGGAAAGCTAAGGTTGGTGGATCTCTTGCGCTCAGGAATGCTGAGTAGCAGTAGGCCACGCTCATTAGGTGTCTGCACTAAGTTTGGCATCGATATACAAGCCCATCTGAGATGGTGAGGGGGTACCGGTTTGCCTAAGGAAGGGACAAACTGACCCAGGTCTGAAATGGAGCAGGTCAAAGTTTCTGACAATCAGTAGTGGAAATGGGCCCATGAGTAGACCCTGCACTTCCAGCCTAGGGTGAGATAGAGAGATACAGTCTTTATGGTTTTTTTTTTGTTTTTTTTTTGCCTAGGCAATGGGGTTAAGTGATTTGCCTAGGGTTACACAGCTTGTAAGTATCAAGTGTCTGAGGTCCCTTTGAACTCAGGTCCTCCTGACTCCAGGGCAGGTGCTTTATCCACTGTGCCACCTACCTGCCCTGAGATATACAGTCTTTAAAAAAAATCAGGAGACATCAACCCAGTAATATATCTTTATGGCCTCAATCTATTTGTCCTATAAAATATAGTATGGGGAGTTGATGTGAGATACCTATATTGAGTAATGGACTTGCATGTCTATGTGGCATATGGAAAAACTATTCCAGAATTAATGGGTACAGAAGGGGCAGAAATTAGAAAAACCACACTGGAAAACAGGAAAACAGACTATACATTTTCCCCTATCTTACTTCCTGTGTCTAATTAGTTCACAAGACCTACAGGACCTATTGATTTACTTTCATATCTCTCTCCATGTCTGTCCGTTTATTTTTATTCTTACTGCTACCATTCTAGACCCTCATCATATCTCATCTGGATTATTGTGATGGCCTCCTAACTGGTCTTCCTTGATTCCAGTCTCTCCCCTACCTAATCCATTGTCCATAGCTAATGAAATGATATTCCAAAGGCATAGATATGGCCATGCTACTGTCCTGATCAAAAACCATTTCATTACCCACTGTTGGCCCCAGGATAAGACACAAACACAAACACAAAAGCAAAGCCCTCCATTTAACTCCCTTTATATTCCGACTTCAACTTACTTTTTCAGGGTGCTAACAGTGTCAGGGGAGGAAGGAGGTGTGGAATAAACAGAATTTAGCAACCGATTGTACATGGAGGATGAGAGAGTGAGGAGTCCAAGATAACCTCTAGATAAGAGTTTTTGTAACCTCTGCATCTCATGAATATACCATTAAAGTGACCATTCTGGATCATAGAACCTACCATCCCATGCACTGTTTCCTGGACATGATTTACCCAAGGCACAGATAATTTATCATTTGGAGCAAAGTTAGGATTAAGTAAATCAAATGACAGCCATACCTTCCCATCAAACACCATTTCATATCCTTCTCTGTTTTTTATGAGATTGTATAAATACTCTGCCAGCTCCAAACACTTGTCAATCTGTGCTTCAAATCCGGTGGTCCCCTAAGAGAAGGAGCATAAAGTTTAGTTAGCGCCTGATGGGGGAAAGGTAGCTCTCAGTCTGAGCTGGAAAAAAGTCCAAGCAGATTCCAGAAACCAAACTCCTACTTTACAGCCTCTGTAGTGCCTTCCTCTCAAGTTTTGTTTCTGGAGCCCCTGGAAATAGCTTTGCAAATATATAAACTAGGCAGTGTGGTGCAGTGGAGAGAGCTCTGGATTTGGAGTCAAAGAATCTGGGTCCAGATCCTAGCTTTACAACTAACCAGCTGTGTAGCCCTGAGCAAGTTGATTAGCCTTGCTGGGCCTCAGTTTACTTGTCTGTAAAACGAAGGGGTTGGACTGGATGCTTTTAAAGTCCCTACCATATCTGTACCTATGATCTTAATTCTAAGTAGCTTTGATTCCCTACTGATTAACCCTAAGACATCACGCTCTTGAGAACTGCTTTTAAAATGATTTGTCTCCTTCATCCTTTAACATTTATTGAGTGCCAACGGAATGACTTAGAAAATAGCTGCTTCCCATAACAGGAGCACTTAACGTTTTTCTAACAATAATTAAACCGAGGCGGATAACTCGAAGTGATAACTTTCCTGTTTATAGCCTAACTTTATGTGGTCTGGCTGGGAAAAGACACAGACATATGTCATTGTCTCTTAACAAATCAAACAGAGTCTAAGTCAAAGGGATGTGACATCTTATTTTCTGCAGAATGCTCCCTCAACCCCTTAGACCCAGGATAATAGTGGGTTCTAGTTTAGCCCTGGTGGAACACAGGGTTTTAGCCTAGCTCTGGTGTGCCATCATTGGATGTTCTGATTGCTTAGGATTAATCTAGAAATGTGGGTCCACTTACCATGGACCTTGGGATGACCAAACATTTCTCTTCCAAGCTGGAGCTTTGGACCACTGTGGATGGATGTGAATCTTAAGAAAATCAGCTCTAGGGCTATAGAGTGGTTATGACCAAGGCCAGGATGAGTCAGTAATTAAGGGAGAAAGATTAGGCTTCAGAATTAGTCCTGTTCCTGTTTCTGCCATTAACTCATTGTGCGACCCTGGCCAAATCATTTAACCTCCATGGACCTAAGTTTCCTTATTCATTAAATACGTAACACTTTACTTACCATAAAGAAATATTTGCTATAATTGGTAAGCTTTGGATGAAATCAGTCAATTAACATTTACTAAGAACGTACTTGTGTGCTAGGGCTAGGCACCGGGATAGAAGTAAAATTGCCTTGGCACTCAAGGAACTTGCATTCTAGCATTTTAATTAAATATACAAACACTAATAATAACATTATAAATATAATATAAAATTATAATAAATAAAATAATTAAAATAAATAATTAAAATATTTTAAACGTTTTTAATATGCCCTTTTTTCTGATAAGCTGTGGGAGATGATGTTCTATGACACCAACATATAGCTTGCATATTTTCCTACCAGCATTTTCAAAAGTTCTATAATTAAAATAAATTTTGAGCTAGGAGAGACCTCAGAGGTCATCTAATTGAACCCCCTCACCATGAGGAGGAAGAGGAGGAGAAGATTTATTACATAGATGTACCAGGAAGAACTGCAGATGTTAGGTGACGCTGCTAAGTCTCTTAGCCATTCCTATTTCTCTCCTTCTCTTTCTATCCTTTGTCTCTCATCTCAACCTCTTGTTTGGAGAGAAACACTCTGGAAGCTGGTGTCCTTGCCTATAGAAAAATACTATCAAGTATTCACTTGCTGGTAGTCCCAAATACTTGATGCAATGGACTCCTTACCTATGGCACTTATAATTCACTTTGTAAGTGGGAAGTAAGGGCTTATTGAACGGAACGTATACAGTTATGCAAGTGAACGTACCAATTTATGCTCAATAGCAGACAAACATTGGTCTCTGAAACTTACTTACTGTAAGAAATCTGGTAGTTACCCACGAAGCCATGGGGCAGGAGGAAGACAAGAAATGCCATGACTACTATGGGTCCTGGCAGCTCAGCTGGTTTGCAAAACACCTGCTAAGTCCTAGAATTCTCTCACATCTGCAGATAAAATTGCTGGATCCCTGAAGCTAAGATGCCTGCAACAGGAATTCTGATAATAAATATTGAACTGATTGTCGACCACCTGTGATCCTCCGGTAGGATGGAGCTTCTGGAAGGCAGAGACTCTCTCATTTTTATATTTAAATCTCCAGTACCAGCACAGTGCCTGGCATGTAGTAGGGATGGGGACAGGGATGGATCTGTGATTTCACTCATACTGGGGCTAGGGAATCCCTCTACCTCTGATAAAGCCCTCATTTCTCAAATATATAGAGAACTGAGTCAACTTTATAAAAATACCAGTCACTCCCCAATTGACAAATGGTCAAAGGATATGAATAGGCAGTTTTCAGACAAAGAAATCAAAGCTATCTATAGCCAAATGAAAAAAATGTTCTAAATTACTATTGATTGGAGAAATGCAAATCAGTACTTAGAGTCTTAAGAAGGTTGTCTACAGCAGAGGTGTGAAAGAGGCTAGCATTCCCAAGTGTGGCTGAACCAGATTAAAATGTAATTGGGAAATATTTTACAAAATAAATAAAAATACGACAGAATATAGATAATGTTAATCTGTGGTTTTCTATGTCAATATGCAGCCTGCAGGGATCCTTATGTACAGATTAGTGTCCTTTTGAGACCACTGGCCTAGAACACTAAGACTTGTGAAGTGAGTTGTTAAAATGCTTGTCCAGGGTCATACAGTCAATACGAGGTGGGACTTCAACCCAGGTACTCCTGACTTTGAGACCAGCTTTTTATTGTAAGAGGTTTTAGAGGTCAAAGTCAGAGTATCAAAGGTGAGATTTGAAGCTAGGGCTGCCTAACTCTATCTTATTCAGTCTAGCAGGCCACCTCCATGCAGCTGTATGTAGACATATTAATAGAAAATTACTGTCTATCTATCTATCTATCTATCTATCTATCTATCTATCTATCTATCTATCCATCTGTCATCTATCTATCTATACACACATGTATAATTGAGGTTCATGAGATTTAATGCTGGAAAGTGTTAGTAATTATCTAATCTAGCTTTCTTTTTTATAAGTGAAGAAACCTAAGGCCCAGAAAAGTTGATTTATCTGCCCAACATCATACACGTAAGTAGCAGAGATAGGATTTGAATCCAGGTTCTCTGGCCTCAGATCTAGTGTCCTTTCTACCACCCATGCTGCCTTAAATTGGTAATAAAATATGTAGTTAGTTCCTATTAAGTAGAAAGTATTATTAATCCCAAATCCCATTCCTCAATTATGTTGGACAAGAAACATTTATTAGATTATTATCATTATTCAACTTGATTTTCTGGACCCAGTTCTGTGGTGTGTAATAAGAATCAACTTCTCTTGGGAAAGGAGCTTAATTCTCTGGGTCAACATGAAGAATTCTTATATAGCATGTATCCCTCCAACTTCCCATCTACCTATGGAAGAATTGGCTTAATTGTTACTATTATTATTATTATAATACCAAATTAGATAACCTATATAAAGCACTTTGTAAACCATAAAGTACTTTATAAATGTTAGCTTATGTTTATTATTGTTGTTATTATTATTATTTTGAATAAGGGTTGGTTCTGTAATTTTATTGGTGTTACAAACTCCTAGGTGAGGAAATTCCCTCGGGTACTAATGCAGATAAGCACTTTTTCTGTAGCTAAGAACATTGGGAGGTTAAGTGACTTGCCCAGAGTCACACTGCCAGTATATATCATCAGAAGTAAGACTTGTCTTCATGGATAGTTTTCTATCTGCTATTCTATCCATTATTTTTATACACATCCAAAAATACTGGTTCATTTAAAAGATACAAGTGGAAATAGTTACATTCTAGATGTCAAGATACATCCTTTAACCAATGTCAACCTATGTCCTGGAAAACTCTAAAAACATTTGGCTGGAAACAATTCTGCAGCTGGGCTGTATCTGCTCACTCCTTTTCCTTTCATGGTTTCTTGCTGTTTTACAGCTGCCTAAATACAGGGTCTTTTGTTTTTATTTCAACTTCATCTGGTCAGGCTTTAGACGCCCACCTGATGTACTCAGTGACACCTGAATTAGTTGTGCCAGACCTTACTGTGAAGTTCCGTGCTGAAGGGCACTCACACGGAATATTACCAGCAGGGGCGGAAGAACCATTAAGGAACACAGACTCCATGTTCATGTAGATGTCTTAAGTAATCACCATAATCATAAAAACAATGTAGAAAAGAGAGACAAAAAAAATCGTGGTACACTAACTAAAAATGAGTAACCTTGGACAGCATTTGGAGATCAAGTTTCTGCTGAAAACTCAAAGATAGTAACATTCTTCTTGTAATTTATATCAACCAACTGAAGAAAGAGTCTGTTTATTAAAACAAAACAAAACAAAAAAACACAGCCAAAGAGAGTCATTTGTATTCCTGGTCTATGTGTATTTGTTTGCCCATGAGTACAATTTGTTTGCTGCTGTGATATAGTGGATAGAAAGTTGGGCTTGGAATCAGGAAGACCTGGATTCAAATCTCGCCTCTGATACACACATTTTATATATGACCATCTCTGGCAGGTCCCCTAGTCTCTCACTACCTCAAATAACTCTAACAATTTGCATCTAAAGTGCGAGTTTCCATGCAGGAAATACTCCACACGGATAGAATGACAAGTCCAGACCACCTACCTCTGCCCCCTAGAAAAAACCCATGTATGTATGCAGTTACTAATAGAATGAACTTTAATTGTACAGAGCAGAGTAGTAGGTGGCTGAAGGTTCTCACAGCAATATTCTGCTTCGTTCACTGATCTAGGCACACCGAGAGAAAATATAATACACTATTCTATAGCTATAAGAATAATTAACACACTTCAAAAAATACCTCTTTGTTTAAGATAATTGCAATCACTGCTCACAGAATGCAAAATTGGACCAGGTGGGCTGGCCACTGATTTGTCATGTTTAAGTCAGGAATCTGGTTAAAATAAAAACCATCTTTGGGCTTTTCTGGCCTGATTACATTTAAACATAATATTTATGCTGTTAGCTACAATTAGGCCCAGTTAGTGCTGCACATTTTCAGCTCTAGAGTCAAACTTTCAGAGAGACAAGTGATTCGCTTACAGTTAAAGTCCTATAAAGTAAACAGAAAAATAGTATAGAAGATGGACGATTAAGTACTTAGGGTTGTTTTTCTTTAAAAGCTCAGTGGCCCTTTCAATGCCACAAATGAGCTTTTGTAGCATTTTCCCCTTGCTCTCCAAAGGTATAATTTATGGCCTTACATTAATCTATCCCAGTGTTCAATCACTAGGTAAAAACAACAAAAACAGGGAGTCCTGTGTTACAGATCAGAATGGATTCATTTTCTAAAGAGTTAGCAATAGATGCAATTTGTTATTCATTTTAAAACACGCACACATACACACAAAGGTGATTATATTCTGCCCCGTAGAGGGTATGAAAAAAAAAGGCACACACACAACTGGACATAAGGAATTCAATCTTGGGGGAGGCACTTTCAATCCAGAAACTAATATATCACGTGGCATAATGGAGCTGATCAGATCTGGTTTCTATCTGTAGAGAACAACCAAAAATCTCACGTTTGCTTACCTTTGCCCTCCACATTAGCCATAATTTGAAAACATCAACGTGGCGCCCACATTGTAAAGCCTTGTCTCCAGTATCATAAGACAAGTCATAGTGTTTATCTTGTTGAAAGAGGTAGGAAGCATGCATCTGGTTGCAGCTCTGCATCAACCCCTTAAAGAGACAGGGAGAAAGCAAAAGAAATCCCATCAAATTTGCTAATACTTAGGGTTGAAATAATAATAATAATAATTAAAAAGTCCTGCTGTTGTGACAAGTGAGGTTGCTTATGACCTGGAAAATGAAGGCAGAAGGATTCATGCTATGAGATTAAAGAGAAAAAATGGGAATAATTTTTCTCAATAGCAAGGACATGGACACAGTTGGCTGTTGAATTAGTTTTATGTATAGTAAGTGGACCTAGAGTCAAATGTTACTGGACTATAACCATACATATGTGCTTATGCTTTCATTCTATCCTTAAAGATTAGGCCTTTATAACAAGAAATCATGATAACCTTTTAGTAGAGTGAAAAGTATCCTTATCAAACTTAATTGCTCATTATATTATAATGGGATTTTGTGAGAAGCAAAGATCTTAGTACCTTAGTACCCTAACCTTGTCATGCAAAATGGGTAGTGATGATAAGCATTTGAATTGTCCCAAAGGATAGTGTAAGTCATGCTTTCTGTTAAAAAAAAAAAAGTGTTTTGTTTTAATCACTTCCAATTTCTTCACTAAAAATTACCTAATACTTTGTAACTTGTCATGAATCCCAAGAGGCCTTTGTCTAGTCTTTTTATACAAAGTGCCATAGTGCCTTTTGGAGTATGTTTTCTTCCTGAATCATGAATAGATAAGAGTCCCTTAAAAAGTGGAACTGTTTTTCAAAATAAGTAATGAAATTAGACCCCGGACTATTTTTTTTTAATTAAACTAAACATACAATGGAATAAAAACTTGAAGATAGAGCCTGTAGATATGAATATGCAGGCTAAGAATGAACAAAACCTATACCTATCTTATAAACCAAAGTCCATTTTGTTCTTTGGACTCCATTTTGACTTGAAAATAATCAGATTATTTTTAGAATGAACAAAAAGAAATCACATGCAATATTACAAAAGGTATGGATGAAAATAGACTAACTGGGGCAGAAAAGACAACATGTCTGAGGAATAAAGATAATAATAGCTAGCACCGATAGAGCACTTTAAATTTTGCAAAGGGCTTTACAAATATTATCATTTTATCCTCGTAACAACCCTGGAGATACCCCCATTTTACAGAGGAGGAAGCTGAGGCAAACAGGGTTAAGTGACTTGCTTGTGGTCACATAAATGGAAAGTGTCTAAGGAGGGATTTGACTTCAGGACTTCCTGACTCTAAGTGCAGTACTCTCTTTGCTATGATACCTGGCTGCCTATTTAGAGCCCATTTAGGCTTCCTACAGAGATGGAAAAATATTAATAACCAACTTTTATAAAATGTTTTAAGTTTTTCAACAAGCATTAATTACTCATCTTCCATGCCTACTGTGTGTCAGACACCATCCTAGGTGTTGAGCATATAAAGACAAAAGTGAAATTGTCCCTGCCCTCATGGCGCTTACCTTCTATTGAGGGAAAGCAACATCTTCATACATAAGTAAATACAAACCACATACGAAGTAGATACCAAGTTGTTTCTGAGGCAGAATTGCTAGTAAATGGGGGAGGATAGGTTTCATGTAGGAAGTAAAACTTAAATCGAGCTTTGAAGGAACCTAGGGATTCTGGGAGGTGTAGGTGAGGAGAAGGAGGGCATTCCAGACAAGGAGGACAGTCTATACAGAGGCAGAGATGGGCATGTTGAATAGAGGAATCAGGCCACTTTGCTTATAAGATGGAGTATGTGAAGGAGAGTAATATCCAAGAAGCCTGAAAAGGTAGAGTGGAACTGTCCTGAAAATGGTTTTTAAATGTCAAACAGAGAAGCTTCTGTTTTGTGTTGGAAGCAAGAGGGAACCATAGGAGTTTCTTGAGCAAGGGTGTGACATGGTCAGACCATGCTTCAGGCATATTAATCTGGCTACTGTGTGGAAGATGGATTGGAGATAGGAGACAATTTAGGAAGGAAGGCTAATTTGGAGACTATTCTAATCATACAGACAAGACTGATGTAAGTAGTATAACCATTATTGCCCCCATTTTGTGGATAAGGAAATGAGACTCAGGACAGTTAAGTGGTTCACCCATTGTCATACTTTTAGTATCAAAACTGGGATTTTGAACACAGGCTCTTGACTCCAAGCTGAGGACTCTTTTCACTATTCTCCTGTGGTGCTTTTTACTATATAACATTCACTTCTATTCCATGGTTGCAGACTGCACAACTAACCCCAGGTATGTAACCTCATAGATATGTGTCACTGATCATAATAAAGACTGGCTAAGAGTGGGAGTAAATTAGCATGATCCAGCATGCCTAATGGAAACCCAGTTCAAAGAATATGAATGCTTGGTGATGGTCAGTGACATTGACATTGTCTTTGCATAAAAACGTCAGGAAAAACTGCTGAAATGTCTTCTCTAAAGACATTCTCCCAGTGGAAGGGGGCAACCCTGCATGAAGTTTGTTCCACTGAACACTATGGGTGTCTCCAGAATGTGTGTGTTGGCACTGGTGCTGACACTGAGGAAAGCCTGCTAAGCTAACCATATTACCTTTACCTCTCTGAATCTCAGTTTCCTTATCTGCAAAATAGGAACAATGAGGCTTCCATAACCTGGCTCATGTGAAGAAAATGCCTTGAAAACATTCAAATGCCTTATGCATTTGAGCTGCTATCATCATTACTAATACTAATGTAGACAATAATAATGATAAATATAGGTGCTTTTTCCTGTTAATTAGTTGTTAGAGAGCAACAAATACTGAATCAGAGACAGCCCCTCATCTGAACCATTCATTTCAGCCAATTCTAAATGCATATGGCTCCACAATAAATATAAAGGACAGATTCTCCACACTTGATAACTCGATTTTCCTTAAGTGCAGATTTGACCATGTTACTCCCTTGCTCAAAAAATTCCAGAGGCTCCCTATTACCTCTAGGATAAAATACAAAGACCTCTGTTTGACATTTAAAGACTTTGCCAGCCTGGGCCCACCCTTTGTTTCTAGCTTTATCTATCCATTACTCTCCTTCCCTCACTCTTCGGTCCAGCCAAATTAGCCTTCTTGTAGTTCTTCACGCATAGTGTCCCATCTTCTGTCTCTAGGCCCCTTCACAGACTGTCCATGTGGCCTGGAATGCTTGCCCTCTTCATCTCTCCCTCTTACAATCCCCTAGGTTGGTCTCATTTTATTATTGTTGTTTAATCATTTCAGTCGTCTGTCTCTTTGTGACCCCATGTGGGGTTTTCTTGGCAGAGATACTAGAGTGGCTTGCCATTTCCTTCTCCAGCTCATTTTATAAGTGAGGCAAACAGGGTTAAGTGACTTGCCCAGGTTCGCACAGCTAGGAAGTGTCTGAGGCTGGATTTGAACTCAGGAAGATGAGTCTTCCTGACTCCATGCCTGGCACTCTATGCACTATGGTGCCCCCACGTGCCTCTTTCAAGACTTATCCCAAATCCCATATTCACAAGAGGCCTTTCTTAGTCTATCTAACTGCAAGCATTCTCTCTCTGAATTAACCTGTCATCTACTCTGTAAATATCTTGTGTGTACCAAGTTATTTATATGTTGTTTCCTCCAGGAAAATGTTAGCTCTTTGAGGTGAAGGGCAGTGTTTTTGCCCTGCTTTGTATCCCCAGTACCTAACACAATACTTGTTACACAATAAGCAGTTAACAAGTATGTTTTGATTGATTTTTTAATCTGGAAAAACGAGACTGAACATTATGGAATTATAGTGACCAAGTCGGGCCCTATAGAAAACATGAGAAAATGTACTTCCCTCTCTTCTCCGTGGAAATGGGGAACTTTGAGGGTGGAATATTGCATAAACTTTCAGATTCATTTGATATGTTCGTTAGTTTTGCTGAATTTCTTTTTTGTCTCTTGATTTTTTTTTTTGTTACGAGGGGTGGTTCACTACATAGGAGAAGAGGAAAGGATATTCAGAAATAAAAGTGATATAAAAGTAAATGATATTAAAAATTGAATTTAATAATAATAATAGCTAATATTTATATAGGGCTAAGACTTTACAGATTTATCTCAATTGATCCTCACAACAATGCTGGGGGATAAGTGCTGTTATTATCCCCATTTTACAGATGAGGAAACTGAGGCAAACAGGTGAAATGACTAATTACACAGCAAATAAGTATCTGAGGCTGCATTTGAACTCATGTCCTCCTCATTCCAGGCCTAATGATCTATCTATTGTGACACCTAGTTGCCTCTAAAATAATTCCCATTTGGAAACCATGCCCATCGAAATGGCAGGGTCTTCTAAAGCTATGACTGAATATTAGGTTTGGTCTTCTCCCCCTTCCTACCCTTCAGAGTCTTCTGAGCTTAATTCTTCAGAGGTTCTTGGGAAAAACAACTTAACCAGAGTGTGAATACGCTCTTCAGTTTTGTTGTCATTCAGTCATTTCAGTCGTGTCCAACTCTCTGTGACCCTATTTGGAGTTTTCTTGGCAAAGATACTGGAGTGGTTTTCCATTTCCTTTTCCAGCTCGTTTTACAGATGAGGAAACTGAGGCAAATAGGGATAAGTGACTTGCCCAGAGTTACACAGCTAGTAAGTGTCTGAGGCTAAATCTGAACTCAGGTCTCCTTTTGTCCAGGCCTGATGCTTTATCTACCGCACCATGTAGCAGCCCCCGTTTTGTCTATAACCATCATCTAATTTCCATATGCACCATTTATGTCCCATTTGGGAGAGAATGTTCTGAAGGAATAAAAATGAAACCAGCCAAAACCTACCTCTTCTCTAACCAGCAGAGCCGAGCACTGCAAGGGAACGCCCATCATCTTGTGAGGGTTCCATGTCACGGAGTTGGCCCTGAAATAAAATCAAACCATGTAAGAGAAAAGCTTCACTGAGAGAGTCTCAGGTGACTAAAATTCTATGGGCATGGCTCAGGATTCCAAGGTACTCCTTCCCGTTCCTGGTGTGTCATGCTTACAACAACAACAAGCATTTATATAGCTCTTTAAAGTTTGCAGAATGTTTTGTGGGGATTCAAGAATTGTCCAATCTGCAAGAAAAACCACTGAGGCAGAGCTCTGAACCAGTGGCACTTTATTAAAGGGTCCATGGCCCCTGCTGATGAAGTGGACCTCGAATCTTTCTCATAATCTGAGATGCCCCCTTCCTCCAGAGCCTTGATAGCTGAACAATGCAGATGAAGTAAACTAAAAGTACAACATCTCACTGGGCGATAGGCCTTGCCCTTCACCCTCCAGGAAGGTCTCACAAAATACAGAATCCCATTGGTTGACAAATGGGCTAACGGGCAGACCTTGACAGACCTATCTTGACCTTTGAGGAGGTCCTGATGAGCACGCCCATGGGTAAGCTGGCAACCAGGGTCACTTGTTGGTCAAGTGCTCATGGTCATCCCCCCATGTTCCCCATGCAATAGAGAGATGACAAGGGACAGAGGAGCAACAAAAATAGCTGGGGAACTTTCCATGAAATTGAGTCACCTCTGCCATGCTGGGCTTGGCTTAAACAAGGGTGGAGGTCCTCTAGTTAGCTTCCTGTGATCAAGCAAGTGAATTTACCATCTGTAGTTCTCAGCTCTGAGGCCTACTATCAGAACTTATAATCATCACCCCAATGGAATTGTATCAAACTAATTAATACTGATTGGAATAAAATAGAGGGTCAATAAAATAGGGATCCAATTAATCATCTATCACAGTTTCATATGCATTATTTTATTTGATCCTCACAACAACCCTATGATGTAGGTGCTATTATTACTTTCATTTTACACAGGAGGAAATTAAGCCTGAGAAAGGTTAAATAATTTGCCTGGAGTCATACAATCAGTATATATCTGAAATAGGATTTGAACTGATGAGGCCCAACAAACATGACTTGAATTTAAATTCTCTGTCTTGACACATAAAGAGCAGAAAGATCATGGCAAGAGAAGCAGATAAAGTGCTTCCATATGGGCGGTGAGCACTCACATTTGTAGGTACTTATTCAGTCTTCCCTGGGGCACTCAAAGGACCAGTGAACAGAGGAAGAGAAGAAGAAATATGCCCATTTCTGGTTTGGGGTCCTTAATAAGATTCGGAGCTCAGGGAAGCCCAACATTCCCTGGTAGCAGTCTGTTCCTTTCAAAGTCAGTACATGACTCTCCTCTGGGAGAAATACCCAAAGCAAAGTGGGAAGTCTCATGTAGGATATATCTCCCTCCGGCTCTAGATGGAAGAAGAAGGCAAGCAGGCTGAAATCCAGAGAGCTCTTTTTCTCCCTCTTCTTTCACAATAATGAATGTGCTTCCCACCTCTTAGTGACTCTGCCTTAGGACGAAGTTAGGAAGTGAGGGTGGAGAGGAGCCAATCTATCTGTTTGGTGAATGGGTATCAGTCAACCCGACAACAAATATTGGCTGAGCATCCCCTATACTTGTGACCCCAAATGATGTGGTTAATAAGACAGCACCTTCTCCATCTTCACGTGGGCTATGACTGATGGCACCAGTAGGAGACCCTCAGGATTGGAGTTGGGGAGAAGAAAGCCATAGTGGAAATATAACTAGCAGGGTGGCCACTCTTGAGGAAATGACCTCGTGAGTCTCAATAAGTTGACCCTCCCAACAGAGAGAGCCTAACCGGCACATTTTCTACTTAGCGGCATTCCTTTGGCTTTTTCTCAGTCATGCATCCAGGGGCCTCACTAACCTGCAAGATTGCATCAACATTGGTACTCACACTTCATGCTGCTTTGGGACCCCTGTATTTGGAGGGCAGAGTGAAGAACTCCTCCCCTAGGCTTCATTTAAGGAAGGCACTCAGGCCAGCCATCATGGAAGCCATCATGGGAAATGGCCAGCCGTTTCCCACCTGACTGGACTCCTCTATCATGCTGTTCTCTCCATCTTTCCCATCCTTCCTTCTCCCTACCTGCTTTTCATCTTCCTTTGTTTATTGTCTTCTCCCATTAGATTGTAAGCTCCTTGAGGACAGGGACTATTTTTATATTTGTATCCCCAGCACTTAGTGCCTGACACATAGTAGGTATTTAATAAATGCTTATTGACTGTGTGCTTTGTACTTTCCCCTCACTCCTGTACTTAGCCCAGTCTCTGCACACAGTAGCTACTAAAAAATGTTAACTGTAACAACAGAAGAAAGAAGACATCTGCAATGAGATTTGTTACCTGTATTCCAAAGAAACTGTAGTATTTGTAAGTCTCTGCATTACTTTGTTTTCTAAACTTTCCTTCTTTTCTTGGTTACCTAGGTGACACAGCTCTGAGCATGTATCAAATGCTTCCATAAGAGAGATAGACAGTACGTGTTGAATTCTCCATGCTTCTATACTGATTCTGCTAGAAACTAAGATGAGAAAATACATGTTCAGATCTCAGCACTATTGAGATGATGCACTATTCTGCTAAAAGTGTCTGTGCTCCAACAGGAGTTCTTGGAGTCACCGTGTCATTCCCCACGAATGGGAAGAGAAAATATGGACTTGAAGAGTCCATTAAACATTTTAAAAATGGTCTATGATAATAAATACAGAAATTTATATTAGCACCTTGAGACTATCTCATTTTAGCATCACAATAACTTTATCAGATGGGTAGCATAATTATTATCCTTATTTTACAGATGAGGAAACTGAGACTTAGATGACTGGCATGCAGTTGTACAGCTGGTAAGTGTTGCTGGTCCTTTAAGACTCCAAGTTCAATACCCCTTATAAATGCCCACACTTTCTTTCCCTCTATCGTATTATTTTACAGAATCTCAGAGTAAAAAGGTATCTCGAAGATGACCTAGTCTAACCAGTACCTGAATAGAGATTCCCTCTGCGTCATTTCTGATTCTACAGCCTCCAGTGTTGGGGACTTCACTATTCCCTGAGGCAACCTATTTCACACATGCCCAGCTGTAATTCCCGGGAAGTTCTTCCCTATTCTGAGCCAAAATCTCCGTCTCCATAACTTCAGACCTATTGTTCCTAGTGCTTATCTTTGGGGTCAAGTATAACAACGGCAATGACAACAATAACAATGAGTATTTATAGTGTGTTCAGGTTTACAAAGCTCTTTGCAAATATTGTCTCATTTTATTCTCACAACAATCTTGGGAGGTAGCTGTTATTATTATTCCTATTTTACAGATAAGGACACTGAGGTTAAGTGATTTTTCCAGCATCACATAGCTAGTAAGTATCTGAAGAGGGATTGAGAGTCCAGACCAGGGGTGGGGAACGTGTGGTCTTGAGGTCACATGTGGCCTTTTAGGTCCTTGGGTGTGGCCTTTTGACTGAGTCCATGTTTTACAAAACAAATCCTTTTATTAAGGGGATTTGTTCTGTGAAATTTGGATTCAGTCAAAGGGCCGCACTTGAGCACCTAGAGGGCCACATGTGGCCTTGAGGCCACAGATTCCTCACCCCTGGTCCAGACCTAGCCTTCCATCCCCTACACAACCCATCTGTCTTGAGGCTAACTCCTCTTTTACATGCTAATCCTTTAATATTTGAAAATAGCTATCTTGTTCCATTCTCTGCCCTCATCTTCTTTTTCTGGGCTAAATGTCTTTACTTCTTTCACGTGTATCTTACATGGCATGAATTTGAATTGAGTTTTTTCTGATTCCAAGTTCAGTACTCCATGCACTTCACTGCCTAGCTGTCAATTGAATACAGTCAGTTCTGTCCTTTACCCCTCTGCCCCTCCCCCAAAAAAGGCCTATAGTTCCTGTGTTTGGTATTCCAGGAAGAATTTTTTGAACCCTTACTAGCTCTCAGAAGAGTAGTAATGTCTATATGGGAACAGTTCTGTTTCCAGCCACCAAGTATTGCCCTCATTGGGTTAGCAGAAGGAGTGGTTATAAAAATAGCATCTGAACTTGGAAAAGGTCATGGAGTCATCGATTTTGGATTGGCACTTAAGAAATCATCTAGTCCATAAAGAGGAAGGGGTCATGAAGCTCTCCAATGAGGGAGAAAGCCAACGAGACAGCGTGTTTCATTTTTGATTGGCTGTAATTGTTACAGAAGGTTCTTTTTTTTTCTGACATCAAGCCTTTTTTTTTTTCACAACTTCCACCCATTCCTCCTGGTTCTGCCTTTTGGGCTAAACAGAACAAATTCTCATCCTTCTCTGATGTGTCAGCCTCTGAAATACTTGGCCACATTGCTATCATTCCCTCCCTCCCCTGGTTTTCTTTTCTCCAGGCTCAACATTCCCAATTCCTTCAGCTGAGAATAGAGTTCCTCTGCCACAAGGCAATCGCGTCTTTGTTTTTTGATTGCCGGCTGTAATAGTCATCGAGCCTTGCTTCACTGGGGAGAGTAACATCTCTTTGCCCTCACTGCCTTTACGCCCTGCATGAAGAAGGACGTTTCAAGCCAGGTTAGGGGGCAGACAGCCTCTGGGTCTGGGGCTATTAGCTCTACTCTGTCTATGCTGTTGACCGTGCCTTCCCACCTTTATAAGCCCCTGAGCCATAGTTATTCACTTCCCTGTTCAGAGTTCATTCATTATTTCCTTGTATAACATTTGAACTTCAGGCTTCAGGGTTACCTCTTCATTTTAGGAGAATAGATTTCAAGCTGGAAAGAGCCTTGGAAGGTTATCTAATCTGACCTCCTCATTTTCTAGCTAAGACAGCTGAGATGCAGAGAATTTGCCCATAACCATACCTAGTAAATATCAGAGCTAAGTCTTTTGTAACTATCCCAGTGGAGATTTGAACCCAGGACCTTCATTTATACAACCAGCACTCTTCTCCACAGCACCATCTAAAAGTCTCTAACACAATACTCAGAATCCATTTCTTGTACTGTCTTAACCAGTCTAGATCATTGATGTATGCACTTGACTTGCCTTGTACACAGTTGGTACTTAATGAATACTTTAGAATTGAACTGTATATAGTTCTGGACCTTCTTGACCTGTTTGAACTCTGGGCTGGGGCTAGAACAATGCTTGCACATGTCAGGTGCTTAAGAGATGTTTGTTGAATTGAATCAAATCTGGCACAGACCCATGATATTCAGTCACATTATCCTTCTGTTTGGGCCTCTTTGCTTTGCATGGATCAGTCTGCCTCTGTACATGATTTATTTTCTCCAATTTGCCTTGAAACTCCAGGATTTGACCTTGGTTTTACCCTCTGCCTTTAATCACCCAGCTTCCCTCTCTTCCTAGACTAACTGATTCTCCAGGTATAACTATTTGCCTGTGATGTCGTATTGTCTGCCATGCCAAACCGGATTGGCCTAGCTTCTGGTCTTGGCCTCTCCAGGGCTGCCAATGTCCCGCCACTGTCTGTGACCTGGGGCTGACAGATGCCCCCACACATCGCTGGGCTCCTCCTTCTGTTTCTGGGATGGACATCTTCAGGAGAAGCTTTGGCACCGAGCCTGTGGGGAGACTGTTTTCCTAGGGAACATCTGGCTATTTGGCAGGATATGGTGAGCATTTGGTTGCCTCTAATGAACTCTACTTCCCATCTGAATTGGGGAGGGGAGAGGACAAAGCGAATGACTGTAGCTCAGACTTGCATTTTGCCAGACTTCTTTGTTGGAAGAACTGGGTGAACCTCCCCCAGTGTCCAGCCACAATTTCTGAAGCTGCCATAGCAGCCAATATGCTTTGAGTATCTTTTTTTACAACATACACATTTTGGTTTTGGATTGGAAATGTATGCCCTGTCCTAATCATTTTCACATCTGCTATGTGAAACTGATTCTCCGTAAGGGCTTAGCCTCCAAGCAAAACGAACCAACAACAAAATTTAATGTTATAGCAGAAAACAGTTAATATAAGACTAAAACCATGAGACATTATCCCAGGTGTGCCCCACTTTAAGTAAATGGGCGTACAAAAATTCAATGTACATTGAAATAAATTAGGAAATGATTATTTGGGTTACAAAAGAATTCACAAGAGCTTTGTCTTCAAATAGCCAGCTCCTCGGCTGTGTTTAAGAAGATTTGATTTTGAAGAATTTAATTTTCACATAATCAGTGGGAGCTGCAGAAAGCCAGGCACACCTGCATTCCAGGATTCTCTGGAGTCTCAGTGGGCTAGTTGCCTTTGATACCAAACATTAAGCTGCTGGCTAAATGTGCTTACCTTTCCACACCATTAAGCTTCCATTTATGTTTCCGGGACATCAGTAGGCCGCCACCCCAAGCTGCCTAAGAAAAGATCATAGGATCACAGGTTTTAAAGCTGAAAGGAAACATTAGGGACCATCTATTCCAGGGATTCTTGACCTGGGATCCATGGATGGATTTTAGGAGACCCCTAAATTGGGATGGGAAAAATGATATCCTCATTTTCACCAATGCCTAACTGAAATCGATCATTTTCTTCAACTGTGAATTTAGGCAACAAACCATAGTAATAGTAGTGGCACAGTTGTGGTAGAGATTTTGAAATATAACTTACAGTCATCACTACTTTAAAACTGCTGAAGCTATTAAACCTACTGGTAGATATTAGTATACCACAAATTTATTTTTTGTATTTTGATAAAGTATTAATTTTTTGCTATTTGCCAGTTATTTTGATACCTGTATTTAAATATATTTAGTTTCCTTTGTAATTTTATCTATTGTATGCTAGAAGTTCAAGGACTTCACAAGACTGCCAAATGGGCCCAAGGCATAAAAATGTTAACAACCCATGGTCTAGTCCAGTGCTTTCATAGGAATATAAGAAAAACAAGAACCCATCCTTCCTTTTCTAGATTTCTCTGATTAGGGGGCACAAATAGCTTTTGGTGCCTTCTGCTAGACAGATGATCTTGCCCACTGAAGACCACCTCTCTGACTATAGGCATACTTAAATTTGGTTATATTCTGTACTGGCCTTCTGAAGAGCAGAGTTGGTTGAATCTTCCCAGAATCTCTGACTGCATTCAAACTTTTAGGTTTGTGTGGGAAGAAATACTTAGGGAACATCACCTCTGCCTGAGTACAGTGCAGAAGAGTCCACGCTGTTTTCTCTCCTCCTTTCGTTAAGGTTCTAGTGCAGAGTATGTGGAAATAAAACCTAGGAATCTGAAGTGTGAAGAAGGGGGTCTTTTGAGGCATGAGGTCAGGTGGCTGGGTGGGAAAAAGAGGTCTAGTTTCTCTCTTAAAAAGGATGTAGCCCTCAGCAGGAGGATATAAAAGGCTACCTTGCCAAGAAGAGCATATTAAAAAAGAGGAAATTCATCCAAGGATGCAGATGATAAAGTATTACTTAAGCAGGGAGATAATTTGGAGAGTTTTAGAATGGGTTGCCTAACAAGTTGTTAATCTTCCTGGAAGGGTCTTCCATTTACCAAGATTTGTACCAGTGGGGAATCACCTTTGGAAAATGATGTGTCTAAACAGAATAGAGATTCATTTGAAAATTAAAATTTTAAAAACCTGCAATATTGAAATAAACCCCTGATATTTATGTGCTTCATGGGTATCCTTGTGATGTCAAGAGACAGGAAAGCTGCCAGCTTATTGTTTAGACCCCCTGCGGTGACCTTATGGGAGGACAGGAATAAGAGTGGCCTAGGACCCCAGGCATGAATGGGTTGTGACCTGCTTTGCCGGAGGGAATTGCCACATGGATAAAGGTCGCAGATTTTTTTCAAACATTGCCAAAATAATTCAAAATTTAAAATATAAAATAGATATGCAGTGTTAAATTATTTTTGTATATTATTATTGTAATTTAAGATTTTTTTTCACTTTTAAAAGATACACACTAACCTCAGAGTTACATAATGGGCTTATAAGGCCTGTTTTATAACTGAGGATTTGTGTTGCTTTTCTTCTCTATTTTAATTATAGAAATCACATAAAAATCAAAGAGCATGATAGAAGTTTGAAAAGTTAATACAGTATTTTGAAAGAACTCCTATTTCTATTTTCAATAGGAAATATGGGTCGGAGATCATGGAGCTGAACTCAGAACAGAGAGGATGTCTTATTTTTAAAATCGTTAAGGTGACTCCTTTTAGTGGATTGGTTAGCAAGGTTAAACAGGCTGGTCAATCTTTGTGTAACTGGGCAGCATGTCATAATGGAAAGAAAGTGGTTCACGAGACCCAACTTCTAATTTTGATTCTTCTACTAACAAGCTGCATGACCATAAGCAAGTCATTTAAACTCTTTGGGACTCAGTGACATCATCTGTAAATGAGAGAGCTGGTTGTATTACATGGATTCTAAAGTTCATGCTATAATTTCCTGCCTGGGGCCAGGCCATCCAAGAAGATAAACAAGAATTTGCCTAGTTTTGTCATAATCCACACTGCTGGGTTGGGGGGGGGGGAGAGATGGTAAAACAAAACGAAACAAACAAGTTTCTGATAACAAAGAGACAACTTTGCGTCCATGATGGTGAGAATTTGTCAGGCCTGCCTGACCTTAACTAAGGAAAAGGAATTTCAGTTCTCCCAGGTCCTAGACTCAAATCCAGCCACAACAACAAAAATGTCTAGTGAGGTAGGTGAGATTATTATCTCCAATTTACAAATAAGGAAATTGAGATTATGCAGGTTGAGTGACTTGCATAAGGTTGCAAACAATCTAAACTTAAATCCTTTTAAAAATAGATTTTTCATTTGGAAATATTTTGGGTGAGTCTGCCTTCGTGATTCTTTGGAATAAATGTAATTAGTCATGAAGGCAAAATACTGGAAACATAAACTATGTTTTCTAGGCTGATTAAAATGAGAAACTGCATGGAATTGGGTATTGCCAACTTAGCAAATACCCAAGCCTGCTTTCTTCATCAAGCCCACATGTCTGATGTGGAATCCTTTTTGAAAAAGTTTCTCAACTTTGGGATGCTGACCTAAACCCAACATCTTGTCTCCTTTAAGGGTGTTACATAGAAGTGTCACACAAGCAAAAAGGAAAGAAAATGTTCTGGGGGGAAAAAAAGAATCTTGCTGTAAAGAAGTTGATTGTTTGCAGTCAGTTTTGTTACTCTATAGGTTTTGTTCAGTTCTGTGATTTGGGAATTAGACCTTTAGTTCCATTTGCTATTTATAGGGGCCAGAAGACTTCTATGATTAGGAATTTCCATCATGATGGAAATATGTTCATTATTACATTTCAAAATGTATTGAACTCGAGAGAGTCCAACCCTTTCACATAGAGACAGCATGGTACAGTGGAATAAATGGTGGAATTGGGGTCAGATGACCATGGTTTGAATCCTCATCTTGCTACCTGTATGACCTTGGGTGAGTCACTTATGCTTTGGGGGCCTCCATTTGCTTATCTTTAAAATTAAGGAGTTGCACTAGACGATCTCCAAGGTTCCTCCCAAGTCTAAAGCTATCGTTCTCTGATTTTACGCAAGCAAGTTGAGGCATCAGAAGATAATAGGTCACAGAAATACAACGTAAAGGGACATTGGAGGGATATAGTCCAACTCCCTCATTTTGTCATTAAGGAAAAAAGGGCCCAGACAGGTAAGTGACTTGCTCAGTGTCACACAGTAATTAGCAGCAGAGTTTGGATTCAAAGCCAGTCCTATGATTTCAGATTCAGATTTTCTGTCACATCACCCTGCCTATCATTGACTTCAAATTGATTCCTGGAAACATTAATATTAGGCTAACTATAGCCTTCCGTACTCCCTCTAGCCATGATGGGGAACTTAAGAAGACCACCATGAAATTTTTTTTTATCCCAAGAGTCACAAGCAAAAACCAAAAACAACAGCAACAAAAAGAAGTTCTTGGAAGAAAAAAACTCCCAACACACTTTCCCAGCCCCAGACTTCCTGCGGGGAAATCCTTCAGGAGTCAGTCCTTCATAGGGTACTTACATCCACATGCATCCAGATCTTATATTTTTTGCAGATGTCAGCAATAGCTAGAAGGGGATCAAATGCGCCATACACTGTGGTTCCTGCGGTGGCACTCACAAAGAAGGGAACGAATCCCTAGATAAAAGAGGAAAGACAAAAGAGTATGAAGGAGCAGCTTGCCTGATGGCCATTTCTTTGATATAGTCCAAACCAGCAGGCAATGTGCTTTGGAAAGTGCATTCCTTCTCTGGAATAGCTATTGTGGAGAAATAATAGGTGAATCTGCTCCATCATGGCTGCTATCTATCTTTATCCATCCATCCATCCATCCGTCTATCTATCTATCTATCTATATCTATCTATCTATCTATCTATCTATCTACCTCTATCTTTGTATGTATATATATCGACCTTTATATATACACACATATCTAAATATCTGCATATAGATCTATCTCTGTGTATATAAGTATACTTATATAAGCATACTTATATACTTCCTTATATATTTATGTAAGTATATAGCTATATAACTTATATAGCATATAAACTTATATAAATATATGCTTACACACCTCCTTATATACTTTTATACATATATATGTAGAAATAGACACATAGAAATTGATTGATTTAGGGTTGAAGGCCTGGAAAATTCACTATATATAAATATGTGGGTGTATATCAAGATATATGCTTTATCTATCTATCTATCTATCTATCTATCTATCTATCTATCTATCTATCTGTCTGTCTGTCTGTCTGTCTGTCTGTCTGTCTGTGTGTCTGTCTGTCTGTCTGTCTATCTTTCTGTCTGTCTGTCTGTCTATCTATCTATCTATCTATCTATCTTTCTGTCTGTCTGTCTATCTATCTATCTACCTATCTGTCTATCTATCTATCTATCTATCTATCTATCTATCTATCTATCTATCTATCTATCTGTCTGTCTGTCTGTCTGTCTGTCTATCTGTGTCTGTCTGTCTGTCTGTCTGTCTGTCTATCTTTCTGTCTGTCTGTCTGTCTATCTATCTATCTGTCTATCTATCTATCATCTATCTATCTATCTATCTATCTATCTATCTATCTATCTATCTATCTATAAATCTATCTATCTATCTATCTATCTATCTATCTATCTATCTATCTATCTATCTAATTTTCTAGGCCCTAAATTTCACCCTCTTCTTATGCTATTCTAACCTGATCCTCCTCCTCCTCTTCCTCTTTTCATCATCAATTCATCATGTTCCCAATTTCCACACAGGTGGCAAAGTGGTTGAAATGCTGGGCTTGAAGTCAGGAAGACTTGAGTTCATGTCTGACCTTTAGCTATGTGATCCTTGGGCAAATTACTTAACTCTGCCTCAGTTTCCTGAATTGTGAAATGGAGATAATAGTAGCACCAACATCATGGGTTGTTGTGAAGAGCAAATGAAATAACATTTGTAAAGTGCTTATCACAGTGGCTGCAACATAGTAGGTGCTTAATAAATGCTTGTTCCCTTTCTCCTTTCCCCACTGATCATTGGGAACTGAAGAAATAACATCTTCTATGGGCCAAGATGCTTTTATTAAGGATGCATACAGAAAGACAGGAGAGGATTTTTTCCATGGAGACACAGGGAGAAATGTTCAAAGAGGAAGTCACAGATTTACCAGCTTTATCACATTTTCCCCCTCCCCATCTTTTCTGTTCCTGTCTCTTTTGACCGTTAGACCCGTGTTTTACCTCTAGGTGGCACAAAAGGCCAAGGCTGTAATCCTTCAGAATGCTGCTTAACTAGGAGACAAAGGATGTGATACACTCCAACTTTCTCCTCCTGCCTTCTCTCTCACTTTGTCTAGCCCTGAAAAACGTGTACGGTCTTTTGCTGTCCTAATCCCTGCAGGCTGCATTTGCCAAAAACCTCTACTAGCAGAGCAGAGCTCTGAAAACAAAACTGACCTTGCTGGTCTACGAACCAAGGTGTAAAGTGAGTGGCTTCACCGTGACAGCTTAAAGAAAACCTTATTTGCTCCTCGCAAAAGATGATATTTGGAGAGAAGAAAAAACATGTTTGGATGTGTTTGAAGACAAACTGAGCTGAAACTCAGAGTTATCCACAGTTTCTCCTCACATAAGATACATGGAAGCTTTGGGATTATTTTTAATAGTGTCAATAAAAATAATAATTAGTATTTATATAATGTTTTAAGGCTTACAAAGCACTTTGCATGTATTATCTCATTTGAGCTTTCAAAATACCGAATGAAATAGGTAATACTATTGTTCCTGTTTTACAGATGAGGAAATTGAGGCCCAGAAAAGTGATTTGCCCAGGGTGTCATAGCTAATAGGTGTGTGAGGTCACATATCAACTCAGGTCTTCCTGACTCCAAGGCTAGCACTTCATCCACTGGCTCACCTAGATTATTCCTTAGAATGCTGCATTTTATATTTTCTGTTTGTCAAAGTAATCTTCCTGAAGTCTGTCCATCTCGTGCCAACACTCAGTCAGTGATAGCATCACAGACCCCCAGCCCTGAATCCAAAGTAATTGAGAAAGTTATGTCAAGAGCAAAATAAAGACAAATCTTGTGGAAGGCCACAAGGCTTTTTCATCTTAGTAACCTTGGCCTCTTGAATGTGTAGCTTCTATTCCAGAGGAGTAATCAGGGATTGGGTGGGAACTTCCAAATTTTCCTGCAAGGAAGGAGATGGAGTTTGATTTCTGTTTCTTAAAACAGAAACAGAACCTGTTTTCCCCTGGATAGAAATGGAAACGAGGTGTTCCAAACTTGTAATGAGGTATGCGTTGCTCACTGCACAAACTTACTTTTTGTTTAACTTCAACAATTCTTCTCTCCAGATCAGATGGAATCATTTTCCCTCTATGAAAAAGAATAATTATGTCAAAAGTTTGATTTAAGTAATGTCCTCTGAATCCTTTAAAAGGTAGATAACATTGCACGGGAAATAACCTGAACCAAAAAGTGGATAACAATGACCATTTTAGAAGGATGCACTAAGGCAGAGAAGCTGGAGCTTTACTTAAGGATGCTGACCTTGGAGGGGGAAGCTTACCTCTTATGGCAAGGTCTTGGCTTGCTGTCTCCACATCATGCAGAGTCAACTCTGAGGTTCCCAACCTTCTCCCAGGGCCCACCTTCACTGACCACTGTCCCTTTTCCCATCTGATTTTTTTTAATTAGTGCTTTTATTTTTATCAATGATTTGGATAAAAATATAGATGGTGTAATCATACAATTTGCAGATGTCACAGAGCTGGAAGGTATAGCTAACATGGTGGATGTAAAGTCAGTATCCAAAAGAATCTTCACAGTCTAGATCATGGAGGTTGGCTTCCCAAGGAGCAAATCTGGCCCAAGCCCACTGCCAAGAGCTAAAATGTTTTTTTTTTACATTTTAAAACATAAGACTTATTTTTTTAAAATAAAAAAAATATTCTTAGCTCATGGACCTTTCAAAAACAGGCAATGGCTGGATTTGGCCTGTAGACCATTGTTTGCCCACCTCTTGCCTAAGAGCATTGGGCTGATGATGAAATTTAATAAGCATAAATGTAAAATCTTCATTTGGGTACAAGAAATCAAGTATGAGATGGAAAAGGTTTGGTTCAATGACAGTCATTCTGAAAAAGATCTGGGAATTTTAGAGGAGTTCAAGATTAGTGTGAGATGTGATAGAGACGACAGCCAAAGAAGCTAATAGGATGTTGGACTGCATTAAGAGGGGGCGTGGCTTCTAGGTATCAGGAAGTGATAGTTCCACCATACTCTGCCCTCAGCAGACCTCATCTGGAGCATCGTCTTCAGTTCTGGGCACCATGATTTAAGGAGGACTTTAAAGAAACCAGAGAGCTGAAAGGATGGCAACCAGGATGTGAAGGGCTTTGGGTCCATGTCATGTGAGAATTGGTTGAAGGTATTAGGAATGTTTAGTCTGGGAAAGAAAAGACCCTGGGGGAACAGAAAAGTGGTGTTGAAGTACTTGAAGGACAGTCATAAGGAGAGGGGATTAAACCTTCTAGGGCCCATTTGGCCCTAGAAGGAAGATTCAGAAATAATGGCTGAAAGTTGCAGAGGTAAATTTAGGCTCCATGTCCTAAAGTAGAAAAAGCTACCTCAGAAGGCAGTAGTTCCCCTTCCTTGGAGAACTTCAAGCACAGACATGATAGCCACTTGTTAGGTATGTTAGCATAGGAAATCCTTTGTGTATGGGCTGCACTAGTTGACCTCTGAGGTTTCTTCTAACTCTCAGGTTCTGATTCCATATTCCCTTCTCCCATTGTCTGTTCCAGAGATTGGGTTGGTGTTTTCATCCCTACCATAAATGTTGGGGGTCATACTTCTTGGGAAACAGCCATCCTTGAGTATCCGTACATAACCAAGACTGACCACCCTCTGACCCTGACTCAAATAATTTTCTCTGGTTGCCAAAATTCCTAATGACAGCTTTCTCGTTGGTTCAAAAGACGTTGTCATTTCTAGGGAAATGTTTTATTCATTTCTCTAAGTGACCATTGTCCATGGTGCATCCCTTTGCAGTTGTTAGTATCCTTCTGTCTTCCTCAAAAATATTTATCATACATAATTTTTGTCTGTTTATTTATGCACATGTTGTCGCTTCCCCCTGCCCCCACAGAATATAAACTCCTTGAGGGTAGGGACTGTTTCATTTTTGTCTTTGCATCTCCAGTGCCTGACAGAGTCTGCCACATTTGGTTCCTGGTTGATTGGCAACACTGATCATCCCATGTTTGGCTCCTGTAGCATCTATAAGAGGTAGCAGGGTTTAATGGAGAGAGTGCTGAATGACCCTCTCGATGACACATGCTAATGATATGACCATAGGCAAGTAACTAAGTAACATATCTCATGGTTTTAGAAGTGGAAAGGATCTCAGAGGTCCAATGCCTGTATCTCTCCCATTTTGCAGATGAGAAAGCTGAGCCTCAAAGAAGTTCAATGATTTACATGGGTATGGGCTAAACTATGATTTCTGAGCTTTTGTTTTCCCATCATTAAAATGGAGAGAGGCGAGCTAGGTGGAACGCTTACTAGTTGTGTGACTCTGGACAAGTCACTCAACCCCAACTGCCTCACCAAAAAAATTGGAGATGAGAATAATAGATGTACTATGAATCATCATCATCATCATCATCATCATCATCATCATCATCATCATCAATAGTGTTCCCTGGTATACCCATTTCATAAGTTGCCTTCACTTGATTTCATATCTATCTATCTATCTATCTATCTATCTATCTATCTATCTCTGTTTATCTGTCTTTCTGTCTGTCTTGTCTGTCTATCTGTCTGGTCTGGATTTTTTAGTTTTTTGGTACAGGAAATTCCTAGACAGGAGATTGTCTTTACCAATGCAAATTAGCACCTGCTTTACAACTTACAGTCACAAAGTTACCTGGGGCTTTGAGAGGGTAAGTCACTTTTCTAGGGTCACCTGATAGTACACGTAAGAGATAGTACTGGAACCCAGGCCTTTAGTCCCCTGAGGAAAGCTCTCTATACACTTGTGTTACACTGCCTCTTAGTGGCTTTCGTAATAAGTTTTGAAGCAAGACATCTGTTAATTAAAGAGGAAGTAGCAAAACACCTGCATTTCAAAAGTGTGACAGAATGAACTGGCAAGACAGGAAATGCTGAGAGTAGAATGAGCCATTCTGAAATCATTTGAGTATCTTCTTTTATTTTTTTCCCACTAGAAGTATGAATAATACAGATTGGAAATGGCTTATACTTGAAACAAGAGGAGATAAATACTAGAGGAAAGTCAATGAGCTGGGAAAGAGCCTTTTTATTCCCCATACTCTCTATTTCTTATGTGAGGGTGAGGGGCACTCAACTGATCCTTGCTCAATTGATTTTCCCCTAGTCCAGTTAAAGAAATCACAGAAGGTAAAAAGCAGGTAACAATAAGGAGTTAAGGACTTAAACAACGTACTAGCAGTATCTCTACTCCATTATACCATGTGAGTAGATTCATTAGTCAAGCCTGAACAAATTAGAGGGCCAGCAGCCATTGGTAGATGAGCCACATTTCAGTAGCTCTTTAAAAACTGAGATAGATTCTCTAGGGGCTGGGTTAAGGTAGGAGTAAACTCTGAGGAGTATGAGTTTTGTCAGTCAAAAAAAGAAGGGATCAGTCTTTGCTTGGACCTGGGTCTGTGGAGGAGATTTGAGGCCGGGCATCTTGCAATAGAATTGCTTGCCCAGCAGTAGACACCAACCTAAAAGGGAGTGGACCTGACTGCTCAAAGCACCAGAACAGGGGAGTTTAAGTGCCCAACCTCAGGAGTCGAACTTGCAGAGGGAAATTAGTTGAGTGACCTGCCCAACAAAGATGCCGCCTCCAAGGAGAGCAGTATTATGTTCTCAAGATTGACGAGGCGCCCTAGGTCTAAGTCTAATATTTTTTAAAAGAATATTACATGTATGAAGTCTGAATGATATTTTGATATCTTTGGAGAAAGATCCTCCAGAACAAAAGAACTGCTTATTTTATTGGTAGAGCTATATAGCTTGATCTTATCCATAGGCAACAAGGAGTTAATACATTATCTTGGTTTGATTCCTTTATTTTGGAAGACATGCTTAGTCCTATTTAGGACAGATGATAATCGACTTGAGGCCAAGCAGAATCACAATGAACTTAAGCTGCCTCTCTGAAAAATGCAATTTTCACTGTGAATTGTTCTTGAAATTCCCGCATTGGTAGCACATTTTAAGAAGAGAGTAGTTTTCCACATGGACATCAAATACTCTGATGTTCAATTAATGACATTTCTAGAGTTCAACTGGCCAATTTGTCTGGATTCTTGTCAGGCGTTGAAAGCCTGAGGGAAGAACCTCAGGGCATTACAAAGGGCCCTACTCTACATCAGCGTTCCCTTACCTTGCATTTCCCCCAACCTTGCTACATGGATCATAGGCTGGGTTTTGAGGTAGTTAGTATTGTTCTTATTGTTGTTCTTATTGTTATTATGAGTACTTAGGCAGTTAGCTAAGCACTATTTATTGGCTCTGACTCACAAATTTGGCCCCTGGTATAGGAATCCCTTGTCCCAGATAGCTTTCGTGAATGAATCAGGCCTCGCTTTGTTCTCCTAGGTATATATGGGGAGAATTTTTTTTTAATTTTGTGAAGAGTTGGGTGAATTTTTCCCTATTTGGGATTCATTCAATGTCTGCAACCATTTCTGATTTACTGGAGCTACTGCTAGTCCTAATTAGCAAGGGCTTTTCCAGGCTTGTACCTTTAAACTGGGTGATTTGTATTTGATATTTCACTGAGAGTTTCTCTAAAGCCATATGAAAATGGTGCTCTGAATTTAACATCTCTTTGTCCAGGCAATCCATGTATATACGTTGTGATCTGATCTCATAAAGTTGAAAGCTCACCTCCTTAGGGAATGTCATGAATGATCATGAAAATATCAGGCTGCCCTCTTCCACCCCTCATCTCTATGTATTTTCTTTCTATTTACTTGTTATCTTCCCAATAGAATGTAAGCTTCTTGAGGGCAGGAAGCATTTCTTTCTCTTTGGACTTGTTATCCCCTGTGCCTAGCTCAGTACTTGGTATGTGGGATACTATAGGGACTAGAGATAGAGACTGATTCTGTAATTTTATTGGTCTTGCATATGGGGATCTAGTAATCAATAACTATCATTTATTACTCATAACAAATTCTTATTGGTTGATTGCCTGATTGATTTTTTTAATCCTCTTTATTCACCTGTCCTAGCTATCAAAGAGGTAAACACTATTAATTAAACAATATTGTAGGCCACTCAACTTATTCTGGTCGTCTTTGAAGCCTTATTATTGAGGAGGTGAGGTATAGAGGATGGAGACTGTAGGGGAAGGTATTGAAAGCAAAATCTGTGATGCTGAGTGGAGGAAAGAATACTAATGGGGAAGTCCTGTTATGCTCTGCTCACAAATAATTCCAAGCAAGTATTTCAACCATGGTAGCTTATGACCGTGCTCTGCTTTCTTAAGTGAAACCTTACTGGCTACAGAGAGGGATGTGAAGATGTGGGGGAAGACCTACTCCCATGATCTCTTTAGGACAAGCATGGTCAACCAATTGGGACACCTTAGGTATGCACTCGGAATTCTATTGTCTTCAATATTCTAGCCACTCCCTTGAATAAGAACCAAATTATTAGGGCAGTGAATAATTCCCCCCCCCCCCGTAGTCATTAGAAGTATCACCAAATTTATTGCAAATAAATCCAAAGGAAACAGAACATTTGAATGGTTTACCTATAGTCCAGCTAGAGAATGATTGATGCTGATTTTTAGTGTACTGAACAGTTTACTAATGACCTGAAAGAGTTAATGAGCCTCCCTAACCACTTTACTTAGTGTTAGAAAGGGATTCATGGCTCTGGGCAGAATCAGTTCATTTAATAAGCAAATATAATGAACCCCAGATATTTTAGAATTTAAATTGTTAGAGTAAACACGAATGACAAAGTAGAGTATTTAGCTAATCCGGTGCTTTGTAATGGAGTTGTAATTTACAAAACAAAAGGGATATGTTAGAAAAGTTACAAGGAGAAGCACTGGTTTATTTACATGTGCTTAAAAAAAATCAAAAGTAAGAATAGAATTATAAGAATGGAAGAGACCTAGAAGGACAGAACCTTCAGTGAGGCACCTTCTAGCAGTCAACCTTAAACTGACCAAGTGTCATTTTTTTTTGGTTAGGGTTATTTGCATTTTGGATTTACAATTTGGAGAAATGCCTGAAGGAGAGAGAGCTAATGCAAAATCTATCTGCAGCACCCTTGAGAGTCCTTTGGGTACTTTTACCACCTTCTAATTTAGTGCCCTCTCTTCAATTCCTTAATATTTTCATTGTATGTAACATTTATTTTCTCAAAAGAATGTAAGCGCACTGAGGGCAGGAGCTGTTTCTTGTTTCTTTTTTTGGCTTATAGTGCCTGGTATATAAGATAAGGACTATACGTTTGGTTTCATTGGTCTGGAACAAAATATATGATTAATTAATGCATAATGCTTGATTAAATTGCTGCTACCTGTCTATCCTAACCCTGTCCTATCTTCTATCACTCTGAGTTTTCTATTCTTTGCTAACAAGATGTTGTTAATGATGATGGTGATAATGATAATGATGATGATATCCTTTATATAGTGTTTTAAAATTTGCCAATCACCTTTCATATATTAACTCATTTAACCCCCACAAGAACACTGTGAAGTAGGTGCTATTATAATCTCCATTTTACAGATGAGGAAACTGAGAAGCTAAATGATTTACCCAAGGACACTTGCTTCCAGTTTTATGGTGTTAGATAAATGGTGGAAGATGCTTCTCATTTCTGTTCTTCAGTAGTACTTCATGAACCTCTAAGAAGAAAGACCTATGCCAACTTAGGAGCTAAGTGGTACAGTAGATAGAGGGCTAGCTTTGGAGTCAGGAAGAGCTGAGTTCAAATCCTGCCTCACACACTTGGTAGCTGCCTGACCCTGGGTAACTCACCTGCATCAGTTTTCTCCTCTGTAAAAATCTGGGATAATAATAGCATCTACCTCACAGGGTTGTTGTGAGGATCAAACGAGCTAGCCTATGTAAATGATAACTGT
This sequence comes from Phascolarctos cinereus, assembly GCF_003287225.1. NCBI lineage: Eukaryota > Metazoa > Chordata > Mammalia > Diprotodontia > Phascolarctidae > Phascolarctos > Phascolarctos cinereus. The sequence goes on along the minus strand of NW_027555514.1, from coordinate 64,137,790 downwards.
TATAATTAATAAGATAGAGGCATCAATGTAGTCTAGAGAAATAAATGAAAGGTAGTTGTATTTCAATGTTTCTTTATACCAAAATATGGATTTTCCCTTTCTTCTGCCTTCCCCTTTCCCTCATCTCCCCTAGTCCTAGCCTAAGATATAGCAAAATCATATTAAGCTGCACATATTTTATCCAGGAGTTATGATTTGGGGGTGAACTGACCTCGAGTGCCAAACTGGGAAAGAAATGCTTCAGGGATAAATGTGGCTAAAGGAAGCCACGTGCGGATTTTTGGAGTCTACTGAAGATTGCCTAGATCAAAGAACATTCTCTTGGCTTCCTTCTCTCTCCCCTCCCCCAGCTTCTACCCTGTCTTCTTCCCTTTACTCAGTCTCCAAAGGCAGATCTCCTGGAAAGCACCCCTGCTCCCTTTCAGTGGGCTAAACCTGTTCAGAGAAAGCATTCAATTTTTCTTTATATGTTTTCATCTTTTTTTTAGACTATAATATTGATTTTCTCCTTCCCCCTCACCCTTAAACTCTAGATACAACAAAACCATCCTAATTTATATTGTACTAATGTAGCATTTGTAATAATTTAGAAACAGCAATTCTTACTAGTAAAAAGTCAAACTAAGGCTTTCCCATTTTTAAAGGTATCAGCAACAAGCCTAAAATAGATAATCTTTATAAAACTAAAATAAATAATCTTTATAAGAAAGTAAGGATCCCTCCAAAAGGTTCAACATTTAATTCTTGCAGGTTAAAGAATTGTATGCTTATGAAATATTATTATGCAATTTATTTAAAATTTATAATATTATTTATATAATTGTATATATTTTCCAATTTGTTCTACTCCCTTACCTTACTTATTAGTATTATTTATGTATTGGATTAACATATGTAATAAATTGAACAAAATGATGCAGGAAATGAGAGTGTTGCATTTTATGATCTCTGAGATTCCATGAGCCCATTTCTTTAACAAATGTGACTTTTTCCTATATCCCAGTGCTGCTGTTGTTCCAAATCAGTGAGGGAAACTTCTGTTTCTTTTTTGTATTTTATATTTAAATTTTCTTTTACTTCAAAAGGCTTAGTGTACTGGGAAGTGTGATTTTATCGCACATTGTTTGTAATTTACATCCCCTGAGAAACACATTCCTAATTTTAAAGGTAATGCCAATAAGAAAATTGAATTTAATATACAGACCATAGGCCATCCGATGAAGTATACCTGATTTGGCCAACATCCATTTAAGCCCTTGCCAACCTCCCGTTGTGGTACAGATTTCTCCCCCCTCTTCCTTCTCTTAAAAAGGACATCATATTCCCACTAAACATAGGGCATCAAAGTAAACCAGTGTAATAACTGTAGAAGTATCTAAGAGCTTTTATTACTTGCTACTTCAAGTGTCAACCCAAGGAAGAAACAGATTGTTCTCTTTACTAGGACATGTTCCATTTTTTGTTTGGATTGTAAGTCCTCAGTGCAACATGGGGTGAAAATGGTCCTGTCATTTGGGGCTCCTGGGAAGATAAAAATTGTTGCCTGGCAACTGACATGCTAATATGCACAGTCAGAAGGAGTCAGTGCAAGAGATGGAAACCTCATAGAGAGGCCAATTCCAAGATGTGGTTGAGCTGAGCCTTCAATAGCTATATAAGGAGAAAGAAATGCCTGAAGTGTGCCCTCTGAAAGCCTTAAGTGGTGTTGTTGTTTGTTTTTCCCCCTGAGCTGCCTTTCTGGCTTTAAAGTGGATGTGTCCATTTAAAGCCAGGGTTATCAAAGTGTAGTCTAGAGGGGCCTGGGGGCAGCTAGGTGGTATACTGGAGAGGGCGCTGATCCTGTAGTCAGGAAGAACTGACTTAGAACCTGGCCTCAGATACCAGCTGTGTGACCCTGATCAAGCCATGTAACTTGCCTGCCTCAGTTTCATAAACTGTAAAATGGGGATAATAGTAGTGCCTACCTTACAGAGTTGTTGTGAAGATTCAGTGAGATATTTGTAAAAGTGGTTGCTTCACATATATGTATATAACCTATATCAGATTGCTTACCTTCTTAGGGAAAGGGAGTGGGGAGGAAGGGAGGAAGGGAGTCTGGAACTCAAAATTTAAAAAAAAGAATGTCAAAAGCGTTTTTACATTTAATTGGAGGAAAATAAAATATTATTTCAAAAGTACTTTAATAAATGCCTATTTCCTTCCATTCTTAAGACCCTTTTAGGGGGCCTGCTAGGTCAAAACTAGTTTTGTAATAATACTAAGACATTTTAATTTCTGGTATGGTAAAAATTGATAGATATAATCTGCATGAACAAAAGTTTATAGGGGTTCTTCAATAATTTTTAAGAGCATAAAGGGCTCCAAAAATTAGAGAATCATTGATCTAAAGTGAAGATGGTTGATAGGTGTTCTCTCTGATTTTGACTGTGTTCCAGGCCTAACTCCAAAGACCATTGACCTGAGTCTTTCCTAGAGCCAACAATTGAGACTTTGCAGCCCAGTATTTGATTCCATCTCACCATTCCAATGAGCTTTTGACTGGACTAGATGGGAGAGAACATTAATTCATCAACATCAAGTTGGGCAAAGCTCTTGAGGAGATGGGGGCCTACTTGTCTAGATTCCCTCCTGAAACACCATTGGTTGCCATTTCCAAATGGCATGTGTTCTATGACTTTCTATTAGAACATCTATTCCTCTATTCATATCATGTGCATCCATTCCATGCTGTGATATTTCAATGGATCCTTGATATTAATGGTGTGGGGCAACCCCCTTCACCCATGTAGATGACAACCCTCAGGCCTTCTCATCCTGTGAGACTATCATCTTTAGCCATCCATAAATCCTCCTCAATGGATCAATTCAACACTCTGGATGCCTTCTTCAGGTCTATATTGTGTGTGTGTGTGTGTGTGTGTGTGTGTGTGTGTGTGTATCTAGGCTTGTGATATCATCAATGTGGGCAACCCTCTCCATCTATGTAGATCAGCAACTCATCTCTAATATAGATTAGGGGGCTGAGTTGCTAAGGGAGTTGCCCATGGTCATATCCAGGATGTGTCAGAGGCAGAATTTGAACCCAGGTCTCCCTGAATCCAAGGCCAGACACTAAATCCAGGTTTTTCTGACCCTAAGGCCAGCCCTCTATACTGTAACATAGTACATTATATTATTATATATTATAATTATTGTGTTACATATAATATTAAATGTTATGTAGTTTAATATATTATACTATTATATTATAATTATTATATTGCCCATTATGTGATATAATACAATATGCTATAATGTATTGCCTCAGCTCTATATCATCCTTGAATTCATCATGTACCTAAGATATATTAAGATGATAAATATAGAATTGAACATAAGATTCATTACTGATGACCACAAATATAAACTTAAAAACTGATACCTTTATTTTTTTCTCTTTTCTCTCCTCTAAGCCTCATTTATTTCTTTAAAAAAATTTTCCCTTTTCTTTGTCATTTTCTCTGCTGCCTCACTCCTCTTCTGTCTTAATTCAATCCTTTAAACTTTTCTTCCTTCAAATAACTGGTTGTCTATTATTCCCCTCCTTTTTTTGAGGGGGGGTCTGGAGTGATTGGGAAGGAGAAGTTTTTCCAGTAGAATGGTAGCTTCTTAAGTTCAGAGACTGTTTTTATCATAGTATCTCTAGAGCCTAGACACAAGACCTTGCTCATGGTAGGTGCTTCAAAAAGTTTGTTGAATCTAAATTGAATGGAATGTTGAGGGTATTTTAATTTTTAGGAGAGCCAAAGGAAATGCAAAGAACTATAGTAGACTAGCCCTCTCCTTCACATTTACTATCCGTTTGGTCACGGGTAAGAGGCATCAAGGCGTAGTGGATAGAGAATTAGTCTTGGAGCTAGGAAAACCTGAATTCAAGGCCCATTTCTTTCTTTCTTTCTTTTTTTTTTTTGCTAGGCAATGGGGTTAAGTGACTTGCCCAGGGTCACACAGCTAGTAAGCGTTATGTGCCTAAGGCCACGTTTGAATTCGGGTCCTCCTGAATCCAGGGCCCATGCTCTATCCACTGCCCACCTAGCTGCCCTTCAAGGCCCATTTCTGAACACTTTACTGGCAATTACCCTGGGCAAGTCACTTAATCTCTCTTTGCCTTAGGCAAGTCTCCAAAATGTAAATTTCAGAGGAGGTGCCTGTTCACATTGGTAAAAGAGAGTTTCCTCATCCCTAGTTCCCAGCAATTAATGACATCGCGGATCCAATCTCTATTTTTGACTATAACCAAATCATTGAACTTCTCTGAATTTTAGTTTTATCAGCTGTGAAACGGGGGTAATAATGCCTACCTCACACACCATGCTACTTTATTTCTACTTCTGTGCTTTTATTCATTTTTTAATTTGCCTGGATTTGCTCTCTTTCCCCTCTATTTACTCAAATCCTACTTTGTAGAAGTTTTAAAAACAATTCTCCAAATAAAATAACATTCCCTAGTAACAGAATGAAACAATGTGAAACTCATATGCTATTTATAGCAGGTTTCCCCCATAATTCATTGGTTTCATCCCTTAATGAACTGAGGAAATCAGAGTTGATGAGGTTTGAGGGCATCATTTACTTCTTGCTCAGTGAGTATATGATCTGTAATCCTTCCATCGTGTTTACATAATTTGCAGCAGAGAGGATGATGATGACACTATAACTCAATGTTCACATCACATACTGTTGCTACCTGGCTCAGGTGATGAATGCTCTTTGGTTTGTACTAGTGTAGAAGGAAGGCTTCCATTCAGTCGGGACTTGTGAATGGTTCAGGAGCACTGAAGCTGATGGCTGGTGTTCCCCCCAAAGAGTAAATGTTAAAAAAAAATCCTAACACCAAAACAACAAAATTAGCGATATTAGTGAGGATAGAGGTGTACTACTGCCTGTGCCCCAGTTGCCAGCTGTTTTCTGGACAGGCAGGACTCTTGGTTTCCATTTATTGATGTAGGTAGACAGGAGTTGGAAATTCATGCTTACCTTTCATCACATTTGATCAGAATCACACTGTCTGTTCCAATCCCCAAGGCTGCAGCTCCCTTCTTCACTGAAAAGTGACTCTGAAAAAAAAGCATGTTTATGATCAGTCATGATTTAGTATTCAGCTCCTATCTCCCTCTGTTTCTTTTTGCTTTCAGTGTCTACTCTGAACCCTGCTATGTCCCTCTGTATCCTTGAATGACTGAGAATTTGTGACAGTTTTCAGTGAGGTTTTTTTCTAGGAAATTTCCATGACCCTTTATTTCCCAACACAAGACAGTGACTCCAACCAAACCTCACTTGTAAGATTTAATAATATGCTAACTGGCTCCAGGAAGTTGTATATTTCATGATTCCCCACAAAGAAGCCAACCCCAATTTTGCTAGTGGGAGAACTGAGTCAGTTTCCAGAGACTTCAGTGAAATTGTGTGTGCTCAACCAAGGGGAAAGTATGGCCTTAAGCATAGCATATATCATCCCTAGTACCATTAGAGGACCAGTCACTCAGATGAAGGGACCTTTCACCAGGCTAGAAAATGGGGTTGGGAAAAGGCATGAATTTATAGGCTACCACAGAAAGTGGACAGAGTGAAAGCCACTGGTACAAAAGACCAAATTTTTGAATGAGTTTTGGCTTGTGACTCAGAATCTGACTTTTGATTCAAATGGCTGTAATCATCCTGCAATTTGTAGAGCCTAGAAAGGCTAACTCCAGCCTAGCTGTAATGCATCTGCCTATCAGCCTTTCGTTATTAACTACAGATCATTAAGCTGTCCAAGAGAAGAGCTGCTTGCCCAGTTTAAATCCTTGTAGTGTTCCTGACTGGAATTTTAAGTTACAATTCCAAGAGGTGTACTCTTTCTTCCTCATGCCTACATTTAGCTCTGAGAATGTTTGGCTGTGCTGTTTAAGGTAGGCTGTCATTGCTAAGTCTTGAATTTAACAAACCAGAAAAAACATCACATTTCCCCCATACTTGGCAGTAGTGAGGAAAGTAAACCAGAATAAAAAGGGAAAATACTGTCATTAAAAAGCACTATTTAGTGGAACAAGAGTGATAAAGAGGACTATTACCCCCAGTTTTAAGCCCTTAGAGCCAGGCAAATATTATCAAAATACATGGGAACTAAAGAGAAAGAAAACAAAACAAAACAAAACAAAAAGCAAGACTTAATTGTTTGGGGTTTTAGGCACCTTTTCCAAAAAGTATCCTTTATGTTGAATCACATCTGATATTTTAATTTAACTTAATTTATGTTTATTTATATGTGATGTCTTAACAGAGCATGTTTTGACCCAAAAAGCAAAGCACCAAAGAAAAAAAAATTGCCCATAATATGCTAATAATGGGGAAAATACATAGAAAATACATATCAAAGGGAGCCAGCTGCGCTCCAGTGAGCAAGAATGTCTTGGATAGTTCACCTCAATGCAAAGACTTGAAAATATTAAACTGTAAAATGGCTAATTTGTGATAAAGAAGAGATCTAGTGCACCTGGTCCATAGGAGGAAGAATTTTAATCTGCTCTCTAATAAGGATAAATGGGGGGCTCTCAAAGAAGGAGCAATTACTCAGCATAATTGATCATTGTGCAGAATAATACAAATGGAAGGAAATACACATGGAAACATTGAAAGCTCAGAGGTAGGGAAAAAGTACTAGTGTTGGAAATGGACAAAGGAGAAAGCAAAAAAGAAAACAAAGAAATATTCAGCATTGGCTCAAATTTTCGGTAAAGGAAAGAAAAGAAAAGAGGGACAGAGTTATTGAAAGTCATTTAGAGAAATGAGAGGCCTTTGCTAATGTTCTGTGAATAAAAATATATTACAGCTGTCTCAGAGGATTAACCAACAAGGAAAAGCCAAACCATACAGGCAGCAGAATACCCTAGCTCTTTCTTCTCTGTTCTTACCACACCTGGAATTTTGTATTTTGTCTAGGTGTGACTTTTTAAAAGAGGCATTGATCGACAAGAGTGTGTCAAGAAGAGGGGAGCCATGTTGGTGAAGTGTCACTAAGAAATGGTTGAAGGAATTAAGACTATTTAACCTAGAGGAGAGAATCCTATGGAGAAACATGCTGGTTGACTTCAGTATTTGAAAGGGTAGCATGTGAAAGAACAAGCAGATTTGTTCTATGGCTCTCTAGAGGGCAGAGCTGTCGATAGATGGATATTACAAATAGACCAATCATGGCTTAACAGAAAAAAAGACCTTTCCAACAACTAGAGCTGTACAGTAATGGACCAGAATGTCTACTGGGTGTGAGTTCCCAATAAGCTTTCTATAGAACTGAATTTAGAGTCAAAGGTCTTGAGCTAGAACTCCGACTCTGCCATTTACCTGTGTGTCCTTGGGTAAATCTTTTAATCTCTTTGGGCCCCATTTTCCTTCTTTGTAAAATGAATAGGTTGGACTAGGCTTTCCTTCTCTAAAATTATTATCTATTCTTTTTTCCCCTGTTCTAACCATATCTCTGATTAATGATATGAAACCCATTTTATTTTCAAATAACAGTTCATACTATCTAGAAAATGGAGGCTTAATAATGACTAATTTCAATTTTTTAAAAGAAGATTCTTTTGGAAACCTGGATACAGAAAAACCTGGATATGGTACTTGGTATAAGTTTAAATTCCACACAGTGAGGATGTAATGGCTGTGAATATTGTATGCTGATAGTAAAGCACATAATTCCATTTTATCAGCTCGAGGAAGATAAGGAAAAGAGTGAGCACTTGCCAGCTTAGTATAGTTGAGGGTACTGTTGCTGAGGAGGGAAGATGGAATACGATGACCTCTTAGGTCCCATTCAGCCTGATGGCCTGGGAGTGCAGAGCCTGTTTCTCATCCATTTAATGGGGATAATAAATCTTCTCTCTCTTCTGAGGACAGTAGTGGAGTAGGTCAGATTTGTAGAGAGCACAGAGAGAAACCATATTGAACCAGATTTTCCTGTTTTGTCTGCTTCTTTGCCCAGGCTGTAATTTAGGCACTTTGGAAAGCTGCATTAACTGTTTAAAGCCTCCATGTAAACCAGGGATTTTAAACCTGGGGTCCATGAACTTTAATAAAAATATTTTGATAACTGTATTTCAGCATATTGGTTTCTTTTTTAATCCTATGTATTTAAGAATATTGCCCTGAGAAAGGGTCTGTAGGCTTCACCAGACTGTCAAAGGGGTCTTTGGCACAAAAAAAGATTAAGAAGTCCTGATTCAGACCAAGGCTTTTGGTGATCAATTGGTCAGTCTTGAAGCCTGAATTTTCTGGTTTGGGGACTGAGATCTCCTTCCCAGGGCTTTTAGGGTTAACCACTCCTCAATCCCCAAATGCTTAATGACTTCAATGTCAACACTCATCTCCTGACTGACTTGTAAGGTCAATTCCCCCCCTCCTTCCCCCGGTGACTTTCAGGTCAAAATTACCTCCAGCTTTTCCTTCTCCCATACCTTCCTTCTCCTTCCAGCCCTGAAAATTTTTTAGTACTTTTGGGAAAATGAAAAATAGTTGCCCCTGTGGGAAAAGTTAGCAATACCAATTTAGATAAATTATAGTTTCAATTCACTAAACAGTCCTCCTATGGACTAAGCAAGTCATTAAGGCATCCTAAACTGCATGATTTGCAACTGGAGTGAATCTTACACCCTGGAGGGTCTGGCTCATTAAGTTCTAATTATTGTGATTCAAAAAGAATATAACTGGTCATGTTCCCAAAGAGATCAAAATAATTCAGAGTAGACGCAACAGTAAGAAAGAAGGAAGCAAGTCATGGCTGTGAAACTATTCTTGGTCTTTACGCTCAAGATCAATTAGCAGCCTGCTGTCACCTAATGGGGGTTGTGCCCTAAATATCTATTAGAGCAAAAGACAACTTTGACCTAGGCTTCTCACCTCTGTATGAGAAGGCAACTGAAGATTTAAAAGTAGAGCGAATGCTTACAAGGGGACTGGCCAACAAGTTGCAGTGGAGTGAAAGCTTGATTTAAAGTCAGTGGAGGTGGGTTCAAATCCCAGCTGTGACATTTACTATTGACAAATCACTTCTGCTGCTTGGTCCTCGGTGGCCTCATTTGTAAAATAAGGGGGTTGGTGTAGATATCTTTCGTTATAGCATTAAGTCTCTGATTCATGGTCTGTTGGATTGTGGTAAGCACAGTAATGGAAGAGCGAGCTATCCTAAGTCCAGGCATGTGTTGGTGCCTGCCCAAACTCAGAGAGCCGATTCTTAAATTTGGAGAGTGAGCATTCACATTTTGGAAACTGGCGAATGCTACAAACTGGAGCTTAATGTATTTGTTTTGTTGAATATCTAGATAGAAGAAGGTAATAGGGAAAATGTTAACAACGCAGGATAAACTTTAAAGTGTGTCATGGGTACAGTCCTTGTCTCCCTAAAGACCGTTGTTAAATATTTAACAATGCTGCCTTGTCTAAAGCCTGCATTTAAAGTTATACTCCTTTGAAATTCCTATTAAAATTAAAATTTTATGTGGGTGAGGTAAAAATAAGTCATGTCAGTCATATACATCTTACTGGGAAGGAGGTTCAGAGAAATTTCCTGAGAAAAAATTTTAATAGTAGGGAAAGGGTAGAGGAGAGGAAGGGAAGGGAACATTCACATGCTGGGTACTTAGGGGTGGAAAAGGGAAAAAAACACCCCTGGGAGAGGGAACCCAAGATTAGGCAGCTCTACTCCCAACTCTAACTAGTTATGTAACTTTGAGCAAGTTCTTCTCCTTCTCCATGCCTCAGTTTCTCACTTAACATATGAGGGATAAGAGTCTGTAGGATCCTTGCCAGCTCTGAAGTTCCACAGCTAAATAAATTTCAATGAATTTACATGTTTCAGAGATCATTGGAACTGCCATTCTTTTCTGGCTTCAGAGATTTTACATCTGTGCACACTTGGTTTCAGGATCAAAACTCTTTTAGAGTATCATCTCCTGAGAATATTTTTTCTAAGGCAAGATACCCCAAGAAAGCAATAGTGATCATGTCCCTTCACCCCCTGTCCCTCCAATTCCCCCCCCCCCCGGAAAGCTCTTATGACAAATGATAAATACCAAACCCTGTAGAGTCTTCCAGAGGGTATCACTGACTCAGTGCCAGTACTCAGTTTGAAGAAGTGGAGACAAGTTAGAATTGACTTGTAAAGAGCTGAAAGCCAGATAACTATGGAAATTTACCTCAAAAGATCTTGTGTGTCCTGATTACAAAGAACATTTTTTCCTTCTGGTTAGATTATGGTGCTTCATCGAGGTTATTTTTGGAAGGGCTTGTGTCACGTAGGGGAAATAATGAACTCAGTGGGAAGTAGCTCGAAGCTGGGGATATCGCAGAGCTCAGGATTCTGGTTCAAGTGGATGAGAAGCGTGGTCACTAGCAATTTTGGCACCCAGGGCAAGAACTATGAAATCGTGCTCACTATAAGCCATACTGAATTCATGCTCAAATCAACAGTGGTGGTAGGGAGACCCTGACACTGGCCCCTTTTGGGGGGGTGCTACATCCTAAAGAGAGGCAACAGAAATCTGATTTTAGTGTGGGAGGAGATTCTAAATTCCCCCAGGCACCTGCTAGAAGGAGCAGGATGGGGCAGGGAACCCACATGGCATGCATGTTTGTGCTCTCTGTATTTCAGCATCTTGCTATCTCTGTTTAGTTATGTGACCTTGTGAACAGAATTGTAGATTTGGTCTCTTGATGAAGGTCTCTGGGAGTTTATGAGATGGTTTGAAAAGCCTTTTTTGTAAGGTTATATTAAATTACTTTTAAAGGATTTTTCTTTCTCAAGCTATTTCTTTGGAAGGAAAGGGCTACTGAACACAACTAAAATGTTAAATGCCAGTGTTAACAACAACAACAACAGCAACTGATGTTATAGAACACTTCCCAGCTACAAAGCACTTTCACATTCAGTATTATTTTCCAACTCCCAAATCCACTCTGAGGGTTTAGGCATTACAATGATCATAATCCCCATTTCACAGAAAAGGCAAACTGAGCCTCAGAGAGGCCACATGAAATCGCTCAAGGAAACATAGATGCTAATTGGAAGAGCCATATCTTCAATCAAGTTCTTCTGACTCCAAATGCTATGCCCTTGCTACTATACCACTCTGCTTTTTTTTTTTGCTCTGACTTGTACAGCTTCTTCCTCTCTTCAAACCACATTTGAGTGGTTTTAATTAGTCCTATTCATTAGTCCTTTATTAAGAGACTAAATCTATTAAAAAAATGCCCATTTGGACAGAGCCATTAGGTAACTTGCCCATGTTTTCTGGATGTAAAGAGATGTAATTCCAGGATTTTTTGGTTATGTCTTAGTACTTTAAAATCAGAAGAGGCCTCAGTAGCCATATAACCCAAACCTCTTATTTTACAAATGGGGAAACTGAGTCCCAGAGAGATGATGTTCTAGGTCACTTTGGAAGAGTCAGGATTGAAACCTATATCCCAGTCAAGGGTCCTAGTACATATAATGCCTCTACAAGAAGAAAAGACAAAGGTGGGAGCAGGAAAGGTTTGAAGAAAAATAGAATAAAAGATTCTTTCCTGGGAAAATTCTTTTACTTGCTAATGTCAGGAGTTTCTGCTTACATATTAAGATAGGCACTAATAGGCAAGGGTAGAACAACCCATGATCCTTGCTAAACCCAGACTAGCTGGAGACTTTTTGGGCAGCAAGTCAAGAAAGTCAGTCTGAGGAAATTTCTACAATCAGAATGGCAGGGGAAACAGGTTTTTCTCTGGATGTTCTCAGTGGAGTTCCTGCGCCCTTTGAAGATCATTCTGCAGTGGAATTCTGATCCCTAAATGTGGCCACACAAGTGCAGAAGAAAATGAACAAACAGTCCTATTTGCTACAAAGTATGATAAGAAAATTTACATGGATTTTTTTTTTCAGAAATGCAATTAAGTGTCATTTCTGCCTGTGGGCTTCTATAAATGTCACCTCATAAACTCAGTTTTTGAAGTAGAAGACAGAAAAGTGTTGTGACCTGTATCTCTCATCTCTCTGTTTCTCTCTCATACCTAATCTGAGTTATTCAATAGAAAGTGGAGAAATTTTCATCGGAGGTAAGTAATCAGCACAGAGATTGGTGCTCTTCAGTTAGCATGGAAATAGAAAGAACACTTATCTGTCAGTCAGAAGACCTGGGTTCTGGTCATATATTCAGCTGGAATTGAGTTTAGACATTATCTAGTATAGGAGTGGGGAACCTGTGGGGCCTTGAGGCCACAGATTCTGTGACATTTGGAATCAAAGGGCCACATTTAAAGACCTAGAGGGCCACATGTGTGACCTTGAGACCTCGAGTTCCCCACCCCTGGTCTTGTCCATATAAGAAAACTGAAGATCAGAGAGGTTCAGTCAGTTAGTTAAGAAGCATTTATTAAACACCTACCATCTTCTAGGCTCTACACTAAAGCCCTGGGGATACAAAGAAACACAAAAACTTTGTCCCTGATCTCAAGGATGACAGAACCTTGGGATATACCCTAGGTCAGTGGGGATGAAGAACCAGCAAAGAAAACTGAGAAGGAATAGTTAGACAGATTGGAGGAGAACCAAGAGAGAATAAATGGTGTTGAGTAAATGGAAGGTAATCTCAAAGAGACACCCCAGTACCTGGGGACACCAAGAAACGTCTTCTACAGAAGGTAGGATCTGAGCTGAGTCTTGAAGGAAGTCAGAGAAACTATGGAGGTAAAGAAAGAGAGCATTCCCGGTATAGGGGACAGCCGAGGCAAAAGCACAGAGATGGCCAATGGAGAGTCCTGCCACAGAATGGCAAGAAGGCTGGAAGAGTGCGTGGAGGGAAGTAGAGCACAAGAAGGCTGAAGAGGTGGGAAAGGGTCAGGTTATGAAATACTTGAAATGCTAAACAGAGGAGGTTATATTGAACCCTAAAAGTAAGACAGAGTCACTGGAGTTTATTGAGTAGTTGGGGGACATGGTCAAATTTACAAAGAAATCACTTTGGCAGCTGAGTGAAGGATGGATTGTAGTGGGAGAGTTTTGAGGTAGGGAGATGGATAGGAAGTCTATAGCAATAGTCCAGGCCAGACTGAGTTGGGGGGGAAATAAATACATACATACATATAGATGTACATTTTTTGTCACACATATAGACACATATTATATACATAATATGTGTGTATATGTATATACACACACATACATACATACATACACATATATATTCTCACCACATCATGGTGAGACTACCTAGGAAAAAAGGGATATATGTTTATGTGTATATGTATGTGAATATTTATGTGTATATAGTATGTATATACATGTGGATAGAAATAAACACACATATATATTCTTATCACATCATGCCTGGATTATATGTGATGTGTGTGTATATATGATGTTGCAAAGGTAGAAATAATCAGATTTGTCAACAGATTGGATATGTGGAGTGAGAAGCTGAGGATGACATTGAGGTTATGGGAGGATATTGGTATTCTTGATAGGAATAGGAAGTTTGGAATAGGGGAGAATTGGAGGAAAATAGAATGAGTTCTGTTTTGGGCATGTTGGGTTTGAGATGCTCATGGGATATCTATTTGAGATATCTAAAATGCAGCTGGTGAGTTGAGACTGGAGCTCAAGAGAGAATTTAAGGATGAGCATATGAGAATTAGCTGCTTAGAAATGATAAATAATGCTCTAGGAGCTGACGTGATGACAAGTTAGTATATATAGAGAAAACAAGAGTGTTGATGACAGAACCTTGGGATATACCCTAGGTCAATGGGTATGAAGAACCAGCAAAGGAAACTGAGAAGGAATAGTTAGACAGATTGGAGGAGAACCAAGAGAGAATAGTGACTGTCCCAAAGTCATACAAGCAGTAAGTAGATGGCCAATATTTTAACTTAGATTCTCTAACTCCAGATTTGGATGTGGAGCTCTTTCCACTGAACCTCCTTGCCTCTCTTGCCTCCGTCAGTAATTGCATGACCTTAAGCACATCACTTCACCTTTATGAGTTCCATTTTCCTTACTTGTAAAAAGATGCATGGGCTAGATGATCTCTGAGGTCTTTTAGAGATCTGATATGCTATGATTCTAAGGTAGCCTCTGATCATTGCTGCCACCACTATAGCTTTTTAGGATTTACTATGAAATTGGCAGTTTTTCCCGCTGCCCTGGCTTCCTGCCACTCTTCCTAGCTCTGCTGCAGAGACACATAAATCTGCTGCTGCCATTAGTCGCATATTCCTTGTCCATCCCCAGCATTCTCCATCTGTATGACAAAATTTTTAAACGACCCCAGATTAAAGGAATTGAAGTAGCACCTCAATCATTGTCTTCAAGCATATGAAAATTTATACATGGATGATGGAGGCAAATTATTCTTAAAGTCTACTTCAGAGTGAGCAATGGGAAATGAATCAAGCATATAATAACATGGGCTTAAGCGAGATGACAGGAACTTTTTGGCCCTGAGCATTTTAAAGTGGAAGGATGGATTACAAACTGAAGTTTTATGCAACCTGTGGATCTTAAAGAGTGGAATAAATGGATGTGTTTCTTTTTGGAGGGATTTAAAGAAATCTTCCCAAAGACAAGGGATAAATGAAATGAATTCTGAAAGCCTCTACTACCTCAGTCAGTCTATGTCAAGAATGTGGTTTTATTCTAGTGGCTGGTAATATGCCTTTTGTACCTAATATACCTTTATACAGAGTCATAACTAAGGCAGGAAAGTTGGTGCTTTGCTCCAGTTGCTTATATGGAAGTTGTACTTCCTCCCTGCAGTGGTCCAGAAGATGTTATCTTCATGCCTTGTGGGCCTCCTCTGCTCATTTCCTTATGGAGATTTTGGGAAGAAAGTGGGCTCCAGGAGAAGTTGAATGAATGGATAAAAGACTAATGGAGGAGAGGGAAGGAAAAAGCCACACCTTCCACTCTCAGTTGCACTATCCTATTTTTACTGCAGGTAAAACAGTTCCTAGTTAAGTCTATGCCTTTGGCATGACCTTGGGCAAAGGTCAGCAATGACATCTTTTTCAGTATAATATAATGCTGTCGAAATGCTGGATCTCAACGAAAATAAATCCCACCAATGGATCTTTGAACTAAGCTAGTCTTTAATGAACTTTAATTCATCTGTCAGATATGATGTAAAGAATTCATCAGGGGCAGCTAGGTGGCACAGTAGATAGAGCCCTGGCCTTGGAGTCAGGAGGACCTGAGTTCAAATCTGGCCTCATACACTGGACACTTACTAGCTGTGTGACCCTGGGCAAGTTACTTAACCCCAATTGCCTCACCAAAAAGCAAAAAAAAAATTCATCAAGATTGTAAGGCTATCAGAACCACCTAGCACTTTTACTGAAGTTCATATGATAATTTCCCCTGCCCAATGACTTGTCTAAGTTGATTACAGTTGGAAGAAGGAGAGTCAAGAGGAAGTTGCAAAAAACAAATAAACAACCTGACAACTTTCTTCCCCTCAAAAATGATGGAAAGAGATTCTACCTCTTAGACACCAAGAAAAGAAAGCATGGCACACAATACTCATGCTCTGATGGGTTTGGGTTGGGGATTGAGCCAAGAAAACAGGTCTTAATTGGAACTTAGTCTTGGAGAGAATGAAAGCCAACATGGCAGGGCAAAGGCCATTTAATGGATAGCATGGATGTACATAGGGGATATACCACTACCCTGGTATACCTCCTCAAGGTAAGCTAATAGCAGCAAAAAGAGCCAATTCTGAGCTGGTCTAAGTTCAGTGTTCTTCTGTAATAAAACTCAGGGTTTGTAAGGATATAGAGAGACTTAACTCGTGAGACCAGGAAGTCATTACTACAACTTTGGGACACCGATTCCAAGAGCACACTGTGCAAGAGCACAGTGGTACAGAAAATTGGAGACAGGGTGGTTCTCTCAAATTCATGTAACCTGCTTAACTGAACCCCTTTGAAGACAGAGAAAGGGATGTCTTTGAAAAGTTAAAAAAACACACAATCAAAAATGAAATGCTCAATTATAATTAATTGACATTCAGCTATTACCTTCCCTTTAGCTCCAGGGCTACTAGCTATGGTTATAAAGTATAAATATGGGTTTTCTAGTCTGTACTTATTCTTAATTTTATGTGTTTGTGATCTCTTTGTTCCTTTCCTTTCTTTGTTTTTCATTTGAAAACAAAATAAAATATTTAAAATAGGAAAAAAGAAAAGAAAAATGAAGAATTGGATTTTAAAATACCCCCTTGTAAGTTGGTTCTTCTTTCAGCTTTCTGAGATCTCCTGTGGCCATTCTCTACATGTCTCTCTTATCCCCTTCCCTATCATTTGCTTTCACTGTCACCAGTGGAGTCCTTGAGCATCCAATGAAATAGTCCCTTGAGATCCTTTGACAATTCATAGCAGAGTTTGTGAAGGAATGTCACAGTGAGTGGCAAGATAGGTTGGTATCTTATCTGATGCTAACTGTCAATGAAATCTCAAGTTTATTTTATTTATTCAGATGATTGGAATGGATTCCAAAGCAGCTGATTGGTGGTTTTGTTCTCATTTACTCCTTCACTGGTATGTGAAAGAAAGCTCAACACCCTCAGGGTCAAAGTGTCATAGCCTTTAGAGAAACAAATGATCAAATGGAACAGTTTTTCTCACGGCCTAAATTACACCCTCACTCTCTTTCCTTGAAACTTGGGCACTTTAGATGAGAATTTGCTCTTTTAAGGCTGCTAGGGGACCATTTAGTAGACTTTTAGTGTGGTGCCTGGTCAGGGTTTAGAAATCTGGCAAAATATCAGTATCCTACTGCCTAGACAGCAGTTAGGAGTGAACGTAATCCTGGGCCGGATTCAATGCTGAGTTTGGAGTTTCCTTGACTTAAAGGAGGCTGGGCAAGGGACCAATGAGTCTAGACCTAACCATAGGCAAAAGGATGCTGACTTGCTATTTGATGTTAGAATATCCAGTCAAGTCAGGTAAAGAGTGAGTTGTCTGGCATTATGTAAATAACACATCTGTTTGATTATATTTTCAATTGGATAGACAGAGCACTTAGGTATTATGTGGGCACAGCTTCAATGGTAGCCTAGTTGTCTGAAAGAATCAATATTTCTTCAGTTTACTGAGGAAGAGAAGAAGCAATAGAAGCACAGATATTAGGAAAATCCAGTTCTATAATGCATAAAACCTGCATTTCAGAAACAGAAAAGCAAGTTCCTCCCTCCCAGTAAATAAATCCTTCCCCTGCCCCCCTCTTTCCCAAGTGGGTGACAAGAATGGAATGTGGAGATAGAGATAGATAGCAATTCTGAGTATCTTTTTTTTTTTTCCGCAGTGACATTCACAAAATATACCATTGATAAAAACAGAAACACGTACATGCTCAGATGTGAAGGCAACCAGTCTGGGAATAGATGCCATTCCTTTCTCTTTGACTTCTGGAAACATCTTGAAACGTGCAATCAACATAGCATACATGTTAGATATGGCACCACCTGGAGTGCACAGTAATATACTGTTACTTTTCTATTCATTAGGAACATCATTTATGTACAAGTTACATCCTTTCTTTCTATCTATTAACCTAGAGAGCCTCACTTTGAAACCTTCAATCTAAGAAAACCCAAGATAGTAATAGGTGCTGATGTACAATTGTCAAAGCTATCCAGCTTCCTCATCTTTGTAAAGTTCACTAGGTGGTGAGAGGAAGAGTGTGAGAGCAAATGCTAAGAAAAGGTCTGGAGAACTTGAAAAAAAAAGATGAAAGAAAGAAAAAACCATAACAGTCCCAATGGCCTGTGATGAAAAGGTAGGTTGGACTAACTTGGGTCATGAAATGAATCTTTTCCTTCCTTGGTCTCAGTCTACAGAGAAGTTACTTTGGATGTACTGATTTTACATTAGAGAAAGTCAGGAGACCCACCAATGTAAATAGAAGATTGCTAAGGACCAGAGTCATAAATAATAATATTATGCCTAAGGTGGGAAATATGAAATGAGCCTGGAGCTCAAGCAGCATAGAATGTGCCCTCAAGCTTGCTACTAGAGAAAGAAGGGAGGGCCAAGGACCGGAGAAGAGCTCATCTGGGTGCAGCCACTGAGGGAAATGAAGAACTGTCTGGTAGTTTCCTATTTTAGCTAATCATCCTTTCTTATTAGGTGCTAAGCTCAGTCCTTTCTATGATGCTTAAAGATCTGCAAGTGCTGTCAGTGTCCTCTAAATTTCTTTGCCCTGAGACATAGTGTTAGTCACCCTGCCCTAGTTATGCTTCTGTTAGAGGAGTGCCTAAGAACTGATTAGTCTATATCTGATCTTCGAAATTGAAAATAGGAGCATTCTACCCCAGGCCAGGGTTCCTAATATATGTGGCCTGAATGTTAAGCCAGTCAGTCACTTTAAATCTTGCTTTAGGCTATACATCCCTGTGAAAATTTCATTTTTATACTAACACTAAATATTTATTTCCATTCATTTTTACTGTATTCCAGGGGAATGTAATGTATCTGCCACTGGAATGATAGCAAATTAACTTTGGTTAACTGTGAGGATGATTTATAGCAATTTAGTTTAGGACATGCATGAAAACTCATCATTTCCTTTTATTCATTTCCAAACCCTACCCTTGCCTCTTAGAAAGATTGATACAATGTAATCATGATAATTAACAAAATTCTCTTTATTTATGAAACACTTAAGTCTATATTGAACTGTTAATGCTTACTGGATTGTATTATGATTGTAAGTTAATGTTTTCAAATCTCGTATCTTGTCCACATTGGGTGGGCCCTTGGGCCATGGTTCCTCATCTCTAAAATGAGACAGTTTGACTAGATGATCCCTACCAGGTTTAAAGCCTTTTTCCAGTGAATGTAGCCTATGCTTGTGAAAAGAAGGAACCATTTTTTCATCAGTTGTCAGGAATCATGTTTTAGTTACTTTTGGTTACCTAAGTTATATGGCCTTAAGCAAATTACTGGGCCTCAGTTTCCTCACTTTTAAAATGAAAGGTTTTTAAACTAGATGATCTCTAAGGTTCTTCTAGTTTGGTCATTAATGAGTTATGAAATAAACACATTTTTAACCAATGCAGATGGATGCAAATGTTGACACAAGAGGTATAAGTCTCTAAGTGAGAGAAAATGGTCAATATGTTTGAGGTGGTGCTGTCTTGCCTATTCAAAGGTGACACTATTGACCCAACACCAGCAGAACATGTGCTTCAAGAGTTTTTCCCTTCCTATGTTCATGCAAAGTGGCCCAGTGCAGCCAGGGCCCATGACCCTCATTAGCACTGTGCTCTAAACCAAAGGATTTGGTTGGCCTAGAATGACTCTCCCTGAGACTCAGGCACTCATTATCAGCCAGATTGAGGACAGTGACTTGGGGGCCTCAGAAAACTCAACTCCCTCCTGCATGGGATCTCTGAAAGGTTGGTAGAGCTTAATGCTTGCAGTACAAGGTGAGAGCTCACTAAATGTTATTTGTCCAGGTTTTTTTCTCTGTCCTTTGGGGGGGGCATTCTTGTGTTTGTGTTACATGCAATTAGGACAACATTTCTCATGAAGCTTTCAGCTTCCTAATGGGGCATTTTGCAGCTCAGGGATACCCCTCTGCCTGAAGCAATATTGATGGAAAATGAACAGAAGTGACACTTGGGAAAAGATATTTGCTGTAGCAGCACAGTGACAAGGAGAGGCCACCAGCTACATTGGAAAAAATAATGGGTCTGGACCTGGGTATAAAGGTAATGTAATGTAAAAGTGGAGTATTCCAAATTCCAAATCCCAGATTGCAAATCTCTTTGTGTTTTTTTAAAGCATTGATGACAATTATATTTACCTCTAGGGAGAGGGGCTTCCCAAAAACAGGGAGAATTTTGCTACCTTCAGAAGTCTGGGGAAATATCTTCATATTAAGACCCTGACCTTTTTCTAGATGTAGGGATTGCCCAGGGAAGCCCTATGTGATTCACTTCATTTATGTGTACCATAAGAAGTGAATCTTAAGATGGAATAAATCTATGCAAGTGGATGGTAGTCAAGGAGGAAAGTAAATAATGAGAATGAGTCTGGCTCCTTCTTTGTTCCTAAATGAGCCAACACCTGTGGTGTTCCACCCCGTAGATTAAAAGCCAAAGTGAACCTCTGCTTATGGGTTCAATTTCCATGAAGACAAATGAACTTTGTCATGTCATATAGTCTTATGTTGTACCCTGAATCCCAGCCAGCCTTTTGGCAAATTCACACCATTGGTCATAAGGGGATGGGGTGACTGGATGTGCAAATTCATAACTATTGCTGATGAAGACCTCAATATGCTAACCATGCTAATGGTGGGTCAATAGATACATCTTTGTAGAAAGAGGTCACAGGCAAAGTATCCCCCAGGGTCCATCTTTTTTAAGGGACCTAAATGCAAATTCTTCCTCTGTAGGGGAGTAGGGTCAATAGGGATGTAGTACCAGGATGGCAGGGAATCTGAGGTCTCTACATGTCTGGAAAGACTTTGTGAAAGTCCAGATTGTCCAAGCTGTCCAGGTAAATTAATTGAGGCAGAGACTGAAACGACTTCAAAAGAAATCTGCTTCTATGTCCAAGAGGGCAGCAATGTCTTCATACCAGAGGTCTAGAGCTGGAAGGGGCTTCTAGGACTGTTTAGTCCAACCCCCTTGGGAAACTGAGGCCCCAGGAGATTAAGTGACATGAAAATTGCTGGTCCCACTTTGGAACTTCTATCTCAGACATGTGGTATGGCATAGACCTTCTCATCATCTTCCCTTCTCCCCTGTCTTAAGGGTAATGTTCATGATTGTTTACCAAGGCAGTAACTTTAAGGATTACCTAACCATACCCCTGAAGCCACACTGAGTTTGGAGACCAGTTTCATTTGAGTGACCATGGGCAAGTCACTTCATATCTCTCATCATCAGTTTCCTCATCTGCAAAAGGAAAGGGTCAAGCCAGATAACCTTTAAAGTCTCTTCCAGCTTCTGATCCTGTGATCCTGCCAGTTTCCCACAAAGTGATGCCACAAATGGTGTACATTGACCTTCTCTCTGTGAGGTTCTAGCCTTCTTCAGTTTCATTTCACTAAATTTGGTGTTCTCATAGACTGAGAAATTGGTGAGCCTGAAACCTGGATTCTACCCCTGTCCCTACTTTTTCACTTAATGTGCATCTTGCTATGTTGACTTTGAGTAAGTTACTCTACCTCTCTAAGTCTCAGTTTTTTCATCTGTAAAATGGAGTTATACAAACTGATGTTTAAAGTCCCTTCAGGCTCTAATGATCTGTGCTGTGCATTCCTAGTGTTTTCCCTGGGAAGCAAGAGGATTTCTGTCTGGTTCTGTGACTGCCTGGCCACAGCAGTCCAGGCAACAAGGAATGCAACTCCTTTTTTCTGACTTGATTCTCTTCCTGCTGCCCTCATGGCCCCAAGCCAGCAGACACCTGCAAATTCCTTTAGCTAACATGTATTACTCTTCTAAGAAACTAAACTCTTATTTCTTTCCCAAGTTGAATGCTTAAGGCCAGCTGCCTGCTTTTCTATTAGTAAACAATTCGCCTTTTAAGAAGGAGGAGAAAATCCTGTTTATTTATGTTCCGTTATATCTTCAGATCAGACTCACATAAGATAAATTGAAGGGTTTTTTTTTCCTGCTTAGAGAAATATTTAAGAAACATAGGTGTGGGCACTGGTTTTGTTTAACTGTGATGGGGAGAGGGCTTATTAACTTGCTAAGTTCCTGGGTCATGGATCATAGGATTATAAATTTAGAGTTAGACAGGGACCTTATAGACCATCTGGTCCAACTCATCCATTTTACATAGGAGAAAACTGAGGCACAGGGAAGTTAAGTGGCTTGTCCATGATCACACAGGTAGTAAATGAGAGGTGGAATTAGAACACATTAGATTTGAAATCCAATGGTTTTTTTCCCCACCAGATCCTGCTGACCTTCATATATTGCCCCTGATCTGCATTGTTACAGACCCACATCCAAATTCATAAAACT
Organism: Phascolarctos cinereus; assembly: GCF_003287225.1. Taxonomy (NCBI): domain Eukaryota; kingdom Metazoa; phylum Chordata; class Mammalia; order Diprotodontia; family Phascolarctidae; genus Phascolarctos; species Phascolarctos cinereus. Next base: position 64,115,765 of record NW_027555514.1, on the reverse strand, counting down.
CCTGGTGATGCCTTTCCATATAAATACATACATTCCTATATATATGCATAAAGATGCGCGCGTGTGTGTGTGTGTGTGTATGTCTGTCTGTCTCAGGGTAGTATTGTGGGCCTCCTGGGTCATTATATTGACCTCTAGGCACACACACACACACACACACACATATATATATATATGTGTGTGTGTGTGTGTGTGTGTGTGTGTATGTATGTATGTATGTATATTATATATATGTGTATGTATGTATGTATATTATATATGTGTGTGTATGTATGTATATTATATATATGTATGTATGTATGTATGTATATTATATATATGTATGTATGTATATTATATATACACATATATATATATATATATATAAATATATGGAGAGGGGAGAGAGAGAGAGACAGAGAGACAGAGACAGAGAGGGAGAAGTGAGAGAGAAAGAGAGTGAGAGAGAGAGAGAGAGAGAGAGAGAGAGAGAGAGAGAGAGAGAGAAATAGTCAGCTAAGTGGCATAGAATGTTGGATTTGGGGTCAGGAAGATTTGATCCAGTTTAAATCCGGCCTCAGATACTTCCTAGCTGTGTGATCAAAGGCAAGTCAACTTAAACTCTTTCACAGCCTCAGTTTCTTCATCTGTCATAATGGCAATAATAATAGCCCCCATGTTACATGGTTATTGTGAGGATCAAATGGGATCACATGTAAAGTGCTTTGCAAACTTTAAATTGCTATACAAATGATATCTGTTATTATTTGCATACATATTTGTCCATGTCCATGTATTTATGTATATATAAATGGGTATTGGATAATTAATTCCTCCAATGTCTCTTACAGTTATACATTTACGATCCTAGGATTCTATGTGAGGGTGTTACTATGGACCCTTTCCCTGAGGGGCAGGGGAAGGGGCAATTGTTTTACTTACATCACTTGGCACACTTGGGCACGTGCTCTATGCATGAATTTGGTCTTGACCCAGTTTCAGCTCATTTGGAAAGCATCAATAAGGGCATCATCTTTCTTAGTTTGATGGTCAGTTATATCTGGTGACTTTTGTTCTATCTCACTTTTGAATGTCTGTGTAGTCACATAATCCTAGAAGGACATGTGACCAGAGCTAGGTACTGTCATGGACAGAGTGTTGGCCTTGGAGTCAGGAATACTGGACTCATTCAAACCCTGCTTGTGTGATGCTGGACAAGTCACTTAACCTCTTTTGGCCTCAGTTTCCTCATTGGTAAAATGGGGATAGTACTACCTATCTCATAGGGTTGTTGTTGAGATTGAATGAATGCTTTGGGAACTTTAAAGCACAATATAAATTCTGGTTATTATCAGGGGGGCCCTCTGAGCTAAGAGGTGAGGTCTGGCAGGTTTCTGGGGTCTGGCAAAAGCCTTATGATGGACCCAGAGTAGCCTCTTCCTTCCAATTTTCCATCATAATCTTGAAGAGCAGATGGAGGCCTTGAGGCTCCCATCCCAAAACAGGGGCTGTGATTTTAGTCACCTGAGTGACCTATGAGGATTCTCTGGGTTTTCTTAAGAAAGGGCACATTGTCCTTGGGGTGCATATGCTCCAAGATTATACAGCTCCTACAAGGCAGATCAGGAAAATGCCCCAAATACCAACTTACCAGGTAGATTCTCCCCCAGGAAAAGGGCAAAAAGTATAGATTGTCCCATAGGTCACCTGACAAAAATACCTGACTTTTTTGGGGGGGGATGGATGGGTGGGAAGGAGTGATTGTACTTACCTGCCAAATTTATAAAAGGAGCCAGAGGAAAGTAGTGTTTGGAATTGATTTCCAATTCTTCATACAAAATACTTTGGTAGATATTGGCCCTATGTGCTGATGAAACCCCAAATAATAATTCTTCTCCCAGGGATATACATCCTAACTTTCCTGGGAAATTCAGGACAATTTGGAATTTGCTAATTTAATAATTGTTTTTTTAAAGTCCCACTGTCCCTTATATGCCTTTCCTTAGGCCTTTCTCACTTTGGGTAACTGAATAATTTTTAAAAATCCTATTTGTTTATTTAAATCTTAGTTTTAAAAAAAAAGATCTGAAAGTCCGTGTCACCCTGGTTAATTTCAATCCTAGATTTGGTTATATAAGTACATTTTCATTCCTTCTTTTCACTTGCTTTCTTCCATTTCTTGTCTTAGTAGATTTTAATCTTTGTAGTCCTACAGAAGAGAGGTCGATGCTTGTCCTTTGACAGATTCTATTATCTGTTTCTGACCAAATGACAGTCTAGACCATGGCTTCCTCAGGAGGCCTCATTTCAATGAGCACAGACAGTGAGCTCTGAGCCTTGTATATCTCTTTAGATCAGCCTGTCACTGATTAGGTGATAATCAGGACACCATCTTTCTTTTCCCTGGGTCAGTGAATCCCTCTTCCTATTTTGATCTGCTTTTTTTTTTTTAAAACACATTTCCTCTCTTCCAATAAACTAAGTCCGTGGGTAGTCCTAATAACCAAGGGCATAGCTCTCCTTTTAGGATTGCTTTCTTGTCTGGGAGAGAAGACCTCAGTGAAAGTAATTTTGAATAATGGAGTTTCGAAGTACAATGGATGATGATTTTAAAAGAAGAGGATGGAAAGGCTGAATAGTGAAAGAAGAGGAAACAGAAATCTCTTAAAGAAATCATCATCCCTTGTTGTTTCCAGAAGATTATCTATTGAGGCACCATTTTCCCTCAATAACTTTAGCTAGGGACAATCTAGAGGGTAGATATCTTTGTCTAAGAGGGGATTTAGGAATATATATATATATATATATATATATATATATATATATAAAATTATATTATATACATATAATATATATTTCTCTTTTTGCCCCTATGTGTCCCTCACTGTCTTTGTCTCTTTGTGTTTCTGTGTCTTTCTGTCTCTGTCTCTCTGTCTTTGTCTTGCTCTCTCTCTGCTTTCTTCCCTCCCTCTCTCCGTTCCTGGAATGCTCTATTATATAAAAACGTAAAATGCTATTCATTTATTCTAAATTTTCCTTTTAATGGGACTTTTCACTTTCAAATTGGAGAGCTACAAAGAATCTCTCCTTTATTAAGAACACTATATTTCTTGGTTTCATATGACCTATAAAGAAAGTGGGATCACAGTAGAACTTCAGGGCAAATGTCACTTCTAATCATGCTTTTCGTGTGCATCTATTGCTAATCCCAGAACAGGATGGCTAAGTTGAAGAAGTCAACAGTGGTGGACAGTTAAGTCTCTACCAACCTCATCTATGTATTTCTTGAGCATTTATTTATGCAGTAACAGACCTAGAGATGCACCAAATATTATTAGTGGGAGAGCTCTCATTAGCAAGGTTTCATTATCTTATCTAGATTCATTTCAAGGCATAACACATCATTAGATGAGAAACAAAAAGAAAGTATGAAGGAACACGTACCAGGTGAAAAAATCCCATCACCACTGCCCCCTGGCCAGCCGATAATTTCTCTCATTTTCCTTAATGTGACATATTCCAAAAGTACAAACACTGGAGCAATTTCATAGGTGAACCTGAAATGCAGTAATGTTCACATTTTATTTTTATCACCCAAAGCAATAATTTAGCACTTACAATGTCTTTAGAATTGTTCCCTGCTATAAATGTCACATTCATATCACATTAAGGTTATAACATAGTCAGCACAGAGGATTATGTATATCAATAGGTCTCATTATTTTTGCTTGATCCCTGAAGTTAAAAGTAAAAATTAATGGCAAAATGCACAAATGTGGTTGATCATAGAGAAGGCAAAAAAGGAATTTTACAAAGTAACATGATTCAAAGGATAGCATCTGTTCCCATTCTTTTTCATATTATACATATTTAAATATGCAAACTACAAAAATATTTTGCCTTTTGCATTTTCACACAGCTGTCTTTAGATTTTTGTGATGGATATTACTAGATTGTTTTCTGTAATCCCACAAAAAGCCACAAACCACTCCTGAAACTCACACCAATACTGTAGATGCTATTGAATTTTTTCTTTAAAATATTTAAAAAATTTTTTTTCCAAAGGAGTTGGAGCAATGACTATAGCATCTCACTGAAAGTTAACCTGGATTACACAATGGCAAATTTAGCTACTTACATATTAGTATTTGCTGTTGATGTTAGCCAGTCTGCTGCTAATCCAACCATATCCAATCCAGTAGAAAGCTGATTGAAATATCTAGGATGACCTATGTATAAATCAGAATACTTTGATTATGGTCTCATCTAGTAGAAATAAATAATTCTGGAACACAAAATTTACCTGTCTAAAGAAGATTGGGGCAATCTTTTGGGCAGTAGGAAAATATTTCCTATATTCTACAAGAGTATTTGCTTTCAAGTTTGGCTTTCTTTGCTTTAAAATATCATTCCTCAATTCCAAAGCATGGTTGGGAATCTGAACACCATTTTGTTTCCCTGTGCTTCATTCAATGTAGCTGAAAATCTAATGTATGGTGCCAATCCAAAGATGGGCAACCTCTTATTTAAATGGCTTATGATGCTATTAAAATCTTTTGGGGGACAGGGGAGATCTGTGATGCTTTCAAGAGGCAGACACTGAGAGGCCTGCCAAACACTGATAATAACATCAGTGATGAATGGCTAATGATGATAAAAGACCAGACAAAAATGGGAAAATGGGAAACTTTTCTGACTGCTTTGCCCATGATTCAAAGGCTGATGATTGTCTAAAAAATGGGGTAGATGAGTCTAATATTTGTCATTTCTTCCCTGTCAGAATAGATGATTGTAAATAGAAGAGCTCTCTCATAATTGTGATTTTAAATAAACCTAATTAAATTCAACATCATTGTCAAGTCAGAATGATGCTTGGGAATATATTTGATGGTCTGATTAATCCATTTACAAGGCTGATCTAATTGACTTCTGGGTTTTTCTAAAAACCTTCTCAGGGGTTTGACTTCAAATACCCCTGGGGATATTATTTTTTAAAATGGGATTTCCAGTGCCATGTTAGAATTCATTTATACACTCTGCCCCACAGATGCTTGTCTCAGGCTCTCTGATTTTGTTAACAGCCAGAATTTTGAAAGATGAACAACTGAAGGCATACAATCTGATAAAAAGACATTTCCCACTTTCTGAGCATCTGTCTTAAACTAGGAATAGTGATAGCTCACAATCTTCATATGGGAAAGGCAAGATAAAGGATAGTTATGGGGAAAACAGGGGCGAAAATCAGCATGCTACTTATCTCCTGGGCTGTAGTGGTCTCTTATCAGACCTAGGCATGTTGCTAGAAAATTATGCATTAAAGGAAGATATAATACTCTGAATGAGCTTTTGAAAATTAAAGAGTCTCAGGCTTTGTGCTTCTTCCAGTATTATATTAACTGTATGTGGCCTTGTTCAGAGCCTTTGTCTCCCATTACTGCCTTTCAGGCCCTCTAATGCCAACCTTTTCAGCTTTACCCTTCCATATTGGGTGAGAGAACCTCCTTTCCTGCTCCTGGCTACTGCCTGGAACAGCCCTCCCATTCTTCTCTGCCTCATTGCCTGCATTCCATTTCAGCCCTCTGCTGAACACATAGCTTGCTTTTCTCTCCTAGTGCCATGTCATTTCCCTTCCCCATAGTTTTCTTTAAAACTATTAAGCTTAGCATTCCTATGCATCAATCTTCCTATATGTCTACAGAGTCACCTCTGGATTTCTTTGAGGTCCTATTATTGTGCCCCATTTAACCTTACTGAAACTTTACTACATTTGAAACTAATTGGGACCATGAGACATTTCATAGTGGCAGGGTGGGCCATCCTGATGGCTACCTTAGGCAAACTGGAAAGATCAGTCTGTTACTTGTATTGTTTAGCAACAAAAATATCCTCGCTCTTCCATCTTTACATGTATTTCTCCCTCCTTAATAAGTCTCTCAGTCAATGTTAACTGATCTGCAGCTTTGGAGAGGCCACAGGTTCTCTTGGCAGGCCAAGAGAAGCATTCCAACTAATTACATTTTCAATTTTTTGATCATTCCTTATGGGCTCAAAGTAGAGCCTATGGGATCCTAGCAAAGGATTCCACCCTCTTCCCACATTGCCTCTCCCATAAAGGGCTATTGGTGGGACCTGTCTCTGAATGTGCCCAGCTGTTTCCACAACCCTTTCCAACCAGCTGCTGCCACTGCTGCTATTCCATGCTCTCCTTCTGCTGAGAAGGACAGATGAACAGCTCCCTGGGAAGCTAATGTTAATGCATGCATTTAGCTGCTAGTGGGGAATATATAGCAGGGTGTGACCAGCAGCTTCCACCTCTCCATAGCTTAGCCAAAGATCCTGACACCTTCTTAGGCTCTGCTAACCTGAAAGATAAGGAATGAATGTGTCCAACCCGTAAAGCTAAACAGGTGGGTAGGATGCAAAACCTCATTATAAAACAGTTCCGTGTGTAAATGAGCCTGCCCCTTATCATCTCCATAGATTCAGGCTTATTAAAGACACCAATTCCTTGAGTTTTACTGCTGGCTTAGAGGCTAGGATGTATTTTCTTTTTAAGTGTCAAAGAAATAAAGAAGTTTGAATCCAACAATCTCCACTGTGATAATTTTTAAAACCCACCTTTCTATTGTGTAAAGAAGTAGAAATTTCAACAGGAAACATGAAATTAATTTTTTAAGCTGTTCCCACCTGCCTTTTAGCCTGAAGTGCATTAGGCAGCCAGTGATTATCAGGTTAAGATCGCCCAGGATAAAGGAATGTTAACATGTAAGCTTCTAATCCACAAAAGGACAGAAAGAAACTCAGCGGGAGTAGTAGCATGATAAACACTTTGACAATAACTAAATAATCGTAATAATCAAACAAGACAAGGGACAGTACAAAAAAAATCTGTCAGTTAAAGAAGCAATTGGAATTTGTCTCTAATAAGCCACACATTTTCACAGAGTCAGAAGATGCAGTGTTTCTACAAATCTTATTGAGATCTTCTCTGGACATTGACACCACTGGGCCAGAGAACTAGCCTGATTAATCCAATTTTTCATTTGAAGTTTAAAAAAAACATTAAAGCTGTCCTTGATTATCATTTAGTTCCTCACCAATTGTGGGAAAAGATAAGTATGGAATTGGCCGATTTCTTTCTGACATTAAATGGAACATTGATGGCCAGAAACTTAATTTCATTCACTTGCAATTTCCATTCTTTTTGACTCTTAAAATTGAATTTCAAAAGTCACTGGACTTTTACAAAATTGAAATGTAAAAATTTTCTTAAATTGTTTTTGATTCTGTGGCAATAAAAATAATAAGCAGTGATTTACCATTTTAGAAGCATATAACAAGCACCACTTAAATTCCTTTAAGGACAACATGTTAACAGGGAATGAAAAAAAAGTTATGTTTCTATGTTCATATCATGTTTAAAGTGTAACAACCATATTTTCCTTGCCTAATATAGTGTCATGGCCCCATCTTGGCAACCCGAAAGTATTAATTAATGGTGATTCCAGTTCTAAATCTATCCTACAATATAACAATATTTTATATGGGTCACAAAGAGCAGAACTCAGTTTTGCCTCAGACAATGAGTTTGATAAAATTCATCTACTAAATTTACTTTTTCCTTTGTGTAAAAGCCTTCACAGCCCTAAAGCTACAGATATGTAAATATTGAAAATACTCCTTTTAGTTCAAGGCTTTTAGTAGCCCTCATTAACCAATCCCCCCCCCAAAAAAAACAAACAAAAAACAGGAAAAGCAAAAAACACCTTCCATCAAGTCTTTGACTAGTTTGTATAATAGAGACTCAGTAAATGGTTAAGGATGATGACAGTGGAGGTGGCCAAGGGCAAAATTGTCAATGCCAAATCACATTTCAATGCAAAGGCTATTCTACATTTTCATTTTCTGATAAAAATAGTTTTGAAATTGCATATATATTTAAATGCAAAAGGTATATTCATCTCCTTTTTGTTTCTTTTTAAAATATAGCGCAATGATTTTGGTCATTAAATATTTATTTATTTTTTATTATAATTCTTATTTTAAAAAATTAGCCTAAAGGGGTCCATGTGTCTTGGTGATTAACAGTTGAATGTATGAGATCTGAGGATAATCATGACCTGGATAGAAATAAACAGCTGACTTTACAGAAATAAAAATGAAATCTTGGAAGCATCTGCATAAATGTAATATTTCTGGCTATAAAATGCATGTGAATAACATTGGACAGGGGAAAATCAATGTTTATACCACTGTGTGAAGAAAAAAACCCATTTTTTCCTGTTAAGAGATCAGATTTCCCCTTTTTGCTTCATTTACCCAGTTGCATTCAAGAATATTCTCCCTCATTCAACACCATTGAATTGCTAAGCTTTTCTCCGGGTGTTTAAAAACAGTAATTTAAACAATATCGGGAATCTGGAATGCAGATTTTAAATCTACAGTTACTTGATTAAGTGCCAAAAAAAAAATTACCTCACTAATACAGTGAGCAAACAGACTAGTGACAGTACGGGTGACCATGCCTACTAAGGAAATTGCTAGTGGGGCATAGCTAGCATTCGGGACTTCGGTTCCAAAGATGCTTTTTCATCTTTTATTTATAAATAAAATATTTTCTGTTTCTTTTTCCATTTAAGTTCATTATGTTGGTATTTTCCAAAAAGAGATTGCTTTGGGAGGGGCAGTTAATTTGCATAACAAAATGTGTCCAGTGTAAAAGGTAGCAATTTGCATGAATCAAGAATAACCAAGAAATTTGTAGAAACAGAGAAAAAAAAACATTTCTAATTTATATATTATACCAGGTAAACTTCCATGGAAATATCATTGTAATGAAGGTGTAAATATCCCAGGTGAGAAACCCCCCCCCCCACAACCCAGCCTTCTAAAAGGACTCTTTCTTTTTACTGACATTAGTAAAAAGTGACAAATGCTGTAAGTTTTCAGAAATATCAATAACTATAAAATTGAATAATATAATTTTCTTTAGGTAAACTGATTCTTATGATTTTGTATGAAAATACAGAAAGAAACATTAGACATTTATAATTTCTGCCCAGACAGTACCTGTTTTGATTGCATATTTTAGAGTTGTTCTGCAGTTGGACAAAATTTCCTCCAAGGTCTGTGGCTGATCTGCCAATTCCCAATTATGTTCTTGAAGAAGCTCATTTGGGTAATGGAAATCAATCACCTTTGTTGATCTATCAAAACTCTTCACCACATACTGAAGCAAAATGTCCATTACCTCTTGGAGAAAAGACAAAGTGGCCACTTCTCCGTTACATGCTGGCAACAGATCTGGGGGGACAAACCCATGCCAAGAAATTTAAAATGTCATACGCATGCATGTAAAAATCATGTATGTACCCCTGCTCAGAAAACATTATGGCTTCATCTCTTCTGCAATCCAGAGTCAACCTTATTTTGTTTGTATAAAAAGCAGATTTCCCTCTCAATTCCTATGTTTATACATTAGTAGGAAGCTTTGGAAATACTAAACATTTTCCTTTTGCTTTTTCAGGAAGAAGCTTATAATAATAAGAAATCCAATAGGCAAATTCTAGCATTCATCTTTACAGACCATTGTGGTGGCTTATTTGGGAAGCCTTTGCCCTAGCTGGGCGTTGGGTACGGACTTATTTTATTGCTACATTTTTGCGTTAAAGGACTCTACTCTGTGTATGGGGAGTTGTCTGACATGAAGGTAAAAATGGGCACAGTTGAATATGCAATGGGAAAATGTTACTGTATTTGGGAAAGTCCTTTGATTCTGGAGGCCAACAAGATGTGTGTGTGTTGTCACTGTTGTCGTCATTCAAATAGAATTGTTCTTTGGCGGAAAATTGTTCTCTCAGTCCTAAGACCTATGATAAGCTCAGTGGCCGATGTTATACCACATTAACACAGACATTGACCAAAATTTCCCAGGTGAAAAACACCGAGGCTTCTTGTTCTTAAGGTGTCTGGGTACTAAGTTTGAGGGGGGAGGGGATACCACTGTATCTTTTGATTATCAAGGTATTGAGAAGCCAGTACCAGGACTCAATGATGCGATGCGTAAGGCAGCACCGCGACCTTGACCTTCCACCGGGATCTAGAGCAATTTGCCTTTGCCTGCGTTCTCTATTGATTTCGGAGAGAGGGCGAGGGGGGACGGGCAGGGGAGAGTGGCGATTCTGGAAATGCTCAGGGGCGGGGGAAGGCAGACCGGATGCAAAAGTGCTAATCGGTGGCAGAGGAAGCCAGTGATTTAGTAAGTTCAGAGGAAGATTGCCCTCTCGGACCACCTCCACCTGTCCCCGCCTTGCCACTCTTCTCGACTGCCTCACCTATTCCACCGCTTGGGGCTCAGGGCCCAGCTTGTGACTTCGAGGAGGGGCAGGAAGTGTAGGCGAGCTGGTGGGAGGGGTGCCTCTTGCGTACGTTTGGAGACTGAAACTGTAAAGCCCTCAGCCCCGATGTGGGGAAACCACCTTGCTTTTACCTGTTGAGTGTAAACACGCGTAATTGAGATCCATTTTGAGACAGCTACAGGGCTTCTGATTGCAAGTACAAACAGTCTTTTTATCCGTTGATCCCTGAGTCTCCTCGCTGCCGGTTTCCATCGGCTTTTCTGCGTCTCCATACAGCAAGGCTGAAGAAGCATATATAAGATGGAGCTTCAGTCTGAGGCCTGGAGAACAGAGGGACCCCGTTCCGCAGCCCCAGGCCTCTAGCTGTCATCGGGCAAAGGGATTTGAGGCTCTGGCCAGTTTTAGGTTAAAAAAAAAAAAAAGAGGACCGACTACTTAGTTAACGTTCTTCCTTTCCCTATCACCAGATTCTGTCACTGAGTCCCCGGGCTTCACACTTACCACAGAGTTTGTTTCCAATGCCTCCGGTGAACTTCTGGGCAACCTGGCACCAGGCTCTTGCTGGAGAAGGGATTTAGGGATAGGAGAGAGAAACAAAGAGAGGTTTGGAGGTTTTGATTGTCAAGAAAGTGGGACCGGGCTGCAGAAAGGTGACTAATCCTTTAAAAAGATTTCCAGCCCTAGGGCTATTCCTATTTAACAAACTGCTGACTAAGATGCAGTCAACGAGACCTTTCCCCACTTTGTCTTAAAGATCGTTTTCAGTCCAAATAATGGGGCAAAGAATTACTTTCTCTCCAACCTTTCTCTCCAACCCTGTTTCGGAAAGATGTTCTCCTTGCTAACCCTCCTCTATTCCTTGTTTCATTCATTCACCCATGCTACCGTCCCCCTCCCCCATGCCGAATCTCTTAATAAATCACCTTTCTATAGCGATTTAAGGTTTTCAAAGAGCATTCCTTAAACACCTGGAGGTAGGCAAGGTTTGTCCCCATTTTAGAGTAGAGTTACTCAGACACAGAAAGGATGTGCTTTACTCAGGGTCACAGAATTAGGATCAGGGTGGGGAATCGAAATAAAATTTACTGACTTCAAGTCAAGCGTTGCTTCTTTCCCCAGTCCCGGAAGAAGGTGGAGGAGGTAAGTATTCAAAGAGCTGAGACCAAGGTTGGAGAGACACTGGGGGCTCCGGTCTCGTTCGGGTGAAAGGAACCCAGAGATGTATGAAACCCCTCCTCAGGCGTCAGGTGAACGCATGGGTGAAAGGAGAGCTTAGAAGCTTGAGCTTATTTGGGTCAACTGGACATAACATAAGGGATGCACCCTGAGAACTTTTCGTGCTGCAGGTGAAAACGAGCTACCAGCACCAACTACCAAAAACAATTCCAAAACACACACACACACACACACACACACACACACACACACACACACGAAAACAAACCCAGCCGCTTCCCTCTTATCCCTCCTTTCGAAACCCTTCTTGTTTCCATCTCCCACGTCCCCAGCTCCACAGGTCAAGTATCTTGGTTTTCCAGCTTCTTACCTGTGCTAGGGTTCTCCGGGTCCCCGGAGCCATCTTCGGACCCGAAGGACCAGAAGCCAGAGCCCGTAGATGCCATCCGCGCTGCGAGGCTGCTACAGGGAAATGAGAGTGCCAACTGCAGGCGAGAAGCTATCCGTTCAGTGCCTGCGTGCCTGTGCGTGAGTCTGGGCGCGTGAGTGTGTGAAGGAGGGAGAGAGCACCCTGGGGAGTCCCGGAGTGGCCGTGTGGGTGGGTGAGTGTGTCACGCTCAGCAACTCTGTGTGTGTGTACTAGGTGAACAGCAGCGCCTATAGCAGCAGCTGTGCTCAGCTTGGAACCCACACGGGGGAGGGGCTGTAGAAAATGGAAGGGGGAGTTAGGGAGAAATGTCTCTTTCCAGCCAAGCAAAAGGTACCCAGGAGGATGGTATGGAAGGAAGGAAGAAGAGAAGAAGAAGAAGAAGAAGAAGAAGAAGAAGAAGAAGAAGAAGAAGAAGAAGAAGAAGAAGAAGAAGAAGAAGAAGAAGAAGAAGAAGAAGAGCGAGAGAGAGTAGTTGGAAGAGAAGTGAAGAAAGGAAGGGGAAGGGAGATGGAAGTGTGAGGAAAGAAGACAAAATCGTGAGCGTGAGAGACGGATAGTGGTGCGCGCGAACTGGAACAAGAGGGTGTGAAGCTCGGTGGCTGGGGCCAGCAAGAGCAGGAGAGGATGTGTATGGGTGTAAGCGCGTCTTCAGGCTATTGGCCTTTGGCTAGGTAGAGAACTGTCCAGGGTCCTGAGAGAGGTCCTAAGCCCAGTCCTACTCACAGCCCCTACTCAGAACTGCCTTACCTGCAGTAGCAAGGCAAGAGCTTTACGATACAGAAAGGCTGCGGAGCGGAGCTTATTAAATAATTCCCCCCCCCCCCCGTTCTTTCTCGTTTGAGAACTGACTTTGGGTTACCTAGGGGATGGTCGGAAGAAAAGGGGGAGGAGTAGCTACTGAGGGCCGTGCTCTCTAACCATCCAAGGACTGAGAGTTGAAGGGCTGAGATCCTGGGAGTGGAGGCAGAGGTGAGGGAGGGAGTAGGGGAAGGAGATGTGGTCTCAGTTCGAGGACAACAAGACGACAGGCGGCCGGACAGCTGCTGACGGACTTTTGGCGAGGAAGTGGCTACATTTTCTAGCGGAGTGGAGGGGACTGTCAGGGAAAGGGGCGTGGGTGGTGTTGATGGACTCATTTCAGCTCCTTAGTAGAGTCTAATGTCAGGTTAGTGAGCCGCTTCAAACCTCAGGGGAGCGCCCTCTCCGCCGCAGCTGACCGCACAGTAGGGGGATGGACTGTATATGAGAGACTGGAGGCTGAGGTGGGAGATCAAGGTTTTGACCGAGACAATTAAATTCCACGCGGGAGGCTGTCATTGTGGAGCCCAGGTCTGAGGAGAAGCAAATGAATATTTCTTAGGAGGGGGCGAAAGCACAGAGCTCCTAGGCTTGGGGAGATTGGCGTCTCAGGGTCAAGCTTTGACCTTGGCCCGCAGAAGCGTTGTTGGGTTTAAAGGACAGATACTGCTAAGAAATTAAACGCGGCGTGTGCGCGCCAAGCATGCCGTGAGAGAAACAGAATAATTGGAATTCGAGTTGTCTCAAACTCAGATGTATGTTTTCCAGACCAGAGCTGAAACGCACTGGTTGCATGACTGCGGCCTACAGCTTTTGCTTTTTATTTGTGGTCGTAGGAAAAAGAAACCCTCTCTCCTACCCCCCACCCCCCAATTTTCAAAGTGGAGTAATATGATCCCTTCACCTAGGAATGGGAGGAGAGTCTTGCTGTTTCTGGTGAAATCGAGTCTCCTCTCTTAATAATGGAAAAACAAAAATCACATGATTTCCCCACTCAGTGGTCCCAGCGATTTCTAGTCTGAACAAAGGGAGGTAGCTTTGTTGATCAAGCCATCCTTGTGAGCACCAACTTAGACATGTAGCTGCCATTTTAGTTAGCTTTCTACAGCACCCACTAGACTCGAGGAGATGAAAAATTCACCGTCTTTAGAGGAAATGGTCCATCTTTGTAGATCTCTATATATGTACCTCCATCTTAATACGTATGTTCATCGTCCACCTCTCTCTGTGCTCTAGGCATGAAGGTTATTTCTTTGGATGAATTTGTGCTCATATTCATTTTTTAGACCTCAATACCGGGGAATTTTACTACCTCCACCCAAGGTGACGCTTCTGTAGACACTGAAAATGCTTTAAACAGAAAAACAGCACCCATCTCTTAGTCTTTTGTACGACCCTTTTCCCACCTTCCCGTCTTTCCATCCTCCCCAGTAAAGTGCACATCAGCGCCTATGGGGACAAAAAATTCCTGGACTCGAAGCCGAATAGGTTCCGTAGGACTCGGGTTTGAGGGTCAGAGATGGGGGAGCTTATCATCTATCCCTTCTCCCCCGAGATTGACTCGTAGGAGGTGAGGTATAGAGGAAAAGCTTCCACGTCAGAAGATCTGGTTTCCTTGTTGTCCCCTTTCATTACAGTCCAATCTGGGGGAGGCCATTGAGAAACGTGGCGTGACCCGTTGTATCGACATTGAAGGGTCACTGGAAGGAGAAAAGAATAGGGTCAGGATGACACACGCACGACTGGGAAGGAAGAAAAGAAAATCGTGACTTTTAGGGTGGGAGTGATTCGGATAGGCTGGGGAGGAGGAGGCAGTATCCACCCCCAATTCAATAGCTTCCTAGGCTCATGAACTATAATAGCAATTTTAGGGGTCAAAGACCTTACCGCTCAGAATTCTGTAAACGAGAGAACAGGTTTCGGGGAAAGGTGTCTCTCTCTAGCAGTATACATCTGGACCGAGGACGAAACTTCTTTATTTAAAGCCATATTAAAATCTGTTCTCGAGGATGCTCAGCTTCAACGCATCAACGTAGGAAGTTGCAATGATTTTTACCCCCCTGTGGCTAAATGGGCAGAAAAGCTGCATCTCTACTAAAACAAATTTTAAAAAAAGAAAGAACCAAGAAACAGGTGGAAGAAATGGATCAAATCTATATTGAATTTTCAAATTCTAGCACCTACATCTCACTCTGTGGCAAGGAGAAAAACATTTTTTTTGAGTGAAGGTTCCAATTCCCTTTTGAGGCTAAATTTAGATACAATTAGATCTCCAAACTTTAGACCAGGTTGGGTGTATTAGGGATATTTATACTTCTCTTTAGAAACAAACTGGTTTAGAAGCATACGGGGACCTAATTTGTCTTGCCTTACAGAATTTTTTCCCCCTCGACGGTAATTTTCTTTTTGAAAAAATAACTTCGGAAAATGTCTGTTCTCTCTCCCTCTCCGTCTTTGTCTCAAAAGGAGGTTATAATTACAGTAATTAGTTCACAAAGGATCCCAGCCTCGAATTAGAAATACAAGGAGAGAGAAGCCCAGGGAAAAACCTTTCTAACCCTCGTCCTGAATTATCGGCAAGAAAATCTCCTTTTCAAAGGAGGGAGGATGGGAATTTTAAGTGACCAGTCTTCTTGACTAACTTATTTCTCAATGTAGATTAGCAAGCAAACCCTTTCCCAATTCCACTGATGTGGGTTGGGGGAGGGGCACAAGACAACTGAATGAGGGCCCGAGTCAGATCTTTCCTGCCCATGCCCACTAATCAAAGATCATCTTCTAGGGGTCGTTCCTTGCTCTCCTTTCACCCTAGAAACGGATTGTGCCGAATTGTAGCAGATTGTCTGAAGGGAGTCGGTTGGCAGCCCAGTGCATTAAAGACTGAATGGATTTACAAAGGAGGGCTGGTCATGGAGCTGTTTCTTGGATTAAAAATTCAAGTGTTGGTTCTTTTTGAGGGAGACTCAGTCCTGGATGAGGAGAGACAAGTGATACTTAAGAAAAGTCCACCCATGACTTAGATGGAATAGGAGTGGCCACAGTTAACTCTGGTATTGGTTTAATTGGTTAGCTTTGGTTAGATCCCTAGGAGAGAAACTCTAAGGTGTGTGTTGGGGGTGTGGTGCACTGAGGTGGTCAGGGTTACAACTCAAGAAGGGACTAAGCTGCTTAGTTTTTCCTGTCCTGGCCAGTATACTACTCTCCTTTTAAAAAAGGGCCCCCAGCTTTAGGGAAAGTAGATTACAGAATTCAAGTTCTCAGAAGCTAAAAGGAGTACAGAGCAGCTGCCTCTTCCCTCTCCCCTTTCCGGAGCCCTGGGGAGAGATAAATAAATGCTAGGCTGCCTCTTGACATGTGGTAGTCCTGGTCAGCCCGGGAAATTCCGTCTTCCCCTTCTCACAGCAAGAAGCCTGATGGCAAAAATGAAATGCCCCCAACCAAAAGAGATTGTGCTTTGACTGCAAGCAGCATGTCAAAATCAATTTCAAAATGCTCCTGAAAAGCCCTGAGGGACTTGGGTTTCTTCCCTCATTTTTCAGCCACTGTTACAGAAAGGCCACTAGCACAAGGCTGAGGGAGAGGGCTATGGTGTAAGACAGATCCAGGAACCATTCTTGGGAATCTTGTTTTACCTGCCTAAGGAAAGGAAAGGCTCCCAAACTCTTTCTGAAATCCTTCTCAGGCACCCTTGAGACCTGGGGGAGTGGGAGATGATCCTAGGCCTAGAAGACTTCTTGGGTCCTCTCTGCATCTGGATGTGCTCACTATGTTTACTCCCACCATGTCCCATCTCTTCCAAATCCTCCCTTCTTTCTCCATTCTTCTTTACAATCCTGTATGGAATATCTAACATCCTAGTAGATGTGGAAGGGTGGGAAGCTTGTGGAGAGGTAGCCAGAGGAGCCCAGAGCTACTTGTAGATAGCAAAAAAGGTCCCTTGTCACCTTCTGGAATGTGACTTAATGAGGCAATTCAGATCTGAGCTCCTTGCCCCATACTCGCTACCTCTGATTTCAATTCAACAGCTACATTTGATGCAAATTTAAAAAAAAGATGTAAAGAGATTTGGACCTCATAGAATGTTTAAGAACCAAAACTAGAGCTAACAGTCTAAATAAGGAGAAGTAGGCTTCCAGAAACCCAAAGTCTCCTTAATTGAAAGAGCTGCTTTTCACCAGCTCTCAGTTCCATTTGATCTTCACCTCAGACATAAGGGGAACATGTTCCCACCTTTCCCAGTCATAAAAGTTAAGAGTAGAAAATGATATTTTCCAAAGGATTCTTCAACTGTTTTGTAGTTTTAATAACAAAGGGGGTGGAGAAATGAGCTTGCATCATCCAAAGCACTCGAACATTGCTGAAGACTTAGCCAGTTAAGGGACATTGCCCAGCAACCAAGTCCAATGGACTCCAAAGGAGGACAGAATCTGGGGAGAGGAGATATAACACTAGGCACCCAACCTTTGAATAGTTCTAGGGAAAAGCTGATGGCAAAGCAGTCTTGATCTTGAGCCGGGTCTGGCTTGGGATTCATCCTCACAGCAGACATGGGGCTGCTTTACAAGTTAAGCCAGTTATTTAAAAAAATCCAAAATTATTTTGGGGGAAATATTAAGATTTGAAGGAGGAGGGGAGGAGTGCCATTTATCAAATGCTCTGGTTGGAATAGACATTTCCAAAAAGAATGCCCTCCCTGGTGGTCTCCTGATACCTTGTGACAATTGAGAAAGCTATTAGCTAGTGACATGCAGCTGATGTGAGAGACTGGCACTAGATACTGGAAGAGAATGTTTCTGGTCATGATGTGTCTCACATTTTTCAAGGTCCAGAGGGGCTAGTATCTCCTGATTCTCACTCACAAGGGTGTTTGTCCTTTTTGGCTGTCTTTCTGTGCCCCTGGTGAATCTTTTCCCTGGGTTAAGGGGCAGGTTCCAATTCTGCCATCTGTGGGAGCACTTGTCATAAAGCAGGGAGGAAGACAGCATCAAACAAGTAAGGAAAATATGCCCTGCCTAGGCTGTAGCAGGCAAAGGGTCAGAGCTGCAACAGCCCTGCCAGTGGCTAAAACTGCTGCACCAGTCGCCGACGCTGAGAAGTTTTTCGTAGTAGTTTCCTGTAGTCATAAGGATTATCTCCTGTGCCTTCTTCTCCTGAGTTTGCCATAGCCCGACACCTGGAGGGGGTGGGGTGGGAGAGAAACACAGAGGATAACAATGTTAAATCCCCAAGTTCTGCAAACCAGAATTCCCTTCTCCTAGTCCTATGTATATATATATGCATATGGGTACGGGTATGGGTATATGTATGTGTATGTGTATGTGTACATATATATGTATGTGTGTGTGTGTGTGTGTGTGTGTGTGTGTGTGTGTGTGTGTGTGTATACACACACCTAATTGTCAAAGAGCTTTAGTTGGGTTGCTTTAAATTTTTTTTTTCTCTAATCACATAGAATGGAATTAATAGACTACAGAATGGATTTGCCTTCTGGAATATCTCAAGCAGCCAAACTTCAGTTTGATACTGTTTGCATTTGGGGAGGTGCCCCACTGGAATATTTTTTGGGAGTATCTGTGGGGTTTTAGGGCTATGCCTTGCAAATTAAGCTAGCAGTCATTTTAGATCTCTGAAGTGAGTTCTCTCTAGCAGACATAATATCCTTTTAGATACAAATACCTGGAAAGCACAGATAATAATGAGCATTTTATATAACACTTTAAGGTTTGCAAAACACCTTATAAATATTATTTCATTTTTATGCTCACAACATCCAACCCTGGGAGGTAGGGTTTTTTTAATCCCCCTTTTACAGATGAGGAAAATGAAGCAGATAGCTATTAAGTGATTTTTCCAAGGTCACACAGTTAGTATCTGAGGTCATATTTGAACTCAGCTATTCCCAACACTAGTTTCTGTGTTCTCTCCACTGGGTAACTCAGTTGCCTCTACTACTGAACTGGAAGAATGGAGTAGAAGAGAGACTCATGGATGTAAACCACTGAGTGGTTTTTAAAGAGAAATGGGAAATGAACTGTGCCTCTATTCAGATGCTGATATAAAGGGAAATTTGGTCATCATCAACTCCAGTGGACCCCAGTGGACCCCAGGTTTTACCTGTGTCATAGTAGAATGAACACTGAATTTAGCCTCAGAGGAGGACATGGGTTTTCTCATCTGCTGATCACTACCTATGATAAGATGTTGCACCTCATTTTTCCCCTACCTTTCCAGTCATGAGTTGTGTCAACTGAAAATAAGGCTGTTGTATCTGATTTATGGGCAGCTAGATGACACAGTGCATAGAGAGCCAGGCCTGGAGTCAGGAAAACTCGAGTTCAAATCTGGCCTCAGACACTTACTAGCTGTGTGACCCTGATCAAGTCATTTAACCCTGTTTGCCTCAGTTGAGCTGGAAAAGGAAATGGCAAAGCACTCTAGTATCTTTGCCAAGAAAACCCCAAATGGGGTTACAAAGAGTTGGACATGACTGAAATGACTGAACAACAAAAAACAGATTTATAGATTTTGGTTTGGAAAAGGTCATTGAATCCAATGAAGTCTAGAGAGGTTAAGTGACTTCCCTAGGGTCTCATGGCTAGTAAGTGTCCAAGGCAGGATTGGAACATACATCTCTGTGGTGCTTAGTCCAGAGCTCTTTCCTTTATGATGCTTTTCATATGATGACTAGATTGATCCTCAGGCTCCCTTTCAGTTCTAAATCCCATGATTGAATTTTAAATACTTCTGGGTCCCAGGTGTAGGGTGCATATGGCGTTAAGTTCTTTGCTCCTAATCTCAAACCCTCACGTCTATCCTTTTGCCCTCTTTGTACAGTCCCTATTTTCCTCTAGGCAGGTGTATGGAATAATGTTTCTTTGCTTTAGTCTGCTAGTTTTCTTCTACTGGGAAACATGCCCTGTTCCTAGATTTTGTTAATATGCAGGATTCTAACACACTTTTTGAGGGGCTTATAGGGGTCTGAGGTTAGGGCTAGAGGGAAGGATGATACTAAAAATACTGTTATAAGAAACCTGCTAAGAAAGCAGAGGCTCAGGGAAATTGAGATTACATAGTTAGTTACCAAGTCAGTAGCCTTTTCATCATACCAGGCTGTCCCTATTTGTTTGGTGCTTACATTGCTTGCCAACTTGCTTAATTTCATTTGTTTCACATGTATATGTCTTGACCAAATAGACTATAAGTTCCTGGGTAGTTATTGTCTTATAGTATAAGAATAAGACTTATACTCTTTTGTCTCTAGTTGAGTGCCCAAAACAGAATCATGTACTGTATCTGACATCAATAAATCCCATAATCTGGCCCCATGCTATTTATTCAATTTTCCTTTGAGTTACTCCTTAATATGAACCTTCCACTGCAGACAAACCATCTTCAACATTTTCACCTCATGCATATGCTCAATAAATGTTCACTGAAAGAATGAAATAAATGAAATCAGTGCAAACAACTGCTACTGTAAAAGTTTATGGCTGACCACTCATAATTTGGAACCATGTATGCCATTGACAGGCACCCCTGGAGCAACAGACAGAAAGTCAGAGATATAGTGTCTTTGCACTAAATGAAAAGGGATGTGTGCTTTGGTGGGAGATAGCACTTTACTGAGTCAGGCATGCTGGTTTATGAAAGTGAGAAGCAGGCAAGGGTACACTAGGAGAGAAGGAAATTATGGGACAAGGAAAGAGAAATCTGAGCCTTCTTCATTCTAGGTCTAAGAAAGAAAAAGAATATAGACAGAATATAATAGTAATGGAGTCACTGTTTCAGCCTGAAGGGATTCTAATGTTCAGACTGGGAATCACTGTGCTTAGGATTTTAGTTAAATTATACTAACATTACTATTTATATTTGTTTTATTTCTTATATAGCATTTTCTCTTTCTCATCTTCCCTTAAATCTCAAAACTGCACAAAGGTCTATTAGGTGCCCAATACTTCTCAAACAGAATCATTAAACTAATTCTATCCTGAAGAAGGAACAGAGCCACAAAGGGTTGGTTTGAAGGCCTCACTCAGTGTCAAGCAGGGTCAATGCCAAAGAAATTAGAACAAAAATGCTGGACAGTAACTACTTGAACTCCCTTTCTTCCTGTTTTTGGCCTGCTACCAAATAACCTGATATGAGGTATGAATAACCAATGATTGCCCTAAAATTATATTAATTTGTTTCTTAAAAAAATAATTGCATATGGCTTTCTGGTTCTATCACTTAGGGTTTTATTCACAAATTTCCTTTTGCTTAGAACTTACAGGGTATGGTAAGAATATCTACTAAGAGGTAAAACACAGTATGGTAACAACAACAGTTCACATTTCTATATTACCTTAATATTTCAATGGATCTATGGTCTAAGTAGTGTGCATAATCTCCCTCAGCATAACTCACAAACCACCATCCACATCTTACTCTGCAGGACCCTTGTTCATGTTCCCTCACGTATCATTCATCTCTCTCTCTCCCTTCCTCCCTCCCTCCCTCTCTCTCTATTTCCTTTCTTCCCTTCTTTGTCTTCTCTCTCTTCCCTCTGTCTTGTTTCTCTCTGTATTTGTCTCTCTGTCTCTGTCACTCTCTGTATCTCTCTCCCCTTCTCTCTCTCTCCCTCTGTTTCTCCATCCTCCTCTTCCTCTTACTCCTCTGTCTCCTTTTTATGTTTTGCAGGCAGCAGGGCATCATTAAGGGCATTACTGAAGGCATTTTGCAGGTACCAGGCCATCACTATTCAATTATTATTTCTTGCTTTTGATTTATGACTGCTCATGACCTTTTCAGAGCATACATTTCTCAGATGATATCCCTTAGGCCATATGGATCTAGAACTGGAAGGGACCATAGAGATCATCTAATCCAATCCATTCATTTTATAAGTAAGGAAAATGAAGCCCAGGAAGGCAAAGTGACATGCCCAAGGTCATAGAGGTAGTAAGTAGCAGAACCAGAATTTGAACATAGATCCCGTGACTCCAAGTTCAATGTTCTCTATGCTGCACCATGGTCTTAGTATTGTTGGAAATATGTTGCCGCATACTTATGTTCAACATACATCTTTCCGTTGCTATTTGAGTCACCAACAATTTTGAGTTTTTGGAAATTGTGGTATTGCAAGATTCTCAACTATGCCATATTTTATTCAGAAGAACAAAGTTCAGCTTTAAGATGCATTTAACAATTCTTTCATGCATATATTAAAATCATGCAGAATTCCTTGATATGCAAACACAGGGAAGATTTTTTCAGTGACTCTGATTATTCATGTTTAGTAAGACATAAAACAGGAATATGCATGCTTGCCACAAGGTATTCACCATAGTTAGGGAAGATGTCCTGAGCACCATCCCAAGAGAAGGCTGGGGTTTTCCAGATATTCTTATGTATGTATGATATGTTGATTGCATCAAACTCTGGAACATTAATGGGCTTTCTTGATGAGCTCTATAACTGCTCAAAAATCTTATCAACTGAACAATCCTCATGGTATAAACCAAATGGTTGAAGAACATATATTGTCTAGATTATGACTTGCAGTTGAGCAACCATTTCACAGTTAGTGCATCAATACAATATATCCAGGACAGTCACTGTTGATGGACCATGAGCTGGGCCCAATGTTGAATGGAAGGAGGAAAGGAGATTAGATTGCATTTGGGAAACTGAATAGTGCTTTTAATGATCCCAAGCTGTTTCTGACACAAAAATCCATCTTCTTCACACCAATGTTTTCCTGGTGATGTTTTATGATTGTGAATCCCTGAATACCACAGTTTCTGAAGATGGACATTTTAACAACTCTTTATAGATTTTAAAAGCATATTCATGTGTATTGCCACACTTTGACCCTCACAACAACCTTTTCAGGCAGGTCCAGATATGATTCTTATTTTACATGTGAGGCACAGATTGGAGAAACAAAGTGTCCACATTCATACATCTACATATAGACCTGAGATTCAAACCCAGGTCTTTTCATTTCTAAGTTCAGTGTTCTTCACATTCCACTAAAAAGATCTCTTTTGCTTAAGCAATAAAACTACAAATGTGAAAATGGTAGCTAAAGGTTTATTACCTTTCATCAGTCTTAAAACATGAGTTCTGGAGTTCTGTCCGTAGTCTTCTCTCTCTTGTGTAAGGTTTATGTTCTTTCAGTCCAGAGTGACTAGTTGAAAATCCTTTGTAATAGAAATCCTCTAAATCTAGTACTTTTCCCTGACTGTAAATGAACACATATGCCATACATAGTATCAATTCTATTTTCATTTTACTTATATTACAGAGTAATTATTTAGTTTTCTTTCAATGACTAGAATTTAGGGATCATACACATGGTAACATAAATGGCAGAAATCTGACAATGCACAAAAATATCTGTCACATATCATGGTTTTTAAAGCAGACTTACCAATAGCCACAACCTTTGACTTTGAACCTCAAGACTTTTCACCTGGGTTACTTTTCCTTTTGGTTCTGATTGTCTCGTGGCCAGTTTGATTTTAATGGTGTAGCTGGGAATTGTTCCTTATCACATGTCCCTCTACACACAAGTTTTCTCATCAACTTCTGTGGCAATTTTTTAGACCCCATATACGAATTCAGACTGACAGCAAGTTTTATCCATTGGTACATCAAAAGGCATGTTCCACTTGCTACACACAAGTTTTCTCATCAACTTCTGTGGCAATTTTTTAGACCCCATATACGAATTCAGACTGACAGCAAGTTTTATCCATTGGTACATCAAAAGGCATGTTCCACTTGCATGATTCTAGGGAGAACCCTCTTGCTGCTGTCCTTGGGGCCTCCCTGATGCTGTTCCCCCTACCTCCAACTATACTCAGTCTTTAGAGGAATTCCTCTGCCTTGGTTATACTCCAACATGGTACGAGCACGTGGGGGTGTGTTGTCCCACTTTAACTTTTTTGAATCTCCATAGGCTTTTTTTTTTTGCTGGTTCATAAGGAGCAAAGAAGTTGAGGTCAAAGTGGGAGTAAGTTTCTTTCATTCCCTCATCCATGTGCATCACTGGTATCCATAAATACATGTATAATAGTGACTCATAGCCTCTGACAAACTTATTTGCTGGATTATCTCAGCAGAGGTGGAGATGAAGCAGATTTCAGGGAGACCAGATTTCAGGGAAAGTGGTTGCTTGGTGTTGAAGTGTTCAGTAGCTCCAGCCCACAGAAAATGTGGCAGAGTGGCTTGGAGTAGCCATACGGGTTGAAAGCTGCTGATCACTGGATAGCATATTTTTCAAATATTCAAGTTATGCTTTCCATTTGTAACACTAGTATACACATTTAATTTCTTACTATCTGTGGGACCATGGACAAGTCACTAAACCTCATTAGGCTTTAATTTCCTCATATGTAAAATCCGGGATTGGACTAGATGGTTTTTGAGGTCTTTTCTACCTCTAGATGTAATGTCTAGAAATACATAAACAAATCATCTGTTATTAGCATCATTTTGGAACATGTTTTGTCAATCGCCCATAAATACATTTTTGTCAATTTATTGGGGATAATTCCAAGTTATTAGTTGATGATTGGGCACTGATATAAGTAAAGACTATGGTATAATGTTGGTATAGTAAAACATTAATTGACCAGAATATTCAGGGAATAGGATCCTCTCTGGTGAATTGATTTCTCTGGTTAATTGGAACTTAATCATACCACTCCCTACCAATTTTCCAGTTACTGTTGAATATTAAAAACACATTATTTCATATACCTGCTTTAGTAAACATAATATACTAAAGGTAAACCAGTGCTTGGCATATAGTAAGCACTTTAGTGCACATAGTAATGCTTTCGCATGCATTCACTTAGTCTTTCAATGATGACTGGATCCTGGAGGAATACACTGTACTTTGTACAGAGTATACTTCAATACTTCAGAAGATCACTGATTTCATCAATGCAGGTCCTCTCTCCACCAACACACATGGAAATCCTCTGTATTTTAGGATATGATTTTCATGAATTGCTATGGCTAAAAAAATTAACCACCTGTTGGCCAATCTTCTGGTGATGAGTATCCCTGACCTTAGCTAGATTTGTCCACTGGCAAAAAAATATACAGTCCATCTGTGCACAAAGCCTTCCAAGCTCAGTAGCACTTGCCAAAATCTTTACTCTGCTGCCACAGCTTTGGAGACCTCAGAGTCACCATCATACTATGATGATATACTGAGATGGGATTTTAAGAAAGGTTATATGTAATAGACACTCGATAACAGCATTTATATAGCACTTTAAAGTCTGCAAGGCATTTTATATAAGTGATTTCATTTGATCCCCACAACAACCCTGTGAGGTAGTTGCTGTTATTATGTACATTTTACAGTTGAGGAAAGTGAAGCTTAAGGAGGTTAAGTCACTTGCTCAGCCTCACACAGCCAGGATTAGAATCCAGATTCAAAGTCAAGTCTTCCTGACTCCACATCTATCACTCCATCCACTGTATCACCTGAAGGAATGAGGGCTTGGAATAAATGCTGGAGAATTCTAGGATATGCCCAGATGCTAGTTACTTGAATAAGTAATTGATATGGTTTTCATTTCTTGTGATTTACATTTTGCTCCTAAAGGTTGAGTGCATAGAAGTATAAACAAGAGTTTTACTGTAGTCCCTTCTTTCATGAATATTTGTTTTAATGAAAGGATTATATAACCCCCTTTCTTTATAGAGTTTGGAGATAATGGGTCTATAATACTGACATACTATCAGTTTTAGTCGGTATGTTTGCTTGGTTTTATTCAGCTGCTTTGATCCTTTTCTTTTTAAATTCTTTGCTACAAAGGATGGCTTACTGTGTAGGGGAGAGATATTCAGAGATGGAGGTGATATAAAACAAAAGATACCAATGAATATTTAAAAAAGGAAAGACTACGTGGTCAAAACTTTGTCCTACTTCTAGGGAGCTAGCATGAGTGCAGCATAATCTGCAGGGTCACAAGGGGCATTTTGTATTCTATCACCTTGGCTTGACAGTCTCAGGCTTCAAGGTACTGAGACTACTACTACTATTACTACTGCTACTACTACCACCGCTATTACTACTGCCGCCGCCGCCGCTGTTACTCTTGCTGCTGCTGCTGCTGCTACTACTACAGATGGGATATAAACTTGATAATCATATGTCAAACCCAAGTGGGTGACAAGAACTCTTTCACACACAGACATCCCCTTTCACACACACACACACACACACACACACACACACACACACAAACACACACAGAGAAAGAACCTCAAAGAAAGAGAAAAAGAGAGGCAAGAAAGGAATTTTGTAGGGACAAATGGGCTACATGTATATAAGAATTTCCTTTTTGTACAATGAAAAGATCATATTTCTAAGGGTCAAGAATAATAACATGATATTAGAATGGAAAACAGTGGGAAGCATTCTCAATATATGGTTATGAGGTTGGATATTATATAGAACTATAGCTCTCAATTTTTGTGCTTGGGTCATTTCATAAAACACACCTGGGGCAAGCAGCACAAGACACATTTTGAAATATACTTTCTGAGACTTGTTCTATTACTAGTGGTGAGAGTGGGCTGGGAAAGACCCTGGGATGCTGCTCCTGGTGGGGTGTGGAGCAGGGTGGTGTAGACCAGATAGAAGCTTACCTAGGATGTGTTGGAGTGGGGATGGGGCAGAGAGGAAGTTTAGCATCTGGTAGCTTCTATTTTAACTTATTAGTTTTGCTAACTAGGTGCTAAATTTGGTTGTGTCTAGCAGCTGAAGGAGTGAAGTGTTATTAGCACTCTCTAAATCTCAGTGCTTTGGGTCAATGCCCCAGTTGCTCTGCCCTATTATGACATTGATAAATATTATACTTTTAGTACATGTCAAATGTATTATGCTGGGAGCAGATTGTATTCTAAATTTAACTCAACAAAATCAGTGCTCTTTTCATAATCTATATTTAAGAATATATGAAAGTATATGCATGTTTTTTGGAGCAGGATTATACTTAATACATTAAAGAATAACGATTACCTGTTTTTCCTTGGTCTTCGTTTTTCTTCTTGGATTGATTTCTAAAGAGAACAAAAATTTTAAAGTCTACCTTATTAATATAACATTGGCTTCTTTCAAAGTTGCATTAGATATGTTACTGAATAAAGTATTTTCATATATTTTCAGCCTAAAATTTTTAATTTTAGTACATAATAAAACTTCATTAATTTAGACTTTCCCATTTCTGAAATTATGATAATTTGGACAGTGAGTATGTTAAAATGAACCTTTGTACTACTTATGGAAGAAGATAATCAGATAAGCTAATTACATAAATAAAGTTGGAAGGGAATTGTTCATCTGCTAAAAAGGAGGAATTTTTAAAGCATTTTGAAGAATCCATTTTCAAATACAAAAAAATAGAGGCTAGGATGGCTTATGCTAGTGTTTTGATATGCTATTTATATAATCACTCTTTTCTCTTCCTTTAATAGGATGCCTCTCTGCAAGGCCAGTAGTGAGCCTACCTCAAGTTACTGTGTTTATCTGGAAGCAATGAAACAGCATTTCTTTCAAAGTATTCTTTAATGCAGATTTTTGACTAATTTAGACAGTCTCTCCCATTATATTCCCATTATTTCCCATTAGTGCAGTTGACTTTATAATTTTATGCTATATGTAAATGTAAAACATGCCTAATTTGGCAGCAGATTAAAAAACACTTTTCTCCAGAAACCACTAAATTGTAGCCAATGATGAGAAATTAAGAAGCTAACGTGCTTGTCCCAAATAGAACAGAACGAAGTGTTACTTTTCAAAAAAATCCCTTAGATGCTCTGGTTTTCAGTTTCCTTATTTTCAAAATGATAGAATTATCGTAGTGGATTGCTAAGGTTTCTTATCGTTCTAAAAATCCTAAGATTCCTACAATTTTGTTGTTTTAAGTGGGAAGCCTATGGAAACCATGGTGCTAGTAGATAATGGGCCATAATTATTTTAATTAATTATATTACAGCAAAGAACGTAATGAATTAAGTCACATGTTGGAAGTCATCTGATAATACTCAGATATAAAACAAAGAAGCATATATGTTACTAATATACCCTACTAATAATTACAAGCTACCATTGTGTATGTAGTAGCTCCATTTCAACCTCATATCAAATACCATTGTTCTTTGCCTTGAACTAAAATCCATCACTGCCTGATAGCTTGATGCACTATGTATGTGTTTCATGCCATGATATTAAGCACAGACACTTAGCTGT
Source organism: Phascolarctos cinereus (assembly GCF_003287225.1). NCBI lineage: Eukaryota > Metazoa > Chordata > Mammalia > Diprotodontia > Phascolarctidae > Phascolarctos > Phascolarctos cinereus. The sequence goes on along the minus strand of NW_027555514.1, from coordinate 64,087,765 downwards.
ATGGCACAAGGACACTGGAGAACTCTGTCTCTGTCTCACATACTAATAATGTCTTCCTGGTAGAGAAAACAAATATAACATTTACCTTGTACTAGTGGAAGATAATCTTTTAATTATGTGAAGTACCAGCAGATACCAAGGTGACTGGCACAATGCAAGTGCAAGGTAATAAATAAGAACAATTAATAATGATTTGTTCATATCTGGGCAATTTCCCAGTAATTTTAGAGACACACTAAATCACCTCTCTCTCTCTCTCTCTCTCTCTCTCTCTCTCTCTCTCTCTCTCTCTCTCACACACACACACACACACACACACACACACACACACACACACACAATTTGGAATCAACTTCATTCTTATGAGCTTCTGTGAGGGGGTGGGTATTGATATTTATATACAACAGTATTTATGATGCCATTCAAGGAAACCAAGAAATCAGATTAGGCAACTGGGACCCTCCCTTCTCTTTCCTTAATTTCCACCAGTTCAAATCCTTCTTTTAATGCCCTAAGCCAGCTTGTGCTTACATACTGCACAGGTTCGGAAGAAGCACTGTATTTGGAGACAGAAGGTTTGGTTTGATACCTTTGAACCATTTATTCTATTTTACAACTTACAATGATGATATTTACAAGTTGTACGACTTTGAGCAAGTTGCTTAATTTTGTTTAGCCTCAGATTGCTCATGTGTCAATTGGAAGGAAATGAATGGGTTTCATGTCAGGAGATGCCTCCAACTAAATCATGTGACCATAAACAAGCTGCTTAGTCCTTGAGCCTCATCTGTTTCCTCATCTGTAAGATAAGGATAATAATGCCCAGAACACTGCCATCACAGAGTTGTTGTGAGGTTCCAATGAGACACTGTATGTAAAGTGCTATATAAGCATCAGTGGTTATAACTGCCCACATGTGGACCTCTTGAAGTCCAGCTGACACTGCTGTGAGCCACTTTGTACGTTGTAACACTGGTGACTTCCTGCAAGAGGGGTGTTTCTTAGTTCCAGATATTTAATGAATAAATAACACTCGATCTTGTTTTCTGAATCCCAGTGTGTGAATGTGAGTGATGCGGACAAGCTGAATGACAAGAGCCAAGGTCTCTATTACATAACCGAGCCCCAAACGGCACACTGCCCTTGAATCCCCAAGCTGGGGGATCTCTTTGCTCATATCTGTAGCAAAACTTGGCTCCAGGAAATGGCAATTATAAATTAGTCCTTTCCTTATAGCAGTTCACAGCACAGGGAATTCTCCCCAATTATTGCATTTTTGCCATTTTGGGAGAAGCAATATAGTGCCTCAGCTTTTGAAAAAGAACACAAAGAGAAGGAAAAAGAGGAAAGAATGATTTCCTCTACACCAGTAAAAGATTTCTTTCTATCTCAAGGGTGCTTTTTGCACCCTTCCTTGGAAGAACTCTACGTCTCCCACTCCGATGGGATGTATGTTCTCTGAGAGAAAGAACTTTTTAGATATTTTATATTTATTTTCTATGTACATCATAGGATCATAGGTTTATAGCTGAAAGGGATCTTAAGAGGTCATCTGTTTTTTTTGCGGATGAGGGCAGCTACGTGGCACAGTGGATAGAGTGCCAGGCTTGGAGTTAGGAAGACTCATCTCCTTGAGTTCAATTCTGGCCTCAGACATTTGCTAGCTGTGTGACCCTTCTCGAGTCACTTAATTCTGTTTGCTGCAGTTTTCTCACCTATAAAATGAGCTGGAGAAGGAAATGGAAAACCACTTCAGTACATTTGCCAAGAAAACCCAAATGGGATCATGAAGAGTCAGACATGACTGAAAAGACTAGACAACAACATTTTTGCAGATATGGAATTCCATCCCCATTTTTCAGGTGATCAAACTGAAGCCTGGGAAGGCTACATGACTTGCCCAGGGTCACACAATTAATGAAGGTGTGAAGTGTGATTTGAACCCAGCTTCTCTTGACTCCAAGTTCATTGACCTATCCATTACACCATGCTGCTTCTTATTATACTAAGCATTATGAATACAAAGAAAAATAATGAAATAGTTCCTGCTTTTAAGGAACTAGCATTTTCATTGGTGGAGGGTGGAGGAGACAACATGTATATAGAAGATTAAGTACATAAAACACATGCAAAGTAATTTCTGGCAAGGGAGCACTAGCATTAACCTGACCCAAGATCAGGATGGGCTTCCGGGAGGAGGTGGCCCCTAAGCTGAGCTTTGAAAGAAGTTAGAGTTTTGATGGGGTGGAACTAAGAAGTGAATACACATACACACACACACACACACACACACACACACACACGAAGTGGAATGTCCTATTCAGGGAACAGCTAACAGGCCAGTTTAATACATGAACTTAATAAAGAGGTACTTCTTAGGTATTTGTTGACTTGAACTGAAGGAGAAGAGGGAGTCAAAGAACCCTGAAGTGAGTTAGAGCTCCCTGGCCAGCCATGATCAATCTTTTCCCTAACAACCTACAAAGAAATAGCCTTACTTCTGAGTCAAAAGCAGTTTCCAAAACCTCTGCCACCTCAAATTATGTTGCCAATTACCCATTTTCATTTTAGTAATGTAGAAAAACTCCACTTATCTGGAAATTGGATTCCTAGCAACCCCAACCATTTGGAAATGGGCGATGATTCAGAAAAAAGAGACAGAAGTCACGAGGCAGCTCAAATAGCTGGTAAAGTTGTTTTGGAAGGGGCACAGAGAATCATAGAAGTGTATGAGAACTTAGCTATCATCTCTTTTTATCCTTTCATTTTAGGGAAGGGAATAAAGGAAAGGAATAAGCATTTATATAGCACCTACTCTGTGCCAGGCACCATACTGGGTACTTTGTACAGATATTATCTTATTTATCTTCACAGCAACTGTGGAAGACAGGTGCTATTATTATCCTAATTTTATATTTGGGGAAGTTGAGGCAGATAGAAGTTGAGTGACTTGCCTAGGGTCACATAGCTAGTAAGTGTCTGAGGTCAAATTTGAATTCAGATCTTCCTAACTACAGGCCCAGAGCTCTATCCACTGCATCACCACCAGCCTAGAAAAGAGGAAAATGAGGATCTTAGTTCCCAAGCCCCAATAACATACCTACGGCCACAGAGCTGGTGAGTGGCTATGGAGGGACAAGAACCCAGCTGTTACAAATGCTGTGCACTAAAATTCCTACACTTCCCTCTGCAGAAGAATCCCCCAGATTTTTTACTGCAGTCAATTCATTCTTACTTTACAAACAATTCTAACAGTTTGGTTTTTTGTTTCCTAGCCAGCAGTGCATTGGAAACACAATTTGAAGTATTTATGGAAGCACATGCAAAAATTATAAAAATCAGGTAAAAAATTCAAAGGCCATTTAATGGGCAGAGAAATAGCCTCATAGATTTCAATAGTCCCTGGAGGCACTGCTATATTTATAATTTTTATTGTTTATAATTATGATCCTGAACCAACAAAAGCATACATTAGACTCAATATTTTGTGTTTAGGAAGAGTAGGAAGTCTGTAATATACTTTATAAAGATTTGCATCAATTTACATCCACTTTTGCATCAAGTGTACAGAATTTTTTTAAAAAGTTGTGTTTTTTTCTTGAAGGATTAAGTAGTTGTAAAATGAACATAAGTTGAACATCTATTGACTTCACAATGACAGTTGAGCATGGTGATACTATATATTTTTTATTTGTAAGAATTTTTTTAAAAAGTAAATTTGATGTTTTATTTATATAACTTTCGTTCTGGCTGCTCCCCATGCCTGGAATGCTCTCACTCCTACCCCCATTGAGGTTATTTTTTCCCTTCAAGATCCATCTCTGATGCTGTTTCCTTGATTCTCCCCCCAGCTGAAAGTGATCTCTTCCTCTTGCAGTTTTCTTTGGAAACTCTCCTTTGACACTTTCTTGTGCCCTCACAATATCCTAACATGTATTACACTTATTTTGCACATGCCTTCCCCTTCCTCCCTCACAAGACTCTATACTTTTAGAGGGAAGGGAATGCACTTGTTTTTCATCTTTGTACTTCTAGCACATAGCGCAACATATAAGGAATGGGCTTTTAAATGCTTATTGAGTTCAGCTGAATTGGTTTTGAAAGAAGTGTCATAGTCACAAGCTACCTAAGTTGCATCAAAATAATCTGAATTCTTGTTTTTAACATAATGTTATATACCAAATGAAAGGTAAGTTCCTTGAGGGTAGGACTCTATATCATTAGAGCCAGGGCATCATAGCTACGGGTGGAAGTGAAGTAGGCTCATAGCTACATATGGAATAAGTGACTACAACCCCTCTTTTATAAAACAAATGCCTAAATTTATACAGTGACAACATTGTAAAGAAAACCATCTTTGAGAGACTTAAGTACTCTGTTTAATGTAACGACTACTCAGCAATTCAGAGGACTGATCACGAAGCACACTTATTTCCACCTCTTGGCATGAAGTTGTTGGATTAGAAAGGTGGAATGAGACATAGGTTTTCAGACATGACCAATGTATAGATTTGTTCTTTTTGTGTATTGATTTTAAGGGAAGGTTAGGAGAATTGTGGAGAATAGAGATGTGGTTATAGTGATGCCTTGCTTCCCCCAAAAGAAACCATAAAAGAGCATCAGTGAAGCATTTAAAATACACAGAAGAGAAGAGAAGGAAGTTGAGTGGGAAACACAGACAGGTGGGGCATCTTTGGAACATTTGGAATTTATTTTATACTTAAACCCCCCCCAACAGGCTTGTATGTAATGGAGACTCATGTTTTCATGAACAATCAATCCTCTTTTCTGTTCTTTGCATATGGAGATGCTTATGTCTGCTGATGTTCATCAAGTTTAGAATACAAAGGAATTGAAAAAGAGAAATGTCAAGATGTTTCTCTGATGCTGGTGTTTATATTACAGACACTCAATATGTTTGAATCCTCAGCCTGATATTTATCTTCACAGTGGCAAATTTGGGGATGTAGATGATACAAGCCTGCTATAGCTGGCAAAGAGAAGGAAAAGTCAGAGGAGAAGCTTTATGTGACAGAGCACATATGTGTGAGAGTCCTCAATAACATGCAGTCGTTAATACATACCTTCAAACTCAAAGCCCTGCTACCATGGACCTGGTGGGTCAATCAATAAGAGAGCTGGAAGGGATCTTACAAAGGCGGTCCGATTCCTTCATTTTCAAGCTGGGGAACCTGAGGCTGGGGGACACCAAGTGTCCCAGGTCACATGGGTAGCAAGTAGCAAAGTCAAGACTTGAACACAGGTCCTCTGCCCCAAATTCAGAGCTCTTCCTGAAAGCAGTTTTGTGAGTACTTGCCAGTAGACTGATTAGATCTTTAATCTTAGGAAGAGCCTTTTGACCTCATCTGCTCAAAATCCATCATAATGATGTTTAATGAGAATGGAAATCAGTTTAATCTATCATTTTGTTGCTGTTAAAAATAGTTCAGTAAGAATCATTTGCTACTAAATGTCTGCATTAGTGGAAACCTTATATATTGCTTTGAAATGTCTTATCCTAAGTCTCTGCTTTTCTTTTTATGTCTTTGTACATATAGATGTCAGCCCAGCTGCATCTTATTCTAGACAGCAGAGAAAATCAATACACATATCTTACTCTGAACCAAGGTTTGCTCATGGTGACAACCAAGTACATTTGGGTCACCTGGAATTGCCTGTTTTCTCTGATTCTTCTGTGATTGGCTTTTTTTTTTGGACATGTTTAGCAAAACCAAATGCTGGTTATACATGAATGTTTTTTAAAGAACAATATTAATGATTCTAGTTCTGTGATCTGTGAGTGGAAAATTTCATTTAGGTCTGTATATGGACTGTTTCTCTTTGTTTAAATGCTCTAGTAATGATAATCATCCTGTTTACATAGCACTTACAAATGATCTCATTTGATTTGTACAGTGACCTTCAGAAGAAAAGAAGGGCTGATAAACATTTCTATTTTGTAGGTGAGGAAATTTATATTTATATTCTCCAGGCTATACAGCTAGTATGTGACTCTGACTGAACTTTGACTGAAAGAGCTGGCAGCCGATTGGCTTTGGGAGAAACCACAGAAGAGGAATAATGAGGATTCACAGCTTCTTTGTGTAATCCAGAATGTGGAGAGACCTGAGCTGAAACATTAGCTAGTTTTACTTAAGTGTATTTTCTGCCCTTAAGCAGAAAATACTTCCTTTATATATTTCTTTAGTGGGATGAAATGTAAATTGTGTGGGTGTGTTTACATATGTCTATGTATGCATGTAATGTGTGTCTATTTCTTTTTTTTTTTGCATTAAGAGGGATAAAAATTTGGGCTTTTGCTTCTCCCCTCTCCTATCTTGGGGGTAGGTGACTGATACTTACCAAAGAAGGGGCAAAAAGGCAGGATGGGGTACAGGGCATCCCACAGATCTTAGGGATAGCTTCAAGGTAAGGGTCAGTTCTGACTCATGAACAGTCTTTGGGGATATTGTGACTGTCAGGTGTGGCTTTAAGTATAGGCAGAGATGCCTATATGGTGATGATATGAGGTGAACAGAAGGATCTACATTTTCAAAATTATCTCTTTCAACCAGCTCACAATTATGACTAAAATTCTTACCATTAACTAATTCCTTGAGTTAAAGCATTTTTCTGGAAAGCTCTTTTTAAAGCGCAAATTCTTTTAGAGGAGAATGGCTTATCAAGGCACTAATTATCATAAATATACCAACATAAATTCTTTTTTATCAGCTAAGAACAGGACCCTACATGAATGGAACAACTAACAAATAGGTTTTGGTGGGAGATGGGGCAAGAAGGAAAGGTATGGAACATGAAGCACCTGCTATAACGTAGGGTAGGCCCAAGGGGGCAGTCAAGGTGGGACATGAAGATGCATGAATCCTTTGGCAGGGAAATAAAGACACTGAAAGGGAAATTAGAAGGAGGATTTCAAAGACAACCTTTACTTGGTCCATACTTTTTTCAAGGATTGGCCTTAGCTGCAATAATACTGAGAGTAGTACTATTAAAATAAGCACAGTATCTCTCAAGGGGCAGAGTTAAATACTATCTATTACAGGGCCTAATCTTTCTTATTATGGCTTCAACTTTTCCACCTGCCTGCAGTGATTCCTATGGATTGAATTTGGTAATAGAATAGAATTTTAAAACTAGAAGAGCCCAGATAATCACTTACATGTAACAGATAATAATATGTGGAGTCTTCAGGATTATTTAATGTTTTGGGTTTTGATGGTCGTCTTGGAGGTCTCAATATTTTTGGCTCTTCTTTAGAGACACCTACAACAAAGGTATTGAGAAATAAGTATTCAGTTTTAAAGCTCTATTATAAAAATAATTTTCATATTTCTTATGGAATTGAATTTACACATATATTTGAGGCTGGAGGTGAGAAAGGAGGGATTGGGATGGTTTACCTCCACTTGCTGACACTCCCCCTCTGATCCTGACCACTCTTTCCATTGTCTATATGATGGCCTAGGGTTGGGAGGGGAAAGGAAAAGGAGAAGGTAACTGAGGAATAAAATGAAATTGTAGGAATAGAAATAGGAAAGTACCATCTTCGAGGTGGTGAAGAAATAAAGCTGCTAGAAGTAAAACATCCTACTCACTATTTTTTGGCTCTCCACTGTTATTTTCTCTTCTCTCTTTCCTTCAATGCAATGAACATACCTGTTTTCTCAATTTGCAAATTATACAGGGTAGTCCAAAAGTCTTAATGCAGTTTTAAGTTATTAAAGCCTAAAACTGTATTGAGACTTTAGGGAAAACCTATATATGTACACAGAAATATTTATCAAGCATTTACTTTGTACCAAATGCTGGGGATTTAGATAACGCTGGCATTAAGCTATCTATCTATCTATCTATCTATCTATCTATCTATCTATCTATCTATAATGGAATATATAATAGAATATATATATGCACACATATTTAATTGGATATGTGTGTACACACTCAAACATACACATATACATTAATTAAATATGTGAAGAAATTGCCCATTTCATAGAATAAGAGGAATCAGTCAGAGGCAGAAGGGATCTGAGTGGTTATCTTATTTAACTCTTGCTTTTAAAGATAAGGAAGCTGAGGCCCAGGGAGGTTGCATGAATTATCCAAGGTAACATAGCTAATAAGAAGTAGAACCATGATTACAATCAAGGTCCTCTGACTTCAAATCCATCTCTTTTCCATTGTACCACATTGTTTCTTATTTATATAAAACACTGATTCTTATTATTTTTCATGTAACATGTCTGTTTGGCAGTCTGGTGAACCTATTGACCCCTTCTCAGAATGACGTTTTTAAATGCATAAAGTAAAATGCACATCTTTACACAGGAAACAAATGCTATTGAAATAGTTATCAAAATATTAAAAAAAAACCCAAGTTCATGAACCCCAGGTTAAGTACTTTTGTTATAGAGAGGTAAGACTACCTGTAGTTCTATACTTAAATTTGGCAGTCCCTATAGGATCATTAAAGATGATAAGGATTCATAAGGTTATGGGATTTAGAGCTGAAGGGAAGCTTTGTGGGCGTTCAGTTTAACCTCCTATTTCAGTGAGGAAATGGAAGCTAGAATTAGAACTTAGGAACCAAATCCAGCATCTTTTCTATGAAGGTCTGACTTCAGATCAGCAAGATAAGTTTTCCAAGTGAGACTCAGTGTAGTTCTTTTTATCAGTCTCTCATAAGGCAATAAAGCCTGGTTTTCTCATTAGTATCTTCTGATGAACTGAGTGTTTTTTTAAAAAATGTACTTCCTATAAAGATTTTGAGTAGGAACTTTTATTTTTTAAAAATATTATTCATAACATTATTTTCTTTTTAAATTTTGAGTTCCAAATTCTCTCTTTTTCTCCCCCCTCCCCCCACCAGTTCACTGAGAAGGCAAACAATATGATATACATTATACACGTGAAGTCAGGCAAAACATATTTCCACATTTACCATGCTGCAAAAAAAAAAAAAGTGAGAAAAGTATACTTCAATTGGTATGCAGAGTTCATCATTTCTCTCTCTGGAAGTGGATATCTTTTTTCTTTCATCATGAGTCCTTTGAAATTATCTTGGATCATTGCATTGATCACAGTAGCTATGTCTTTCAGGTTGCTCATCAGTAAATATTAGTATCACTGTGCACAACGATCTCCCAATTCTTCACTTTCTTCACTAACTTTACTTTGAATCAGTTCACATAGATCTTGCCATGTTTTTCAGAAACTATCCTCCTTATCATTTCTTATAGTACAATGCTACTGCATCATTTGCCACAACTTGTTCAGCATTCCCTTGATTTCCAATTTTTTGTCACCACAAAAGAGCCAATATAAATATTTTTGTACATATATGCCCTTTCCCTTTTTCTTTAATCTCTTTGGGACACAGACCTAGAAGTGGTATTGCTGGGTTAAAGAGTATGTACCTTTATAGACCATTGGGTATAGTTCCAAATTGTTCTCCAGAATGGATGGACCAGTTAACTACTAAACCAATAGTTCATGAATGTACCTATTTTTGCCTAATCCCCTCCAGCATTTTTCTGACAGGTAGGAGGTACCTCAAAGTTGTTTTAATTTGTATTTCTCTAATCAATAGAGATTTAGAACATTTTTTTCATATGACTAGAGATAGCTTTAATTTCTTCTTCTGAAAACTGCCTGTTCATATCTTTGGACCATTTATCAATTGGGGAATGGCTCTTATTTTTATAAATTTGTTCTCTATGTATTCAAGAAATGAGGCCTTTATTGAAACTTGATGTAAACATTTTTGACATTTCTTCATTGTCTAAGGTACCTTTTAGCAAAATGTACTTCCATAATTAACTCTTTTAATAGGTCTGTTTTTGCTTTTGCTTTGTCTGAGATGATGATTGCTACCTTTTTTTTTTTTACCTCAGCTGAAGCATAATAGATTCTTTTCCAGATCCTTAATTTAACTGTGTATGTCTTTCTGTTTCCAGTATGTCTCTTGTGAACAGCATATTGTTTCTGTTTTATGGGTGAATTCATCCCATTCACATTTAGTTATGATTACTAATTGTGTATTTCCCTCTATCCATTTTCTTCTTCTGTCTCTGCTCTCCCTCCTTCCTACCATAAAGTTCTTAGGACCTACATGCATCACCTTCCCATGTAGGAATGTGAATAGTTTAACATTTTTGAGTGCTCTATGATATCTTTTTCATGTTTGTCTTTTTATGATTCTCTTGAATCTTACATTTGAATATCAAATTTATTATTTAGCTCTTGTCTCATCAGGAATCCTTGAAAGTCCTTTATTTAATTTAATGTCCATTTCTCCCCTAAAAGTTTATACTCAGTTTTTCTGGGTCAGTTTTTTTTGGTTGTAATCTTAGGTCCTTTGTCTTCTGGAATATCATATTCCAAGTCCTCCACTCCTTGAACATGGAAGCTACTAATTCTTGTGTGATCCTGACTGTGTCTCCATGATATCCGAATTATTTCTTTCTGGCTACTTACAATATTTTCTCCTTGACCTGGAAGCTCTGGAATTTTGCTATAATATTCCTGAGATGTTTCATTTTGGGATCTATTTTCGGAGGTGATTGCTGGATTCCTTTATTTTCTATTTTACCCTCTGGATCTAAGATATTGGGGCAGTTTTCCTTTATAATTTCTTGAAATATGATGTCTAGCCTCTTTTTTGATTACATGGCATTCTGGTAATCCAATAATTCTTAAATGATCTCTCCTTGATTTATTTTCCAGGTCAGTTGTTTATCTGATGAGATAGTTCACATTTTCTTCTACATGTTCATTCTTTTGACTCTTGTTTTTTTGTTTCTTGATGTCTCATGGAGTCATTAGCTTTCACTTGCTCAATTCTAATTTTTTTTTAGGCAATTGGGGTTAAGTGACTTACCCAGGGTCACACAGCTAGTAAGTCAATTCTAATTTTTAAGGAATTATTTTATTCAGTGAGATTTTGTACTTTTTTTCCATTTGGCCGATTCTACTTTTTAGGGAGTCCTTTTCTTCAATGAATTTTTGTACTTCCTTTTCTATTTGGCCTATTTTTAAGGAGCTATTTTCTTTAGTTAATTTTTGTGCACCCCCTCTTTTTACCATTAGGCCAGTTCTGTTTTTTAAGGTGTTATTTTCTTCATTCTTCTTTGTGTCTCTTTTACTAAACTCTTAATTCCTTTTTCATAATCTTGCATCACCTTCATATCTTTTCCTAATTTTTCCTCTATTACTCTTATCTCTTTCTTTAACTCTTTCAGGAATTCATGTTGGGTTTATGTCCAATTAACTTCTTTCCTCCCTTCTTTTTGACTCCTGGTGAATCTTCTCCTCTCAGCGTTAATTGTTAGGTGGAAAATGACTTTTGTTTTCATTTGTGCTTCCATTCTTTTGACATATTAAAATATATTGCTATTGAAAGTTTGTGTTATGTTTGTTGAGTGAAAGGCAGATACAACTGTAAAGTTAATATTAATCCTTGGTAATTTTAGGAATATATCAAATTTTTATAATTAAATTTATCTTACATTTGACATTTTTAAAAGTCTACAAATATTTGTCATGCTAAAGTTGTCATGCAATAAGTGAATTGAGGATAGTGTGCTATAAAACATCTACTAATCTTGAAAGAACAACCTTTGAGTCACATCATAAAAACTTTTTTTGGAGGAGATTGGGAAAAGGTACCAGTTATGGCTAGGGGGAAAGTTCTTTAACAAAGAGTGACCACAAACATAAGGGACAATTTCAATTACATGACGTTAAAACAAAACAAAACAAAACACTTGCACAAGCAAAATCAATGCAGCTAAAATGCTACTTCTAAAAGATATTTGCAGCCAATATCTCTGATAAAGGTTGGAAATCCATGGTATATTTGGAACTGAAAGTGATAAGAACAAGAGTCATTTGCCAAGTAGATAAGTGGTCAAAAGAAATGACACAATTTGTAACAAGGATATGAAGGGATGTTTTAAAAAAACTACTGAGAAAAATGCAAATCTAAACAACTCTGAGGCTTCACCTCATCCCCATCATATTTACAAATACAACAAAATATGAAAGTGGTGAATGTTGGATAGACAGTGGGAAGACAGACACCAAAATACGATGTTGGCAAAGTTATGAATTAGTTATACTATTTTGGAAAAGAATTCAAATTATGCTAAAAACTCCATACATATTCTTTGATCCATTAATACAATTTATTAAGCATATACTCTAATAAGGTTGAAGGTCAAGAAAAGGGTGCACATAAACAAAAGTATTTGTAATAACACTTTTTTGGTAGTTGAACTGGAAAGTGGGTGTCTATTGATTAGGAGAATTGTTGGGAAAATTGTGATATATGACTGTAATGGAACATTATTCTGACATAAGAATTGATAAATATGAAAAATTCATAGAAAATTAGGAAGAATTAGAAGAACTTATGTAAAGTTAGCAGAACTTGGAGAAGAATTTACATGACTTTCACAAAAATATAAAGGAAAACATCATGGAAAGACTTCAGAATTCCTATCAATGCAGTAAGAAATTGTGAATTTAGGTGCTCTGACGGTGAAGTACGCTGTATTTCTCTCAGTCTAAAGGTAGTAAACAATAGGTGCAAAATGTATTTGTATGTTTTGATAAAGTTTTTTTTTTTAATAAGGGAGGGTTCTCTGATGTAAGAGTCTTTTGGAAGTTACAGTGATGTAGAAAATATCAACATTAAAGAAAAAAGTACAACCTTAGAATACTACCAAGAAAATAGTGTAATGTTAAGTGCTCCCATTTCCTCACTACCTAATTCCCTCTTAGGTTCCTGGAATATGGCTTCTAGCATTTTGACTTTATTCAAATTGCCCTCTCAAGGTTAGTATAATTTCACAGAATCATAGGGACATCAAAGGTCAATCTGTATCCTAAAACTTGAATGCCCCTTACAAAGTAGTCACTTATCAAAGTCTTCCTCTTTATTAATGCCATGCTGTGCCACCTTTACTCTGGCCATATTCCCACCTTCTTCCACAGTGGAGGAACCCTTGAACATTTTGGGTTCTGATAGGTAAGATTTTACCTTATTTTGCCAGAATGAACACTGCATCACGCTCCTTGGCCACAAGTTCCAAACCGTGCCTCCAAGTGAGTAGGCCCTATTCATTTTCTGGCTCCCTCTTATGTGTTGCCTTCCCTATTAGAGTATATACTTTAGCAGGACAGGAACTGTTTTGCTTGCTTATATTTGCATTTCAGCACTTAGCACAGTTCCTGGCATATAGTAAGCACTTAATAAATGTGTTTTCATTTGTTCATTCCTAATGCATTTTGTATTCAATATGGCTCACTGTTTTAACCTAATTTTTCTTTTCTTTTTCTTTGTTTTTGTTTCAATTTTATCTTCTAACATATTGGCTGTTCTTGATGCTACTAAGTACTGATAGAACTTTTTTCAGGACAATTAGTACCATTACATTTATTATAACAAGTAATTTTATTAATGTTATTGGTTTAGAAAGTTAACATGCCTAAACTATCAAATCACATCTGAGTATTCCCTCAGTTGGATTCAGCCTCAAATAGTTATTTTACACACTTTGGCAAAAATAGCTAAGTGAAAACGGTAATCCATCTTTGCTCAATCACCACATCATCTAACAGTTGTACAGACTGTTGGTACACAATTGGATAAATTCAGTTTGTCACAGGCTTTGGTGTTGTTGGTAAGTGATGTAGGGTGGCAATGGGTTGTGAATTCAAACAATGAATTGATGTATGAAAGAGATGCAGATGCCAGGAAGTCACCAAATAAAATAGCTTACATATACATTGTACCTTTCGAAGAGGAATTAGATAGAATAGGCATCAATGTTAAAAAAATCCCTTATGGCTCCTTTTCATAATGTTTTATTAAGTCTTCCTCTGCCTTTCTGTTCCCATTCCCATCACTTTAAGTCTAGGCATTTATCACTTTTATCATTTATTACTGCAATAACTTCTTAGTACAAAAATGTTCCAATGGCTGTCTACATAGGTAGCACCTGGCTGTCTATGGAATGATGTCCAGAGTCCTTGACCTAGAATTCAGGGTCCTCCACAAAGTGGTCCCAATCTATCTCTATAGCATTATCTCTTATGAATCTTCCACTCAAACCCTCCCCTTCAGTCTGTTTTCCAAGTAAAAAAAAATCACACTTCTTCCCTATTAGTCTTCTCCTAGATTGCACAGCAGATAGAACATAGGTTTTGGAGTCAGGAAGATCTGAGTTCAAATTTGGCCTTAGACACTTGTTATCTGTGTGACTTTGGGCTAAGTCACTTAACCCTGTTTGCCTCAGTTTCCTCATCTGTAAAATGAACTGGAGAAGGAAATGGCAAACCACTTCAGTACCTTTGCCAAGAAATCCCCAAATGGGGTCATGAAGAGTTAGATACGACCCAACATCAACAACAACAAACAACAATAACAACAACAAAGTAGATTCCTCACCTTTTCTTATTAGCACTGGACATATAGGTGCCAGTGGGTTGTAGGCACAGAATTAGAAGGTCGTCTCTGGAAAGCTAACATAAGGCTAGAATGAGGGCTAGGGGCTGAACATGGGAGAGGGCCAAGGCTGGAGAGGGACCCAGGAACCAGTGGTTGAAGCAGAGTTGGGGGTCCAGTGAACAGGTCAGAGTATGTGTATGTCTGTAGGGACATGCCACTACTGAAAGTCAGAGCTCACTAGTGGCACAGAACCATCATCAATATTTAAGCTCAGAATAATAAAGGGTATAAGTAACAATTAGGACCTTCATACTGATCCCAACTTTTGCTTCAGTCTAGGAACTTTTATATTTTCTTTTTGTTTAGGGAATAGTTAGCTTGGAATCTGCAAAAGCAGAGTTACTTGGTAGCATCTGGCATTGTGGAATGAAGAAGAAAACAGAGAAGAGCTAGTGCTGCCCAAAGCAGCATGGTAGAGTGGGAAGATTAACAGACTTGGAATCCAAAGAGGTAGAGTGGAATCATGGCTTTGAAATTTGCTAGCCATGTGTCCATGAGCAATTCACTTAACTAGTGTCTCAGTTTTCTCATCTGAAGAATGCGGAAGCACCCATAGTACTAATTTCACAGGGTTATTATGAGGTATCAATGAGATAAAGAATGGAAATCACTTTGTAAATTTGAAGTGGGATGTGTTAGCTGATGTGTGTGTATGCACATCTATACAGGGGGTACAGTTTTATGTTTTACTAGCTCCACCTTAAGTTTGAATAGCTTAAAACTGCACTAAGACTTTTGGAACACCCTGTATAGATGCATATATACACACACAGATGTCTACAGTGCCAGCTGATCTGCAGGTCCTGACATAGGTGGACTCTGACAGTTCCCATCTATGTCCTATCCATTCTTCAAGACATAGTTTAAGGTCCCACCTCTATATCATGAAGCCTTTCTCAACCATTGTAGCCCAAAGTGATCTCTCTCCTCTCAACAACTACATTATTTATTGCCTGTTCCACTCAATTGGAACTTACTCATCTATTACCTAATATTGATATTTAATTTTCACATGTGCAAAAATAGTCCTCAAGTGAGACTTTAAGTTCCCCAAGAATGGAACCATGCCGTATACATCTCACTGTCCCCTACAGTGAAGTGGAGTCAGGAAGATTTATCTTAAGTTCAAACCTGGCCTGAGATCCGTATTATCTGGGTGACTTGGTCAAGTTACTTAACACTGTTTGCCTCAGTTTCCTCATCTGTAAGATGGAGTAGAGAGGGAAATGGCAAACCACTCCAGTATCTTTGCTAAGAAAACCCCAAATGGAATCATAACTGAATGTGGATATGACTGAAAAACGACTGAACAACAACATCCCTATATAGTCTTTAGTATAGTGCAATTCACACAGTAGGCACTCTCCGAATTCTGTTGACTGATTCCACCTCTGAGTGATACTCAGAACTGAGCAAACAGCAGGTGCTCAATAAATACTTGCATTTCTATCCTGGAATTGAATTTTTGATTTTGACATTTAGGTAAATTATACAAAGTTTTAATTTAAAATTTGCAATTAATATTAGCTTCATTAAAATGAGCAAAATATGATGAAATATACTTCTGAGGAACCACAAAGACAAAATGGCAGCTCCTTGCTTATTAATTGACTTAGAATAACACAGAGCACAAGACTTTGGCTTCTTGAAATATATTGCCCTTAAGATGTTGTCATGAAAACAGTGGGTGTCCATCAATGCTAATTATCAGTGAATAAAGAGAGCCCTTTTTGAGTTGATGGTACCCCTTTTTGAGTGCCAGACCACCACTACATATTTGACAACATCCACATATTTCAGAAAAGCAGGTATTCATTCTGTTGTCTTATCTTTGTCCTCAGAATCTTTGTTCCTTTGGGGGAAATACAAAGTATGTCTACCCCCATCATCCTAATTCCTTAATTACAAAAATGACATAAACATTTATAATAAATTATCAGCAGTATATCAATGTTGGCACTAGAAAAATTAGCTGTGTAATTTTTGTGTGTGATAAATATTAGCCCGTAAAGGTTACTGGCATATTGAACTGCTGGAAGGTATGATATTAATTTAAATTGTAGTTGTGGTACTGATTACTTTTATTGTTTTAGCTGATAAGAAATTCATTCTTCCCCCTCTGGGATGAGTGGACAATTATCTCTCTCTCTCTTTTTTGCTTTTGGAAGGCCTGTGGTGATTTTCCAATGTTTGCTTTAGTAAATTAAATTTCATCATATTTTGATCATTTTAATGAAGCTGGTATTAATTGCAAAATTTTATTTAAGTGTACACACTTTGTGTCATTTCGCTAAATGTCAAATATCTAAATCAGAAATTGGATTCCTAGATGGAAATTTACTTGTTACACTTCTGTAATTCTTTCTTTAACATTCCTACTTTTTCCTTTTGAAAAGATTTCTTTTCAGTTTTGATAAACTGCCCAACAGAGAAGTAGAATGTAAAAAGAGAGGATCACTGATTTATTGTGATGGCCAGGATACCTGATGATATTTAGACTCACTTTCATCTGCCAGAAACCTCTGCAGTTCTTTCTTTCCAGATATCTGCTTTTTTCTTTAGCCAAGAATTCCAGATCATCTGCTGCTATGTTCAGGATGCAGGCTGACCACACTGGAATGAGTTCTGACCTCAACAGCCACCACAGAGAAATTCTGGGTCGTTTTGACTGTTTTGGCTTGAACCTTAAGCTTCTAAGAATGTCCTGGTTCTTACCTTGGACTTCTGACCACTACCTTGCTTAGAACCTTAATGTTTAGGGAGAACCTGTCTGCTTGGGGTTCTGCCTCATGGCCACATGTTCCAATCTGTGCTCCTGACTCAAGACTTTCTCTCCTATGCCACAAAAACCTCTTCACCCTGGAAGTTCACTCCATCCCTGGACTTCCCATATTGGAAATACTCTGTGCTCCTGTGGTGCCTTCCTCTGATTGTATGGTTCCTCCAGAACCTGCATTTTAAGGAAAATGCTTAGGCCAGCCTTGTCTTCATTCCTCTTGAGGCCGCACAATTGACTCTCCAGACTTTCTCTGCCTTTCCTCCTCCACCCCCAATTACCTTTCCCTCTTCCCACTTTTCAGGTCCCTTTTATGTGCAGTTTTCCTCTATTAGATTGTAAGCTTCTTGAGGACAAGGACTATCTTTTTGTAGACTTATATTTGTATCCCCAGTACTTGATGCAGTGCCTGGAACATACTAAGTGCTTAATAAATGCTCATTGTTGGATTTTGATACTCAGTTCTCAACTTATCATCTGGTCCCAGATCCATGGCTCTGCCCTGACTACCAGTTTTAGGATGGTGTTTTCACAGCTATTCTTTCTTTTATCATGCTTCCAGCCTTCCTCCAGTTCTGCTTTGAATTCCTCCCCATCTCAATCTGCTACCTACAATCCTGGTGTTGTGAGCCAGAAATTTGGAGGTCGTAAGGTCATAGGTTTAGGGTTAAGGAACCTTAGAGGTCACTAGTCCAACCCCTGCATTTTGCAGATAAGAAAGTTGAGAACAAGCTAAATGAAATATTTTTCCACAGTCACACAGGTAGGTGGCAGGATTAGGAATTGGACCCAGGTTCTTTGACTCCAAATGCAGTTCTCTTCTTGGTGATGTAAGAACTATACTCTCTCATGCTGGCTACACTTCTGGCTTCCAGGGAATTCTGCCTCTGCCCTTCCTATTTGCTGATTTCATTGAAAATGTTGGGAAAATCAAGGGAAGGTGAAGGTAGTTGTAGTTGGGATGGGACTGAGAGGGACTTTCCTGCTCCCAACAGTTGCCACACCACCACCTTTACTAGCATGTTGGCTCAACTGGCTAAAATGCTGCTGTGATATAGGAAAGAGAGTACTAAGCTTAGAGTTAGGAAGACTTGGATTCAAATCCTGCCTCAGGCACTAGATGTGTGGCCCTGGGCAAGTCACAATCTCTCACTGACTTAGCTTCTTCTTCTGTAAAATAAGCTGGTTGTACTCAATTTCTGTGGCCTCTTTCATCGCTAAATCTATGATTCCATGATCCTATAGTTTGGAAGACCAAAAAATTAGATATTTCCTTCCTCCATTACATAATAATAGATGGTGACCAGTCATCTTACAAATATTAGCCCATTATAATGGAGGGGAAGATAGGAGAGTGGTGGGCAAAGCTTAAACCTTACTCTCATCCCCAATTAAATACCAAATAGGAAATCTTGAAAATCAAAGGAGAGAATAAAATTGAAAGTAAGAAAACCATTGAACTAATAAATAAAGCTAGAAGCTGATTTTATGAAAAAAGCAATAAAATAGATAAACTATTGGTTGATTTGATTAAAAAAGGAAAGAAGAAAACCAAATTACTAGTATCAAAAATGAAAGGGGTGAATTCACCACCAGTGAAGAGGAAAGTAAGATAACTGTTAGGAGCTCTTTCACCCAAATACGTGCCAATACTAAATGAAGTGGATGAATATCTACAAAAATATAAATTACCCAGATTAACAGAAGAAGAAATAAAATACTATTTAAGTATTATGGCTATTTAAACCCAATCTTAGAAAAAGAAATCGAACAAGACATCAATAACTTTCTAAGAAAAAATCTTCAGGACCAGATGAATTCACAGCTCAATTCTACCAAATATTTAAAGAACAATTAATGCCAATACTATATAAGGTATTTGGAAAAACAGGTGGAGTTCTACAAAATTCTTTTTATAACACAAATTTGGTGCTGATACCCAGATCAGGAAAAGCCAAAACAGAGAAAGGATATTGTAGACTAATTTCCCTAATGAATAGTGATACAAAAATTAAAATAAAATACGAGTAAAGACATTACAGCAGTGTATCACAAGGATTACATGCTATGACTGGTTGGGATTTATGCCAAGAATGCAGGGCTGGTTTAATATTAGGAAAACTATGAGCATAATTGACCATATTAATAACAAAACCAACAGAAATCATATGCTTATCTCAACAGATGCAAGAAAAGCCTTTGACAAAATACAACATCCATTCTTATTAAAAACACTAGAGAGCATAGGAATAAATGGCACTTACATTAAAATGTTAAGTAATATTTATCTAAAGTCATCAGCAAGCATTATCTGTGGGGGTAAGCAAGAAACCTTCCCAATACAATCAGGAGTGAAGTGATCATCTCTGTTATTTAATGTTATGCCAGAAATGTTAGCTCAGGGTAGGGAACCTGCTGCAGGTTCCCCACCCCTGTATTAGCTATAGCAATAAGAGAAGAAAAAGAAATTAAAGGAATTAGAATAGGCAATGAAGAAACAAAACTATCACTTTTTTTTTTTTTTGCAGATGATATGTTATACTTAGAAAATCCTAGAAAAATCAATTAAAAAACTACTTGACATTATTAACAACTTTAGCAAAGTTTCAGGATACAAAATCAACTCACATAAATTATTGGCATTTCTGTATTTACCAACAAAATCCAGCATCAAGAGGTAGACAGAGAAATTCATTTTAAAATAACTGTAGACAATATGAAATACTCGGGAGTCTTCCTGCCAAGACAAACCCAGGAATTATAAGAACACAACTATAAAATGCTTTTCACGCAAATAAAGTCACATCTAAACAACCGGAAAAATATTAATTGCTCATGGGTAGGCTGAGCTAATATAATAAAAATGCTAATTCTATCTAAATTAATCTATTTATTCAGTGCCATGCCAATCAAACTATCAAAAGTTATTTTATAGAGCTAGAAAAAATGATAGCAAGATCCATCTGGAAGAACAAAAGCTCAAGGATATCAAGAGAATCAATGGAAAAAATGCAAATGAAGGCAGTCTAGCCATCTCAAACTGAAAGTGGTGATTATCAAAACAATCTGGTATTGGCCAAGAAATAGTGTGGTGGATCAGTGGAATAGATTAGGTACAAATTACATTATAGTCAATGACCATAGTAATCTAGTATATGATAAACCTAAAGATCCAAGCTTTTGGAATAAAAACTCATTATTGGACAAAACCTACTGGGAAAACCAGAAAACAATATGGTAGAAATTAGGTATAGACCAATATCTCACACTGTATACCAAGATAAGGTCAAAATGAGCATATGATTTACACATAAAGTGTGATACCGTAAGCAAATTTAGAGCGCATGGAATAGTTTATTTTTCACATTTATGGATAAGGGAAAATTTAGGACCAATGAAAATATAGAGAGCATTACAAAATGTAAAATAGATAATTTTGATTGTATACAATTGAAGTTTTTGCATAAACAAAACTAATGCAACCAAAATTATAAGGAAAGCAGAAAATGGGAAATTTTTTTTACAACAAGTATCTCTGATAAAGGCCTCATTCCTTAAATATACAGAGAACTGAGTAAAATTTATAAAATCACAAGTTATTTCCCAAGTGATAAGCGGTCAAAGGATATGAACAGGCAGTTTTCAGACAAATGCTCTAAATCCATTATTGATCAGAGAAATACAAATTAAAGCAACTCTGAGATACCACTTCACACCTATCAGAGTGGCTAATACGACAAAATAAGGAAATGTTGGATGTTGGAGGGGATGTGGGAAAATTGTGACACTAATGCACTGTTGGTGGAGTTGTGAATTGATCCAACCATTCTGGATAGCAATTTGGAACTGTGGCTAAAGGGCTATAAAACTGTGCATATCCTTTGATCTAGCAATACCACTGCTAGGTCTATATCCCAAAGACATCAAAAAAAAGGGAAAAGGACCTACTTGTACAAAAGTATTTATAGCAGCTCTTTTCGTGGTGTCTAATAATTGGAAATCAAGGGGATGCCCATCAATTGGGGAATGGCTAAACAAGCTGTGTTATATAATTACAATGGAATATTGTGCTATAAGAAATGACAAGCAGGATGATTTCAGAAAAACCTGGAAAGACTTACATGTATTGATGCACAATGAAGTGAATGGAACCAGGAGAACATTGTACACAGTAACAGCAATATTGTTTGATGAAGAACTATGAATGACTTAGTTATTCTCAGCAATACAACGATCTAAGACAATCCCAAAGGACTAATGATGAAGCATAATATCTGCCTCCAGAGAAAGAACTGATATTGATCGAGTACAGACTGAAGTGTGCTATTTTTCACTTTCTTTCTTTTTTCTTTTATTTCAGTCTTCTTGTACAAAATGACTAATATGGAAATGTTTTACATAATTCTACATGTATAACCTATATCTGCTTACTGTCTCAGGGAGGGGGGAGGGGCAGGAAGAGAGGGAGGGAAAGAATTTGGAACTCAAAGCTTTCAATAAAAATATTAATAAATTGGAAAAAAGTATGCCCATATGACTTCTAGGCAAGAGACTTAGGAAGAATAATTCAAAGCACACCAACTGCATGTTATCTCCAAAAGCTAAAGTCATGGGTGCTAAAATGAAGGTATAGAGTATTGGGTCTGGGGTCAGGAAGACCTCAGTTGATCAGTATACATCTATTAAGCACCTACTACATGCCTGACATTGTGCTAAGTGCTGAGGACAGAAAAAGAGGCAAAAAGACAGCATTTGCCTTCAAGGAGCTCACCATCCCAGTGTTGTAAGTCAGAAATTTGGCTAAGGAACCTTAGAGGTCACTAATCTAACCTCTGTATTTTGCAGATAGTGGATACAAGTCTGAATTCAAATCCTGTCTCTGATACTTATTAGATATGTGACCCTGGACAAGTCATTTATCCTCTGTCTGTCTCAGTTTCCTTAATTGTAAAATGGAGATAATAATAGCACCTACTTCCCAAGGTTGTTATGAGGACCAAATGAGCTATTTGTATTGTGCTCAGCACAGTGCCTGGTACATAGAAAGTGCTTAATAAATGGTCATTTCCTTTATTACTTCCTTAAGACAACACATTGGTGTTCTTGTTGTGTATAGGGATGCCATGGAGCTTCTAACAAGGTCACACTGTTTAGAAATATACCTACCTGTCTAGGGAATAGGAAAGAGTAAGTGGTGAGTTTAAAAATATTCTCTTCACTTTTTGCTTGTCAAAAAAATCACAGAGGCCAAGTTAAGTAGTTAAGTAGTCCTTTTAGCAGACCTTTTAAAAAATGGAGATGATTCTTTAGTCTTAGGCATGTTGTACATATTTCTTTTTGTTATGGGCCCAACACTCTCTGGCTGATATATGTGGATGAGAATCTTTGGTTCATCTTAATTCAGGACACGATACAATTTTAATTTATTCTGGCTATAGTGAATCTGATCACTAGTATGGTAGAGGGAGAAATCAAGCAATTTTGCAGTAGTTAAAAAACAAAACACAAAAAAAGTACAACGGCTATTTAGGTACATATAACAAACATTATTTGCAGCGCCGCACAAGGGCTTCTGTATAATCACCCCAATTCACAGTTTTAAACTGATGCATACTGTCTCAACTCCAGGTCGATACAATTGTCTCAATGGCAACCATTGTAAGGGCCCCCTCTAGTTCTAACTGCTAGAGACTCATATGGGAAAAGAGGGAAAGAGTTAGAGACTTACATGATCATATAGTGTGTCTAAGTGGAAAGAAGGGAATAAGCATTGATTAAGTATCTATTAGGTGACAGGCACTGTGCTGACTAAATACTTTATACAAATTATTTTACTTGATCCTCACAACAACTCCAAGATGCAGATGCTATTATTATCTCTATTTTACAGAAACCGAGGCAAACAGAGATCACGTGGCTTGTCCAGCATCACAAAGCCAGTAAGTATCTGAAGTAGGATTTGAACTCAGCTCTTTCCAGCTCCAGGCCCAACAATCTATCTACTGCACCACCTAGCTGCACCTTAGGGTAACTTTGCCCCAGGATTTAGCTCTTAAGAATTCTAATTTAGTTTCCTCAGACCATATTTTTAAGCACCTTCTGTGAGTTGTAGAAACAAGTTACCCTTCTTGAAATTCTAATTCTACTTTTAAAAAAAAGCATTTTATTCTGGTGTTAGATTATGTGGCTGTTCTTTATTGTTATGGAATATACTTTTTTTTTTACCACCTGTGATTATTTTTTAATGCATTGGTAATAATTTTGGACACCCAATATAATTTTGTTTAATATTCTGCTAAGTTCTTGACAATGATAAAGCAAAAAAAAAAGCAGCATTTATCAATATGATACTGGGGAAAGGCCATGGTCAATAGCTGTAAGCATTCTATATGAGAAAATAATTACTATGTTATATGCCATAAAAAGCAATATTTTGTCCTCAGTTTACATCAATGAATTACATGTTGTTAGATCACCAGTATAAGTGTTATACTTATGCTGTAATTAGGGACTGGAAGACCTTCAGGATCTCACTGGGGGCTGAAATTTGAAGGGTACAATGAAGTTCTTAAAGAAATTATCAAGGGCATTCATTTAATTGACTGTATGTATAACTCTGTGTTAGTTACTGTTTATACATATATAGTCATGGAAAACTGCTAGACACAAATTCTATGAAATTACATTAGATATGACTGAATAAAAATACATGAAGTTTGCTTTTTACTGTTTAACAAAATAGCTTATCTGTGCACCAAATACTGCTATAAAAGTGGTGAAACCTCTAAATGTTGTTTGGATAAAGAAAGAGCTTAATACTTGTGTTTCAGGCTAACCCATTACTCATATTTTTTACTCTAGGTTTGGCAATAGTGTGATATAACCCAAGGCATATCTGCGTTTATGTATTAATGACTCAGTAATGAATTCTAACGAAATAGGTAAATGGTGCTGAGCTCTGGGGTTAGGAAGACCAGAGTTGAAATCTTACCTCCAAAACTTACTAGCTCTGTGACCATGGGCAATCACTTAACCTCTTTCAGCCTCAGTTTCCTCATCTGTAAAATGACAGGATTGGCCTCTGCATAAGACTGATTTTCTAGATCTTTATTTCTGATCCTATGTTTTAAGGGAGCTCTATGAGTGAACATTTTTTGAAAATGAGCTTATTCTGGTGGAAACTTTGATTCTTTAATTTGATAGTGCTACAAAATTCTTCTGTCATAAATTTATTTTGTGATTTCCATCAATAGGTCAAATGCAATTGATGAATAATTTGACCATCCAAAACCGTGAATCAGCCCTGTTACATATCTATGTCTCATTTTGAAGATAAGATTTATGAAACTGATTGGGTTCTAATCCTTTATTTTTCTTTAATATCCTCTTTAGCTGAGAATGAATGAATGAATGAAGAAATAAAGCATTTATTAAATGTTTATTGCGTGCGAAGTGCTGTTCTAACTGCTGGTCATATAAATAGGAAAGCAAAACATTCTCTGTCCTCAAGGCACTCATATTCTAAAGAGAGAGAGATAATACCTAAGAATAGGTAAGCCACCTGGAAAATGAGGGAAAATTGTACAAATAAACAGCAGAATTGAAAACAATAACTTTATGTGGAGGTGATGCTTTCAAAGCAATATGCAGGTATCTTTATATATTACAATGGAATCCACATAATTTCAGTCACTATGGAACTTAATTGTAGCTACTTCTCAATTAAGGTGGTAAGAGGACACATGGATAGTAAAATCTACAACAGCAGGCACTCAAGAAATATTTGTTGGAATCATTTAAAAGTCTAATTTTGGCTAATAATTTCAGTAATTTTCTTACACCAAACCCTGTGCCAGGAACAAACAAGTAATGTTTTAATGAATTATATTTCATAATTTCTCCTTTTCCATCATCCATTCCCAAAAGGGAAGGAACAAAAGAGAAGAGGAAAAAAAAGTAAGGATATCGGTGATACATGAACAGGATACTTAGTTCAGAATAATTAAAAGGCAATTTACCAGTTAAATTCTGTGAAAGATAAGATGGAACACAATTTCATGTTACAGCTGACCTTGCAACAGTTGGCCAACACAGTGACAGATGCTGTACCTGGCAGGTAATTTCTCTAGTTATTTAGCTTCTTAGGGATAGACTTCTTGGTAGATCAAAGATATCTTCATAAACAAAAGGTAACAGACTCCCCCCCAAAAAAAAAAGACAAGACAGAAATAAAAAGGGGGGCAGCTAGGTAGCACAGTGGATAGAGCACTGGCCCTGGATTCTGGAGGACCTGAGTTCAAATCCAGCCTCAGACATATAACACTTACTAGCTGTGTGACCCTGGGCAAGTCACTTAATCCCACTACCTACCCCCCCCACCCCCCAAAAAAGAAATAAAAAGAACAAAGTGTTTTTGGCATCCATCCAAAACACAAACTTCTACAAATTCCATTGAACACATTATACACTTACCTCTAAGGTTATATCTTATAATGTTAACATTGTGCTTATTTTTTAAAAATTGCATAAATTTGTCTGGTATATATATGTTCAGAAGTGAGAAAGCTATGTGTCTAGAAGCCATTTGGACTGAATTTAGCCATGAATTCAACCAAACTATTGGTCAATGCAATCAAACAATGGATTGTTTTAACTAACTTAAAAATATAATGAATTACTTGTCAGAAATGACCAAGTCATTAAGTTGTTTCAATTTCATGCACACACAGAGTCAATCAATCAACCAATAAGCATTTATTAAGTGATTCTGTTTATTTCTGTCCATGTCAGCATTGCTTATTTTTTTAAACTATAAATTCTTCAAATGCTGAGACTGTTGGTTATCTCAATTTGAATAGTACCCTGCACAGAGAGGCATATGATAAATGTTTTCTGATGGTGATGATGAAGATGAATTGGAAATAGAAAGAGAGATATCTAGCTCCCAGTTGGATTCTGGTAATTAGCAAAATAATTATTTTTCTTGCACTGCCACCTTCCTGCTTATTGGAGTTGTAGAGAAACTTTTTGGGGCGAGTATGATTATTTATCCAGGAGAAGAGGTACGGAATGCTTAATGATTCCTCATGGCAGACTGACTTGGAAGAGTAATAATCCTTCAGATGCACATTTGGTGCAAAGCAACATTATTTCTCCTCCAATTTTTTTTTTGCTTTCTGTTGCTAATGAAAAATCTTCCCCTAACAATATAAAATCCAATATCTTTTAAGCTGTCAGATGAAGAATGTTAGTCTGCTCCTGGATGAATGTAGACAAGGCTTCCTGTCCAGCATGCAAAATGCATTTTGAGATGCTTGCATTACCACTGTAAGATGACACACACACACATATACCTAACAAGTCTAAATTCAGGAAATCTTCACAATTATCATTAAAACATAGGCTGATGTGTGAATTTAATAACACCATATAAGATGAGCTAAAGAGAAACGAGTATCAATACTTATTGGCTTTTGTAAGGAAATTAGCTGGCACTGTGATTGGAACCAAGCTTGGGATGAAGAAGACCTGAGTTTGAATCCTGTCTTAGATGGTTACCCACCTAAGTGACCCTGGGTAAGTAATGTGACCTCTCTCAGTCTCTATTTCTTTATCTACAGAATTGGGGAAATAATAGCACTTGCTCCACAGGATTGTGGCAAGGATAAAATGAGCTAATACATGGAAAAAATACCCTGCAAACCTTAAAGCACTATTTAAATGTTATTATTACTATTTTTTTAATTATTATTGCTGTTGTTATTTCTGTGGCCTTAGGCAAGTCCCATAACTTCTGAGCCGCAGTTTTCTCATATGTAAAATGGAGATAATCATAACATCTATCTTGCAAGGTTGTTGTGAGGATCAAGTGAGATATGTAAAGAACTTTGTAGAAGTGCTATATAAATGTTAGTTATTATTATTTAGACTTTTTTTCCTTATTGGAAAAGGAACATTAAGAATGTCATAGATTCGAATAATTTGCAAAAGGTCCTTTAATTGTTTTAAATGTATGAAAAAAATGAAGCAAAGGACACTGGCTGTGTTGGTGCAGCATTTAAGTCCTTGATGATATAATAAGCAAGTGCATCATTGCAATACAATAGAGTTCTTAGTAGCTGTTCAGTTGTTTCAATCATGTCCGACTCTTCATGACCTCATTTTAAGGTTTTCTTGGCAGAGATAGTGGAGTGGTTTGCCATTTCCTCCTCCAACTCATTTTACAGATGAAGAAACTGAAGCAAACAGGGTTAAGTGACTTGCCCAGGGTCACAAGCTAGTGTCTGAGGCTGGATTTGAACTTATGAAGATGAGTCTTCCTGATTCCAAGCCCAGTGCTCTATCCACCGTGCCACCTAGCTGCTTAATTAACCACTGCCCATTAGGGAAAGACGCATTCCTTTGGATAGTTTTATCTTCAGGAAAGGAGGCTAAGAACTTACTCTCTGAACTGTTTACTTAAAGGCTTATTTCCCCTACAATTAAGCCTTTTCTTCTCCTTATATAGCACTCATGACATATTGCTGGGTGTACCACAATTAAGAAGGGACAACAAAGGAAAAGAGCCCTCTGCACCTTATCTGAGTACAAATAATATAATGCAGGTGATGTCTTCGGTGCACTTAGCATAAGAACAGCACTTGTCATCACATTAGTGGAAAATGGCTTTGTTTCAGCTGCAGTGCAGAAACATTTAACTCTTACCAGTTTGGATTTAATGCAACATTGAAGCGAATAGAAAAATAAGTAGTCTATGGATTGCTCTTGCTTTAGTGCCCAGCTTCATAATTGGTAAAAAGCTTTCTCTGTTTATATTATAGATGATTTGCTTTTGTTCTGAACAAACTTACACATATTAAACATGTGACTGGGAAAAAAAGATTACCCATATATAAGGTCATGGTTCTCTCCAGGAAACTTGAAGCCTATTGAATTGTAAGTATCGGTAGTCTTGATTTTCCATAGATTTATGCCAAACTGATGAAATTTTCTATGGTTGCAAACATAACTGTGTTTTTAAAAGTGCACAGATTTATGCATTTTTATTCACCATGAATGCGTGAGGATTTACATCAGGAATGAAACACTTAAAATTTATAAATGATAGTTATCTGAAAGTAAATTGGAGTTCGGAGGTCTACACAGAATCTTGTATAGGTACCAACTACAGTTCACTAAAGGTGGCCATATCTTATAGAGCCAAATGGTTTGTGTAGTCATAGGCTTTGCTTTTTGATGACTGGTAGTCTCTTGCGGAACCTATTCTTGCCTCTGTAGATAACCGAATCAAAGAATTATAGAACATCATAGTTGGAGGACATCTCCGTGACCATCCAGTCCAACTCATACCTGGGAAAGAATTCCTTCTACCTACATAACCAACAGACAGGCATCCAGCTTTTGTTTGTAGACCTCCAATGCATGAGGCAACCCATTCCACTTTCAGACAGCTCCATTGGTTAGGAAGTTTTCCCTAAAATCAAGCCTAACTTTGCCTCTTAGTTACCTCTACCCATTATTCCTATTAGTTCCACCTTTTGCAAGAAGCCTATCCCACTCCTCCCTAATCTCAGTACCTTTCCGCAGAGTATCTCCAATTTATCCTGTGTATATGTCTTGTTTGTACAGAGTTCTTTACCTGTGAGAACCTTGAAAAGAGGGACTAATTATTTTTTTTGCCTTCCTTTCCATTTCCAACACTTAACACAGTGCCTGGCTTATAGTAGGTGCCTAAAAACATGCTTGATTTCTTGTTGAATACTGCTTGTATGCCCTGTGGAGTCAAAAGGAACACCTCTGCCAGGTGATAGTCCTTCAGCTACTTTAGTTATCAAATTCCTGCTAAGGCATCTCTTTTCCAGGCTAATTATTGCCAGTTCGTTCATCCAATCCTCACATGTCCCTTTACCATCTGGCTCACCCTGTGTGAGTTCTTGATTTTAACAATGTCTTCCTACGGTGTGGTACCAAAACTGAAGACCATACTTCAGATATGGTCTACCCGCTGCAAAGAACAGATAGATTATTACCTCCTTATTCCTCAGTGTTTTCTGTCTGTTACTGCTAAGACTACATTGACTTCATATTCCTGAACTCATAATGAGCTTGTGGTCTACTAAGAGCTCCAGATCTTTTCCACATGAACTGTTCATTAACCATGCCTTCCATTAGAACCCAAGAATAAGATTTTTTATTTGTCCCTGATGTTTGTCAAGCAATTAGCTTGACAAAACCTTATTATATCTATTAGAAAGTAAGCTCCTTTTGAGCAGAGACTGTCTTCTTTGTTTGGCAGCTAGGTGGCATGATGGTTAGGGCTTTGGACTTGAATTCCTAAAGACCTGAGTTCAAAATCTGCCTCAAATATTTACTAGCTGTGTGACCCTGGGCAAGTCACTTAACATCTCAGATTCAGTTTCCTCATCTGCAATTAATGGGGATAACAAGAGCACCTATCTCCCAGGGTTGCTGTGAGGATCAAATGAGACAATCTAGCTAAAATATTTCAAAAAACATCAAACATTATCTAAGTATACTATTATTATTATTTTCATTCATATTCCCTAGCATGCAGCATAATGCTTTGTATATAGTTAAACACTTAAGAAATGTTTTTTCATTCATTCATTCATTCATTCATCTTTTTGAATCCTTGCTTTCTCATCTAGAGTGTCATTTTTCAAATACATGTAATTGGGAAATATTTAACAAGTTAAATAAAACTACAATGAGATGTAGGTAATATTACATTTTAAACCTAAGTCAATATGTGACCTACAGAGATTCTTGTATATGGTATAGGGTCCCTATTTCAATTTGAGTTTGATATCATTGCTGTAGAGAACACAGAAGAAAAATATGATCACACTCTCTGTGAAATGTGGAAAAAAAAGGAAGTATAATTAAGGGCTAAACAGGGTCAAACTGACCTCTCCTTTCCTCTACCCTCCCCCTGTAGCGTCTTTGTTGGACATGAGACAAATATGGAGAATCATCAGAATTTGAAGGAATAGAAGAGAGAGGTAGCAGCAATTGGAACTCAAAAAAGGCATTTTATATCTTTCTGTGAAATGAGGGCATTGAGCTAGATCAAGGGTAGGGAACCTGTGACCTTAAGGCCACAGGCTCTCCACTCTTGGGCTAGATGTTCTGTAGGGTCCCTTACAACTCACAATCTGTCATGATGATGATGCTTATCAAAAACATTAACATGTGTATCATGGGGAGAGGAATTTTTCAGTACCTTTAGAGATATGTACCTTTAAAATATTTTTCATCATACCTTCAGGATATTGTGCCCCAGTTAACTTGCCATCCCCTGGCCCCAGATCGGCTTGGAGATAATCAAAAAATGCTATTTTGAAGAAATAAGGGAATTAGAGCTGTCATCTATTGAGGCATCATCACATTCAAAATCCTGGAGTTGAACTGTTATTCCTCCCTGCCTCACTCCCTCCAAATATTTTGACATATGCGTCTTATAGTCAGTTAGCAAACAACTGATCTCTTGTACAGGATCACAAAAATAGTAAGTGCCTGAGATAGGATTAGAGCCCAGGCCTCCCTGACTGTGACATAAGCACAGAAGGCATCATGCTTCTCTTGGTCTAGTATTCTTCCCATTATGTCACAAACCCATTTAGTGCTCACTTAACATGCTGCTTGTACGGTACATTGGAAGGAATACTGCTTAGGGTCTGAGGCTTGGAAAGGAACTGGAATGAATAATCCTTTCCCTTGGTCCTATCTGTCTCTCTGTTCAACAAACCACAATGAGACTCTCCTACTTCAAGGTGACTTGTGCTAGAATCAAACCAATAAAAAGGAAAAGGAGAAGAAAAAAATAAGGAAAGAAGAGACATGAAGTATAGATGAGAAGAACTGTGCAGAGGATTGTGAAGCCGTTTGCTGCTCAAAAGAAGTGGCCCAAAATTAAGGTCCCTCTTCCAAACAACTGGAATGGTGGCTCCCCTACTCTCTCTAACCTCTAGCCACTGACTACAGAATGTTACCTGACATACAGTGGTGAGAAGGAACTCGTCTATTAATTGGCTTGATTGGTGGATGAACACTAAGGTAAACAGGCTTCAGCTGGTGTAACAAAATAATTTCATTCAGTTTTTTCTGCAGAATAAAATAGTCTTCTGATAACCTTGATATCTAAAAAGAAAGTCATGTTTCAGGTTACATCAAGAAAAAAAAACCCCAGTATTCCATGTGCCTAGTAGTGATTTGATAAGCTGCTCACCTCCAATTTCCCCTCTGACACAGTCATCTCTGTCTCTAGGCTTCTCCTCTGTTTTTCAGTATGCCATGACTCTAACAACAAAGTTATCACATCTCCTGTCTTCCTTTTATGGCTATCTATATTCAATGTTATTTTCTCATCCCTATTTATTGGATTTCCTGAAATCTTTCTTCCAGCCTTTCCCTTCTATTTAAACTCACTAAGAATTGTAAACTCCTTGAGGGCAGGGACTATTTTGTTTTCATATCTTTAGCATCTAGCTTAGTGCCTGTCATAGGGTCTCTATTTAATAAATGCTTATTGAATTGAATTGAATTCCTGGCTAAATCTAAGGGTTATTTCTCTGTTCCCATTTCTGTTGTCTTGTTGACTTTAGATTCTGTCTGTGACACTGGTGACCACTTTTTTCCTTCCTGACACTCAACCATGGCCTTGTTGGCCATTCTCTTCTGTCCTTCTTTTCCCTGAGTCATCAGGTCTATCCTCCTAGGCTTAGTCTTGGGCCCTCAGCTCTTCTCTTCCTCTACTTTGACTTTTTTTTGAGAGCTCTTTACTATATTCAGTTGCAGTGACTTGAGGATGTCTCTCTAAATCTGGACTTCTGGCCAGGAATCCTCAGTTGCTCCTTTGAGACCAGGGTTCAGAGTTTAGGCTTCACATTCCTGACCTTTAGAAGAAGGGAATCCAGGGATACTTAAAACATGATTTAGCTCTTCTGTTTTTAATGTAGTGGGTAGTAAGTGTATTATAAACTAGTTCCCCAAATAGATGATACAGCTTTAATCTCTAAATAGGTGCAAGAAAAACTTCAGTAATTTGATGGAGGATAGATCTATGTGAGAGAAGTTGCAGGTATTCAGAATACCCCTTCAACCTTTGATGATGACTTTAGAAAGCTGGGCATTATGCTCTTTCTCACAACATGTATAACAGCCAAGGACAAGATACTTGATATGGAGATCATTCACTGCTTGAAATCACTATGGCATATGCTGTACTCACTGTCTTCATTGATTATAAATCATAAAGTGAATTAAATTTTCCTTTTTCACTTAGAATTATGATCCTTTTCTTAAGTTCTGCTCTTGCCTCTGTTCCCCCAATGGAATTAAGGCTCTCATATCTAGAAGTTCCATGTACCAAAATCAAACTACAAAGGGAAAGGAGGAGAAAAATAAGGAATGAGGAAACCAAAGCTAAAGTAGGTAACTGATTTGCTCAAGATCATCCAGCTAGTTCACAGTAGAGCTAGAACTAAAACTTAGTTCTTCTGCCTCCTAGAAGTAGCTTACTTATTTATTCGTTTATCTATTACTGTATCATGCTGACTTACAAATGTGTGTCTATTAGATCCCTTAGGAATGCTCCCTCACAAATATTCAGATGAAGTATTCCCCCAGGTGATTTATCATCTCTTCAATGAATGGGATTTTTCTCTAGAGTCTCCTCACTGCCTAAAAACAACTAATTTGAACTTTGACTACTGTCACATAATGACTGTGATCTAACTTTTTGCTTGTTAAAATGTCATCTTAAACACTTTAAGGATTTTTATGAAACCACATAACTGAGGCATTAAGGTCTCTTGGCTCTAAATCAAAGTCTTAGGGGTTTTCTTAGTTATAACACAAGATTCCTAACAATAAAATGAAAACAATTTATATAGTCAAATATTAGCATCCTATTTGTCATTGTTTATAAAACATTAATGTTGTTACTATGTAATGTTCCTTATTGACCTTGAATAGTTGTCAGTTAGTTGGATTACAAAGTAGATATTCATTTGAATGTACTCATTCTCCTATTTCATTTAACCTTTTGTCTCCTTTTTTAAAAAAAGTGTAATGAAGTCTGACTTCGGGCAAATCACTTCATCCTTCTGAGCCTTAATTTCCTCATCTTTAAAATGGGATTAAGAATACTTGTAGCACCTAATCCCCTCATCCAGTTGTTTTGTGAAACTGAAATGAGAAAATATAAGTAAACTACTGTGTAAATCTTAACCATCTCTGTAACTGGTGGCTACACCAGCATCCTTAAGACCGCCATTAATACTGTTTCTTTAATATAATTAATTTTAGAGATAACATTGATTTTTCTTGGGAAATAAATGAAACTATCAACCTACCTGTTTTGAAAAAACAGCCAAGTCATAGGCTTCTTTCTCTGAAATTGTCTTTAAATCCTTCTCATCCTTGGCCTTGATATTAAAACTTCCCCTATGTTTCATTGAATAGGAATATGCATTGCAAGTGTGTCTTCCTATGTCTGGTTTTCCTGAGGCAAGCTCTTGGTTTTTAATAGAAGGGGGCTTTCCATCCCTTAACTGTTGTCTTCTTCTGTAGCCCCGATATTTGCTCTGAATGAATACTGCAGCTTTATCTTCTTCAAAGTCTTGTCCCTTCTGCTCAACTTGTTTCTCTTTCTCTCTGATAGACTCTTGCTTTAATTCTGCTTTCCTCCCTCTGGACACTATTCCTTCATGCTTCAGATGGCTTTTCTCCTGGCCATGCTTTGAATTATTCTGGATAAAGGAAGATGTTCTCCTTTCTTTCTTTTTACTGTCTTCACTTTGATACCTTAAACTAAGACTAGGTTCCAATGGTTTTTTAAATGAACTCTGGTGAGGGCCACGCTCTCGGAATTGATATCCCATATAGTTTGGCTTTTCTGACATGACTTTCCTTTCAGAATATACCATTTTGAGCTCCTCAAAATTGTTTTCTTCATTGTAGCCTTGGCGGTTCCTCTGAATCACGGCAGTATCTTTCTCAGTGGTCTCTATCTTAGTTATATTTTCCTGTTCCTTTCTCCCATTTAGTTCCAGGCTTATTTCTGGCTTAAAGCCCTCCATTGGAACCAATTCTTGCTGAAGTTCTTTCCCACAGATATGGTTTATTTGATATTCTCTGTAGTTGTTTTGAATGCCATTGATGGCCTCCTCTTTAGCCTTAAAACTAGATGCTCTTACAACTGATACACTTCTTTTATTATTGCAAGATTGATTGAATGCTTCATTAGCCGGAACCATATTTTCAGAGTATTCTTTCTTCACGATGAAGTCCCTGTATAAATTATGTCACATCTGAGTACGCACATAACAAATAATAAACAAGCTTCATGTGGAAATATGTAGGTGCTAAATAATAAGTATTTTATTAGCCAGAAAAGGGAAATGGATGGAAGGAAATAAGTACTTCTTAAATACCTAATATGTGCCAAGAACTGTGCTAAGCACATTAAAAATATGATCTCATTTGATCCTTGTAACAACCCTGAAAAGTAGGTGCTATTATTAAGCCCATTTTATAGATGAGGAAACTGAGGCAGACAGAGGTTAAATGATTTGCTCAGGTCATAGAGCTAGTTGTCTGAGGTTGGATTTGAACTCAGACCTTCCTAACTCCAGGCCCAGCACTCTATTCACTGTACCACCTAATTATTTCAAAGTATAAACCTATGGAGTTACATTAACTATTTCTCCAAATACTTGTTTTCCAGATGGCTTAAAGAGGGTGAGTTGAAAGGCTTTTGGACTTGGAGTCAATAGAGAGAATTGTATTTACATTTCACCAATGCACTTACTAATAGTGGGACCAATGGCAAGCTACTTAACTTTGCCAGACCTGTTTCCTCATATGTATAATGGAGACAATAATAGTTGTAGTACGTACCTCTCAGAGTTGTTGTGAAGATTAAACAATATATGATCTGTAAAGTGCTCTGTAAATTTTAACGTCCTCAATAAATGTCAGTTTAAAAGAAAACCAAGAGAATAATTAGATAAAGTGTCAAATCAATTGATAGGTACATTGGAAAGTTAATCTCTTTTTGAATGCTAGCACATATCTGTATTTTATTGAGGTCTGCCTGTTGCAGTTCATTTACTTCAGGAAATGCCTACACATAGAGATATAACACTACATATGTGTATATATACACACACACACATGTACATATATATGACCAAAAAGCAGACTGTATAAACCCTTCATCCCTTCCAAGTTGTTTAGCTGTCCTGTCAATGCACCTGGAGCCCAATGAGCATCAGAACATTTTAGAAAATGGAGGAACAGTAATGTAAGTCCCAGACCTTCCTATGCCCTGCATTGATCAAACAATTTTCATTGTCCTCACTTTCTTTATGTTGATTTTCTTCCAGCCTGAAGAACATATACTCACTCCTACCAGGAGTAGTCACAAATGAGATTCTGGAGGAGCAACCTTCAGCACCTAGAACAGCACCTTATAAAAACTGATGTCTTACTTGCCCAAGGTCACATAGACAGTAAATAGAGGAGAAAGATTCAAATCTAGATCCTCTGATTGTAAGCTCAGCGTGTTTACATTATATCATGCTGCCTCATCAAGCAGTAGTCCCAGAATCAGACAGAAACTGAGGAACATTTATAATTCCTATATATTTTGCTGACAATTTGGATACTTCCAAAAGAACTGATAGTTATGTCTGCCAACACCTGAAAATGTCGTTAGTGTGGCATTAAAAGATCACAGCAATCTAGGATGGACCTGTGAGACCAGGGTCAGCAAGGCAATGTGGTACAGAGGAAAGAGTGCTGACCCTGGAGTCAGAGAAATTTAGTTCAAATTCTGCCTCTGATATTTCCTGCCTGTGTGACCGTGGGCAAATCCCTTAACCTCCCAGGGCTTCCACTCTTTAATCTGTAAAATGAGAGGGCAGAAGGACTGGATTAGATAGCTTCTGAGATCCTTTCATCTTTAGATCTCTCATCTTGTGATTACCCTCAAAATGCAATATGAATAAATAGCCACAACGATAGAAATGGCTCCCTAAAACAAATTGATTTTCAGTAACTTGGCAAGGGGTGGGGAGGAGTTATGTAGGAGGATGAAGAACAGATCTGTGGTTTCACTGGTGTAAGTGCTCCTAGTGTTGAACCCCTCTCCACCAATGCAAATGTTTACTCACCTGCTTCTTCTAGCTTAAGAGATCTATTTAGAGGGCACTGAGAAGAGAAATAACTGGTCACACAGCTAGTACGTGTCAGAAGCAGGAATTGAAACCAAGTGTACCTAGTACTTGCTCCATTATGCCATGCTGCTTCTCCTTCATCAACATTAGATGCGAGGACATGAATAATAAATATTTGTAGAAAATTACTATTTTTTGCACATTACTGGATTTTTTAATCTAAATGGAAAGTTCTCCATTGAAATCTTTCTCTGATGCCTCACTGTGGCACTGAGATAACCCTGTATTTTTGAATCCATGCCAACAAACTCTGGTAGATCCTACCAAGATGGGAAGATTTCAGATACTGGCCTCCAATAGACTGTATGTCTGCCCTCTAAGGCTTATCTTTGCTAAGTTTGGAGAAGCTGATCACTTAAAGGTTGGTGAATTTTTTTATAGCTGTTGCAGCTCACGGAAGCTGTCTATGGAGGTGTAGAAGGATTGAAGCCTTTCACCTACACTGAGGAAATCTTGTCTCCTTTTGTGTATTTTAGGGAGGCACAATAATGGGAAAGGATCTTTATACCTTTTCCTTTCAAAGCTGAACTTCCTTTCAAATTCCTGATCACGAATTTGGAGAGTTGCTCCTTCTTTCTCCATCTTTTTAGCCATCTCTTTCCTTTGTTTCCTAACCAGATGCCCCCGTGCAACTGATGAAAATTAAAACACACATATTCAACTTTAGTAATTATTATTGCTTAGAGAAACACAAACACTAACTGTGCTTTATTGACTACTTCGTTACAAAGTCGAACACCAGAAGAAGAAATTGAATTTAAGGACCCCAAGAAAGGCAGAAGAGTCTGCCGATGATGGTGATAATTGAATGCCACCACTGAGACTTCCCAGGTGACAAGCTACGACAATTAGAGAATTAATATGTACATAGTTAGAGAAAGGCTTAATTGCAAAGGCCAACATTATCCTGTATCCCAAACACAAAAGCAGATTTAAAATAACATCAGTGGGCTATGATGATATGAGCAAGCTGATTTTAAAAAAAGGAAAATAATACTTACTTGTCAGGTGTTTGGCAATAGATATTTGAAGTTAATTTTTGATATACTCCAAGTATGTATGGGAAAGACAGCACTTAAAAAGTTATCCTTTAGAACCTTTAAACACTAATCATCTGAAGTGCTTAGAAGGTATCCTTAAAATTGCGGTCAATTATTTTTACTTATAGTGACTCTTATGGCTAAAGACCTCAGAGATTTCTATTTGGTACCTGATAGTAATAGGAAGTTAAACAGCAACGAGCTGTAGTACTGAGGTGGAAATCTGAATTCTTCATTGTTAGCTTGCTATTCTATCTACATAACAATATAAATTATTAATGAAAAATTAAAATCAAGAAAAATATCACCATTTGTGGTAGGAATTTAAAGTAAGTGTGATAATGTCTACATTTCCTCTACAGCTAATAGAAAAAGAATGCCCTTTAGAAAGGTGAGATTTGATTAACTTGTCAAAAATAATGGAAGCATAGGCAGCATTTATAGAAACAGACAAAATCCAAGCTGTCTGTTGAGTTTAGAATATTGTGAAGCTTGAGGCTATACAATTAGTGCATTTTATCAGTGGCTCTGACTTAAATGTTAGGTAAATTACATTTCATTGAGATATTGCCAGAGTCCATAGGATTAGGAGCTGCAATAAAGTAGCAGGCAAAAAAGTATCCTGTATTTAAATAGTCCACCATTGAGTCAAATCAGATTAGATTCAGAATAATTAACACATCAGATGAAAATCTGTAATCAGATAAAATTGTATAAAAAACTACGAATGAAATGTGGTTGATATCAGCATGATCAAATATCAACTGTCCATCCATGTCCAAGTCTATTATATCTATTGAATAATCAAAGAGCTTTCATGTGTTTACCTGACTGTATCTTAGTAGCACTCTCTTTCCTTTTCTCCTGTAATTTTTTATACCTCTTTGAACCCAAGAATCCTCTGACACAGGCCTGTATCAATATGATCTTGTCAACTTTTTCCTTTCTCATTAAATTCAACTCTTCCACATGATAATATTTAAGGAACACCTTAAAAGAGTTAAAAAAATACACATAGCAATTATGATGTCCATAGCTAAAAGGTCAAGTTTTTAATCCTATAATATGCCTATGTGCAAAGATCTTCCTCAAGTAGAAGAAAAGATTATTGAATATTGAATATTGATTGCATATTTTAATATTCATCAACCCACCTGTAAAAACTGCTACATTGGACCTTCTAACATTATTATTCAAAATGCTATTATCTATAATTTCAGATTTGGAAAACAATAGACTGTGGGGCTTGGGCTGATGGCTGCTATGCTTTTGCAGTTGTTATGGCCACTGAAAACCTCTGTTGGCATAATGCAGAGTAGGGGTTGAGAAAATATAGCCCGAGGGCCAATTCTGGCCCTCAGCCTACACACCTCAGGAACTAAGAATGGTTTTTACAATTTTAAATGCAAATTTGGATTATTCCTGTAGTTTGCTAATTCTTATAGAAACCATTAAGAGAACTGGAAGGGACTTTTAAGGATCATCTCATCTAGCTTGCTTCTCTTATAGATAATGGAACTGAGGTCCAGTGAGGTTGAATGATTTCTCCCAAGTCACATAGATCATAAGCAGTAAAGGGAGATTTGAATTCAATAGCTCTGACTCTAAATCTTCTACTCTCATTCCACTATACCCTCTCCATGAATCAGTCATTTCAGTGATAATTAGTAACTACAGGTTTTATGGAATGGTCTAATGGTATTACTGGAGGACATGGAGATCTCTAAAAATTTCAGTCTAAAATCTTTCAATCTAAAATTAACTGAAGCTAATAATTAAAAATAAGATAAAATGACTTCTCATAGCCAAATTTCCAAGTTGGGGACAATTAGGACATTCATTTTTCTGTTGATCAAAGAGAGGTACAGGGAGGCATACAGACATATAACAAAGTCACCTGTAGGAAGTAATGGACATGTATTCTTTTTGGACATAGTCCTGACTTTAAGCACACCTAGGCTGACATCTCAGAATTGTACATACATAATGAAGATAGTTTTCCATTCCACAAATTGGTGCCTGGAAGACTGAGTCTTCTGAATAGAAAGAACTTATAACCTTTCGGGAACAAGGTGGCATATTTTCCCTCACTGAAAGGTTAAACATTTATTAATAGCTCATTGCGAAGAGATTTTATTTTAGTAACCAGAAAAGCAGCTTTTATGATTCAAACCTGACAACTGAGACATGAGACCCATGTAACCCTTACGACAGACTTCTCTCAGAGTTGCTCAAGGTCACACAGGGAGCAAGTATCAGAAGCTACTTTTGCATGAGAATTCTATTGCATGAGAATCTGTCTCCATGGACAAGAAAATTAGCACTATGCCTTTTGATTGGATCTAGCTTTTAATTTCTATGTAACTCTGAAGCTGATATATTTAGTCTGCTGTGCTGCTGACAATTCATTTCAAATTCAGTCCGTTTAAAAAGGTCATCATTTCTTTTTTTCCCCACAGTATTAGAAATGTCTTTATGTTAAATACCTTTATCCATCTTAATGAGTTGGAAAAGGTGAAATGGAAAAATACAAATAGTTTGAAAATGCTACACAAATATGAGGGTTCAACCTTTTAATGAGTTAAAACTCCATTTGTAGTTAAGAATAGCTTTCTGACCAGGAGGGAGAGCCTTTTTGTGTTTTTCTTTGTATTCCCAGCACCTGACAAGTGTCTTGCACACAGTAGGTGCTTAATCAATGTTTGTTGAATTAAACTGGCTATTTTTTGGTTTCTAAAGGGAAAATTGTTCTTAAAATATGCCTCTTTGCATGTTACATGATTGCTACTTGTTCCACTATGTAGGTTCTTGGACTAGTTAAGGACCAGGTGGGGTGTTCTTGAGATGGTTTTCCATTCTATAATAATAGCTTGGTACCGGTCAACTTTCCCCTAAAACAGCTTTTTTTGACAATTGCTTAATGTGAAGCACTGTGAAAATATGCAATACTCTGGTCAAATACTGCTTACGCTTACATAATGATTGGACTGGACGTTTGCGTATAAATCTGCAAAAGGGGAAGGACCTGGTTTGAAATATGATTTTTAGTCTTACATAATTTCCCCTTTGGTCTGGGCTTGTGATTCATGATGTGGGGAACTCCCAATGTGGAAACAGCTTTCTTGGATGTGTATCACCAATTCATACACCCAGAGAGGCATAGGCAGCTGTCTACGGCATTGACTTGCCCATGGGCACATAGCTACTGTGTGTCAGAGTCAAGATTTGAATCCAGGTGTTCTATGTCAATTAATTCTCAGAATTACACCAGTTTTCAAGAGCTTTTCTAAAGGAGACAGCAACCATTCTTAGACCTGAATGCCATGGGTGGTCAATACATGTTCCTTGCTCTCCAGTTTGGCTCCCCCAATGTTGAGCTTAACACTCCCTCAGGACTTGGGATTTTATCCTTCCCTCTTTCCTTGGAAAGATGCTGGCTATCTGAGAGACACAATATAATGCATCATTTCCCTCAAGTCTTCTAATTCCAAAGACCAAGTATTGTTTATCAAGGTTTACATCTTTCTCTAAGGGTTTAAATGAGCAATTATCTCGCAGGATCTGAGATCTGACACATGGGATATAGTGGAAAGGATACTAGTATTAGAGGATTTAGATTCAGATCCTGCCACTGATGCTTACTACTTGTATGACCTTGTGCAAGCCACTTAACCTCCATGACCTTAATTTCTTCTTAAAGGAGCGGAGTTGGGTGGCCTCTGAGGTTGTTTATCCAGCGCTTTATCTAAGGACATACGAAATATGTGAATATATACATCACCATCACCACCACCATCACCACCATTATCATATATCATCATTATATAGTTTATAATATTTTTATAATTTATATCACTTTATATATTAACATTTATACATAAATATATAACTTATCTTATAATTTATAATTATGTTTGCATTATATAGTATTATCATTATATAGTTTGCAAAGCACTTCATAATTATTACCTCATTATATCCTCAAAAGAAGCCTGGGACATAGATGCTATTATTATCCTCATTTTCTAAATGAGGAAACTGAGGCAGGCAGAGGTTAAGTGTGCATACACATATGCAACATATATTTGTGATTCAATTTACACCGAGTAAATTACAACACTACTGCTGTGCCACATTTGAAGTGAGGGCTAAGGACTAACCCTGTCACCTCATTGGATAGGGAATTCCCAGTAAGGAAATTCCCTCTAACAAAAATGTAGGTTTAGTGACTTCTTTGCAACTTAAAGCCTGAGAAAGTTATCACATGGCTGAAGTCATGTGACTTGAACAGGGTCACACAGGCAGTATGGGTCAGAGGTAGGATTTGAATCCCGGACAGAACAGAATATTACAAAAGGATCTAGACATTTCAATTTGACCAGTACAATCCCTTATGGATTTTTTACTACTCATTTTGGAGAATTATAAAGTAGAAAGAAAAATAAGTCAGCCTTTATGTGGGATCATCATTACCATATTCATTATAGCATCTTTCTTTCAGTAAGGCTTTGAAAGAACATTTCCTTCTGATTCTGAGCTAGCATCTCAGAGCAAGTGCCATCAATTAAGAACTTCTACTTTCTTTGGGGTACAGTGGATAGAGTACTGGCCCCTGGAGTCAGGATGACCTGAGTTCAAATCTGACCTTAGATACTTATTACCTGTGTGATCCTGGACAAGTCACTTAACCCCAATTGCCTTAAAAAAAAAGAGTTTCTTGAGATTCTGTAACATAAAAAAGGCAGAGCTGCTGTTAAAAA
Organism: Phascolarctos cinereus; assembly: GCF_003287225.1. Taxonomy (NCBI): domain Eukaryota; kingdom Metazoa; phylum Chordata; class Mammalia; order Diprotodontia; family Phascolarctidae; genus Phascolarctos; species Phascolarctos cinereus. Next base: position 64,045,391 of record NW_027555514.1, on the reverse strand, counting down.
GGAAAGGAACCATTTGTTTGCATTATTCCCAATTCCATGGCACTAGCCCTACAATTATCAAAACACAGTTTCATAAATCTCAAGTGAAGAGAGTCTCTGCATCACACATATTAAAACATTACTTTGGTTTTCCCAAGAGCCCAGTTATCAAGACCAGCTTGTTCTAAGATGGCAGCACAGGTTTCAGGGCTTACTGGAGGTTCCTCACTTGATCTGAAGCAGAGGATATAGTACCTAAAGCCAGAAACAGGTTTTTATTAGTACAGTAAAAGGGGGTTAAATGTAGACCGCTTATTTGTCTCCAGTTCTAGGTGGCCGCTATTCTGCTGGGTATAGAGAGGGAGAGAGTTGCCATGGAGCTCTTGGAAATTCTCTCCCCAGAACTTAGCGTAGTGCCTGGCATATAGTAGGTGCTTAATAAATGTTTATTTGTTGATTGTTATTTGAGGCATCCTTCAGACAAAGGATAATGTAGGGCTGAGGTACAACCCCTTAGAGCAGCTCTGGAATAGATTCAGGGTTTTTCTAGCTCAAATGATTCAACATTAGATGGCCCAGAATCAAACTGGTTTCAAGGTGAGAATATCAAGGAAGCCATTTACTCCAGAACTCACTGGTCAGCATTTAACTCTTGAGACTTTGCTATAAGGGGATCAATGGAAGGAACTGGGGATACTTAGCTTAGAGAAGATAGAAATTTGGAGTGCCATGGAAGTTACCTTCAACTAAATGGCAGGTTTTCTCAGGGAGAGACTAAATGCCTTTTGTTGAGCTCCAGGAACAAAGGGTGAACACTGCAAGGAAGTGGATTTTGACTGGACATAAGGAAAAGCCTTCTGAATGGTAGGGGTGATCCAAAAGTAAAATGGGCTTCTACTGAGTAGTAGGGTTCTCTATCACTTGAGGTTGATGGTCACCTGTTGGAGGAGTTACATCAAGGATTCCTTTGAGATTCTTTTTAATCCTTAAATTCTGGGGTTGCATGAAATTGCTCTCGTTGACATGTACTCAGATTTAGCCTTCTATGCAAAGTGAGTTCAGGAAGCACAGCTGCATTTAAAATTTGCTTCTTCGAAACAACACAGAATTGTCTAACTGGGACACACCAACCAAAGATTCTAACTAATTTATGCATTTTATTGAGAAACTCAGCCAAAGCCTAACACTATACACACTGTACACCTTGGGAGGGTTATTTGGTTCTATTATCACCACCACAGGACTTTTGCAAAACATTCCATCTTAGATTCCTTGCCAATTTTGAGCAGAGCTTTAAAATAACAGACAAAGCAAAACATTTAGCAAATGACTTGTTGTAATAAATGGCCTGAGGTTAAGTCACCTTGGCACTTAGTTTTTTCACTTTCAGAGTCTCCATTTACCACCCAAGTTTTTCCCCACCCTCACAATAATTTAACATTTTCATATTAATTTAAAATTCATTGGAATTTCTGACCTGCCAAATGAGCGATAATCAGCTCCAGCTTCCAAAAGTGGACAGGGCTACTTAATTTTGTTGCCACAAAATGATAGCTACTTTGAAAACTATATACATTGGTATGACTTTTAAGGATGTCTGTAATCATCTATAATCTAATCTGAGCCAACCTTTCTTTCTCTACTTTCTCTGCTCTCCTATACCAATCCTTTACCTTAGCCAAACTGGTCAACTCACTGTCCCTTAGATACACTTTGTGCTTCCCTTCCTTAATATCTTTCTTTGCTTATGCCTTTACCCATTCCCATGGCTAGAATTCCCACTCCCATCTTCCCAACACATGCAAATGCTACCTGTCACATTCCTGGACCCTATCATGGACACCCTACTGGTTGAGCAATCCCCAGGTCAGAAGGCTGTAGAATTCACAGCTCTAGCAGATACTCAGCTTCTGCTGACCATCTTCTGCTTAGCTTTCAAAGACCTTTACATCCTAGTCCCAACTTAGACTCATTGTACATGATTCCCTCTCCTTTGCTATAGGATCTAGCCAAAATGGCCTTCTCTCCGTTCTTCATACATACCACTCCTGGTCTTAGCTCCTTGCCTTTGTATTGGCTGCCTCCATGCTTGTAATGCACTAGATTCTCACTTCTTCCCTAAGAATCACCCACTCCTTCAAGATGCAACTTCAGCACCACCTTCTGCATGAAGATTTTCTTGATCCCTTCGACTGCCAGTGCCCTTGGACCCAGGCATGTCAATTGATGCAAATTTTAAAAGTAATTTTACTAGAATTTACTATAATTTCTCCTTTCCGTGTAAATGTGCTTTAAATACAAATAACTACAAATAGATATTATAATTTTTTTTGAAATAAAAATGTTCATCTTACTATCTCTATTTTCTTTTTCTAATGGATAAAGAAATGAATTGCATCAATTGACACACTTTGATTCTTCCAGGTATTCTTCAGTTCTAGTACTAGCTTAATTAGTTGCATTTATGAGTATTTATCCTGCATACACTATATATTTTTCACATCTACATACACACATCTATATTTATTCCATCCATTAGAATGTAAACTCCTTGAACATTAGAATTGTTTCATTCTTTGAATTTGTGTCTTCAGCACCTAGCATGGTACCAGGCACATAGTAGGTGCATAGTTGTGGTTTGTCCTTCATTTTGGAAGGCGGCCAATGACATCAGCACCCAGGAAATGGATTGAAGTGAGGCAGAGCTGCACAAAGTCATCAAGTCTCACTCTTTCTTTGAGAGTCATTGAAGTCCAGTAGCAAGACAAAAGTCAAGATGACGGTGATGGCCTGGGATGCAATGGATAACCCCTGGCTTCTTCAATGTCTGACCAAGCCTGTCTCAGCCACCATTGTGGCTGCTGGAATAAATTGTTATCATCTCCCCATTCTGCCGGGGGGGAAAGTTTTCACGTTCTTGGGTAGACATCTCACTAACTCACCAATGGGTTTGAGGCCTGTCAGTTACCCCCAACCTGGTTTAGTTCATCTGCTGAGATGGTTTTACTGAGGTGTGGCCTCTGTGCACCCTATAGCTTCTTGGAGCCACAGGACAGAGTAGGTACCTAGGAAATGCTAATCAATCACTAAGTATTTATTAAATACCTACTATGTTTAAGGTACTGGGGATACAGGTACAAAGAATAAAATGATCTCTACTAAGTGGCTGTCAGCTCAAACAAAGCTATATGAGATAGCCTGGGGAGAGTGAACACATACCATTGAATCTCCTGAGTGCTTTCCCATAAAGCTGGCAAATCAGTAGAGCACAGGAACAATTAGTCAGTCATGACTAAAGCATTTACTATTTATTAGTATCTGGCCACTGGACCCAAATCACTCTGGAGGAGAGCGTGAGGCCGGTGACTTTGCACAGCCCTCTCTCACTTAAATCCAATTTACTTGCATGTCATGCACCTCCCTAATGTCATGGTCCTCAAGAATGCAGGACAAACAGCATTTATTAAGTACATTCTTTATGCCAGGCATTGTGCTAAGCTACTAGCAACACAATTTAAGGCAAAAACACTGAACCTTCCCTTTAGCCTTTACCCAAAGTATAAGTCTCTGGACCAATAGAAAGGATCACTTAAAAAATGCCTCTTAGAAGAAACTAGAATCTGCAGCCTGCTTAGCCAAATCTTGACTCTTGCTTTTATAAAAAAAAGAAAAAACCCTTCCTAATAAAATAAATAGAGGGGTTTTCAAGTGTGTGTGAGAAACTATGCATCACTTACATACTGCTTAAGATTTCAAATTTTCTGAAGCATTCTTAACATCATTTCATACCTTAATCTCTTTCAAGGAACCAACTGTGTCTTATGCTGGAAGTTCCTTTTGAACTAAGGTTTTGATACCATATTTGGGGTGGAATTTACTGTTAGAGCTGTTTTGGTTTATACATTCACAGTAATAATTACATTACTAAACTTGAGCAACACAACAGGACAGTGAGTCAGTCAACTAGCATTTATTAAGTGTCTGCCATGTGCCAGGCACTGTGCTAAGTGCTGAGGCTACAAATAAAGAAAAAAAAAACCCAGTTCCTACTCTCAAGGAGCTGATTGTTTAATGAGGGAGACAAATTGCAAAGAACAAGATATATAGAGGATAAATTAGGTTTAGTCTCAAAGAGAAGACACTAAGTTTGAGGAAAATTAGGAGGCTTCTGGAGAATGGGTCTTGAATGGCACAATATATTGGCAAGATCACTGATTTTAGGAACACAGACTTGGGTTCTAGTCCGAACGCTGATGTAAACAAGTCAACTAAACTCTCTGGGCCTTGGTTTACTGACACATAAAATCAGGGGAATAGATAAACTCACTTCTTCCTTCCAATTCTATGAGTCTATAAATTCCTCTAATATTTAAAAAATGAATCAATAAGAAATTGTTCCCTCTGTATTAAGAATATTTTTATGTAGGATATATTTTCTTTATGTGAAATCAATTAAAAAGTATGGTTATGGCATACATTATATTTTATCATACAGACACTAGTAGACAACAAATCCTATCTGTTCTTCAAACTGGCAAGATTCTGGCAATAAAAGTCAATTGAGGCTTCTCTTTTTAAAATTATAGAGTAATTTGTGAGAATAAAAATTGACTGGAATAAAACAACCCTGTTTCTTACTTTGCTTTCTCTTGAGCTGGCATTTTGTACACAAAGGAAGCTCAGTATCCATAGCATGGATAAACACACCTGTCAGATGTATGGATAAGAGAAGAGTTTATGACCATACAAGAGACAGAGAAGATCACAGGAAGTGATATAAATAACTTCGATTACATGAAATTAAAGTTTTTGTACAAATAAAACTGATGAAGCAAAATTAGAAGAAATACAGGAAATCAGGGGAAAATTTACAGCAAGTTTGTCTGATAAAGGCCTTATTTCTAAAACACAGAGAGAACTGGATCAAATCTATAAGAACATGAGTCATTCCCCAATTGATAAACAGTCAAAGGATATGAACAGGCAGTTTTCAGAAGAAATCAAAGCTATCGGTAGTCATATGAAAAAATGTTCTAAATCACTACTGATTAGAAAAATGCAAATTAAAGCAACTCTGAGGTACCATCTCCCATTTATTAGATTGGCTAATATGACAGAAAAAGAAAATGACAAATGTTGGAGGAAATGTGGAAGAATTGGGACACTGGTGCACTCTCGGTGGAATTGTGAACTGATCCAACCATTCTGGAGAGGAATTTGGGAGTATGCCCATTTGGGAGTATGTGCATGCTCTTTGACCTACTACTTTGATACCCCTATTAGGTATTTATCCCAAAGAAATCAACGAAAAAGGAAAAGGACCTATATGTATGAAAATATTTCTAGCAGCTGTTTTTGTGGTGGCAAAGAATTGGAAGTTGAGGGGATGCTCATCAATTGGGGAATGTCTGAACAAGTTGTGGTATATGATTACGATGGAATATTATTATGCATATGAAACGACAAGCAGGATAGTTTCGGAAAAAACCTGAGAAGTCTTATATGTACTGATGCAAAGTGAAGTGAGCAGAACCTGGAGAACATTGTACATAGTAACAGCAATATTGGAAGGATGATCAACTGTGACTTAGCTACTCTGCTCAAGACTCTGATCCAAGACATTTCCAAGGGACCTGTGATGATAAAATGCTATCTACCTCCAGAGAGAGAGAGAGAACTGATGAACTCTCAGTGCAGATTGAAGTATGCTTTTTTAAAAAAAACTTTCTTTTTCTTTTTTTTTTTTCCTTGTGTTTTATTTGCAACATGGATGATATGGAAAATATGTTAGAACTAAAATTTTAAAAAAGAATGTTAAAATTTTTTACATGTAATTAGGACATATTAAATGAAATACAAATATATTAAAAAAGAGAAAGATCAGTACCCATAGAATATGAATATTTACAAAGAATTCACATACCGCTTTATGAAGTTAGCAAAAAGTATACGATGGGAATAACCTTGCCTCCGAATTCTTGCTGTTTCCAGAATTCCCGTGTAGCGCAACTGTAACATAACTTTCTCGTTATCAAATTTCCTGGCCCGGCGATCATTATTTGGTTTGATGCAACGAACGAAGTGAGGCTGGCCAACCACCATCTTCGATAATAAATCCATCAGGGAATACTATAAGACATGATGACATATGCTTTCCACTGTAGTTTAATCAATCCTTTCTTTTCATTATAAAAATATTTTTCAGAAAGGAAGTGTCATAACACCTTATTAATTTAGATAAAAACAAATTAACGAGAAGACTGAATCACAGACTATTTTGAAAAAAAAATGAAATATAGATTTGTTATTTTCAGGTTCATGCAGTAACTAGGAGTCATGAGAATGTTGCTTAGCAGAGATCCATGATAGACCCTCTTTTGTGAATAGTTGGGAATTATCTATAATATATTATTTGCTAAAGCATGCTTAAAACACGTATTTATACACAATTTGCCCACTAATAGAGTTTATAGGCTCCTTGGCCAATTTTATTTATATTATTAATTTGCTTATCAATTACAATTAATTATAGAAAATGCAATAGTAAGCTTCAACTTAGCTCACCAGAATGAACAAATTAATGTCAATTAGTGAAGTTCTAGTGAATGAAATTACTTTGAGTTGCTGGAATGAATGAAATTTGAGTTTATATTATATAGGCAGAGAAATAAAGTGAAACCCATCTGTATGCCTTACTTTACATTTTGATAAGGTTGTTGAAGAAACAATTTTCAATTACATAGACATTAAAAATCAAGGATTTATTCAGTAGAAAAGGGGTGTATACAGCACCTATTATGTGTCAGGCACTGTACTAAGTGCCTTTTACAAATATCATCTCATTTGATCCTCATAACAACCATGTGAAGTAAGTTATTTTACAGTTGAGGAAATTGAGGGAAACAGGTTAAGTGACTTACCCAGACTTATATAGCTAGTAACTGTTTGAGGCTGGACTCAGATTTTTCTGACTCCAGGTCCCACACTCTATCTATTGTGCCATTAACTACTTCTAATACCAGATACCACGTATCCCAAAAATCTTAGTGCATTTGTGGCCTTCAATATCTAGCAAATGCAATAAAATTTTTAGGATACCCTATATTATTAAGGGTTTGGTCACTGGATAGTTAAATTAATACAAAAATTAAATTACTGCAAAAATACTCCACATGAGTAGAAAACATGGTATGGCATGGTAAGGATTACTGTTTATTGCTGAAGTATGACAGAGCTTGAGCCATTGATGGGTAGATCTCTTCAGGTATACAGAGAGTCTAATCCATATCTATCTAGGCACAAACATATGCCAAATGGGGGCTTAGCCACTTCTAGAGGATGTGCTTTGCTTATTTCTTCCTGGCCATTGTTTGTTTTTACAAGATTCTCTTTCGAAAGCTAGACTATAATGTGACATAAACCACTTTTTCTTTGCTTTTATATATAGTTTCTATGTACAGCTTTTTAAAGGGGCTGAGGTTCAAAGAATGAGGTTTGGCTAGCAAAATGATTTCAAAACCATACCCAATGTTATCTGAAATTATCTTAGAATTATCTATTTCAATATGCTGGTTAATCAGATTTTTTTTTTGGCAGAGGAAGTTAGCAGTAGTAATAATGGTAATAGTAGTAATTGCTATCATAGTAGTTAGCATTTATACAGCATTTAAGGTATGCAAAGCACTTCACAGGCATCTCACTTTATCTTCACAATGACCCTAGGAGGAAGGTGATATTACTACCTTCCTTTCATAGATGAGGAAATCAAGGCAGAAGTTAAGTGACTTGCCCTAGGTCTGCCTAAGACACAGCTAGTAAGTGTCTGAAGCTAGTTTTGGATTCAGTTCTCCCTGACTCCAAGTCTAGTACACTATCCACTGTGCCCCCTAGTTGTACCAAGAGAAATGTTATTTCATGCAAGTGGAGAACTCCCAGTGTGAAAACTTCCTACAGCAATGCTGATCAGCAACTTATCTGTAGCCTATAGCCTTAGAGAGCTGCTTAGGGTACCAAGTGGGAACACTGAGTTAAAATGCACAATGGTGCATCAAAGAGGAGATAAAAGATCTAGCCATCAGCAACGACTGTGTCAGCAATGGAAATTCTAGTAAAAGCTCTTTAATTACACAGATTTGGATATTTCCTAAGTCTCCTCAAAATAACTTATGATATCCCAGGGGTCCTCTCAAGGATTAAACTCCCAGAGACGTTTCTCAAATTTCTAGGTCACTTTCTCATGCTGCTACTCCTTTTCTACTCTTTTAGCCCTTTCTTTCTTCCCTTAGTGGCCAGTACCTTCCATTCTCAAATTACCTTCTGTCTATTCTGTATATATCCTGGATGTGCATCCTCATTAGAATGTATATTCCTTGAAGACAGGGTCTGTTTTACCCTTCTTTGTATCCCTATTGCTTAGCACAGTGCCTGGAATGCATAAGGGGGAAATGAAGCAAGGCTTCTTGCACAAGGAGATTTTAGTTGAGACCTAAAGAAAACCAGAGAAAAAAATCACGAGTGCAGTTCCTATCCCATGAGTTTTCACTGGCTGTTTCCTATTTCTGGAATTTTCTTCCTCCTCATGGGATAGGGACTGGATCCATGACTTCTTAGTCATGGCATATAGGGAACTACCAGGAAAAGAAACCATCAATGCAGGCTTGTATGTTTTCTGCAACCTAGTCTTTAGAGAACAGCCTATGATAGTGAGATATTAAATGAGATGTCTAGGGCCAGAGAGCTGTTATGTGTCAGAGGTGAGCTTGAACCCAGATCTTTCTGGCTTTCAGGCTAGCTCTCAGATATTCATTATGCCATGCTGCCTCTCATGTGCTATACCAAGACAATTCATTTGATAGTTCTTCCCTAACACATAAATCTAAAGAAACCCAGACAGGCAAAGGGCAAACTCGAGTTAGTAATTCTCTACTAAGTACATTGTTACCCATCAAGTAATATGCTAAGTAATATGCTAAGCAATTTATTGTGAGAATGAGAAAATTCTTCATAGCTGGGGTAGAAAGCAGGAGTCTGTAGTAACTATTGGATGTCAAGCTTATTGCTGAGAACTTCAAGAAACTGTGTGTGTGTGTGTGTGTGTGTGTGTGTGTGTGTGTGTATGTGCATGAGCATGTGCATTTTAAGTAAAGCATTCTAAGTTATTTTGTAGCTATGGGTGAATAGGAGTAGTTAATTACAGGCGCTCCAGTAGTACCCCTATATACAAAGAATGATGTAGCATATCTTCACCTGTCAAGTGGATTAGATGTTTATCTTCCACATTTAAAGAAAATTAAGGATATTAATGAAACAATGCAGAAAGGTAAAAAGATACATAACTTCCATTATATGACAGGCAAGTCAAATTCTCTATACTGGGAAGTACAGTAGTAGTATAGCATAGTGGTCAGAATGCTACACTTGTCATCAAGAAACGTGGGTTCAAATCTTGCTTCTGATACTTACTGGCTGTATGACCACAGGCAAGCCCCTTAACTTCCTTAAATTTCAGTTAATTCATTTATATGTGTATAACATTAGTAGTGCTCACTTCACATGATTTTTGTGATGCTTGAATAAAAGTGCATATATATGTTATATATATATATTAATTTATAATATATAATATTATACTATATTATATACATAATATATATCTATATCCATCTATCTACCAATATCTATTGATCTACATGTATCTAAATATATGTGTATATATAAAATATATATGTAATTTATCTATATGTGTATATAAAATGTATATATATAAATATGTATATATCCTTTGCAAGCATACTCACTTCATCTCCATCACAATTATTATATGGAATGCTGCTATTTTATTCAATTCTTACTTTCTCCTCTAAAAGTCTTTAGTCTATTCTAGCTTTATTCCCCTTAGTTAATTAATTGTGATCAATTCACTTGAATAGACAAGTAGGAATCTTAGAGTCAGAAGGGACCTAACCGATTTTCTAGTCCATATTTCTCATTTTGCAGTTGAAAAAACTGATACCCACATTGGTTAAGTGACTTGCTCACAATCACACTGCATTGCAGAATGCAGAGCCAGGACCAGAATTCAGAGTTGTTTTTTTTTTTTTTATTCCCAGTCCCATGTTCTTTCCACTATACCACACTACTTCATAAGCAGCTGAATTTTCCTCTTACCCACCCCCTCTCCCCTTTTCTATTCTCGTATCATTTCTTCATTTAAGGATTTGTAACTATAGGAACATCTGTATGTGTGTCCCACTGTGAGCAGTAGAGGTGATACATGATGAGATGGAGAGATATTCTGACCCCTTTCCCTGATCTCCAACACTGGCCATCCAGGAAAAAGGAGAAGAAATACCTATGATTACTATTCTGACGTGGGGTTTTGTACCATCATGATTTTTATTCTGTTGATTCTGTGAGCTGCTTCTAAGGGCAAGAGATTTGGCAAAGTAATTATGTTGATTAATCATCTTGTAGGCAAATTCTTATAATGTACCAAATTCATATATTTTTGACACCACTCTCTAACTTGGGCTGCTTAGAATGAATTTTACATGATGAATGAAACCGTTCTCCTTTGCTAATGACTCTCTGAGGTTTGTCTCTAGCTTCTGGCCTGCAATTCTTTGAGCTACTAACCCTCCCCTTCCACCCCACCCCCAATCACAGGAAACAAGTGTATATCTTACTCTGAAATAGGATGCAACAGTCTGTGTTTTCATGTTGGTTGTCTCTCTTGCAAGATATGTTGACTCTCCATTTTCTCCCTAGAAAAATTAGGAAGGAAAATTCTACTTTAAGTATTTGTAAACTACTTCATGACTTAAGATTGGAAGGCCAAAAATTTCCCCCATAGACTGTGCCATTTTGTATCCTGAAGATAAAGCTAGATACTCAGAAATACACAAACATCAAAGGCGTGTGACTTTTTTAGTAAAGAACAGGTGCTGGCTTGCAGTATTTTGTCAATATCATGGTGGCCTCGGTTGGTCTCACATATGTAATCCAGCTGTCCAATGAGTGTGACAAAATCTCAACCTTAAGCAACATACAGCAAGATGGAAAGCATGAATTAAGTTTTAGGTGGAAAATATAGACTAGGTTACCCCAGCTCTCAACTCGTTGAGATAGAGAAAAGACAGACTAGAGACAAGTCTTGAGATCAGAGAGGGGGTGGGGTAGTCTACAGGGAAAAAACTCCAGAAGGAGAATTAATGTTGGGCAGGTAAGAGAACCTAGAGAGAAGATAAAGAATACACTGAGATATGGCTGAAGCAGAGGAGAGCTTTGGTCAGAGCGGAAGGTAGGGGCAGTTGATGAAAGCCATCCTGGATCTTCCCAGCTGAAAGTGATAAGATTGCACATCTAACTGTTCTTGTTTGGATTGATCTCTCTTTTGCCCTTACAACATTAGCTTGGTGAGAAAAGGCCAGGTCTTGGAGTCAAAAGACTTTGATTGGTAACCAGGCATGTACTTCTCAGCAAGTGCCAAGACATGCAACATCCCAAAGTCTCAGTTTCCTTATCTGTATGACAGGGATAATAATACTTCTAATAGCTACCTCATTCACAGAGTTGTGGGGCAAGTGCTTTTAAACCTACTAATACTACATGAATGTGAGTTACTATTGCCGGAACAAAGAAAAAGTAATAGTAACAAAAACAGCATATTGAAGTGGGAAGAGCAATGGGTTTGGAGTCAGAATGTATCACTGGTGTGAGGTGGGGCATGTCACTTAATCTTTTTGGATCTCAGGTTCCTCATCTGTAAAATGGTCAGAATAGACGGTCTTCAAGGGGCCCTTCCAAGTCTAAGTCCTGTAATCCTATGATTCTTGGAGTCCAGGACTCAGTACTAGGAGTGGTCCATGGGAAGCCTTGGTGAGTCTAAAGGATTGTGAATGGGGGGCTCTTAACATAGTGTTTGGGAACTTCTCTTAAAATAAGAAACTTTTGATACCTGTATTTCAATATGATTGGTTTCTTTTGTAATCCTGTATTTTATTTTATGCATGTAAAAACATTCTGAGAAGGTGTCCATAGGCTTCATCAGACTGCCAAAGGAATCCACGGGCAGCTCAAATCTGCTCTCTCTAATGGTTAAATCAAAAAAAATGTTAAATTTACATTTTAGAAATCAGCAAATGTTACAAATCAGGACTTGATTATTCTGTTTTGTGTCTAGACTTAAGAAAGTATTAATAATGCTGATTAAACTTAAAACGGTGTCAAGCTTACTTTTGGAGAGAAGGTTCAGTTGTGAAATAATTTATCACCACACCCTTGTCCATTGACACAGAAATGTTAAGACCCACTGCCTTAGAAGATTCTTTACCAGAGCCAGATGCAAGGCTTTGCTATTGGGACTTCCAGAGGAGACTGTGAATTTGGAAGCCATAGTGAGTCATTTGTGGCGTTTTTTCTTTGTTTAAAAAAAATTTAATCTATTTGATCAATGAGTTTATTATTATTATTTAAAATAAGAATAATCAGTATTTATATAGCACTTTAAGGTTTGGAAAGTGCTTTACACATGTTATTTCATTTGATCTTGACCATGACCCTATGGGGTAGGTGCTATTATTGTTCCCATTTTGAGGGAATTATTATTCCCATTTGAGGCAGCTAGGTAGCACAGCGAATGGAGTGCAGGACTCCAGTCCAGCAAGTCTGGAAGATCTGAGTTCACAGCTTTCCTCAGAAACTTACTAGCTGTGTGACCCTAGGCAAGTCACTTAACTTTTGACTGCCTCAGTTTTTTAATCTGTAAAATGGGGATAATAATACCTAGCTCCCAGGGTTCTTGTGAGGACCAAATGAGATTCGCTTATGAAAGGTGCTTTGCAAATCTGAAAGGGCTATATAAATGCTATTATGATGATCATTTTACAATTGAGGAAATGGAAGCTGAGAAAGGTTTAATCATTTGCTCCAGATCATACATTTAAAAAAGTGTCTGAAGGAGGATTTAAACTCAGGTCTTCCTGACTCCAAGTCCAGAACTCTAACCACTGCTACACTTGGCTATTAAGCACCGAAGTACTAGGCCCTGTGGTTGGGGTACAATGACAAAAATGAAACAGTTGCTGTCCTCAAGGAGGTTACATTGTAACAGGGGAGATATGAAGACATTAATGTGTGTGTGTGTGTGATATATAATACAAAGTGAATACAAGTTATTTTAAGGAAAGAAGGTGCTAGCACTTGGGTGGGATCATCCTTTTTGTAGTTTTTGAGTAAAAAAGTTGCTTCTGATATCTTTGGCCAGTGTGTTTGTAAGGACAGAGTTGGGCTGTCCAGTAGTAAGATTCTTTTCCCCCCAGGAATCTGTGTGAACTCTCTGATTCAGGAAGTAGAGAAACTTTTCCCAAAGATGACCTTTGTGCCATAAGGGGCCCACACACAGAATATGAAAACCTCATATGTTAACCAACACACTTTTAATTTGTCTTACAGATAAATAAAGACATAATTATAAAAAATATGGTCAAAAATACATAATAGATTTGTACTTTTAATATACTTCCTAGAGGGGATTCTAAATGCAAAGATATCTGGCTAAGCAAAAATGAAATATCAAGTTCAGAAAGGGACTGCTTGCCTTCAGTGGCAATGCAAATATTGCCATCTTAAAGGTTAGATCCGCTACCATGAAAAAATACATTTTCCTACCTTTGACAGGTTGATTGATCTTTGTGAGGTCCTTAGTTGATAGTTTATTACATTTTTATTTTTAGAATATGGCAGATTACCTGCGGAAAGGTAAATCAAATTAACATATCTCCTAGAATTCTAAGACTATTTTGTTCTTAAAAACCCATGTTCCTCTCCTTCCCCTCTGCTATAAAAATACTTGGTGGATGAATTAGAGAAATATCCAATGCATATGGCTAGATTGAGCCAATGTTATAAAAAATGCAAAGCAACCCCAGATTAATTTATCCAGTCAAAATGCTAATGGGATACTTTATAGAATTAGATAAAGTGACAGCCAAATTTGTATGGAAGAACAAACTTATAAGAATAGCAAAAGAAGAACTATGTCCAAAAGACTATAAAACCATGTATACCATTTGACCAAGCAATAGCACTACTAGGTCTGTATCCCAAAGAGATAAAAAACAAAAAGGAAAAGGACCTATGTGTACATTTATATTTATAGCACCCTCTTTGTGGTGGCAAAGAGCTGGAAATTAAGGGGATGTCCATCAATTGGGGAATGGCTGAACAAGTTGTACATGATTGTGATGGACTACTACTGTGCTTTAAGAGAAGAAGGCTCTCAGAAAAAACCTGGAAAGACTTACATGAACTTTTGCAAAGTGAAATGAGCAGAAGCAGGAGAATACTGTAGACAGTAATAGCAATATTATGTGATAATCTACCATGAATAATAACTTAGCTATTCTCAGTAATCCAATGATTCAAGACAACTCTAAAGGATTTATGATGAAAGGTGCTGTCCATCTCCAGAGCAAAAACTGGTAGAGCCTGAATACAGATCAAAGATACTTTTTCTTTACTTTCTTTATTTTTCTCTTTTTTTTTGTCTGTGTTTTCTCTCACAGTATAACTTACATGGAAATGTGTTCTGTATGACTGCACATGTATAACCTATGTCAAATCACTTGCCTTCTTGATGGGGGAAGGGAGGGAAGGAGAAAATTTGAAACTTAAAATTTGAACAAAGAATGTTAAAATTTTTTTATATGCAATTGGGGAAAAATATTAAATTATTGAAAAAATAGCAAAAGAAATACTTTCTTTAGGTCTGGACCTGTGATTTTATCAGCATAGGAAATTTGCAGTATAAGGTCTCCCTCCTCTGAATCAGATCAGCAAATGATCTGTAAATTAAGTCATTGAAAGTTTCCTGGGGCACTGAGAGCTTAAGTTATGTGCCCAGGGTCAATCAAGTGAATACATATTGTAAGCAAAACTTGAACCCAGACCTTCCTGCCTCCAAGATTGGCCCTCTGTCCACTACTTCCATGCTGGTAATTGAGGGAAAAAAATAGAACAGAACAATGGAACAAAATAGATAATCCAAACTTACACCCAAAGGCATACAACAAATCCATATTTGACAAACTCAAGATTACAAAACATTACGGAAAAAGCATCATTATTTAATAAAAAAAACCTAACAGGACAAGTGGGTAGCAATGTGGTGGTAAAGGGGAGTAAGATCATATCTCATATCATAATAATAAGCTCCAAGGGATTATGAGAGTTGGTCTCTAAACCAGAAAGACCTAGGCTCCAGTCCCACCTCTGACATGTTTTGGCTGTGTGACTCTGAACAAGTCACTTCACCTCTCATTGCTTAAGGAAATTCTCTACGACTACACATGGCAGAGAAGGTGCTAACATGCACGAGTAGAGGGAGTTTTCTCACATGGGAGTTACTTGTACTACAGTGCTTATTTTTACATGAAAGGAATGCTTCATTTGTTCTTTGTTGAGTCATTTAGGAAGTTGTATCCTTAACTGTGGTGCTGGAGAAGACTTTTTTTGGGGGAGGCCAGGCAATTGAGCTTACGTGATTTGCCCACGGTCACACAACTGAACAACCATAGCATTCATAACAAGCAGAGTTGTGTGAATGTAGACATTTTAAAAATTAGACAAAATTTCTTTAGTTTTTGTAGGTACTTGTGTAGGGATAGAAATAAGGGAGAAGAGTTATATGCTTTTTATTGCCACAATTTGAGGAACCTTAGAGGTAATTCTGATCAAGTGGGTGATTTGGCTCTCATTTTGGGATATTAAAATCCATATAAATGCCAGATCTAGACCAGATGGAAGGATTATTTGGCTCACTAATTTACACGAATAACCCATGGAATTCAAGCCTTTTAAAACTGCCTAGAGTTAAAACTGCCTTAGAGAAGAATGTGCACAAAGGACAATGACATCTTAAGAGAATCCCTGGTACTCATATGCACTTCAAGATACTCACTTTTTTCATACCCACTTTTTCTTTCCTACACATAGCTATCAAATTTTTGGTGGGTACAGACTGTTGGATCTGTAAGGGGGATCAGCAAAAACAGACTGTTGTGACAAAAATTAATATTCAAGCAAAAGAAACTTATACATTAGCCATGTTGATATATTTGTGTGTATGTGTCTGTGTCTTCCTGGAATGATTCCCAGATACAGAATGATTATAAACACACACACACACACACACATATACATATATACACACACATATACACACATATACATACACACACACATATATAAGCATTCTGCATGTTGGGAAAAAATCACTTTGGAAAAAAAAGAGCAGACTATTGAAAGCACCTCTATCATTCTGCACACAGGTTAACGACCAATTATCCTCAATTCTCCCTCATCCTATATATCTAAACAGGTGCCAAGTCCTACCAATTCTGTCTCTACAACATCTCTTATATCCATCTCTTCTCCACTCACTCAGCCACCAATACACTTGAGCACCCATCAGCAAGGTGGCACAATAGATAGATCACTGAGCTTGGAGTCTGGAAGATCTGAGTTCAAATCTTTCCTCAGATACGAGTTGTGTGACTGTGGGCAAGTCACTTAACCTCTGTCTGCCTCAGTTTCTTCAACTGTAAAATGGGATTCATAATAGAAACTACCTTCCAGGGTTGCTGTGAGGATCAAATGAGATAATAATTGTAAAACATTTACTGTAGTGTCTGACACACAGTAGGCACTTAAGAAATTTTTGTTCCTCTCCCTCCCACATTACCTCTCACCTGGATGGGCACTATAGCTACCCTGCCTTAGGCTTCTCCCCTTCCCAGCCTATCCTCTATATAGCTGCTAAAGTGGTTTCCCCAATGCCCCAGATCTGTGCATTGGCTGTGTTAACATTCCTGTGCTAAATGAACTCCAGTGGTTCCTTATCTCTTCTTTCCAGTTTTATTATACATTGTTTCCATTTACACATACCTGGCCCCAGCCAAATGAACTTTTTTGCTACTACTTACATAGTAATCAATAAGTAAATATTTATTAATTGCCTACTATGTGCCAGGCACTGTGCTAAGTGCTGGGGATACAAAAGGAAGCAAAAGACAGCCCTTTGCCTTCAAGGAGCTTACAATCCAATATGATATAGGATCATTGATTTAGATTGGCCAGGGAACAGAGGCTATTGAGTCTAATATTCTGATTTTACTGATGAAATTACTAGGGCATAGAGAGATTAAGTGAATTGCCCGAGGTCACATAGCTGTTAAATGTCTGGGTTGTAATTTGAATTTAAGTGTCCTGACTTCAAGTACAAGGCACCATCCACTAACATGCTATCTCTTGTCTGGGCTTTTTCCCAGGCTGTACTTCATGCCTGGAATGCACTCCTGCCTCAGCTGTACATCTTAGAATGCCTGTTTTCCTTCATTGCTCACATCAAATACCATCTCTTACCTGGATGTTTTACTGACTCTTCTAGCTGCAGGCATCTCTCTCCCTCCCCACTCCCTTCCCCCCAACCCCAGCTTGGATTTCAACTCTGGACCTCCCAATTCTTATAGGTAAGCTTTTGTATTATCTTGCCAGGGCCCAGCCTCCTGGCTGCCTCCTCCCTGCCTCCCACACCATAGCAGTCCTCTACGTTTTGTTTTCCCCCACTAGAATATAAGCACCTTAAGGGCAAGGGCTGTTTTGCTTGTATTTGTATCCCTGGCACTTAGCACACTGGCACATAATAAATGTTTCATCTATCTATTTATTCATATATATTTTGTATATTATTATATACAAAAGAGAAATGAGAGTTCCCAGGTGGTGGGGTCTGTTTTTTTTTTTTTGTCTTGGTTTACAATATGTTAGCACAGTGCTTGGCACATAGTATGCTTGTGGCTTGCTTGAATTGAGTGGTATCTTTACTCAGGAGGCTCTGGTCCTTCCTCCCCACCTCCCCCCATTGGCTGAATACCTATGATCCTGGGCAAAAAAGGGAACTCTGTGCTGCTCACTGTAGAGACAGGCTACATTACTCAATCTTGGAAGAGGTTGGAAGGGAATGTGTGGGGTGGGAGAGGGGAGAGAGTGACACAGGAATCTGTGGCACTAGAAACTTCTGGAAGTGACAGTCTGTCCTATTTCCGTTACAGAGGGATAAACAAGCAAAATTGTGTGGCAGTTCATAAAACAACCACAATGAATCATTTGTGGTCTAAGGCATATGGCGAAGCCTCGGAAGTTTCTAGGGAACTTGTGTATTGTATTGACATATTCTGATACTTTGGAGAACATTTATTTGGAATATATAGGATGCAGGATAGTCTTGGGACACATATGATATTCAGCATTCAAATTAGATCATATACATACATAGGTGTATAAATATATCATTTTGTAAAACTGAAATCACTCTATAAACATCGGCTATCATTTTTAATATGCAGCTGATTAAAAACTAAATCTTGTATTTTATGGAACATTTAAAAATGAAATGAAAATTTATGAGGTTTTTCAATTTCATACAGTTTACAACTTAGCAGCTAAGAAATCAGAAAATGAAATAGAAATGATTACAACTTCAAAAAGAATATTGAATATATTCACAGTAACCAAGAGAACTCTATCTGAATTAGCACAAAATTTTGGCACAGTAGGTAAAGCTGGTCAGAGATGGCTTTAGGTTCCAGGTTTTAATTTGAGAAAGTTTATCTGCTAGGCTTCCCTAAGCCTTAGTTCCCTCATTTGTACAACTAAGGGGGTAGACTAACTGGATTACAAGGTCCCTTCCCACTCTAGTTCTGTGATCCTAGATCTTACGAATATGTAACTTTTATTTAACCCTGTCGGGATGGTAAAGAAATCTTTGTTCAACTTGATTAAAGATATGGGCTGCACAAAGTCATCCATTTAGGAACATTTGTTCCTCAGTTAAACCGGAGTAAATTCGATTTTCTGATTGCAATATGGGTATCTTAGAGCCTAGCCTCTCTCCCTTTCTCTTTGTGTAACTTTATGAAAATAATCTTATTGTTAATTTTGTTAATTTTTTTATTTTTAAAAATAAGATTAAAAAAATTTACTATATAATTAATTTTAAAAAAATAATTCTGATTAAAAATTTGAATTTTTTAAAAAATTAAATGTTTAAAAATGAAAAATTTAGTTTTAAAATTTTTAATGCTTTTTTAATTTAAGGAAAACAAGTTGAGTGTTTCTGTTTTTTTAAAAAAATTTTTTATTAAGGCCCTTACTTCTGATCAGAGCCATACCTAGCACTTCTGACCCTTGGAGCACGCAAAATGAAATTGGGGCAAGAAGTTGAACAAGGAGGTGATGGAAGCTGGGTAAATGGAGTAGCTTCAGATCTCGAGACACAAAAACTTGTTGACAGAGATCTCCTGGGACTATAGCCCGCAGAGGTGTGAGGTTGCTTCTGGGGAAGGACACTGTTGGGGAAGGAAAGCAGGGCAGAACTGGACATAGAGGACCATGCCTGGGATTAGGACTGTGGGGAGGTAGGGATGGAAAGCACCACCTGGTAGTGTCTTGATTTAATGAATTATTTTGCTAATTAGATGGGTAAAGTTAGCCTTTTCTGCTTGCTGAAGGAGTATACATACTTTCAGCACCCTCTAAATTTCAGTATAGAGAGACAAAGTCACGATCACCCAATCCTAGTTTTGGTTCAATGCCTGAATCTTCTCTGTCCTCCAAGTACAACCAAGCACTGGTCTTTTGTTTTTCAGAGTATGATTCATATGCTGAACTTCATTAGATATTTTATGGAGGAATGTGGGTTGTAGTTATAATCACAGATTTTCTCTGGGAGATATGATCAATCACATTTCCTAAAGAAAGAGAATCCTTACTCTACCAAAATGTCTTTCTTTGATATGAAAATGAAAGGACATGTAGGTTTTGGTCTACCTTCAGTGAAGAGCGATAGGTTGGGGATAACTTAGTAGTATTGGAAACTCCTCTTTAGTGTTTTCCTTAATAGTCAAAGTCTCCAAATTTGATATTATACAAATTGATACCTTCACTAAAATGCTACATAATTCTTTTGAGTTCCTTGGAGGTCAGTAAATCCTAAGGATGTGATCATATTATCTGGAGTAATGAAGTATCCTTCAAAGAAGCTGTAAGCCTGGTTTTGATTGATAGATATAATATGTATCTATCCATCAGACTGACATATGCACATATATCTTTAAAGTGGGCTCTTAACATTTTTGGTGTCAGTGACTCATTTGGTAGTCTTTGAATAATGTTTTTAAAGACATAAAATAGATAAGATTTTCAAAGAAACTAATTATATTGAAATACAGCTATAAAAATATTAAGAAAAGAACACAAATTCACAGGCCCTGGTTTAAGAAACAACCTCTGCTTTAGAAGACTTAGGAGGCAGGTGGGGGGGGGGGTGTGGAGGGAAAGAAAGGGAAGAGGCAATCAGTAGTGCATACTTAGTAAGCTTAAAAGGACCAAGAGATAACTAATTAAAAAGACAGACACCACTAGACAATCAGATCTTACCAAGAGATCTAAGCTAAAGGCAAATTCTTTACCTGTTTTGGAAAGAGGATGGTTTACCAGCTGTCGAATGACATGGTTTTCTGATGATCTCAGGAGCAGCACAATGTCAGTTGGAAGGGTATCCCTGTTTTTAGCTAAGAACCCACTTGCATTATAAAGGACCTGTTGATAAAGGACATGGTCACGATTGTCCATTATGAGAGGCATTTACAGAGCTTTGGGTGCTAAGAACACAAAGAAAGATGTGATCCTTGTGTAAACACCCTTGTTATGATGTCTATTCCATAACCATAGTTTGTGTTCCGGTACTATGAAATGTGGAGGCTTTCTAATGATCATTGTAATCCTAAGACAGTATGATTGTCGAAAAGAAGTAGAAATATATCCCCAGTGCTCTTTGACATAAGGGGAAAAATGAACTATTAGGAGGCTTAGGTAGAAGTAGTTCATTAGCAAATTGCATGAGAACTTAAATTTATTTATGTGTAACCTTGGGTGATTGTCTCTGAGCTTCAATTTCCTTATCTATCAAATGAGGGGAGTGGACCACATGATCTCTAAAGTCCCTTCCAGGTCTAAATCTCATGATCCTATGACCTTATAAACCCCATTTGGGGAATAGCAGCTTGCCTTCCATCAGAGAGGAACCATGGGTTTGGTGAATGCCAGAGGGTCTGAAGTTTGCTCTGATATAATAGGTAGTTCATCAGGGTTGATTACCTGGTGGATTAATTGAGTTTCCAAGCCAAGGCTTCCCACCACTCCTTGGGAAAGCATGTCAGAGAAAGGAATAGGAGGGGGAAAACACAAAAAGGGGTGGGGCTCTTCAGATTGGAGTTTGAGATCAAGAAAAGGAACCAGGGATTGAACTCCCTCATAAACTATGTTGGGCAATCTCATCCATGGCTAGAATTTAATTAGATTGGTATCAGAAACCTATACTCTCTGAAATTCATCCATTTCTGTGGCTTTGCTTCTCCATCTCCCTCTGTTTTCCTCTCCCTATTCCCATCTTTATTTTCCCCTAGTTTCTTACTAAAAATTCCTTTTGAAAAACTCCAGGGCCTACTTAGAACTTATTTTTGTTGAGATCTGGGAGTTGCCTGCTGGAGTCTTGTTTATGTACTTGCTGGGGTCCCTTCCCCCCTCTTTCCTTTCCTTCCCCGCCAGGCAAAAACAAAAAGTAGCATCATGCTCCTAGAGACTAGGTATAGTGGAGACTGTGCAGCTTGGGAGACTGTAATAGGTAATAGTAAGGCCAAGAAGAGTAGGAAGCCAGAGGAGATACAATGTGAGCCAACTAGTGATGCTAGCCTAGGTCATCCCATTATAGCAAGGGTTCTTAACTTTTTCAGGCACCATGGACCCCCTGGGCAGTCTGGTAAAACCTAGGGACTCCTTCTCTCAATAATGTTTTTATATGCATGAAATAAAATACATAGGATCACAAAGGAAATAAATTGTATTAAAATATAATTATGAAAATATCTTTTTTAAAAAATTAAGTTCATAGGTTCCAGGATATGAACCTTTTCATTATAGGGTTCAAGTTTATTGGCTTATATTTTCATTTTTATTCTTTTTGTGTAGAGACAAATAAAAGGAAAACATGGGGTTAACTTTTAGGTTGTCTTACCTTTCCTGCATAATGATGAATTCCAAAAGTAAGTTCCAGTCTTTTGGCCCTCCAGAAGTACTTTGATTTCAAATTATCTTCAAATTTTTCTATAGGAAACATACATCATGGGTCTTAATATGGGTACCATCATGTTGTCTTGCACATCAGGGCTTATATGTTTGTGTAATGTAGTCATGAACTTATTAAAAAAGAAGGTACATAGTCAATGTCAGAGAGAGAGAGGGAGAGATTAGATTTGTGCTGCTTGGTGCCCCTAGGGCCCATTAGGGCCCATAGGGCTACCACAGATATAGGGAAAGGGGGATAGGTGTCACAGAAAGGCAGATTTGAGCTCCATATATGATTAGCATTCCCAACAAGGGAATTATGTTCTAGTCAAACATAAAATGGGCTGCTGTGGGAGGTAATGAGTTCTCCATCACCAGAGGTCTTCAGGTAGGGGCTAGATGCATTCTTATCAGGGAGGTTGAAGAGGGGATTCTCATTCAGATAATAATAGCTGATGTTTGTATAACACTTTAAGGCAGTGGTCTTCAAAGTAGGGGCTCTGGCATCACCCAAAGGGATATGAAGATAATCAGTGGGAAGGTGGGAAAATAAGTTGCATCACACCATCTCAATAACCAGTTGTGAGGATTGTCTCCAACATGACCACACCTACCCTTTACTCATCATAGCCCAACATTCCCCCACTTTGCCCCTTCTCATAATGCTCAAGTTTCCAACCTCTCCACTTCTGCCCTAGGGTTGGCTTCTCGTGCAGTAATATAACTGAGTAACTCAGTAACCTGAGATCTGGGTATAAAGCAGCTGCTCAGGTATGAATGGGAACATTTCTCCCAAAAAATACCAACACACCTGTCCCCTATTCCCCAGATCATTTCATGGCTTGGGGAGCATGCTTAAATTTTTTTTTTCTGATATGGAATGTGTGATCAAAAACTTTGGAGAATAAGGTATGCTAAGCACTTTACCTAATCGTCTTATTTGGTCCTCTCAACAAACCTGTGAGGTTGTTAGTATTATGTCCATTTTACAGATGAGGAAACTAAGGTCAAGCAAGATCAAATGAGTTGCTCTTGGGGATGTAAACCTGGGGCTCTCTCGTCAAGTTCAAGGCTCTTTCTCATATGCCACACTGCCTCTCTAGATTGTGGAATTTTCTTTCATATTTAAAATTCTACGATTCAATGACAATAATAACCAAAGTCAGGAAAATTACACAGTTCTCTTTAGATATTAAGTGACAAGCCAGAAGGTGAGATCTTTGACTTCTAAGTTTCACAGAAATTTGGTCCAATGGCTGTTCCTTACAGAAAATGCTGGAAAATTCATTTGAATTCTTTGAAGGTCATAATTTGATTTCATAATAAAAATGACTTGCCTTTGTATAGTGCTTTAAAGGTTACAGAGTGCTTTCTTCACAATAAGTCTGTGAAGTAGATAGTGCAGGTATCCTCATTTTACAGATGGGGAAACTGATTTGTACGTGGTTACCTAGCTAAACAGAAATGGAGCTGTGATTTGATTCCAGGTTTCCTGATTTAAGCCCAGAATTCTTTTTATGTGTTTAATTGTAGCAAGGGTTCTTAACCATTTTTATGTTTTTGACCTCTCTGATGGTCTGGTGAAGCCTCAATAACCTTTCTCAGAGTGATCTTTTATTTTTTTGCGACAATCAGGGTTAAGTGACTTGTCTAGGGTCAGACAGCTATTAAGTGACTGAGGTTGGATTTGAACCCAGGTCCTCCTGACTCCAGGGCACATCACCTAGATGCCCCTAGAATAATGTTTTAAATGTACAAAATAAAATTCAAAGGAAACCAATTATACTGTAATACAATTGTCAAAATATTAAGAATCCAAATCCACAGATTCCAGGTGAAGAGCCTTTGTAGTACAGATACTGATGATAATGATTGACTGCAGAATTTTTATTTTAAAAAATTAACTAGTAAAATGCTATCCATATTTAGAGAGTTTAAGGTTCATTACCTTAGAAATTTGAGAAATCTAATGTTTACTTTCATGTAGGTTGGGAGGAGGTGTAGATGTAACCCCCTCAAAAAAACCCTAAAACCATACTGGGGGAAGAGGTTAGCATGGTACTCAGCCATGAAGCTTCATTAAGGAAGGAGATATTCATGAGAGATGCTTTTTGAGAAGATAATTAAAATTTATTCCTTTCAACTCTGAAATAAAAAATACACCAAGACAAAGAACCTACTGGCATACTTTCCAGAAGAAAATGCTCTACTTATAGTAAGTGAATGCCTTGAAGTTCCTTTGGGAAGGCATTCTCCTTTCCTTTTCACATTCAGCCTTATTAGACAGCCAACTAAAGGAACAGCACAGGAGGTTCCAGCTAAGACTTCAAGGGAAAGAACCAGGCTTGGAGTCAGAAAAACTTACTTTAAATTCTGACTCTACTGCCAATAGCTATGGGACCTTCTCATCTGTAAAATGGGTACAGTAATACCTGTATTACTTACCTCACAGGGTTGTTGTGAGGGAAATCCTTTGTAAAGTGCCATGCAAATGTGAGTTATAATGATCAATATCATGTTTCAAAGAGTACTATCAAAAGTTGATGAGAGAAAAAAAACCAAACTACATTTTAACCACATAGAATGGAAGTGGAATATAAGTCTACCCAATATCACTTAACTGGCATCATGAAGGAAGGAGATTATCCACAAGTGTTTTTTTTTTTGAGACGATAACTAAAGCTTTTTCTTTGAACACTGAAATTAAAAAGAAATCACATTTGGTAGAATACTTTCAACATTTATTTCACACTTCATCTACCTCTTAAGCAGAGTGTGCCAAATGTACTTTAATCTTTTCTTAATGTTCCATGGTTTTCATTATGAATATGTCTGATTACATTGTGGTATATATAATACAATAATGCATTCATGGGCCATGGACTTGCATAGGATTATTTGAATCTACACTAAGTGACCCCAGGTTACTGTAGAATATGCCATTCTTTTTCTTCTCTGTATCCCTAGCATTTAGCACAGTGCCTGGTACATAGTAGGCATTTAATAAGGATTTACTGACTATTCTACTGCCAGTGGCATCTCTCACTCTTAGCTATCAATTTTCAGCATTCTTTTTGGCTTCTATTAGTGCTGTATCCCTTTTCTTATTGCTTCTAATTTTAGATTAGATAAATTCTCAGGACCTAGGAAAGGCCCAATTAAAAGTCGCCATGGTAGTCAGCAGGTAGGGGGGAGGTAGAGCAAAGTTAGAGGAGAAGAGAGAGCAGTCCAGCAGAACACTCCCAACATTCCCTCCAAACAACTTAAAAATAATATATAAAATTGAATTCTGGAGTGGCAGGGCCAACAAAAGGTCAAGGTGAGACATTTTTTGAGCCCATGACAACTGAGGAGGTCTAGGAGGTAGGTAGAAGAGGCCTGTGGCACTGGAGTATGGGCCAGCCTGGCATGCAGCAGCAGCACTGGCTATGGGCCTTGGAGGCAGCTACGACATCAACAGCAGCTTCAGGAGCTCTCAGCCCAGAGATGCTAAGAGGATCTGACAACTGGTCAGAAAGAAATTATAAGGGACCTTTTGCTGACAATACTGGTGCAGGATCTGGCACTGTTTGGTGCCTCTATTGCCCATATGCAATTCTGGGATGAAGTTCAAGGGTGGAGAGGAGTGCTTATGATTGGTCACAAGGAAATAGGGGCCCTACTCACGGTTCTAGGCTGGAGAGGAGCAGTAGTCTTGTAACTGCATGGGAGCCTGGGACTTTGCTGGTATAGACCAGAGCACAGACTGGAAAAGCAGTGACTACAACTCTCCTTGGATCATAACACTTTGGGAGTGCTGAAAACTTGGACACCACAGAACTGGCTCTGAAAATAGCAGCATGAAAAAGCCTCAAGCTTGGTACAGTGCCTCCCCACCCTCAGGTGAGCAGTTCCCAACTTTAATATAAAGTTCAAGGTCAAGAAATAGACCAGAAAAATAAGCAAGCAAGCAACAACAAAAAAACCCTTGACCATAAAAAGCTACTACAGTGACAGGAAAGACCAAAATAGAAATTCAGAAGATAAAAACGTGAAAACAGCTACAACAGCCTCAAAGAAAAATGTTTTGTGTAACCAAACCCAATAAGAATTCTAGTAAGCATTAAAGAAAGAGATAAAAGTGGTAGAGGCAAAACTGAGAAAAGAAATGTGAGTGATGCAAGAAAATTATGAAAAAGAAAATTAATAGATTGGTAAAAGAGGCACAAAAAATACTGAAGAAAATAATATCTTAAAAAACAGAATTAGCCTAGTGGGAAAAGAAGTACAAAAATTACTGAAGAAAAGAACTTAAAAAGCAGAATAAGCTAAATGGAAAAAAGTACAAAAGCTTACTGAGAAAAACAATTCCTTAAATATTAGATTTGGGCAAGTGGAACTATTGACTCCATGAGAAATTAAGAAATCAACAAAACAAAATCAAATATAAAACAAAATCAAAAGAATGAAAAACATAGAAGAAAATGTGAAATATATAATCAGAAAAAGAACTGACCTGGAAATTAGATGAAAGAAAGATAATTTAAGAACTATTGGACTACCTGAAAGGTATCATTAAAAATGAATCTAGACATCATGTTTCAAGAAGTTATAAAGGAAATTGCCCTGATATCTTAAATTCAGAGGGCAAAATTGAAATAGAAAGACTCCACTGATCACCCCCTGGAAGAGATCCCCAAATGGAAACTCCCAGGAATAGTATAGCCAAATTCCAGAGTTCCTCATTCAAGGAGAAAATATTGCAACCAGACAAAAAGAAACCTTTCAAGTACTGTGGAGCTATAGTCAAGATCACACAAGATTTAGCAATTTCCATATTAAAAAAAACAGAGAGCTTGGACTGTGATATTCTGGAGGGCAAAGGAGTTAGGATTACAACCAAGAATCACCTATCCAGAAAAATGGAATACAATCCTTCTGGGGAAGAAATAGACATTTATTGAAATTCAAGACTTTCAAGCATTCCTGATGAATGAGCTGATTAGAAAATTTGACTTTCAAATACAAGACCCAAGAGAAGCATAAAGAGGTAAACAGGAAAGAGAAATCATAAAAGATTTAATAAGGTTAAACTGTTTACAATCTTATATGGGAAAATGATTCATGTAACTCCTAAAAATTTTATTATTATTAGGGCAGTTAGAAGGATTCTACATAGACAGCGGGCATGAGTGTGAGTCTATTATGTTGGGATGATCTAAAAAAAAAAACAAAAGGAGTGAGAAACAGGTATATATTGGGAAAAAGGGTAAAGGAGAGGAAGAATGGGGAAATTATCTAACATAAAAGAGGCACACAAGGGAGAGATTTTATAATAGAAAGGAACACACACACAGCTGGGTGTAGAAATCTATCTTACCTAAGAGGGGATAAGGGGATAAGATAAAGGGAGTGGTGGTGATAAAAGGGAGGGCAAATTAGGGGAAGCAGTGGTCAGAAGCAAAACAGACTTTTGAGGCAGGATAAGGAAAAAAGAAAGGGAATAAACAAAAAATATGATGGAGGGAAATATACAGTTAGTTATCATAACTGAGAATGTAAATGAATGAATTCACCCATAAAGTGGAAGTGGATAGCAGACTGGATTAGAAACCAGGATACAATAGTATGCTGTTTACAAGAAACACATGAAACAATAAGACACACACAGAGTTAAAATAAGGTGCAGGAGCAGAATCTATTATACTTCAGCTAACATAAAAAAGACAGGAGTAGAAATCATGATTTCAGACAAAGCAAAATCAAAAATAAACCCAATTAAAAGAGACAATCAGGGAAACTATATTTTGCTATAGACAATGAAGTAATAATAAAAATGTATACAGCAGGTTTCTCTGACTCATTTTCATATATATAGAGAATTGAGTTAAACTTATAAAAGTAAAAGCCATTTCCCAATGGATAAATGGTCAAAGGAATATTAACAGGCAATTTTTAGAAGAAATCAAAACTACCTATGGTTGCATAAAAATGCTCTAAATCATTATTGATTAGAGAAATGCAAATTAAAACTCTGCATTTCCACTTCATACTTGTCAGAAAAGACAAGCGCTGGAGAGGATATGGGAAAACAGGGACACTAATGCACTACTAATCAAAGCTATCAATAGTCACATGAAAAATGCACCGAATCACTCTTGATTAGAAAAATGCACATTAAAATAACTCTGCAGTTAAACTCTACAAAGTAAAACAACTCATACCTATGAGAATGGCTAAAAAGGCAGAAAAGGAAAATGATAATGCCAGAAGGTATGGGAAAATAGGGACACTAACCCACTGTTGGTGGAATTGTAAACTGATCCAACAATTCTGGAGAATAATTTGGAACTATGTCTAAAGAGCTAATAAAACTTTGCATATACTCTTTGAACCAGCAATACCAGTATTAGGTCTATATCCCAAAGAGATCAAAGAAAGGGAAAAGGATACATTTGTACAAAACTGTTTCTAGTAACTCTTTTTGTGGTGGCAAAAATTGGAAATAGAGGGGATGCCCATCAATTGGGAAATGGGTGAATTAGTTGTGCTACATGATTAAGATGGAATACTATTGTGCTATAAGAAATGGTGAAAAGGATGGTTTCAGAAAAACCTGGGAAGATTTATATGAACTGATCCAAAGTGAGGTGAGCAGAACCCGGAGATCATTGTACATAGTAACAGCAATATTGTAATGATCCACCATGAAAGACTTAACTATTCTGATCAAGACTATGATCCACGACAATTCTGAAGAATTCATGATGAAAAATGCTATCCATATTCAGAGAAAGAACTTATAAACTCTGAGTACAAATTAAAGTCTAATTTTCTCATTTTATTTTTCTTGCTTTTTTGGGTAACACAGCTAATATAGAAATATGTTTTGTATGATTTCACGTATATAATTGATATATTGCTTGCCTTCTCGGGGAAGGTAAGATAACGATACAAGTGAGGATGAGAATTTAGAACTAAAATTCAGAGAAAGAATAATGTTAAAAATAAATACATAATATATATTTTTAAAAGAAAGTAGCCATGGCCATTCCTTGCAAATTAAAGTGCATGGACTTTGTATCAACTATTTCCATACTTCTAGGTTCACTACTGCATTGTGAATGAATGAGGTTGTCAGAAATCTGACTGTTGAGAATATGTGTAATTAATGACTTAATATAGTAACATAGAACCATGGTATTTTAGAACTAGAATGAACTTTAAAGAAAGATATTGTTGAAAGGAAAAGGTATTTGACTAAAAGTTCACTGTGCAAAATTCACTTACCAACAAGGGTCTGATCAGTGGCCCTAGGGAATCGACTTTCTTCATCAAGTAGAGAAAGCAAACCCATTGGTTTCTCCAGAAACATATCTAAGATAGGCCGATTATCTTCATATTCAATAACTCTAGCATCAACCTCTTCATTTAGATATTCATTCTATAATAGGTAACAATACATTGAAAAAAACATTCAATTACTGGTTTCTGTTTTCTCTTTGAAAATTATTTTTAGCCACTTAGTTCATATATTAGTGGATAAAAGAGCACTCAATAGTAATTTTTTGAAAATTTAATGTGTGTATATTATAATAAAATTCTTTCCTATGACAATGTTTTTAATCTAAGAGCATCATTTTATTTTCCCCCACAGTGCTGCTAGCTCTTCTGTAGATAGAATGTTTTGTACAACAACAAATGCAAGTCTAATTCTTATGCAAAAGAAATACAGATATCTGAAAGTCTTTCAGAATGAAGATAAGGCATGACAATGTTTAAATGCTTCGTAAACTATACTCCAAGAATTTATAGAATTTTGATCTGATCAAGGACAGAGGAGATCTCATCAAAATTAAATCCATTATCCAAACTTGAAATGCCATTTGACATCTCCAGAAATAGACATTTTCATAAATCTTCAATTAAGAAGGTGACAGCTGCAATGTGATGAAGGGAATTTCCTTAATGATAATATTAGATTCACCATATCCAAAACTGAACTTGTATCTTTTCCTACAAACCTGCTCAACTTTCTGATTTCTCTCTTTTTAAATGCTACCAGCATTTATTCAGTAGTCTTTTTAAAGGATTTGGAGTCAGAGGACCTGGGTTTGAACTCTAGCTTTGCAAGTTACTATTTGTATGACCTGTATCTGTCCCTTAACCTCTATGTGTCTCAATTTTTCGCATGTGTAAAATGAAGGCAGTTAGACTAGATATCTCAAAGTTCCTTCCAGCTCTAAATTCTATGATCCTAGGAAACCTTAGATTTATCTTTGATTCTTCTCTCTCCTTCAACTCCCACATCCAATCAGTTGTCATGTACAATTGATTTTACCTCTGAAATATTTCTTACATCTGACCCCTCCTTTTTGTTTCTATTGCTAATACCCTCAGGTCTTCATTATTTCTTGCCTGAACTATTTAAATAGCCTCCTTACTGGTCTTTCTGCCTTTGATATTTGCTCCTCTCCCTCCCATTTTCCATATAATGCTGTTAGATGTACACAAATATGTTCATATCACTCCTTTGTTCATAATTCTTCATTGGTTTTCTATTCTGAGCTGAACAAAATTCAACTCCATAGCTTGACATTTAAGGCACTCCCTAATATGGTTCTATTACCAGACCTTTCCAGTCTTATTGTACACTACTCCCTGCCATGTAGTCAAGTTGGACTACTTGTCATTCCTTATTTTCCCACTCCTATATATAAGGTTCCACTGTTCTCAATACTTACATCACATTCTACCTCCTTCATGAAGTCTTCTTTGATGTCTTTCTTCCCTCCCTTTTACTTCAAAATTGGAAATATCTTCCCTTCCTTGGGTCTTGAAGAGAACTTTGCAAACCTCATATACTCCCTATGATATATTTCATTTTAGAGTAACTTATAATGATAATAACAAGATATCATTTACATAGGATTTTATGAAACAAAGTATTTTATAGGTTATTTCATTCAATCCTCACAATCATGGACACTGTGTCCCCCTTCTAGATTACGAGATCCATGATGGCTGAGACCAATGTCTCATTTGTTTTTGTATCCTTCTTCTCTGTTTCCCATGTCTAACACAGAACCCATTGTGCTTATTGTTTGTTGCCAAACAAAAAAAAGAATTTGATGCAGCAGAGCAAATGATTCTCATTTAGCAAGGAGTCCTTCATGCATATAGTTGAGATCATACAAAATTCCTTGATAGAGAGAACACTAGAGATAACTTATTTCAATGATCATCCAATTACCAATATCAAGTGAAGGACAGGATAAGGAGATTGATAGTTATCAAGAGGGTTTGCCGCTATCATGGAAGATGTCTAGCACAAAGTTTCATTGGGAGAGGGATTCCTTATAGATAGAAAGATACTCCAAATCCTTTAATTAGCAGATTGATTATTATGTTGATAGGTTATATCAAATCCTAGAATATCAGAGAATCTCCTGAATGAAATTTATAATACCTCAAGAGAATTTGGTCTGACAATCCACATGGAAACAAACAAACAAACAAGTGGATGAAGAATATCTTTTTGTTCAGAGTATGATATAGAGTTGTATGGACAGACCATAAAGCTAGTATATAATAGATGAGAAAGCCGAGGCTAAGAGGTTAGTGACTTGACTAAGACAATAAGAAGATAAATGAGAATCAGAGGTGAGATTTGAATTTAGCTCACCATCTCCTATTTTTACTTTGCAAACTTTTTTGGGCAGGGGCCAGGTTTTTTGGTTTTTTTCTATCTTGAACCATGACTTCTAGCACCATGCTCTCAGACACTTTTGATGCCAAATAAATTCTCTGCAAGTTCAAACATTTAAATGAAAAACTAACTTAACTATGCCGTGTAGCATAGTTCTGAGTAATGCAGGATAATTCAGTTTCCCTAAGGCTGTGTTCATGTGTACAATGGATTTGTGATCTCATCCATTTGGGTACTCCTTCCAGTGGCACAGATCACAAACAAAAACTTCACCCTATATGACTTTTATCCATGTCTCCTTTTCCTCCCTTAAGGTTCATGGCATCCACCCAATGTTCTGTGCACTTTCCACTAAATCTTTTACCATGATGTGGACACAATATGGCATTGTAGATTATCCATTGGTTATCACCACCAAATTGGCCTAACTTCTTTTCCAGTCATACAGCTATTTAATGATATTTTTTGATGTTACTTCTTTTGTGCAATTAGGTGTCTGTAGTATGCTGTAGGCTATCAGTGCCCAACACGTGTCTCTCCATTGCCTTGTGGATGACTTGCAGTTTTGGTTCTTTGGGGACTATGGCATTGCATTTCATGATTTGTAGCCGTACAGCATCATCAGAAAACTATGGGTATTAGAAACATTTTTTGTGCACTAGGGAAAAGAAAAATCATTGAAAGTGCTGTACAGTTTTCCAAATGTTAACCAGCTTGCTCACTTCCCCTAATTCAGTTCTAAGCTCTGTTAATTGTACATCTGAAGTGCTTGTTCAAGATGAGTGTCATAAAAGAATAACTGTGGAGTTCAGAGGTGGATACGAGCATTTCTAGCTGTAAAGATCAGAAAAGGCTTTATGGAAGAGGTAATCATTTTAGCTGAGCCAGAAAGGACGGGTAGAATTTCAATAAGTCTGAAAGGTGCATGTATGCTTATGTGTGTGCATGCATGTGTGCGTGTGTATGTGCGTTAGAGGCAGAAATACAGCAGGATTAAAGGCAAGGAGGTAGAAAACCCCAAGGTATGCTTGTGAAATATGGAATTGGACAGTTTGGTTATTAGTGGATTAGAATAGATGCTAACCAGAAACTGAGTCAGATCCAAATATTGATGCAAGGAGTTTTCTCACAATTATACATCTCAAGCAATCCCTATCTCTAATTTGAAAATTGAATTTGTATTAGTCAACCAATTATTATTTCCATGTTCCATTGACTGAATATAGACATGGGGGAAGTGAGATACCTCTTTTTTATTTTAGGGAATTGCACCTGTTCACTTTCCCCCTCCCAACTTGGAACATCCCTAATCTTTCCTCCAATTAGAAATCAGGTTACTTACTTTTTTATCCTGGTTAATCGTTTTCTTTTAATTAATTGGTCTTATTTGATCAATTGTTTTTAATGCATAAAAATCAGTCTTCTCTTGTATTTGGGGTCAAATGCCAAATACAAATGCCAAAGCTGAGGAGGCCTAGTCATTGTTTCTTGAGCAATTGGCATGTATTGCTTAATAAATTGATGTATCTGGAAGCTTGAACCTTATTTCTTCAGTCTTTTATCTTTTACTTGCCACAGTTTGGAGTCACAGGGTTAGATATTTTGTACTGGAAGAGACATCCAAGGTTATGTATCCTCATTTTATAGATGAGAAAACTGAGGCCCAGAGGTGAAGTGACCTCCCCAAGGTCACATAGGTACTAAATGGCAGAGCTAGAATGTGATTCCATGTCTTTAGGTGCCAAATAAAACATTCCTTCCACTACGACAGGATACCTCCCCATTGTTCACAATGGACAATAATAAGAGATCAGCTAGAAAGGCAGAATGGGGTCAGAGCAAGAGTCCTGAATGCCTGGTTAAGTATTAGGATTTTCCTTCGAAGGTTAATAAATGTGTGTAGAAATGGCATAATAGAAGTGATGCTGTGGAACAATTACTTCAGCAGTGATACATGTGGTGGATAGGGTTAGAAAGGAAGAGACTGGAGGCTGGGAAATGACTTAGGAAGCTATTGCGAAGTTCAGGCAGGAAATACGAAAGCTCTGAATGAGGGTGGTGGCAGTGGGAATATAAAGGAGGGGGCATATTTCAAAGGCAATGCAAAGAAAGAAATGAAAAAACTTGGCAAAGATTAGATCAGAGTGAAGGAGAGGGAGGAATCAAAGATGATTTTGAGTTTTCTGGCAGAGACAACTGGGATAATAGTGATAGCATTAAGAGAAACCAGGACAGAGAGAAGCAGAGTTTTTGGAGGGAAGATAAGGAATCCCATTTTGGACATGTCGAGTCTAAGAAACAAATGGGATACACAGGTGAAAATATCTAGGAGGCATAAAAGGTAAGAGAAACATTAGAAACCCTATTTGAACTGATGCAAAGTAAGCAGAACCAGGAGAACAATATACACAATGACTAAAATAATGCAAATAAAAACAACCCAAATGGCAAGTGAACTCCAAATTCAGAAGTCTTATAAAAGGAACCAGTAACAAAGTAATTAGAGAGTTAGGATGGTAGTTTTGTGGAAGTTAAAAAAGAGTTTTAAGAAAGCAGATGATCATGTGTCACATCTTGCAGACAACTCAAAGAAGATGATGACTAAGAGGAGTCTTTGGATCTGACAGTTAGGAGGTCACTGATGACACTTAGGAAGCCAATTTCAGGGGCAGAAGCCAAACTGCAGAATATTAAGTAGTGAGTAGTAGGTCAAGAAGTGGAGGAGTCAAGTAGCTAATGTACATTAATTTTTCCAGAAGTTTGATGGAAAAAAAATGTATGCAATAGAACAATAGCTTGGGGATAAATCATCATGAAAGGTATACATATTATATGTACATATGTAACACGTATGTCTAAAGTGATAGGGAAAGCCTAAGCATATTTGTAGGCTGAAGAGAATGTAGTGAAGAAGAATATACTAAAGGCACAAAAGAAAGAAATAATTGGTCAAACAAGGTCTCAGAAGAGGTGAGAGGGCATGGGATCAAAGGCACAGGTAGAGGGGTCTGTCTTGGAAAGAGGGGCTACGTTATTCCCTGATTCATCAGGGAAGTAGGAGAGGAAGATGTAACAACAGTTATTTTGATGTAAAAAGACGAAGGTTACATGGGATTGTCTCCTACTTTTTTTGAGGAAATTGAGGCTGCATGGTGCTGTGAACAAGGTAGCTGGGGTTTGGATGTGAAGTCTATAGTAAGTGGAAAAAAAGTATAGGAACCAACAAATTAACACTGGGGTGAGGCAGCGATTTGATTCAATAACATATTTTCATAAAGGTGGCATCTCATTTTTTTTGGTGGAAGCTTGGAGGGACATAACATTTTACTTAAATGATAAAATAATGATAGCTAGCATTCACATAGCAATTTAAGATTTACACAGTGCTTTATTAGTGTTATTTCGTTTTATCCTCATAACAACTTTGAACTATTGCCGCTATGATTATCCCTATTTTACAGATGAGGAAACTGAGGCTGAAGGAGGTTGAGTCACTTGTCCAGGGTCACATAGCTAATAAATATCTGAATCAGTATTTCAACCCAGGTCTTTCTGAATCCAAATCCAGAGCTGTACCCACTGCATCATCCAGCTGCTTTTATCTTTCCTCTGATATTTCATTGTGCCATAGAGGTGACCCTCTGTTCTCAAAGGCTATCCCTCTGGATCACAAGCCCTATCAAACCATACTTGGTCTTACCAAGTTGGAAAAGTTTCAAGAGCTGGGCCAATGATGGGCTTAAAGTCTATATTCTGATGAGGAATTTTTTCAGTAAACAGTCAATAAGCACTTATTAATTACTTACTGTGTACCAGGTACTGTTCTAAGTATTGGGGATAGAAAATAAGGCACAAAATCAGTGTATACTCTTAAAGAGCTCCTAGTCCAATAGTTATGGTCAGAGAGGCTCAAATTCAGAGGCTGGCCACCAAGGGATGAATGTTTTTTAGCCATAATAACTAACAAAGATTTTTGACTAAGTTGAAAGGGCTGCCACCTTCACTGCACTGATGGAGCAAGTGCCCACACTGAGGAAATTACAAGTCCCTGAAGTGCTGAAGTAAGCTATAGCCATCATACGAATGAGAATAAGCAGAGCCTTTTGTCAGTTCTTAAAGAGTATATAATAGACAATTCTGTTTACCAGGCACAAGAATTGGACTCTAAGCTTTATAAATTATTAAGCTTCTTTCCCTTCAAGGTTACCTTGGCACACTCATGCAGGCTGATGGTTTTTACCATTAGATAGGCCATGATGACAGAATTTTACAGCCTAAATTGCAACAGAAAAGTTCAAAAGTGGTTTTTGTATGTGACTTAAATTGAAACCACTCAAGGTTAAGGTCTAAACAAATGCATTTGCCATTTCTATTTCCTTGTGTCAAATTCTACTAAAGTGCTTATGTGATAGGCCACACAGGGCAGAGATGAGTAACGTGAAACATAATGGGCTCCACTTCAAAATACTTATTATTTTGGTTGACTCAATGCTGATAGAAAAACAAACAAACAAAAAAAGACTATTATCAAGGACTTATGGCTAAGGAGTTATTCCGAGGGAAAACCCCCAATATTTTAATATCTATAATGACAGAATATTATCAATGAAGAGACTTGGAGATCCTTTAGTCCAAGATTATCTAATTATATAGAGAAAGGAAGTTTAATGAAGATGGTATCTGATTTTGGTCTTGAAGAATGTTTGGGATTTCAATAGGTATAGATGGCAAAGGTGGTGGTGGTGGTTTGGGGGGGGGGTGTGAAGCAGAGATGGAATCTGTTTCAGGCAAAGGAAGCATTAGCAAAGGCGTAGAGGTAGGAAAGTTATAGCTGTTCAGGAATAGCATTTGCCCTGGCTATGATCTGGGGAAGTAGCAGGCTGGTAATGCTAGACATTTGGTTGGGCCAGCACCGGGGGAGACTTAAAAGGTAGACTAAGAAGTATGAACTTAATTCAGTAAGTGCTGGGAAACTGTTGATTCTTTATGAGTTAGAGAAAGACAAGACTGGATCTGCCATTTATGAGGACCAACATCTGTGAAGTAGAGAAAACTTAAGAGATAGGCTGAAGAAAGGAACACCATTTCTCTTTTGTAGCATAGCAGACTCTCCGTGATTGAGGAAAAAGAAAAGTCTTGAGAACTGGAGTGGGTTAGTTATCACATTCTCTTTGAGGCCAAATGAGATGAATACAGCCCAAAAGGTCTTCTCCTCCTTTAGTTATGGCATAAATAAAAATATTTGGTACATATAGGGCCCAAATAATACTAATATAATGAAAAGATGCAGAGTGAGATACTGCCAAGAGCACTGGAATTGGAGTCAGCAGACTCTTAATTTGAATTCTGCTTGAAGGAGAGGGGATTAGACCATTACATGCTGACACCTTATAATGTTAACTTTTTGAGTGGAAATTTACCTAAAATGTATTATAGTAATAATTATTAGAGTATCATATAGTTTTTGTTTTTCTTCAATGTAGTAAACAGAATTTTATATCGAATCTTAGAGATATCATTAATATCAAGTCAGATAGTCATGTGTTAAGGATATAAACACAGGCATAGACACAAGAGGACATGTGGCAATGGTCTAAGAGAACACCAACTTCTTGCTGACTTGAAGATATAGCCAAAGTCAGCTTGCTTTTTGTGGTTATTGACTTTGTTTTCATAAAGGTGAAGTGATGATTAGGCATCTGCATTGAATAGTTGTAAGAGACCTTAGAGGTCACTTTATGCCACCTCCTTATTTAACAGATGAGAAAACATATGGCTGATGTAATGTGATGATTTTTCTGCAAAATGAATTAGTGACTCAACAGACAGAGTAACCTTCTAAGTGGTTTACTATTTTTTGTTAAAACAGCTTTAATCTCAGTCTTCGAGGCTTCTTGGCCCAGTAAGAAATATTGCACATGATCACCATTTTTTTTTTTAGGCAATTGGGGTTAAGTGACATGCCCAGGGTCATACAGCTAGTAAGTGTCAAGTGTTTGGTCTGAGGCTGGATTTGAACTCAGGTCCTCCTGACTTCAGGGCCATACTTTTTTTTCTAAGAAGTCTTCACTATTAGGGCTGGGGCCAAGATAGCAGAGTAGAGGCAGAAACTCATATTCCTCATCCTGAGGCAGAAACTCCCAAATTCTCCTCCAAATAACTTTAAAATAATGCCTTGAATTGAATTTTGGAGTGGCAGAGCCAATGAAAGGTTGGAATGAGATAATTTTCTAGACAACTGAGGAGGTCAGGAGGAAAAGTCATCAGGGTGGTGGTCAGATCTGGAGAACAGCACAGACCTGCTGTAGCAACTCCAGCAGCAGGCCTTGGAGGTGGCTGCATCAATGACAGCAGCAGCTTCAATCTCAACCCACAGACATAAGGGAGTTAGACAACTGGTCAGAAAGATATTACAGAGGACTCGTTGCAGGTGCTGGATTGAGGACATTGTTGAATTGCCCATACACAGTTCTAGGGTGAAGAGGAGTACTAGCACACTAGTGCTTTTTGGTTGCAAGAGAGCAGGGTCCCTGATCACAGCCCTAGGGTACAGAAGTGTGCTTGTGGTTGCTCACAGATAAAGCACAGTCCAGGAGAGCAGTGATCACACCTCTCTTTAGATCATGCCACCTTGTAAGAATCAAAAACTTCTAGACTGACAAAAAACCTGAAGGTTGGGATAGTGTCCCTCCATCCTGGGAACAGAGCACAACTTCAGCATTAAATTAAAAGTTAAGAAAGAGGCTGGAAAAATTAGCAAACAACAACAACAAAAAAGAACCTGACCATAAAAGTTACTATGGTGATAGGGAAGATCAAGACACAAACTCAAAAGAAGATGACAATGTCAAAAGAGCTATAAGCAAAGCCTCAAAGAAAAATGTGAATTGGATACAAGCTCAACAAGAATTCCTAGCAGAGGGGCAGCTAGGTGGCATGGTGGATAGAGTACTGGCCCTGAAGTCAGGAAGACCTGAGTTCAAATCTGGCCTAGACCAAACACTTTACACTTACTAGCTGTGTGGCCTTGGGCAAGTCACTTAGCCCCAATTGCCTAAAAAAAGAGAACAAAACAAAACAAAACAAAATGAAAAAAAAAAAAGAATTCCTAGCAGAGCTCGAAAAAGATTTTCATTATCAAATAAGAGATGTAGATGAAAAACTGGGAAAAGAAGTTAGAGTGATGCAAGAAAATTATGAAAAGAGAATCAACAACTTGGTAAACGATGCACAAAAGATACTGAAGCAAATAATATCTTAAAAAACAAAATTGGCCACATGGTAAAGGAGGCACAAAAATCCACTGAAAAGAACTCCTTAAAAAGCAGAATTGGCCAAATGGAAAAAGGTGCAAAAGCTCACTGAAGAAAATAATTCCTTGAAAATTAGGCTTGGACAAATGGAAGCTAGTGACTCCATGAGACATCAAGAAACAATAAACCAAAGTCAAAAGAATAAAAATAAAAGAAAATGTGAAATATCTCTTTGGAAAAATAGCTGACTTGGAAAATTGGTCAAGGAGAAATAATTTAAGAATTACTGGATTACCTGAAAGTCATGATAAAAAAAAAAAAGAACCAAGACATCATCTTTCAAGAAATTATCAATTAAAACTGCCCTGATATCCTAATTCTGAAGAATAAAATAGAAATCAAAAGAACTTACTCATTACTTCCTGAAAGAGATCCCACAATGAAAACTCCCAGGAATATTATAGCCAAATTTCATAGCCCCCAGTCAAGGAGAAAATATTGCAGGCAGCCAGAAAAAAAAAAACCAAACAATCAAAATACGGAGCAAA
The DNA here is from genome assembly GCF_003287225.1 of Phascolarctos cinereus. Classification (NCBI taxonomy): domain Eukaryota; kingdom Metazoa; phylum Chordata; class Mammalia; order Diprotodontia; family Phascolarctidae; genus Phascolarctos; species Phascolarctos cinereus. Next base: position 64,005,741 of record NW_027555514.1, on the reverse strand, counting down.
AGTTAGGATCATACAAAATTCATCCACTTCCACTTCAAGGCTTAGAGGACTAGGAACATGATATTATAGAAGGAAAAGGTGCTAGGCTTACAACCAAGGATCACCAGCAAAACTGAATTTAATCATTCAAGGGGAAAATGGACATTTAATGAAATTGACAAAAAGACCAGAGCTGAACAGAAAATCTGACTTTCAAATACAAGACTGTAGAGAAGCACAAGAAGATAAACAGGAAAGAGAAATCACAAGAGACTTAATAAGATCAAACCATTTACATTCTTAAATAGGAAGATAATTGTAACTTCTAAGAACTTTATCATCATTAGGACAGTTAGAAGGAGTAGACGTAGACAGAGGGCATCAGTGTGAGTTGACTATAATGAGATGATTAAAAAAAAAGAAAGGAGTGAAAAAGAGTGATGCATTGGGAGAAAGGGAAAGGGAGAGGAAGAATGGGGAAAATTATATCACATAAAAGAGGCACAAAAGGAAAAGCTTTTATAGTGGAGGAGGAAATAGGGGATGGTGGGCAATATATTCAATTAAAAAAAAACTAGAAAAAGAACAAATTTAAAACAGCTAGTTAAACACCAAACTGGAAATCCTGAAAATCAAAGGAGAGATGAATAAAATTGAAAGTAAGAAAACCATTGAATTAAAAAAATAAAACTAGGAGCTGATTTTATGAAAAAAATTAATAAAAAATCAATTAAAAATAGGTAAGCATTAGTCAATTTGGTTAAATTAACCAAATTAGTTAATTTGGTTAAAAAAAGAAAGAAGAAAACCAAATTACCTGTATTAAAAGTGAAAAGGGTGAATTTACCACCAATGAAGGTGAAATTCAAGTAATTATTATTTTGCCCAATTATATGTCAATAAATCTGACAACCTAAGTGAAATGGATAAATATTTACAAAAATATAAATTCCTCAGGTTAACATAAACTATAATGCTTAAATGACCCTATCTTAGAAAAAGAAATTAAACAGACCATCAATGAGCTCCCTAAGACAAAATCCCTAAGACCAGATGGATTCACAAGAGAATTCTAACAAATATTTAGTAACAAATAAATCCAATACTATATAAATTATTTAGAAAAATAGGCAAAGAAGGACTCCAATCAAATTCCTTTTATGACATAATTGTGGTGAAGCTATTATCATCACTTTTATTCAACATTGTACTAGAAATTCTAGCTATTGCAATAAGAAAAAAAATTGAAGTAATTAGAATAGGCAAAGAAGAAACAAAACTGTCATTCTTTGCAGATGATATGATGGTATACATAGAGAATCAACTAAAAAACTCATTGAAATAATTAACAACTTCAGCAAAATTGGAGGATATAAAATAAACCATAAAAAATCATTAGCATTTCTTTGCATTACCAACAAAGTCCAACATGAGGAGATAAATTCAACTTAAAATAACTACAGACAGATAACATAATTGGTATCACACTTGCCAAGACAAACCAAGGAACTATATGAACACAACTATAAAACACTTTTCATGCAAATAAAGTCAGATCAAAACAATTGGAGAAGTATTAATGGTTCATGGGTAGGCCAAGCCAATATAATAAAAATGATAATTCTAACTAAATCAATTTACTTATTCAATGCCATTCCAAGCAAATTACCAAAAATTATTTTATAGAGCTAGAAGAAATAACAACAACATTCATCTGGAAGAACAAAAGGTCAAGAATATCTAGGGAATCAATAAAAATAATGTGAAGGAAGGTGGCCTTATTTGTACCAGATCTGAATAGAAAATTTGACTTTCAGATACAAGACGCAAGAGAAGCATAAAAAGGTAAACAAGAAAGGGAAATCAGAAGGGACTTAATAAGGTTAAACTGTTTACATTCCTACATTGGAAGAAGATATTTGTAACTCTTAAGATTTTTCTCATTGTTAGGATAGTTAGAAGGAGTATATATAGACAGAGGGCATAGGTGTGAGTTGACTATAAAGGGATGATATGTAAAAAATAAAATTAAGGGGTGAGAAAGGAATGTACTTGGAGAAAGAGCAAAGGAGAGGTAGAATGGGGTAAATTATCTCACATAAAAGTGGCAAGAAAAAGTTTTTACAGTGGAGGGGAAGAGGGGGAAGGTAAAGGGGAGTGAATGCACCTTACTCTCATCAGAATTGGCTCAAAGTACACTCAATTGGGTATAGAAATCTATCTTACCCTACAAGAAAGTAAGAGGGAAAGGAGATAAAAGAAGGGGTGGGGTGATAGAAGGGAGGGCAGATTGGGGGAGGGGGTAGTCAGAAGTAAAACACTTTTGAGGAGGGACAGGGTGAAAGGAGAGAGAGAATAGAATAAATGGGGGTGGAGGGAATATGATTGAGGGGAATATAGTTAGCAATAGTAACTGTGAAAAAAATTTTGAAGCAAGTTTCTCTGATAAAGGCCTCATTTCTCAAACATATAGAGAAATGAGTCAAATTTATAAAAATAAGAGCCATTCCCCAATTGATAAATGATCAAAAGATATAATCAGTGTTCAGATGAAGTAATCAAGGCTATCTATAGCCATATGAAAAATATTCTAACTCACTACTGATTGGAGAAATGCAAATTAAAACAATTTTGAGGTACTACCTTATACCTATTAGATTGACTAATAGGGCAGAAAAGGTAAATGGTAAATGTTGGAGGATATGTGGGAAAAATGAGACATTAATGCATTGTTGGTAGAGTTGTGAACTGATTCTACCATTCTGTTGAGCATTTTGGAATTATACCCAAGGGCTACAAAACCAGGCATAGCTTTTGTCCTAGCAATACCACTACTACGTCTGTATCCCAAAAGACAGTAAAAAACGAAAAAGGAAAAGCATCTATATGTACACAAATATTTGTAGTAGCTCTTTTCTGGGGGCAAAGAATTAGAAATTGAGAGGATGCCCATCAACTGTTGAATGGCTGAACAAGTTGTGGTATGTGATTATAATGTAATACTATTGTATTATAAGAAATGATGAGCAGCTTGCTCTCAGAAAAACCTGGAAAGACTTCCATGGGCTGATGCAAAATGAAAAGTACTTTGTACAAAGTAAAAGCAATATTGTAAAATGATCAGCTGTGAATGATTTAGCTATTCTCAGCAATGCAACAATCCAGACAGAACTGATGGTGTCTAAATACAGATCGAAGCATACTTTTTTAAACTTTATTTTTCTTGAGCTTTTTGTCTATGTTTTCTTTTACAACATGACTATTGTGGTTATGTTTTGCATGACTACACAAGTATAATCTATATGGAATTGCTTGCCTTCTCAGTGGGGGGGATGTGGGTTAGGAGGGAGGAAGGGTGAGAATTTGGAACTCAAGGTTGTAAAAACAAATGTTTAAAATTGTTTTTACATATAACTGGGGAAAAATAAAATACTAAATTAAAAAAAAGAAGATATTGTGATAGAAATTAGGTTGGAAATGAGAGCTGTCAGAGAAGAATTAAGACAAACAGAAGAATAGGATTTAGAACACATAATGGAGAATCTCTCCAAAAATGTAGAGGCTCTAATAAAGAGAATGACAGGCTTGGAACTCAAAAATACAAAAGTGGAAGAAAATTTGATAAAAGAAAAGCAAAAGACATTACAAGGAAACATGCATTCTAAAAAATGAAAGATACTGGCCTAGAAGACAGGATGCAGAGATAACTTAAGGATCATAAGTCTACCAGAAGCACATGATAAATTATCCATGCATTAGTTTCTTTTCTATAAGCAACAGATAAAATTGTAATACCTTTGAAAGTTCAAAAATAATCAGTTTTATAGAAACTTGAAGCACTAGATCATCTAACCTAACTACTTTACTTTAGAAATCTTGAAAGTAATGTAAAGGGGCTTTCCTAATGTCACAGAGGCATTAAGGGTCAGAGTCAGAATTAAAATTGAGATCTTTTGGCCTCAAATTCATTTTCTTTTCAATATTGTCATGTCTAAGAATACTAGAGTCAATGAAGAGCACACTAAAATCTCATTTGCATTGTAAAGTAGTTCAGGGTATAATATCCCAGTAGAAACAATGTGACAAAAAAGTCATTCATTTTTCTTTTGATGATGATTTGCTGATTTGTTTTTATTTTTTATCAGTTATTTTAAGCTTTTTAATCCTATATTTTATTATAAAATGTTAAAGCCACCGTTCAGGAGAGCTGTCTGGTTCTATCATCTGCATTCAAGCAAACAAAGCTTTTGTCTTCTCAATGGGCAATGGATCAGACAGAAACCACCTTCATATATTTTTCCTAAGAATTACTTACACAGAATGACATTTAGCTGTTCTATTTTATGTTGTTATATCATTTAGTAGTGAGCCATAGCTGAAGAGGATTCTAATGTCACAAAGAATTTCAGCAGTTGTCCTTTCCAAGTCCTTGGATCAGAGAGGGTAGAAGAAGCAATGTTCTGATCCATCACCATTTCCCTTAGCTTGACCTTTTCAAGTCATGGGTCAATTTCCACTTTTGATTTTAAATTGAACATTACCTTTTCATGATTTAACTCCTTCTTTGCCCTTTTATTTCTTTCTCTAGAAAAAAAGGATGGCTTTCATCATACAAGTCAGCTCTTTTATTTTGCTTGTTACCAGAAAAAAATATTCTTTCATATGAGAGCTTGGTTTGCCTCTGTAGAAAGTTCATCTAAATTGCCTGCACCTCAATTGTATAGTAGGCAAGGCAACACACATTTATGAAACACTTTTTCATTATGTGTCATAGCACTGTGCCAAGCACTGAGGATACAAATATAAGCAAAAAGAAAGACAAACCCTGCCCTAAAGCAGGTTACAGCTTATGAGGGAAGACAACATACAAAAGGGAACTGGAAAGAGGGTGTGTGTGTATGCAGAGAGGGGAGACTATTAAGGCATTTGGCCTGGGTACATGGTGTTGAAGTCCAGAAAGTGAGAAGAATATCCAGGAGGGGAATGAAGATGCATTGGCTTGGGCCTCTCCTCAAAATAGAGGCTCTGGGGGAACTCACCAATAGCAGAAGGCCAGCACAGAATGGGGATATCTTACAGCTACAAGGGCTACAACCCTGAAGAACTGGGATTCTGGTAACTATCCTCCCATGCTGCAGAGATGTTTTATCTTCTATATTTTCTAGGGTTCTCTCTCCATTGATGGCATCTGTTGTTTCTAATCACTTTCACTGCTGCTAATCTGAGCCATTTGTTTTCTTCTTCCTTTTCTTCTTTCATTTTTCGGAATCTTCTCCCACACTTCTTAGGAATAAGGCCCAAAGACAGACCTTTCATAGCCATTGCCAATCAATAAAAATGCTCTTTTCCTTCCTTGAGGTAGACTAACCGCCTCAGTAGATTCTGTCTTTAAGTGTAGCTCTTCTTAATTGTGTTTGTTTTTTCTGAGTCCTAAGAAGTAGCTTTTCTACTAAAGTTATTTTTCCCCCTCATTCCTTCCTCTAAGCTACTTCTAGTTTCAGCACTATTCTAGAAGCTAGAGGATTTCAGAAGCATGAGGTTTCTAGAAAGATGATCTCTGGATAATGAGGTTACAATAATAGTAATTGGAGGAAGTATATTTAGGAATCATAGAATCTCTGAGTTAGGGATCCTCAGAGCCCAGTTAGACCAGGAGATGGGCAAGGACTATGTCTTTTTTTAATAGAATAGTGCACATAGTGGGAACTTAATGAACATTTGTTAAATTGAATAAAATCCCCACAGGTTATTGATTGCTAAAGAATCTAGGTTTTTAATGTAATGATCTTTTCAAATAATATTGTGGTTATCTCATCTGTTTTACTAAAAAGATTGTATTTTCTTAAAGCACCTGGGAATATATCACTGATGACTCTATATTCATTTTAATCAGAGAGACATCTGGATTGCTGATGTGTCTCACATAATGAAAAGACTGCCATTTAATTTATATCTTGTATTCCTGGTTGTTCTGTGAACACCTCGGAACTCTGTGATTCCTCCCCAGTGCCTCACGCTGTAGTGAATTCATAGACATCCAATGCCTGCTGATATGAAGAGGAAGTTATATTGCCTTCAAATGGTAGCCAGGCACCCCTCAGAGTTTACAGCTAAGCAGTTTAACTCTCTAATGACAGTTATCATTGCAGGGTTTATCCCTATGGCACAAGCAGAGACAGATGGTACAAAACCCATTAAAAACTAGTCAGAAGAGACCACTGAGATCACCTGAACAGCTTGACTTTTACAACATCCCTGAAGAGTGGTCAACTAGCCCCTGCTTAAAATGGGGAGCTCACTACTTTCTGAGGTAGCCCATTCCACTCTTAATTGGACAACTATAATTGATTAGGAAATTTTTATTGAACTCAAACCTAAAATCTACCTCTCTATAACTCTCACCTCTAGTTCTATCCTCTGAGGTCAAGAAAAACGACTAATCTCTTCACATGACAGCCCTTAAAATATTTGAAAGCAGGCATCATATTCTCCCAAAGTCTTCTCTTTAGGCTAAACATCCAGACACCCTTCATCAGATCCTTATATGGCACTATTTCTTGTCCTCTCCCCATTCTGATCAAGCTTCTCAGGATATATCCTAGTTTTTCAAAGTACTTCTTAAATTGTGGTGCTGAGAATTGCCCCAAGTAGGACAGAATATTGTAGGATAGTCACCTACTTTATTCTGGATACCAGCCCTCCATTAATCTAGTATAATTATTATACTATCATATATAATAGTAGTATAATCTAGTATAATAATTCAATTATCATTGGACTTTTCTGACTCCATTTTGCCCTACTTTCTAAACCCCCAGAAATATATATATATAGATATAGATATATATCTATATATATCTATATCTATATATCTATCTATATATATATCTTTAAATCACATTTTATGACTAACATTTATTTTTTTCTTTACCTTCCCCCCCCAATCTAAAAGAAAAAAGAACAACTACTCCCTGCAACAAATATGAATAGTCAAATATCAATTTCCACATCGGCCAAGTCTAAAAATGTTTGTTCCATTTTGCATCATCAGTCCGTCCCCCCTCTATCAGAAGGCGGGTGGTGTTCTTCACCAACTAGTGCTCTAGAATCATGGTTGGTCATTGCATTGATTAGAGAACTTCAGCCTTTCAAAGTTATTTGACTTTTCAGTGTTGTTATTTTAGAAACTGTTCACTTGTTTCAGCTCATTTCTCTGTTCATGAAAGCCAATCACTCAAACAGTTCTAAATCTGTTAAATCTTACATTTGCTTCTATCTCTCCATTCCACTCATAGGGATATGATTTTTTTTTCAAATACCACACTAATTTATACTATGTCTATGTTATTCTCATGGTATACTAAATTTAAATAAAGTACTTTGTAAACTTTGAAGTTTAACTCTGATATCATGTGGCCACTGAAGTGATGTAGTAGAAAGAATGCTAGACTTGGAATCAGGAAGAACTGGGTTCCAATTTTGTTCCAGACACCAGTTGTATGACCATGCTCAAGTAAATTAAACCTTTATGTGGCTCAATTTCTTCTTCTTTAAAAGAGGAAAAAAATAGCAACTACCTCCTATGGTTGTTGTGAGGATAAAATGAAATAACATGTAAAATGCTTCACAAACCTTAAAGCATTATATATTAGCTATTATTATTGTTATTATTAAGCATTATCAGTCTAGTAATCCTGTTTTAAAAAAGTGGAAAATGAATTTAGTCTAGGACTACCTGCTTTTGTGAACCCATACTAACTCATAGTGTTAACTACTTTGTTTTCTACATGTTCACAAACCATCCCTTTACCAATGTATCCTAGAATTTTCTTAAGCATTAAAGTCAAGCTCACTGGCTTATGGTTTGTAGAATCTGGGGCTGTCTCCTTTTGAAAACTGGGACATATGTTCTTTTCTAGGACTGTAGCACCTTTTTCATTCTCTACAGTTTTTCACAGGTCATTAAGAATGCCCTGTCCTCTTAGCTATTGGTTCCTTTAGAACCTTGGAAGGTCATTTGTCCAGGCCTAGTCAATTGAACTTTTTTGCTGTATCTTCACTTACCTCAGGTTTCAGCTCTTTGTTAACCCTTTCTGTTTCTTATATCTCAGTCTCAAGATTGTTCACTTTGATAGACAAAAGAGAATTAAAATTTGAGTTGAATGGCTCTGCTATCTTTCTGTCATCTGTTATCATCCTCCAAGCCACCCCCAAAGCAGCCCTACTTTTTGTATAATCATTTTCTTTCTCCCAACATACACTCTTTCTGACTTTATCTTATTATCATTTTTATTTCACATGTAGCACATTGGAGAGTGGGGTGGGGTGCTGCTTTTCAAATATGGTGGCTCACTTGTGGTTAGTGATTAAAAGAGATCATTATGGAAACTGACAAATTTGTTCCATTTCCTATTTATTTGTTTTTCCAGCAGCTCCATTTCTGGATATTTTGTGGATAATGTGGCCCATTTGAATCTGCTGGTACACAGTGGTCACTTCACAAGTTCTCGTTGAATGACTGACTTTCTGCAAACTTTCCTCTTTTACTGCTTTTTGTTGTCTTATCGGGAAACGTTGATTATAGGATCATTTTGAGCTGGAAAGGATACATTAGTCAGCTAGTCCAATTCTTTCTTGTCATAAATGAGAAAACTGAGTCTTGGTGAAATTAAGTGGCTTGCCTATTATCAAAAAGTTAGTTTTAGAAGTTGGTGTGGATCCCAGATTTTCCTGACTCTAAGTTAAGCACTTAGTCCAATATATCAGAGTGATCTCAATATTCTGTTCTCTTTCTCCATAGTGTTTTGCAAAGAAGTAAATACAGTCTAAGTCACTATTGCCCTTGGATTCCATATCTTTCTGCTTAGCAAGGAAAAAAATGGTGTACTATCTGTTTTGGGAGCTCTTTTGGCCTCATTGTGATGAATGTTCTACATCAGTTAAAATTTTTCAGGAAGTGGTGATAAGCAATGTCAGTATCTTTGCTTGTTCCATTTATCATTTCTCAGAATTGACAATCTGAATAGCTCAGATGTAAATGAGTGCAACTGTCTGAAGTGTCTTCTCTTTGACTTTATTTTTTTCCTTCTAATTTTGCTTTAATAGACAGGTGACTCTGAAATGACTTCCACATCAGTCATCAACAATTGATTCCCATTGATTAATGTAGTCAATTTCAGTTTTAGTGATGTTCTGTGCTAACTACAATTGATGGCTTCCAATAATCTGGGGGAAAAAGTGCTTATGACATATGGGTGTGAGGCTTCTAAGCAATTTATGAGCATCTGTTCTCTCTCATTCTTTAAAAAAGCCACATTGTTGAGTATATTTTTGTCACCCTTTCCTATACCCACCCTTACACTCATGGTTACCAAGTATCAAAGTCCATTTTCACTTAGCTTGGAGGATCCCATCAAAATTTTCAGAGAATATTTTAACTCTTCATCTTTTGAAGTAGATGTTTGCACATAAGCTACAGTTATTGTTGGGGGGGGGCTTTTTTCTTATACTCATCATTAGTGCTATAAGATAATATGATCCAGTGTAGCTCAAAATTATATCTTGGTGACTGGGTATAGGATGAAACCAAATGGACTAACTCTTTAGTTTGCCTTTTCAAGGAAGATTTTGAGAAAAGAGCATAAAGAAACTAGAGAGAGGAATATTGATCTATTTTTCTAATGGCAAATAAATTAGGCACACATTTTGCTAAATTATACATTTAACAGATTATACATTATAGTATCTATCAAATTACACATTTAAGTAGGACAGCTCAAAGCCAGAGAGATTCACTGCTGGTCAGTCTTACATGAGAAAGTCAAGATTTGGAATAAAGAACTTAAATTTAGCAACCCTGCCTGGCCTTTTTGTTTGTAATTCCCCCAACAAGTTCATTTGCATGGAAAGATATATAGGATCTTGGAAATGATGTTGGCTTCAAACCCCAAGTTCCACACAGCTCTTGTGTATTTATTTTCTCACAGAGTTGCCTGAAATGGGTTTTAGGGGCATGGGATCCCTATAATAAGTTAAATGGAAGTTAGAAGGAGTTTCTAACCCTAAGCTAATTCTTTAGAATAAAGGATTGTGATTCAGGCCCAGATATGTGCACTTACAAGAGGAGACAGTATTAGTTCAGAAGGACTCTGCTTTGTCTTACTTTTGTTCACGTCCCTTAGGAGAATGTGATGGCTCTTAACACAGCCATAGACCAAAGAGCTATCAACCTTCTTTTATCAGAGAGAGACCTTCTAGTCACTATATTTTAGTAGACAAGAGCTGAGATGGCTTGTAGGTGACCCTGAAAAGATGCAGCCTAGAAGTTTAGAGCAGAGAGAAGCAACACAACCACATACCCTGAAAAGATACAAAACAGCGACTCAGAAATCAGTAGAGCAACAGTCAGCATTATGTATGTGCCAATAATGACCACAATGCCAGTGTGGTTGTAGTCAACAGAGATAACATACAGAATAAAGGCATTATTGAAGGACAGCAGCCCTGCAATGTCAGAGGTATGAAATACCTTTTGTGCTTTACCCACATGTGTTTCCATTGTGTAGGTTTATATGTGCATGTATGTCTTTGACACATGAGCTTTTGGCTCATGCACCTTCTCACATATTCCCTGGCCCTCATTTTTCTAAGATATATGCTTCATGTGTTAAATGCTGGCCATATGTTATATGTGTCATGGCCACGTGTATACTTCTTACCTGTTTCCACCCATGCTTGTTTGCTAAGCACATGAGTATGTATGGAAAACTCTGGCCTTATATTTATGGAGGAAATGGTCTAACACAACTTTGCTTACTGAGCCATTTTATTGAATGTCTTTGCTTTGAATTATTGCTCCTGGCTGACTAGTAAGAGTAAAGTCATTAGTAGGGGCTTATGTACTATAGCTTTTGAATGGACACAGATCAACAAGGTGTCTTGAATCTTCAGTAGTTTTTTTCTGGAATTTCCAGGTACAAGAAAATGGGGGAGCGAGCCAGCTGCATCACTTAATAAACATAATATTATACATATTTTAAAGGTTATGATATCAATCACTATATTCACTTACTTTTTATACTTATAGGCCCATTTTGTTAGAAATCTGAAATTGCACACTTAAAGATGCCCATCTATTGAAAAATGAAGATTGGCTAAGGCATGGATTTATTCTGAAATATATTTGGCTACTTTAATACTTAGCAGTCATTAAGTGATCACCATTAGGGGACCTAGAGTGCTTGCTTTGATTTTAAATTGCCTTATTTACTAATTAATTTTTCTTTTGAATGTTATAAATGGGATGGTTTATAGAACAGCTGTGACTGACTCCCTTAGCGTGTGTCTTTTGTAAGTGTGAGAGAAAATATGAAAGTTTCATGTAAAATATAAAGTCATACTTTATAAGCAAAGCAACACAGATGCATTTTAAGGATTTAATATGATACATCCACACAGCCTGAGTCAGAGGACTGATTTTTTAAAACTCTTAAAATGTAAAATAGCTGAAAACCCAGGTATTTTAAAAATAATAGAATGAGTTTTGTTATTATTAGTTTTGGTAACAACTACAAATTATGTGCTGAAGCCCACACTCAGAATCTCAAAAGCTTCAAGCTTGAGGATATGAACAGCTGGAAATGAAAACCATGCACATCACTTTTCATAAGAGAAGCTAGAGAAATAAATAGCTGCTATTGGTTCCATTCTATGCTGTAAATAGTCCCCTGTGGACAAAATGACTTCTGATGTTTCTCTCCAAAACCAAGTGTGCAAATATATAACCAGAATATATAGAAACAAATCTTTTATACAAATAGCTTACCTCTAAAATATTATGATAAACTTCAGAAAATATGGCAGCTAGACAATGAGTTTGCTCTAATGGATGGGCATATGTGTATATTCTAGATATAAATAAGGTTTTTTAACAAAGGAGATTGACTCCTCAAGGGAAGCAAATGCTTTGTATAACCAAAATACTTTAACAGATTTATCGATGCATTTATTTAAATAATGAGCTTCCACCAAGGAGTAACCTATCTATAGCTGGCATGAGTGATGCTTCTTTGACTTAAAATGTGAACTCTGAGAAGGTAAGGTTCATTTTTGCATGTTTTCATCCTGTTTAGCACAATTCTTGTGGCCCAATTAGAATAGTAAAATAAAAACCAATATTTGCTCCTCTCCTCAAGGAAAGAATGATATCCAGGAAACAAATTTCAAAGGTATGTGAGTTGCAAGATCTCCATGACTTCCATGAACTCAGACCTTTCATCCCATAGTGAAAAAAGATCAGAAAAATATTTGTGCTAAAAAAAGCTACTTGGATATGATTCATTGCTTGGGTGGGTAATTGCAAAATTTGTCTTCCATGCAGGGAACTGTACCAATGGCTGCCATCTGAAGTGCCCACTAATATTAGCATTTGGAAAACTGAAAAGTCAAATATATGTGCCACATTTATGTCAGAGGAAATACTTAAATATAAATAAATCCTTTTGCAAAGTTGAGAAATATGAAGGGAAAAAGATAAGCTTTTTCCACTGCTACTACATTTCCAAGCTTGCATTTTAGAAGGACTAAAAACTATATGCTACTGATGTCTGGCTACACCTCCATATTTACAGTATAGAAGGCTGAACTGCTACCTACCTTGTAAATAATCTTATAAATACAGTTGTTTCCCATTGTTAATAGTATGAAGAATTTTTATCTTGTAGTTATTAGTAATATGAGGCACCCATTTGTATATGGCACTGAAATTTAAGAACTGTTCAGATGATGTCGTCTATTGGCATGGTGTTGATAATAATATAATCCTGTTCTATTAGACACATAGTAAATAGCAAGAAGATAAGAAGGAAGGAATCAAAGTTTTGCATGCTATAAATATATACTCAATAGATTTGGAAGCGTGGAAGAAATGCCCCTAAACTGGGTAGATACAAACTGGAGTGCTCAAAAAACAAAACAAAACAAAACAAACCATGAAGCAGAGAGCTAATGGTTAAGGGAGATCTGAGAGTTGGGAAAATGTTCTATTGGCAGAATCAATTTCCAGGCAGAGAATAAAATTCCCAGATAATATGCCATAGGGCTGGCTACAACTTACTCCTTACCAGAAAATTTCAACTCTATAGGGACATTTTTATAATGATAGTAAATGGGAAAACAAGATTCCATTTTCAGAAATAGACAGATAACCAACCTAACTAGAACTGCATCAATTTTTTTCTCAATAAGAAAATTTTCTCAGTTTCTGCTCTTTTCCCCATGTACATATAGCAGCTAAGGGTTGCACTTTACCAAATGTCCCTGAACAGGAAGTAGCTTTTTAGCACATTCATGAAATAGGTTCCTATTTGGAATTCCACTTGCCAGTTTGTCAGATCAGAACTACCTGGTCTATGACAGTGCTGACTGAAGTGTGGCTCTAGTTGGGGAATTTAAGGCCTTGGTAACCCACACACACTGGTGAAGCTCACTGTTTCTTGTTGATATGCAATAATGGCTGTGACTATTGTTGACAAGTGAAAACCTGACATTAATGAATTTGCAGATAATTGTTCCCTGTTTACAGGCAGTGAAACAGTTTCAAGTGAATTCTCAATTTATTCCTTTCCTATCATATGCAAGTATGAGAAGAAAACAGAAGGGATATATTTATATCCATAGCCATGTGTATACATTCAAACCAGTTGGATCATCAGGGACACGTGGATTGTGCTTTTTGGAGCTACAAGATCATCTTACTAGCAATAACTCAGCCAACAGCATAGCTACCAAACCTGATGCCCATTCACTGAAGATGTATAGATTCCAAGTTTGCTGTCTTGGAAAAATCACCCCGAGAATTTTTTTTTTTTTTTGGTGAGGCAATTGGGATTAAGTGACTTGCCCAGGTTCACACAGGTAGTAAGTTTCAAATGTCTGAGGTCGGATTTGAACTCAGGTCCTCCTGACACCAAGGGGGGAGCTCTATCTACTGCACCATCTAGCTGTCCCTGAGAATTGGATATGGTCCTGATAAAGTTAGTTTGCTTTTCATAATCATGACCGGGGTCAGTCCTTTGACTGAATCAAACTTCACAGAACAAACGTTGGGCTGTTCTTGAGGACCTAGAGGGCCACATGTGGCCTCCAGGCCACAGATTCCCCACACCTGAATTCTATTCCAGCCCTCTTATTTTACTGATAATGAAATCAAAGCTTGATTGGTAAAATGATTTGCCCAAGGTTATTTGTTAAATAAATGAAATTCAATCTCAGGCTCTTCCAAATACAATAGTCCTTTTATTATTTAACTTTTCTTTTACACACTAATATATATTTTGATAACACTTTTTGGATCCAGTCTTTACAGTTCCTTAAACCTAACTCCATTGACTTTCACCACCAGGATCATTGATTGAATCATTATGATATACTATATAAAAATGAGCTAACTCTTTTTCTTTCCAAAAATAAAGATCTTTTTATTACTGATTGTCCTTCTAACTAGTATTCTCAAACATTGAGCCCAGGCACCACATCTTTGGTACAATAACTGATATTCATAATTACAGTCCTGAGGCACAGAAAAATGCTGAAGTGCCTTCTGGATCATCACAGGGAAATTCAATTATCCTCAGCAGAATTTTATTGCTAAGTGTATTTAATTGGATTTCAGTTTTTTAAAGAAGAACAATCCACCTTAATCAACTGGAATATTTGACAATACAACATGCTATTCCAAGGCCATGCTATATATCAGAGCTTAATTTTTCTCTGCAGCACCACAAGGACATGGCTTTAGATGTGTTCATAAGTTTTTGAAGGCAATGATATATATCATAACCAAAAATTTCTTTTTCCAAATTTTCCTACTCAGTATGATATATAAAATTCTTAAAAAGCCTAGATGTTTCTAACCCCAAAACAACTATTTACCTTTCATCTATCACAAAAATTACCAAATACAAAACCAGTTTAGTAATGCTTGAAAGATATAAAAGAGCTTAACAAAAGATATAAACAAATATCACATTCTAGACTATGTATTTCTTGTGGTCATGGTAAAGACAATTTCAATAGTATTGCTTTAGCAATGCAATTCAAGAAAGCTTATATTAAGCTATTATGAAAGTCACCGAGTTCTCTTTAAAGAAAAGTATTTTTTTAGGTTGAATCATAAATTACACATTGTACCTTGTTCAGTGACAAGATCAGTATTGTACTGCATTTGCATCAAACCCATTATCAGCGTGTTCTGTTGCCTAGCTACTGCAAATGTGAAGTTTAATGCACTTTTGATGGATATTTAAATTGTAACAGCCATTCAGCTATGCAGGCTTATAGAAAATGAAATAGTTGGTCTTATTTATTCAAATCAAAATGAACTCTTATTTTTTTAGCAAAGGTTCAGCCTTCCTAGGTTTTATGGAAAGGCACAGTACTTACTGCACAAGTGGAGAGTTGGTCAAGTGACATTCCTAGTCCCTTTAGACTCTTATAAGTTATATTACTAACGCCAGATTTTAGGGCACAGATGAAAAAAAGCCATTTAGGCTTCTGCATTTAAGATATCCTGCATGACTTATGGGAAGATATGGGCAAGAGTTGCACAAGACGGTCAGGTATAGAAGGGTTGTTATCTATATCATTGTGGGCAGTACTCACATTGCTGAGGGAATAGATTAATCATGGCATCAAAATTTGCCTCCCTTCTCAAATTATCTCCAATTTATCCTATGTCTTTTTTTTTTGTACATGTCTATTTGCACACTATCTCCACTATTATTGTGACCTCTTTGAGGACAGGGATTATTTTTGCCTCTATTTGTATCCCTAGCACTTAGCACAGTGCCTAGCACATGGTAGGTGCTTTAATGACTTGACTTGTATACATATAAACACATATGTGTATATGTGTTTACAATATAGATATATATTCTCTGTCTCTGCATAGGTGTGTTTTCAGAACGTTACAAATGTCTTAATGCAGGTTTAAGCTATTAAAGCTGAACTAAGTGATATGTGTATGTGTTTCTATAAAACACATACATACAAAGATGGCTCTTTACCATGGGGATTGTGCATGATTTTTGTTTCTCCTGACTTCATTCAGAGTAACAAAATCCACTTCCTAGTCTTACCTGTTCCCATGCAAACACATGTTGATTGAAGTAGAATTGAATCTGTTCATTTGCAATATTAATGCATAGCTGCTCGAAGGAATTTTTTCTGAAGTTTTCAAAGCCAAAGATGTCCAGGATGCCAATATTCAGTTCACCATCAGTCCCACTGAAAGAATTAAGCAGGTATTAAATTGTGTTTGCAGTTATTTTGTTGAAAGATATAAATATTAATCAATAAAGGATATAAAACAACTCATCTCAGGAAAATTCTTAGTTAAGCTTTTGTAAATGCCGTACTGTGATTAGGCTTAAGAAATCACAACTGGGACATACATTTAAATGGTTGCTTTTCTTAACTGTGCAAATTTCATTCCATGCAATATGAAGAAGAAGAAGGCTTCAGTAATCTTAGCATTTCAATGACACGGTATTTTTGCTGCATTGTGGAAACCTCTTGATTCTGCTACATGACCTATTTAAGAGATGGTAGCAGCTACTTTCTAAGTTGCTTATGTGTTAAATCAGTTTTGTGAAAGATTCATAACTTGGGTAAAATCTGGCCATTGTCAACCAATGAGAAAATAAAATACAATAATCAAAGAAAGAATGGTGCAGAAGGAAGAGTACTGAATCTGGCACCAGAGGGTCTGGGTTCAATTTCCAGATTTATGACTTAATGTCAGCTTAACCATAGGCAAATCATTTGACCCCTCTGGGCTCCAGGTTTTTCATCCATAAGATGAAAGGGCTGGATAAGATGGTCTGTAAGATCTCTTCTAGCTCTCAATTTGTGATTATGTTAATATCTATACTTCTATTCAGTAAATACCCTATTAGAAAAGCATCAACTTCTATGCAAATGGCATATTTATCCCTGTTTTAAGTTAACAAAAAATATTTTAAAAGTTGCCTTGCAGATAGTACAGTTGTTCTTAAAGTGGGCTTTGTTGCCACGTGTTGTGAAGTTTTGGATGGTATGACATTGCAGTGAAAGAAAATTTAAAAAGAACTTTGCTTAAAATAAATTTTACTTACCCAGAAGTATGATGAAACATAGTATTTACAAGATTAACAAAACATGTCTAACAATTTATGTGCTAACTTCAAAATACATTAGACTTTGTCAAAAAACTCAACAAAATGGCCGCTCTGATGGAAGAGAAATTTCATACCCACATCTCCTGACTCTACCATAGTACTGGCAACTTAAACATTAAGCATGCCATGTCAATAATGCCACAATGCCATAAAAATTATTGTGCCATGAGCAAAACCCCCTAAAAACAAAAAAAACCACCTCCCCCCAAATCAAGAACCATTGTTATAATGTATTCTTGGTTAGTAGAATATGTCCTTGTATTATTTGTCTATAATACTAATTCTCACCTAATCTAGTATAGTCATAATGGCCAGTTCTTATTATGTATTTGGAGACAGTCTTAGAGTGGGGAATTCATTAGAACTGGGCATAGCAATGTTGAGGGACAGAGGGAATATAAAATAAGGGAAGAAAGGTCATGTTTCATTTTAGGTAGCAATCTTAACTAGTCTGTCTAATTAGACAATGTTGATATTTAATTTCACAAAATGCTGATTTTGGGGGGAAATTGACTTAATTAAATGCAATGTTTTAAAATTATTTAGCGATTTTGTTGTAAATATAAAGATCTATTCATGATGTAACCATTTGCTTAGCTTACATAAATTGCATAGGATGCCTTGTGAATTTATTATTCCATTAAGAAAAAAATTTCTTCTAAAATATCATCTACTATTTTTATAGTAGTAATAAATAGTAATTTGGATAGTATTCTTTAATTCTTTAATTTTCTACTTTTATTCAAGAATCTTTATATGAAACAAATACACAGTAAGGTCTGTTTTAAATATTTCTGGGTAGGTCTAGATAATGGAAAACACTGAGTTAAAAAAAAAGAAATCTGGGATTTACAGAGCATTTAGGTAAACAAAGCAGTTTGATTTCATGCTGTATCCAAAAGATGCTACAGAATTTGGTTGTCCACCAACTGCCCCTCTCCTTTGACCCTCTGAAGATGGAATTCAGCTAACCAGTGGCCAAACCTCCCTGTCACCCACACCTACTTTGGTTTTCATCTCCATCAAATGGATCTAGTATATATGTAAATGTCTCTGAGTTTCAGGTTTCTTCTTTGAATGACTCAGAAAAGTATTCTCCAGTATAACACGATGTTAAATTTTTAATCTACCTCTTTTTGTTACTGAGTATTCTGCTTCTTTCGTAGAATCATGGAACAGTAAAATTATAAGGAACTTTTGACATTTAATCCAAATCCTTGATTTTACAATTGAGGAAACTGAGGCTCAGAGAGGTGAAGAGTGACTTGCTTCAGGTAACTCAGACTGATGGAGCATTTGTCTGATTCTATTAGAAGGTACTCTAAATAAAAGATGAGTCATTTTTGTTGACTTTGGGTTTGAATGTAATAAAATTCAATATATACTAAGAAAAATTTCAAGTGTTTTAAACTGTAATCTTGCACAAATAAATTGTATACCTTGCACATCCATCACGTAAAGGAACCTACAGGTTAGTAGTCTGTGCCTCTTATGCTTATATCCTATGTTCCTAAAATATATACAGCAAATGGATACTGAAGAATGATCTTTCTCTGCAGTCTGACTCAGATACTTTATTGTGTTGGGTAGATGACCATCATTTCTAGAAGTCTATGTACTTGGTGAAATTGCTGCTAGGTCCTATGGAATTGGAAAGGCTTTTAATAAATGCTCTATGTAATTGTCACCTGAGGAATAGCCTAGTCAGTCAGTCAGTAAACACCTATTAATGAATCACTATATGCTAAGCAGGAGGCAGCTAGGTGGCTCAGTGGATAGAGTGCTGGGCCTGGAGTCAGGAAGACCTGAGTTCAAATCCGACCTCAGATACTTACTAGCTATGTGACCCTGGGCAAGTCATTTAACCTATGTTTGCCCCATTCCAACAGAAAAGAAAATGGCAAACTGCTCCAGTATCTTTGCCAACAAAACTCCATGGAAAATATGGTCCATGGGGTCACAATGAGTTGGACACAACTGAATCACTGAACAACAACAAATGTGCCAGGTACTGTGCTAAGTGCTAGGTGTACACAGAGAGAGAAAAGCCAGTCCTTGACCTTGAGGAGCTCACAGTCTAATAGCTGGGGATAGAGAGGACTAATCACTAGAAAGATGGCTACTTGGAGATGAAATTTTTGACCATGGCAATTCATGAAATATGGAGATGTGTTGATTTGTGGCAAGAGGAGAGGGTGTTAAAAGGGAGGGAGAGTATAATATGGAGTGGTAGAAAAAGCACTGGACTTGGAGCAAGGAGAGAGCTGGATCTGAATTCTGATTTGGACACAGGTTCATGGGATCATAAATTTCGAGTTGGAAGGGATGTTAGACAAATCCAACCCCATTCAGTTTACAAATGAGGTAACTGATGTCCAAAGAGCTTAAGAGACTTACTCAAGGTCACAAAAGTGGCAAGATCCAGCTTTTGAACTCAAGCTTTTTGACTGCGAAAACCAGCACCATTTCCATGATACCATCTTGCTTTCTGTTACGTACTCTGAGTCGTCATTTAATCTCTCTGAGTATCAGTTTTCTTATTTGTAAAATGTGAATATGGTATTACATACCTCATGGACTGTTTGGAGGAAAGTGTTTTGGAAAATATTATATGAATATGAATTATCTATTTATGATGCTCTGTCACGGATGATGAGAGACAGAATAGCGTAGTAGATAGAAAGACTGTGTTGTTGTCAGGAAGCCCTCAGTTCAAGTGTTGCCTCTGACACGTCTCAGAAGTGTAGCCTTGGTCATGCCCTGTGCAACTCAATGAGGTTATAAGTTGTTTGGGCGCAATGTTTAGGTTGATCTCTTTCTGTCCTGGATCTCTTTTCTCTCTACATTCTTTCTACTTTGCAGTTGCTGCTCTGCCTGGTTTCATCTCCCAAGTTAAGCTCATCACTTCTAATCTTGCTACCATGCTTCTGACTCAAGCATTGTTTGATATCGCCACTCTAGCCTTCTCTGCCCTCTGGTTGGAGGACTGGAGGGTGGAGTACCAAACTCCTACCAAGCCCTTGCCTTATAGAGGGCTTGACTCAGTTCATTCTATTTTGCATCTGCTGCTGTGCCTGCCTGGTTTCACTTCCACGGAATAAGGTGGGGTACCCCCATATCAGGTGTCTTCCCTACTCTCCGACCTCTTTTTGTGTGTTTTCTCCCCCTATTAGCTTGTAAACACCGTGAGTGCAGGGACTTTCTTTCTTTTTATTAATTGTATTCATAGTGCTTAGCACAGCGCCCAGCACATAGTAGGTGCTTAATAAATGTTTGTTGGATTGGATTATTGGTGACCTAATGAACTCCTGTGGGTTTCATAATCATCTCTATGTAGCTGATTCTCATATATAGATACTTAGCCCTAGGCTTTCTCAAGTTCTGTATTTCCAATTGCCTATTGGCCATTTCAAACTACTTATTCCAAAGACATCTCAAATTCAACATGTCCAAAACAGAACTTATTATCTTTGTCCCCAAATCTGCCCCTCTTCTACACTTCACTATTTCTATAAAAAATTCTCCCATGCCCCAGTGCTCATCACCTCAACACTTATCTGTAGTTCCTTGCCCCACCTCACCAGACATGTCCCATAACGTGCTCAAACTTGCCATTTCTATCTCCCTAACATCTCTCCCATGTGGCCCCTTTTCTCCACTTCCATCAGTACCACCTTAGGTCAGGTTCTCATTACTTCCCACCAGGACAAATGGAATGGCTTCCTAATTGGTCTCTTTGGCCTCAAGTCTCTCTCCACTCCCATTCATCCTTCACATGGCTGCCAACATAATTTTCCTTAATCCCATATTGAATGACATTCCTCTGTTCAATAAACTCCACTGGCTTCCCATTGTTTCTAGGATCACACTCCTATTTTTGGCTTTTAAGGCCCTTCACAACCTAGCCCCAGTCTATCTTTCAGGCCTCATTATATATTACTCTCTATTCCCACCCCCAACACACTTTTTATGCTTCATCCAAATTGGCCCACTCTCTGTTCTACACAAATGATGCTGCATCACCCTTCTATATTCCTTTTTTACTGGTTGTACATCATGCCTAAAACATGTTCTCTACTCACATCTGCTGAGAGAATTCCTCTCTTCCTTCAAGATGCAGCTGAAATACCTCTTTCTGCACAGATCCTTAACTGATTCCTCCTCACATATTAGTTTCCTCCCTTTACAATTATACTACCTTGTACTTATATTGCATTCAGTCTGTGCATATATATGCTGTACTTAATTATACACATATATAGATTGTCATAAAAGTCTGTTTAGCTTTAAACTAATAAACCTTAAAGCCATTTAAGGTAATAGCATAAATAAAGCTTAATACTATGCTAAGACTTTTGAGACACCATGTATACATACACACTGATATATAAATAAATAAAATGTACATATCTATGCACACACCTATACATACACATATATGCACATCTATATCTACATATGTACGTCTATATATGCACACACACATATATAAACATATATATGTATATGTATATACATATATATATAATATTTATGAATGCACACACACAAATGTTATTTCCCTCAATGGGGATGTAAGCTTCTTGAATGGTGGGATTGTATCTTTTTTTGTCTTTGTGCTCCTGTCACTTAGAACAATGTCTCACATATAGCAGGTGCTTAACAAGAGCTTAATTAATTGATTGATCTGTGTTTGCAGAGGAAAGTTCCTCACCTGGGGTTCCCTATATCAGTAAAATTACATGTAGAGTGAAAAGAAATTCATTGGTGAAATTATAGATTTTTTCAAAGCATTGTGGTAATGGAGAGTTTTAAAGAAAAAAAAAGGTATCATTATAGTAAGCAGTGGACTTACTGAGCCCTACGCTTGAGAATGAAATAGGACTATTTAGAAATAACTGCTGAAATTCAGTTTCACGGGGACTAAATAAAAAGAAAAGAGGATGCACAGCTTTGCGAAGGTTGTGGGTGAGGTAAATTTTTCTATATCCCTTTTACCTTTGTGATGCATCATGCTTCAGCAAACTATTAATGCGATTGACAATCCAGCTGAAGAGGCGACCATAGAGTGTCTTTGCCATAGCATCTCTGATGTCATTAGCCTTTTCCATGGTATTAGGACGAATAATTGTTTCTCCTCGAGTCACCACACAGTGGGAGGTGAGAGCTTCTTGTAGTTCATCTGCCTGAATGAAAAGCAAAGCAGCAGCTGAAAAATAAACAGATGCTCTGTTATGAGAAATGCCAGCAATGGGAATAATCATAACAATAACAAAAACATAAAACGCTCTTTACTGCTGACAAAGTGCCTTCCTCATGATAGCCTTGTGAGAAAGACATTATTTTACCCATTTTGCAGATAGGGAGAGTGAGGCTGAGGGAGGTTATGGGACTCACTCAAAGTAGCAGGGCTGCGTTTTGAACTTACTTCAAAGCCAATGTTCTTTTTACTTCATCAAAACTCGGGTTAGGGGGCTGTGAATGGGTCTTTTCCCCCTCAGGAATAACAAACAAACAAACAAACAAACAAACAAACAAATAAATAAATAATAAACAACAACTACCCCTACATACTACCACATCTACTATCAGTCCTCACATTTATATTGAATTTTCCGCATAACAACCCTCTAAAGAAGGTAGTACAAGCATTATGACCCCTGTTTTACAGATGAAGAAACAGACTCTAGGAGCTGACTTCCTCATGATTACATAGTTACTAAGTGTCTGAGGCAGAATGGGAAGTCAAGATTGATTTGCAGTCCTCTAGCAATAAAAAGCATTTTAGTTTATCTTCTTCTTAGTAAACGATATGACATAACATAATGAAATTTAAATACATGAAGACTTAGTAATGCAGAGATGATTTCTGGTTTTTTTTAATTCTAACTTTTATTGATTCATTTGGCTTTTACATCACATGTTTCCAAATATGTCCTATCCCTCCCCTTTTCCTGAAAGCCATCCCTTGTAAAAAAAATAAAAAAGAGGAAAAAGAATAGGTCAGCAACACTTCCCACCGAAAGCCTCCCAGACAGAGATAATTTTAAGGTAGACACATTATTTTGCATCATTAGTCTCTCTCCATTCATAAAGATGTTGGTAAATTTTGTACTTACAGTCTTGCCTATACTGGCCAAATGGGGAGTTTATTTATACAAAGTCAAAACAAGCCCTAAAATGAAGCATTTGATCAACCAGATGGCTGCTTTTCTCTGAACAATGAATTCTGACTGTATTTTTCACTGAAGTGACAAAAATGACCAGCTATTTTGTTGTCATGGAGACACAGCTGTATGTGGTTGGTGTCTTCCAACCTTAGCTTTCCTTTTTTAAAAATGGGAAAATCTACAGGCATTTTACAACTGGTATTTGTTTTGTTTTTTTTTTAAAATAATATATATTTTTTAACACAACAGATTTCTGTGGTTTCTGGACCTCAGAGATTAAATAGGAATTTAAGATAGAAAAGAGGATAGGCATGTATGTGTGTGTGTGTGGGGGAGTGTGAGTATGTATATATACTTATATGTGTATGTACATATATATATATATATATTTATATAATTTTAAATATGCTTTGTGGTACATCTAGCAACCCATAACAATTTCAAACTTCAGAGCATTTTCTAGCTATGTGTTTCAATTACTATCTTTTTCTGGAGAACTGCTATACCCTGAATAAATATTTAAATGTTACAGGGCACCTGAAATTAATAACAATTAAACTCAATGGATCAAGATAATAGGAATTTTTTTTACTATGAATATAATGAAAACACCTTTCCATGATTAGTATCAAACTGATAAGAGTTAATATTTAGATTAGTTGTTAGAATGTTTTAATTTTTTTTCAGTTTACTTTAAGCATTTAGGGCAAAGGAATTCTGGTTGTTTAGTTAAATTTGTCAGACCTCTTCTTAGCATTTTTTTATATTAAATTAACACATAGTTTATGGGGGCAAGAGAGTGTTCACTTTTGTTGGTGTCTTCCTGCTGGCTGTTATTTAACTATATCAATGTTGTTATTAATTGTTAGAATATATTCCCTCCCCTTCCTTCTATATCTACCTAGGTGTGATTTATACATGTGAAATATAGTTGATTTTGGTCCATACTACCTATGTTTCACATGTATAAGTCATACCTAGGTATCCTTCTCTATGCTGGACAAGATAAATCTTGGTGGCTCAGAGGGTCCATTAGTGTTTTTAGAGTCATTAGCAGAGGATTGCTATAAGACTTTTAGGTATGTTCTCATTACCAAATACCAAGTACAGAGCCACCTTAGTTGTTCTAGCCTGAGATAGTCCTAGAATTTCTGGGTAACCTAGGAATAAATTATAGGGCAAGGCAGCTCTGGACAATCACCTCTCTAGAGGTGATATCTTGAAAGATGAATTCCTCTGGGCACATCTTCTTTGAATTTTCATAACTTTCATAAAGCCAGGAAAATCTGGTTTGAGGCAAATATACAAACTAGGTTTGGATTGTTGCAGGGGAAGCCCAGGGTAAACTTAGACATGCACTTTCTACCCATTTTTTTGGGTAGAAAATATATGCCTAATCCAGCAACCTAGGGTATGTTTTCTTCTCACAATCCCACTTTTTAGCTTTGCAATTCTTTTTTTTTTATAATTAACTCAGCATAGAGTTGTGGAAAATACAGTAGATTTGAAATCAGAGTTCTACTTAGTACTTCTGAAATCTTGAGCAGGCTACAACCTCCCAGAGCCTGCTTCCTTATCTGTAAATTAAAGGAGTTAGACTAAATCAGGGGTTCTTAAGCTTTTTTTGTGTGTCAGGGAGCCCTTTAGAAGTCCTGTGAAACCTAAGACCACCTCTTATCAGAATAATGTTTTCTTTCCTAGATTCATAATAGAAGAAAATGCTAAAACTTAAAGACTGGTAGACATAAAAAGACCTCCTGAAATCTATCCCCTGACATTAGCTTCAGAACCTTTAGACTCAATGATCATCCCTTTCAAGTGAATCTATAATATTTTGATTTATGACCTAGAGGCTAAACCTATCTTAAAAATGCTAACTCTTACATAGAATGACCTTGGGTTGAAATGTTCAATTTCATGGTAAATGGCTGCTGAAGTCCCTTGCAACATTAATTCTGTGATTTCGTGAAATAGAGAATTTAGAGATGGAAAGAATCTTAGAGAAAACCTAGTCCAAACTGTTTTTTACCTATAAGGAAGCTGCTGCTGTTGTTAAGTTATTTCACTTGTGTCTGACTCATTGGGATCCCATTTGGGGTCTTCTTGGCAAAGATACTGGAGTGGTTTGCCATTTCCTTCTCCAGATAAGGAAGTTGAAGTCCAGAGAAATGTAGTGACTTGCTCAAGGTCACAGAGATAGTCATTAGCTAAGCCAGGGTTCCACCTCAGGTACACTGACTCTGAATTCTTGCCACTATATGCAAAATGCCTCTCTCATTGATAGTCAGCTCATTTGATAACCATAGAAATAACTCCTTACCAGCATTTTATATGATAATCAGGTAATTTGTAGGCATAAAGAATCTATTTTCTAAAAGGGGACATTTTTGGTTTTTATTTATACATGGATTGAACCTGACTATTGTTTTAAGGTTCCTATTTGTAAATATAATTGCTAAAAATTATGTGACACATATGCTGCATTAAGATGTAGAAAAGAAAAATGTAATCATGAATGGAAGGCAATAAACT
Source organism: Phascolarctos cinereus (assembly GCF_003287225.1). Classification (NCBI taxonomy): domain Eukaryota; kingdom Metazoa; phylum Chordata; class Mammalia; order Diprotodontia; family Phascolarctidae; genus Phascolarctos; species Phascolarctos cinereus. The sequence continues at coordinate 63,979,844 of NW_027555514.1, read as the reverse complement.
CACAGTTCTCAAGGGCTGCTGGGTTGGCAATGTTGCTTTTGTCAATCTGGTGTTCAGTTGCCACAGAAAAAAATTCAATATTACCCACATTTAAAATTGCAGCTAGAATGCTGTATACACTTCCAAGTTCCTGGGAGAAAAGAGGGCAGAAGTATTGGTGTCTGTCAGTTTCGTTCATGTCTATATTATAGGAAGGGGATGACTATAGGAAGAGCGGTCACTGAAGAGGAAAAGAGAAGGCATACTATCAGGCTGTCTGCCACGCTCTCTCCTTCTCTTCAGGCTCTTAGAATCTCTAACTTCTTTTAAGGCTTAGTTCAAGGGCTACCACTTGGAATGCTGCTTCAGGAGACTTTCTGATTCCCCCAGTTTTTATCTCACCCAACACACTATTACTTTGTGTGTGTGGTGTGTGTATTTGTTTTTATCTCTCTGTGTTTATATTCCCTCTGTACCCCACCTTCTACTCAACCAAAACAGGAGCTTTTTATGTTTTTGTTTGTTTGTTTGTTTGTCTCCCTAGCACCTAGAATATAGCTGGTGCTGTGGAGAACTTTACCTTCTCCCTACACAGATGTCAGCATAAACTGGATGGTCCAGCAAAAGCAGGCCTCAGGGAACCCTCCCCCTTAATCTCTTCTTCCTTAATTCCCTATTATCCAGGACCAACCAAGTACTGAAAATTCCCTTTTGGCTGGAGGTTGACCTTTCCTCCCTGCCATGAGGAGAAGCCTTCTCTCTGATATTACCTCCTCCCCCCTCCCCCATTTACACTCTATATTTCTTGTATGAACATAGTTACTTGCATCTCATCTCCTCCATTAGAATGTATGCTCCCTGAAGGCAGGGACTGTACTTTTGCTTTTCTTTGTATCCCCAGCACTTAGCATGGTAGCTGCTTAAATGCTTGTAGACTGACTATACTCTTCTCACTCACTGGAGACCATTTGTCCTGCCACTGTTCTCCAAGGCTCACCAGGCCTAGCTATATGCCTTGTGGCTTTGCCCTCTGGGACTACTTGGCCTTTCCATCTGCCCTGAAATGCAATCTTTTTCTACATTTTTTCTTCTGTAATTAGAATGAGTTCCTTGAGAGAAGCAATTTCAGTTTTCTACTCGAACCTTTAATTATCACAGTACTTGGAACATAGTAAGTGTTTAAGGAATGCCTTTTAATTTGATAACATTAATAAATACATGTTGAATGAATGTCACCCTTAATTTAGAAAGAGACTGTGGATGCCACAGGAAGGATGGGAGGGTTTTCCTTTATAGAAAGTACACCAGTCAATTGCTTTATTATTCCATAAGTGGATCTATGTACAACAAACTGACAGTATAGATTGTAATGTTTTTCTCCACAAAGCATTCCCACTGATGCTCCATTAAGTTGCTTTTTGCAAAGAAAAGTTACATAATTAGAGAAGGAGGAAGAAAAAAAATTACCACTGTCTAAAACTACAGGATGTGTGATGTTAAGTACATAATAAATTATGATATGTTTGAATTACTTTTTTTGGCCATGAGCTAAATGAATCTGAAGAATCAGTTGTACATAGTACAATTCCTGACTAATTTCTAGAGAGTTTAGGATAGCAATAATCTTTGATGAAAATCTGTAAATCAGGTATTTCAAAAGGAGAGGGCTACTAAAATGAACGTGTAAATGGGTTGCTGTTTGTAGAGGCAGTATGTTAAAGAGATCAGGGACATTCTGTGTGGTACTCCAAATAATGGCATCCTGGCATAGTCAACCAAGCAAACATTGAAACAGATTCTTTAGTATTTTTTTTTTTACCAGATCCTCCACTGAAGCCCTACTCCATTGTAAAGAAATACAGTTCTGAAAGACTTAGGAACTCTGAAAAATCCAATGGTCATTGCAAAAATGCAATGGCCAGCCATGATTTCACAGGACAATGAAATATGCTACATATCTTCTGACAGAGGGGTGATGAAGCCAAGATGTAGAAAGAACCCCAAATTTTTGAACATGGCAATTGTGTGGATTTGTTTTGCTTGACTATGTTTATTTGTTTACAAGGATTATGTTTTCCCTTTTTTTTTTATTGAGGAGAGGATTTGAAGGTAGAGAGAGGAGTTAGTGGTAGTGTTGAGGAAAGAAAAAAGAAATTAAAGAAGGTAATTGAAGTAGCTTAAAAATTCACAGAGGAAAACAGAAGGCAGTTCAGAGGGAAACAGAAAAGTAGGATAGCTTTGAAACTAGTATCTTTTAGGGGCAGCTAGGTGGTGCAGTAGGGGCAGCCAGGTGGCACAGTAGATAGAGCTCTGGCCTTGGGGTCAGGAGGACCTGAGTTCAAATCCAGCCTCAGACACTTGACACTTACTAGCTGTGTGACCCTGGGCAAGTCACTTAACCCCAATTGCCTCACCAAAAAGCAAAAAAAAAAAAGGAGTATCTTAAATTTATTATATACTTATTTTTAAAGCAAGTTGTACAAAATAGAGATTTATGGTTTCACATATAACGCTTTCCTGTTCTACTTTGTAAAAGGAAATATTATTTTTGTTTTCTTTAAGTATTTTCTTTTTTATGTTCTTTTGTATTGTCTATTTCTATATTTGTATTCGTTAAACTAAAAAAAGAAAAAAATAGATTGTTAACATTCGATTGTAAGCTCCCTGAGGGCAGGGACTGTATTTTACTTCTTTTTGTATTCCTAGCATTAGCACAGTACTTGACACATAGTAGGCACTTAATATATGTTTATTGATTTGTTTTTTATTGATTGATTAAAAAAGGATAAAACCAATGAAAATAATCTTGCAATCAAGTCTTTCTTGTCTGTCTTCACCCCATGAGCATTCCATGTGCATATAGATATAATCTATACCTCCTGTGGTGGCAGATTTTTTTGGGAAAAAATCCCAATGAAAACTTAAGCAGGAGTGGGTGGGAAAACTATTCTCCTTGCACATGAGCAGAAGGGTTGAGAAAACAATTTTCCTTCTATTTTTTCTTAGCACATCCTTCCTAGTTAGCACGAAGTTCTACTATAGTTCCAGAGGGCTAGATTGGCCTCTATTCCAACTCTGGGATTCCATCTCCCTCCTCCACAGAATTCCCATCATTCACTGTCTTCAGCCCAGTGTGGGCCACAGTATCAACACTCCTGCTCAGTAGACCAAGTCTCATGACATCAAACTCTTGCAGTTCAGATCTCCATGCCCAGAAGCAGCTTAGGAATATCCCATGCCTCCCCTTTTCATGCAGATACCAATCTATTTCCTGTCCTCTTTCCCCCTCCTGAGCACAATCCTTGCTTCTAGCTACAAATTCCACAGGATTCCAAAGCTCTGGGACCTTCCCATGGACATTGTCTCCCTTGCCTAAAATCATGATTGCAGGTTCTATTACGGGCTAAGGCAATACCTGCACACATTGCACTAAATTATAGAGGGGCGATAGCCTGCTTTGGGGGAGGAGGTGCTCACACTGATGAAATCATATGTAGCCAATGATATTAAAAATACGGCTTTGAGGTGTGTAAAGTACTTTACATGTACCATCTCTTCTGTTTCTCACAATGACTCTCTGAAGTAAATGCTAAAGCTATTATTATTTCCATTTTACAAATGATGAAACTGAAGTTTAGAGGTGTTGAGTGATTTGCTAAGCATCATACAATGCTCATAATTATCTGAGGTGGGATTTGAACTCATGTCTTCCTGGTTCTAAGTCCAATGTGCTATCCACTATGTAACACTATCTCAAGTACTGTACAGTATAATATGTGATTCTTTTATTTCCACTGTTTTAGCGTTTAATTCAGCGTCGATCTCACAGTTAATCGATATGACTCACTGAAGCTGTGCCAAGCAGGAACTTCCAATATGAGAGCAACATGTGCAAAGACTAACTCCCAGTAGGCATGCTTATAAAATGATTTTTTGAGTGCATAGTTCTATCAATAAATCCTGATTTATAAAGCAGACAAATCCCAGAAAAAAACAAACACACGTTTTCTTTTACATCAGGTAGAATGTACATAGTAGCTGACATATGGGTGAACTTTCCCTGCAGATGTTAAATGTGAATTTGGACCATCATAAGAGAAATTATAGAAAATAAAATAAAATAGAACAAAATTATGATCCTATCTAACCACAATGCAAGTGGTTTTTCATAATCTATTTGAATTCAACAAACATTTATTGAATGCCTAAAACATGCCAGGAACTGGGGATTAAAGACAAATAGGAAAGAGTCCTGCCCTTGGGGAGTTTAGAGTCTATTTTCATATTATCATGAAACTAAAATAAAAATCTAGAAAAATAGCACAAAATAATCCCCCCAAATCTTTATATTACATGAACACTAATTACTTACATTCAATTTCCACAAAGAAAAAAGCTTAGGAAATACTCTCTTTTAGACAACTAAAAAAATTTTGGGGGTTCTCCAACTTCTGCTGTTTGTAGAGTGATTCATATTTGTCCTCCATCCTTTCTGAGTATGCTCAACTACAAACATGACCTCATGACATATGTGCTTAGGCCTTTGAGCAAATTATATTCATTGCGAAAACCAGCACAATTATTTATTGTCAAAGTCAGTGAGGAAAAGCAATTCCCTATATTTGGAGGATCCCATGAAGTCAGATCTTTAATAAACTGTGAAGTCAAAATGTAGAAACAGAATACAGAAATAAAATGGTAAGGATCCACACAAGTGCTACATCAGCAATGGAAAGTTAAAACCATTCTACTTGGCTGATATGTAGGGAATCAGAATAGGGATGGAAATAAAGCCAAGGGGTCAACTTAGCCTACCCTCTTGAAAATAAAATAAGAAAAGCACGTGTCAAAATTCAAAGACTGCAAAGGAATCCATTTAGTATAATTTTAGCATAATAATAACAACTCAGATTCATGTAACATTTTACAGTTGACAAAGTTCCTTCCTCACAGTATTTCTGTGAAGTAGGTAATATATACTAATAGCCATTTTGCAGATCTGGAAACTGAGGATTAGAGAGGTTAAATAACTTGTCCAGGGTCACACAGCTAGTCAGTTTTAGACCTGGAAATTGAGGTGCAGAGCTTAAACTCAGTTTTCTTTGAGTTACAGCACACTGCTTCATTTGTGCTGAGGCAGCTTCTGAAAAGCTTTGATTATATAAGTGAGGTTACATTACCAGAAAACAATTTAAAAAATCTACAGACCTCTAAATGAATAGGATTGATATCTTCATTATACACATTTTGAATAACTTGATGGTGCATTTCTATCAATGACTTTTTATGATATGCCCAGCTAACAAAACTTTCTAAGTTTATGGAAAGGCATAAACTGTTTTGTAAACCTAAGCTATTTTTATATATCAAGACACACAAAGTGACTAAATTAACTCTCATAAATTAAGCATTTATGAGGACACACACTAACTCTTTATGGCTTCAAGGGCATCACTCAGGAAATGGAAATTAAAACTCAATTGAGCCCTCACTAATGATCTGGAGGAGGTCATGTGCCTATCTGTAAGTCCAATATATACCCAGTGAACAATTTTATCCTCTCACACAACCCTGGGCAATGTATGAAAATAATAAGATAAGGAGCAATCATTCAGAAATAGAAAATAAATAAAAGAAATCTGAGTTAAATGATGAAAATAATTACAGATCAAATCTACGACCATGTGATTTGTGTCATTATTGATCAATGAGCACTTATGATATGCCGCCACTATATCAGTCCTGGTGCCATAAATGTGTTTACTCATTCCTGATCAAAAGAGAGGCTTGAACTTCATTAAAACTCACCTCCATTGTGAAACCTATCACTTTGAAGCATTGCTCAATTAATCCAAATTGAGACCTATAGAAACTGTTATTCAACAAGTCCTGTTGTATTCTGAGATGTTCATTTTGGAGGTACCTGAAAAGATGTATGAAGGAAAGGTTATGACTAAAAGTCACTGGAAAACAAAATTATTTCATGTCCCAAAGAGCAGTTCTCTATGTTACCTGGGAGGTTTATTTTCAGGCAATTTGTAGTGGGCCAATTTTTTCTTTTCAGCCAAACCCGCATAGATGTAATAAAAAATATGGAAATTTTTCTCTCCACTGAAACAAGAAAAAAAAGTTAGTGAAATGGTAAGTAAGGTTAGTTACTACTTGCTAAACTTGTTTCATCAAATTTGTATTAAAATGTCAGTGCCAACCTTCTCCCATGGATCTTGGTAGTAGCGGTACACTAGACTTACTATTTAGAAAAAAAAAGTGCCTTTTTAGAACAACCTTAAGAAAAATAAACAAAAGTATCAATGAAATCGCACTTAAAAGTGTAAACTCGTTATTTGGATAAAAGGGAAAATACATGTGCGCTTTAACAAAATAACAATCTTTTTACTCTGTGCTCACTTCTGATCTCTTTTTTATCTGTCTTCTACTTATAAGATTTGTGTTATTTCTTGTTGCCTCTGGGATAAAATATAAACTCCTCACCTTAGCACTAAAAATCTCCCCCTCTGTCCCTTCCTCCTTCCTTCCTTCCTCCTTCCTTCCTTCCTTCCTTCCTTCCTTCCTTCCTTCCTTCCTTCCTTCCTTCCTTCCTTCCTTCCTTCCTTCTTTTCCTCCCTCCTTTCATTTTTCCTTCCTTCTTTCCTTTTCCTCTTCCTTCTTTGTTATTTTGTTCCTTTTTTGCATCATTGGCATTTCTCAATAATCCTTCCCCCCACCCCTGTAATAAAAACAAATATAACAATCCCCTGTAATAAACAAATCAGCAAGCAAAACAAACACATTTGCTATGTCTGAAAATGTATGTCTCCTTCTGAACCCACAGTCTAGCATGTCTCTAATAAGAAGGAAAGACACATTTTACTCGTGGTTCTTTGTAGCCATAGTTGGACACCTCAGCTTTCCTTTTCAGTAATATTTCACATGGCTTCCCTTTAGCCAAACTAGCCAATCTGCTGATCCCCAAACTTTGCATTCCATTGCTTCTGTACCACGCACTGGGGATGCACTTTCACCTCACTGCCACTTCTTAGCTTTCTTTAAGGCTCACCTCAGAAGCCATCTCTCATAGGAGCCTTTCCTAGTTACTTGTTAGCACTCTTTCCCCTCAGATGAACTTATATTTATTTATTTGCATTGATCCTACATTGCCCCTAGTATAACATCAGATACTTGAGGGTAAGGACTTTGTCATTTTATTTTTGTATTCTCAGTACATAACACAATGCATTGCATATAGTAGGTTCTTAATAAATGCTTTGTCGAATTGAACCGAATGTGTGAACTGCTTCTGCTTTTTTTTTTTTGGTCTTACTTCCTACTTAGTGTTCTTATATGTCTTTGTATTAAGCAATTACATTTTGACAGTGAAATAATGTTACATTACTATAATATACCACACTTTATTCAATCATTCCAAGAACCTTGGATATATAGGTGGTTTTCTAGTTCTTCACTATTACACATAAGAGCATCATGTGTATTTTTGATAGGTGATCTTAAAAAAAAACTTTTTCCTTTCTTATATCCTTAGGATATGGTCGCAAGTAGAAGGATTACTAGTCTAAAAGTCAGATTAATCTAGTAACACATTGCATACTACATACTTCTTTCAAAAAATCAGTCTAAGAATTTTGTTTTCCATTGACTTGTAGTTGTAACCTTTCATTTATACTTTTTAGGAAGTTCCAAAATGAGTGTCTCAAAATGCAGCAGGGCATGTTGAACAATAGTTTCTCTAATAGTTTCTATTATACCAAAGGAGTAGTATTATGCCTGTTTTGCCATAGATTTTCTGACTTTTTTTTTGTGAATGGACAGTATGACATTTTATTTTATACAATTAAAGGTGAAATGCAGTTAACTCATTTTCTTCACTCTACTGTCTAACATGTGAATAGGAGATTTTGATGTTAACTGACTTGCTCTCTCCAAAATGATTGCAATTCTTAGAGGAAATATTGATTTTATATCATTTTTAAGATCATGAACTCAATAATAATTAACAAACAAGTAAATTTCCATATACAAAGGACAGAAAAAGAGGGGTGTATGTGAAACTATGAATCTACCACATAAAGGTTTTTTTTAAATGTACACTAACTGTAATATGGATTTGTATCTCCTTCTGAACTTCCTTCTATTCTATTCTATGTATTTTAAAAAGTGGCTTTTGATTACATTAAATTAATAAGGGTTTGCAGAAACAAAACCAATGTAGCCAAAATTAGGAAGAAAGCAGAATTCGGAAGAAAATCTTTGATAAAGACCTCTTTCCTACCAATATATAGGTAACTGAACCAAATTTATAAGAGTAAAAGCCATTCTCCAATACATAATTGGTCAAAGAACATTAGCAAGTATTTTTCAGAAGAAGAAATCGAGGCTATCAATAATTATATGAGAAATGCTGTAAGTCACTAGTAATTAGAGAAATAAAAATGAAAACAACTGAGGTACCTCCTTATACACATCAGATTGGCTAAGATGACAGAAAAGGAATGACAAATGTTTGAAGGGATATGGGAAAATATGTACACTAATGCACTGTTTGTGGATCTGTGAATTAGTACAACTTTCCTGGAGAACAACTTGGGACCATGCCCAAACTGTGCATATCTTCTTACTAAGCAATACCTCTACTAGGTCTATAACCCAGAATGATCAAAGAAAAAGGGAAAGGGCCCATATATACAAACAAACATATCTATAGTAACTCTTTTTGTTTGGACAAATAATTAGAAACAGAGGAGATACCCACCAATTGGGGAATGGCTATACAAGTTAAGGAATATTATTGTGATGGAATACTATTATGCTATTAGAAATGACAAGCAGGATGGTTTCAGAAAAACCTGAGACTTATATGAACCGACACAAAGTGAAGTGAGCAGAACCAGGAGAACAACATATCTAGTAAAAGCAAAAATATAATTATGACCAAGTGTGGAAGACTTAGAAATTCTGATCAATACAATGAAACATAACAGTTCCAAAGAACTCATGATGAAAAATGCTATCCACCTTCAGACAGAGAACTGATGGGTTCTGAGTGCAAATTGAAGAATATTTTTTCTTCTTTATTTATTTTGCGCAACATGGCTAACATGGAAATATGTTTTGCATCACTTCATATGTTTAATAGGTACCATATTTCTTGCCTTCTCAGTGGCTGGTGGAGGGCGTAGAGGGAGGAAGAGAATTTGGAACTGAAAATAAAAAACAAAAAAGTAACATTGATTCTTTTTTATTTTTCTTCTTTTATCATAATCACTACCTCCATTCAAACAGCAGCACCCCCTCCTGAAATAAAATCCCATCCTTGTAAGAAATAAGTATATTCCAGCAAAACAAATTTGTTGTATTGGTCCTGCCGGAAAATGCATGTACAGTTTTTACCTGCAGTTCACTACCTCTCCACTAAGAAGTGAGAAGCATTCTTTATCATCATTCTTCTGGAATCATACATGATTACTGAATTAATCAGAGTTCTTAAGTCTTTCAATGCTGTTTTCCTTTATAATTTTATGGTCAATGTATACATTTTTCCCTAGTTCTATTCATTTCACTCTCCACCAGGCATATAAGTCTTCCCAGGTTTCTCAAAATTGCCTCTTTAATTAATTCTTTGGACTTCCAGTGCCAAGATAGTGGAGTAAGAACCCTCTGAATCCCTCCAAAATTCCCCTCCAAACAACTAGAAAACTGCCTCAGAATTGACTTAGGTGTAGGGAAGCAGCTTATCAGCTCAACAAGAAAGGCCTGTCTCACTGGAGTGGGAGGAGAGCATGGTCCAAGAGCAGCAGCAGCAGCCAGCCTCATAGAAGGGGGCTTTCAGGAAGGCTCGAAGCCTGGGACAATCCACCACTGAGGAGCCACCCTCTTGCAACCCAGCAGACCCCTCAGCAAGTGAATAGTCTGTGCACGGCAGCAAGGCCCCATCACAGTGACCCCCACTTCCAGCACAAGCCACCAGCCAGGCCTTGACCCCATTGCTGACCAGTAGAGAAGCTGCATCCTGAGAGTGGTCAACAGCAATACCCTACCCCTGGGGCCTACCACCAGAGAGGCCCTTTTTCCATAGTAATCCAGCAGTGGGGCCCCACCCCTGCAGCAGGTGAGCAGCTAAATCCCACACCCAGGGAGGCCAACAGAGAAGTCCCACTCCCCAGTCCAAGCCAGAGGGATGCCTACCCTCCAGAGAAAGCAAGCAGCTAAGCCATGAAGTCCATTGAAAGCCAGCAGTAAGATCCAGAGCCCCAGCACAAAAAGCTTGGGACGGTACAGGATCAGAGTCCAACTGTCACATAAAAACACCAAGTCACAAAAAAGGCAGAAAAATGAGCAAAAATACCCAAACCCAAAAAAGAGTTTGACTAAAGGAAGTTACTATAGTGATAGAGAGGATCAAGGTATAAACTTAGAAGAAGATAATAATGTCAAAATGGCTACATATGAAGCCTCAAAGAAAAATGTAATTTGGTCTCAGGCCCATAAAGAATTCCTAGAAAACATTTAAAAGGATTTTAAAAAGCAAATTAGAGATGTAAAAGAAAAATTGGGAAAATAAAGGGGAGTAATGCAAGAGAATCATGAATAAAGAATCAATAGCATGGGAAAAGATATACAAAAATTTACTGAGAAAAATAACTCCTCAAAAAATAAAATTGGCTAAATGGAAAAAGAAGTACATAATCTCACTGAAGAAAACAATTCCTTAACAATTAGAATTGAACAAGTGGAGACTAATGACTCTATGAAACATTAAGATATGATAAAACAAAATAAAAAAAGTAAAAGAAAAGAAGAAAATGTGAAATTTCTCATTGGAAAAATAACTGACCTAAAAAATAGATCCAGGAGAGATCATATAAGAATTACTGGACTACTTGAAAACCATGATTAAAAAAAAAAAGCCTGGACATCTTTCAAAGAAAACTACAACAATCACTGCCTGAAAGAGATCCCAAAATGAAAACTCCCAGAAACATCATAGCCAAATTCCACAGCTAACAGATCAAGAAAAAAGTATTATACACAGTCAAAAAGAAACAATTTTGATATCATGGAGCTACAGTCAGGATTATACAGAATTCGGCAGCTTCCACATTAAAGAACCAGAGGCCTTGGAATACGATATACTGGAAGCATAAGAGTTAGGATTACAACCAAGAATCACCTACTCAGCAAAAATGAATATAATCCTTCAGGGGAAAAAAGGATATTCAATGAAACAGAGGACTTTCAAGCATTCTTAATGAAAAGACCAGAGATGAATGAATAATATAAGACTCAAAGAAAGCATTAAAAGGTAAAAAAGAAGCAAGAGATAGAAATATAAGAAATTCAATAAAGTTAAACTGTTTATATTTCTATAGGGCAAGATAATATTTATGACTCTTAAGAACTTTATTACTACTATAAGAGCAATTAGAAGTAATATATTTAGACAGAGGGCGTGGATATAAAGTGAGTTTGGCAGGATGATACTCCCAAAAACAAAACAAAACAAAGGAATGAGTGAAAATTGCACTAAAAGACGGACAGAGGAAGGAGGGCAGAGATTGAATGAGGGTAAATTATCTCACATAAAAGAGGCATGAAAGAGCTATTATAATGGAGGGGAAAATGGGGGTTTGAGGTGGTGAGTAAAGCTTAAACCTTACTCTCATCAAAACTAGCTTAAAGAGGGAATAACATACTCAGTTGGATATAAAAATCTTACCCTATAAGGAAGTAAAAGGGATCGAATAATAGAACGGGGAGAAAGAATTGATAAAAGGGAGGGTATACTGGGGAACGCAGTGATCAGAAGTAAAACACTTATGAGGGAAAGGGTGGGGAATAAGAGAGAAAGGGGGATAAACAAGTGAAAATAGCATTGAGGAAAATACACAGTTAGTTATCACAATTATCACAGCTATAAATGTGAATGGGATGAACTCTCCTATAAAATGGAGTAGGAGAGCAGAATGGATTAATAGGTGAAGAAGGAATTCTACCAAATTCCTTTTACAACACAAATGTTTGCTAATAACCAAACGAGGAAGAACCAAAAGAAAGAAAGAAAATTAGAGACCAATTTCCCCAGTGAATATTGATGCAAATTTCTAAATAAAATGCTAGCAAAGAGATTACAGCAGTATACCATCAAGATCATGCACGATGACTAGGTGGGATTTATACCAGGGATGCAGGGTTGGTTCAATGTCAGGAAAACTATCAACATACTTGACCATATCAATAACAAAATGAATGGAAACTATATTTATCTCAATAGATGCTGAAAAAGCTTTTAACAAAATACAGTACTCATTCCTATTAAAAACAATGGAGAGTATAGGAATAAGAGGAATGCGCCTTAAAATGATAAGCAGTATCTATCTAAAACCATCAGCGAGTATCTGTAATGGATAAGTTAGAAGCATTCTCAGTACAATCAGGGCGAAGCCAGGATGCCCATTATCACCTCTATTATTTAATATTGTGCTAGAAATGTTATCTATGGCAATAAGAGAAGAAAAAGAAATTAAAGGAATTACATAGGCAATGAGGAAATAAAACTATCATTTTTTTTGCAAATGATATGATGTTAGGTTTAGGAAATTCTAGAGAATCAACTAAAAAAAACCTACTTGAGCGGGGCAGAGCCAAGATGGTGGAGTGAAAGCAGCAACTTGCTTGAGCTTTCCCCCAACCCCCTCCAAATACCTATCAAAATGGCTCTAAACAAATTCTAAGGCAGCTTAACCCACAAAAAGACAGAGTGAAACAAATTTCCAGCCCAAGACAACCTGGATGATTGATCAGAAAGGCAAATCTTGGTGGGCTGGGAGTGGAGCACAGCATAGCGTGGACACACAGGCCACAGCAAACCTGGAGCAGGCCTCAGAGGACTGAATCACGGGCAGCTGTGCCGGTTTCCAGACTCCTCAATCCACGAATGCCAAAGAAAACTTAGAAGGTCAGTGGGAAAAGTCTGTTTCTGCAGTGCTGAGAGAGGAAGGCGGGGTCTCAGCTCCATTCCCCAAGAGCGTGGCCCTGCGGTGGGCAGCTGCTTCCCGAGCTTCCAGCCCACAGACTGAGGGGGAATCCAGTGGCTGATCAGAGGGGGATTGCAGGGATCTCTCTGCTGATGCTGAGGCAGGAATTTCTTGCTTTGCCCGTGCTTGGATCTGGGTCACAGTTCTGGATGGGGGTCCTGGGGTGAGGAGGAGTGCTGGCACAGTGGAGCTTGTAGTGGCTGTGGACAGGAAACCTTCCTCACAGTTCCAGGGCAGAAAGGAGTGCTTGTGGTCACTAATAGACCACAGCACAGGCCAGGAAAGGAGTAAACACCTCGCCCCTTATCATACCACCTTGCAAGAACTGAAAATTTATGGATCCCTACAAGTATCTCTGAAAACAGCTATATAAACCCCTGAAGCTTGGGACAGTACATTCTCCACACTGGAAGCAGACTCTTACCTTAACAAAGAGTTTAAAACTCAAGTAATTGGGCCGGGATCATGAGCAAGCAGTGCAAAAAGAGTCAGACTATATTATCTTACTTTGGTGACAAAGAAGATCAAAATATACAACCAGAAGAAGACAACAAAGTCAAAGCTCCTACATCCAAAGCTTCCAAGAATAAAATGAATCAGTCCCAGGCCTTGGAAGAGCTCAAAAGGGATTTTGAGAAGCAAGTAAGAGAAGTAGAGGAAAAACTGGGAAGAGAAATGAGAGTGATGCAAGAAAATCATGAAAAACAAGTCAACAGCTTGCTAAAGGAGACCCGAAAAAATACTGAAGAAAAAACACCTTAAAAAATAGCCTAACCCAAATGGCAAAAGAGGTCCAAAAAGCCAATGAGGAGAAGAATGCCCTAAAAAGAAAAATTGGCCAAATGGAAAAGGAAGTCCAAAAGATTACTGAAGAAAATACTTCCAATTAGAATAGAGCAATTGGAGGCTAGTGCCTTTATGAGAAATCAAGACACTGTAAAACAAATCCAAAAGAATGAAAAATAGAAAAATGTGAAATATCTCATTGGAAAAACAACTGACCTGGAAAATAGATCCAGGAGAGAGAATTTAAAAATTATTGGACTATCTGAAAGCCATGATCAAAAAAAGAGCCTAGACATTATCTTTCAAGAAATTATGAAACAAAACTGCACTGATATAGTAGAAACAGAGGGCAAAATAGAAATGGAAATAATCCACCAATCTCCTCCTAAAAGAGATCCCCAAAGGAAAACTCCTAGGAATGTTGTAGCCAAATTCCAGAGTTCCCAGGTCAAGGAGAAAATATTACAAGCTGCCAGAAAGAAACAATTCAAGTACTGTGGAAACACAATCAGGATAACACGAGATTTAGCATTAAAGGACCGCAGGGCATGGAATATAATATTCTGGAGGGCAAAGGAGATAGGATTACAACCAAGAATCACCTACCCAGCAAAACTGAGTATGATCCTTCAGGGGAAAAAAATGGTCATTCAGTGAACTAGAGGACTTTCAAGCCTTCTTGATGAAAAGACCAGAGCTGAATAGAAAGTTTGACTTTCAAATACAAGACTCAAGTGGAACATGAAGAGGTAAACAGGAAAGAGAAATCATAAGAGACTTATTAAGGTTGAACTGTTTACATTCCTGCATGGAAAGATGATATTTATAACTCACGAGACCTTTGTCAGTATTAAGGTAGTTTTGGGGAAAAAAATTATATGTATGTATAGGTAGATAGATAGATAGATAGATAGATAGATAGACAGAAGGCACAGGGTGAGTTGAAGATTAAGGGGTCATATCCGGAGAATAAAATTAAGGGGTGAGAGAGGATTATGTTTGGAGAAGAAGGAAGGGAGGGGTAGAATGGGGTAAATTATCTCACAAAAACAAAAAGAGAAAAGAAAATGCTCTTACAGTGGAGGGGAAATGGGGAAAGGTGAGAGGGAATGAGTGAATCTTATTCTCATAGGATTTGGCTTAAGGAGGGAATAACATACACATTCAATTGGGTAAGGAAATCTGTCTTACCCTATGGAAAATAGGGGGAGAAGGGGACAAGAGAGCAGGGGGATGATAGAGAGGAGGGCAGATTGGGAAAGGGGGTAATCAGAAGCAAATACTTCTGAAGAGGGACAGGGTCAAAAGAAAGAGTAGAATAAATGGGAGGGCAGGATAGGATTAAGGGAAATAGAGTTAGTTTTTCACAACATGTCTTCTATGAAAGTGTTTTGCATAACTGCACATGTATAACCTATATTGAGTTGCTTGCCTTTTCAATGAGGGTGGGTGGGGAGGGAGGAAGGGAGAAGATTTGAAACTTAAAGTCTTAAAAACATATGTTTAAAAAAATGTTTTCACATGCTACTGGGAAATAAGAAATACAGGAAATGGGGTACAGAAGTCTGTCCTGCCCTACAGGAAAATAGAAGGGGAAGGGGATAAGGGAAGGGGGGAAGAGATAGAAGAGAGGACAGATTAGGGGAAGGGATATTCAGAATGCATGCCAGCTTGGGGTGGGGGGAGGGGTGAGATGGGGTGAGAATTTGGAACTCAAAATCTTATGGAAGTAAATATTGAAAACTGAAAATAAATTTATATAAAAAAATGAAAAAATAAAAAAACTACTTGAAATTGTTAACAACTTTAGTAAAGTTGCAGGATACAAAATAAATTCACATAAATCATCAGTATTTCTATATATTACCAACAAAGTCTAGCATCAAGTGATAGAAAGAGAAATTCCATTTAAAATAACTGTAGATAATATGAAATACCTGGGAGTCTGCCTGCCAAGACAGGAACTATATGAACACAACTACAAAACTGTTTTCACAAAAATAAAGTCATATCTAAACATAATTAGAAAAATATGAATTGCTCATGGGTAGGCTGAGCCAATATAATAAAAATGGCAATTCTACCCAAATTAATCTATTTATTCAGTGCAATACAAATTAAACTATCAAAAAGTATTTTGTAGAGCTAGAAAAAATATTAACAAAATTCATTTGGAAGAACAAAAGTTCAAGGATATCAAGGGAATCAAAAAAAAAATGCAAAAGAAGGTGGTTTAGCCATACCAGATCTCAAACTGTATTATAAGGCAGTAATTATCAAAACAATCTGGTACTGGCTAAGAAATAGATCAGTGGAATAGATTAGGTACTAATTACATTATACTAATTACAGTAAATTATAGTAAATGACTATAGTAATCTAGTATATGATAAACCCAAAGAGCCAAGCTTTTGGAACAAAAACTCACTATTTGACAAAAACTGCTGGGAAAACTGTAAAACACTATGGGAAAAACTTGACATAGACCAACATTTCACACTGTATCCCAAGATTAGGTCAAAATGGGTATATGATTTACACATAAAGGGTGATACCATGAGCAAATTAAGAGAGCATGGAATAGTTTATCTGTGAAATTTATGAAAAAGGCAAAAATTTAGGACCAAAGAAGATATCGAGAACGTTATAAAATGTAAAATAGATGATTCTGATTTTATAAAATTAAAGTTTTTGCACAAACAAAACCAATACAACCAAAATTATAAGGAAAGCAGAAAACTGAGAAATTTTTTTGCAATAAATATCTCTGTTAAAGGCCTTATTATAAATATATAGAGAACTGAGTCAAATTTATAAAAATACAAGTCATTCCCTAATTGATAAATGATCAAAAGATGTGAACAGGCAGTTTTCAAAGAAATCAAAGCTATCTATAGTCATATGAAAAAATGCTCTTAATTACTATTGATCAGAGAAATGAAAATTAAAATATCTCTGAGGTATTACCTCATACCTATCAGAGTGGCTAATATGTCATAAAAGGAAAATATTGGATGTTGGGGGGGTGTAGAAAAACAGGGACACTAAGGCACTGTTGGTTGATGAGTGAACTGATCCAACCACTCTGGAGAGCAATTTGGAACTATGCCCAAAGGACTATAAAACTGGACATACCCTTTGATCCAGCAATACCACTGCCACATCTGTATCCCAAGGACATCCAAAAAAAAAAAAAAGGGAAAAGGACATATTTGTACAAAAATATTTATAGCAGTTCTTATTTGTGGTAGCTAAGAATTGGAAATCAAAGGGATGTTCATCAATTGGGGAATGGCTAAATAAACTGTGGTATATGATTGTAATGGAATATTATTGTGCTATAAGAAATGACAAGTAGGATGTTTTCAGAAAAACCTGGAAACACTTACATGAACTGATGCAAAGTGAAATGAACAGTACCAAGAGAATGTTGTATACGGTAACAGCAAAATTATTTGACGAAGAACTGTGAGTGACTTAGGTATTCTCAGCAACACGGTGACCTAAGACAATCCCAAAGGACTAATGATGAAGCATACTATCCGCCTCCAGAGAAAGAATTGATATTGACTGAATACAGATTGAAGCATGCTATTTTCACTTTCTTTCATTTTTTAATTTAAGTCTTATACAAAATGACTACCATGAAAATATTTTGCATGATTGCATATGTATAACCTATATGTGATTGCTTATAATCTGAGGGAGGGGAGAGGGAAAGGAGGGAGGAAGGGATAGAATTTAGAACTCAAAACTTTAAATAAAAATCTTTTAAAAATTGGAAAAAATTAATTCTTATGGCACAACAATACTCTAATCCATTTAGGTGACCATAATTTGTTTCAGTAATTCCCTGATTTATGGACATCCACTTTGTTTTCAGTCCTTTGCTATAAGAAAAAGGGCTGCTATAAATATTTTTGTATATATGGCTTCCTTTCCCTCTGTCCTTGATTTTTTTTTGTGGTAAAATTCTAATAGTGACATCATTAAGTCAAAGGATATGTACAATTAATGACCTTTTAAGTATAATTCCAAGTTGCTTCAAGAATGTTTAGGTCAATTTGTAGCTCCAGCAACAGTTACCACAGTGTACTTATTCTTTCATAGCCCCTCCAACAATTGTTATTTTCCTTTTTTGTCATCTTTGTCAATATGATGAGTATAGGATAGAACCTCAAATTTGTGTTTTTAACATGTATTTGTTTTATTATTAGAACACTTTTCATATGCCTGTAAATAGCTTGTCTTTCTTCTTTTGAGAATTGTCTTTCTGAGAGCTACTTAGTGCAGTGGGTAGAACTTTTAACTTGGGATCAGGAGGTTCTGCATTCAAGTCCTGCCTCAGATGTTTTCTGGCTGTGTGACCCTGGGCAGGCAATATAACCTCTGTCTACCTCAGTTTCCTTATCTGTAAAATGAGGATAACATATAACTCCCAGGGTAACTGTGAGAATAAAAGGACATAACACATTTTTAGTCTTTGTAAACTTTTAGTTACTAAATAATATTATAGTTATTTATTACTATTAACATTAAATATGTTTATATCCATTGACCATATATCCATCATTGAGACATTTTGAACTTTTTCATGTATATAGTGAAAGGCATGGGTCTAAAACAAATTTTTCTATATTAGAATCGAATTTCCCAATTTTTTTTTCTGGAATAATGCTTGATTTATATTTCCCCATTTCTTGGGTCACCCTTATTTATAAAGAAGTATTACTGTCTCAATTTGATAGGTGAAGACACTTTAGTTCTGAAAAGTTAAATGATGGGTCAAAACTACCGGTCTCCTGATTAAGTCCAGCACTCCAAATCACAGAATTTCAGAATTGGAAGAAATCTCCAAGGCCACCTAGTAGTATCCATATCTGGACAAGAATCTCAGCCATAATATATTTGATAAATAGAAAGAGTATGCATAAACCTGCTTCCTTCTAGTCATTATGAAAAATCCATTACTAAGATACTACAACATAACCAAGTATCTGTAAGACCCTGTTTACCTTAGAGTAATATGAATATGATGTTAACATTTGACCATAGAGTAGTATAAAACAGGTAGAACACACAGTAGCATATAATAGAGAGTAGTAAATATAGAGTATTAACATTCTAAAAGTAGACATGGATACCATCCACATTTCCCAATGAGATTAAATACAGGAAGAAAGGTCCATATATATGAAAGCATCCATAGCAATACTTTCTGTGTTAGTAAAGAAATGGAAACAAATAAGTGCCCACAAACTTGGGAAGTGGCTAATCAAATGGCAATACGTGAATGTAATGGAATATTACTGTACAATAAGAAACTATGAATTTGAAGAATTCAAAGAAATTAGAATAATGCAGATTGAAGGAGGCAGAACCAAGAAGACAATATACACAATTACAACAATAATGTAAATCAAAAGAATTTTAAAAATGAAACAGTTGTGTGATTTTTAATGACTGAGCAGCCCTAGAGAAGAGTTGTGAGAAGAGACTATTGGTATAGAATATTGCACAAACTGGCAGATATGATTAATGTGTGAGAAGAAGAAGAAGAAGAAGAAGAAGAAGAAGAAGAAGAAGAAGAAGAAGAAGAAGAAGAAGAAGAAGAAGAAGAAGAAGAAGGATGAGGAGGAGGAGGAGGAGAAGGAGAAAGAGAAAGAGGAGAAGGAGAAAGAAAAGGAGGAGAAGGAGAAAGAGAAGGAGGAGAAGAAGATGATGAGGAAGAAAAGGCAAAAGAAAGAAATGAAAGAGAGGAGAGAAAGGAAAGAAAGAAACTAAGAAAGAAAAAAAAATGTATGGACATGAATTGGGCCCAGAATTGAATGGAAGAGCAAACTAGACTGACTTAATAAGATGTAAATTTTCCCCCACCTATATTTATTTCCTCCCTGAAATCCTTCCATGAACCCCAGACTAAGAGCCTCTGTACTAAAAGAATAAGAGGAGGGTATCCATGGCTTGGGTTAGCTTCTTTCTGGAAGATTTATCTGAAGACATTGACAAGAGGAGCATGAGATAAGAAAGAGGTCATTTATTCATTCACCAAACAATTATGAAGCACTATACTTCAGGTACTGTGCCGGCAATACCAAGACAAACATAAAATGGCTCCTGCCCTTAAGGCAGCTAACATTCTGTTGGTGGGAATCCAAATATATACATACATACACACACACACAATGTAGGGATGAGGAAGGAGTATATTTGCATAGAGGACAGTCTGTTCAAAGCCATAGAGATGGAGGAGGGAATATCGTGTTCAGGGAATAGCAAGTAAACAACTTGGCTGGAACACAATGTGCATGAAGGCGAGTGATGGGTGATAGATAACCCTGAAAAACAGTTTGGAGACAGACAGTGAAGGAATTTCCCCATATAAGTGGTTTTCTTTGTAATTCTTTACAATTTATTCTATGTGTGTAAAAACATTATTCTGAGAAGGGAAACATAGACTTCAGACTGTCACATTGGTCCAAAACACCAAAAAAGGTTAATAATCGCTGCTCTAGAAGCAGTAGGGAGGCAATGAAGCTTCTGGAGCAGAGAACTGACACGGTCAGATCTGTGCTTTGAATCTATCAGTTCAGGGGTTCTAAGGAGGGTAGGTTGGAATGGGGGAGTCTAAAGGCAGGGAGACAAATTTGTAAGCTATCAGTGCAAGCTACATAGGTAGAGGGTATACCCACACTAATGAAATCATGATTCCACGAAAATATCAAGTACGCTGCTGTAAAGAACATTACATCATGAACCCTGGAATAACATATTTGATTACAGTTCCTCCAAACCTGTGGATGTTTTCTGTATACTTACACAGCTTGGTGGATAACTCTGGACTTTTCAAGTAAGTATTCTGAAATCTGAGCTCCAATCACAACGCCAGTGGAGGTGAAATTCATTTCTAAATATTTTCCAAAACGGCTCGAATTATCATTAATAATAGTGCAGGCATTGCCAAAAGCTTCCACCAGATTGTTCACCTGGAGAATCTTCTCTTGTAGAGTTCTGTTATTAGCCTAGATAAAAGAAAATATAACACAGAAAGAAAGTTTTAACAATACGGTATATACATATATACATATGTATGTATGTAAGTATGTACACACATACATTAAGTCCATTTCTATCTTTTTGATAAACAAATAATCTTTTATGTTATATACTACAGCCTGGCACCTATTCAACCTAAATATGTAGTTAGCTGCACAATGCATTCACAGTGAAATATGGTATATTAGGCGTATTGAGTCACTGGGATGTAATGGAAACAACACATGCATTTGGGGTCAGAATATTGTTGTTGAGTCCTTTCAGTCACATCTGACTCTTCATGACCCCATTTGAAGTTTTCTTGGCAAAGATATTGGAGTGTTCGTCATTTCCTTCTCTAGCTCATTTTACAGATGAGGAAACTGAGGCAAACAGTTAAGTGACTTGCCTAGAGTCACATAGCTAATAAGTACCTGAGGTTGGGTTTGAACTCAGGTCCTCCTAACTCCAGACTCAGCACTCTAGCCACTGTGCCACCTAGCTGACCATCAAGTATATGTTTAAATCTTGACCTCACAGAATTTCGGATTTGGAAGGGTCATCATTAGCCATGTAGTCACCCCACACCCCCAAAATAATCCCCACTAGCATGTAGTGTACCTGACAAGTGGAAACCCAGGATCCTTTATTCATATAACCCCCAGATAACTAGTTATATGATCTCAACAAAGGCATTTGACCTCTCCATTCTGCTTCTTCCTTGTATAATACTTGATCTGCTTACCTCTTAGAATGTTAAAAACAAAAAGCTGAAAGAGATGTCCAAGAAAATCTAGTGCCCAAACAATAACTCCTGTTATAGGTTAGCCCTTCCTTCCCCCAGGTAGTCATCTAGATTTTGCTTAAAGATCTCCAGTGATTGGAAACCATGACCTCCTTTGGCAGCTCTCTCTCATAATTCTCCACCTAACGATCTATCCTCTTGTACTGGTCAAGCTGACGGTGCAGTGGATAGATAGCTGACCTCAAAAAAAGGAAACATCTAGCCCAAAGTCTACCTCTGACATATCCTGACTGGGGGACTCTAGGAATGCCATATAACCTCCCAATGCTCCAAGAAACTCTTTCACCCAATAAATTTCAGAGAAGGAGCAGATCAGTTTTGGTAGAAATAGTATCTTTACCTGGCAGCTCCCTATACCAGTGAAATCACATGCTCAATCCCTACCTCTACAGTGTGTGTGTGTGTGTGTGTGTGTGTGTGTGTGTGTGTGTGTGTGAATTAGTTTACCTTTCCAAGAACAGTTAGCTGCTGAACTAAGAGATGGGCACTTTCAGTCTTTCCAGCCCCACTTTCTCCAGAAATGACAATACACTGTATGGTTTAAAAAAAAAAGAAAAAAAAAGAGAAGATAGAAGTTGAAGTCTATATGTTAAATGAATTTTAATCTAGTACACTGAGAAATAATAATAATAATAATAATAATAATAATAATAATAATAATAATAATAATAATAATGATAGCTGACATTTAAATAGTGCTTATTACATGCCAGGCACTGTGCTAAGCACTGTATAATTACTATCTGATTTGATCCTCACAACAACTCTGGAAGCTAGGTGCTATTATTATCCCTAGTTTACAGTTGAGGAAATTAAATTAAACAGAAGTTAAGTGACTTGCCCAGGGTCACAGAGCTAGTAAGTATCTGAGGCCACATTTGAACTCAGGACTTCCAGACTCCAGGACTGGTGCTCTATTCACCAAAACATATGGCATCAATGCAACTGATATGAGAAGAGTCTTACCTGATCTGAATTATATGTTACCATGGACTGATAGCCTAAGTCTGCCACTGCAAAGATGTGGGGAGGGTTGGCAGTTCGCTTTGCTCCAATGTAGAGTTTTGAATGCTAGAAGGAAAAGAAGACATGACAAATCAGAATGTACCTGTCACTTGTGAAGTGTTATTTTTTTAAAACTAGACCTCCTGAATTATTCACAAATATATCCTGAAATTTAAAAGCAAAATCCAAGGCTATCATATGTATAACAGGGGACAGGGGCTGGTCCTGTGATTTCATTAGCACATGATACACCCAGGTCTAGAGACTCCCTCTATCAATGCAACTTGACATCTTTTTGGCGATTTATGGCTTTACTGAGTTGCCTAGAATAAGGGTTAAGTGATTTGCCCAGGGAGCACACAACCAATGTGTGTCAGAGGTAGAACTTGGTCCTAGGTCTTCCTGTCTTTGAGGTTGACTCTACAGGATTGTAATATCTTGAGTAAAGATTTTAACAAATACTGATTTTTTTTTCAATGTGCTGATTGAAATGATCATAGGCAGTATTTCTAAAGGCAGCTTTGCATCGTGGGTAGAGCAAATATCTTTCCTGGAGCAAGGAAGCCTTGGATTAGAATCTTGCCTCTGATACATACTAACTGCTTGACCTTAAGTAAGTCCCCTAATCTCAGATCCAGGACATCATTTAAAACTTAAGCTATAGATAGTTTATGATCTGTATTGGTGGAGGGAGTTTTTACATTAGGAGTTTCCTTTATTGTACTAATAAAATCAAAGATTCGATCCCTCTATCCATTAAAAAAGAGTTAAAAAGTGCACTTGATCAAAATGAGAGAATACAAGTCATTTTCTTTCATACCTTTGTGGAATAAAGGTCCAAATTCTGAAATGGGTTAATTGCAATGAGTATATCTCCAACATAGATGTAGATCTGATCACGGGAATAGCATTTCTGAAGCTGCTCTGACACAGTCTTCTGTAAAGACAAAAGAAGGGTGTTTTTGCCTTTTCATCCCTTCTGATTGAATAAAATGAAAGAATTAAATAAATGAACCTCCTTCTATTTGGCTAATTCTGCTATCTAACAAGCACACTACCTTGAATCAGAGATAAGGACCAAAAAGGGAAAAATGGTACCTTACACGTATATACACTTGTGTCCAGAGGCATAATAGTGATGTGACGATAAGTGTCCTTCATAAGCACAGACATAGCCGAAGCTATTTGTCTTGATTTTTAAAAGCTGAGATGTGCCATGAAAGATGGTTGCTAAATGTCATTTTCCAAATGAAAGCGCTGATATTGAACCTATAGAGTATTATAGAGAAAAGGAATGGGAACAACTATAAAACTCCATTATCTGCCAAGAGGCAGAGGGAGATGGTATAAGGTCAAGAGGAAGAACAGAAAAGAGAAGGGAAGGTGGCTTTTAGAGGCATTTGGAACATGGTTTGGTTCCAATCACTTCATGTTATTATATGTGCCTATGGTCCAGTTCATCACTTAATTTAGAAATCCATGGGTAAAAACTTTTTAAAGAACCTTTTTATCCTTGACAAATCACATGAGTATATAAAATCAATATTAAGCAAGAGTTAGAGATCAGCATTTTATGAGAACTGATTTATTACATGAAGCAAAGTTGAAAAGCAAAAGGAGTTTTTTGTTTATTCATTGCAAAAGATTTAAGGTATGGATAGTGGCTAGAAGCAAAATGGCAAGAGCTGAAACAGTTGCAGAAATATGTATCATCTCTGTGCTCAATATAAGCCTATTGTTCTAACCTCCGTGGGCTAGTAGGTTAAATTCAAGGCCCAGTGGATTTCTCATATCCAATTAACAATAATGTATAGCTATTTACAGAGTCAAATTATGTGCACAGAATCGTTAAAGAATCCAGAAATGCTCCCAGACTAAACATAATGGAAATAATTTGTGGCAATGAAAACAGATAGTAATAGTAATACACTGTGACAAGCAAAAATTATCTTGGGCCTAGGCCATATTTTTGTTCCTCGAATGAGGTTCAAGGTAAAGGGATTGTTTTCCTGCTCTCACCTCCTATAGGTCCTATGTCCATCAACAAGATGATTGTGAAGCTCTTCTGGTCCTATTCAGGCTCCCTGATAGCAGCCAATCCTGACCCTAAGGGTCAGGAGTCAGGACAAGTAAAAGAGGGACAGAAAAGGTAAAAAGACAGGAAAGAAGACAGAAAGATTATTCTTTATTTTTTTCTTTCCTTATTTTCATCATCTTCAGTCCTTTACTATCCCTTAATATCTTCTGCTCATCAGAAGTTTGGATTTCACTCTTCAAGCCTACTATAGCAACCAAGGCCTAAGAAAGACTTATGTCAAATAAAGCCTAGGCATAGTGAACCAGGATTTACCTTTAGCCTTCTCGTGTCTTGAAGCTTAGGGATCTGAGCCTTCCTGGCAAAGGAAATTTACAGGTGGTACCTATATCTTCTGGTACTTTTCTTCTGTTATTTAAATACTTTTAGGAATCTTACTTATTTCATTGGAGTGGGTGCTCCCTACACATTTATTACACTTTCTTGTCAATGTGCTGATGAATGCCCCCAAATTTATCTAGACTGGCCCTCGAATGGACATAGAATTCATTGCCATGTCTGTATTGCCTAAGCTTGCCAACTTGACGAGCTCTACCAGAGTCCGACTTAAGAATCTAAGCTCATCTCCCTGTCACAGAGAGGCAGTTATAAGACAAAAAAAATAAAGATAATTGGCATTGAATTGTACTTTACAAAATTCCTAAACTATGTTATCACAATTGATCCTCACAAAAACCTTTTGAAGTAATACCTCCTAATAGTAAAAGTTCTTTGGCTCACCAAGACCCTGTGAGGTATTCCTATTTTACCCATGGCAAACTGAGGCTCAGAGAGGTAAAGTGATTCATTCAGGGTCTATAGTCAGTGTCGAAGTCAGAAATTCAAACCAAGCACTCCAAATTCAGTGACCTTTCTCCAACATCACACAATTCAGAGATCAATTTCTCATATACCATGCTTGAAATTTGCATCTGATAATAAAGACACATGTGGCTGGATTACATCTTATAAAATTCAGACTAATTTTTATTGGTACTTCTTTTCTGTATTTTAAAATCTAGTTATGTCAGAGCAGCTAGGTGGTGCAATGGATAGCGCACCAGCCCTGGAGTTAAGAGGACCTGAGTTCAAATCTGGCCTCAGACACATAACACTTACTAGCTGTGTGATCCCGGGCAAGTCACTTAACCCCATTGCCTAGCCAAAAATTAAAAATAAATCTAGTTATGTTATTTACAAGCAAAAAAGAAAAGATTGGGTTGGCTTTCAGGGCCATCCATGAAAAGATTCAAATGCTGTAAAACATACACAAGGAAGAAAAAACCCTTAACATTTAGTGACCTCTAATATATGTAATTCTCATTTATTACTGCTGTAAATTTCCTAGAATTTCTGACTTCAAAACAAGAAAAATTTTAATTTTATGATCAGGTCCTTCATGATTCAATTGAACAATGATGGTATATTTAAAAACTGTCACTCTAAATGACAAATCACATGATTTAAAAGCCAGGCCTAATTTCTTTTTTTTTTTGGTTATTGTTATTTTAGGCAATGGGGTTAAGTGACTTGCCCAGGTCACACAGCTAGTAAGTGTTATGTGTCTGAGGCCAGATTTGAACTCAGGTCCTCCTGAATCCAGGGTCGGTGCTCTATCCACTGCGCCAGCTAGCTGCCCCACAGGCCTAATTTCTTGAGTGTTCACTTGTTAAAAATCATATAGTGTTAGTTTAATTCTTTGCCTTTTTCAAAAAACAAAGGTGAAATCTGGAGTCAGCTTTGCTGATATGTTATTGACCAGTGAAATAAATTGGTGAAATACTCCACTTAATTTTCATTTTGCTTAGCCCAATAATAGGAAGCTGGCCAGTCTAAACTTTCTCTTTTGTAATTTAAAACTGTAAAATGACGAAATGTACTTCTCACAGTGCTAACCTTCACAGTTAGGGGCAGGTAGGTAGAGCATGGGCCTTGGAGTCAGGAGAAACTGAATTCATAGCTGGCCTCAGGCACCAGCTGTGTGAGCCTGGACGAGTCACAGCTCTGTTTGCCTCAGTTTCCTCATCTGTAAAAGGAGCTGGAGAAGGAAATGGCACACCACTCCAGTATCTTTGCCAAGAAAACCCCAAATGGAGACATGGAGAGTCAGACGTGTCTGAAATGACTTAACAACAAACCTTCACAGTGACTAAGGATATTACTGTAAGACCAAGGTTTAGCTTTTGTTTCTGCTAAACTCAGAAAATAAAATAGATCCTCAAATATTTGACATATTCTAAAAATACTTAAAATGCTGTTCTTTAAGTACCTAACATCACGTTAAGCACCTGCTATCCATCCATTCATCCATCTTTTCATCTCTTTCTTGTTCCCTCTCTTTTTTTCTCTATTTCATCAAGCATTCATTTTTTTCCTCCTTCTCAATTCCCCCCATCCAATGAAAGAAAAAAGAAATACAGAAAGAATTACATGATAAATATATAAGCATAGTCACGCAAAATAAATGACCATTGGTCGTCTCCAAAAACGTGCTTCTTATTTTGCATGTTACTTTATCATCTTTCTGTCCTGAGGTGGGAAGCATTTTCATGATCAGTCATCTGGAGTCATGGTTGATCATTAAATTGATCACAGTTATTAAGATTTCCTGAACTGTTTTTTTTTTGCTATACTTAGGTTAAAGTATAAATTATTCCTCTAGTTGTGCTTGTTTAAGTTTACTTCAGTTCAAACAAATCTTTCCGTGTTTCTTTGAAATGGCCTTCTCCCACCTCTTTCCAACAGAACTGTAGTATTCCACTGCATTAATATATTGCATTTCTAACTGTAAGCACATGATATAAAATGCAAGTTGAGGATAAAATGTAATTTTAAGGAAGTACTCTCCTCTTACTCATGTTTGAAAATCATAAAGCCATCATTTTCGCATGAATATGACATTGGATCTTGGTTTGTATCCCATAGTCCTTCCCATACTGAATTTTATTTACTGATTAAAGGTATATGCATTTAATAAGGCCTATTGATGGTTTTTTTTTTTGGTGGTGATATTGTAGGCCAAAGGGTTTTATCTCTTTTCCTTCAGTGCACAAAAAGGGTTTAGGGACTGAATCTGTGATTTCATTGATTCAGAGAACAGATGAGGAAACATCTACCAATGCAGGACTGCACTTTCTCTGAAACGTAGTCTTAAAGAGCTGCAGAGAGTGCCAGGAGGTTAAATGACTTGTCCAGAGTCACCTAAACTTGTTATGTGGCACAGTTAAAACCTGAACCCAGACCTCCCTGGCTTTGAGGCCAGCTCTCTATCAGCAGGTTGTCTCTCATATTCACAATGATCAAACTAAATATGAATCATTTCATCTTGGAACCCTCACATGTCTAACTGATCAGTTTGTCACTTGTTTCTATTTAAACATGCAATATTTAATGTCATTATGCTGGAAGCATACCTAGTGCCAACTGCTCCCTGCCCTCTTTAGGGAGTGATATACATTATCTGAAATATTTCGTCTAAGGGATTTTAAAATGTTGTCACTAAGTTACGTTGAAGAAGCCTTCCTTGATTTCAAGATGTGTGATGCTTGCAAATGAAGTCATTTTTAAAAGAACTGTAGTTTTTTTTTTAAATAAAGCTTTAAAAAATAAAGCTTGAATGAATCAAATGCTGGTTTCTGTTTACAGAACATTAAAGTTAACCTGGTTTATTTCTAAGCAAAATTAACTTGGACAGCTGTCAAAGGTATTCAGAGAGCTCCTGAATTAGGTAGGACAGAGGGTCTAAATTTTTGCTGAAGAGGGGCTATTATGAATTTTTCTGAAGTCTTATGATTACTTCTGGAGACATGAGAAGGTTGATGCTGAGACTGCAAGTTACCAGCCTTCTAACCACTTGCCCATGGAGTCAGGCTGTGTGGGAGCAGAATTTATTGCCTCTGCTGAGAATTCTTAGGGAACATGAGTTAGGGATTGAAGGATAGAGTAGAAGCTTGGTGGTGGCACACACTTTCTTCTCCCTGTGGGGAACTCCCCAAAGCCTGGAAGATGGTCGTGGCTGGAGGATCAAACTGACTTGAAAATCAACTAGGCTAAGAATTATAGAAGGGACCTCAGAGGTTATCCAATTCAGCCTATAATGAATAGAGATCTTTGCTCAATGTGTCTGACAAGTGACCATTTAGCCTCTATTTGAAAACCTCTAGGAATATGTAACATAGCACCTTCTGAACCCATCCCACTTTTGACTCTTTTCTAATCAGAAAAAAAGCTAAGAAGCTTTTCTAAAAGATTTAAGTTGAACTGGAATCTTTCATTATCCCTCTGGCACCAAGGAAATTCTTCCATGTGACAACCACAAGACAGTTAACACATGTACCTCTCTTCCCTCCACTCCACCTTAAGATTTCAAAGTCAACTGCTAGATCATCATTTATCACTTAGAGAAACCTGACATTTTTTAGGGGGAAAATATAAACATTATTGTAACCAGGGGTAAAGTTTGAGGGATTTTTATGTTGCTGGTACTTCATAGTGAAGGACTGGAAGAAGGCATGTAGCGTGCTTTATGGTGAGGCTGGACATTTAGGCTCCTCATACTTATATTTAATAGATTATGTCAATACTAAGTAGGAAGCTCAGGAATAGGTCATCAGATTATAAGAACCATGGAAAGGGGCTACCTCAAAGGCATGCTATTAATAAAATGCCATCTGGGTAACATGTCTAAATTGAATTTCTTACCTCATCCAAGACTTCAAGGGTAGCTAAATCATCTACATCCTTTGGAGAGGACACTGAAGCTTTACTGTAGTTACTTTTCTTGGTATGAATGCGCTCATGTCTACAAAACAAAACAAAAAACCCAAAATTTTCTGATCTAAGAAAGCATTATTGACACATCAGTAGTAGCAACTCATAGACATTCAGAATTGAACAACCTCCACGAAAGAGGCCTAGCAAAATCCATGGGTGCCACTTCGCTAGGCAAACTTTCCAATGTGGCAGTTCAAGAATAAACCAACCCTAGTTTATATCTACATAGGTCACCTCTAAATATGTCTTATTTAATTATAAATTGGTTAGCTTGGGTGATAAAAAATAAAAAATAATAAAAATAATAAAAAAGGATTTCCTTTCCTTTTTTGTAATAGAGTCCAGTTGAGGTTGATATTATTCAAAGCACACTAAGGGGAATATTCTTCTTCGCCCAGTAAAATTCCATTTTATTCTGAAAAAAATCCATATATCTTCAAAAGATTCCAAATCAAGAGAAAAATTAATTCCATGAACAATAAAAATAGGTTTTCTGGTTGAGAAGGAAAACCACTTGCTTATGGAAGGCATGGGGTTGAAAAGACTGGAAAAAGACAGGGAGTGTTATGGTTAAATTTAAGTTTCATGGCTTATTAGCAGCAGCTCACACAGACCGAACTCTTTCAGGTTTACAAAGCACTTTTAGTTTTACAGTTGAGGGAATTAATTTTATTTTAATATTTTAACATGAATTTGCATGGATGAATGAAACCTTTGTAAGGAGGGTGACTTAAGAGACAACAATGAACAATGAATCAAGTATTCAAATCTGTACCATTTGAAGTAAGAAGTAGGTAAAATATGGTAATGAGTTGTAGCTCAATGGAAATATGCAATGTAAATTTGGATGATGCGACCACTTCAGAGAATTCATCATTTGCACCAATCGAAATCTGGTTGTGTAGCATGTGGAAGGCATGCTGGACCTGAGGTTATGAGACCTGGGTTCAAAATGCTGGCCCTGCCACTTAGTAACTGTGACTTGGTACAAGCCTCTGCACTCTTTGGAGGCTCATTTTCCTAATCTTTAAAATTAGAGGTTTGGACCAGATGACCTTTGGGGTTTCATTCAGCCCTTACATTCTGTGAGTCTATAGGTCAAATATACTGCAATAAAAGCTTGTTGGTTATTGCTGCAAATAGGACATTAGGGTTCTTCCTAGAATCTGGAAGAAACAACTTCACTGTACTATGCTATGCTACTTAATACAGGAAGGATCTGTAACATCATTGGTCTATCCCCTAATGTAGACTGTAACATTACTCTGTACAATTTAGTGTATAGTCTTTGACAGTTGCTGCCATCGAAAACATTGGTCATCTTGCAGTTGACCTCTTAATAAGAATCTGTAAACTCAATGAGGCTGGTTCTTGGACAAAAGACATATGTATGTATATATGTATATATGTATGTATGTATGTATGTATGTATGTATGTATGTATGTATGTATGTATGCATGTGTGTGTGTCTCTATAGCTATACATGTACACAATATATAAATAATATATACATATATACATACACATATATGCATATAAACACGATCTGGTCTCATGCCCACATTTGAAGCCTTGGAAGAGCCTAGCCAAACCTAGGCTCTGCAAATCATAGCCTTCAAGATCTCAATGTCACCTTCAAGTCAATTCCAATGTGAATCAGAGTAAGATTTCAATGGAGATTATGTCATAAAATGGCCTTAAAGGAAGTCTGGAAAGAAAAATGAGGGAAAGGGAGACTGCTAATCATCTTGACTTTATAGGTTCATAGGCTCATTGCTCTAGTGTTTGGAAGGGATTTCAGAGGTCATGGAATCCATTCTCTTCATTTCACAGATGTGGAAGTGACTTACTGGGGGTTATATAAGTAGTAAGTGACAGAGGTAGGATTTGAACCTAGATCCTCTGACTCAGCTGCACTTCATTTTTACCTGTTCTAGGTGGTTGAATTTACCCTTGCCTCCCTTCAGTATGGAAATGAACAACAAGCAGAAATCTGTCACATAAATTTCCAAAATAATTTAATCTTCAATCTCCTGCCAAGATGAATAGTGATATTATAATATACTATCATTTGTTATTCACTGATAGAATATGCTACCTTGGTATTAAACTTTTATCCTTACTCTATAGATTATATAAAATCTAACATCATCTCAGGTGACCCAGATCAGACAATTCAAAATCAGAAGGAATTTATTTTTTTAATTTTTACAAAATCCCATAAAAATTTGTTTTTAAATGAAATTTTCTTTTCAAATAACAAGCACTTTTTTTCTTTCCCTCCTACACACTTGCTGTAAAAAAGAAAAACAAAACCCTTGTAACAAACATCCATAATCAAGCAAATCAAATTCCCACATTGGTCATGTCCAAAAATGTGTGTCTTATTCTGAATATTTAGTCTCTCATCTCTCTCTGTCAAGAAATGAGTAGCATTCTTCATCACTGGAAAATTAGAAGGAATTTGCTCAGTCAGTTGTTTTTCAGTCATGTCCAATTCTTCATGACCGCATATGAGTTTTTTCTTTTTTTGGCAAAGATACTGGAGTGGTTTGCTATTTCCTTCTCCAGATCATTTTACAGATGAGGAAATTGAGTCAAAAAGAGTTAAATAACTTGCCCAGGGTCACACAGCTAGTACATGTCTGAGGTAGGATTTGAACTCAGGAAGAATGAGTCTTTTTGACTTCAGGCTTGGCACTTTATCCATTGCATCACCTAGCTTCTAGCTCTAGGAATTTAGAGATCATTTAACCCAAATCTGCGAGCCATGCCAGTAGAATGCTAGCATAGGCAGATCCTGCCAAGATGGAAAGGTTTTGAGTAAAGGATGTGGTGATGGGCTAGTATAGGGCAGCACTTGGCACAGGGTCTAGCTCATAGTAGGTGCTTAATAAATATTTGTTGATTAATTAATGTCATCTGATAACCAATCTAGCTAATAGTATAGACTGCCGATTGTCAGTTAGCCAACAAGCATTTATTTTATTTTATTTTTCTAGAAATGAGGCCTTTATCAGAGAAATTCACTTCAAAATTTTTTTTTTCGCAGTTACTGTTGCTAACTGTATTTTCTTCCATCCTATTCCTCCCCCTATTATTCTATTCTCTCTCTCCTTTCACCCTGCCCCTCCTCAAAAGTGTTTTGCTTCTGACTAGCCCCTCCCTCAATCTGCCCTCCCTTTTATCACCGCCCCTTCTCTTATACCCTTTCCCTCCTATTTTCCTGTAGGGTAAGTAGGATAGATTTCTATGCCCAATTGGGTGTGTATGTTATTCCCTCTTTGAGCCAGTTCTGATGAGAGTAAGATTCAATCACTGCCTCTCACCTCCTTGCCTCTTCCCCTCTACTGTAAAAGCTTTTTCTTTCCTCTTTTATGTAAGATAATTTACCCCATTCTATATCTCTCTTTCTTTCTCTCAGTCACCTCTTAATTTTATTTTTTAGATATCATCCCTTCATATTCAATTCACACATGTGCCCTATCAATATATGCTCCCTTAAACTACCCTAATAATGAAAAAGATCTTATGAGTTACAAATATCATTTTCCCATGTAGGCATATAAATAGTTTAAACTTATTAAGTTCCTTATGATTTTCCTTTTCTGTTTACCTTTTTATGCTTCCCTTGAAGTCAAATAATCTATTCAGCTCTAGTCTCTTCATCAAGAATGCTTGAAAGTCAAATTATCTATTCAGCTCTAGTCTCTTCATCAAGAATGCTTGAAAGTCCTCTAACTCATTGAGTATCCATTTTTTTCTGCTGAAGGATTATACTAAGTCTTATATGAAAAATATTGTCAAGGCAGAATTGACAAACAGGAAGCAACCCCTTAAAGAATGATTTCTTTTGGCCACGGTAACTTATGAAGACTATTTGCTAAGTAATAGAATTGGGATCTTTAGCAAAAGGGGATGTTCTCCCATTAGGAAGAACTAGGGAACCATGGCTCTCCAGTTCTGGCCCTCACCACTCTTCACCTGGATCATTTTTATGGCTTCCTAACTGGTCTCCCTCCTTCTGCTGTCTATTATCTCCAAGCCATGTTTTGCATAAATGGACATGTCTAAAGCACAAGGGCAGCTAGGTGGTACCATAGAGTATAGAGTTCTGGGCCTGGAGTCAGGAAGACTCATCTTCCTGAGTTCAAATCTGTCCTCAGATACTTACCAAGTATATGACCCTGGGCAAGTCACTTAACCTTGTTTGCCTCAGTTTCTTCATCTGTAAAATGAGCTGGAGAAGGAAATAGCAAACTTCTCCAGTATCTTTGCCAAGAAAACCCCAAATGAGGTCACAAAGAGTCAGACACAACTGAAAAATGACTGAACAAAAGCACAAGTTGGATTATATCACTCACCTACTCAAAGAGCTCCTTACTCCCTCTAGAACAAAATACAAACTTCTTTTGCTTGACTTTAAAGCCTTTCACAATCTATTTTCAACTTATCATTCCAGAAGTGATTTCATAAAAAAATAATAGCTAATATTTATATAGCACTTACTATGTGCCAGGCACAATACTAAGGACTTTACAATTAGAATCTCATATGATCCTCACAAAAACCCTGAGAGGTAGGTGCTATTAATATTCACATTTCACAGGTGAGGAAACTAAGGCAGAGGTTGTTAAGTGACTTGCCAAGGGTCCCACAGCTAGTAAGTTTCTGAGGTCAGATTTGAACTCAGGTGCTTTCTGACTCCAGGCCTAGCACTCTATCTATTGTACTACCTAATTGCCTGTTAAATTGAACTGGCTTATATTTTTTTCTTACAACAAAACAGCTTTATTTCCTTTTACTTTATTTATGTATTTTAAAATATTTTCCATTTACATATAAAATTTTTAACATTCATTTAAAATTTTCAATTCCAAATTCTCTCCTTCCTTTGTCCCTCACCTCCCCTCATTGAGAAGGAAAGTAATTTGATATAGTTTATACATGGGTAATCATACAAAATGCATTTCCATATTATATCTTCTCTTACTTTAGCAGAAAAAATCTAAGTATCCTAGAATCAGGTTTTTCTTTATCCCTCTCAGCCATTTTGTAAAAGTGTGACTAGTCACAATGAGAACCAGGGACAGAATATGGATGGATTAATGTAATTTCATTACCACTAGAGGAAACTCATCTCAAAACACATATCCTACCCATGGTGGATCAATAGCAAACTTCACATATGAAGGAGAATATTATGCTTATTAAGAATTCATACTTTGTATATGTATTTACATACACACATTTAATCTGCTAACCAATGGCCACATATCAGTTTGAGCTGAAGTTGAATCTGGTGATAGAGGAGTGAGATAAGGAGAGAAGTCTCCCTTCTCATTCTTACTTTCCCCCCTTTAATTTGCCCATTACTTTTATTTATATTCCCTATTATTTTTAAGAGTAATATAACTGGGACTTAACTAAGGTATTGCAGATGCCCAGAGACAAGGTATATGATTGTCCAGCACATCTCTGCTGGAATAAGCTCTCACTTCCTTCCTGTCTCTTAGCTCAGGGTCCAATGTCCTGGACTTGTCTCCTTTGATTAAGGATGAGCCTCAGGGCACAGGAATTGTGCATCTGTATCTCCATTTCTGTGTTCATACATCATCTCTGTGGATGATTAGTGAGAAGTGATTCTGCCAGATGAATTGACATAAAATACAAGAATCAGCAATTCTGAGATTCAATTTGGCCTTAATCATTAGGAATGCTGTCAAGAACACAGTATCTAAGAACCAGTTGCACCTACTAACTTCACATTGTTTTTTTTACCTTTTCAGCTGTATCATCTATAGTGTCAACAATATTATTTCTCAGCTTCTAGAAAATTAATCTAGGTCCAAAACCTTCATGAATGATGAAATCATAATAACAATAATTAGCATCTGCATAGTGTTTTGAGGTTTGAAAAGCACTTTAACATATTGTAACTCATTTGATCCTCATAACAACACTGTTAAGTAGATGCTATTAACCCCATTTTACAGGTAACTGAAGCTGATAAAGTGACTTTCCCATGGCCATAGAGCTAATAGATAGTTGATTCAGAATTCCAACTCAAGTTTTTCTGACTCCAGGTCCAATGTTCTGTCCATAGTACCAAGTAACTGTCACGCCATGAGAATCATAGAATTTTAGAGCTGAAAGGGGTCTCAAAGAAAATCCTAGTTCAAATCCCACAGTGAGACCAAGAAACTGTGGTCCAGAAACATTTTCGTGACTTGTTCAAAAGGTGACATAATTAGTTAGAAGAAAAATCCTACTTAGACCCCATCTCTGTCTTCAAGGAGCCTACATTTTACTGTCAGTCAATAAAAATTTATTAAACACCTACTATGTGCCAAAAAAATGCTAGGTGCTAGGGATACAAAGAAAGGCAAAAGACAGTTCTTTCCCTGAATACCACAATACCACTCCAAATGGTTAATATGCAATTTCATTTACTTTTAAGGCCTACTGAATTTTTAAAAAATCTTTATGCTACTTTTTAGAAAGAATTCTAACATATAACACTTTATTTTGTGACTCATGCACTTAGACACAATATTATTATCTATATTTCCATCTTTAACCTTTACTAAATTCTAAACTCCATGAGGACAGGGACTAAAGAATAGAATCATGCAGATTTAGGACTGGAAAGCAATTTAAGGATCAACCCTCTTATATTATGTGTGAGAGGAAACTCAGAACCAGGGAAACTCAAGGGCACATGAGCAATGTGTATCAAAGATGAGATCTGAATCCAGTTTCCCTGGTTACAGAGCCAATGCCCTTCCTACTACACCAAGAACTCTTGCCTAAACCTCACCTTTTCCCTAAGTACTTCACATAGTGCTTTGTCCACATTGGGCTTATGTCATAAAAGCTGAATGACTGAATGAATAAATTGCATCACTTTTGCACTGACACTTAGCCAATGGCCAAGGTCTTCTGATTAGCCTTTCACTGTTTTGTACTGCATAGATTCTTTCTACGTTTGCAATTTTATTTCTTAGTGATTTTAATGTCCCAAAGTTGTTGGATACGGTACATTTCAGAACATACCATGATAAATGCTTACTGCATTCTAAAGTATTGCATATACTCTGGACCACTGTTTACTAGTGGCTCTTGCCAATTCCCATGACCCTTCCCTTAATATTGTGTCTTCTGCTAAGAGGCAAACCTCTGGAGTATGAAATTTTGGCCAATTATAATGCACAGGTAAAAACTAAGATGAAAGAGATGGTTCAAGAATTCATTTTAAGGGTAGCAATGCTCAAAATTTAACTTGAAGATTGCCTGGAACAGTTTGTGGCAGAACAGGAAAATTATGTATAAGATAACACACATATTATATGCTTAGAAACTGGCTCTAGGGAGATTTCTGGGGGAGACCACGATTTCAAGAGATCAGAAATTATTATAAAATAAGCTAAATTAAGTTCTAATTTATGTTTTCTTTCACATTGCTGTATCACTTTTCAGACTTCGTTCTACTCAAAAACATCATAAGATTGTTTCTAGTATTGAGAAAATCCGTATGAAAAGATACCTTAAGTGGAGTCCATGCCAGAAAGGCATGAAGATGGCAGCAATTAGCTATTAGATTTTAAGGGAGTAACTTTTTCTTTATTAAATTAACTGAATCGAAAAAAAGACACAGGTAGTGACATAATTGTAGGCAATTTTAATGTTCTTCTCCCTCTCCCTCCACCCCACCTTCCAAATAGAACCCGAAAGAGTCATAAGAGGAAGTATTAGACTTGTTCTGTTTGAGTCCAGAGCACAGAACCAGAACCAGTGGATGGAAGTTGCCAAGAGGTCAATTTATGTTCAATGTTGGAAAAATTTCCTAACAATTAGAGCCACCCAACTTCCTTGGAGGTATTCAAAAAGATGATGGATGTCTAGATGTTCATTAAGGTCCCTTCCAACTCTCACTGGGAAATGGAGATATTGTAAACAACAACAAGAAAACCCCAAAAATATCAGTAACATTATTTTTTTAAAAAAGATGACCAGGTCCTAAACTAAAGCAAAGAAATAAACTGTAAAACCAGGGAGAGATATTGTTTCTTTTTCACATGAGATTGCTGCATTAGGTACATGGTTCCTGAATTACTTTGTACCCTTGACGACAGGGCTTGATATTTATTAGAAATATGTTTCCTTCAGCAAAAGTAAATAAAGCTGTTCCAATCTAATAATACAACTTCATAGTAAGAATAAAATTTGATATAGAGGCAGCAATTATTTTTCATGTGCTTTTTTTTTTTTTAACATATCTGAGGTTTGAAATAGAAGTGCTATAAGAACTGCACCCCAGGGTATCTGTGCCCTTTTGATGGCAAAGCAAAAAAACAATTTTTTATTATTCTGCAAATCTGTCTCTTTAGTACATGTAATAAATGGAAAAACATAATCTGTTTAACAACTTCAGCTACCCCACGAGAGGAAAGTGAATCTACAGGAATTCACACTCCCCTTCTCTATGTCTTGTGTAAACTGAACATCTCCCCAAATGACAAATATGAAAATAATTTTCCAAAAGATGAGTGAATCAGATGCAAAATGTTGAAGCAAGTCTAAAACTGCCTCATAACCCCCCCTTTTTTTTTTTTTAAAGTAATGCACCTATTCATTTTACAACCAGAGAAAGAATGGAAACAAATCCACCGATGTTTCAATGTATAGTTACTTAGTAAAAGGAAGATATTCCACCAGAATGGGAAAACAAAAATGACATGCTATCTGAGGTTTAGTTCAACACTTTCCTCTGTTTGTAGGGGAAGAAATAAATATCATCCAGCTGCAAGCAACTACATTTAAAAAAAAATCTTGCTCACTTAATACTTTCCCACAGAATTATCTGATGCTTGTGAAGAAAAGACTTCATTTCTTCATAGCAGCAATATTTTTAATTTATTAAAATGCTCAATAATTCTGTGACTATTTCAGAAATTGTCAAGTATGTCTATGATTTCACCTCCATGGAAAGAGAAACTATTTAAAATTCAGTTCAGTTTAAAAGAAATTGTATAAAGACCAATCCCAGGCATTTGGCTAAGTTTTAGAGATAGAAAGAAAAAAAAAATCACCAGACACAACAGTCCCTGCCCTCGAGGAGTTTACATACTATTGAGGGGAGGATATAATATGTACACTGATAATTAATCACAAAGTATATAAAATAAAACCAAAGTAAATTTGATATGTAGAGTACCAACAATTAAAATCATGAGGCAGCCTGAATTACAGGGATATGGGTCAAAAACAAATATTTTTAGTGTGAAAAATCTTGGTCATCCAGGAAGATAACATTGTTCAACCAGTCAATCAACAGACATTTACTAAGGGCCTACTGTTGTCAGGCATTATGCTAGGCACTGTTCTTTAAAAGGACAGCATTCATGACATTTAAGAAAACAATGTCAAATTATTTCAGTAAAGAAAAAAGTGCTTATCCATTAGGAATTTCAATATTTTCATATACTCTTTAAATATTTCATAATGGGAGCCTAAAAGTGACTTCCTAGAGTAACAATAAGTATATGAATGATCAAGGTAATCATAGATAATACGTGCATGTTTGTGCATGTGTACATACATACCTTTACATATAAAAATGTAGGTATATGTATATATGGGCAGCTAGGTGGCACAGTGGATAGATTGCTGGGCCTAAAGTCCGAAAGACTCATCTTTCTGAGTTCAAGTCTGGCTTCAGACACTTTCTAGCTATGTGACCATGGGCAAGTAGCTTCACCTTGTTTGCTTCAGTTTCTTCATCTGTAAAATAATCTGGAGAAGGAAATGACAAACCACTCCAGTATCTTTGCCAAGAAAATCCCAAATGGAGTCATACATGACTGAAAAATGACTGAACAAAAACACACCCATACACACATTTATATATACATAGTTTTACATCTATGTGTGTGTGCATGTCTCTGCTTATGTTTTTGATTTTTGTGGTCATTGTTTCTATTACAGTTTTCTCGATTTTGTTTAGTCTGCATAGGTTTAGCTTCCCCCATCCCAGACAAATCAATAAAAGATAGAGGGTACCTGAATGTGCTATAGTTAGAAGGGCACTGGACTTAGGGTCAAAAGAAGCCTGGGCTGTAATGTCTCTATCTCTACTTAACTAGTTGTATGATAGGAAGCAAGGCATTTGACCTTCCTCAACCTCAATCTCCTCATCTTCAAAATGGAGCTGATATCAGAACTTACCCCACAAGTTTTTTATTGTACATAATTCTGAATTTGTGTAGGCTGATTACTCTTTCCATGGTTTACCTAAATGTAATCTGAGAGCTGCTTAAAATGAAAGGTCACACAATTATAGCTAATATTTCTAAAGTTCTTTAAGGTTTGCAAAACACTTTATAAATGTCATCTCATGTGATTCTCATGTGTTATGAAAAGTGAATATTGTGTGAAATGAATTTTTAAAAATTGAAATGTTAGCACAAAAGGTCACAGAATTCTAGGGAATTATTAGTTAGAAAAAATGTTTTTATGTTAACAGTTTTGTTTTGTGTACTGCATTTTATGGTTACTGTGTTAGGAAAAGTGCATATTGTCAGAATTAATATTTTGTTATAAAGATTTGTATGCAGAAAAAAGCATTTTCAGAAATTTCAAAGATTATAGTTTTTGGTGGTCACAGGAACCTAAACTCCTATTTCCCATAGGCTCAATGTATCAACATTTGCATTTTTGACTTTGCTGCTGTTTTCTAGGAATGTTACTCCTGTGAAAGTTGAGTATTGACTGTATATGTCTATAAGCTTCTCCCCCTTTTCTTTCTCCCCTACTTGGTTTTGTTTACTTCACTTTCTGTCATTTCATAGAAGTTTTCCCTGGCTTTGAATTCTTTTTCCCAATCAATGGGCTTCTACTTTTTATTTATTTATTTAGTTCCATAGAAAGTGTTGCTATTCACATTTTAGCGTCTATGGGAACTTTTTTCTGTCTTTAACCTCATCAGGGCATATTCCTAACAGTAGCATCTCTGGATTTAAAGGCTATGGCTCTTTCTTAAAAAAAAATGTATAATTCCAAATTACTTTCTGGAATCCCTTCCCTTCATTTTACAGATGAGAAATCTCTTGCCCAGAGTGGGAAAGTGATTAGCTCCCAGTTATACTGATACAGATAGCAAAGCCAGGATTTAAACTCAGGTCTTCTGATTCTATTCTTTTGTAGTTATTTTTCCTTCACAGTTTGCTATACAGTGCATTTGTAAATTTCTCATGAACAGATCTACTTCTAATGTCACTTTGCAGAAACTCCTGACAGAGTTTTACAGTTCCTTTGACTCCTCCAGCCTTGATGCCTGTGATTCATACAGATAAGTAATGAACCTGTGATTTCATTAGTATAGGGATACCATTTATATATACATATACATATACACACATACATATATGTGTGTATATGTGTATATATGTATATATATATGTGTGTATGTGTGTCTCTGTACATACATATATACACACACACACACACACACACACACACACACATATATATACCATTAGTATAGTATACCCAATGAGGAAGCTCCCTCTATCAATTCAGCTTATGATCTCAGAGAGTTGCCTAGAACAGTGTTGTCAAACATGTGGCTCACCAGTATGACAAAGGTGGCCCAGAACATTCCTGAACCAGATCAAAATGTAATTGGGAAATGTTTAGCAAAACAAATAAATGAAATACCGATAATGGCAATATGTAGTTTTCTAATATGACACATATAATATGTGCAATATATAATATGTGGCCTGCAGGAATCCTTATGTATGGTTTAGTGGCCCCCAATTTCCATTTGAGTTTGACACTACTGACCCAGAGCACTGGGGAGTTAAGTCATTTGCTCAGGGTTGCCCAGCCAGTATGCAGCAGAGATAAGACTTGAACTCAGAATTCCTGGCTTAAGGCCAGCTCTCTAACCACATCACCATGTTGCTTTTCTGCCTAGCACACAAGCACATCAAAGCTCTATTTTAAGATCTCATTAAATTTTCTTTTTAAAATGCTATTTAAAAATTATGTTCTGGTAAAAGCTGGATTTATACTAAGAGATACCCTGCATCAGAAAGCAGATTTGATTCTGCATATGAATAGTTTGCCTTTTCTAAAGGGAACAAGTATTTGATTTAAATGACTAATAAATTTCAAGCAATCCATAGCAGCTGACAATCCTCACTGGGATACTTCTTTTTTAAGAGTAGAATGGAAAATTACAGCTAACTGGCTACAGAATCACAGAATTTTCAAGTAGGAAAGGGACTGAAAGATCAGCTCATTTAATACTCTCATTTTAGAGGTACGGACTTTGAGTCACAGAAAAGTGAAATGACTTTCTAAAGGTCATATAGGGAATAGTAGAAGCAAGACTAGAACCCAGGCCTCTTCATGAATACAGTATTCTTTTCATTCTACACCTAGATAGTCACAAATAGTCTTGTGGAAAGATGCAGAGAAACACATTTGTGACTGTAATCTTTCCTCTTCTGCTTTGGTCATGGGAAGAGGAGAATAGGGGAATAAGAGGTTAATGGCAAAAATCTTTTAGTATTTAAGAGGCTAGAGATGCAAAATAGGAGCATCCTTTTGATTGGCTTTATCAAACTAGTTTGGAAATAGTTTACTTATGGCTGAGACTGAGGAAAGCCAAGTTGAAGGAAATTGCCCAAAGGGCTTTGGATAACCAAGCTTGTCTGAAATCCAAGGCAAAAGAGGTCTGACTCTAAGAGAAGGGTTCGAGGTTAGTCAGAAAAGAAGTTCTCTAATCAAGGCAATTAGGGATAAAGAAGCATTAAATTATGCAGCGATTGATAACAGGTAACGATTAGGGAGTTATTATTTAATTGCCTCTATGTATTTACTTAAAGCTGTAACATTTTTAAATAAATATCTAGCATTTATATAGTGCTTTAAGGTTTTCAGAGCACTTTACTTATTTTATCTCAGTTGATCCTCCACAATTGTCTCTATTTCATAGTTGAAGAAACCAAGGCTTTTGAGAGGTGAGGTTATCTGCCCAGGTTTAGGTGGCATAGGGCAGCTAGGTGCTGCAAATGGCAGCTGGGTGGCATAGTAGATAGAGTGCTAAGCCTGGCATCAGGAAGACTGGGTGGTGGTCCTGGAGCAAGAAGGAGCACTGGTGTGGTGGAGCTTGTAGTGGTGGTGCAGAGAAAATCCTCCTCACACTCCCAAGACATAAAAGACTGCTTCTGGTCGGTCACTCATAGACCAGAGCACAGGCCAGGAAAACAGTAAACACCTTGCCCCTTATCATACCACCTTGGAAGAACTGAAAATTTACAGGTCCTTAGAAGTATCTCTGAAAACAGCTGTACAAACCCCTGAAGCTTGGGACAGTACATTTTCCACATTGGAAGCAAAATCTTACTTTAACAAAGACTTTAAAACTCAAGTACTTGGCTGGTATAATGAGCAAACCTCGCAAAAAGAGTCAGACTATATTATCTTACTTTGGTGACAAAGAAGAGCAAAACATACAACCAGAAGAAGACAACAAAGTCAAAGCTCCTACATCCAAAGGCTCCAAGAAAAATATGAATCAGTCCCAGGCCTTGGAAGAGCTCAAAAGGGATTTTGAGAAGAAAGTAAGAGAAGTAGAGGGAAAACTGGGAAGAGAAATGAGAGTGATGCAAGAAAATCATGAAAAACAAGTCAACAGCTTGCCAAAGGAGACCCACAAAAATACTGAAGAAAAAACACCTTAAAAAATAGCCTAACCCAAATGGCAAAAGAGGTCCAAAAAGCCAATGAGGAGAAGAATGCCCTAAAAAGCAAAATTGGCCAAATGGAAAAGGAAGTCCAAAAGCTTACTGAAGAAAATACTTCCTTAAAAATTAGAATAGAGCAATTGGAAGCTAGTGACTTTATGAGAAATCAAGACACTGTAAAATCCAAAAGAATGAAAAATTAGAAAACAATGTGAAATATCTCATTGGAAAAACAACTGACCTGGAAAATAGA
Source organism: Phascolarctos cinereus (assembly GCF_003287225.1). Taxonomy (NCBI): domain Eukaryota; kingdom Metazoa; phylum Chordata; class Mammalia; order Diprotodontia; family Phascolarctidae; genus Phascolarctos; species Phascolarctos cinereus. Next base: position 63,936,327 of record NW_027555514.1, on the reverse strand, counting down.
TCCAGGAGAGAGAATTTAAAAATTATTGGACTATCTGAAAGCCATGATCAAAAAAAGAGCCTAGACATCATCTTTCAAGAAATTATCAAGGAAAACTGCCCTGATATTTAGAACCAGAGGGCAAAATAGAAATTGAAAGAATCCACAATCTCCTCCTGAAAGAGATCCCCAAAGGAAAACTCCTAGGAATATTGTAGCCAAATTCCAGAGTTCCCAGGTCAAGGAGAAAATATTAAGCAGCCAGAAAGAAACAATTCAAGTATTGTGGAAACACAATCAGGATAACACAAGATTTAGCAGCTTCTACATTAAGGACAGGGCATGGAATATAATATTCCGGAGGGCAAAGGAGATAGGATTACAACCAAGAATCACCTACCCAGCAAAACTGAGTATACTCCTTCAGGAGAAAAATGTTCATTCAGTGAAATAGAGGACTTTCAAGCATTCTTGGTGAAAAGACCAGAGCTGAATAGAAAATTTGACTTTCAAATACAAGACTCAAGTGGAACATGAAGAGGTAAACAGGAAAGAGAAATCATAAGAGACTTATTAAGGTTGAACTGTTTACATTCCTGCATGGAAAGATGATATTTATAACTCATGAGACCTTTGTCAGTATTAGGGTAGTTGGAGGAAAAAATATGTATGTAGTATGTATGTAGATAGATAGAGAGAGATAGATAGAGGGCACAGGGTGAGTTGAAGATGAAGGGGTCATATCTGGAGAATAAAATTAAGGGTGAGAGAGGATTATACTAGAGAAGAGAAAGGGAGAGGTAGAATGGGGTAAATTATCTCACAAAAACAGAAAGAAAAGCTCTTACAGTGGAGGGGAAACGGGGAAGGTGAGAGGAATGAGTGAATCTTATTCTCATAGGATTTGGCTTAAGGAGGGAATAACATACACATTCAATTGGGTATGGAAATCTGTCTTACCCTACAGGAAAATAGGGGGAGAAGGGGACAAGAGAGCAGGGGATGATAGAGAGGAGGGCAGATTGGGAAAGGGGTAATCAGAAGCAAATACTTCTGAGGAGGGACAGGGTCAAAAGAAAGAATAGAATAAATGGGGGGCAGGATAGGATTAAGGGAAATAGAGTTAGTTTTTCACAACATGTCTACTATGGAAGTGTTTTGCATAACTGCACATGTATCCTATATTGAGTTGCTTGCCTTTTCAATGAGGGTGGGTGGGGAGGGAGGAAGGGAGAAAATTTGAACCAAAGTTTTAAAAACACATGTTTAAAAAAAATGTTTTCACATGCAACTGGGAAATAAGAAATACAGGAAATGGGGTACAGAATCTATCCTGCCCTACAGGAAAATAGAAGGGGAAGGGATAAGAGAAGGGGAGAGATAGAAGAGGGACAGACTAGGGGAAGGGTATTCAGAATGCATGCCATCTTGGGGTGGGGGAGGGGTGAGATGGAGTGAAAATTTGGAATTCAAAATCTTGTGGAAGTAAATGTTGAAAACTAAAAATAAATAAATTTGTATTAAAAAAAAGAAGAAAAAAAGAGACTGGAGGTCAAAGGAGATAGGATCATAGCCAAGAATCACCTACCCAGCAAAACTGAGTATAATCCTTCAGGGGAAAAAATGGACATCCAATGAAACAGAGGACTTTCAAGCATTCTTGATGAAAAGACTAGAGCTGAATAGAAAATTTGACTTTCAAATACAAGACTCAAGAGAAGCATAAAGAGTCAAACAGGAAAGAGGAATCATAAGGGACTTATTAAGGTTGAACTTTTTACATTCCTGCATGGAAAGATGATATTTGTAACTCATGAGACCTTTGTCAGTATTAAGGTAGTTTTGGGGAAAAAAATTATATGGATAGATAAATAGATAGATAGAGGGCACAGAGTGAGTTGAAGATGAAGGGGTGATATCTGGAGAAGAAAATTAAGGAGTAAGAGAAGATTATACTGGGAGATGGAGAAAGGGAGAGGTAGAATGGGGTAAATTATTTCACATAAAACAGACAAGAAAAGGTTTTTACAGTGGAGGGGAAGTAGGGGAAGGTGAGAGGGAATGAGTGAATCTTACTAGATTTGGCTTAAGAAGGGAATAACATACACTCAATTGGGTATGGAAATCATCCTACAGGAAAATAGGGATGGAGGGGATAAGAGAGCAGAGGGATGATAGGGGGGAGGGCAGATTGGGGGAGGGGTTTATCAGAAGCAAACACTTCTAAGGAGTGTCAAGATCAAAAGAGAGAATAGAATAAATGAGGGGTGGGATAGGATGAAGGGAAATAAACTTAGTTTTTCACAACATAGCTACTATGGAAGTGTTTTGCATAACTACATATGTGTTACCTGTATTAAGTTGCTTGCCTTCTCAGTGACGGTAGGTGAGGAGGGAGGAAGGGAGAAAATTTGGAACCCAAAGTTTTAAAAACAAATGTAAAAAAATTGTTTTCACATGCAACTGGGAAATAAGATATACAGGCAATGGCTTATAGAAAGCTATCCTGTCCCATAGGAAAATAGAAGGGGAAGGGGATAAGAGAAGGTGGAGGAGGATGGGCAGATTAGGGGAAGGGGTATTCAGAATGCATGCTATCTTGGGGTAGGGAAAGGGATGAGATGGGGAGAAAATTTGGAACTCAATATCTTGTGGAAGTGAATATTGAAAACTAAAATAAATTAATAATTTTAAAAAAAGAAGTTATTTTCTCCAACCCCCTCATTTACAGGTAAGGAAATTCAAGCCAAGAAAGTGACTTGCCTAAGGTCACACAGACAGGAAATTACAGCTCTAATTCTAAAACTATCACTTTTTCTCTGGTACCTGTGCTGCTTAAAGATCTATTTAAATATGGGCTAGTCTAAGTCTCATTAAGCCTAATTTAATTCTTCCTTGCTTCAATTTAAGTTCATTGCTACTAATTCTATCCTCTATGAAAAGAAGGAACCATTAGAGTCTAACTTAATAAAAGGATTTGTTCTATAAAACTTGGACTCAGTCAAAAGGCTGCACCCAAGGACCTAGAAGGTCACATGTGGCCTCAAGGCTGCAGATTCTCTGCCTCTGAGTTAGACTGTTGTTTTTGTTTTCATTAACCATTAAAGTACTAAAAGGTCTATTTTTAGGACTAAATTATCTAATCCCATTAAGATTTATTCAGAGGTATTTTTTCTCCATTAAAATCTGAATTCTTTGGGGTTTGAGGGTGTTTCTTTCTTGTATTTGAGTCCCCAGCACTTAGGACAGCACCTGGCACTTTATAGGTATCAAAGTTAAACAAATATTTGTTGATTTATTGATTTCTAACTCTTTAATCTATTTATCCTTGTCTAGGTCCTCTCCAATTTCTTCACTGTCTCTTAAAATATGGTAGGAATAGAGTAGTATAGTACAGTAGAAGCATTTATTCCTGTTTCTTATATGTCATACTCCTGTTGTTAACATCCCAGTATCATTTGTTTTCCATTAGGTCTGTGCTGTGCCCTGATACATGTTGAGGCTCACCTTCTTAACTTCCTCAGTTGACCTAATCAGTTCTTTTCATATAAGATTAGTATGGATTCCATATTGGATTATATGTGACCCCCTTTAAGAAAAATCTTACAAATAGAAACTTGTGAAAAACTTGTGAAATTGGTAAAATGACAATTAATCACATTATACAAAGTCCTTTCATACCATTGTATTTATAAAAGGTTTTCTTTACATTCAGAATATTTTTTTGTGCACATAAACAACAAATATGTGTGTTTGTGATTTTTCCCCGGGAAACATAATTATTATGTAAAATCAGTTTCCCAAATATGGAAGCATTTAGCTACAAGTTTTTATATTTTCTTCTTCAAATAACTGCAAACATATCTTCTGTTCTAATTATGCTTGAAACACAAACTTATTGGTTGGAGGTTTGTATGTTCAGCAGAGACTCACTCTTCTAAAACAAAATCAGCTATTTCTTTAGGGAGCATTCAATTTTGAAAACCATCTTATTACCACTCAGCATAAAATTCACATCAATTTTAGTGCCTATAGAAATAGATACAAAAGGATAAACTTTACCCACTGGGAAACCTTGTCAGTCTTAAGCTGGAAATATGGTTATTCGTGTCCGTTAGTTTACATGGAGTGACCTGCGTTTATAGTTTGGATGGTACTGACACCTGCTTTTTCAAGACTGTTGGATTGTAGTTCTCTATTTCATCTTATCTGACCAGCATTCCTAGCAGCCTTCTTCCATTCACTCTTATCTTGGCAGCCAGGAACTTGATGGGAGACAGAAACACAACACCTGTATGCAGGATTTTCTTGCAAAATGGGGATGATATCTTTCTTACCAGAGCCTAAAGGCACATTGCCCACATAAAGTGATAGGTGTCAGCAAGGCCAAACCATGTTGCAGGAAAAACAGTAGCCAGAGCCTGGAAGGGAGCTTCTAATGAATTTTTAAAATGTAAATATCATTAAGATTAGATGTTGGGTGAGCATTACTCTTTCTTTCTAGTTAACTTCTGGGACCACCAGAGGAAGGACTCATCTTTGCATCATTTATTACAAATAAGATTACTAGATATAGTATTTGTATTTCTTACCAATATCTGTTGAGGGCACTACCTTCTAGTCACCCAGATTTCTAACCTCTGAGTCATCCTTGACAGCTTATTCTCCCTCAACTCCTAATATGGAATCAGTTGTCAAATCTCAAAAAAATTCCATTTCTACATCTCTCACATCTGCCCATTTTCTTTTCTTTTTCTTTTCTTTTCTTTTCTTTTCTTTTCTTTTCTTTTCTTTTCTTTTCTTTTCTTTTCTTTTCTTTTCTTTTCTTTTCTTTTCTTTTCTTTTCTTTTCTTTCTTTTCTTTTCTTTTCTTTTCCCCCAATTTTCTCCATTCATGTGGCCATCTCTTAGTTTAGGCCTTCATGATTTCTCATCTGGATTATCACAGTAGCCTCTTAATTCACCTCCCTTCCTCAAGTCTCCCCCCTCTCTAATCTGTTCTACACAGAGCTGCCAAAAACCATCTTTATAAAGCTCAAGTCTGACCATGTCCCTTTCCTCTCCAAGTAGCTCCAGTGTCTCTCTCTTGCCTCTGGGGATCAAATACAAACTCATTTGTTTGCCATTTAAAAATCCTCCCAAACTAGCTCTAATTTACTTTATAAGCCTATTACAATTAACTGTCCATCATGGATTCTAGGTTCCAGCTAAAATGGTTTCCACATCATTCCTCACAAGTGATGTTCTATCTCCCATTGCCCTGTCCTTGATGCCTGGAATGCTCTCTTTCCTCATTTCTGCCTCTTAGAATTCTTAGCTTCCTTCAAAGCTCAGCTTAAGCACCTCCTCCTACATGTGACCCTTCTTGATTTCCTCCTTTACCCAGACTCCCACTTGCTAGTACCACTCTCACCCCAAATTAATTTGTTTACTTTGTGTGTGTATATATATATATATATATATATATATATATATATTATATATATATATATACACACACACACACACATATGTATGTATATGCATATTTCGTATGTATATATGTATGTATATATATATATAATATATACACACATTTGTATCAACACACAAATACATGCACATAGAGATGTTGTTTCTTCTGATAGAATGTAAGCTCTTTGAGGGCAGTGACTGCTTCAGTTTTGTCTTTGCATCCTCAATACCTAGAATGGCTGCCTGTACAAATGAGGTTATATAACGTACATTATTTCCTTGGATACTCACAACACTCACATGAGATAAGCTATATGGGTATTATTATCCCTGTTTTACAGATGGGGCACATTGTAACTTGACTCCAAAATAGTGATGTCATTTTGGTGCTCTTTGAGAATGAAGGACAATAACCAACCAACCAACAGATGGAAAGCCTCAGAGGAAATAAGTGGCTTGCTCGTAGTTATATAACTAGTAAGCATAACAAGTGAAATTCCAACCCAGATGTGTCTCTGATCTCCAAGCCCAGTGTTCTCTCTACTATACTATATTTGCTACTATGGGAGTAACCACATTGAGGAAATCTTGGAATTTTTATATTCTTATCAGTAAATTAACCTTGTTTTGGCCATCTTTATCAGTGAAAAGTGAAAAATAAATATATAATTTTAACTTAGTATAGAAAAATGTGACTTGTCTCATATTGGGATAACTGAACCTAGTATTTCATTGATATAAGGAGCTCCCTTTACCAATGTAGGTTGGCACCATCTCTGCAACTTTAGAATTTTAGAGAATTGCCTGATACACTGAGAAGTTTAATAACTTGCTCAGGGTCACAGAACAGTATGTGTCCAAGGTGAGACTAGAATCCAGTCTTTGCTGGATCTAAGGCTAGCTGCTATTCAAGGTAAGATATTATTACTTTTCTTTCTGAGCTAAACTAAACTACCAACTTTTAAACTTTTATACAGTATTTTAAAAGCTCAGATGCCATTTCTCACAATGTAAGTGCCATAAGGGGGAGAGAACTGTCAAAATATGCCAGTACAGAGTAAAGTTGAAAACAGACACAGAGATGTAAGAAGAGTATTAGTCATTCATTTGTATAGTTTAGGAGGGCCACTGGGTCCAGGCTACCCCTGCCACTCTAGCTCAAGCTCAAATTATGGAGCCAGGCCATCTAAAGATTTTCTTATCCTTATCTTCCAGTAAGTCAATCAACTGAGCACCCAGCTCTGTAGTCCCCCATGCCAGTTAAATTTTATACACCTTCTAGTGGACCACCTATAGTATAGTGGACTAGCACAACCCTTGATCTTAGATCAAGAGATGATTGTGAATACCCCATGTCACAATGATGATAACATAAAGGAAGGAAAACCCAATCTTGAACACCAAGACCGCCATGATAGTTCCCAGTCTCCTAGTGTCAACTATCTTCTCCTTTGCACTGGCCTTCTTTTTCTGACCATATTCTCTACTGGTGTAATCCAAGGAAACTGGACCCCTTCCTGGGGAAGCAGGCACTGTCATTTGATCTAAGAAAGGAGTGGTTATTCATTAGACTCAAGTATCTAAGTCATCTTAGTTCTTCAAATAAGTTAGAAGCTATATGTGTCCCCTCCAACAAGAAACATGAACTTTGCAAAGAGGTCCATTTGACGAGTTCTCTATTCATTGTCCCACTGGTCTCAAAAAATGAGACAACACTATTCCTCAGTAGGGTTAATCATTATAGCTGCACCCTTGATCTGATTACATATTGCCTCTTTAAGGACCCTAAACTATCAGTTATTTACTCTCCTCTAAAGCATGTTCAATCTTTCCCTCATTGTGGATCTTCTTCATCCTTCTACAAACAACATGACATAATTGATAGAGCCTTGGACTTGGAGTCAGGAAGACTTGGGTTCAAATCCCACCTCTGAGACTTTTAAGTTATGCAACCTGAATGAGTCACTTAACCTTCGGGGGTCTCAGTTGCCTCGAGGTTGAACTAGACCTCTAAGGTCTCTTCCCATTCTAAATCCATGATCCCATCTATGGTAACTCATCTCTTCATAGTCTTAAAACAATATCTCTCTCTTTATCTTTATAGCTCATCTAGCTGCCATTTCATTTTTTCCCTTCCCTTAATTTCTAAAATTCTTGAAAAAGGCATTCATATTGGATGCCTCCACTTTCTCATTACTTAACATCTTCTCAACTTCTTGAGAACTGCCTATAGAATCTGCTCTCTTAAAGGTCACCAAGGAAGCACTAATTGTTAGATCCATATTATTTTTTCCATGCTTATTTTCTTTAATTTTGCTGAAAACTTTTTGACACTATTGACTACTTTCTGCTACTGCAGCTTCAGAGGGACCACACTCTCATAGTTCTTTTTCTACCCTTATTTCTCTTTGTCATCTCTGCATGCTCTGCATCTGTTTCCCAAATTCTAAGCGTTCCTCAAAGTTAATTCTTGGTCTTGCTAATTTCTTTGCACTATCAGGACAGCTAAGTGGCACAGTAGGTAGACTGGTAGAGTCAGGCAGAACTGAGTTTGAAATCTGCCTCAGACACTCACCAGTTGTGTAATCCTAAGTCACTCGGCCTCTCTCATCCTCAGTCTTTTCATCTGTAAAATGGAACTAACAATAGCACCTACCTCACATGGTGGTTGTGAAGATCAAATGAGATAACATATATTAAGTGCTTTGGAAACCTTAAAGTACTGTATACATCCTAGGTATTATTATCTTGATAATATTTACTCCTGTGGCTTCAACTACAACCTTTTCATAAACAACTTTCAAATCTATGTCCAGTCCTGACTTCTTTTTTGCACTTCAGAACAACACCTCCAACTACCTATCTGTAAGACATCTTCACTTGGATGTTCACCATCATCTCAAATTCAACATGTCCAAACAGTTTACTTCTTTTGTCCATCATCATCATCATCATCATCATCATCATCATCATCATCATCATCATCATCATCGTCATCATCATGTCAATAACAAGTAAACAAGAATTTATTAAATGCTTATCATATGTCAGGAACTGTGTTAAGTGTTGGACAATTCAAAGAAAGGCAATTGCATTCTAATGGGGGAGACTATGCATAAATAACTAGGTACAGATAAGATATAAAATAATCTGAGAAGGGAAAGCAATATCACCTTGAGGACAGCTTAGGCAAACCAGGACAGAAGAAAAGTGGTAACATGGGGAGCTGACCCAGAAATTTGAGAAGCATCTTTGAGAGCTTAACCCTCAAAGGGGACCCTGTGATATCACAAATTATGCTAAGGAGTCTTAGGAAATATACAAAGCTGAATAATTAAAAGCTCCTCTCTGCTATAGTTTTCAAACTCATTACGCTCACTGTTGATGGTGAGGTATTTTATCTCCTTTTTCCTTTTTGATGTAGCCCTGTGCATCTGACTCTAAGTTCTCACTTTTAAAAAGTGGCATTTATATAAGTGTACCAAAATCTACTCTGTGACTCATTCCAAAATGAATCACAGTCTCAAAAAAAAAAAGTCACCATCCACCCTACTAAATATGGTGTATTTCTGCGGTGAATACAAAAGTAAACGTGAAAGCCAACAGGATTAGGACAGCTGAACAGCCAGAGATAAAGCCTTCTGGGCCTGGCTGTCAAAGCAAAAGGGGCATGCCATTTTGAATTCTGTATCAAAGGCAGGGAAACTGCCTTAAAGAATAGGTATGCCATCCTTGAAAAATGCTTTTCTCTTTCTCCCCCACCCAAAACAGGTGGCCAAAAGTTCTATTTATTTTATGAGACACATTCTCTATTAAGTCAATATTACTAAATTTATCTTGAAGGCACTTGATATGACAGCCAAAATGTATCTTTATGATTTAAAATGCGATGACATCCAGGGCAAACAGTTTCTCTGCTCCCAAGCACCATGCACTGCTGAGCTGTTGTAAATCAGTATAATCCACTGCATAATACCCCACCACCCTGCACTATGCCACAGAATGTCACCTCAGAAAACAATTCTGAGAAATCTTAGCTCAACCCAACTGACCTTCTAGCACCAACTGCAGCCTCAGAGCAGCTGACCCATCATTCCAACTTTCAATAAAAGAATGATACAGTGAAGTGATTCTCTTTGTTAGTTCCTACTTTCCCAATGCAGGTCAAGATTTTTTGATAACCCACAGTTATGAAAAGGCCAATGTTATTTAAGAGAAGAGAAAACAAGGCATGCCCTGAGAGCTCTTTCAAGGTACCTAGCTTCTTTCTGTGAAAAAGAGGCATCCTGCTATACTTTTTTGCTCTTTGTGGACATAATGTTACCATCTCTCCCCTCCATCCACAAAGGTTCAGTTCATACTATTAGGTAGAATAAATGTGATATTGATAAAGAGACTAAATAATGTAATTATGGAACTGAAGAAAATATTTAGTCATTTCCAGTTGTGTTTGACTCTTCATGACCTCATTTAGGGTTTTTTGGCAAAGATACTACAGTGGTTTGCCATTTTCCTCTCCAGCTCATTTTACAGATAAGGAAATTGAGGCAAACAGGGTTAAGTGACTTTTCCAGGGTCATATAACTAGTAAGTGAGTGAGGCTGGATTTGGATTTCCTGACTCCAGGCCTGGTACTCCATCTACTGTACCACCTAACTGCCCTTAAAGAAAATATAATTGCATTTTTTAAAAAAAAAAAGCCCTCCAGCAGGCAGGAAGAATGACAGTCTGAGTTAATGATATCTTGAAGAGGCAATCCCTGTAGTAATAATTGCTCACATTTAATAAAAAGTATTCATGACTCCAAAATGTCACTGGGAACATTAATTGGATGCAGAATATGATCAAGGCTTTTATAGTTTGTAAGGTGATAATGGATTGTTAAAAAATGGACTCCCAATAATTATCCTTATAGTTATCTGTTAAGAGATACTGAATTTTTCTTGGGAGAAAACAATGCTTGCTGATTGATTGAGTCCATAGTCACAGAACTCCATAACCCAATTGTTTTTTAAATTTTGACTCCCTATTGTTTATCAAATAGAGTACAAATGCCTCACCCTGCCACAAGAGATCCTCAACAATCTAGTTCCATACTAATCACCCAATCATGCTCTATTCTTCTTACCAGACTGTAATATCCCTTAGGGAAGAGACCATGCTTTAATCCATCTTTATAGCTCTGGTCCCTAGAAAAGTGCCTTGTACACACTGGGCACTTAGTAAGCAATCATTAAGCATTTATTAAGTAAAATAATCCCTGCCCTCAAGAGCTTACATCCAAATGGATGAGCTAAAACGATCACATATAAGTTTAGATATAATGTAAACAAAATAGATGAAAGGTAGTTTGGGGAAGGAGGGCACTGGAAGGTTTAGGGTTGCCCAGAAAACTCTTAACATAGAAGTTAGAGCTTGAGCTAAGCCTTAAAGGCACTAGGCATTTCAAGAGGTGAAGATGAGGAGGGGGCAGTGCTTTCTAGTCATGGGGTCAGCCAAGACAAAGACATGGAGATGGGAGATGAAGGTGTCCTGTAGGTGGAACAGCTAATAGGTCTGTTGAGCAGGATTATGGAGTGTGATCAGAACAGTAAGAAGACTGGAAAGGTAACATATAAATGGGAAATGTGGTTTACTGATGACAAGGATGACAGTGTGGATAGATAATGCAAGTCTATCACTATCAAAAAAAAACCCACCTAAAGCTGTATGTTATGTCATTATGTCAGTTGTATGTAAATTTATATATGAAGTACACAGGGCTAGGAAGAGAGATTTGGGTTTGGGCTCCAGATCTAGTGCTAACAAGCTCTGCATGACCTGGGACTATTAAATTCACTTCCTTAATTCTCAGCTTCTTTGTAAATAGTAGGTTCCTATGTTTTAAACAAAAATGTGAATTAATGATTGATAAATAGGTGATATGCACATGCCATAGCTCCTAAATAATCTCTCTGTGTCTCAAAACAATTTCAATTCCCAAAGTTACTAACTAGTGAATATTCTTTGACCCAACTATACTATTACTAAGGCTATACCCTAAATAAATCAAAGAAAGAGGAAAAGGATCCATATGTACAAAATATTTAGAGCAGTTCCTTTTTGTAGTAGCCCTAACCTGGAAACTAAAAGTGTGCACTCCCATTGTGGGATGCCTAAATTAACTGTGGTGTAGGAATGTGATACAACATTATTATGCCATGAAGAATGACAAAATGAACAATTTCAGATGAAACTGGGAAGAACTTTATGAACTGATACAAAGTGAATTAAGCAGAACTAAGAGGATAATTTACATAATGACAGCAATATTATAGAGCAAAACAACTTTGAAAGAATGTAGAATTTTAATTAATGCGATGATAAATCCAACTTCTGAGGACTGAAGATGATTCATGCCACCCACCTTCTGTCAGAAAAGAATTGAAATCTGGAATAAGACTTGCATTTTTAGACGTGATCAATATGAAAATTTGCTTTGCTGAACTATGCAAGTTTGCTGTGAGTTTTTAAGCAATGCAGGGGGTAGAAAGTGAGAGAAAGAGAGATAATAATTTTTTAAAAGTTAAAAACTTTTCTGTAAGGCCAGGCTTTGGTCATTACAATTAGATAGCTGTATTTTTCATAATTTGGATCTCCTAACTCAGACTCTAGAAAAGAAAATATAGGACAACACAGGCTAAGTCAGTCCCTGACTTCTGAATAAGCTGATCAGTAATGCCAACTGCAAATGATGCAACTGAAAGTAATGAATTTAAATTGAAAGGACTGTTAGGTGATTCATACAGGGCAAGCAAACAAACTTTAAACCCCCAGATCATAACATACAGTAATGTCTGCCCCTGGTGATGAATTCAGAAAATGAGAAAGCAATTTGGAAGAGAATTAATTAGTTTCTGTAACTGGAGGTTGTTTCTAGAAGGAGATGATGTCTTCCACTGCTGATGTTACTCATTGTACTCTTATATCAAAGGTTATGAAGGCTGTCTTAGTCCTTGATGTTACAATGCAGATGGAAGCTTACTATGGCTCTCAGGCTCTCTGGGGCTTTCTACAATTCAGGTCCAGATGCTAAAGTTTAGATTAATGCCAAATGACCAGAAAGGCTTATGTTTTTCTTCAAATAGTCATTATGATAGGGAATAGTAAACACACAGTAAAAATACTAAAGTTCTTTGATACCATCTCTTCTGTTAGGATTATTGTTAAGGCTATGGGACAGGATGGTGAAATGCTTAATAACACTTAACAGGACCATAGAATTGTATATTTAGCACTGAAAGGGATCTTAAAAGCAATTGAATCCAACCTTCTTATTTGACAGATGAGGAAACTGAGGCACAGAGGTTTTTAAATTATTTTCCTGGGTTCACACAATAAGTGTGTGAAATGGGATTTGCAATCAAGTCTTCCTGATGCCAGGTCCGGTGCTGTACCCAGCATGCCTTGGCTATTGTTTAGGGTGTGTGCTTTCCTATAGGAAATTATCTTCTCCAAACTGAAAACATCAAAGGGTATAGGAATTATTCTTGATCACCTTTATCCTTTGGTCATTCAACAAGGAGAAGTGAGCAAAGATTCTTGGCTTTGAGAAATCGATGTTCTTTTTACCCTCCTCTCCACTATTCTGAAGAGCCAAAGTGACTTCTATGAAACATCAATAGCTCTTTGGCACACGATCATGTGGCAGTTACCCATCCTGCTTCTCCTTACTCATCTTTTCAGTGATAGGTTGAGGCAGAAAGACTCAGTAATGCCATTCTTAATTGAGTAGTTATTCAGTCTCTGGTCCTAACGTAATTCTTTTAGGGGCAAGGATTGATAAGATGCCTAATCTAACTCTGGGAAACTCTGGGTACCTAGGAAAGGAACGAAGGTAGGTTGAAGAACGTACAGAATTGTATGTGAGCCTACTACTCATTTGCAAGCATGGTAGTCTCTAACTTTGCTAGTTGCTAACTTTGCATTCTTGGGGCAAGGGGAAGAGAGGAATGTTTATTTCCAGATATTATCACTACCTATTGGTATCATTCCAGGAGAAATATATGAATGCTAATTGGGAGAAAGGAATTGACCTTGGAAAACTGGCAAAACTTCCTGTGCTAGCAGTATTTGTCCTGAAAGTGCCCCCAGTTTGAAGGTGGAGGGTGAGAGTGCTCAGTCAATAAATTAACATTTATTAAGCGTCCACCCCATGCCAGACACTGTGCTGGGATACAAAAAGAGGCAAAAGAAAGTCCCTACCCTCAAGAAGCTTACAATCTAATGGTCAGACACCTGCAGGTCAGTAACAGATTGAGCCATTACCTGTTTGTGTTTCTGGCACTCTCTGGAGTATGGTGGGAGAAGGAGAACATGTTAAATTGCCAGGCCCTAAGAAGAATCTAGTGAGTGTGCACTTTGCTTCAATCTAGGCTGAGAGGCGAGGTGTTACGTGATGAATAAGGACTGGTGGATTAGGAATCAAAGGATCTAGTTATGCTATGAGCTCAAGATGGGTAATCTGAATCTATCAACAAATATTTACATTAGATTGTGAGCTCCTTGAGAACAGGGGCTATCTTTTCTTTCTTTGTATCTCCAGAGCTTAGCACAGTGCCTGGCAGTAGGAATTTAATAAATGCTTATGAAATGACTGGGTACTTAACAAACATAACTGGAAAAGGATGTGGGTTGGTCAAAGCTAATAGATCATGTTGTCCTGGTACCTATATAATGTCAAAATATACTAGAGTAAGGGTTTTGAACCCTTTCTGTCATGGACCCCTCTGATGAAGCCTACAAACCATTTTTCAGAATAATGTTTTTAAATGTACAAAATAAAATCTATACGGTTATAAAGGAACCCAGTTATATTATATTGAAATATAGTTAGCAAAATGTTGAAAAAAAAAAGTTCACATGCCCCAGAATAGGAACTTCTCATCCACTGGAACACCGAAATGAAGAATGCCAGGCATTCTGCTCAGTGCTGTCATGCTTCTTATGATCAAGAGGAAAGATAGCATTTACTTCCTTGTAGTCTTCAGTCAAAGTGGACCAGATAAGAAAATATCTCTAGATTCAGAGATAGTAGAGATCATTTCTTCCCCTTAGTGGCTGAGATAAGGCTTCATGGAGGTATAGCACTGGAACTAAGCTTAGATTTTCCCCCCCTAAAGCCTTCATATGCAAGTATGAAAAGTACTAAGGTTTAGTTATTTAATTATAATGACCAAGCTGAGCCATAGAGAAAAGTTATTTTTTTAATTAAAAAAATTATTCCTTCCTCCCACTATTCCTTTTACTCCCCAGACTGAGCAGGATTTCAGTTAGCTCATAAGATCATGAATTTTGAACTGAAAGGGATCCTCAAGGACATCAAGTCTAATTTCTTCATTTTACAAATGAGAAAATTGAGGGCCAGGGACATTAAATGACTTGCTCAAAGTCACATAGTTAGTAAGTGACAGAGGCAGGAGTCAAGCCAAGGTCTTCTGCCTCCAAATCCTTTAAGAAGAAGGTACTGGGTATTTCAAAGAGTATATTTTATTAAAAGAGAAGGATAGTTCTAAAGGATAAATTTCATCCACAAAATCACTCTAACAATCCCAACTAACATTTATTAAGCACCTATTGTGTACAGGGCACTATGCAAGGCATTGGGAGTGATTCAAAATTTAGATAAGACATGGCCTCTGAGTGAATGGAACTTATTATAGCCCTTTAGGGAGACACGACACGTGCAAATAATTATAATTTAAAGTAATGTTGTAAGTGGATTATAGGGCTGCAAAACATAGTTGCATGTTAGGTTTAAGGAAGAAACAGTTGTTGCTTCATAGAGAAGGTAGCATTTAAGTTGGCCTTAAAAGACTTAGCTGAGGATAGTCTATGCTTGTGAGATAGTGTTAGCAAAGGCTCAGAGGTAGGAAATCATGGAGCAGGTGAAGGAGACAGAGGCTAGTCCCATTTGGCTGGAGCTAAGCTATTAAAATGCAAGCTATTCATTTGGCAAATGGGAGATAAAATGGAGCTATTTTTTTGATGACAGAAAAAGCTGTTTTCCTTCTACCTTGTTATTACCGCCTATTGATCTTTCACTTTCTTTCACCATTGCACTGCTTTTGTAATTAGACTCAACTACATCAAGTCCCATCACCAGCAACTTACATTGTATAAAATTCCTACACCTGGATAAAGCATCTCACAGCCTGAGCCAAGTACTCATAAGACAAAATGGAAAGAGATGCAAAATAACTTTGTCTTTTATTTCTTCATCTTTTGAGATATGTTTGAAAGAATTTCATTGAACTCCATTAGTTTTCTTAGCATATATGCCTAAATAATGAAACTGGCCCAACTATGGTCCACAGGTAGAATTTTTGAAATGAATAAAATAATATATATATATATAATACATATATTATATATAATATATACACATGTACACATATGTATATATAAGAACATACATATGATATATCTACATATGACAATGTAGATATATATTATATGGTATATGTAAATATACCATATAATAAATCAGAGCCATTATGTTTAGGACATCAAGGTATTAATAGAATATTTCTTTTCACAAAATTTAAAAGGCAAACCTAAAAATGCAACTGTGATATAGTGAAAAAAAAAAGCCATGGTGGATTTTGAATTTGTGGTCATTTAGATGGAGATCAATTTAGAAAACCCTTAATTAACAGTATAAATAAGATTTTTAAATACAAAAATTACTCGAGGAAAAATTATTCTCAAGAACCTAGTTTCATATACATAAGTGATGTGACAATGTTATACCACTCTCTAGAGCAATGGGTTGAATCCAGTAAGATGAAATTCACTAGAGATAAGTGTCAATCCTAGTACTTGCATACTTAAGTGCCTAGGACTTGTTACCACTTATATCTATAGCCTTTGACAGCCCTCTCCATGCTATCATAAGGTATCAGAGGAAGACTTTAGCAGAAAAAATATTTGAGTATGCCACAGAATTAGAATGACATATTTTAGTTTTTACTGTATAGAAAGGACTTTTTTCTCTAATGACATCCCCATTTGCCTTCCCAATGTAGGGTCCACAATGATAGATTTATAATTTTATAGTCTCCTTTGAAGCTGACTGGAGTTGGGCTTTATCCTGCTGAATGCACATGCATCCAATTCAGTCCTGAAGCTGAGTTTTTCAAAAGAAGTGTCGCTTTTAGGTCACTAGAGCCAATTCAGCACAGCTGGACTTTGAATCAATTTCAATCAACTTCTGGTATTGCAATTGGTAAAACAATAAGGCAGCCCAGTGTTTCTAGATTAGCTTTTTAAAACCCTCAGAATTTTTCTAAGATACTGTCAGTGACACAGGAGACCCTTTTGCTTTTGCTTGAGAGATCTCAGTTCTCAGGAGTAGTAGTGGAATAATAAAGGGCAGTGGAATCTACTTGAGGGAAGCTTTCCCTTGACTGCTGGCTCAGGACCAGGAAGGGATAAGCTGAGCCCAGAGCTTTACATATGGTAAGAACTCAATAAATATTTATTGAACATAGTTGGACTTTTAATCCCCACAACACACAGCAAAGGGCACTCAATGAATCTTCACTGGATTAGTCCTATTATTAATTAATTATAACAGCAACAATACTTCATGTTTCTGGAAACTGAACATTTTCCAGGTTACAAAAACTCTTTCATATCTCTTATTGGATGCTCAAAACAACTTTGATGGGTTGGCAGGAAATGGGTGGAGACTGAGGTAGCAAGGTAGCAGAGTATTGGGAGTCCCATTTTATAGATAAGGAAACTGAGCATCCATAAGATGAAGGGTCTGGTCCAATGTAACAGCATTATTAGGGGGTAGAACTAGGACTTTTTACCTAAATGTCCTTTCTACACTTCCTTTCTGGAGTTAAACTGAATATATATGTCCTGCCTTAAGTATGGTATCTATCCAGGATTACAATATCTCCTGCCAATCCTCCCCACATTGTTCGATTTCTCCCATTCCGTTCTAATCCTTCCTTAATTATGCACATGGAATAATTGAATGGTCTTTGAGATATATTAATAGAATTTTAGGGATAGGGAGAGGACCTGGAATTTTATTGGTGTAAAGAACTCCCAGGTACCAATGCAGGTCAGCACCTTCCCAGCAAGCAATACTCTTAGAGAATTGCCTATAGCACTAACTGTTAAGTGATTTGGCCAAGGCAAGTATGCTGTGGCAGAGTCAGGATTTGAATCTATGTCCTCTTGGCTTCAAGGCCAGCACTCCATCCACAACTTCACCATACCAAAACAATAACTTTAAATCCCAAAGGGACTGAATTTACATCTAACAAATTACTGGAAACAAATAGGAAGCAGGTATGCATTGAAGCCAGGCAACAAGATGACACCAACAGATAATACTATCAGAGTCTTTAAGGCATTGGTTCTCAAAGTGGTAGATAGTAGGCACTTAAAGAAATCATTAAGAGGCCTTGAGACTCTTTCAGGGGGTCCATGAGGTCAAAAGTGTTTTCATAATGATGCTATTTTAATTTCTAATATGGTAAATATCAATGGATGTAACCCACATAAACAAAAGGTCTTGGGAGGGGGTGGTTCTCAATAATTTTTAAGGGTATAAATGGATCCTGAGACCAAATAGTTTGAGGATTGCTACTTTAAGGCTTTACATTCCAACTTTCAACTCTTCCTCCCCATCCCAATTCTATTTTTTTTATCTTGAAATGGAACAGAAAATGCAATAAAATGTCCATCAATATGAAACATTTATTAGATTTCATATTCAGAGTATTATTCTGATGAAGTTGTTTAGAAAATGCAGAGTTAAGGCAAAACACTTCCAAGAAGTTTGCAAAATTCATTTGATTTCTAATTCACGAAACACCAACCAAGGAAACATAGAGAGCTTAATGATTAAAAAACAAATCCTTTAAAAAAAACCCTAACTACTTTTATGTCATAAAATTCTGAAAATATCCAGAAATAATTCCAGAAATTTGATCTATGTCAAGAACCTCTTTGTTTACCTGGCCCTTTCAGTCACTCCCAGTTGCTGGTGAGCTTCGATGAATTCTGTAAGTTGTTTCTGTAACATCACATCTTTGCCCTCAATTTGAGTAATGAAATCGTGCTTCAAAAGATCAGACACGGTTGGCCGCTTCTCATAATCTTTAGTCAAGCACCTGTGCTGACAGAAAAGAATGTGTAATTATCAGAGAAATTACACATAGTCTTAAAACTATCATGCAGGCTCTTTAATTTTTTTTGTAATTGCTTTGACTTGCTGTGGAAATGCATTTTTCCCAAATGCTGAACCTAATAAGCTAGCTCAGAAACATCAAGGAGTAGCATGATAAAATGGACACTTGTGGAAATGAAGGAATCTGAGTCATTATGTTGTAGGAATGCCATCTTTCCAATGAAATACCAATTCCCTATTCCTCTTCTGTGTCTCCAGTGAAAATTCTCTTTCACAAGTCTGAAGCTAAAGATAAAATAAAGCAACCATAAAGACAATTAACTTTTGATAGTTATTTAAAATTAAAATAAACTTTACAATTTCTTTTCCATGATGTTTTACTAGAGTCTCATTTAATCTTCCATATCCCTCTTTTGCCAAGACTCACCATTACCTTGAAGAGACTAAAGAATGATATATTTGATCCCAGTGTACATTTTAATGTTCATTTTGAAATACAGAAATCTCCATCCTTCATATTCATTAGGACTAAAGGATCATAGATCAGGAGTTAGAAGGGATCTCTGAGGCCATCTTATCTATCCCCTCTATTTTTATAGATAAAGAAAGTAAGGCTCAAGGGGGTTTGAGTGAGTTGCTCAAGGTCATACAGGTAGTAGTAGTTGTGAGATTTGAACTCAGGTCCTTTGACTCTGGAGAAAGTGGTTTATCTACTATACTAAGTGTTAGAAGTTTTTTCTGGAAGAAGGAGAAGAAGAAGAAGAAGAAGAAGAAAGAAGAAGAAGAAAAGAAGAAGAAGAAGAAGAAGAAGAAGAAGAAGAAGAAGAAGAAGAAGAAGGAGAAGAAGAAGAAGAAGAAGAAGAAGAAGAAGAAGAAGAGAAGAAGAGAGAAGAAGAAGAAGAATAGAAGAAGAAGAAGGAGAAGGAGGAGAGAAGATGTGAATAGTCTAGTGGGATATATGGTGAGAAAGTAGGTGGCCCCACAGAAGAAGAATTGTATAGTAACTGGAGGACCTCAAGCAGTCTGTCAATAAATGTAATGTACCTGATGCTACGTTTATTACTTTTGAGTAATAGTGAATCTGCTGTGAGATCGAATGAATGAAATTTAAAATGTTTTGCAAATAGCATAAACTATATCACAAAAGTAATCTAACAAATACTTTGTAAGTGGGAAAGAGGAAAAAGAAAATGTGAGAATACTTTTGGTATTTCAGTAAGACATATGACAAATTTCTAGTGTATGTCAAGTTCTGATGACCACTGACATTTAGGGTCCTACCACTTCTGTCACATGCCTGAGGGACCAGGGAAGAGCTCAGAAAGAGTTGTGGTGGCTGACTCTGACCATTATCACTTCCCAGACCTTTGATGTATTCTGTGTGTAAGACCTCGGGCAAATTATAGCACAGTCCAGTAAACAAAACTTTGTTAGGGACACATGCAACACTGGGCAACTTGAATACAAGTTCACCTACCAAACCAGACTCCAAAGAATTATTTGCCGGTAAGCAATCTCACTTGCCTCTTTTGTTCTCTTCCATCTATATATTATTAGTGTTACTTAGCTCAACTATCACAGTACAATGGACCAGATTGACATTAGCCCAGTGGTCCTGGTTCCTCCTACTTTGATGTACTGTCTATAGTCTCAAATCAGGATAGTGCCCTTGTTAGGGCTACTGGCAACAGTTTCTCCCTTTCTACCCCCATACCAACTGCCCTACCTTCCTTATTACAGCAGCAGTGAAATGACAACATTTTCATATAAAAAAACATCCTTTGATTTTTAAAAAGCACTCTATTGTTACTCACTTGTTAATGAAGTCATTGAATTCTGCTGTCCACAGTTCTGGTTGTCTTAGAGTTGGAGGTGGGCTCCTATAAAAAAGAAAATAAAAACTCAATTATATACATTGGATAACATACATGAAACAGGAGAAAGAACAAGATAAACAGAGTAGTGGACTTCTGAGGAATCACTGGAATCACTCATTCTAATAGGCAGCTCTAACCCAGTACTGCCACCATTTTTCAAGCATGTCCACAAATACAAAAGAAGATAATTAACTATTAATCACTATTCATATATAATGACACATTCCATGTTTCCCTGCAAGCCTGGAGTATTTGACCCATTTTTCTAGCTGTTAACCATATTTTCATAAGTGAATCTTCTTGTAATTACCTGATAGTATTAGGGAATGATGAGAGACAGCACAGAAGAATAGACAGAAGCCTGGCCATGGAGTCAGGAAATCAGTGCTTGAGACCTGCCTCTGATAACATGTGAAATATGTGAGCTTGGGCACATTACAGCACACCTAACAAAAATCATAGTACCCCAGGTAACTCTCTAAGACTGTTAAATAAGGGTCGATTATTGTATCAGTGGAGAGACTTTCATCACTGAAACTTCTATCCCCAGATGATGAGGAAATATCAGCAATGGGAGAATGGCAGAATGAAGAACCCTAACAAGAAATTCTCACATCCAAGGTCTACACCACAATATGTGCTCAGAGTCATCATCAGGAAAGGTATCCTCAAATCAAATTTTTAAAAGCAAATTATGTTGAGAGAGAGTTGGGGGAAGAAGACCTTGGACTTTAAGAAACAAGGCCTCACAGGGAGAAAGACTTCTGGCATATCATCCCTTGTAGCAGAGACAGATATATCTGAATTCCATAAAACATGCTGGTGAGTCCACAGTTGGGGCAAAGAATAGGCTTAGGAAGAGCTCATCTAGGGATGGTGAGGAGGAAACATACCAAATAGTAGTAGCTTATTGTTTTAAATGATTATTCTTGTTACCTAGGTTTTAAGCTCAATTGTTTCTACTTATTAAAGGAGGGTAAAAGTTGCCAAAACTTCTTAAATTTTGGCACCCTGAAGTAAAGCTCTGATTGTTCCCATGCTAGTTAGAATTCTGGAGAGTGGGCCAAAAGCAGACACAAAGTATGGTGTGTAAAATGGGGACAGAGTAGCACACATTTCTGCAGTTTATAATCAGTTTGGCAGAATTAATACCAGGAATAACTTAAAAAGTAAGTTAATGAACAATACTATTAACCACATGTGAGGCTCTGAATGCCACTTAAAAGTGCTTTGAATCAATTCCTTTCATTTGAAAGAAAGCAGGTCTTTTTTCCTTCTTGAAATGCTCAGGAATACAAAGGGACCCCACAAGAAAACAAGACCATTCCAATTCTGTAATCAAGTAACATTGAGCAACCATGATAGCTGAGTTTCCTGAAATACTGCTTTATGTTAATTTCAACAGCACTTTGTTTTCATTAGCAAAATGGAAATACTGTCTTTAGTTCCACATTACTCTCTAAATAGCTTATAATAAAATTAATGTACAGTTTGTACAGGCTAATTAAAGAAAAATGCAGCTCCTCATCTACCATAGATCTTACCCCAAAGCTCCTTTCAGAAACCTTGAGATTATTTGGAGATTGCTGAATTGCACATTAAATGAAGAAATTCTTATCCATAAGATTCTATGTTTTTTGACCTCAAAAATATTCCATCCCTAGAAATTTATCCTTTTGTCCTAGAGTTTGGAAGAGCCAAAGTTCTGCTTTGTTTCAGGGCACTTCCAGTCTCATGGATTTTCAAGATTTTTCTTTTAAAAATAATTTCTAGAATTAGTACCCTCAGAGTCCCATTTCAAAGATATACTGGTATTAGAAAATGCTGAGTGATGACTAAAATGATGTGATTTCTAGAATTATAACCCTCTCTGGGCATTGCTTGCAAGGGTGATTTAAACTATAATTAAAATGGCTTACTCCATGTAGTGTGGTCCAATGAGTAAGGAATGTCACTGCAAGTTAGGAGAAATAGGTTTTATCTTTGCCACAAACAAGGGAATGAGGAAGAAAGGCAAGATGAATGATCAGCTTCTGAGCCTAAACTATGTCAAAAGCATTCGCTGGTAAAAACATCTTGGCCTGGGTAGGTTCAAGTTTTGTTTTTGATATCTAAGTTTAATAAACTGCAAAAATGGGAGGATTTTTTTTAATAACAAGCAAAATTTTCAATATTCTTTGGAATCTTTATGTAAGAGCTCTGATATTTACTGGCCCAAGTAATCTCTAACATAACATAAAACTTGAAGATTCTATGATTTTGGGATCTAAAGTACTCTAATGGGCAGCACCAGGATTAAAAGACTTTAGTGGTTCCTTACTATCTCTAAGTAAAATAAGATTTCATCTGTTTAACACTTTAAAGCCTTTGCAATCTGGCTCCAACTTATCTATACAGACTGATTTTTCATTTCTACCTCCATGCATGATAAGCCATCTATACTGTTCTGCTTTCTCTTCCTATACATGATGTTCCATGCTCTGCTTCTGGTTCTTTGAGTAGACCAACTCTCATGCTTAGAATGGTCTTTCTCCTCACTTCTACTTTGTAAGATTCCTAATTTCCTTCAAAGCACAGTTCAGGTACTGCCACCTAAATACAGTCTTTCCTGGATCCCCAGATATGAGTGTATTCTATTTACTTGAAGATATTTTGCACATGCTGATATGCGTTTATATTGTTTTCCCTCAGCAGAATTTAATTTTTGTGAGGGTGCCTGTGTTTTATATATTTCGACTATTTAGCATGGTGCTTAATAAATGTTGAACTGAATTAAATTAAAGGGATAAGAGATAACAAAGTACAGACATATGGTGACAAAACCAAGTCCAAATTTGACTGTCCAGGTCACTTACTAGCTTGATCCTGTGGAAAATATATTAAAAACATTCAAGTAATTTTTTTATGCAGAAGTCAGGCACATCAACTTGACTTTATAGGGATGAAGTTGCTGTAATCCATTCTACCATGAATTAGGCTTTTTACCCATGCAACAAGTTAAGTGAAGATATTCTTCCTCCAACAAGGAGAGGGATAACAAAAGTGACATAGATGATCGATTTCCAAGAATACAGTGCTGCTGAAGACAGAAAAAAATTCACTAGTTTCTAAGATTCATTCCATTCCATAAAATTCATTGTACTTCAAGCAGAAAAATGCAGCTACTCTGAATCAAAATGATGTTTCAAAGCATTTTGCCTCAATATGTTGAAATATAGTTTAGTATTCCCATTCTCAATTACATTCAACTGTAGTGTATAAAGTGTTCAATAGGTAGAAAGAAGTACAAGGAAAGATTTTGGCGAATGGATGTTCTAAAAGGTCTTATCGCCTTACCTTGGTATTTTGAACAGTGCTCTCATAGGGTGCAGATCAGCAAAAGGCGGGTCTCCATCTCCCAGCTCAATTGCAGTAATACCCAACGACCATGCATCACATCTGGCATCATAGGTGCTATCCAGCTGCTGTTCACATGCAATGACCTAGTAGAGAAGAGCAAATAGAAAGAGCCAAAGTCTCAAGATTTTGCTTAAGAATTCCATGGGAGGATTGAACACAAAAGTAGTTTCCACCTGGCACTTCAACACAATTACAATGGATAGATGACATGTGGGAAGGTAAAACAAATCAGAGGTCCTAAATGTCAGATTACTTTATGCTCCATATGCAAAATAATTTATTCTGACCAGACTATATAAACCAAATTAATTAAATCACACATATCCTCCACTCCAGATGGGCTGAGCTCTTACCGTTATTCTTTCCTCTTTGGTTTTTAGAGATTTGTATTCTTCCCAGCTCAAGTCCCATTTCTTCCATAAAAGCTTGCCTATTTTTCCTATGTATTATTTATCTGTGTACGTGATGTATTTCCCCCAGACTTCCCTGATAGAATATAAGCTTCCTGAAGGCAGAGTCTGTTTCATATTGTCTTTGTATCCCTAGTGCCTACCTGGTGCCTTTCACATGTTAGCCCCTTCAATAAACATTTAATTGCTGAATTGAAAGGAATCATTCTAGTGATTTTTCCCAACTTTGAACTCTTATAGGATTAATTATATTTACTAGTCATTAGACAAGCATGAAGTAATGAGAGCCTAAACTAGATTCAGGATAGTGGCCCAAGTAATTGAGAGAAAGAGAAAGATAGAAGAGGTGTAACAATAGCAGAATCATAAAATATAAAATTTTAGCAAGATCTTGGAGATTCATCTATTTCTTTATAGAACACTCTCTCCCTCAAAGTTAAGAAGTTTGCTGAAGGTCAGATAACCAATAAGACAGCCATCATCAAACTGTCATTGGGTAATGCTTCATAATGTATTATTAAGTGGGGAGGAATGGTCAGAGAGATTGGGCAGGTAACCAAGTTTCATAATCCCTGATCGTCATCAGAATGCACAATTTCCAGCAACTTAAAGGTTTTACTTTTTGCTTTTAAATTTTGTAAATGGCAGCCAGCAGAAAAGATGGAAATGTGCACTCTGGGAATGCTGTCTATATCACAGTCAGATCATTTATGTAGAGATCTATGATATGATATTTATAATGAAGAAGCATTAAAATTTCTAGAACCCCATTTTCTTATGCTGTCCATTTTTACCTTTGGAGCCGATAACTTTTAAATCTAAAATATTAGAGATAGTTGATGACACCAAAATACTCATTACCAAGGGAGGGTTCCTTGGGACACTAAGGCAGAAAAACAAATCATTACCAAAATCTTTCACCAACAAATTCCATGAAGTCAAAGCCCTAGGATTTATCAATCAAACTGATTGATAGACATATTGACATTTGTGAATTCTGGGGATGTTAAGTCAAAACCTAGTTCAAAGAAGGCATCTCCTTGAAAAGCAAACATTTATTAAACATTGAAAATCATTGTTTGGAGATGTGAGGGAATAAAAAGATGGATCAGACATAGTTCTTGCTTTCAAGGAACTTACTATCTAGAGTGTATACGAATATCCTCCTCTACACACATGTATGGATATGTTCAAAATGCCTATAATATGTATGATTAATATATTACATGCTATCATTCCTCCCTAGACTTTCAAGAGGATTCAGAGAGTGCATCAAGGCCACTAGCCTATTCCATCCAGAATTTTTAAAAACCTGTCATTATAATCAATAATATTCACTGGTGGGGTGAGGAGTCTGATCAATGCCATTCCCCAGAAAAGTTGGTTAGTATGTTGTGCCATAAATCAAGGAAAATCGTAGTGCATGCTGGACAAAGCACATTTTACTACCTGTAATGATGGTAAAATGAGAGCTAATAAATGGTATAAGGCAATGTTGTACTTTGCATGTAGTACGTGCTTAAGAATGTTTGCTGAATTGAAATGAATACTGTCTTAATGGCTAGCTGAGCATTCAAAAATGATTGAGTCACATAGAACCTTTCATGGAATGAGAATAGACTCCAATTTACCTAGAAAACAAACAACCAGAACCCTCAAAGAGTCAACACATTTTACTATCCATTTCAACTAACATTCATAATGATGATGCTGAGTTAATTGCAAGAACCTCAAAAAGCATCCTAAATTATCGTGAAGATTAAATTTTAGGTTAATTGTTAAGTAAATGTTGTATTAGTTGGACAGTTGGGCAGGATAATGGAAAGAGCCTTGGATCTGGAGTCAGAAAGATGAGAGTTCAAATCAGGAGGACTTGAGTTCAAACAGCCTCAGACATTAATTAGCTGTGTGACCTAGGCCAAGTTGCCTAGCCTTTATTGATCTCAGTTTCCTCATCTGTAAAATGGAGATAATAATAGTATGTACCTACCTCCCAGGTTTGTTGTGACGATCAAATGAGATAATATTTGTATTGAATGTCTGGTTAATCAATAGTTGCCATATACATATATACAGATACATACATGTATACATGCATATATGTGTACCTGTATGTATATGTGTGTGTGTGTATGTACATCCATGTATGTATATATGGCAACTAGGTGGTGCAGTGGACAGAGCAATGATCCTAAAGTCAGGAGGACCTGAGTTAAAATCCAGCCTCAGACACTAACTAGCTGTGTGGCCTTGAGCAAGTCACTTAACCCCATTTGCCTCAGTTTCCTCATCTGTAAAATGAACTGAAGAAAAAAAATGGCAAACCACTCCAGTGTCTTTGCCGAGAAAATCCCAGATGGGGTCACAAAGAGTCAGACATGTTTGAAACAACAACAAATCTTAAAACTCCATAAAAATGCTAGCTATTACTATTAGTGTTATTCCTTAGGTATTTAGGTACATGATAGAGGGCTGGACTTGGAGTAAGCAAACCTTGCTTGTCTCAGCCACATACTATTCGTGTGACTCTGGGCAAGTCTCTTAACCTCTCTGAGCCTCAGTTTCCTTATCTATTAAATGGGGATAATAACCCCTACCTCATAGCATTTTTGTGAGGAATAAATGTGATAATAAATGTAAAGCACTATATGAATGCTAGTTGTTATTTATGACAAATTTATCATATATATATATGTATTGTTGTTGTTTCAACACAGCTAGTTAGTGTCTGAGGCTGGATTTGAACTCAGGTCCTCTTGACTGTAGGATCATTGCTCTGTCTATTGCACCACCTAATTGTCATACATGCACACATGTACGTACACATACACACACATACATACACTTATATGCATGTATACATATATGTATGTGGCAACTATTGATGAACCAGACATTCAACTGACTGAAATTCTCTAAACTTTCTGCATAAATGTGAACTAATTCTACTGTTAATTATTCCCTGATTGACAAAATGGAACTTGTTACATATGAATGAATATGCTACACATAATTAAGAGCACATATTATGCTGGTTCAAAGTTTTCACTGTGCTGTTCATCTGAAATTGCATAAGAGGCATTATTCTGCTAGATGTGAAATCACTTTAGGCTAGATTATGCTTATTAGTCATAGACAATGACTTTTTAGTAAGATGGATGCCTATTAGTTGTATATTATTGGATACCCATTTTAATTATTAGCTTTTTTGAGTAATTTGGAAATGAATAAAAACACAAAGATGCTGTATGCAATTTGCAATAATCCTAGGCTCAGCAAACAAACTAGTTTTCACAGAGGAACTCTGAACATGAGGTAGTGACTGTGTTCCCCAGTGAAATAATGGAGCTGCAATACATGTGTGCACCACACACAGGGCTAAATGGTGTCGAAATACATTTATTTAGTTCAGACAAGATGAATGTGGCAGAGGCTTTGATGATGATGATAATGATTACAATAACTCACATTGATATAAAGCACTAAAATTTGCAAAGTGTGCAGAAATAAGCTGCTGGGAAATTAGCCACTTTTTAACTATTTTTCACATATGAGCATTCTGTGTCTCACAGACTTGGACTATAGTAAAATCCCCTTAAAGTGTTCTTCCTTAAGGTTTTCCTGTAAAATATGCCCATTTTGGGGGTTTCTCCTGAAGACACATGTCTGTGATTTTCTATTTCTCTCTTAAGATTTAGTGGGTGGCACAGTAGAGAAAGTGCTGGGCTTGAGTCAGCAAGACCTTAGTTTGAATCCTGTCTTATACATTGACTAGTGGTGCAACCTTGGAGAATCACTGAGGCTCTCAACCACAGCTTCCTCGTTTGTAAAATAGGGACATAATTGTACTTGTCTCTCAGGATTGTTGTGAGAATCAAATGCAGTACATGTGAAGCACTTTGCAAATCTTGAAAGCACTGTATAAATGCTAACTAACAACAACAACAATTACACATTTTAGATAGGCTAGTCCTTTGAAAAACATTTGAAGAGGTTACTAGTGCCTTAAGACAATATCTTAAGATAATTTCACACATATATCATACTACTTTTTACTAATTCTTTTTTTTCTCTTAAGGCAATTGGGGTTAAGTGACTTGCCCAGGGTCACACAGCTAGTAAGTGGCAAGTGTTTGGTCTAAGGTCGGATTTGAACTCAGGTCCTTCTGACTTCATGGCCGGTGCTCTGTCCACTGAGCCACCTACCTGCCCCTTACTAATTCTTTAATACAACTACTGGTAGTTGAGTTCAAAGTCAAATCCTCTTTTAAGTATTAACTTCTAAAATAATTTTAATTTTGTGATTGTCTATTATTAATAAGTCTCTTGGAGCATTCCCTTCTCTCCTCAATAAATGCTGACTAAATATAAGTTTTTAAAAAAGGTCCCAGGATGACAATTTTCAAAAATACATTGTCTTTACTGATATATAGAAGTAGAGAGATTAAAAGTATTAGGAGCATTATAGTGACCATGGGGAGAAGATGATTTGACAGAAAACTGCCTTCCCTCAGCTATTTTAGCAGCTGATCTACAGCATCCTGAAGGTAATGATATATAGACAATGCATTAAAAGTTGAATCCAGCCCTGAGGCAGGATACTGAAATGCTGGGAAGTGTCATATACTCCAATGAATAGTAGACCTTATCTTAATAAACAAAGTTTAACCAATCTCTATAATATTTTTTATTTTAAAATGGTTTAAAACATCATAAGCATACCATCAAAAAAAGTAATGTACCAGGCATGAGAAATATGTTTTAGGAAAATGAAGGAAATAGTCAACTTCTCTGTTTTAATTTTTTTTTGGTAGAGAATATGAAAAATATATGTTTATTATATGGAAGATTTAACACCTTCAAACTGCACTAAGACTTTAGGGACATATTGTTCATGTTTTGTGTGCACTTACTTGTATATGTATTAAATCTCCCAATAGACTATAAGATCACTGAGAGCAATGACTATTTCCTTTCTGTCTTCAGTGCTTAACACAGTTCCTGGCACAGAGAAGATGCTGAAAAAAAATGCTAGGCATTTTATTTATTCTCAGCTGTACGATCTACACATGCATAAACTCCAACTCTAAAAAACCCCACAAATGTTATAAAGATAATAAATATATTAAATGTTTAAACTTAATTGTAAATTTATTATAAATAATAAATTAAGGAAATTTGAAAACCTTTTCAAATTGAGAAGGACTAGGGAAGAAAAAGAAAGAACTGATGGGATTCAAACATCAAATCTTATTTCTTGAAATCTTATCTGACCTCGGGAGCCATCCAAAATGGTGTTCCTACAGATGTGTTCCGACGATGCTGAGTACTGGTTAGCTGTGCTGACACACCTGAAAGGAATGAAGGAAACTTATTTCTGGCTTTTATTACATATGCTGATCTGTTCTCCTACAAATCATTTAAAAAATCTAGCTTTTCCAAGGGCTTTAACTTCCTGTTCAAGAGGTCTTAAAACACATATCTGGCTTAAAGTATGGATATCTTGTGTAGGGATTCTGTGGCACATTGTAAAGAGCATTTGAGTCAGGGGCCCTGCATTCAAATTCTGGCTCTGCCACTCACTACCTGTGGGACCTTGGACAAGTCACTCTACCTTCTGGGGCCTCAATTTCCTCAACTGTAAGTTGAGGATATCTAACTAGATGACCTTAAAGGTCCCTCTCAGATAGAAATCCAAGGTGTGTGAGTATGAAACCTGGCTATGCAATGATGAGGCTAGTCTCTATAACTCACTGAATCTCTAGTCCCTTGTCTGTAAAGCAGTCAAAGTGATATATTTATACTGTTTCCGTATAAAGCCACTGGGAGAAAAACGCTTTGCAAATCTTAAATATAAGGTGTTTTACATACGTATGTATGTATGTATGTATGTGTGTGTATATGTATATATGTGTATGTGTGTATATACATACATACATACATGTGTATATATATATATAATATATATATATTATATATATATATATATATATATATATATATATATAATATATATATATATATATATATAATATAATATATATATATAATATATATATATATTATCAGAGAAGTCCCAGATACTTATATGCATCCTTCAAGGCTCAGCTTGAGTCTTACCTATATCATGAAAATTTCCTAAATCACTCCATCTATCACTCCATCCATTATCTATTCATCCCTTACCCCATCCCTGCCTCCCTCTTTGTTCCTGAAACACTCCTTCTCTGTATCAAATATTTTCCTCCTTTACCTTTCATATGTATATCTTGTTTCTCTAATATAATTTATAAATTTCTTTAAGGCAGGAAATAGTTTATGTAGACCTAGGCATACCACAGAAACTTAATAAACCTTTGTTCCTTTGAACCAAAAGGCAAAAATCAGAGTCCATTTATTTAGACTTCATCTATTACCCTCAATGAATCAAAGGACCATAGATGTACAGCTAGAAAGGTCCTTATGGTCCAATGAGTCCATTCTCCTCTTTTCACATTAAGGAAATTGAGGCACAGAGATAGGAAGACACTTGCCTAGGATTATACAGCTAAGTTGAAAGCATAAATGGACCTCTTTCTCTGCCTCTTTTAGTATTTCAGTGTGACCTAAATGCTTCTTTTTCTAGTCATATAATTTCCTACATATTTTATTCTGCTTTCCATGTATGAGTCAACATTGGTTACATGTGGCAATCTACTTACATCCTTCATGAGTATTTCCATTGCATTTGGACTACTTGTAATGTTTATGCTTCCAGTATCTTTGTGATCAACAATTCCTCACCAAATAACATTGCTGGGAGAATAATGGTGTTAAAAAGGTGAGCCTTTCTAGTAGCAAATAGCCTGGGATCACTGAAAACATGCCTCAGTTTCCCAAATGCAATCCAGCCTGATGTACTATTTCTGCTGAATTCTGTGCCTAACTCCTTTTTCAACTGCAGCATCTGTCCAAGATACAAGACTGATGATGAACTGATTGCCTGACTACATGTCATAAATCTAGAGAATAAGTATTTTCATCTAGTTATCTAGTTTGTTTTTCCAGTATGAACACTCAGATCAATCCCTTTTGCATTGCTACGGATTTGATGTAAGGGGCTCTGTAGGGTTCTAAGATTCAATGGAATGAATAGCAGTAGTAATACCATTTCATCTCAGAGTAAGGATATCTGGCGAAACTTGCCATTATTAAGGTAGCTTTCTTTTATTTATTCCAAGGAGAGTATATTTTAATATTTTGTTGAACACTTTAGATGAGCATATGTCTCTGTATTTTATTGGTTTCTTGATGTTGACGTTCATCTGATCATTGAACAAAATCATTTCAGTGATTACATTTGTTAGAGTCTTGCTAAGTTGTAACATATTCATTTTAATAGCAGACTTGTTTGAAGCTAGCCTTCAAATGTTGCATTTCATCTTAGTTAGTCAAGGACTTTTTAAAGC
This sequence comes from Phascolarctos cinereus, assembly GCF_003287225.1. Lineage (NCBI taxonomy): Eukaryota > Metazoa > Chordata > Mammalia > Diprotodontia > Phascolarctidae > Phascolarctos > Phascolarctos cinereus. The sequence continues at coordinate 63,904,569 of NW_027555514.1, read as the reverse complement.
TCAATAAACAACCCACATGGAAAGGATGGTTCTGCAAACCTTTTACTCATCTGCCTGGCCATAAAGATATGGTGTGCTTTGGACACAAGATGAAACCAGCTCTTCCAACTTCTTTATTTGACTCTCTGGGGAAAACCTTTGAGCCATACTACAATTTCTTTATATATGTTAAGGTTATTTATTGTGAGGATATCGAGAAGGCTGTGAATCAATCCCTCCATCAGTCTGAAAACTCACTGATTACCAAGTAAAGTCTGTCAGTCAACAAGCATTTCTTAAGCACTGCCTATATTCCAGGCACTATGCTAACCACTGGGGATGCAAGGAAAGACAAAACAAAGTCCCTGTCCTCAAGGAGCTCACAATTTAATGAAGGAGATACCATGCAAACAACTATGTACAAATAAGCAATATACAGGATAAATTGGAAATGATCAACAAAGAGAAGGCACTAGAATTCAGAGGGATTAGCAATAGATTCCTGTAGAAGGTGGGATGTTAGCTAGGACTTGAAAAGAGTCAGGGAAGCTGGAGATAGAAGGAGATAGAAATGAGAAGGGAAAGCATTCTAGGCATATGGGACAGCCAGTGAAAATACCCAGATTTGGGAGATGGAGTATCTTATTCAAGGAAGAGGCAAGGAGGTCAGTGACACTGGATTGCAAAATATGTGTGTGTGTGTGTGTGTGTGTGTATAGGAGAGGTTATAGGGTGTGAGAAGCGTGGAAAGGTGGGGAGACAGGCTATGAAGGGCTTTGAATGCTTTTTAAGAGTGCTAACACCTAAGTGAATCCTGCTCGAAGAACTGCCCAGTTCAAGATTGCCCCCTTTCCTGCTCCTTTGTCACAATCACAGCAAAAGCGGAAGGAGGCCACCCAGGACTGTCAGCCACTTGGTATTTTTGCCCATTTTTACAGGGGGCTGGTGGCCAAAACAGTGAATCACCTTGTGATCTGATAAACCTCTCCATGATCATCCATGCTGGTTCTTAGCCATCCCACATACAGTTTATGGCCAGGTCTACATCAGAACTCTTTCCAGGTTGGCAGGACAAGACATAACTTGTACTCCACTGATAGAGCCTTTGAGAACCCAGGGTCACCTTCACACTATGATGAGGCAGGCAACAGAGTAAGGTTTTTCTGGAGGACGGAATTAAGTATTTCCAAGCTATTTACATGGGAAATTTTAAATGTTATGAGATTCCAGGCATAGTGTTTTGGTTTCAGTTTTGGTAAAGATAAATTATGGAGTCACATTAATGTGGTGGTTTTTTTTTTAAAGGAGACTCAAAGTAATAACAATACTTTTGCTCGTGGCACAAGTTCTAGTGGCATTTCTGATTATAGAGCTTATTTGCATGGCAAATTAGGTTTCTATGTAGTCTTGCTGGGAATGGGAAGGAGACGATATCATGCCACAGTTCGCAATGTTTTTTGTCAGGTTTTTCAGAATTTAATCAGGTGGATTAGATATAAAAATGGACTTAGAGTCTAAGTCCCCCAGTTAGCTACATACTTGGTATATGACCTGGGGCAAACTACTTATCTTTTCTGAGTCTCAGTTTCCTTTTAAGTCAAATAGGGACAATGAGAATTGCAACCACTACCTCATAGGGTTATTGTGAGGATTAAATGAGATATGTTTATATTATGGCAATCGACACACAATATGTTATTAAAGGTCTCTGCATTTCTACAAAGAATCATGGACTGTTGGCCAAAATAGATCTTGCCAAGGGGCTTCTATTCTATTCCTCAGAATGTAATTAGCATATGGGGCAGCTAGGTGGCGCAGTGGATAGAGCTCCGGCCTCGGAGTCAGGAGGACCTGAGTTAAAATGCCACGTCAGACACTTGACACTTACTAGTTGTGTGACCCTGGGCAAGTCACTTAACCCCAATTGCCTTGCCAAAAAGAAAAAAAAGCATGTAATTAGCACTCAGAAAGAAGGAAGAATAGAATATGGCAATGGCAGAATAATGAGAAAACAGGCCAAGAAAAATAAATCAATTTAGTTTTTAAATTAACTATAATATTATCACTATAATATATTATTATAACTATTAACATAACTATTATATCATCTGTTTATAAACCAAATGGTTTATTTAATTCAAATATTAATTATTTATGTATTCAGAGGGAATAAATACTTTCTAAATCTTTTCTGAAACTTTGAACAACTTAGCTTAGTCTGATGCCTTCAAATATTTTGGAATTCATGAAAAGACTGAAGTAATTATCCAAAATGGCCACATACCACAAAAATATTCTGAAGAATGTGCATTTCACAGAAATAAGCACAAAATTCCTATGGACACCACAGACTACAATGGTTTAGAAACCTCAGCCATGGTTTGGTGACCTGGTGGTCTCTCACAGAAGGGTCTGCCTATCATTTTACTGCCTGACTCCTCATCAGTAAAATAAGAAAGTTGGCTTAAAGGGCCTTGTAGGTTTTTACTAGCTCCAAATCGATAAGTCTACAATCCTGGGAGATTCCTTAAAAAGAACAATAGGGAGTTAGCTCAGGATTTGAAAGCTATAGGGGCAGATAGTTGGGGTAGGAAGTAGAGGTAGCAGAGAGAGCTCAGACTAAAGGCTGAGAAAAGGAAGACAACAAAACTAAAATTTTTATATTGGTATTTCATAGCTATAGTATATTTGCAAATGCTATAAACTATTTATCCCCACACATAGTGAGCTCCAAATGGGAAAGGTCCTCTCTTAATTATTTTTTGTATCTTACAAAGTCTAGTATTGTGCCTTACAAATAATTGGTTGCTGAAAAATGAAATACTTGAATCCAAGAACAGAAAGCCCACTAGCATGGTAAAGGATGAGAAAAGAGACCAACAGAAAAGGCTTCCAAATCGACAAAGCAACTGATAAAGATTAAATCACAATATAAATTAATGTTGTCTATCCTAATAGTCATTCTGGCAGGGGTAGCAAGTAGGTGGGGGAGATAAGTAAAAATGCAACCAATACTGGAAAGGGAGGGTCTAGAGATACAGTATCAATAGGAGGCAGCCAGGTCTCAGCAAGGCTCAAAAGACTAGGGGAGTGATAATATCTCTTCTCTAGGTTTTCATGACTTTCCTGGTTCTTCTACCTGTCTGGGTGCTCCTCCTTTGTCTTCTTTGCTGGCCCATCATCCATATCACATCTCCTAACTGAGAGTGTCCTCCAAGGTTCTGTCCTGGGCTTTCTTTTCTTCTCTTTCTATACTAGATATCTTGGCAATCTTATCAGCTGTCCTAGGTTAGATTACCATCTTTATGCAGACCTCATGCGGTTATTACCAGTTGCCTCAGGTATTTTGAACCAGATGGCCTACAGAAATAGCAAACTCAGAATGATCAAAACACAATTCATAATATTTATTCTCCTTCAGCCCCCAAAGTTATATTACTGTTGAGAGTACCATCATTTTCCTAGTCACCAAGGCCTACAATTTCATTGTCATCCTTATGTATTTATTCACCCTCATTCCACATATCCAATTTCTTGCTAAGTGTTATCCTTTCTACATTCACAACAACTCATATTAGTCTTTTTGCCTTCACAAGGCCATTATGCTGGTGTGGTCCTTATCATCTCTCCCCTGGACCCTTGCAATAGCCTTCTCATTGGTCTCCCTGTCTTGTTTCTCCCTCCTCTAATCTCTTCTCTACTCAGCTGCCAAATTGATCTTTCTGAAGTGTCATTCCCCTACTCAATAAACTTCAATAGCTTCCTATTACCTTCAGGATCAAACATAAAATCCTGTGGCATTTAAAGCCCTTCTCAGCTCAGCCCCATTCCTCCTCCTCTTCCTCCTCCCCTTCCTCTTCTTTTTCCTCCTTTTATTATATTACTACTGCTACTACTATTATCACCACTGCTTGCTGCTACTACTGCTTCTGCTACTACTACCATACTACTGCTGCTACTATACTACCAGCTAGCTAGTATTTACATAGTGCTTTAAGGTTTCCAAAACACTTTCCATAACTTTGTATTAACTCATTTGATCCTCTTAAAAACCTCATTTAGGTGAAGTAGGCACTATTATTATCCCTATTTTAGAAATGAGAAAACTGAAGCACAGAGAGATTAAATGACTTTCCCAGGGTTACACAGATGGGAGTATTTAAAGCAGGAGTTGAACTCAGGCCTTCCTGATTCTAACTCCTACACTCTATTCACCGCACTACCTATCTGTCTCTGAAATTCTATAATTCTGAGAGCCCTCCAAGCTGTGCTAGTCAGTTCTAACAGCTCAGAATTCTCTATTCTATGTTTGAAGGTCCCTTCAGTGCTGATATTCTCTTTTCTGTGTTCTAAGATCTTTTCTAGCTCAGAAAATCTACAAGGAAATATACTAAGTGAGGCTGTAATTGTGCTGGAGCCCAGAAGATCAGGCAGCTGAGACTTTTGGAAAGAATGGAAAGACCTAAGAGGGTGACTGGAGGAAGCAGCCAATCAGAGCTCTGTCCAGAAAGAAATATGATACCAGAGCATGAAGACCTTTCCAATCTTCTTACCCTTTACCCTTTCCACATCCTCTATGTTCCAGTGACACTAGCTTTGCTGTTCTGCTATAGGACATTCCATCTACCATGCCTTTCACTGGTGTTACCTCTATGCCTGGACTGCTTTTCCTTCTCACCTCCCCCTTTTGGATTCCTTGGCTTCCTTTAAGGCTAAGCTCAAATCTCAGTCTCTTCAGGAGGCCATCCAGGTCCCAGTCTTTCCCTCTTTTCTCCTTCTGCTAGTGCCTTGTCTCCAAAATTATTATTTACGCAGTGTAAACACACACACACACAATCTTTATTTACAGTTATTTTAATGTTGTCTCCACTAGAATACTAGCTCCTCGAGGTCAGGGACCATGTTTTTGCCTTCATATCCTCAGCACCTATCTCAAAATAAATAATTATTAATTAGTTAATAATTAAGCTTAATAAGAGCTTAATAAATACTTACAGCATTGACATGGTTAATGAATTTAACTGTCTTTACTGAAAGACTCACTAGAGTTTTAGAAAGACATAATAGAGATGTCCAGAGGACCAAGTACTGAAAGATGCTGTGCATCTTGATAGCCTGTTTTGCAGGCTGTTCCATTTAAAACAGTCCCTATTATAAAATGTTTTCTCTCACTTCCTAAAAATCTTTATATAGAAATAACTTCTATATTTTATTTTTAATTTCAATAATTGCTTTTTTATCCTTGGGTCATACCAGAATACAGAAATAGCCCTAGCCAGTGGAGAATAGATTTAAGCAATTAAAAAAGAATGCTTTCATATTTGTAATTACTAAACCATTACATTCTCAGGTTTTAGCTAGTCTCTTGTTGTATTTATGAGGTTTCCATCAAGTTTCATTTGCGTACACTGCTTAGTTTAAATTAAAACCAGCTTCATATTTAATGTTTCTAAAGTATTTTCACACCACTAAAGTTACGTTTACTCTCTTAAAAAGATTGAGTTAATTCTAAAACAAAACAAAACCAAATCAAACCAACACCTATATTTTATAGCATTTCTGGAACCATGAAGAAAGGCATATGAAAGAGTCCTAAAGAATTCATAAAATATTAGATAAAAATAATGAAAAGAAATGGGGGAAAGTTAATGCTATTATATTAAATTAATATAAATATTAATTTATATTAATAAATTAATATAAATATAATATAAATTATGTTATAGTATATTAAAGCTAATATGCAAAAAGAGGCACATTTGAAAGTTTTCTAGCTCATCTGCAAACTGACAGATGAAAACTAAACACAAAGTTTATTTTTAAATACTTTTATTAAATTGAAACAGTACTTTCAAAACTAATGTGTTTAAAAATCTCACTGAAATATTATTTCAAAAGTAATTCAAAAGAAGTGGGAGGCCTTAGTAATTATTTTTAATTCACTTTTTTTCAATCAAGTCAAAATTTTTTTTATTAATTGCTTTTATTGCTTTAAAACCCTAGCAGCTCTGAACTCAAGCAGGGTTCACCAGTCACTTTGTGGAATCTGATCACTTTCCAAATGGATTAATCTCTGCAAATGTCCCTTAACATAGTCATTAGGTATAAGATGCAGAAAAGCAACATTTTGTTATAAAACTCTTTTGAAAGCAATGTGGATCTGAAGCATGAATTAGAGCTAAGAAATTCTAAGTGCTCAGGAATATTAAGAAAATCATCTTTCATCGGCAATTACTCAATAGGTCAAGTAAGTGAGTCTTATTATATTAACACTTTAAAGGACAAGAGTGCTATAGGGTAGGGCAGCTAGGTGGCACAGTAGATAGAACACCAGCCCTGGATTCAGGAAGACCTGAGTTCAAATCTGGCCTCAGACACATAACACTTACTGGCTGCCTGGGCAAGTCACTTAACCCCATTGCCTAGCCAAAAAGAAAAATGCTATAGGGTGAAAAATTCCCTATGTGGAAGACAGGAAGATTGGGATTTAGAGTGAATATAGACAAAAACAGAAGGCCAGAAGAAAACAAATTTTGTAATAAAACCGAAAGATATTAATTAATGGAAGGAAAATAATCTAAAGGAAAAGATGAATGAAACTTGAGGGAAAAAAGTATCAAGGACAGGAAATCAGAGCTTATGAAAAATTTGTGGGGAATACAGTAGGTGGGAAGTATTAAAAGATAATAAATAAACAACTCATTTGGTGTCTTACAAAATGATATCATGAGGGATAATGTCTTCTGTGATAACCATCAACTCACCTCATCCTGTATTATGATGCCTTGGGGTTAATATAAGTGCTCATGGCCTGAGCTTTGTGTAGAGGGTGAGGTCTCTGATGAAGAAATTAACCTTAGGTCCACAGTTTTAAACATCTAATAATTTTTAGAGTGACTTCAGAAGCCCCTAATCTGGTTCAATCATTTTAAGGTACCTTGATAAATTTTGTATTTTACCCTCCTGGGGCAGAGAAAGCCCTGGGACTCCCCACATGAGATCAATTAAATAGGGTGATTCTTTCTAATTAACAAAAGAAAAAATTGACAAGACCATTTTGTTACACTGACACTCCATAAAAATGAAAGTAGAATTATGAAATGCTAGGATTTTTGACTCAGAAGAAACTTGAGAGGATATATGATTCAACATAGTATAATGGAAAGGATGTTGAATTTTGATCTGAATTCAAATTTCAGCTTCTTCTGTATAACCCTATAAATCACTTCTCTTGTCCAGGACTCAGTTTCCTTATGTATAAAATGAGCAGGTTGGCCTAGATGACCTCTGAGATTCCTTCTAGCTCAAAAGTGGGGATCCTAAAAATATTTTCCTTTTACAGGGTGAAAAAGATAAGATTAAGGTTGGGTGAATAAATCAAGTCAGCAATTTTTGAAGAGTTGGTAAATGGATCAGGGTACCATTCTGAGTAACACACAGGATCTTCGGACAAAAGCAGGGTATTAGAGGTATCTTTTTATCAAAAGAGTGGAGGCTTTGGTCTCAACTTCCAATATTTCCTCATCACATGTCTTTCCATCATCATCTACCTTAAATCCAATTCACTTGCATGTCATGTCATCACCTCCCTGATATTGTGGCCCACAACAATAACAACATCTTGCCTTGGAGTGCTCGCTACTGTGTACATCCCCTGATCTAAAAAGCCAGCATAATATAATCCTTGCCCGAAGCTTCAAGGTCTTGTTTCAATGTTTGGTGTCCAGCCCTTTCTGCCTCCCTGAACCAAGGTTCCTAAAGTATTGACTCTGGCTCTGATGGTCCTTTGTGACTTGTCATAGTGCTGCTCATCTCCCAGCTTTCCCTCCAAACACTCTTCAATATATTATTTTTTTTGCCACAACTTGATACTATTTTGGGGTCATTTTCACTCTATAAATTCAAATTCAACAGAGACTTATCAAGTGCCTACTTGGTGTGAGGCACGGTGCCAAATTCTGGGGAACATAGTCTTTGCCTTTAGGGAGTTTGCACTTTACTGATCTAAACCATGTTCACATTACTAATAGCAAATGTAAAGTTCTTACATAGTTAACTCTAGGAGAGAAATGGGAATTTTGCCAACTATAAATGAAGTAGCAAAAATGCTTTGTTGGCTTGAGTCCTTTTGCCATTCACCATAAGCCCATACCACAGCATATATCTGGCATGATCAATTTTGGCATGGATTTTGCCTGGATGCATTCAAAATGGCTTTTGGATTCTTCATGTGATGCTCAGACAGAGCATTAGCAAGAGCCACAGTGAGCAAACTACACTTAGCAGAGTAGAAACAACCATAAGGTCCACCAGCCTTTCCCCCCTGCAACCTATTCTATATACATTTGTGACATTTACTTTTACTCTAATGCTAAAAGCTTTCTAAGATCAGCAGCATGTCTCACTTTAGCACAGTGTCGAAGGGGATTTGCTATTAAAGGCAGAATTATCCCACAGTATTAACCTTCGATGTAGTGACAAGTGTTTAAACCTGAATAAATGCACTGATTCATCATCTGCCTTGGGGGTGACTGTTAGGGAGAGAATAGAAATTAAAACATGGACTCACTGTAGTCCAACTTAACCGACTTTAGAGCGCACATTAATCATACTGGACCTCTCATATCTCGAACACTAAGCCTCAGGGTACCAATCTAAACAGTGTACTTGGCTTGCATCCATCTCTTCATATGGGGCTGTGATTTTAGCTGTCATATTTTAATACTAGTTGGTTGCCAAAGAGGTGAAAATTCTCCTGAGGTCTTAATACACCTCTTAAAATAACTGACTGCCTGAGGAGCCTTGAAAATACATTTGCTACCAATCCTCTGGGCCTTTCAAAATCATCTCACTCAGTGGTATTATGCAGACATTTTAAAGACACAAGATAGACTGCCCTAAAAAAGAATGAGAAGAGGACTGGTTGTGGGGTCAGAGGACATGGGTTTGAATCTGAGATCTGCCACTTGCTCCCCACCTATATGACTTTGAGTAAGACACTTAACACTTGGCCTTAGTTTCTTCATATAATAATCCAATAATAATAATAACAATAACATTTATATCACATTTGTTATGTAGTAAGTACTTTTAAAATATCATCTCATTTGATCCTCACAAAAACTCTGGGAAGCAGGTACTATTATTATCTGCATTTTACAGTTCAGGAAACTGAGGCAAACAGAAGCTAAGTGACTTGCCCATGGTCACAGATTTGAATTCAGATTTTCTTGACTCCATGTCCAGTACTTTGTCCCCTGAGATATTCTCTAGGTTTCTCTCTAGCTTTAAATCGAAAATCCTATGAATATCTTCTTGATGACAAATTAACACTTTTTAATCTTCAAAGATCACTTTTCTTTCAATCTTCGTCGATGGAAATCTTTCTCAAATATATTGAATGCAACAAATGAACCTAGTGAACATAACTTAATCATTTACTGATTTGTGTAGTAGAAGCTGAATATTTGAGAAGTCCATCTGAATTCATATTGATCGCTTGGCCACATGATGAAACTTGCTTTCCTGAATAAATTCCTGACTAATATTAACTTCTTTCTGGTCAAATGTCTTTCTCTCACATAAATGGAGAAGAGATTGTGCAGTAAATGATAGTTCTTTGTACTGTCACTTCTTCATCATGTATAATAATAGAGGAAATTTATGACATAATCCAAAATCCCAAGATAACTCAAGAAGCATTTATGGATTGTGAACTGGGAGATTGGGTGACTTGTCTAGGGTTAGAGGAAAGACTTGAATCCAGGTCTTCCTGACTGCAGGCTGTCTCTCAATCTACCCTGCCGAGTTTGCCCTAGGTCACATAGCAAGTGAGTGAGGCAGACATAATTGGAATACAGGGCTTAATGCCTATTCTGTGCTCTTTTCAAAAATTACATTTTTTGTAATTTATACCTCCTGATATACCTTTGTATTTTTAAAAATGTTTTAAAATTTTTAAAATGTTTATTTATTTATTTATTTTAGGCAATTGGGGTTTAGTAATTTGCCCAGGGTCACACAGCTAGTGTCAAGTGTTTGGTCTAAGGCCAGATTTGAACTCAGGTCCTCCTAATTCCAGGCTTAGATCTCTATCCACTGTGCCACCTAGCTGCCCTCCTTCTTCTTATTTAAAAAAAAAAAGATAGTATCAACATTGTACTTCTAAAATTAGTTATTCAGCATAAGGAAAATATCCTCTGAAAGTCAGTGTTGTTACTGGAAGGAGAATCTGAGCTGTCCAGTGGGTTCCTAATACTCATGTCATGAGGTATAGAAATACGATAGAGAGAGAACAGAAAAAGCAATTTTTATGCATTCACAAGAAATATATTATCACATCTTGTGATTTACAAAACTAGTTTACTATGAGATTGTCTCATTTTACTGCTTTTCTATATTTGAGGCACCTAGGTGGCACAATATATAGAGATCTAAGCCTGGAGTCAGGAAGACCTGAGTTCACATTGATCCTCAGACATTTACTAGCTATGTGACCTTAACAAAGTAAATTAACCTCAGTTTGCCTCATTATCTTTATCTGTAAAATAGAGTTAATAATAGCACCTAACTTGCAGGGTTGTTGTGAGGATCAAATGAGGTAATACTTATAAAGTGCCTAGCACAAAGTAGGCACTATATAAATGCTAGTTGTTTATTATCATTAATAATAACAATGTAATCACCACCACCACCATCATCATTATTATATGTCAGTTTCTTCCCTAGGTTTACACTGAGTTGCAGAATCCTGAGATTTCATTTTCATTCGGGCTGTCACTTCACATAAAGGGAGGCAGCATGACATGGTGGGTAGAAGACAAGTCTTAGAGTCAAGAAGAGCAGGGTTCAATTCTTGCCTCAATCAACATTGATTTAGTGTGCCAGGCACTCTGCTGGGGATACAAAAAGAGACGAAAGACTGTGCCTCCCTCAAGGAATTTGCAATCCAATGAATAATGCAGCATTTGAAAGCCAGGAAGACAGGTTCAGATTCTACCTCAGATACATAGTAGCTGTTTAACAATAGGCCAAATTACTTAATCTCTCAATGCCCCAGGCAACTCTCTAGGACTCAGAGTTACAGTGGAATTGTAACTCTAAGGGAAGGGACTTACTACACCAGGAGTTCCCAACACTAATGAAACCAAATTTAGACCAAAGAATAAATTAACATAAAGCTCTCACACTGTGGTGGCATTGCCTGCATAGATTAAAACAACAATAACAACATGGTAATACATTCAAGCACAATATAAGTTACACATTAAGATACTTCATTAAAAATGTATGAAATTAAATGACAGTGATTAAATTGCCAAAATTTAAAAAAAGCATAAATTGATATCGTAACAAAGTAGAAATAAAAAATAATTATCTGAAGAAATGAAAGATTACATTCAAAAAATGCAAAGTACTACAATCAATAGCACAGAAAGTAGAAATTTTAAACAATCCAATCTCAGAAAATGAAATTAGGCACACTATCAAGAAACTATCAAAAGAAAAAAAAATCTGGACTAGATAGATGTATAGGTGAATGCTATCAAATATTTAAAGAGCAGCTAACACCAAGGCTCCACAAATTACTCTCAAGAATTGAGAAAAAACATTCTACCGAAGTCCTTTTATCAGACAAATCTAGCATTAAAACCAAAACCAAGGAATGATAAAACAAAGAAAAAGAATCAAATCAGTATCACTAATATACGATATAATATAAACCCATATCATTAATAAATATTGATGCAAAAATGTAAATGAGATCTTAGCAGAGGCTACAGAAATATTTTCATAAACATGATCAAGCTGGATTTATGCCAAGGATACAAGGATTTTTCAACATTAGCATAACAAACATAATTAATCATAGGGATAGGGATTGGATCTTAGATTTCATTGGCATAGCGACCACCCTGATGAGAAAATTCTACCAAGTGAAGTTCATACCTTCTCTGCAATTTATGTTATCAGAGAGCAGCATAGAGAACACTAAGGAGTTAAATGACTTGTGCAAAACAAAAACACCTCCAAATATATCGAATTAGATGATTATCCCAGTCTTTTCATTGGAATTTGGTGCTATTTAAATAATATGTTCTCTGATATTTTCAGATACTTGATTTTGATGACTGTTTGAAGAATAGGATGAAAGCCTAATGGGTAGATGCAACAAATGAATAGACAAACTGGACATAGTTTTCAATGTGGTGGCATACTCTGGAAACATGGCAGCAGTAATTAGAGTGGCATAGAACAAGTCACCGGATATAGGGTGACTCTTATTGAGTAACGCTTTGAGTAAGCTATGAGTCAAAGAGAATCACAGGTGCCAATGTCTATAATTAACTGCTGAAGCTTTAGGGAAAGAAAGGAAACAGCAAATGCGTGGTAGAAAATCCAAATTATTCACTGATCTTTTTAGTCATGTTCCTGCCTGGTCACCCTGCAGTTGAATCTTATCTGGACATCAGATTCCATGCCTTGGAGGAATTGTCATTTTGCTGTGTAGCCCCCAGTTCTGGGGCCCTGCTGATCTATGTGTGGAAGCACATTGGTATACACACACACACACACACACTCCAGTTGCAGGAAAGAACAATCAGCACACAAGTCAGTTAATGTGCATTTATGTTTCTACTGTCAAAACTAACCATTTGTTTCAAATGAGATATTATAGGAAAGAGGGAAGACATGTTTAAAAGGTAACACTGCTTACTTGGTAAAGAGATTTTTAGGGAAAGAGAGGTAGGAGAGTAAGAGTAATCACTTTTGGACTTCTTTTTAGAGACTAAAAGAAATTGCTGTGTATCTGTAAGCTTAGTTTAAAAAAATCAGGTTTTTTTTATTGATCAGGTTTTCTCTAAGAATGAATTTCTGGGGGAAAAGGGTGAGTAAAAAGGGAGCTTCAAGGTTCATATTGCAAAAAAATATTCTTCATTTTACAAAAGGATTTATATCAGCCATATTCTACCTATGTGACTTTTAGGGCAATCCTTTTCTCTTTCTGTGCTTCAGTTTCTTCATCTGTAAAAGGAGTTTGGACTAGATGACCTCTGAGATCTCTTCCAACAGCAAATTTATGATCCTACTAATGTAGGTTGATGTGGGATCAAAACTCCATGTAACTACAACTTTTCAGGAACACATCTATTCTTGCATCAATATGAATAATACTATTTTATGTGGATTTATCAGGGAGACTCATCTTCCTGAGTTCAAATCCAGCTTCAGACACTTACCAACTGTGTGACCCTGGACAAGTCACTTAACCCTCAGTTACAGTTTTCTCCTCTGTAAAATGAGCTGAAGAAGGAAATGGCAAACCACTCCAGTATCTTTGCCAAGAAAACCCAAATAGGGTCACGAAGAGCTGGGCATGACTGAATAGCTATCATGGAGAGACTCATTCAGCAGCATATATTGACATTTTAACATCTGCTTTGAGGTGTTTACAGCTATTTTGTACTAAGCATCTGAAAAACATTCTATCATATAAATACACATAGGACTTGAGATTTTATTAGAGTAAGAAAATTTCAGGGTGAGAAGTCCCTCTACCAAGTAGATTGCAACCACATGTGACTTAGTAGATGAGTCCTAGGGAGTTACCTAGCCAAATAAGAAGTTAAATAACTTTCTCTGGGTCACATAGTGAACAAATATCAGATAAATGATTTGAACCCAGGAATTTTTGACTTTAAGCCCAGCATTCTATTTAGTATGTGACTCTGCCTCTACTATATTCTACTATATCTCACTAAATGAAAAAAAAATCTCATTCAGATTGATTAAAATCTATATTTAATTTTAAAGGAGCATTAACACCATCATTAGGCTTTGCTTAAGTTTACTACAAATTAAAGTTTTGAATACCTTGACTCAGAATATAATGCCTAGCACATCAGTTTGGATGGAGTGTGCACAGACATTTCCATAAAATTATAGTACTGTACAGTAGGATTCGATTTTGGAAAAATGTTCATTTTAGGAGAGCTGAGAAACAGATCATCAGCTAGAGTTCCAAAGAGAACTTTTAAAAGCAATGAGTCAACTTATTCATTGCTCAGCTTAATGTGATGACTGAGCTATAAATGACTTGGCTTATAAGGAAGATAAATACCACTTTCCATAAGAACTGATTTTGTATTCTTAGTGAAACATCAACTTTGGTTATTGGATAGGAAAGTTTAAGGACCTAGAAGTTTTAAGATTTTACTTTCAAAAGAGTTTTTCCCTTCTCCTCAGTCCTTAATATCTGACATTATTATATCAGGGCAATGTTCTGCAATTTTCTTGAGACCTGCTATGTTTCACATCATCCTACCTATTAAAAGGAAAAAAAAAGCTGTGGGGCTTTCATGCTATTCAATAGAAGCAAGTGATGTTATATCATTTCAGAAGTGAAGTTTACAACAGCTGCTTACATGGGTCTGGGCAAAACTGGACTGAAAAAACAGAGGCAGCATGAAAGGGGATGAGCCCTTGTCTTGGTATCAAGAAGATTTGGTTTTGAATTCTGCCTCATACACTAACGAGTGATGTGACCCTGGAAAAGTGAATTAGCCTCTCTGGGGCTCAATATCTTTATCTCTACAATGAGAGTGTTATATTAGATGGCTTCTAATGTCTCTTCCAGATTTAAACCCAAGACTCTATCACATGGAAATAATAATACTGACATTTATTTTATAGCACTTTAAGGTTTGCAAAGGGCTTTACATATATAATCTACTTTGATCTTTATGATAACCCAATAAAGTAGGGATATTATTGCCTCTATTTTACAGATGAATAAACTAAGAATTAAAGAGGCTAAGGGTCTTGTCCAGGGTCACACAGCCAGTAAATATCTAAGGCAGGATTTGAACTCAAGTCTTTCTGACTACAAGTCCAGTGCTCTATTCACCATACTACCTAGTTGCCTATTATATGAAAGTAGAAAGGATTTATAATCTTGTAAGAAACAATATAGATGAGATAATTCTGACAACATAGATAGAGACAATACATTCATTTAAAAAAATCAACAAAACAATTACATTTTCAAGTTTTTCTCCCCCCCGCCCCCCAGGTTTAGCTTTGTGTTGGAAAGGAATAGGTCTGCAAAGCTAGTAAAAGCCCAATTCATGTAAATGTGTCAGGGTATAGGGCTAACCCAAAGTGCTGGTACCATGAGTCAGAAGCTGCCCAGAATGTGGTAAATCTTAAAATGTTGCTAACTGCAGGTTGCCAACTGAGCAAAAATGGGACAAGTGAAAATGGGGCATGTAATGACAAAGTGAAGGCAAAATGAGGGAGTGCTCTGACTTGGAAGAGAACGGTGACGATCACAGATTTAAAGTGGGAAGGGACCTTAAAAGCCATTTGTCCAACTCTTCCATTTTACAATTGAGGAACTGTGGTCCAGAGAAATAAATGACATGCCCAAAGTCAGTATTTGAACCCAGATCCTCTGATTATAAATGCAGAACATTTTCTACCATATCATGCTGTCTCAACAATATAACTGATGTAGTTACAGAAAAAAAAAGGTACATCTAATAACCTCTCTTGGGACTGCAGTGAAGCAGAGGGTAAGACAAGGGGCCCAAGACAGAGAGAAGAGCTAGGAGTAACTGGCTGTAGTCTTGATGATGGAGCAAACTCTACATTAGCTGTTTAAAGGTTAATGTGAAGAGGCTATCCTAGATGAGTGGAGACCAAAACAACAGAGAAGGTTAATTTCACTCTCCTTGCAGAAAGCTTGAAACTGATTAGGCAGTGGCCACTGTCATCATTGTCCCCAGCTAATGGGTAGAGAACCATATCAGTTCTAAACGTAGCACATCACAAAAGGATTGCTAAGTCATTTAAAGTAATTTTTTTCAGGCACTTATTGTACTTGTGATGACCAAGTGTGAAGTAGGATACACTTATATTTTCAATTAGAACTATTAAATATGTTTTATAATATTGACAGTTTCAATCAGTTCTACATTCATCTTGCAATGCTTGTCATGATCTAAGCTATATATGTTTGATATAGATCTGACAGATACATATACATACATATATATATACACACATACATATATTCATATACATATATATGTAAACACACATACTTTTATAAAGTAATTTGATGTGAAGAATATCATTTGAGTTACTTTCAAAATTTTGTAACTTTGAAATAAAATACTTTTATTTAGTTAGTTTTTATTCATTCATTCATTCATTTGTTCATTTATTTATTGGTTATTTATTTTTTGAGTCAGGGTTCCCTCACTTATGGTAGCCACTCATGGGTCTGATCCCACTGTTGATTGACACAAAAACTTTGACTAGCTCCATTTCTGACCTTGGCTGGTCTGTTCTTCCTTAGCCAGCCTTGTGTCTTCTCATTCCTTGGGGATCACCGTATTGGTGCTGCACTTGGTACAGATTGGCCTTCGTCGTAGCATAACTTGGAACTGCTGAACTCAAGGAAACCATCAGACTCACTGGTAGCAGAGATTATAGGTTTGCACTACTCCCACATCTGGCCTAAGGAGGTTTTATTATAGTGTTAACTTTTTTTTTCTCAGAGCTCAGTACCTCAACTCTTCATTAACTTTGCCCCATAGTTTGATGTGTACATTATATTGTAGACCTCACGTTGTAGAGTAGTAGTTTCCCTAAAAAGCTGATTGTAGGGTGAATCAATTCCTTGTTTGCCACTGATTGACATTATGAAGTTGACACTGTATGCTTGGCAGTATAGTGTGTTTGAATGAGCTCTGGATGAAGAGTCAGAAGACCTGAAATTAAGCCCTGATGCTTTGTGACTCTGGGTAATGGCATCCATTTTCTCATTTGTAAAATGTTGGTAATACTACTAGTGTGCTATAGTTGTAAGAATTCAAGACTTGCAGTTAGAAGTCCTCTGTTTAAGTCCTAGTTCTTAATCTTCCTGAGGTTTCCTCAGCTATAACGTACACTCAACTGTAAAATGGAACAATATTTATATGACACAACACCATTGGGGGTTGTGAGGATGAACGAGAAAATGTATTTAAAACATTTTCTAACATTAATGCTCTTAAATAAATTTTCTTATTAGTAATTAGAAAACAAAAAGAAATAATATATAATTAAGTACTAATAATTTTAAAGTAGGTACAGTGGATAGAGTGCCAGGCCTGGAGTCAGAGAGATTCATCTTCTTGAGTTCAAATCTAGCCTCAGACATTTAGTAGCTGCATGACCCTGGGCAACTCATTCAATCCTGTTTGAATTCAATCCTCAGTTTCCTTTTCTGTAAAATGATCTGGAGAAGGAAATGGCAAACCACTCCATTGTTTTACCCAAGAAAACCTCAACTAGGTCATGAAGAGTCAGACACTGCTGAAATGGTTAAACAACAGTAACAAGAACAGCAAGTTTAAAGGAGATGGAAATGAATGGTTGAAATAAGTGATTCCAGAGTACTTATGATGAACTGTGCTACACGCCTCCTGACAGAGGAATGATGGATGCACATTTCAGAGTGAGACATACATTTTAAGACATGGATAATGTGGGAATTTTTGTTTGACTATGCATATTTGTTAGGAGGGTTTTACTTTAATTTTCTTTTCAAATTGAAAATAGTTGGGGCAGCTAGGTTGCACAGTGGGTAGAGCACTAAGTTCAAATCTGGCCTCAGACACTTACTAGCTATGTGACCTTGGGCAACTCACTTAGTCCCAATTGCCTCAAAAAAAAAATTAGAGATAGTTGGAGGTGAGAGAAAATATGTTTGTTAATTAAAAGTAAAATAAAATGAATAAAAAAGAAGCTAATTGTTGGGATAATAGAGAAGTCTTCCTAAAAGAGGTAGGACATGTATGGAGCCCTCAAAGACAGGGTGAATTTAGCTAGAAATTGGGAAGGACAAAGGGAACAACTGAAACAAGGCAAAGCGATAAGGAAGAAATGTTGAATCTGTGGCTGAGCTGATTGAAAGCTAATGTGAAGAAGGTAACCTAGGAGGCTAGGGAGGAGTGGCCTAAGACCAGGACTGAGTGCTGGGAATCGAAGATATGGTAGTGAAGTGAGGAGGGTGGTGAGCAGAGGTTCTTAACTTTTTTCCTATCAATGACCCCTCTGATAGTCTGGTGAAGCCTATGAACCCCTTTTCAGAAAAATATTTTTAAATGCATAAGTTAAAACACACGGGATTACAAAGCATAGCAATCATATTAATATAGTTATTAAAATATTTAAAAAGAATACAGAAACAAATTTAGGGACCTCAGGTGATATGAACTACTACCTAAAAGGATCAGCATCCAGGGAAAATGAACCATTTAAAGAGTTGAAGAAAGTATAAACTTTATGGAATATAATTTGACAAGATCTATAAGAACCTAATGATTCACTGCTATTTCCTATAATTTCTGTAGGAATAAAGATGATAGCCTGCTCTATCAACACTTCAAATCAGCTTTATCTTTCTGTCAGAATGCTTGAGGTAGGTCTTAAGTGAGGTCAATTATTTTTAGGCTGATTATTTAGTCAGTTGCCTACCTAGGCTTGATGCTAAGCACATTTCTCTCCTCCTTGGCAAGTACATCCGATCAAACAATTAACTGACAAGCATTCATTAAGTACCTATTATGTATGGATGGCTATCACTCAAGAACTAGTCTAGTTAAACCCAGAGACTCATAACTAAAAGGATCTGGCCAGGTGATGATTGTCTTTGTGGGGAGGAAGAAGGAGGGTCTTGCAAGTCACTAAAGCATAGAGGAACTTAAGACAGCTGAGAGTCATATGGCTACAATAAGGAAGCCATGAATACTTGCCCTGCTTATCTCAAATGGTTGTTTTGATCAAATAAAATAATACTCCGAAGAGTATAAAGCATCAAACAAATAAATGTATGCCCCTGTAGTTCTTGTATTAGAGTTGTCTTTTTCTTCCCCTATGGAAAGCCCCAATATACCTTAGGGGGTTCTCACTTTTCTGGCCCAATGCCTGCACCAAGACAATCTGGACCATCAGTATATGACACTCTCCAAGGATGGTCACCAGTCTCCCTTATAAGCACCCATTATTGCAAGGTTTGGAATGAGAATAATTTTATTCATGTGTTAATAGAAAACAGATGTGATTCATATATGAGTCCATAGGAATAAATATACACTTCATGAAAAACCTTCCCCCAGACCTGTATAATCTCTGTGACACTGTCTGGGGTTGGGCTCTAGTTGAAGGCAGCCAGAGTAGGGTCCAGCCACCAGATCTGTGACATGCCCTGCCTCCTTTGCTCTCTCCTCTGTCCCAAGATGGTGCTGGCAGCTCTTCTTGCTGCTCTTTCCATTCTCTTTTGACCCTGCCAGGAGGTAGTGTCAGACCCTTTGCCATTGCCCCTGGTCCAGTACCAGAAGCATGCTTTCCCCTTGAGTGGCTGGGTTACTTGATGCAATTGGCTGTTCAATTCTCCTCCAGTAAATGCTTCCTTATCTGGCTGCCCTGAGGGCAGGAATTGGCTTCCTTTTGTATCTGTGTCACCAGGACGAAGACTAGTGTACACTTAAATGTTTGTTGATGGATGATCTCTCACAATTTGCGCTCATCCCCTTTTTTAGGGCACATATATCTAAACTTGCCAAATTACGTAATTTACTTCTCTATGACATCTCTTGCATCTGTCCCCCTTCTCTCTACTCTGACAGCCTGGTTCAGGTCCTCATCACCTCACGCCAGAATTATTACAATAGCCTCCTCATTGACCTCTCTAATCCGAGTCTATCCTCATCATTCATCATAAAACTGCTAATGATTTTCTTAAAGGGTAACTGTTACCATGAGACCTCTTCCCCTCAGTAAACTCCAATGGATCTCTATTAGATTCACAGTCTAAAATAAGGCCCCCAGTTTGGCTTTTGGCTCCTTCCTAGTTTTCCAGTCTTTTAACTCATTACTGCCTTTTACGAACTCTATGATCCAGCCACACTGGCCTCCTTGCTGTTCCTCATATACAATGCTCCATCTCCCAACTGTGGGCCTCCCCACTGGCTGTTCCCCATGCTCAGAAGGCTGTCTCTTCTTGATGTTGATGTTTATCCTTCATTCTCAATGACATCACAAAGGTGACGTGTCTTGAATTGGTATGAATTAGATAAGTAAGGCAGAGCTGCTCTTCTACTTTGGCATCCTTTAAGACTTAGTGGCCTTTCCCCAGTTCCTTCCGCCATCCACACCCCCCAAGCTGTGAAGGCCTTCTCCAATAATGCTATTTTCTATCTATTCTTTATCTTGTATACAACAATTTTGGTATATGCTGTTTTCCCATTAGAAGGTAAGCATTTTGAGCTAAGGGATTGTTTTTGGTTTTTCTTTGTATCCTGAGGGCTTAACAAGGTGCTTAATAAATGCTTGCTTGCATGATTGGTCAGGCAGTCAACAAACAGTTATTAAGCATTTAATAATACCAGGTACTATGCTAAGCACCAAAGATACTGGGAAAAGCAAAAACATGGTCTGTGTTCTAAAGTGATCACATTAAAAGGAGAGAAACAACATATAGCTATGTAGAAACAAGATAAACAGTATAAAAAGAAGTAGTGTATAGATATATGCAGTATAACTAGAGTATAGTAATCCTCAGAGAGAAGTGGAGTCAGAGTTAGAGAGACTGGGAAAGGTCTGTTGAAGAAAGTGGGATTTGATCATTAAGGGAACCAATTCATTAAACTGGTCTATATGGATCCAGCCTTAGAAGTGCTTTTGACCTTTCTGAAAAATCTCACCTCCATCACACTTGAGCCTTATTTTGTAGTCATCCCAAGTGTCACACAGTTGTCTGAAAGTAGGAGATATGGGGATCCTTCATTTTGTATTTCCAATGGCAGTAATTCCCGTATAGGCTTATTGTGAGTTACTGCAGCCTGTCTTCACTCTCCTCTACCATCCAGGAGGTGAATCTCCTGCTCAAACTAGCACCTCCTGCTGAGCTGGGAGAGTTCACAGACACCCATGTTCTTTCCAGGTTTCTCATTTGTCTTTCTCTTCTGTCACACTCTCTCCAACCCAGGTCTGTTGAGCCAAGTTACTCAAATTATTCCCGGGATGCTTAGCAAAAGAGCTTCCAAAGAGAGAGAGGAGGGATGAAGTCAGTCTGTCTTAGCTTTCACTGGGGAAGAAGAGTTATAGTTCCCCTACTACAATATTATCATTAAGGCTATAGGAATTCATTTTTTCTGTGAATAATTTCTTCACCTGCAAAAAAAATTTTTTTCCCCTTTTCTTGTCTCAGAGTAAGTTGTGAGGATCGAGTGAACATTATTCTCTTCAGTTTTCAAAGCATAAAGGTCAAAGGTTCTGGGGGGAAAAAAACCTACTCAAATCCTTACAACATTCTGGGTGATTTTTCTACCACCCAATCTTATGAATTCTTTACTGTTTGCTGAAAGATGAGAAGAGTGGCCTTAATGTGTAAGAGCTCTTCAAATGTTAAATGTCAAAATGGTCATAGTAGAATTTATTTCCCTATGTTCTCACCATTTTGATTATTATATTTATTTTATAAATAAATCCAGAAGAATATTTTCTGGATTTCTTTAAAGAGAATATAATACAGAGAATAAGTACAGGTAGTAATCCCATCCTTACCCTCTTTCCCCTCCTCCCTCACCAAGAAAGGAGACTCTCAACATACCAAAATCTACCAGTTTAACTCCGCCTTCAGTGGTCAAGAGGATGTTATTTCCTTTCACGTCCCTGTGGATAGTATTGTTGTTGTGCAAATGCTGCAGCCCCTAGGGAGAAATATTTAGTGTTTTTGTTGCACTATTGTTTAATTTGATATAATATGTTAATTTTATCTGCGGAGAATGGATTGCTTTTTTTTTCAAATACACTGGGACATGCTGACCCATGCCAGGTTCTAAGAAATAGTTCACTTAAGATGCAACACTTTCAGTTTTAACTAGATGAAAATACCATTCTCAGGATCACTAGATCTTATAAGATCACCACTTTAGAGCCAAAAGGGACTTAAGGACCATTAAGTCCAACTCTTTATGCATAAGGAAACTGAGTCTGAGAGAGTCACACAGCTAATTCAAGCAGGATTCAAATTCAGGTCCTTTCAGACTCCAAATTCAGTACTCTCTCCACTCAATGTATCTTTTGTTTTCTCAAAATATTTTATTTCCTAAAAATGTAATTACTAGCCTTGTTGGGAAGATCTTATGTAAACTTAATTAAAGACAAAGCAGAGATTTTAAAAAATACCAATAACAGCTATGTTCTAGAAAATTAATCATTAAAAAGGCAATAAAATTAAATAGATAGTCATCTTTGATTATCATTAACATTTGCAAATTTATTTATCTAAGATAAGCAAAGTTTTCATTTCATTGCCAATAGCTTTAAAATGCACAAGTTTTAATTTGGAAATATTCCCTATCCAAATGTGGCAAAGAATTTAAGGCAATCTAAAAGTCTTAGAACCATTAGCTATGTATTATCCAAAAGAGGGCAGCTAGAAGGTGCAGTGGATAGACTGCTGGTCGTGAAGTCAAGAAGACTTGAGTTCAAATATGGCCTTGGATACTTACTAGCTGTGTGACCCTGGGCAAGTCACTTAATCTTGTTTACCTCAGTTCTCTCATCTGTAAATGAGCTGGAGAAGGAAATGGCAAACCACTCCCGTCTCTTTGCCAAGAAAACCACTAATGGGGTCATGAAGAGCCAGACACAACTGAAACAACTGAATAACAAATCCAAAAGAACATCATTATGTAGTTCTAATGTCTTCAAATAAATAAATGATATTTTTATATAAGAAAGTTGTAGGAAAAATATGCCATTCTGAAGAGGAAGAATGATATAATGGAATGAACACTGAATTTAGTGTCAGCAGTTCATTTGAATCCTGATTCTGCCATTTATCTAAATTCTTTGAGCCTCAATTTCTTCATATATAGAATGGAGATATTAACACCTACACTACATAACTCACAGGGTTGCTGAGGAAGGTGCTTTGTAAACCATAAAATACCATGAAAATGACAGCTATTAAATGTCAGTTAAATAGATAAAGTTGGTGTTACTGACCTACCATTATTAGATTACTTCAGGTAGAGTCTGAATTTTGTATAATCCATTCATATTCTCTTGCTTCATCCTTTATATGGTTATGTTGGATTAGAAAAGCAGGCTGTGACCATTCATTAGTGATCAGCTAATTAATTCATTGAAGATCTTCTCTTCATTAGCACTGATCTAAATGAAGGCAATAACCAGATACTGACATACAGTTCATGACCTTCTGAGTTACTCACAACATCATGGTGGTGGTGGATAGGTTTTGATTCTAAAGTTGCCTTAGATACCTCATCATAGATACTATAACCACAGGGGATACCACCACTTATATAATGTTCTCTGATTCCAAATACCACATGAGTGGAGAAAGGGAACATTTAGACTGGGCTCAGAATCTCACCGTGCCACCATATCTCCTGTGTACATACCTCAAGTGGCACAAAGAGTCAGGGGAATTAGAAGAGGCAAGGTACTGTCCTTGGCAAAACTCAAGGTTTGTACTTGAGAGATGGACAGGGGATTTCTAGTGGAAAAGAACAGCTCATTCATATAATGAATATTTCATAGGATCATAAGATCAGAGATTTGTAACTGGAAGGCACTTTATAGGACATCTAGTCCAACTCCCTGCAACTTCTTTGCAGGCAGGAACTATTTTTGCTTCTCTTTGTACTTCCAGTGCTTATCACAGTGCCGGTCCACAAAGTGTTGCTATTCAGTCATTTTTCAGTTGTGTCTGATTCTCTGTGATCCCGTTTTCTTGGCAAAGATACTGGAGTGGTTTGCCATTTCCTTTTCTAGCTAATTTTACAGATGAGGAAACTGAATCAAAGAGCATTAAATGACTTGCCCAGAGTCACACACCTAGTAAGTGTCTGAGGCTGGATTTGAAACCAGGAAGAACAGTTTTCCTGACTTCAGGCTAGACACTCGATCTACTGTGTCACCTAGCTGCCCCAGTGCACAGAGTAGGCACTTAAAATAAATGCTTATTGACTTGACCTGAAATAAGCAGTAGAGTCAGGATTTGAACCTAGTTCCTCTGACTCCAAATCCAGCATAATTTCCACTGCACCATGCTGCATTATTATTTACTATTGTAAGCAACATGTACCATGTTTTTAACAATTGAAGCACTCACAGTGTTATTTAAACTAATTCATACTTAATTTTACTTAAACTAATTCACTTAATTTTACTAATCACTAATTTTATTTAAACCAATTCACTTAATTTTATTAATCATTAAATTTATTTAAACCAATTCATACTTAAATGAGTGATATGCAAAAAGTTCATAGGCACCATTATCCTTACCATTAGTGCTTCATGTAAAATATACGCAATTATAAGTTCACTCATTCTTTCTCCTCTCTTCAAAAGTCCTTTCACAAGATCAGTCACCGATCCCCCGTTGCACAGCTACCAAAAAATAAAAAAAAGCCCTCTAACAGTTACAGGTTGAAATTAAAAGGAAGAATGATGTCACTCTTTTTATATAAGATTCTGCTGAACAATAAAAAAGTAATTTTCTATTTGCTAAAATTGCTTTCAAATGCTATCTCTGATTTTTAAAAAGTTGCTACAGAAAAGAAATGGGGAAAAATGAAAATAGCAAGCTATACTTGTGTGCAATTTCAGTGTGTTACAAGAAAAAAGGCTTCCAAACTGTCACTTAGAGATATGAATTTGTTTTTAAGGAAGCACTGGCCAACTTCTTAAAGTCTAGGATAAGTACAGTGGCTCCACAAATCATTCCTATAGTTTTAGGGTCTGAAATTTAGACTCACCATTGATTTCATATTTTATAATTGAGTTCAATATATGAATTCATTACACAAATGACAGTATATTTTACAGTTTAAAGTCAGTCTCTTTGAACTTTAACCAAAGCATGAAGACAAAGAAAAATTACAAATAGCATTTTAAAGAAACACATACACAAAAACATAAAATTCACAAAATATTTATCACTGCTGTTGTCATCTTGTTCCTATACAATTAATTCAGAGACCCCACAGAACATTTGAATTTTCATTTGTTCAAGATTTCATCCAAATCATCCAAGAAAACTTAGAGCTCCATTAGGCTATCAAAGCACCTTACTTTATCCTTGGCCTGGAACTCAAGCCTCTCCATGATGTGGCTCAAATCTACCATTCTAGGCTTTCCACTTCTGGGAGCCAAGATGGTGGAGTAAGAAGTAAGTAGCTCTTACCCTCCCTGAGTAACCTCTGAAATTCTTGAAAATATCCCCAAGGAAAAACTCTGGAACAGCAGAACCAGAAGAAAGATGGGGTGCAGTAGTCCAGTAGCCCACATAGCCTGAGGGATTGATGGGATAGGCCCCTCTTGCCCTAAGGGAAAAGGAGCAGTACAGAATAGGAGGCATGCCAGTGAGCTAGCAGAAAGCCCTACCTCAGCATACCAGGAAGAGATCCTGAAACCCAGGTAGTGGAGCAGGCAAACACTAACACCTGGACCACTGAATGCTTCAATAAGGGTGGGGGAACCAGTGGAAACCAGCTTGGAAAAGCAACAGGTGCCCCAGCATTCTACAGTGCCTCAGCAAAACTAAGGGAGGCTGCCCTCCAAGGGGCCCCAGATGGATAAACACACTGCAACATCCACCTGAAAGGAGCTGAAGAAAGTGAAAGGAAGGAAAGGCCCAGGTAAATAGGAAATCTCCCCAATTGCTACCCAATCTTACCCTATCCAGTGTTGCTGATTCCAGCTCAATACCAGGTAAGTTGCCAGAACCCTACAGCTCCCAACTGCCAATATCAGAGGCCCCAGCACACAAAGCCAGTGACCAGGCCCTAGGCTCCCAACACAAGAAGCTTGGGTCAGTGCCCTGTGCTACCCAGCAGGAGAGATCAGTCTCTTTAAAGGCCAGGAAATAAGCAAACACCATGAGCAAAAAAGAAACATACCACAGATTCATATCATGAGAACAGTGAAGATCAAGGCAGAAATTCTGAAGAGCACAACATTGTCAGCAAACCCACATCTGAACTGGTTTGAAGCCCAAAAAGCCTTTTTAGAAGAGCTCAAGAAAGATTATAAAAGTCAAAAGAGAGAGATAGAAGAAAAAATGGGAAAAGAAGTGAGAGGTATGCAAGAGAGAGTCAGTAGCTTGGAAAAGGAAGGACAAAAATTAACTGTAGAAAACAAGTCCTTAAAAAATGCAACTGGGCAACTGGAAAAAAAGTACGCTGAAGAAAACAAGTACCTAAAAAATACAATTGGCCAAATGGGGAAGGAGGTACAAAATCTAATAGAGGAAAACATTTTTTGTTAAATTTTATTACATTTTTTGTTAAAAATTAGAATTGGGCAAATGGAAGCTTATGACTCTAGGAGAGACCAAGAATCAGCCAAACAGAAACAAAAGAATGAAAAAATAGATGAAAACATAAAATACCTCATTGGTAAAACAACTGACCTGGAAAATTGATTCAGGGGAGACATAATTTAAAAAGTATTGGTCTACCTGAAAATCACAATAAAAAAAGAGCCTGGGTAGTATCTTTTAGGAAATCATAAAGAAAAACTGTCCTGAGGTCCTAGAACCAGAGGGTAAAATAGCCATAGAAAGAATCCACCGATCACCTCCTGAAAGAGATCCCAAATTGAAAACACCAAGGAATATAGTAGCCAAATTCCAAAATTACCAAGTCAAAGAGAAAATACCACAAGCAGCAAGAAAGAAACAATTTGAATATCATGGAACCATAGTCAGGATTACACAGAACTTTGCAGCTACTACATTAAATGACCATAAAGCGTGGAATATGATATTCCGTAAGGCAATGGAACTTAGATTACAACCAAAGGTCAACTACCCAGTGAAAATGAGCATGATTTTTCAGGGGAGGAGATGGATATTCAATGAAATAGGAGACTTCCAAACCTTCCTGATAAAACCACCAGAGCTCAACAGAAAATTTGATCTTCAAATACAAGACTCAAGAGAGACATAAAAAGGTAAATGGGACAGAATGAAACAACATATTATTAATAAGGGCAAACTATTTACATCCCTACAAGGAAAGATGACACTTATAACTCTTGAGAACTTTGTTATTATACCGTGTTAAAGGGGTATACATTAAGTGGGCGAATATAAGTTGACTTTGATGTAATGATAAAAAAAAAAGAACCTAACCAAATGGGGTAAATGGATCCAAGTAAGTGAATTAATCTGATCTAAGAAAATGTACTGAGAGAAAAGGAAAGGAGGAGGCAGACAACGGTAAATTACATTACAAGAAAAGGCACAAAAACCTATTACAGTAGAGGGAAAGAAGGGAAGGAGATGAGCATTGTTTGAACCTTACTCTCATCAGATTTGGCTGAAGAAGGGAATAACAAAATCAGTTAAGTATAGAAATCTAGCTAGCCATATAGGCAGTAAGAGGGAAAATGGGAAAGAAAAGGGAGGGAGCTCATAAAAAGGAGGTAGGACTGAGGGAGACGGGTGGTCAAAAGCAAAACACTAGTGAGAAGGGGAAGAGGAGAAAGGAGAAAGAAAAGCATAAATGGGGGGAAAAGGATAGAAAGACACAGATAGTAATCATAATTGTGAATGTGAATGGGATGGACTCTCCCATAAAATGGAAGTAGATAGAAGAATGGATTAAAAACCATAATCCTACAATATGTTGTTTACAGGAAACACATTTGAAACAGAATGACACACACAGGGTAAAGGTGAAAGGCTGGAGCAGAATATATTATGCTTCAGCTGAAGTAAAAAAAGCAGGGGGTAGCAATCCTGATCTCAGACAAGCAAAAGCAAAAATAGATTTTATCAAAAGAGATAAGGAAGGAAACTACATCCTCCTAAAAGGCACCATAGACAATGAAGTAATATAATTATTTAACATATATGCACCTAATGGCATAGCATTCAAATTCTTAGAGAAGTTCAGGGAGTTACAGGAAGAAATAGACAGCAAAACTATACTAGTGGGGGACCTCAACCTCCCCCTTTCTGAACTAGATAAATCTAACCACAAAATAAACAAGAAAGAAGTTAAGGAGGTGAATAGAATATTAGAAAAGTTAAGTATGATAGACCTCTGGAGAAAATTGAATGGAGCTAGAAAGGAATATACTTTTTTTCTTGGCAGTACATGGCACATACACAAAACTGGACTATGTACTAGGGCATAAAAACATCACAATCAAATCTACCATTCTAATCTACAAAATCCCCAGCCTTTCTTGTTCTCCTTCATATGCTCTATTATGCTAATTCAATCACTGTCCCTCAAACAGGTCCCGTGCTTTACTTGCCTCTGTATCTTTGTTCATGTTATTCCCTATCCCTAGAATGTTATTGAGTTGTTTTGGTCATGTCTAACTCTTCGTGACCTCATTTGGGTTTTTCCTGGCAAAAATACTGGAGTGTTTGCCATTTCTTTCTCCAGCTCATTTTACCAGTGAGGAAACTGAAGCAAATAGGGTTAAGTGACTTGCTCAGGGGCACACAGCTACTGAGTGCCTGAGGCCAGATTTGAACTCAGGAAGACAAGTCTTCTTGATTCCAAACTCGGTGCTCTATTCACTGAGCAACCTAGATGCCCAGACCTAGAACACATTTGGTCATCTATGCCTACTGATAGCCTACCTATCTGTTAATGCCTAGCTCAGATACCACTTGCCTCTATGAAAAGTTCTTAATACACTCAGGTAGAAATGATCTTTCCCTTTCCTAATCTCATAGCACTGTGTATTCATCTCATGCAGTTGCCATGTGATTGAATGAATGAAATAAGCATTTATTAAGTGCTTGCTATATGTTACATACAAACATATTATCATTAATATAAACTTTGGGAAGCAGGGGCTTATTTTTATTTATTCTTATGTCTCTTCCAGGACCTTATGCTGAACATTGCACATGAGAAATGCTTAAAAGTTTGTTGAATAAATCTCCAGGGCCTATGTTTCATGAGAACAATGAAAAGGGACACCAAACATAGTCCTAATCTTTCTACAAGATATTGGAGAGTTCAGTTCTGACCTTATGGGCAATTCAAGCCAAAGCTGACAGTTTAATATTCATAAGGTACCTTCCTTCTGTTGGCAGTAGGATGTGCTGCCCTGAATTCCAAGATAAGCCTTTTACTTTGCTGCAGGAATATTAATGCCTTTTTAACTGGGACAAAAAAGGAATCACAAAAGTCTTAAGACTCTCAGAGAGATTCAGAGGCTATGCCTAAACCAAAATGGGCCAAGAATCTCAAAATATCCCAGAAGGGGTCATAAAGCCTTTGTGTGAAAGATGTCTAGTGAGGGGTCTCTCACTGCATCTTGAGACAGTTGATTCCATTTTTGGAGAGCTTTAATTGGTAGAAAGTTCTTCCTTATGTGAAGCCCAAATTTGCCTCCTTTGTAACTTCCTCCCATTATTTCAAGTTTTGACTTTTGGAGTCAAGTAGAACAGATCAAATCTCCCTTCCATATGGCTCCTGCCATGTTCTTCTGCTTAATAACGTCGTTCCTAAATGTGACATCCAGAACTGATCACAATACTCCATATGTCATTTGAAAGGTATAGTATAGTTGGCCATCCATTTAGTCCTAAACACTATGTGGTTTCCTATGCAGCCTAAAATCACATCAATTTTTTTGGCCATCATATATACTGCTGATACATATAGGCTTTTAGACCATGAAAATTCCCAGATAGTTTTCAAAGTGCTACCAAGCTATATCTCCATCATCCTGTATTTGTGAAAGTTATTTTTTGGATTATCTATAACTTCACATTATTTACGCATGAGTTAATTCAATTCAGCTCAGCATTCTAACCTGTCAAGATCTATTTAGATCCTATTATCCAATGTATTAACTATCCTTCCCAGATTTGTTATCTGTAAATTTGGTAACCACATAAACTCTATCTTTATCCAAATCATTGGATAAAACTCTTAAATAGCACAGAGTCAAGTACAGATTTATAGTAGGGACATTATCTTTCTAAGTTGATGATGAATCATTAATGACTGTTCTTTGGTCTAGCCATTTCACCAGTTCTGAATCTACCTATCATACTATTGCCAAGGTCATACTTCTCAATATTGTCCACCAGATCAGTATAGAGGAACTTGTTGAATGCTTTTCTGGAAGTATGATTATATGTATAGAATTCTTCTGATCTATCAGTCTAGTAACACTATCAAGAAAAGGAAATGAGGTTTATCCAGTTTGCCTCTCTTTCAAAGATCACATTGACAGAAACTGAAAAACCATGTTCATCAGCTATTTCAGTGTTTTGGGACATAATTCACCTGGTAACAAACTCATGAAGGCCAGGTTTTTTTAGTATCTCCCTACTTGGGCATCAGCACTTTATTAGCTATTTTTTTTTCCTTTCTTTCTCAGGCTTGGGACTGGAAAGGTAGTTGGGAGTTAGATTGTAAAGGGATTTAAATGTCAGGGTCAGGGTAGATTTCATATTTTTATCATAGAGGCAAGTAGGAGCCACTGAACATATTCTAAGTAGACAGACATGCTCAAATCTATGTTGTAAAAATAATTTGGCAGGAGAGAAATAAAAGTAAGAAGAGCAAGCTTGTAAGCTATTGCAATATTCCAGGTGACAGGTAATGAGAACCTGAACTTGGAAAATGGCCATGGAGTGAATGGAAGGATGTAATGATATAGAGTAGGGACAGAAAAACTATAACACTTGATTGATTATGAGGCTAAGAGAGAGGAAAGAGTCAAGGACGGCTCAGATTACAAACCTAGTAAAAGTATAGTGCTTCTCTTGACAGGAATGGGAAAGTTTGAAAGAGGGTGGGTTATGTTAAGATTGAAATGCCCATGGCATTTCCAGGCAAATGTGTCGATAAGATACTAGGTCGTGCAGGGCTGTACCAGAAATTAGGGCTGAATATGTAGTCAACTGCATAGAGATGATATTTGAATCCAAAGAAACTTAAAAGAACACCAGGACAGAGGGAGTAAAAAAAGAGGCCCTGGATGGAGCTCCAAGGGACAGCCACAATTAGGAGATGGGAACAGCATCATTCTGATCATCCAACAAGACAGAGAAGGAAATAGAGTGAGTAGAGAGGTAAGAGGAAAAATCAAAGAAAAAGTGTCAGAGAGGACCCAAGAGGAAAGCTTGGTCAATACTGTCAAGTACTGCAGAAGGGTGGGGAAAGATGAGGACTGAGAAAAAGGCATTGGATTTAGCCTTTAAGAGATTTTTGGTAACCTTGGAGAGAGCTATTTCACTCAAGTGGTAATGTTAGAAGTCAGACTATAAGGGACAGAAACATGAATACAAGGTGAAGAAATAGAAGAAACAAGAGAAAATGAACCCTTTTTTGGTCTCTGCCTATGAAAGG
The DNA here is from genome assembly GCF_003287225.1 of Phascolarctos cinereus. NCBI lineage: Eukaryota > Metazoa > Chordata > Mammalia > Diprotodontia > Phascolarctidae > Phascolarctos > Phascolarctos cinereus. The sequence continues at coordinate 63,873,163 of NW_027555514.1, read as the reverse complement.
GAGGAAAAAAATAAGATGAGAATTTGAAGGTATAATAGGGTCAAGGATTAGGGAGTCCTAAGCATATTTGTAGGTGGTGGAGAAGGAGTCAATGGATAAGAAGAAATTGAAGATGAAGGAAAGAGAGAGTGATTGAGGGAGAAAATTCTTGGAGGAGACAGAAGGGGATGGGACCAAGAGTAAAAGTTTTAAAATCTTTTTTGTTTGTTTGCTTTTAGCTTAGTTTTATAATTCCTAACATTGGGAACATAGGAATTCTTTTTTTTCCTATTCTTCAACTCCTTAATATTTGGCTGACATAGCATTAGTTTAGAAGTAAAATAGGCTATTGGAAAGAGAAAATATGGCACTGATGTAAAGCATAAAAACTGAGAAAGAATAAGATGCCTTAGCCTATCTTTATGGTATAACCTTGAGAGAGCTAGGATATCATTGCTTAAAAATGAGTTGGAAGGCACTGTATAATTTCCAATCCAATTTTATTTTTTTCTGGAAAAAACTCTTGCTTATTTGTGACAAGTTGGTGTCAGGTAAAAGCCAAATGACATGAGTTTCCATTTATTCCATCTAGTGAATTTTAGGCTTTGCTTAATCTTCTGATTTGTCAGCCAATGATATTTAAGAGATATTTAAGATGCTTGCTGTTGTTAAATCTCAGAGGTACAAGGTGCCTCAGAAGCCTTTTAATCCAACCTGAAGCCAATCAGAATCTTCTCTTTTAACCTAATCATACAACATTTGTGAAAAGGGTTTAAAACCATAACAAAGAGGAATATGAGATGAACACAATATAATACAAGGTGTCTCAACAGTTTTAGGGCAGTTTTAAGCTTTAGCAGCTTATGAATCTTATGATAATGAACTCTAAGGAACTATTCAAATTATTTGGTCATAGGAGGCATATACCACATAAAGTCTCACCAGCCAATCTTTCACACTAACCAAACCCCAATGTAATGTAGTAAAACCACGTGAAATATCAATTAACCAATCAATTAATAACTATTTACAAAGTGCCTATACTATGCTAAGCACTGGGGAAACAGTCCTTGACCTTAATGAGCTTACATTCTATTGGTCCAATGGTCCATTTATATCACTTTTTTTAATAGAGTTAACTGTTCCTGAGAACGTTGTTTCATCAATCATTCTGTTTTCAAGGAACCAATTATAAATATAGGTGGGACTTGTCTTGAACTTTGTACCCAGTACTGATTGAAATTAGTAAGCTACTATTCAGGACTTGGAAATTTTGTTATACAGAGTTTTTCGTTGTAGTGGTATTTATAGCAAAAAAAAAAAAAAGGCCTGTGATGCTTAAAAAAAATATTAATGTGCTCCTTAGAATAAAGAAGCACTTTAGGGGAAAAGCATTTCTGGGAAATATAGACTTTGAGTCAGACTTTGAAAAAGGGAAATGTGATAGATTGTGAGGGGACATTTTTTCTTTTGTCCCCCCAGAACCGAACAAGTGCAGAAAGACAAAATATCCTTCAATATACTCAGACTTTAAGGAAAGAGAGCTTTTGCAAAAGGAGGAAAACAAGTAGAAGGAACGCCAGGAATAGAAAGAACTATCAAGAATGGAGTGGCCATAAATCTCGTTTCTAGGCACTAAGTCCCTAGACACTTCTACATCTGAGGTGAGAATTGTAACTATGTTAGGAAAGTACATTTTGCAACCCTCACCAGACAGTAAATTAAACTCAGATCATTACCACATTTACATGTAAGCTCACTGGACTTTTAAAAAACTGAGTGGCAATGACAGGAAAGGTTTGGTAAATTCAATCTAATGAATATTTCTTAATCACTTAGCATGAAACAGGTACCATTCTAGTCCCTGAGCATACAGAGACAAAAGTGACAGAGTTCCTGTTCTCTAGGAGTTTCCGTTCCATCTAGAATGGGGAGATTTACCAACATTTCCCATGTACGATGTACTTTAATACTTCTGCTGCCACTGATGTAGGAAGTAGCCTAAGAATGAAACTGAACACTTGGTATGCAGCAAACATCAGGCTATCACATGTGATGAAATGTGAATCACTCTCTCTCATAAGGAGGATGAACTGAAGTCATGCCAGAAAGTACCATGGAAGAAAGTTGAGGCAGCACTGCACAGTACACAGTCAAAGGACTTGAGTTGATATCTTGCCTCTAATGCCTATCTATATGACCTCAGATAAGCCCCTTAATCTCCCTGGGCCTCAGTTTCTTTGGCTATATAATAAGAGGGTTGGACTAGCTCTGAGGTCCCTTCCAGCTCTAGTTATATAATCCTAGGAACAGAGTTGTCTGAGAAAGCCAGAGCTAAAGGAGGATGGTGGTAGTGGGGTGGTTTGGCAGAGATGACCATTCCTCCTTCAGAAGCAAAGCAAAGTTCTGTTACTGAGGAGCATTTCACATGAGGATGGAGATAATGAACTCTGATTTCCTTTGTAAACTCTGTATTTCATTTCTCACATTTTAAAAACATTATTCTGAGAAGGGGTTCATAGGCTTTACCAGACTCAGGGGCTCAAGGTTGAGAACCCTTGGAGTGGGTGGTCTCAACATAACTTCCAGCTTAATTCTATGAACCTACAAATAGAATGGAACTTTGCCTGTGTGCTTCAGGGAAATAGGCCAAGGCCCAGTGGTCAGAAGTATAAGGACTAGGAGAAGAAGAAGGAATTGGGCTATGCAGCTAAGCAGCTGATCCTTGAAGCTACCAGCCAGAGTTCTGTGGAACCAATATACGCATGACATTGAAAAGCACAAAACCTAAATGCATCAATGAATACAAATACAGAAATGCAAATAAACAAAAACAAAGCAAAATGTCTTAAGTGTATATTCACTGCTAGGAGACATTTAAGAACTATTAATTCCCCAATATGGCTTTCAGTTTTCTAAGTCAATTAAGATAACAATTTCCTACATATACTCTGTAATTAGTTTTATATTCTTCTAATTATATTAGCTAAGCATTTTGTACAAGAAATGCAGCACAATCACAATAGACATTTTACTGAAGATGGTATGATTGCTGTCCTGTTTTCTACCACATTTCACCTTAAAAATCTATATCTCTTCAGCAAAAGCCATCAAGTGCTCCAAATAGAAAGCAGCATTTTATAATGCTATATAAAACCATTATTTGAGGCTGGCATGTTAAAAAAAGAAATTATGAGCAAGACATCTTCCTTCTACTTACAGTTGACAGACAATTTGAATCTCTCAGAACAAGCATATTTCTAAGGACATTTGAAATTTCAGGCATTATTTTAAGGCCAACACCAATACACATATAAGACTGTTCAATAATAATGCTATTTTATCTAAGAATCAGGAAACTAGCACATTTCAGTGGATGCTATTTCTTTTGGACTTCATATATGGTCACATATCCCTGAATTCTAGAGGGATATAGGAACCACTTATACACAGGCAGAGTTATGCTTAGATTTTACTCTTCCAGGGTCAGCATTGCTCAGACCTGCAACAACTGCCCTACCCAAGAAATGCTAGCCCATTTGTGATGGTTTGCCTTACTGTGTTATGTTCTACAAAATGACTTTGACTGTAGGCAGAGAAAAGGTAGTTGTAGGAAAAAGACACCAAGGAACCAGGATGAAGTAGGAATGGGTAGGGTATGATTAAATTCAAAATGTATTTATTAAGTATCTACTGTGTGCTGTCAAGGAAATTAGATTCTACTGGGTCCAAGATTACCTAAAACTTCAAAGGAACAAGATGGATTAGAATCCTGTCTCTACTACAGTCTCATTAGATGGTTCTTGTAAGAAAAATAGCACCTTAGGTAAAAAAAAAAGTATAACCCAGTAGTTTAAAAAAAAAATGCTCTGTTTCATTTCCAATTATTTTATGGAATATTCTGAACATGAATATTGATTTGCTAATGCTTTACTACTTGAAGGGAGATAGGGAATAGTAGGAAAGGGACAAAAGTTTCTTCTTTGGGGTGTGTGTGTGTGTGTGTGTGTGTGTGTGTGTGTGTGTGTGAAATACTCCTACTGAAAATCTTCCATAGACCTTTTTTTTTAAAAAAAGAAAAGGCTTTAAAAATTCAATATATTTTATTTTCAATTCCAAATTCTCTTCTCCCTCTGTCCCCCATCCATTGAGAAAGCAAGAAATACAAAATCCATTACAAATATGTATAGTCATGCAAAACAAATTTCCACATTATCCAGATTCCTCTAACCCCTGTCCAAAACAAACAAAAGCAAGAAAAAGAGTATTGTTAATCTGGAGGTAGATATCATGTTTCCTCATGAGTTATTTGGAAGGGTGGTTGGTAATTGTGTTTATTGATCATAGTTACCAAGTCCTTCAAAGGTAATTCTCTTTACAACATTGCTGTTAATGTGTACATAGTTTTGCTGGTTCTGTTTACTTGGCATCAGTTCATGTAAGTCTTTCCAGGTTTTTCTGAAACCACCTCCTTCATTTTTTTTTATTTTTTCAAAATTTTAGACTTACATACTAAAACTTAAATACACAATAAGAAAAGAAAAGGAAACATTATAAGCTTATATACAAAATAAGAAAAGAAAAACCCCCCATCATGTTCACAGCAGAACATGGGAGGATTCAAAATATATGGCAATAAATTTCCATTTCAGGAAAGCCTATGGAATAAATGCTATGTGTTGTGCTAAGAGTTATCCATCTTTGCATCCTTATAAGTTTTCTTTTGCTCTCTGCTGTGCACATTTTACTTTGTTCTTCCCCTCTCCCCTAGAAGGCTACAAGTGTAGATATATTTATATATAGGTACACATATATTCATACAAAAATACAAACACATACATATACATACATGTATAAACATGTTTTCCCTAACAAATTCTACTTCTGATCTTTGTTTTATGCTTGTGCATATCTCTTATTTCTTATCCTTCCTGACTTCTCTACTTCAGTTTTACCAACTACCTTGCCCTTTCATTATTTAACCTATCCTCCCCTCCAAAAATCCCTCCCTTTCCATTCCCATAAATCTAAACACCATTCTATACCCCTTTGTTGTATTCTCTCATTCTCTCCTCTAGAGATCCTTCTCTTATCATCTTACCATTTTATTTCTTTCTGAATTTAGAAGACTTTTGTACTCTTCTAGATAAATATCTATATACACACACACATATATACGTATGTATATATGTATTGTTCCCTGTTGAACCCATTCCCAATGAAAATAGGTTTCCATCACTAACAGCCCTCCTCCTCCATCTAATTCCTCTGTGTCAGTTCTTCCTCTCATGCCTCATTTGTATGTGATAATTACTTATTTTAGCTGTCCCTAAACAGTTTTACTTCTTTAAGTCATATACTCAGGTCTGCCCCAATCTTGCTTATGAACTACCCAATTACTAATAACAATCTGAGACATACATTTTACATACACAAAGGGTAAACAGTCCTTATTGAGTCCCTTGTAATTAGTCTTTAGTATGTACCTTATAGTTCTCTTGGCTTTTATATGTCAAATCTATTAAGTTCAGGTTTTTTTTTTTAAACAAAGTACTGAAACTCTGCCAATTCATTAAATGTCCTTTTTTTTTTCATTCAGGATTATGCTTGGCTTAGCTGGGTATGATATTTTTGGCCAGAACCCCAGTACTTTTGCTTTTCCATATATAATGGTTCCAAGAACACTGCTAGGTCTTATGGGATTCTAACTGTGGCACTGCCATATTTAATTTTTTTTCCTTGTTGCTTATAATATTTTATTCTCGAACTGGGGGTTTTGGAATTTAACTATAATATTCCTGTAGGTTTTCCTCATAGGATCTCTTTCAGGTGGCGATCACTGGATTTTTTCTATTTCTACTTTTCCCTCTTGTTCTAATGCTTTAGGACAATTTTTCTTTAATTATTTCTTATATTATTGTATCAGGATTCTTTTTCTGATCATAGCTTTCAGGTAGTCAGATTATTCTTCTGTTTTCTCTTCTTGAGCTGTTCTCCATATCAGTTGTTTTTCTTATGAGATTTCACGTTCTCTTCTATTTTTTCATTCTTTATATTTTTTGGTATTATTTCTTGATCTCTTATAACTTCTGGCTTCTCCTTGCCAAATTCTAATTTTCAAGGAGTTGTTTTCTTCCTTAAGATTCTGGATCTCCTTTTCTAGTTGGTTGACTTTCTTTTCATAATCTTCTTGTATTTCTTGAATTGTTCTTTTTTTTTCTGTTTTCCCTCAATCTCTTGCATTTATTTTTTAAAGTCTTTTTTAAAAGTTCTATGAATTCTTTTTGGGAAGGTGACCATTTGACATTACTCTTTGGAACAGAAGAGAGTTTCTTTGCTTCAGTATCCTCCTTTGAAGATGAACTCTTGTCTTCTCTCTTCCCATAGTAATTCTCTATGTTTGAATTCTTTCTCCTTTGCTTGCTCATTTTTAAAAAATTTGTAGTAGCTCAGTTTTTATACTCACCTCTAGTCCTGGAGTATGGAGGATGGTGCCTCTGGCCTCGGATCCTCCTTCAGTCCTTTCCTCTGGCTTGGAACTATAACCAAGACCACCAGCCTCCTGTAAGTGCCCACAGCCAGTGGTGTCCCTGCCCCACTGCGACTGCACTCACTGGTGTGTGCTGCCTGCCTCAACCCCCTCCACAGGTGTTCCTTGTCAGTAGAGGTTCCCTCAATCTTCTGCAGTTCAGATGCCCAACTTCCCTCACTGTCTCAGGGGTAAAAGTTCCTGTGGCTGGGGCTGAGGCAGCACAGCTAACCCAGAGCTTGTCACTTATTGTCCTTCATAGGGGCCAGAACTCATCCTGAGATTTTTCTTCAGGTCTCCAATTGTCTGAGAAGGACCACTATTCTGCCCCTACTCTTATTTATTTTTACCACTCTTTGTTTGCCCTGAGGCACTATTTTTATCTCTTTGTGGAGAAAAATTTTGAGAGCTTGAAATTTTCTGACCTACTCTGCCATCTTCCCAGAATTCTCTCCTCCTTCATTATTTCTTACAGCCCAATAATGTTCCATCATATTCACATACTATAACTTGTTCTGCTATTCCCCAGCTGATAGGCATGCCCTAAGCTTCCAGTTCTTTGCCACCACAAAAAAGCTTCAATAAATATTTTTGTATATGTGGATCCTTTTCTTCTTTCTTTGATATCTTTGGAGCATAGATATACTAGTGATATTTCTCAGTCAAAGGGTATGCACATTTTAATACTTTTTGGGCATAATTCTAATTGCTTCCCAGAACTGTTGGACTAGTTCACAGCTCCACCAACAATGCATTAGTGTACCTATTTTCCTATATTCCCTTCAGCATTTGTCATTTTCCTTTTTTTATCATCTTAGTCAATCTGATGGGTGTGAAGTAGTACCTCAGAGCTGTTTTAACATGCATTTCTCTAATTATTAGTGATTTGGAACATTTTTATATAGCTATTGATAGATTTGATTTCTTCTCACTCTCCCCTATCAACCTCTGAAAACCCAGAAAATATCACCCCAGAAAAAAATCCTGGAACACCTGAACTAGAAGAAAGATGGGGAGCAGCAGTGTAGCAGCACAGCAAATGGGTGTCCCAGTGCCTCAGCAAAAATAAGGGAAGCAGCACTACAAAAGGCACCAGGTGGATAAGTATCCTACAGTATTCATCTGAAAAGAGCTGAAGAAAGCAACCTTAAGTCTTCCTAAAGTCCGAGCCTTGCTGATTCCAGCCCAACACCAGGTAAGCTGTCAGAACCTCCAACTGTCAACCAGGAAGAGATCCTGAAGTCCAGGTGGTAGAGCAGGCAATCACCAACACCTGGACCTCTGAGTGCCTCAGTAAGGGCGGGGGTAACTGGTGGAAACCAGCTCAGAAAACCACCAGCTGTCTCGGCACTCTACCACAAAGGAATCTCCCAGTGCATTAGCAGAAATGAGGGAGACAGCACTGCAAGGGGCCCCAGGCAGATAAACACCCTGCAGCACCCATCTAACAAGAGCTGAAGAAAGCTAAAGGAAAGGAAAAGCAGGCAACCTAGAATTGCCTGAAAGTTCCAGCCTTGCTGATTCCAGCTGTCAGAACTCTACAGCCTCCAATTGGCAACATAAGAGGCCCCAGCACACAAAGCCAGTGACCAAGACCTAGGCTCCCAACACAAGAAGTTTGGGTCAGTGCCCTCTGTTCCCCAGCAGGAGAGCTCAATCTCTTTACAGGCCAGGGAATAAAGAAACACCATGAGCAAAAAGAAACATACCATAGATTCATATTAGTAGGAGAAGATTGAAGATCAAGACAGAAATTCTGAATAGGACAACATTGTCAACAAACCCACATCTACAACATCAAATGGGAATATTAACTGGTCTGAAGCCCAAAAGAGCTCAAGAAGGATTTTAAAAGTCTAATGAGAGAGGTACAAGAGTCCTTAAAAAATACAATTGGCCAATTAGAAAAAAAGTACACTGAAGAAAACAAGTCCCTAAAAAAGCACAATTGGCAAACTGGAGAAAAAGTACACTGAAGAAAACAAATCCCTTAAAAATACAATTGACCAATTGAAGAAGGAAGTACAAAAACTAACAGAAGAAAACAGTCTGTTAAAAACTAGAATTGGACAAATGGAAACTAATGACTCTATGAGAGAGCAAGGATCAGTCAAACAGAAAGAAAAAAATGAAAAAATGGATGAAAACATAAAATACCTCATGGGTAAAACAACTGACCTGGAAAATCGATCCAGGACAACAATTTAAAAATCACTGGACTACCTGAAAATCATAATGAAAAAAAGAGCCTGGACAGTATCTTTCAGGAAATCATAAAGGAAAACTGCCCTGAATTCCTAGAACCAGAAGGTAAAATAACCATAGAAAGAATACACGCTCACCACCTGAAAGAGATCCCAAATTGACAATGCGAAGGAATATAATGGCAAAATTCCAAAATTACCAGGTGAAAGAGAAGGTGCTGCAAGCAACCAGAAAGAAACAATTTAAATATCATGGATTACACAGGACCTTTCAGCTTCTACATTAAAAGACTGCAGGGCGTGGAACATGATAAGGCGAAGGAGCTTGGATTGCAGCCAAGGATCAACTACCCTGCAAAAATGAGCATGACTCTTCAAGGGAGGAGATGGATATTCAACAAAATAGGAGACTTCCAAACCTTCCTGATAAAAAGACCAGAGTTCAACAAAAAATTTGATCTTCAAGTACAAGATTCAAGAAAGACGTAAAAAGGTAAATGGGACAGAAAGATACAAAATGTTGTTAATAAGGGCAGACTGTTTACATCCCTACAAGGGAGGATGACACTTGCAGCTCTTGAGAACTGTATTGTTATTACACCATGTTAAAGGAGTATACATAAAGGGGGTAGATATCAGTTGACTTTGATGTAATGCTAAAAAAAAATCTAATCAAGTGGGTTAAATGGATCCAAGTAAGTGGATTAGTCTGATCTTAGAAAATGTACTGAGAAAGGAGGAGGCAGACAAGGGTAAATTACATTCCAGGAAAAGACAGAAAATCCTATTACAGCAGAGGGAAAGAAGGGAGGGGGGTGAGCATTGTTTGAACCTTGCTCTCATCAGATTTGGCTCAAGAAAAGAATAACATGATCAGTTAGGTATGGAAATCTAATGCCCTATGGGCAGTAGGAGGGAAAAGGGGAAAGAAAAGGGAGGGGGGATAGAAGGGAGGGAAGAAGTGGTGGGGACTAAGGGGAAGAGGGGGGAGGGGGATAATAGAAGGGAGGAGAGACTGAAGGAGGCGGTGGTCAAAAGCAAAGTACTGGTGAGGGGGGAAGTGAGAGAGGAGAAAGAAAACATAAACAGGGGGAAAAAAAGATGGAGAAAAAGACACAGATAGTAATCATAACTGTGAAAGTCAAATAGCTATCTTTTTTTTCTCATCTGTTGAGTTTTGTTTCCTCTTTCTGATGGTTCTTCCTATTGGTTTTAATTTTTACTTACAACTTCACTAATGTGAAAATATGGTTAATAGGAATGTAAATGTATAGCCTGTATCACATTGTGCACTGTCTTGGGGAGGAAGGGGAGAAAAATTTTAAACTCAAAAGCATATGGAAGTGATTGTTGATAAATCAAAATAAATCAATAAAATATGCAAAAAAAAAAAAGCCCTGGAGGCTAAACCAGTTGCAACCTGTCAGGGTCAAGGACAGGGCAAAGGCTTTTCTCCACTGTGATTGTTTAATAAGCTTATTAAACATTAACTGACACATCCCAAGGGCAGAGATAGCCACCATTTTTGAACATTGGACGAATGAACTAACATGACAAGGAGGAACAAGGAGGAACATGGAGAAACATGGGATGGGCGGTTCAGGAAGAGTGTAACTCAGATGATCTGGTTCAATCCCAGGCTCAAGTGGGTGGAGTACGGATCTTACTATTTAAAAGTTGATTCTATTGTTGTACTAGCTCACATGTGCTACTAGAGTGTGGTGTGCCCACTTCTCTTGAGAGGCATAATAAAGGCTTTCCTTCACTCACACACACAAAAAAAGATTTGATTTCTTCCTCTGAAAACTACCTAGTCACATCATAATTTGGGGAATTGCTCTTATTCTAATAAATTTGACTCAGTTCTCTATGTATTAGAGAAATGAGACCTTCATCAGAGAAACTTGCTGCCAATATTTTTCTTGCTTTTCTTCTAATTTTAGATGGATTGGTTTTATTTATATAAAAGCTTTTTAATTTCACATAATCAAAATTATTAATTTTACCAGTAAATCTCTGTATCTCTTGTTTGGTTGTGAACTCTTCCCCCATCCATATACCTGATAGGTAATTTCTCTCATGCTCCACTAATTTTTCTGTGTGTGTGTGTGTGTGTGTGTGTGTGTGTGTGTGTGTGTGTGTATATCTATACCTATATATCCCTTTGTATCTGAATCATGTCCCCATTTTGAGCTTATCTTGTTAAGATGAGATGTTAGTCTGTGCCTAAATTATGTCAGACTACTTTTTAATTTTCCAAACATTTTTTGTCAAATGACAATTTCATATGCCAATAGCTGGGATCTTTGAGTTAACCAAACACTAGGTTGCTATGCTCATTTGCTTCTATATATTGTGTAAGAATCTGTTCCATTGATCAACCACTCTATTTCTTATCTAGGACCATATTGTTTTGAAAATTAAAGCTTTGTAGTACAGTGTGAGCTCTGGATTCTTTGTATGTCCAGCACTTTGTATAGTACCTAGCATATAGTAAGTGCTTAAAAATACTCATTGACTGACTGACAACAGTTGACTGAACTTATGCTTTTAAAAAAAAAGAGGGAGGGAGAGGCAACTTGAAATGGATAGAAGGTCAGCTTTGGAGTTAGGAAAAACTGGGTCTAAGTCTTCTCTGACATAATGTGGTTATATGACCATGGGCAAGTTACTTAACTTCTTAGTGCCCCACCTTCATGAATGGAAGGAATTTCCATATCAGAAGGCCCCCCCCAATTAAAATTGCAGGTCTAGATCCACCCCTTTTCCTCTTCAATTAAAAAAAAATAAGCCTATGCAAATATTAACATTTTTAAATGATATACTCTTCAAATGTTATAAAACAATCCAAAGTTTTATATCTGAATATTCAGCAAGTTACAAATGAATAAATTCTCAATTTTCCTCAATTTCCCTTCAATGAAGGGATCAATGACAGAAGCAATTTAAAATGGAAAACAATCTGAAAACTATTTCCCCTTGCTTTTTAAATATCTTTATATTTCGGGCTGTGTCTGATATCCTAAGAGAGAAAATAGGTAAGCAAGACTGTGGAGATTTGGTTGGGGAAAGAACTGAGAAATAGAAGATTTTCTACATCCTAAACCATTCCTGCCTGATTCAACTGTTCCTGCAGCCAGCCTATCAGTCTATCAGAGGGCTTTGCCCTCTGTCTACAAGTCTTTGGAGTGGTTTACCTCAGAACAATTAAGGGCTGAGATTCCTGCTCCGCGTATCAGGGTTCTTAACTTTTTTTGTATCGTAATATCTCTTTGGCAATCCAGTGAAGCCTATGGACAGACTCCATTCCAGGATAATTTTTACATACATAAAATAAAACATAATCAACTACAAAGGAAGCTAATTACATTGAAATAAAGATGTTATCTTTTCCCATCCAAATTCACAGACAACCCCCTTTACAGCCTCTGTTGTATATAAAGTGAAAGTAAGAAGAAAAGAAGGAAATTATGCCAAATACGGGCACTAGCTATTAAACTTAAAAGCAAATGTTGGATCTAAAGACACCAAGTTCTACAGTAAAGCCTCTTTAACTTTAACTCTACAAATTCAGCATTTGTGATCATCAGTCTGGTATCGGGTTGATGTTTTCCTTTGTTCTACAGATGCTACAAAGGGTTTTCTAGCTAAATGTATACAATATAAAAAACAAACCTTAATGAGTGATATGGAACTATTTCCATTTTTAAAAGCAGGAACAAAAAGGTCAAAATTATCTGAAGCCATAAAAAGGGGACTGTTCATTCAGTGGCTCTGTAATATAAAATCCCTTCATTTTCCCCCTTAATGAAAATTGCATCCAGGTGAATGAACAAACTCTGCCACAACTTCAGCCAAGTGCTATTTAAAATCCGCCAAGATAGACTGAAAAGGAGATTAATAATAGGAAGACTGAAAAACCTTTAAGTACAGCTTTGAAACACAATGCTATAATAGACCTTTAATGCTCTCTAATCGAACAAAATTGAAGTATAATTTTCCAAAACCAGAGCTACCATAATTAAATGACTGAGCAACACTGGGACAAAATTGAATACTAAGGCTGTATTCATACATTTAAAAACAATCTTAAAGACAAGGTAGCCAATAACATATGATGACTAGTAACTTACAGTGGTAATGTACTTAAATTTTTCAAATGCATGCGGTTTTCACCATATAGAGAGATGAGTTTTCTTTTTCCCCTGCTCAGGTTTGTGGATAAAAATCAAATGAGAATAAGGATTGATTAATTTCTAGACTTTATGGCCATGATTTCTGACTAGCTTTTACCTACTTTATAAAAGCAAGATAATGTTTGTAAAATGTGATTTGGTTAAAGTACTATAAATGCTAGCTATTATTATAAATAGGGAATGGTTCAAAATATCCTTTCTCCATACCTTCCCACCCATTTGCCTCTTTCTGATAGCTAAAGAATTTGATTCCTGTGGCTTAAAGTTCTCACAATCTTTTGTAGGTCTAGAAACATCTCAGATTAAGTCCTCATTATTCATTAACATCTGGTTTCAGATTAATTGATAAACTTATTTCCAATACAACAGTATGGCTGAGAGGAGATTTTAATAGAGGGCAGAGAGAAGATGGATATTGACTGGAAAAGAAAAGAAAGGGGAATAGGAGGTGCAGTAAACTCTACAAAGAGTGGGAAGAGGGACCCTAAAAAGGGAGTTGGAAGGGCATCAAAAAAGACATAAATTTGTGCCTAGGGATAGTCTAGTACTACCACCTATCTTTTCATTTTATTTTTACAATAAGCCATGGGAAAGAGTGGCACTTATCTGAAGAAACTTATCTTTCACTGCAGGTAAATACATATATTCTTAATTGTGATCTATAAAGGACTTTGTAACCTAGATGGAAGATCACATTTTTATATGCTGCACATTCTAATTTCTTCTTGTTTTCTGAGCATTACAGATTGATAAGTCTTTCAAAAGTACTTTAGGACCAAAACCTCTGGATTTCAGTGAATCACTAGTAATGAACAGGTGCACTGGTAATGTTTCCATTAAATATTTCTTTTTCACTCAATCAAGTGCAAACGTTTATGGAATTCAGGTTAAATTACATATTGACACTTATCTGGATGAAAATACCAATCAACCAACAAGCATTAAAAAGAGCTTGTCCTAGGCTCTGTGTTAAGTGCTGAGGATACAAAGAAGTCCCTGCCCTCAAAGAACTTACATTCCAATGGGGGAGACAACAGATATAAATCAGAACATATGAGATGAATGTAGAGTAGATACAAAGAATGTTTAGAGGAGATGGCACTAGAAACTGGTCTGGAGGAGGTAGCATTTGAGCTAAATCTTAAAGGAAGTCAAAGATTTTGAGGTTGGGAGGGAGAACATTACAGGCACGAGGGAAAACTCGTATAAAGTCAGTGGGATAGGATATAAAATATCATGTGTGAGGAAAGGCAGGTAAGCCAATATAGCCACTAGATTGTGTAGAGGGGAGTGAACTATGAGAACATTAGAAAGGTAGCAAGGGGTCTGGTCTGCTTGTGAAGAGTTTTAAATCCTGAAGAACTTTATGGTCAAACAAGGTGATGTATTAGAGTGTGGGGCCTGGAGTTAGGAAGACCTGAATTCAAATTTGACCTACTTGATCCTGGGCAAGTCACTTAACTATTACTCATCTCAGTCTCCTCATCTACAAAATGGGAAAAAGAATAGCACCTACCTGCCAGAGTAGTTGTGAGGATCAAATTAGATAATGATTATAAAGTGCTTAGCACAGTGCCTGGCACATAGTAGGTGTGATATAAATGTTAGCTATTATTGTCATTACATCCTGAAGTAATAGTTAGCCACTGGAGTTTACTGAGTAACGAGATGGTCAAATCCATCATTTAGGAAAATCACTTTGAGTGGAGGATATATTGAAGTGGGGAACATGAAGACTTGAGGCAAGGAGACCAATTAGAAGGCTATTGCAATTGTCCACGTGATAGGTGATGAGGTTATGAACTAAGGAGTCCTTGCCATCCTTCAAGCATCAAATCATGAGCTATTTCCTAGAGCAGCAATTCTTAATGCATGGTACAGGGACTGTGGCAGGTCCCAAGACCCTTTGAAGAGGTTTGTGAGGTCAAAACTATTTTTTCTAACACTAAAATGTTTCAATTTCTAGTTTCCTAAATATAAATAGACATAATTTACATAAATAATAGCTTTTTGGGGAGGGGTCATCAATAATTTTTAAGAGTGTAAGGGAGGCCTCTGATGAAAAATTTTGAGAACTACTGCCATAGAGGGAGTATAGTCTGATCTCTACAATAGCTAGAGCTCTTTCTCCCAGAAATTACTTTGTATCTATAATATATTTGTTTTGTATTCAGTTTCCTGCTGCTTTCCTCCAGTAGAATATAAGCTTCTTGAAGGTAGAAACTATTTCTTCTCTATTTTTCTCACTCCAACACCTATGGAATAAAGGAATGCTTTATGCTTGATGTATGAGAAAACTATGGCTTGCCAACCAAGTCCCTAGCCCTCCAAATAAATTATAAAAATAGGTCAGTGGACCACAGATGTAGAGGGCAAGATCTCATATGCCAAATGATTCAATGCCCTCATTTTATAGTTGAAGAACTAAAGAGAAAGGAAGTTGAGTTGCCCAAGGCCACATTGGTAATAAACAGAAATTTGAACTTAGCTTCTCTGACTCCAAATCCAAATCATTACAATCTAGCACCCTGCTTCTCTTTTTTGTGTCAGTCTAGTACTCTTGTGTCCATTGACCATGGTCATCGTAATCCCCTGTACTAACAGTACCACGATTAGATTGCTCCACTTTCACAAGTCTTGAAGAAATATTATCAAACATAATGGAATTTCAGTATACGAGAATATAACTCTAAATAGAAACAAAACTTAGATGTATAAGGTCCCATCATAAACAAATGAAAGAAAGATGGGGGGGAAATTACCTATCAGATCTATAGATAAAAGAAAAGTTCATGACCAAACAAGGAACAGAAGAGATCACAGAAGATATGTGGATAATTTTTCATAAATAAAATTTTTCAAGATTTTGTACAAACAAATGCAATAAATCTATTATTAAAAGGGAAGCAATTAATTTGTAAAAAATCTTTACATTAAGTTTCTCTGATAAGGATTTTGTTTCTAAGATATATTATTTAATAATGATTCAAATTAATAAGAATAAGAGTCATCCCTCAATTCATAAGTGGTCTATGAGGAAGTGGTAGTTCTGGGAACAGGCAATTCTACGGGAAGTAACTCAAACTATCCGTAGCTGTATAAAAAATGCTCATGTCTATCACATTGGCAAAGATGACACAAAAGGAAAATGACAAATATTGGCGGGCTGTAAAAAAACAGGAACATTAATGTACTGTTGATGTACCTGTGAATAGGTTACAATCATTGTGTGAAGCAATTTGGAATTATACACAAGAAATTCTAAAGAATGTATGCCCTCCTAATCAGATGCAGCACAGTCATGTCTACCCCCAAAAGCCATAGAAGAAAGATAAAAAGGTCCTTTTGTTGTTGTGTTCTTTGGTCTTTTTCAGTCTTGTCTGATTCTTCATGACCCCAGTTGGGGTTTTCTGGGCAAAGATACCAGAGTGGTTTGCCATTTCCTTCTCCAGCTCATTTTACAGAGGAGGAATCTGAGGCAAATGGAGTTAAGTGACTTGCCCAGAGTCACACCGTTAGTAAGGGCGTGATATTTATAGCAGCAATTTCCATGGTGGCATAAAACTAGAAACTAAAGGAATATTCAAAAATTGAAGAACAACTGAATAAATTATGGTATACAAATGCAATAGAATACTATTGTGAGAAATGAGGAAATAAGTGATTTCAAAAAGACATGGAAAAACTTATATGAACTGATGCAGAGGGAAGTAAGGAGAACCAGAAAACTATATGTTATAACATCAATATTACAAAAAACAAACAATCTTGAAGACTTTTATAAGCTGATTAAGGATGAAATGACAATACCTCTGTAAAAACAAACAACTTTGAAAGCTATAGGAACTATGATCAATAGATATTATCAGCATTTCAGAGGACTGATGATGAAGCATATCATATGCCTCCTGATGGAAAAATAATGGTTTTAGGGTTCAGAATGAGACATATATATTTTTGCATACAGCTAATAAGGAAATTTGTTTTGCTTGACTATTCATATTTGTTACAAGGAATTTGTTTTTCTTTTCTTTTTCCTCCAGCGGGGTTGGGGGAGAAGAAAAGAAAATATAATTTTGTTAATTAGAAAATAAAACTCTTTAAAACTACAGAGGTTGAGGGTGGAATAGAGATGGAACAGAGGGGGAATCTTGCATGCACTTTCAAATGAGGTCATTGTGTTGTGAGTTTTGCTTAGTTATTTGATTATTTTTTAATAAGAGTATGCTTAATAGGTGGGGATCATCTGGAAATGTCTATAACATAAAAACAAAAATGCAAAAACAAACCCCAAACAAAAATAATTTCTGTATGGTTTCTTCTAACTCAGCCCCAATGGTAACAACTTAGAGTAGAATGAGTTAAGCAATCAAGGTAGCAGTAATATATTCAACTTTGTTAAAAAGGTAGGAGGGAAAAAAGCACAATCCTTTTCTAGTTAGCTTGGGCTTTGTTTGCTAAGTAGGAGTTTTAGGCTTTAAACTTGCACATCACGTCAAATAATTCCATGATTAACAAAGAGGCCAGGTTTAGTAAAAAGGAATGAGTCACTGCTGATTAGGACCATGTTTACTATTTATACTCTGGTAGTTGGAGAAGAGGAAAGATGGTTTAGAGCACTATAGTACAAAAAAATCCATTAAAAAATTAACCACGTATGTTTTTTTTTAAAAGGCATAGACACCTTGACCTTGATTTTCTTCTGAGCCCTAACTAAAATACTAATGATAATACAGATGATGATGATGAAGATGATAATAAATTTTTTAAATGTCTCAGTGAATTCTGCCATCTTGTATAAGCATACCAAGATGCAGCCTGTTATACCTACCTGGGAGCCTGCAATGGCTGTTCCTTCTCTAGAAACACAAAAGAAATCACCCTGTCAATCACTTCTCTCCTGCCATGTGGCACCACCAGAAGGAACAAAGCGTAAAGTTGGGCTGTCAGCACAACCCAGAGGCCTATGTTTACCTCCCCCACAGTATACTATGGGATGATGTAGATTTATTTTTATTGACTTCTTCATATGGAAACATTGCCTCCAGTACTCAGTGAAAGAGAAATAAGAATATCTTTGCAAGCAGGAATTTGGTCTTTGTTTCATTTTTCTCTCTCTCTCTCTTTTCCCCTTATATTAGGTTATATTCTCTTTCTTCCTAACAGGCAAATATGGGCTTCTGAGATCTCTGAATGCCACCTTTAAGCAGGAAAATAAAAGAGCGGCTAATAATCCATGACATATGAAAGTAATACTTATTTGCTGTGAAAGCCATGGCCAATGATTTGAAATCTATGTTTGAGAGCCTTTATGAATGTTTACTGAATTTCAGAGCTTCCTAATGCCACCTGTGATTACAAGTCTTTGATCTTATTGAAAGAGAGATGATTTCGAAGAGAAAAATTGCTATAATTGGGAAGCAACTAGAGAAACTGATGTAATTATTAAGGATGAATAAATCAGGGCTAAATCAGATGCATAATGGGCCACAGTGTTCATGGCACCACCATGACAAGAACACTTACAACAGTCTGTGTGTGGAATTTAGAGGAAACTGGCTTCTCCACCAATATCACCTCCTAGATCCAAAGCCAGTATTGGTAGGGACCAGATGACCTTTCAGCTAATTTCCAAGTGGCAGATAAAAAAATATTTAAAAAGTAACTACTTTTTAAATATTTCTTTCATCCTGATTTTTGGCAAGTTTTTGCTGCCTTCAATGAATAAGCATTTATTAAAAGCCTACTGTATGCTCTATACTGGCAACAGAAATATAAAAAAAAGAAAGAATGCCTACTCTCAAGGGGCTTACATTCTAATGGCAAAGGCAATAAATAGTCTAAATGTGTATATATATGCATATATGTGACTAAGTATATTCAAATATGCAAATTATCTATAATTGAAATAAATCATGAGTTACCTTCAGTAATAGAGATTTCAACCTTTCCATGTTTTCCCAAATTACGTGCTTCCTTATTGTGTGTCAGTGTCCTCCCAAAGGTTTACTTTAGTGGGTCCACACAATGTGCTTGAGGCTTTTCTCAATTTCTTCTGAGATCACAAGAGTGTCACTAGAGTACTCTAGATGTCCACTGATGTCCCTGGCTCCTGCCACATGACCAGCCCATCTTCTTGTCCTACATCTTTTACTCTAGTTCTTCAGAGATCCTCAACAGTTATATATGCCTGCTCACACCCAACATATGTCCTTCCACTGACCTCTGTGCAATATTCCTCTTTAGCTCTTTTGAGCAGTGGTGTTCCACGGCCCATGGCATACAGTCATTCCAGAAAAGGGTTAATGTTGAAAAGTTGGGTTTTTGCTTTCACAGGAAGCTTGCAATCAGTAAAAGAGATTTTCAAATTCCTAAAAGCAACCTAGTCTACTCTAATCCTCCTTTTCTACTCTGGGCCCAGCTCTATCTACACTATTTATTCAAAAGCCACATATTTGCTAGACAAGCACTATAGTATATCTATACAAATGATAGATGAGACAGTCTTCATTATATACTTATGCAGCAATACACTGGACTCACTCTCCCAGAGCAGGCCTGTCTACATCTCCCTCTCAGGGTTCTGGGGTACCTGAGGAATCAGGTGGAACTTTCATCAACCACTGTTAGCTGCCAGTGACAAGTGCCTCAGTTATACCCAACAATTAACATCAATTAGCTTTTATAAAAAAGGTATTAAGACCAAGCAGGAGTACATTACAAACATTCCCTCCCAACACTTGATGGATATACTCTTCTTTAAACTACCTCAATTCCTGGGAAGAAGGCTCAGGCTTGACACCTTTTCTACATAGCATTCACCCCACCAAGGTCACTTGTGGTATGGCTGATGGATAGATCAATCTACATGTCTGCTACTTCTGGGTTGGGTTAAAAAGATTGTTTTAGACTTTGTTCCTCATTATTAGGCTTCCAACAACATGGACACTAGCTCCCAGAATTCTGGTGTCTCACTCTTCTGACCTTTCGAAGTTCACCATCAAAGTTAGCCATCTCTAATCTCCATCAATAAAATAAGAAAGAACAAATGCAAATTAAGAAAAGATCCCAAGCCTACCCATATTCACTATACCCACTGGGGCCTCAGATGGCAAGGGCTGGAGGATACTTCCAACTAGAGACTTATAGCATATCTGTCCTCAAACTCTGCCAAGGAGGAAGAGAATCAAAGCAAGACTTTCACTTTGGCTGGTTAATGCCTTTTGAATGACTCCACTTCCCCTACCCCCATCCCAGTTCAAGTTTCACAGTCAATCAGAAAGTTCCTCTTCATCACATGGCTAGGGGACCAGAACAAGTTGCAGAATATCTGCACATACTTCTATCCACTTTGCAATTCCATTAGCAGAGCACTCTGGGCATGCTCATAGGGATTGGATTCATTGGCCAATCTATTACCTCCATTGTGCATATGTGTGTGTGTATACACATATACATATATGTGTATGTGTATATACACATGGATGTATGTATCTGTATATATGTATCTATATACACATACACATGTATATATATATATATATATACACGCGCACACACACACACACACATACAAAATAAATAAAAAGATAAACAAAGTAAGTGGAGGGAAGTTGAATATAAGGTAGGTTGGCAAGGCTTGCTTCTTTCTCTGCCACCCTTCTCATTGTTAAGTAGCAGCTGCTTTGAGTTCATCTTTCTTTTCTAAGCAATGGGCATCCTAGGAGTCAGGCAGGTAAGAGATGTTGACAATAGAAAATATAAAAAGATTATGTTCATGTAGGTCTGGGAAAAAGGGGTCATTGGAGGTATTTAGGTGGTGACCAACTGCATCATACCAGCTTTCCTCCTACAAGTGCCAACAAAAGTTGCCATCGTGAATTCCTTGTATGAAATCAAGGTCTAATCTACTCCTTATCCCCATTTTACAAGTGAAAAACTGTGATTCCAAAGATAATTGGAGAGGTTAAGAGTAATCAGAAAAATATGTGTAAAAGAGAGGTATGTGGTAGAGATTCATTAGATCTCAAGATGTCTAACCTAGCTAAAAAGACCCATGTGAGGGCTAGGCTTCCAACACTAATGGTTTTTTTATAATATTAAGTCTTACTTTTAAAACATTCCAAACAACTTTTGTCCCTTCCCTTCCTCATCCAGGATTATAGGAGAGTGATATTCTAAGCATTCTTTCCCTCTCAGAAGCTCAAACTTAGAAGCATAAAAGTATCTCCATTTTAAGGAGGATACCTAGGACGGCCATATCTTCATTCTTCTCCAGGCCGCACTCCTGACTTTGCATAGGACTTGGTCTACTACGCTGTGGAAACCTTTTTACCCGTAAGCTCACTTCACCTCTGAACTACTTTCACATTGGAAATATCCTCTGGCCCTGTAGTGTCTCCCTCTAATCAGCTGGTTCATCCCAGTACCTCCAGTTTTAAAGAGGAGGCCCAGGCCAACTTTATGTTCATTCTTTTTCAAACTATACTCCTGACTCTTCACAGGGACTGTCATGCTCCAGCAGAGGGTACCTTCAGCCACCTTTAATCCCTCTGTTTGTATTTATATCCCCATCTCTTAGCCCAGTGCTTGGCACATAGTAAGCACTTAAAATGCTTGATGACTTGACTTGACTGGCACGAAAGATCTGTAAGGTGCCAAGTGTTCTACTTTTCATTCAGATCAGGAATTTTTAACTTTTTTGTGTCCTGGACCCCTCTGGCAGTCTGGTAAAGTCTATAGATCCCTTCTCAGAATGTTTTTAAGTGCATAAAAGAAAATATGTAGGATTTTAAAGGAAACCAATTATAATGAAATACAGATATCATCCTTTTTTAAAAGTTTGTAATCTCCCTCAAATATTTCTGAGGACCCCTGGTTAAGACTTTCTAATTTAAGTGGACCATCTTGAGTTTAAAAAGCATACCTAGACTAGCCAATTCACTGCAGTAGATCCACAGTCTAAATCTATCTAGGTCACAGAGAATGCATGCAGGAGTCAGAGCAATATTTACTAATTTAAATAGAGAAATATATAATAATAAAGAGTAATATCTAAGTAGATATATATTTAGTAAATAAACAATATAGAATATTATATAGAATAATATATAATATAATAATGTATTATATAATATAATAGTATATAAGTAAATATATATTTAGTAAATAAATAATATATAATAATTTAAATAGTACTCTAATAATAAGAACAATAATAACTATTGATATAACTCAACAGAAACTGTTGGGAAAATTGGGAAGAGGTTTGGCCAAAATTAGATTTAGACTAATTAAACTCCAAATAGATATATCACCTAAGTATAAAAAAACACATCATCAAAAATAGAGGAGGATGGGGGCATATTTTATAACTATGAATAAGCAGAAGAATTCCTAAACAAATAAGTGATCATGGATGAAAAAAATTTCAATTACATAAAATAGAAAAGCTTTTGCATGAATAAAATCAATGCATCTAGAAGAAGAAAAACAGCTAATTTGAAGAAAATCTTTTTAACAAATGCCTCTGAAGTACTAAAATCCATGATACAAACAAATATAAAAGAACAACAGACATGACTCAGTAGATAAACTAAAGAAATATGAACAAGCAATTTTCCAATAAAGAAGGCCAAGGTATAGATAACAATGTGAAATAATTCTCCAAATCAGAAATACAAATTGAGACAACCCTGAAGTTTAACTTTACATCTACTGGATTGGCAAAAATGATAAAAGAAAATATCAGAAATATCAGCAAGACCAGGACAGTATAGGAACTGGTCCAACCATTCTGGAAAAAAAAAAAGATTGGAGCTAACACACATTAAAAAGAAATCACTAAATTGTAATTCCTGACCCAATGATAACACTAGTAGGCATATATACCAAGGCTAGCAAAAACAGAGAGGAGGGGCCCATAGATACAAAAACATTTAGAACAGCACTCTTTGTAACAGTAAAGAGCTAGAAGGAAAGTGAGTATCTATTGATTTGAGAATGGCTAGGCAGATTGTGGCATACAAATGTTAATAGAGAAGAAGTGACAAAAACAAAGCATTCAAAGAAACTAGGGGACACCTAAATTGTTTTAAGAAAATTGTGCAGACTTCTAGGGCTGTATCTCAAAGAGATCATAAAAACGGGAAAAAAGACCCACATGTACAAAAATATTGATAGCAGCTCTTTTTGTAGTGGCAAAGAATTGGAAATTGAGGGAATGCCCATCAATTGGGGAATGGCTGAACAAGTTGTGTGGTATATGAATGTATACCCTTGTGCTATAAGAAATGATGAGCAGGCAGACTTCAGAAAAACCTGGAAAGACTTGTATGGACTGATGCTGAGTAAAGTGAGCGGAACCAGGAGAACATTGTACACAGTAACAGCCATGTTGTGCGATGACTAATGTTGATAGA
This sequence comes from Phascolarctos cinereus, assembly GCF_003287225.1. Taxonomy (NCBI): domain Eukaryota; kingdom Metazoa; phylum Chordata; class Mammalia; order Diprotodontia; family Phascolarctidae; genus Phascolarctos; species Phascolarctos cinereus. Next base: position 63,849,834 of record NW_027555514.1, on the reverse strand, counting down.
CAGCCCTTCTTAACAATTTGCAAGGATCTAAGACATCTCCAAAGGTCTCATGATGAAAAATGCTATCCACATCCAAAGAAAGAACTATGGAGTTTGAATGCAGAGCAAAGCATACTATTTGCTATTTTTTCCTTCTTTTTGTTTTGTTTCCTCTTTCTTGTGGTTCCTTCTATTGGTTTTAATTCTTCCTCACAACATGACTAATGTGAAAATATGTTTAATAGGAATGTATATGTATAGCCTATATCAGATTGCATGCTGTCTTGAAGAGGGAAGGGGAGAAAAAATTTAAAACTCAAAAGCTTATGGAAGTGATTGTTGATAAATCAAAATTAGTTAAATTTAAAAAAAGGAAAATTATGCAGAACAAGGAGAATAAATTAAAACACAGGGGCACAATAGTGAAAAGGCAAACACTAAAAACTTTAGTCCTCTGATCAACAGTGACTAATTATGACTTCAGAGGACTTGATAATGAAATATGTCTCTTATCAGCAAAGAGAAAGTGGACAATAGCTTTGGAATGAGCATATATTATTCAGTCAGTTATCAGGCACTTATTAACCATTTACTCTTTGCCGGGCTGGGTACTAAGCACTAAAAAGCCATAGATGTTCAGATATACCCAATGTGATGATTTGTTCTGCTTGATTTGTTACCTATCACAAGGGAAGGCCTTTTGTGTGGGGCAGTCATTAGGCCATGACAAGCATACTTTAGATGTACATCAAGAAGACATTTTTTTAAAAGAAGAAAAAAATAAAATGAAGAGATTGGACTGGATAGGTAGTGTCAAATTCAAATAGAAATGAGAGCTACTAAGCCATATGTAAGAAGCCCTGTGGGCTGAATATTGACTTAGAAAACCACATATTAATAATGTCTACATTATATTATATTTTTAATTATTTTGTAAATTATTTCCCAATTCCATTTTAATCGGATTTGGGCCACACTCAGTGTGTTATGGGCCACACGTGGCCTGTGGTCATGTCTGACACCTGTTAACTAGATGACACTGAGGTTCCTTCCAGAGTCTGGAGAGGTTCTGTGACTTGTCCAATGTCACACAAGTAGTAACTGATTGTGTTAGAATAATAAAGGAAGCACCAAGGGGGTAAAGAAAGTTTTCCCATTATCCCCAAAGCATAACCCTCACCACTCTTTTTGACAATAAGAAAGAAAAGGGTCAATAAGAAATGTAAGAAGCACATTGTTCCCTAAGCCTCTCTCCAAATAAAAAAAGAATAGCATAGAAAGGAAATCATTTATCTCCAGAGAACAGAAAAGCATCACTACCCTTTCTACATCTTCAACCCTAGATTGAAATACAAATTAAAAGATTTTTCATAGTCATGAAGAAGCATGTGACAGCTTTTTTTAATCAAGACCAGAAACATTCCTCCCCACACACCACCCTCATAATAAGGGATGTCATTCAAAATTCAAATGTTCTCTTTTCCCTAGAAGCCTTTTATAGTTTGCATTGTGTTGCAAACCCTGAATTTTTAAAGTGGAGGTAAGCAGAAGAGGCTGGTTAAAATAACATGGTTTTCATGGAGCCATTCTACTGGGGCTCTTGGCAGACATAACTTATTTGAGCCTTAATTGGCTGAGAGGCGTGATTAGCAGTCATTTTATAGGATAAAGTATTTCTGCCACCAGCCAAATCTTCCAAAGTGCCTCAGTAGCAGAGCCTTCTACTATTTGTGTTCAGAGCAGGTAATTAAGCATCTAATCACTTGTGCATGTGAGCAATTTGTCTAATTTCCATGGATAAATACAGGCTCTTGCATACAATTTGAAAGCTTACTTTCTTCTACAATATACATGGAAATATATATACACATACACACACACACACACACACACACACACACATATATATACACACATACATATATATTCAAAAGGCTATTTTCTCTCCTACTTTGAATGCCTGTGTAGGTAAGATCTTTAACATACCATTGTGTTACACAGAAACTTAAAGTAGTGGATAGAGGGTTATTCTCAAGTTCTCCATCTGACACACAATAGCTCTGTTACCATGGGCAGGTCACTTAACTACCTATTGTACCAGATCTTAAGTTAAGATTTATTTGATCTATACTGATATCAGTGGAAGAAGTTTCCACACTGGGAATTTCCCACATTAATGAAATCTTGGATCTGACACTTACCTCCTCCTATTTCCTTAGCCCCCTAAAACTTTTCCTTCACAGTTTCCCCTACTCTGATACCTTATTTTGGCAAAGAAGGGACCCTGGGTTCTTGAAGGCAATGTCAGTGAAACATGAGCTGACAAGTTCCATCCTGATAGAAAAGCTGGGAGTAGAATTCCAGCAGGCTACATTTGCTTTCAATGACCATCTCAGTATGGCAAGGCTCGTTGTTAGTAGGCTGATCAACTGACTGATCATTGGTGATGAATTCTTTGGCCTTGGTAACCCCATTAAACAAAGAACAATATAAGATGATGCCCAATTCCTTTCACTTTTGCAATGATGGTGACAGAATGGAGAAAATGGGAACATAATGTGCTAAGAATCAGTTTTTAGACAGACTATAAACATTAACTTAGTTGATGGTATGCTGTGTGATATCCTTGTCCAGTGATTAATGAGTGGACATATTACTGTATGAATGGAATCCTATTAATCATAATGTCCATATTATAAATTAAACTATAAGACAAAAGGAAGTTACAGAAAATGCCAACAAACAACTATGCAGAAGTGGTGTGAGGATGTCATCAGAGAGCCGTATGACCGAGAAGAGGAAAAGATGGACCAGTAATACAGCAAGAAGGAGGGCTAACTGATTGACAGCCCATATTTGCCATTGGGAAGAAATTTAGAGGAATACCTCCAGAGCACTGGGTAAATCCCCTATGGAGAATTTTTGGAAGAGTATAAATAAGCACTGCATAGGATCATTGATTTTTGACATGGAAGGATCCTCAGAAGTCATCAAGTTCAACTATCTCATTTTACAGACAAAGAAATTAAGAACCAGACATTTTAACTCATTTGCCCAACATCATATACCTAATAAGTTTCTAAAACAAGATTAGAACCCAGGTCTTACTAATTTCAAGTCCAATAGTCTATCCTCTACACCGCTTTCTATCACACTAACAATAAAATGTAAATACCAAGAGCAAGTAAGCTGCCATATCCTATTTGGTTCAGAATCAATCAATCAATGAGTATTTGTTAAGTGCCTACTATATACTAGATATCGTGCAAATCAGTGGGGATGCAAATACAAATAATGAAATGATCTCTACCCTAAATGAGCTTAGATGCTAAGGGGGGAAACAAGTATACAAAAATGTACACAACACAAATATAAAGTAAACAACCACAAATCTATACAAGATAGTTAAATAGAATATAGCTTGGCATGGAAGGCACTCAAAGTTGGCAGGAATCAGGAAAGGAGAAAGGGAAAGGTAGAAGCATTTATTAAGTATCTATTATGTGCCAGGCACTGTACTAAGCCCTTTACAAATATAATCTCATTTGATTCCCACAACAACCATGGGATATGGGTGCTATTATTATTCCCATTTTCTAGTTAAAGACACAGAGGCAGACAGATGTCAGTTAACCTGCCCAAAATCACAAGGCTAAGAAGTGTCTGAGGCTCTATTTGAACTCAGATCTTCCTAACTCCAGGCCAGCACTCTTTCTACTGTGCCACCTAGCTTCCTCTAAAGACTCCATGCAGAAGATGGCGCCTGAGTTGTACCTTAAAAGAAGACAAGGAAACTTATGAGGTGGCAGTAAGGGGAAAATGAATTTCAGGCATGGGGAAAGGCTAGAGCAAAGACACGGAGGCTGAAGGTGGAATGTTGTTAGTATGGAGTGAAGAGGAGACCAGTTTGCCTTACTCAGGTTTAGATGCTCTCACACTACATTACTGAATTTTTCTTGCTCTCTCTCAAGTAAATGTGCAGCAAAATGAAGAGCCAACCCCAAATAGAAAGCAGAATTCTAAAGCCTGAGAAATACTATTAAAATTAGGACAGGAAATTAACAGTAGAGAAAAGGTAGTGCTATAATGCTTGTTGAATAGAATTTTTACCTAGTGTAATTTGTCTTTTAAACACATTACATTTTAGGTTTGAACTAGGCAGAGTCTCCATCTACCCAGTGAGGAGTCACTGATTTTTGTTTTCTATGGAAAAGAATGGCGTATTTATTTAAAAATTCTTTCAAAACTGTGGAGTTAACACTGTATTTTGAAAGAATAATTCAAGGACTTCAACACTGGCATACTCTCACCAAAACTGATAGCCCAAACATGGAGATGATTCTTTTGAATCACTGGTAAGCTAAGGTAAGATGAGTGACCTGACCCAGTGGTTTACAAAGCATGGACTGGGCACCCTTGGGTTCCCCAAGACCCTTTCAGGGTCTGTGAGGTCAAAACTATATCCATAATAAAACTAAGATGCTTTAATTTTTAAGATGGTAAATATTAATGGACAAAATCCGCATATATAGAAGCTTTTTGGAATCCTCAGTAATTTTTAAGAGTGTAAAGGGTTCCTGAGACCAAAAAGTTTGAGAACTACAGATTATAAATACACACAGGAAGGTTTTATTTTTATTAACCTTGAGTGAACAAAACATATCAGAATACTTAAAAGAAACTAATGCTACATGATGATTTATGGAAGGGAGACATTAACTTTGTTGTTATAAAATTTTCCTACAGGAAAGAAAATCATAATTTTTAGATTGTATATGAAAAACTTTAGCTACTAAACAGTTTTAGGAAGACACTGGAAAACATTTTTTACAGCCAATCTAAAATCCAATAAAAATACAGAATCAATTAAAATTTTAATAAAATCAAACCTTTGAAGAATAACAAACACAACATTTAAAACGTAAAAATAAAATGCATAAAAAGGTACACAAAAGGACATCCATGATAGTTGAATAATGTAGTGGCTTTACTATAGAAACCTTACTAGAGAAATAATACAGCCAAGTCTAAGGATCAGATGATTTCTTTATGGTTACAATGAATTTCACTGGATTCAGTGTTAACCTCTGAAGCAACAAGTATACCATTTGTGCATACAGATCAATTAATTGCTAAAGAAAAATCTGAGAAATAACCTTTTTCAAAGGCTAGTAGGTGTGGTAACAGGTCACCTCTCTATTCCCTTGTCTTTAGAAAGGAGCCTCCAAATAGAGGATAATTTATCTTAGGATCTTTAAAATTCTTTTTTCAGAGCTTCCCTTGATAAATCATCCTATATTTAAACAAAGGTGTTTTTTTTCCTTTACATCAAAACTGAATACCTCATCTGATTGACTAAACCATCATATCCACCAAGGAGAGAATAAATAAAAGAAAAAAATAGTTCTTCATCTTCTTTTGCTTACTAATTCTTCTTACACAAAGCCCAAAATTAAGCTAATCTATAGTCTACCCTTCTCCAGGATGAATCATTCTAATTTCCTCTTCCTTTCTTTGTAAGCTCTTTAACTCTCATTCTTTAATCACATATGTACAATTCATGTGAATGACCTCCTTATTCCTGATGGCTCTCAAGATGAGGAATCCAGAATGGAATCATTATTTCAGGAAGGCTTGGACTGGTCTTGGGCATAAAGAGATGAATTGGTGGATGGATTATTTTACAGTCTGTAAGAGCCTCAATAAATAATCAAAGGTAAATAATCCCAGGGGTCCCTTCCCAAATCGTCTCCAGTTTCAGTAGGGATTAAAGACGTACCTCAAGAACCAACCAGAGCTGGTCGCCATTCTTTTTGCCCTTCTTGAAGTACATCCCATAGAACTTGACTACATTGGGGTGATCAGAAAGGGCTTTCAAGATATGGTATTCTGCTTCTATCTCTTCATCAATATCCTAGATGGAAAAGGTCAGAAGAATGTTGTCAAAAACAAAGAAATGGGAAAACAAGAAGTTAAGGGTTGTCAAAGCAAAATAATAATGAAGTACAGTTTTTTCCCCCTCCAAGGGGAGGATTCAGACTTACGATTTCATCAGTGTGAACAACTCCTCATATAAAAACATTACTCACCAAAGAAGACATGCAACCAAACTGTAACATTACTCTAGAAGGGTTAAGTCGCTTGCCCTGGGGCAAACAGTCCTTATCAGATATAGGATTTGAACTCAGGTCTTCTTGACTCTAAGGCCTGCTTTCTATCCACTATGTCATAGTGCCTCCATGGTGGAGATTAGTGACATATTATAAAGACTATGAATGATTATTTCTCATATTTAAAGGAAGAGAGCGGTGCTTTCATTCAGAACAAGAACAACTATTTCAACTCATGCTGTTATTTCACCAGACTAGAAAGTAATGGGAAAAGGAGATTTACAGAGGCACAGCCAAGGTTGGGAGATTAATTGAGAAAGGTCATTAATTGAAGAGACGTGATTTAAATAGCTTTTAGAAACTTTGTTTGGCTTATCTAGGATAGTATTAATTAAGAGCCAGTTGTCAAGTCAAGAAAACATGGATATTTTAAGTGCCTAACACATGTAAGGCACTGTGCTTAAGTGCTGGGGAATACAAAGAAAGGCAACAGACGGACCCTGCTCTCAAGAAGGTCAGAATCTAATGGGGGAAACAACATGCAAGCAACTATATACATACAAGATACATGCAGGCTAGATAAGAGATAATCTCAGTGGGAAGGTACTAGCATTAAGGGCGATCAGAAGAGTTGAGCATGTTATAAAGTTAATTTTCCAATAAATGATTAACTTGATTAAAGTGACATAACTCTCCAAAGTTCTGTTTTCACTAAGAGAGAAGCAAGTTATTAGTCTACTCTAAGCAATCAAGAGGAAAAGAAGGCTATCGACCAGCCTGGAATGACAGGCACATTATTCACAGGAGGAAAAGAAAATAAAGAAGAATATTGCCCGTGTAATTCATAGTGATAGAACCACGTGGGTATGCAAAAAACACCTTCAGAAAAGAAAAATAATGCTAGTTACCTTAGGGACTGAAATTAACTAAAATTACTTTTTCCAGAATAGTGCAAACATTTTAGAATTTATGAAAAGTTAGAACCTAAAAACTCTAGAGATCAGCTAGTCCAACTTCCCCCCCCGAACCCCCACCTTTTTTTTTCACAGAGGAGAAACTGAGGCTTAAAGAGCTGATGTCCTTGTCCAAGGTAGCACAACTAGTAAGGGGACAGAGTAGGGACCTGGAGTCAGGCCTTTAGGGCAGTAGCACTAGCTCTTGTTCCTTTATGCTTTAAAAACGTTTCACTGCTTTGAAGTATCTCTAAAATTCAAAATGCCTTCAGTTTAATTACCAATAATAGATTAGTATTAAAAGGAGGTAGAAAATGATATTGCATACAAGAAAAAGTGGTAAAGAAGATGATTATGGTAGTTTCAAGACATCTGTGGATTTAGATAACTTTATAGGTAATGAATGATGAGAGGTTATGACTTTGTGGGCAAATAAATATGTTTATGTGTATGCATATGCATGTAAACATAGATATATAGTAGATGATACTATATGGTATATAACATATAATTACACATAATATTATACATTATGCATGATACATAATCATATAACATGCTACATATAATATTACATATCTATGCCACAAATCAAAGAACTATGCACTAGCAGGAGCTTTGACGTGCTGAGGCATGTGGAGCGTGCAAATGTATAATATTAAGGAACAACTCGGCTCAAGACACAGCTCCTCCTCACTATCTAAAGCATATTCAATAATTCTCATGAACACAGACAGAGTCTGTTTATCACTGCTCGTAGAATTGTCCAGCTGGAATGACCCTCACAGATCCTCCAGTTCAATCTTCAACCATTTTATAAGAAGAAGCTGAAGGTCACAGAGGTTTAGGTGACTTGATCAAGAGGACACAAGTGGCTAATAGTAGAACCAGGAGTTTTGACCCTGGGCTAAATCCCCTCTCCACTATGCCAACCTTCCCCCTGTTACTTTGTGAGAAAATACGTATTCAGGAACAGTAACAGAAAGTGAAAATCCTTTTTCAAAAATCAAAAACAGTCACTCTATATGAGATACTTGAAGGCATTTAAAATAATTTCCTTATGATTCTAATCTTTTGGTTATAAATCTTTTTTTATTTGAAAAGTGACATGATGAATGTAGAGAATCAGTCTTAAACACATAAGCACTAGGAAGAGAATAAAGGCAGCAATGGATCAAATTTAATAGCGCATTCGTGAAATTAATATGCTTGTTTGAAATAGAATGAAACCTAATATCTTTGTTTTTTGCTTTTCTGCTTCAACTTTTATCCACAAAAGTTCATCCTTCTCCACGAAAAAGAAGGGACAAAGGCATGGCAGGTACAGGGTCAGAGAGCACATGTGGATAGACATATGCACTCATTCCATTGCCTCTTTCAGCCTCCATCCTGTTGACATGAGTCTAGAGTATGAGGGAACTGAACACAGAATGGTGGCTTTGTTCTCACCTCCTTTTACTACAACTCGGCTAGTAATAAGTTTACATAGTAGAGTAATGGGAGGATGATGCACGCTTGGTCTCATTAACACAGGTTAGGATAGAAGAATTACAGGGGTCATTCATTTATTCTGCAAGTTATCAGGATCAACAAAGAATTGTTGAAAGAATTTTCCTTTTTCCATTGTTTCAAGGAATAAGCCAAAGAAACAAAATTGAAAAGGCAGAATGGAAACCCTAACCTCTGCTGGAGGATGGAAATAGAAGAACAAACGGTAATTTTGGGGAAGCTTTTCTGCTGGAGTTGGATAGCATCTTATGCTTGAATGGTGATAAGGAACAACAGGCACCATTAAGATTGAAGCTAGAAAACACTACAAGAGGCTGTGAACTCCAGAACAAGAAACTGAAGACTTTAGGGTCTTAGGCGAGTTCTTCATCATGGCTGCTAACTGCAGACAGTCGCAGAAGAGAAATGCAGACCTGGAAAACAAGCAGCTGATTAAGAAAAAGGCAAGTGAGAATAAGATTTGAGGTTTTGGAGAACAGCTCAAGACATAGAAATAAGGGGTTCATGGTCAGGAACAGAGTTCATCCAACGAAGGCCAGTAATATAAATATTGGAGAGGTTACAAGGCAGAATAGATAGAAGTGTGATCTTAGAGTCTGGGTTTAAATCCTAGATATGCTATATACTAGCTGTCTGACCGTAGCAAATTTTTTAAACTTTTCAGTGGCAATATAACTTTTTAAGACTCTCGAATTACAAACAAGTAACTGAACTATATCAGGAGTTTGCACACCAAGAGGCCCCTACATGGTTGAAATCATATATCCTCACAAAGTCAATCTCTTTTTATGCACATTATGTATATATATATATATATATATATATATATATATGTATGTATGTATGCATGTATGTATGTATATGTATATGTATATGTATATGTATATGTATATGTATATATGTATATGTATATGTATGTGTATATGTATATGTATATGTATATGTATATGTACATATATATACTACATACATGCATATATATGTGTAAATTCACAAAGAAGTGAATACATGTATGTACAAATGTATACACATGCATACATGCATACCTATTCACTTGTGGACAAAAGCCACAAGGATTGCAACTCCTTGCTCTGATGACCAACCAGTCAGTGCAAATTACTTAGATTAGATTTTGAAAACACTATTTTTCTATTTTTTGAAAAGAGTAACCCAACTACACTGATCCCTTCCCTGGACGTCATTTACAACAAGACAGATTTCAAACTTTCTCCCATAGTCCGGGGATGCTTCTGCTGAAACCTAATGACGTGGAAGCTGATTTGGATAAAAAGGTCTCTCAGGAGCCCTTCTTGACCTGTGAATCTGGGTATTTGTGTGATTTTACAGAACCTTTGACTAGGGCTTTTATCCTACTGACGTGCCCTTCAGTGCAATGCGCTATAAACAATGCAACTCTCCTGAGGGCTGTTTTCATCTTTATCCCTCTTTAAAACTGTAATTTGTTCCAGAATGTGACTGACTGGCAAAGCAACATAAGACAACTAGATAAAGCATTAGAACTCAATGTAGCAACAAAGAAAGTTAATTATAAAAAGATGTGACTCACGTGGACTGGGTCCAGGATTTTAACTGCTGCTTTTTGGCCATTTTTCTTGTTCAACACTTTAAAAACTTTCCCATAAGTTCCTTTGCCAATTGTTTCAGTGATTTCCCATGTATCTGAAGGATCAGGAAAGCTATCAAATGTGATAGTTTTTCCAGTTAATGGAAGCATCTCAAAGGTTTATGTTTCTAAAAAAGAAGAAAGAAGTCCAACATTTTAGCTATATAAGTAGCTGTAAATAATACATGTTTTGCAATATTAAATAATACACATAATAGTAATTCACACTTTAGGCAGCAGATCACACAGTGGATACAGTGCTGGTCCTGGAGTTAGGAAGACCTGAGTTCAATTCTAACTATGGACACTTACCAGCTGTAAGATCCTAGGCATATGACTTAACCTCTGTCTCAGTTTCCTCATCTGTAAAATGGGGATAATAATAATACCTGTACCTCACGGTTGTTGTGAGGATAAAATGAGATAACACTGTAAAGCTCTTTGCAAACCTTAAAGCACTATATAAAAGTTAGCTATTACTATTATTATTAATTATTATTATTACATGACAAAAGCTTTGAACCTTTTTTGTGTGGTGGGTCCCTATAAGCCTATATATATGTGAAATCTATATGCCTCTTCTCCAAATAATGTTTTTGAATGGATAAAGTAAAATACATAGGATTATAAAGGGTAGAAGTTATATTATAATTTTTTCTCATCCAATTTCATAAACCCTATGAAATCTATATGTGGACCCCTTTGGAGTCTATTGACTCTAAGTTAAGAACTGCTATTATATATGGTTTTATGTTTTCCAGAGAACTTTCCTTGCAAAAACCCTGTGAGGCAGGTAGTATAAGTATTATTATTTCTATTTTACAGATGAAGAAGCTGATTCTCTGAAAGGTGAAGCGGCTTACCCAGAGTCACATACCTAGTTAAAAGGCAAAAACAGGGGTTCACAATCTAATAAGAGAGACAATATATAATACAAATAAATACAAGGTTTTTTAAAGCTTTACTAATTCAAAACTGCACCAAGACCTTTGGGACATCTTGTATGTACATATAAGATATGTACAGTATAATCAGAAGGCAGTCTCAAAGAGGTTTGAGAATCTAAAATAGGAATGGGGCAGATCCAAACATCAGAGAAAATAGAAAGTAGCTTTTTTTCATGCCTCATTTGAAACTACAAATCAGAATAAATGAAACAATTTTTTTTTCTTGATCTTCTGCATGTAGCTATATATCCAGTAAAATGACAAGAAATGATCATGCCCTGAATTACAACAGAATAAAGCTACTTCAAAACAGTTCTTGGAATACAGAATCTTTTTAAAATTCTTAACTTTGGATATAAAATGGAGAACTATTTAATTATAGGTAAGAGGCAATTTGCAATAATCATGCTCTTTAGCAATTTTATAATCAGGCACAGGAACAATTACCTCTTAAATCTACTGGAAGCGAGCAAATAAGCCTTTGCTTCATCCATTCGATGTAAAGGTTGTAAAAAAAGTGATTAAATTAAATCTCAGTAAGTAGACTGATGACAGATTTTAATCATGGATAAATTTCATTGCAGGTTCAGAAAATAATAATGAACATAATTACAAATTTGATTGGCAGAGTGGATAGAATACTGGCCTTGCAGCCTGCAAGATGTGGATTCTAGTCCCACCTATGATACATATTAACTCGATGTGCGACTGTAGATAAGTCACAGTTGCTCAACGCTCTAAGCAACTCTACAAAGACGAGAAGTTTCAGAGAAGGGGACCACTTATATTGGTAAAGGAAGTTCCTTATCCAAGAGTTCCCTATATCAATGAAATCAAAGTTCTAAGTCCCTATGCCCTAGCCTTATTAGGACTGCAATTTGAGTCTGAATTTGGTCAATAAACATTTAATAATAGCCTACTATGTACTAAGCACTGTGCTATGCTAATTTATCATGATAATACTATTTTGCCTAATACTCAATTCTCTCTCAGGACTCTTAAGATTATATCTAGAAGCCCATATCTATATTGTGAAATAATCATAGAATGAATAAAGTAACTCCTAGTTCAAGGGCGGAGAATCTGCAGCCTCAAGGCCAGATGTGGCCTTCTAGGTCCTTGGTTGCAGCCTTTTGACTGAGTCCAAGTTTTACAGAACAAATCCTTTTATTAAAGGGATTTGTTCTGTGAAGTCTGGATTTAGTCAAAGGGCTGTACTTGAGGACCTAGAGGGCCACATGTGGCCTTGAGGCCGCAGGTTTCCCCACCCTGACCTAGTTCATCTCCTTCCATGATTTTTTTTTTAGTAGAAGAAATTAAGGATCAGAGAGGTTAGCTGGGGGACATTCTGGGAAGATGGAGGAGTAGATCAGAAATTTCTAGGCTCTCCAGATTTCCTCCACAAAGAGACAAAAAATCACCATAAAATGAACATAGAGCAGTTGTCCTCCTAAGATAACTTGAAATGACCTCAAAAAAGACAAGGCCTCCAGGGGCTGAAGTTTGGCCTGAGTGAAGCCCAGACACCCCCAGGCAGACGCCACAGAGTTGATAATCAGTAGGCCCCAGGCAGCTCTGTCTGGAAGCAGACTGGGCCTCTGGAAATTTTGCCTCAATTTCCACCTCACTCACAGGCTCAAGAAATTTCATCTCAAAGTGTCAGGAACTTTTACCTGGAGAACTTTTACCTCAAAAACTTTCATCTAAGGAACAGCAGACAGCTGAGTCGGGGAAGATTGAAGGACACTCTCCCCTACATCCCCTCCCCCCTTTTGCTGCTTCCGGAAGCCAGGCCTAGTGGTGCTGGCCAGATGTGATCCCTGCTGTGGCTGGGGGCAAGGAGGAGCCAGCACACACCTGGTGAGGGCGGTGCTGCAAGAACATTTTCCAGACAACGTGGCTGGGGGCCTAATTGTGGTTTATGGGAAGAGAAGGATCCCTGAGGTTGAGCCCCAAGACAGAATATTTGCTGACTGCCACAGAGCTCCAGGAGCCGGCAGGAGAAGGACCAGAATCTGAGTTTCCCAGGCCAGTGGTATTTCTTTCATTACATTGCTTTGCCTCTGACTTCTTTTAGAAAGAAATGAAGTGTCACATTCAGTAACAATTCTTTGATGACATACATAATAAGAATAAACACACACTATATGACATTGACTCTATTATAAGTCATACACTGATTTTAGGGTGCTCTATCTTATAAACATTATAGTAACATATGTTAAGTGATGCGTTTTTAGAGTTTTGCATTTTCAGTCCTTCCATACACAAAATAGAAATTTATTTTACGTACAAAAATAGCCTACAACTGGTAATTCTGAACTAAGAGAATAATTTAAAATTTATTAGAGAGGTTGATTTTGCTTTACACATTAGCTGTGTTCCTGAAAAAAATTTTCAGTAAGGTAATTTTAAAATTATATTTTTCCATTTGATTTCTATAAAAATTTTGTTGAACTTCACTGCTATCCCTCTTTCTCACACCAGGCTCCCCCTAACATGAAAACTGTTGTAGGGCTAATAAGAAAAAAAAAATCACAGTTCTGAATTCTAACATGTACTTCAAGGGTCACTCTACCATTGTCAATATGTCAATACTTTGTAAATATGTGCAAGAAATTAGTAAAATGAAAAAATAATACAAATGCTGTTAAGGGCACATTTAGAAATTGTTCATTTGGTCAATAATGTTTGACTTTTCACGACCCAGTGGATCATAGCACGCCAATGCTGTCCATGGGATTTTTTTGGCAAACATATTGGAATGCTTTGCCATTTCCTTCTCTAATGGATTAAGGCAAATAGAGGTTAAGTGACTTACCCCTGGTTACACATCTAGTGTCTGAAGCCTGATTTGAATTTGGGTCTTCCTGACTTCAGGCCTAATGCTCTATCCACTGAGCCACCTAGCTGCCTCCATTTAGAAGTATAAGATATTTAATTCACATTTCACTGGTCAGGATTTTACTAATACTACCTGATGGTAATTACAGAACTTCCCAGAAGGAAGAGTCAAATGCAGTTATTTTATTTCCAAGAAGCTCAAATACCTGGCTGGACCTCATGTTCATAGCCATTACTGTCCCTTTAAGTATATGGTAATGGGCTCTAATAATTAAATGATAACTGACACCTTGCTTGTTAATTACATCTTTAGAACTGCATGTACCAGGATTTGGGAAGTAATGTGTCATTTTAATAAGACACTTGAAACACTAAGCATTAAACTGTTAGATATTTAAATAGGAATTTGTATGAAGTCAACACACTCAAAACCATGGTTACTTTAGGGCTATTTTTAAGTCTCACAGAAACCAGATATACAATGTATCTCACTTATAGACAGTTCACAATTGTTTAAAACAGATGATCAATTTTCATCTCTATAGAACCCCAGGATATAACCAAAGATCACAAAATAAACCTAAATGTCTTCTGAATAGTCATAATATATGCCACCAAACCCATGCAATAAAACTCATGAATTATATACTTGAGAGAGTTGCTCAGGCCCTCACCCTACACCAGTTTGCTCTTATTTGGTACACAGTCCTAAGAAGGCTGACTATCTGGTTTCCAAGGCCGTGGCCACTGAAACAGGGGTTAAACTCCAGTGGTCCTCTATTGCCTCTAGTCTCAAATATAAACTATTCTCTTTGGCTTTAGAGTCCTTCAGTTCTTGAAAGGTACTGCTTCCTCATACATCACTTCTCTTTCTGAACTCTAAAATCCAGCCAAACTGGCCTTCTTTCTGTTGCAAATGGCAGCCAATTTTCCATCTCCGTGTCTAGTCATCCCATATACTCTCCCTTCTCACCCATGGCTCAAAAGAACCCCTTTCGTTCTTTCAAGATGTATTTTAAGGAACATTTTCTACATGAAGCCTTTCCTGATTCCCGTAAATGCTGTCCCACCCTAACTACCCTTTATTTTGTTTGTAGTTGTTCTGCATGTATGCATAAATATCGATACATGGTACCTTCCCTCAATGTAACATAAGCTCCTTGAGGGTAAGAAGTGCTTTTTTTTGTGTGTCATCAGTACCTTGAGTAGTGGCAACTCTGACCACAGAATTACGTGATCAAGGCCAAGATGAACAAATTTAGTCCAAGGCTCTAAGGATAATTGGTCAATATCTGCTAACTTATAAAGGTCTAAGATTAAAGTATAGGAACCTTTTGAAACCTGGAACTGAAAGCCTTTTCATTCTTAAACTTTACTTCCCTTTTATATTCGCATGTAGCTTACAAGAACCCTGGTAGACCTTAGACGAGAAAAGAGAAATAACTCAAAATACCTATAAGGGCTGTGACTAAAGCCAATCTCCACTACTTCTAAGATGGCACACCCATGAACTTCAGAGGCAAATGGTAGATTACTTCACCAGCTTGGGAACAGTAGGTTGTGAGCCTTGTGTCCACCTCAGGTAAAGCCCAGGGGCTGGGGATAGAGGGACTTCCCAGATACTGCCCCAAGAGTATTAAACAAATACACTATGTAGAACAAAGGAAAGAAAGATGCCAGTAGGTATCTTTCTTAGGTTTAATCAGGAACTCACTGCATGAGGATGGACAGCAGGCTAGGAATCGTCTGGCATTTGTTTAAAATACTTCCAGTTTTTCTTTGGGCATGGGATAAGAGGAATGCCCTCTGTAAAAGACATTTATCACTCTTGGAAAATAGCATAGTAATCTGGAAAGAGTGCTAGATTTGGAGTCAAAGGGCCTGAGTTCAAATCCTGGCTCTGCTACTCTCTGTATCATCTTGTATAAAACACTTCAACTGTATGGGCCTCAGTCTCCTTATCTCAAAAAGGAAGACATTAGGTGACATAGAAGGTCACTATGTTCTATATCTATGTTCCTTTGAATCTATAAAGAGGCCAAAGTTTTATGCTTCAGTGCTAAATCATTTTGTGTCTGGTTTTAGTCACAAGTGTGAGTTTATTAAAATGGATCTTCATGGGTTATTTCTGAGTTTTGTTGATTCTGCCCCTAAAAGAACTCAAAATCTATCCATTTTCTCTCCTTTCATGTAGCCTTTCCCTTAGTTCATTCCCACTCATCTGCACGTTTGCAATAATTGGTCTCTCCCCTCTCCATAGAGCTACCAAATTGTTATTCCTAAAATACAAATTTAACCATGTCTCAAAAATCTTCAGAGGCTTCCTGATGCCTCTACAATAAAATGATAAAATTCTTGGCCTGGTATTTAAAGCTCTCCACAAACTGGTTCACACCCTCCTTTCCAGTTTTATTTCACGTTATTCACCTTCAGGTACTCTCTGTTTCAATCAAATTGGCCTTCTATCTAGTTCCTTGCACATGACATTGCATCTTTTACTTCTGTGACGCTGCTCAGGTGACCCCCCAAGTTTGAAACGTGCTCCCCCCTCACTTTTGCCTCTGAGTTTCCTTCAAAATTTAGCTACTCTGCCCCTTCTAACATAAGGCCTTCTTCTTATCTTTCTCCCTGTGGAAACTACTTTGTATTATTTCATGCGTACTTTTTACTTACATAGGTTAATAATGTTTCCCACCAGTAGAACATAAACTCCTTGAGGGCAGGGCCTGTATCTTTGTTTGTTTGGGTATGCTCAGCATCTAGCTTAGTATCTTGCATACAATAAGAGCTTAAACACTAGAAGGACTGGAATTTAAGAATACCTCAAAGGATGAAGCAGCTTGGTCAACGGACATGCCTCATCTTTATATCAATAAGCTTATATACTTGGGAATCCTGGGATACAACCAGCTCTGAAAAATCAATGTTGTGTGCGTGATCCAAAGGGTTAAAGGTGGCTCTCCAAGGCACAAATTTTGTTGCCACAGCAACTCAGACAAAGGTGTGGAAAGGCTATGATCTGTCTATGTGGAGGGAGTCCCTACACCTCCACTCCAATGAAATCATGTATCCCTGAAGTATCAGAATATCTACAAAACATCATGCCAGGCATTTATCTGGAAAGTTGGTATTACCTCCAGTCCTCTAAGGAACTTACTGTCCTTTTGCTGCTTTATCAAAGAAGGAAAGCACCTGTGAAATTAAACAACATTGAGGTGTGGACTTAATTTGTTTCCTCTTTTAGGAACGTCTCTAAGTTCCTTTCTACCTCTAAATCGAAGATCCCATGAATTGAATTTTAAAAGCCACCAGGTAAACGAGACAGTTCATAATACAAAGTAGGGGCAGGGGAAGGGAATCACTAGTGATGAAATTCCAGGCATCAATGGGAAAGATTTTAAAGCTTGGGAAGGGCTTCTCGGTACATCTCAAATCACATCATCTGGATGATCACTAGTGGCAACATGATATGATCATAAGAAAAAACACTAGACCAGGAGTCAGAAGACAGCATGTTGGAATTCTGCCTTTGACACTTGCCAGCTGGATGACCCTCTTGGGGGAATTAATTTCACCTCTGATTCTCAGTTGTCTAATCTATAAAGTGGGGATACATTGCAAAATCACAGAATTTGAAAGCTGGGACCTCAGCCATCACCTAATCCAACCCATAAATGAAAGAATCCTGACTATAACATATTCAATATGTAGACATCCTGTCTCTGGCTAAAAAATGACAAGGAGAGAGAATCTACTATCTCCCAAGGTAACCCCATTCCATGTTCAGACAACTCTAATTTTCAGGAAGTGTCCACAGACATATTAAATTAGCATGACACTTTCAACACCTACTTTAAAGAGTTGTGAGATTCAAATAAGATTTTACATATACATATACATATATATGTACATATACATAAATATGTAGTGATTTATAAACTTTAAAGAGCTATTTCAGTGTGTAGATATATATACATACACACATACACATCTGTATGTATATATGTATATATAGTGATTTATAAACTTTAAAATGATATGTCAACATTGACTATTATTGCTTTTACTGTAAGATGTTCTCCTTTACTCTTTTGAAGCAGGTTTATTTACTCGGTAGCCCTTGAAATTTCTTTCTCTTTTCTCTCTGCACTGTTTGACTTGGTGACCCCTATAAGTTCAGTTATCTCTATGCAGATGAATCTTAGATCATAGATCCAGCCCTAATTTTTCATCTGGGCTCCAGTCCCACACCATCAACTATCTGTAGAAGATTTCAAATTGCATATTCTGTAGATATCTTAAACACAACATATCCAAAATAGAATCCATTAACTTTCCTCCAAAATCCAATGTTCTTCAGAACTTCCCTACTACCATTGCTGGCACAGAGACAGTCACCCAAGTTTTCACCTTGAGAATTTGTAAACTTCTTGTCATCCCTGATTCCACTCTCACTCATCCCATGAATCCAATCAGGTTGCCAAGTCTTGCAGGTTCTACCTCCACAATACTTCTCCCATGTTTCCCTTCTCTCTGCTCACAAGGCCACCACCCCATACCAGGCCCTCATCCCCTTTCACCCAGACATTGCCATAGCCTCTCATTTGGTCTCTTCATCTCAAGACTGAACTTACTGTAATCCATCTCCCACATAGTGGCCAAAGTTATTTTGCTGAAATGCAGGTATGACCATGTACTTTACATACTCAATGAATCCCAGTGGCTCCCTATCACCCCTAACCAAATATAAGCTCTTCTGTTTGGTATTTAAAGTTCTTCACTATTTGGACCCCTTTCAACTTTCTAGTCTTCTTATATATTACCCCCTCCACACATTCTATGGTCTAACTGTATTGGATTATTTGCTATCCTTCCCACATGACATTCCACCTTCCATCTTTGTACTGGTTATCCCCCAAGCCTGGAATACTCTTTATCCTCACCCTACCTCTTGGAATCCATGAATATAATTCATGGAATCCATGGAATTCACCACTCAGTTCAAGTGTCACATTCTATACAAGGCCTTTTCTAGTCCTCTCAGTTGTTAGTACCTTGCCCTCAGGGGTTACCTTGTATCTCTTTTATATATCTCTTATATATACCTACATATAAAAATATATGTCTAGATGTTATAAATATACACACACACACACACAAAGACATACACATGTGTGTATATATATCCCACATATAGAGGCATATTTATGTATGTGTGTATATAAGTGCTTGTTCTTTGATTTATTTCCACTTACTTAACTACGTGCAATTTGAGGGAAAGGATGACATCTTAGTTTTCTGTGTCTCCCACAGATGCCAGAACAGTGCCTTTTATAAGACACATGCTCAATAAATTTTGCTAATCATTAAAAAAAGAGATAAATCTCTTCTACGTGCTTCCTACTGTTACAATCAAAATTAAGGCAAACTGAGGCACAAAGTTCCAAATACTATTAATTTATTAGTAAAGTATGAATTTACCAATAAATAAGATGACATCTTCTCCAGCAAAACAAAGACCCCAAGTTGGGGAATGGCTATTCTTTTTATAATTTTTAGGGAGGTGCAGAGCAAAGGACAGGACTTCATGACAGGGGACAGGTTATGATTGGTTAGAAATTGGGATTGAGGGGTAGCTAAGTGGAGCAGTGGATAGAGCACCAGCCCTGAAGTCAGGAGGACCTGAATTCAAATCCGACCTCAGACACATGATACTTCCTAGCTGTGTGACTCTGAGCAAGTCACTTAACCCCAATTGCCTCACCAAAAAGCAAAAAAACCAAACAAACCATGGGATTGAGAAGCTAGCAATAACCTCCTCCTTCCCTCTCCTAACTAAGAAATGTTCATTGTTTGAGTCTACATGCAAGGTTAGAGTGAGTGGACCAGACTTCTTCGGATAACAAACCAAGGGCGACAGATTTCCTTGATCCAAGAGTAGAATGGTAATTAACAAAAGAACTAGATTTCTAAACTCATTACATGACAGCTGAATTTCCGAACTAAGTTCAGAGACAAAGAATCATGACTTAAGGAGTAAAAGGCCAAAACTGATTAGCTGTAAATAGGATCAATTTTTTTTTAAAAGATAAAATATATCTAGTTATTTCACTACCTTGCAACGACACACTAGAAAAACTGATTCTGTATTTGTCTTGTATTTCTACCTTGGTGACTGACAAAGGTCATTGGGAAGATTTTTCCATGTATTATTTGTGGGATTGTTTTTTTTTTTAAATATAGGAATGCAGCCTGAGAGCTAGAAGGAACTTTGATATCTTCTAGTCCAATTCCCCTATTTTAGAGAAGATGGTCAGAGAAGTACAGTAACTTGTTCAAGGTTATACAGGTTACAGAGTAATGATTCATATTCAGATCCTTTGACACTGAACACAGCACTCTTTTGTTGATTAACTTCATTTTAACTAAGTTAGACATGTACTTTTCTTAGCTGGAAATAATTTTCCTTTCATATTTTTTTCCATATTCTATAATAACCATACAAGTACAAGACTCACAAATTTCTTATACTAGTCTGTAAGTACCCTAACAAGTAAAATTTTTATTAAAACTCAAGCTGCTTGTCATTAAATAAGGCAATTCAAGAAAAAATTGCCTCATTCCTCAAACATATGAATATGAATTTTAACTAACTGCCCCTACAATGAGACAGAGACAATGTTATTTAGGCAATTCTATTTCATAGTTAAAACTAAAATGACTGCAAATTCAAATAGAGATTTGAAATAGAGATTTGAAAGTTTGAAGTAGAAGGGATACAAAACAGTTTCTTGAATTTTCTAGAAAATTTCTGTGTTTGAGCATCTGGAGAGTAACTGAAAAAATCCTGAAGATAAAAGCCCATGGGAGAAAAACATTTCTCCTTAACTTCTGCCTTTTCTATGTTTTTTTTTTCCTGGACCTTCACATGTCTAATACCAAACAGCCTATCTGAATTGATGTATTTTCCAAAGAGACTACCTAAGGCAGTAACGTTTCTTGGTAGAGTTTATGTGTCTGGACCATAGTAGGGGAGATGAAATCCTGGAGGAGGCAGAGGTGACAGGGAGGAAAGCAGAAACATTCCTTAGGCATAATTGCTTCATAAATGAATATAAACACATTTGCTTTCCATATGACACAAACATCTATCAAGTTAATTGTTAACCTTTTCAAAATATAGCCAGAGAATACCATTTTTAGTAAAATTCAATAGCTGTTTATTCCTAAGCTAGAGATTGCTCCCTAAAGTGGGAGGTGATACCGAATGAACATTGCAATACTGATGCTATCCTTACAACTTTCTTAGATTTTGCCACATGACTATTTTTTGCACTAAATATTCTTTGTAAGGATACTCTTCCCTTTACCTCCCTCTCCAAGCCCCTATTTAATAAGTTTAAATTCTAAGCAATTTAGGTTAGACAAAGAACTTCCACAACCCAATGGAAATGAGAAACCTTGAATGCCATTTAAAATGTTTGTGGGACCAACCTGCTTTCTTGATTTTTATGAAAAAAAGTAGCAGTCAATATGAGTATTTTTTCCAGGCAGAGGCCAAATTATATGACATATAAAAACCTATGATTTTTAATTGACATATACTATACTTAAACCTGTAGTTAAGTGGTGGGAGAACACTAGCCACATGCCAACTCCAGTCATCCTATGATTGCATTCAGCTTTTGGGGTAATAATGCCATGATCGATGACACAAAAAAATCCAACCCAGACTCAAATTCACCAACCTCCTTTATACAGTAGTGGCTCTTTGAATAGGAGCAACAATTCCTGAAGATTTAAGACCAAAGAGCAGTTGTAGATCTGTGAATAGCTCTAAATGAGCTAATTAGCATTTCAAAAGACTGTGATGACACTTTAAATCTTGAAGCACAAATGCACAGCAGAGTGTGACAGGAGCAGTTTACTAATATTCTACAATATCTATTGAGTGTGTTTCCCTACTTTTCTCTCTTGGTGTCTCTGCCTCTTATGCTTTCCTCTGATATTTTTCTTCTTTATTCAAGTTAATAAGAATTTATTAAGTGCCTACTATGTAGTAGATACTGTTCTGTGTCCTAAAAAAAACCCAAAACAAAACAAAAAACTTTCCTTCAAAGAGCTTACATTTTACTGGGAGATACAATAAATAAAAAGATAAATAAATACCAAATATTTTGAGTAGGAAGAAAGCACCCAAAACTGGGGCTAGAGACAGGGCAGCAAAGACTTCATGAAGGAGATGGCACCTAAGCTGAGCCTGGAAGAAGACGTGTGGCTGGAGGGCATTCCAAGCATGGCTTGGATGGCTATTGCATCCGACTATTGTAATAATAGGAGGGAGGAGAGATAAAACAACATAGCATATTGGATAGAGTGCTAGACAGAGTCAGAAAGACATGAGTTTGAATCCTGTTTCATACACTTATTAAGTTGTATGTCACTGGGCAAGCCTCTTAACCTCTCTCAGATTCACTTACCTCACTGGTGAAATGGGGATAATAAAAGCACTTTGGAGGCAGACCAGGTGTCTAGCATCTGCTCAAGGAGTACTACTTCCTGCTCCCACCTCCTTGCCAGCCTCCTCAGGTGAGAAGACTTCAGATTGCAGGTGAGCTAGTGCCTTGAATCTTTCATTTCTTGCTGGGCACAGTGTGTTTCCTAAGGAAAAGCTGCAAGTGCTCAGGCCAGGGCAGGATTCTTTCATCTGCCCCAAAGCAAGCATTTTCATTTATGCGAGTGCAAGAAATCTTTCACATTCTGCTGCCAAACCAATCTCCCAGCTGGGATGTGGGGAACCTCTAGGGCAAAGAAGAGCAACCCTCCCTTTGACCTCTGGCCTCCCATCTCCGGCTGTGTCTGTCCTTTGAAGGTGGGAGCCATCTCTAGTTGTCCTGATATGGATCTTGCCACTGGACCCAGATGGCCCTGGAGGGGAAAGTGATGCTGGTGACTGTACAGCCTGCCTCAGTTAAATACAATTCACTTGCAAGTCATGGCATCATCTTCCTGCTGTCATGATCAGCTTCAAGAATGAAGGACAGCATTGTAAGTTTGCAACAACCCTTGAAGGTAAAGGATGGTACCCTCCACTCAGAGATGAACATTCTCACACCTGGTCATATACTTCACATACTAGTGACTCTGAACTCCCTCACCACATCCTCTGCTATCTAATTACTCATTCCCATCCCCCTCAATCCTCCCACCCCAAAGTTTCATTCTAACTCCACTCAGAGCTTCCTTTGTTCCTCTGGAATGCCTGCTCCATAGGCAACAAATTTCCTTTTATCTTAAATCAATTGCTCTTTCGCCCTTTCCATTTACTAACTCTTACTAAAACCTGGCTTTCACCTGATTACACAGCCTCCTGGCCACCCTTTCAAGTACAGGCTGCACTTTCACTCATTTTCTGTTCACTGGACAAGGAGGGAAAGTTGGAATACTCCTTGCTCCCTATTGCCAGTTCCAGGTTCTCCCCCTTCCTCCATCACTCAGTAACCTCTCTTCCTTTGAGGTTCATGCTACTCATATCTACCACTAAAGCAAAATCCTGGTAGCTGTTGGCTACAGACTTCCAGGTCTCTCCCCCCTTTCCTTTCTCAATCAGTTAGTTTACCATTTTTTCCTCCAACTTCTGCCCTCATACTAGGGGACTTCAACACACATATTTCTCCCTGAAATACCCTAACCACTCAGTTTTTCAACCTACTCACCTCCCATGAGCTATTCCTCAACCCCGTGTCAATCACACAAAGGTGGTCATATCCTTGATCTTTCTATTGCTCACAAATATACCAACTCCAGGTTTAAGATTTCTGAAATCCTTTTATCTGACCATAATCTATTGACTTTTCACCTCTCCCTCCCCCTGCTTAACCATGACCTCCAATCCCTTGACCCCTCAATTCTCTCTGCAGGTCATCTCCACTACATGAGGCACTCTCTCCTCTTCTCCTCATCTTGACTTCTTAGTGAAACAATTCAACTCTACACTATCTTCCTTTCTTGACTCCCTAACCCCCTCATTACATCGTCCATTATGCCAACCAAACTGCAGCCTTGGATCATCACTTCCACCACTCACAGCTATATACATGCTGCTGAACAAAGGAGAAAATCATACAACTGTTCTGACTGAGTCCATTACGAATTAATGCTACATAACATCAACTGGGCCCTCACTACTGCTTATCAACTCCCTATTCCACTCTTGACAGCAGCTTTTCTAAACCTTTTCATCCCTCCACAAACTTTCCATGGTTTCTCCTCCCTCCACTCTCTCAGTTAAGAACCTTGCTTCATATTTTACAAAAAAAAAAAATTGAGACCATTTGCCGTGAACTCTCCCCCCCCTTCCTCATTTCCTGTCACTCAGGTGCCTTCTGTCACTTTCTCCTCCTTCAACCCTGTTTAAGAAGGCCTTACTGCTTACCAAGGCTAATCCCTCTATTTGTTCAAGGGATCTCATGACATTCCATCTCCTCCAACAGATTGCCCCCTCTATCATACCCACTCTTTCATTTATTTTCAATCTCTCCCTCTTTACTGCTCAGTTTCTACTGTCTATAAACATGCCCATGTCTCCCCCATCCAGAAAAATTCTGCACTTGATCCTCCCATCCCATATCTCTTCTTCCCTTTGTAGCTAAATTCCTCAAAAAGGCCATCTACAATAAGTGTTTCTGCTTTCTCTCCTCTCACTTCCTTCCTAACCCCTTACAATTTGGTTTCTAATCTTATTCCACCAAAACTTAAAAGTTACTAATGATCTTTTAGTTGCCAAACTGCATGACATTTTCTCATTCTTTTTAACTTCTCTGCAGCCTTTGACACTGATGATCACTCTCCCCTCCTTGATACCCTCTTTTCTCTAGGTTTCTGGGATTGTCTCCCGGTTTTCCTCTTACCTAGCTGACCACTCCTTCTCTGTTTCCTTTGCTGGATTCTCTTCCAGAACACACCCTCTAACAGTAGGTGTTCCTTAGGGTTCTGACCTGTGCTCTTCCCTTCTCCCTTTATACAACTTTAGTTGGTGATCTCATCAGCTCATCAGCTTAATTACCGTCTTTATGCTGATGACTCTCAAATCTACCCCCCCCAGCCCCAATATCTTTGCTGACCTCCAATCTATAATACCTCCAACTGCCTTTCAGACATCTTGAACTGCATGTCCAGTAGACTTCTTAAACTCAATATGTCCCAAACAGAACTCATTATCTTTTCCCCAAAATCGCCTCTCCCCCCACTACCTCTTGCCTGCCTTATTACTGTAAAGGGCAACACCACCCTCCGTGTCCCTCAGGTGCACAACCTAGGCATCATCCTGGATTCCACACTATCTCTCACCCCCTATCTCCAAGCTGTTGCCAAGGTCTGATGATTTCACTTTTGCAACATCTCTCAAATACTCCCCCTTCTTTCCCCTGACTGCCACCTCTCTAGTGGATCCCTAAATCTAGGAATTGATTTAAGATAAAGGGTAATTTGTTGCCTATGGAGCAGGCTTTCCAGAGGAACAAAGGAAGCACTGGGTGGAGTTAAAAAGAAACTTTTTGGTGGGAGGGTCGAGGGGGATGGGAATGATTACTTGATTACTGCAATAACCTGCTGGCAGATCTGTCTTCCTCAAGTCTCTCCCTTATTTATTTTCCATTAGGCCACTAAAGTGATTTTCCTAAAATGGTTTGATCACACCCCTTCCTCATTCAGTAAACTCCATTGGCTCCCTATTACTTCTAGGAACAAATACAAAATGCTCTGTTTGAAATTCAAAGCCCTTCATAAGCTACTCCCTTCCTACTTTTCCAGTATTCTTACACCTTATTTGCCAACATGTGCTCTTTGATCCAGCAACACTGGGCTCCTGGCTATTCCACAAATTTGACACTCCCATCTGTCATCTCCAGGCATTTTCTCTGGCTGTCATCCGTGCCCTGTATGCTTTCCCTTGTCCACTCTGACTACTGACCTCACTAGATTCCTTGAAGTCCCAACTAAAACTGACCATCTACAGGAAGCCTTCTTTAACCTCTCAATTCTAGTGCTTTCCCTCTTTTAATGATTTCCTATTTATCCTGTTTATAGTGTGTTTTGTATTTATTTGTTTGCATCCCCCCCTTTAGATTGCAAGCTACTTGAGGACAGGAACTATATTTTACCTCTTTTTGTATCCCTAGTACTTAGCACAGTGCCTCTGAAACATTTTCGTCGTTGTTCATTCATTTCAGTCATATCCAACTCCCCTCCATCTGGGGTTTTCTTGGCAAAGATACTGGAGTGGTTTGCCATTTCCTTCTCCAGCTCACTTTATAGATGAGGAATCTGAGGCAAATAGGGTTAAATGACTTGCCCAGGGTCACACAGCTAGTAAATGTCTGAGGCCAGATTTGAACTCAAGAAGATTACTCTTCTTGACTGGCACTCTATCCACTGCACCATCTGCCCCACTATGTACCAAGTACTTCGAGGTGCTCTAAGCACTTTACAAATACTGTCTCATTTGAACCTCACAATAACCCTAAAAGGTAGGTACTGTTATTATCCCCATTTTACATTTGAGAAAACTGAGTCAGGAAGAAGTGAAGTGACTTGTCCAGGATCACCCAGCCTGGAGTGCCTGTAAATAGGAATTGTTTTTGTTTTTGTTTTGGCCAGAAATCCTGAGAGGCTTCCCCTCCCAGTTTGATTTTTTTTTTCCTGCATTAGATTAAAGAGGCCATTCTTTGCCTCATTTTTTTTTTAACCTAGCCTTAACTGAGACTTGCTAAAGACCATAGCTTTAAGCTAAACTTTAAGCTTTAAGCCAAAGTCTTCCACTGAATCTGCGGCCATCTCCAGTCATCCTGGTATGTATCTATCTGGCCACTGGACCCAGACGGCTCTGGAGGAGAAAGTGAGGCTGGTGACTTTGCATAGCCCTCTCTTACTTAAATGCAATTCATTTGGACATCATGGCATCGATTCCTTGATGTCGTGGTCCTCTTCGAGAACGAAGGATAAACAACAAGCTTGATGTCTCTTTGGTTTATTCAATTCCTTGGAAGAAGGGAATGAGCACAACTTAAATGGATTGGTGAAATGGTTGTTAATAGGGACCGTGCCCAAATTTGAATTTTAAACAAGTAAAATAATATGGAATCCTATTTCTGAACTTTTCCTTTGACTTACTTGTCATGTATTTTATTGGTTTCTTTATCAGCAAAATGCTCAAAATTCCTGCCTCATAGAGATATTGGAAAGTCAAACAGGATAATAATCTGCATTGTTCTTAAGTCTATGTCACTTTAGTAGTAAGGAAGGAGTTCAGAAGATTCACATAGATTCTTTCATGGCTGAAGTGGGAATATTTAGGGTATTGATTGTATGGTAATTACCATTACTACATTAGCAAATACTTTCCTCAAATAAAGGATCATACCATATACACATGCCAGAAATTTATTAAGCCTAGATTTTGTTCATATCCTTTGGCTTGGAACATTTATCTGGTTGGGTTCTTGTTTGTTTTTGGCAGGGCCTGGGATTTCATTTATGTGTGGTATTCTAGTAAAGGAAACATCCTGTACTACTCAATGAATGAATAAGCATTTCATTTAGCATGTATCTACGTAAGGGACTATGCTAGGTGCTGGGAATACAAATAAAAAAGTGAGACAGTCTTTACCCTCAAGAAGCCAACATTCTACTTCAGGTGATGTCATGTGTGTATATAAGCATAGACAAAACAAAGTAATATGGGACAGGAGTACTAGGAGCTGGTGGGTAGAGGTGATCAGAAAAGTTCTTGCATAGGAGGTTAAGTTTCACTGGGCTTTGAATAATGTAGAAGACAATCACTCTGCAGCTTATAGTCTTATTAGAGAATTAATTGAGTTACTGAGAAGTTAAGTGACTTTCCAAAGGCCATCCAGGCAGTAGGCATCAGAAGCCATACTTCCAGCCCTTTATCCATTAGGGCCATCCTACCTAATGCCAAAAATAGTTAGGCTATCCTAATAAGGATGAGGAAGGAACTGTAGAATGGGGATATCACATGATGAATCTGGGTCTCATGCTACTCAAGGTAAACCAGCTGTTTATTAGAGTCTAGCCACCTGGATCCTTTTAATTTCAATTTGTTCCTTCCTATAAAAAGAGATAGAGTCTGACAGTATATTGTGAAGTGCTGGACAGGACATCAATACATTTGTTAAGAACAAGTTAACTCTGAAAGCTTAAGTATTACTGAATTTTCTTATTTGAAAACAATTACATTTTATAATGCAATGAAAATCAATATGGCAGGAATAACACGTTTTCTCCTCTAGCTGTCAAAACTTAGCACAAAGCCTTTCTCATACCTACAAAATGAGTCAATTTTGTCACTCACCTTTAGGAAAACGTCAAAGTAATGCACAAAACAGTTAGCTACCAACTTTTTGAAAAAATAAAGTCAAAGCATCCAGGCTGCCAGAACATCCATTGGCCTGTAACATACAACAGGAAAATCACAATTGCCTGGGAGATAAATATATAGGATTTGGGTAGAGTAATTAGAAGTTACAGTTGAAAAAACATTTCTAAGCCTAGATTGTAGTTTACTCTTATGCCTTCCGATAATACACTGCTTTACAAACCCAAACAGCCAAAACAAAGTGAGGGAAAATTCTCTCTTCATGCAAAGCAAAAAACTAAATAGTCCCCTCAGCTGCATCAACATAAATTGTGGATCCTTTTATGAGACAAAGGATCCATTATCATTTCCTTTGCTTAAGACTACGAAACAGCTGGAATCAAACTGAAGTCAGAAAAAAAGGGAGTAGGATAGTCACTTTAAGCCTTACTCTTTAGTGGCTGGTAGTTGGGACAATTGCTGATACGTGTTACTCAGAGCAATGTTCTAAGAAACTAGAAATTCCTCTCTTGCTTTACCAGGCTTTTGTCTTCTCTACTGTTTTAGTTCTTCCCAGAGGACTTTTGCGTGGGTGTAGGTACAACAAATTACTACGGTAGTCTGAAAACAAGTCCACTCTACAACCACATGCTCTTAAATGACGTCTTTTTATTAAACGGACAAAACTTGAACTTTGGGCCAAATTCCGCAGGCTATTCTACAGGTAGTCGCACCTCACGTGACAAACACCAAAAATACAACTTTGGAGCATATTTTTTAAACTCCTGTAGAAGGTTCAGAGCCCCAGTGGTTTGGGGGCAGAGGGATCTCTTTCTCGTGCTACCTGCCTGCCATGCAGGACTTTTGGGACGTTTCCAGTCAGTCCGCTTTTCTCTTTTGCCCACCCACCCTGAAGGGAGCTCCTTCCCTTCCACAGCTACGTCGTGTTCCTCCAGTACTTGGAGATGGTTCAGCCTAGGGACCTTCCTCGATTTCCCACCCGGGGACCCTTCCCCCCCCCCCGCCCCCGCCAGTTTTGCGGGCAGATACGGCGCATCTCTTTACTCACCTGCCGGAGAGGGGAATTGGCTTCAGAAGCCTTTAAAAAGTTGCCGGCAGGACAAGCTGGGGCTCAAGCAGTTGGAGGGTGTGGGGACAGGAGTAGAAGAGGTGGCTGCCTCTGGGCTCTCTGCCCCCAGCTGAGGCAGTGGGGTGGGGGTGGGGGGTGGCCTGAAGTCTCAGGAAAGAATAAAGAGCAAGAGGAATAGGAAAGAATGATCCAAGCCAAGGGAGCCTTAAGGGTCAAACGGGAGGGCCATTCTACCAGGACCCGCCTCTGCTCCAGACCTGGATCACGGTTATGGGGAAGGTTATTACTCTCTGGCCCCGGCAGCTCCGCCCCTTGTGACACCCTGGCGTGGAGAAGCGCTGTGCCCCCGCCATTGGCACCACTGTGCAGCTCACGGGAGGCCAGCAGGCTCCCTAGGCTGGGCACCTTGGACTGTCGGGGACTTTCCCTGGCAGCCCAGGCTTCTTCCCAGGCGGGCACGTTACCAAGACCCAAGTGAGCGAGGGGCAGGAAGTGTTTTCCCTTGTGCTGCGCCAGGCGCGCTCTTGGAGACGTTGTCTCCTTTACGCTCAGCATTCCCAGCGATCCAGACTACACTCTAGCTGGGGATGCGCTTTGCGTTTCGGCGTGGATCCCCGCCCAGAGTGAAGAGCGGTACCCCTTCACGGAGCTCCCCGAACTTTAGGCAGGGCTGGAGCACGAGGCTGGAGAAAAAGTTCCGAGAAAGCGAAAGATGTGTGACCCACTGGCTCCTAGACTTAAAAGGTTTCATCTGCCCAAGGCCGAGGGAAGGCAGTTAGTGAGATAGATCACTGATACAATTTGGCCACACACTAAACAAGTTTGGTATTACAGTGAAGTCGCAAGAGAAACCTATTTATTCTTGGGAGAATTCCATCCTCCTGTTTGTCCTGGCTCAGGGTACCTTCCCTAGCACTTTGTCTAGGGGTCACAGTAGGTCCAAATGTACAGCTATGCCAGGGAAGTTTTCTCCCTGGCAAAGGTCTCAAAGGGATGTTGTATAGAGAAGCATATGACTGTAAAGTAAGGATGTAAGTAGAATATTTAGTTTCCTTTCATAATCAAAGTTCATCTTCCCCGAATTTACCTGAAGAAGGTATCAACTGGAATCATGAGAGGTAACGTGGCATGATGGCTATATTCCCTACATAGTGGGCTAGTTTCACGGTCTTGGAGCTAGGATAACCTTAGTCCTGCCTCTGACACATACTCTGCATGACTCTTAGCAAGCAGCAACCTCAAATGCCCCCTGACAACTAAGACTGTTAATTATCAATAAGTTGCTGATCTACATAAGTAAATGCAGTTTTTGTATTTGGAGAGTTCATCACACAAAACCATCATTCTCCCTCAACCCATTTCTCTTCCTTCATACTGTTGAAGGAATCACCATTTTTCTACTCAACTGAAATTTGCAACATCAGTGTCATCAACCACAATCTAAGGCAGTTTTCAAATCTTCTGGTTTGTACTTTTGTACACCTCTCCATGTGTTCCTTTTTTCCCATTGTCACAGACACCACTTTAGTTCAGAACGTCATTACCTCTCTTGTCTGACCTACTGAAATAGCCTAATGAGTCTCCCGTCTTCAAGTCTCTCCCCACTCCAATCAATCCTCTAGAGTCAAATTTGTTTTCCCAAGCTCAAATCTGACTGTCATTCCCCTACTCAAACTCTTATGTAGGATATTCAAAGCTCTAGGCAAACTGATTCCAACATACTTTTCCAAACATATATTATTTCACACATTCTATGTAGCCTCGAGGCTACATGTGGCTCTCTAGGTCCTTAAGTGTGGCCCTTTGATTGAATCCAAACTTCACAGTTATAATAAAAGGATTTGTTCTGTAAAACTTGGATTGGAGGCAAAACTCTGCACCCAAGGACCTAGAAGGTAACATGTGGCCTTGAGGTTGCAGGTTTCCCACCCCTGGTAGCTATACTGGTCATCTTATTCTCTCTCATCACAATACTCTGTCTCCTGTCTTTGTACCTTGTAGTACTGACTGCCAATGCTGGAAACATACTCCCTCTGAACCTCGAATCCTTTTTGTTGTTTTTCATTTGTGCCCAACTGTTTGTGACTCCATGTGGGGTCTTCTTGGCAAAGATATTGGAGTGATTTGCCGTTTCCTTCTCCAGCTTATTTTATAGATGAGGAAAATGAGGCAAACAGGGTGAAGTGACTTGCCCAAGGTCACACAGCTAGTAGGTATCTGAGGCTGGATTTGAACTTATGAAGATGAGTTTTCCTGATTCCAAGGCCAGCACTCTATCCTTTGTACCGCCTAGCTTGCCCCCTTAAAACCCCTAGTTTCCTCAAGATTCATTGCATGACCTCTACAGAAGGCCTTCCCTGATCATTCTAGTTGCTAGTGCATTTTCCTACAAAAGTTGCTATGAGTCTTTTGTGTATGTACTTATGTAGCACCTCTTCTGGGCTTATTCTTTCAACTCACTTACATTGTCAGATTGGGTGCCCGGAATGGGGCTGACTGCTTTTCCATTCAAGGTTCACAAGACCCAGTCTGTTTTTTCCCCTCTAATCTTAATCAACCAGATGACAACAATTCACTTTCTCAAAGGGATATTTACTAATATGTGAACATGTTGCTCTTGCCTGTTAAAATGAAAGCTCATTGTGGGCAAGGTTTGTTTCACTTTTTTCTTTGTACCCATGGCACCAAGTACAGAGCCTGGTATGTAGTAGGGGCTTAATAAATGTTTACTGATTGATTAATTGATTTGAATTTCCCACATTGATGAAGTCACAGGTCAGGACTGCCCTTCCTCTTCAAAAATGTAATCAATAGAATCATAGGTTCTTTATAGGAAGGAACCTTAAAGATTATTCCAATTTCCAACTAAGTTAGCAGCCTTCTTTACAATGTCCCTGATAATCTGTGATATAATACTTCCAAAACATAGGAAACTACTAATTTTTAGACATAAAAGATGTTAAGACTGGACCTTAGAAATAATCTATTCCAAATTCTTATTATAATGGTGAGAAAACACATGTAGAAAAGTAAAGTGACTTGTCCAAGGTCGTACAGCTAATTCATAGCAGATACAGGAAGAAAACAAACAAACAAACAAAAAAACCCCAACGTATCTCTTGGTTATCAGTGCAGTGTTCTTTCTATTATCTCTTTCTCTCTCTCTTTTTTGGCAATTGGGGTTACGTGACTTGCCCAGGGTCACACAGCTAATAAGTGTCAAATAGTGCAGTGTTCTTTCAATTACATCTATGTGCCTCCTGTCTCTCCCACTTAAAGACAGCTCCATCTGATTGAACTTTTTTACTTATAATGCACATAGATTTGACTCCTTGTGTCTTAAGAGCGTTGGGTCCTAAATTAAGCAATGGAAAAGATCTTAGAGTGAATTGAAGCAGACCTCTTCATTTTATAGGATCACAGAGGGAACTGAGAACCGTAGAGGTTAAGTGACATCCAGGATCACCCGCCTAGTACATGTCTGAGGCAGTACTCAAACTCATGTCTTCCAGATTCCAAGTCCTTTGCACTACCCAGTACATCACACTGCCCTACACTGGTCTTAGTTCTGATAACTAGAACTGAAGTAGAAATCCAATTTATTTGTAGATAGCTATCATATATGCTTTCCACCTCTGCTCCGTTCCACTCCCCATCAGTCTTCCCTTCTCTAGGCTGTATATCTCTACTTCCCTACACACTTCTTTATAGGATGTGGTTTATATATCCTTCATTCACCATTTTGGCTGGTGTCCTCTGGACACGGTCCATTTTGTCAGTATTCTTTTTAAATGTGTGAGTCAAGGCTTAAAATAACATTCCCAATATTGTCTGACCTATGAAATTATTGCATCCCTTTATATGGACTCATACTTCTACTAATGAACAAAAATGCATTAGCTTTTTAGCAGCAACACCACTGTTGATTTATATTGAGAATGTGAATTCAAAAACTCACATCTCTTCTATATGAAAGACTATTCAGCTAAATCTCTCCTATCCCATGTTGAACTACTGGATTTTTGAAAATAGAGGAGGAAGTCATGAAGTTCATAAATTTTTATATTAAATTAAAATTTGTTTTGCTCTGTTCTTCAAGAGCATTTTAAGTTCTTTTTGAGTCTTGATCTGATATATAAATATGTTAGGGATGTTACCTTCTTAGCTGTCTGTTATCTCTATATTTTAAAAATATGCCATTTGTATCTTCTTCCATGTTGTTAAAAATACGTTAGATAAAATACAGCTGAGCAAGGTGTCCCTGGCACATAGAGACCTCGATCCAGATTGATATCAACTTCCAAAATTGTTCAGAGATACCATGAAAGACTTTACCAAATTCCTCTCTCTCTCTGTTTCTCTCTCTGTCTATACATGTATACACACACACACATATACACACACGTACACACATATGTATATATATTATATATGTGTGTGTATATATATATACATATATATATATACATATATATATACATATATATATACACATACACATATATATTTAGTTTCTGGAATGCATATTTCTCTACTTTTTTGAAAATCAGGTCATTTGTCTGTCTTAATAAGATCATAGATTTAGAGGTGAAAGAGACCTTCTCATCTATGTTTCCTCCCTTTCTTTTCATACAGGCTATTTTAAAAACTGACCTTATCAAAAAGCTTCCAGTGAAAGCACACTGTTTTCTTTAGATACCTGTTCCTTATCTTTCTCACTGGGATAATTTGTAATAAGCTTGTCAATTTAATTTTTAGAACATTTGTCTTCTTTGAATTTTTGAAATTGGATTTCCTAGAATCAGGGGTACAATATCCATTATTGTCATCCTTTGCTATTAGTAACTAAAATTACATGATGACCTTCTCTAGAAATGGCTCTGGAAGAGTATGCATGCCTTATTCAAAAAGAACAGAATAGAATAATGAAGTAATAACAAAATAAGTAATGAAGTAACATTTTACATTAAGAAAACATTGATCTATTAAATTTTGAAGACAAGCAGAAACAGGTATTTCACAAGAAACCATTGATATTGCTTATAGGGAGTTCACTGAACAACTTAGATTTTTAAAATTTAAAAAAATCCATAGTTGAATGGAAGCAAGGCTAGGCAGCTGAGGAATACTATAGAAGAGTAATATAGTCCTCTGAGGACAGTGTCAGGAGCATTAAAGCTGAGAAAGAGTTGTATCTGGTAACAAATACTGGGAAAGTAGAAAGTGGTTCATTTAGCTATGTTGAAGGGGAAGATAATAATAAAAGAATGGAGAGGGTCACTGCTGGGTGGATAGGATGATAATTGACAAATTAAACTAGTTAATTCTCTCTGTCTCTCTCTCTCTGCTTCAGTTTTCTCTGCCGCAAAGAAAGATCTTTAGACTAGGAAAGATAATAGAGAAATGATTAATAGAGTTAAAAATCAAAGACAAGTAAGGAGATGGTAAGAGTCGTTAACCTTAATGAGTACAAGTCAATGTTGGAGACAAACTTCATCACAAGGTGCTGAAAAAAAAACACTAGAAAAATATGATTTCTTAAAGACCATGGTGAATGGGAGAGATGCCATATGACTGAAGAATGGCAAATGTATTGATTTTCATAAAAGCAAAGACAATTGAATCTGTTGTTTCTAGGCCAGCGCTGTTGACTGGTTTCAAAGCTTCTGTAACATTCTGTATTCCAAAATTAAAGGAAATGGCTTGGGGAAATTTAGAAAGGGAAGTTGGTTGGTTGTTGTCCTTTGTTCTTGAAGAGGCCCAAAATGACATCACTGTGTCAGAGTCAAGTTACAGTGTGTCTGACTGTGGCTGATCAGACTAATATGAGTGGAATGCTCAGGTTGGACACAAATAGTCCATGTGAAAAATTGGGAGTGGATTCTCTAAATTTTTGCATCTCATGTTTCTTTTGAGCTGCTTCAATTCTGCTTTGCTCAAGGAGCAGAGCACCTTTTCTTATTAGAGTATGGCATGCTGAGCAGTCCTGTGCCAGTGTCTCCCATGTTGTGCAATCAATTCCAAAGGTTTTTTTTGGGGGGGGGCTAGGCAATGGGGTTAAGTGACTTGCCCAGGGTCACACAGCTAGTAAGTGTTATGTGTCTGAGGCTGGATTTGAACTCAGGTCCTCCTGAATCCAGGGCTGGTGCTCTATCCACTGTGCTCCCTAGCTGCCCCCCAAAGTTCTTAAAAGAGACCTTGGGAGTGTCCTTGTATTGCTTTTTCTGACCACCATGTGAGCGCTTGCCTGGTGGGGGTTCTCTGTAAAATAGTCTTTTAGGCAAGCATATATTTGGCATTCAAATAACGTGGCCAGCCCATAGGAGTTGCACTTTCTACCAAAGAGTTTGAGTGCTTGGCAGGTTAGTTCAAGAAAGGACCATGGAGTTTTGACCTTCAGATTCTAAGACAATTCAAATGGAAGCAATTCAGTTTCCTGGCATGGAGCTGGTATACTGTCCAGGTTTCACAGACATACAATAAGGTTAGCACAATGGCTCTATAGACCTACAGTTTGATAGTCAGTCTAATACCTCTTCTCTTCCACACTTTCCTTCAGAGTCTCCCAAATACTGAGCTAGCTCTAGCAATTTGTGCATTAACCTCATTATCAATGTGTACACCCCTGGAAAGTATACTGCCAAGGAAAGTGAACTTATCCACAGCATTCAAAACTTCTCCATTTGCTATAACTGATGGTTCCATGTAAGGATGATGTGGTGCTGACTGATGGACTCCTGTGTTTTCTTGGCATTAATTATTAGGCCACAATTAGCACAAGCAGCAGAGAATCAATCCATACTTTATTGTATCTCTGCTCCAGAGGATACATTGAGTCCACAATCATCTGTAAACAAAAATCATACGTCAGTACTTCCTCTGCTTTGGTCTTGGCTTGTAGCCTTTTCAAGTTGAAGAATTTACTATCAATGTGGTGGATGACCTTGATACCCTGTTCATCCTCATTGAAAGTGTTTGACAATGTGGCTGAAAACATCATGCTAAAAAGCATGGGAGCAAGCACATAACCTTGTTTCACTCCATTGATGACTGGGAAAGCATGAAAGCATTGTCCATTCTCTAGAGCCTGGGCAAGCGTCTATATCCCCTGATGGTGCAAAGGTGCCAACAGAGTGTTCTTGCTGGCCACCTGTTATCCTTGGCCCTCCCTATATGACCATGACATCCTCATTTCCTATCACACGTCTTTTATTCCTCCTCTTAAAAGTTGCTCATTATTCATCCTCACACCCACTGAGGTGGCTAGGTGGTACAGTAGATAAAGTGTTGAGCATGGAGTCAGGAAGACTCATCCCAGTACATGAGCTGGTTGATCCCAGATGCCCTTTCATTCAGAACTTGGAACCAAAACTAATCTTTAAGTCTCCCACATATCTAATGACTTATTTGTCTAGAATATCCAGGAGGGCATTCTTCTTTCATGGTGTCAGTTATCTTCCCTGTAATTGTTCCAGGTAAAAGCAGCCAGAGACAGGACTGATGGAAATATGGGAAATAACTGGACTTTTGTCTTAACCTCATTTTTTGTCAATAACCTTTAATCTTTTACAGGGCCCCCAATTTGTAACTGAGTCCTATGAACGACTGCATGGAGAAAAAAGTGGCCTTCTCTCCTGGGTGCTTATAAATTTACCCCTATCATGTTGTTTGGTGACAGGAGAAGTAAGGATGGTCTAAATGAATCTTCTCTTGAGGCAGGAACTTTAATATACCTTTAGAGTGGGGGGCTTCTTCACACGTGTGTGTGTGTGTGTGTGTGTGTGTGTGTGTTGCACACTTTTGTTAGTCTGGCCCAGACTATAGATCCTTAGATAAATGTTTTCAAATACATGAAATAAAGCACATAGAATTAAAAAGGGAATTACTTAAACAGAAGTTTATTTACTGAAACATTTTTTAAAAAGATCATGGATCCCAGATTAAGAACTCCTGCCTTAGAAATATATTTTTATTGCTCCCTTTCAAAGTTAGATATGCCTAGGGAAAGGAGTCCAGTTCTGACAGTTAGGAGGTGACATTTCCAGTATTTTTTTCATTTCCTATACTTTGTAAAGCACTGTACTAAGTGCTAGGGGCACAAAGATGGAAAAAACCCCCAAAAGCTTACAGTCTGATAGATAGAGGAAAGCTATAAACGCATAAATACAATGCATATTAAAATGTCACGAGGGCAAAAACGAGGCCCAGACAGAGTGGGGAAGAAAAGACCATTTTGCTGGAAGAAATGGAGGTGGTTGGTACCTGAGTCATAAAGAAGGAAGAAAAGGATTTCAACAGAGACATGTAATGTCTTGTCTAGGATTAGGCAGTGTATGAAGTGAGTTAGAGAGAAATCAGGTTGGGAAGATAGTTTGGAAGCAGATTGTGGATACACTTAATACCTAATGTGCAGCATTTGTATTTCATCCTATAGCAAAAGGGAGATAGAAAAGGACTTTGTGCAAGAGAGTGATATAATTAGGTGAGTGCATTAGTTGGAAGCTTTGTGAAGGTTATATTGGAAAGCAAAGAGACTGGAAATATGGAAACTAGTTAGGATGGTGTTATAATAGTCCAGATATGAGGCAATGAAGACCAGAACTAGGGTGGTGGAGAGGTGAGTGATAATAAGGGGATGGGTATAAAAGAAATGATGGTGGTAGAGGTGATGGAATTTTGTCATTAATTAAAATGGGGGTGGGAGTAGTGAGGAAGAGGAATGAGTCAAAGATGGCACCAGTAAATGGGAGGTTATTTGAGTGATCAAATAAGAAGTTGGAAGGAAGAGAAGGTTTTTGAGGAAAGGATGATTCTATGCACTTATGGGAACATTCTAATCCGCTGGACTTGAGTCATCCCCTAGAGAGTGGATAGGGATGGGTCCATGCCCTGGACTTTTGTAAAGGACATATGTGACCAAAGGTTCTTGGTTAGTCCTTGTGTGTCCCTTCCTATGACTAGGGAATGCCTCGAAGATAATTAAGCACTAAGTCAGGAAGAGAAGCCCACTGTGTTGATTTTAAAGGAAGGATTCTGCCCTCTCTCTCTCTAAGGAGTGTGTTGTTTGGAATTCAGATAATATATCTTTTGGACTTCCCTCAAGGTGGGGGGAAAGATCTCTTTCCTTTCCCCCTAACCTTAGGTGGAATGGTGACCATACACATATGACAGTAAGATCTTTTGGTGGCTTATGTTAGCCTAAGAGTGTACCCCAAGTCTCTGGCTGCTTCTTCTGCTTTGTACTCATTTCTCTTATCATAAAGTGATGGAAGAGTGATCCTGAGCTGGGTAGTGACCTTATAAATTGGAGATGTTCTTGGAGATTGGGCCTCCTTGGATGAGAGGGTGCCCCCATACTTCTGAGCTGCAGGTCTTACTCCAATATTGGGCATGGTGAACTTAAGATGCCAATGGAACATGGAGATGGAGATGTTCTCCAGATAGTTGGAAAGCTTAATAGCACTATCTGAAATTCTTTCTGTGGACACACCTCTAAAAAGCAGCTGTTCCAGGCAACATCAGTGTATTCCTTCTAAACTTACCTCTCATCAGAATCAAAGGACAGTCTAGAGGGTCAGAAGAACAACCTTAGATCTCAAACTAACTCCATCATATCTCACAGGAAATCATGTGAAGATATATAGATCATGGAATAAACAAATGCAAAGAATTCTTATGGAAACTTTGATATTCTAGCTACCTTCGCTTGCCAGTTTGTATTTTAAGCTTCTTTTAAATAGGATCTTCTAGATACTGTCTTTTGCCTCTTTTTGCATCCCCATGATTAATACAGTGCTTGGCATATAGTAGGCACTTAATCAATCTTTATTCATTGATCAATTATTACTTCCTATCAGGGCTTTTCATGGCTTCTGGCTTTTATACTTTGTGGATAGGGAAAAAAGAGAAAGGGCCAAAAGGGAGGGATCTAGAGAACAGAAATATTGTTTAACTCTGTCAAATAAAAAAAATTTAAAAAACCCCTAAATTTAGTACCATAGGAATTTGAAGTTTTCCCAAATATTAAATAATGACCATAAAATGTAAGCTCCTAAAGATTCTTCATTTATTTTATCTGTGTCTCCAGTGCCTGGCACAGCTCTTCATGCTTGCTAATACTTAATAAAAGTTTGTTCATTGATTGATTATTTGATAAAATGCTGTTGATAAATAAATATGTCTCAAAGTGGGTTTACCTTTATTTTCACTTTCCTCCTAAAGCTATTATATCTTTGAAATACAGAATTAATACACAACTTGGTGGTACAGTGGACAGAGCACAGGCCTGGAGTCAGGAAGACATGAGTTCATATCTAGCCTTACACTCTTTCTAGCTGTGTGACCCTGGGCAAGTCACTTAACTCTGTTTGACTCAGTTTCCTCATCTGTAAAATGAACTGGAGGAGGAAATGGCAAACCACTCCAGCATCTTTACCAAGAAAACCCCAAATGGGGTCACAAAGAGCCAGACATGACTGAAACAACTCCACAACAACAACAATAACAAGAAGAAGAAGAAGAAGTATGCTGAAAGGAGAATGTCCTAAGAACAAACAAGGGGTCTAGATCAATTACGATAAGAAAAATGAAGAGGAAGAGAACTCCTTAGCTAGGGAGACTTCAGGGAGGAAGTGACACCTAAGGCCTTGGGCCTTGAAGGAAAGGAAAGATTTCAATAAGTAGAAATGGAGGGAATGGATTACTTAAATTTTTTTTTTCAAATGCACATTCTTTTAAAGTGTCTACTTGGTAGGAATGGCCCCATGATAGTCAAATCAACATTTTTCAAGGGATTTTCCTTTTCTTCTGGAACCTTTGAATATACCTACCAAGCCACAGGCAGAGTGCAAAATTTACGTTGTTCTTGACATATCATTTGTTTCTGGTTAAGGGGCATCTTTTGTGTGATGCAGGTTTCCCTGGTAGTACTAAATTATACATCGGCCTAAAGCTGAGGTAAACTGATCCTGGGGAGTTTGTTTAAATATTTAGATCACCAATTAGGGTAATGGGCAGTAGGGCCTGGGTCAGATCGCTGTGTACAGCTAGAGCCAAACATTGAGGTGGTAAGGAATGTATTTGCAAAGGAAAAAGGAAAATCCCAAAGATACTCAGGTCAGATAGGAATTTCTCTTCAACTTCACAAGTTCTTTTTGACAAACTCGTCATATATTTCTAGTGATTCTCAATCTTTCCAGAATTATGCCAGTGATTTTCTGCTGGCAATAGTATATCCTGAGCTATCCATCCCCAGGTAGGTTAAATTGGGACACTCACTGCAGGCCCTCATTTTGGGGCACAGGATGGTGAGCAAGGGAGGCAGTTGTGGGGTGGGGAGGGAAGGTCTCTCCTCAACCTTGTGCTAAAAATTACCTGAGGCCCATACATTAACAACAACTCATATTTTGATAGCACTTTACAATTTATAGCATACTCTTACCACAATGATTCTATGAGGAAGGAAGGGCAAATAATAACAATAACAAACAGACAAATAAATGATGGCTAGCGTTCACATAGTTTTTTTTTTTAAATTTGAAGAGCACTTTACAAATTCTATCTCATTTTATCTTCAAAATAAACCTTGGAAGACAGGTGTCATCCTTATTTTACTGATGACAAAACTAAGGCAGACAGACATACATTGACTTTCCCAGAATCTTGTAGCTAGGGGATGTCTAAAGTCAAATTTGAGTCAATGCTCTAGCTATCCACTACTGCCTCTGTAACTATTACTATCCACATTTTCAAGAGAAGGAAAATGAGGATCAGTCAATCAACATGAAGTTATTAAGGGCTTACTATGTGTTGGGCAGCTAGGTGGCATAGTGGATAGAGTGCTGGGCCTGGAGTCAGGAAGATCTGGGTTCACTTGTGACCTCAAACACTTAGTAGCTATGTGACTCTGGGCAAGTTGCTCAACTCTGTTTGCCTCAGTTTCTTCATCTGTAAAATGAGCTGGAGAAGGAAATGGCAAGAACTCCAGTATCTTTGAGAAGAAAACTTCAAATGGGGTAACAAAGATGCATAGGAGAAAACCAGGAGAGAATGAAGAGAAGGTGATCTACTGTGTCAAATATTACAAAGAGGATAAGAAGAATGAGAATTGGGAAAAAGATCATTTGATTTGGCAATCGAAAGATCATTGGCAAATTTGGAGAAGGTGGTTTCAGTTGACGAGATGGCTTTTAAGAAGCCAGCTTGCAAAGGATTTAGAAGAGAGTGAGAGGAGTGCAAGCAATGAAAGTATATAGACAGTTTTCTCAATGAGTGTAGCAATGAAAGGGAGGGTGAGGTATAGGGTAGGATGATAGCTAGCAGGGACAGCAGGATGAAGACAGAGCTTTTTTTCCTGATGAAGGACACATGAGCACATTTTGTAGGCAGAAGAAGGAAAGGAGCTAGTAGAGAGGGAGAGATTGAAGATAAAGAGAAAGTAGGAGATAGAATGGGGACAAACTGCTAAAGAGGATGAAAGAGGAAAGGCTCACAGGTGCATGCAGAAGCATTGGCTTTGACAAGGAGAAGTGCCACTTCTTCTGGGACTGGAGTGAAGGAGGAGATATTGGGGGAAGATGTCTGAATGATGTGAGCTGAGATGGTGTGAAAGGTAGAAATCACAAGATTTGGAAATAGATTGGATATTGGGATGAGAGTGAGGAGTTAGGAATGATAGCCAGTTTGTGGGCCTGGACCACTGTCTGTGTCTGGGAAGAGAGAAAGGTTTTAGCAAATGGCCTCATTTTTTTGTAAAGCATGAGAAAAAGTTTATAGCTGAGACTGAAGGTAATTGAGGGGCTTGAGGGGAGATAAGAAGTCTTGGAAACCTGACCATACAGGGTGGGATAACAAATCGATTTGGAAGGAATAGAATTTTTCTTGCTATGATGAGGTCCCAGTTGAACTTAGCATAAATTTGTAGAGGGCCCAATCAACATTATTTCACAATTACCTCCAGTTCTGTTTAGTAGCAGTTGTCTAAGCCCCTTGTTTAAGAAATGAGAGAGGCTTGAGGCCCTGAGAAGTCACATAGGTAGAAAGTAGGAGAGCTAGGATTCTAACCTAGGTCATCTGATTCCAACTCTGGTGTTCTTTCAATGGTACCACACGGACTCTGTTATACTTTTCTGTGTAGGAAATATGTAATAGTAATAATAATAACGACAAGAATAATAGCTGACATTCATATAGAGCTTACTGTGTCCAGGCACTGTGCTAAGCGCTACATAGTCATTATCTATAATAAATCACAGCAACTCTGGGAGGTGGGTGCTATTATTATCCCCATTTTGAAGATGAGGAAACTGAGGTAGACTGAGGTTAAGTGACTTGCCCAACATCACACAGCTTGTAAGTGTCTGAGACCAGATTTGAACTCAGGCCTTCTTATCTCCAGGCCTTGTGCTCTATCCACTATATCACCAAATTCTGGATGGCACAATAGACAGAAATCTTGGGCTTGGACTCAAGAACACCTCCTTTATTCCTCCTATGGGACATCAAAGTCAGGGTGTCTGTAAAGTTTTCCAAGCTACTTGAAAAATCATGTGCCCAGTATTTATGCCATATGCAACAGCGTACTTTGGGAACTGGGAAGATACTTCCACATCCCATGGAGTTTAGGTACATAGCCTAAGCTGATTGCACTATAATAATTATACACACATTCTTCAATAGTTATTACGATCATCATCTGTAACCCCTTTAAGTGATGCTTTAGATTCAAGCACTGCAACACAAATCCCTCTTTAGAATCAATGATTTGAGCCAATATGCTATAGAAGCAGGAAATAAATCGATCCCAAAGGATGTCTTCCCATTTGCCCATTCAGCATCATGTCAGTCCATGCTCTCAAGGCTCTACTTTTAAATCTGAGGTATCATTTAGTAATTTGCCAATGCTTTTAGCTTAACAATCTAGAATAAAGGAGCCATAATGTATGACATTCAGAAATGACCCTAAATTGAGAGTATTAAGGATACATGAGTACAGAAGAATAATGCCAAGGTGGTAAGGCACACTTTGAAATAAACTAGTAAGAGTCAGTCCCTAGAAAAACTTATCCTTAATAATACTGTAGTGCAAAGTATTTTCTTCTTTTGCAATGAGAGACAACAAGTAGTGATAGTGGTCAACTAATTAAAAAGAAATTCTGAATTCAACATGGCAGCCAAACACATTCCTCTTCTTCATACATTCTATATTCCAACCAAATTGACCTGCATGTGACAGTCCATTTCCTGCCTCCTGGTCTTGTCATAGACTCTGTTTCCCATAGTTGGAATGTACACTGACTTTACCTCCATTTCCTAAAATTTGTAGCTGTCTTTAAGGCTTAATTCAAGCACTGCCTTCCACATCCCCTCAGCTGTTAGTGCCTTCTCCCTGAAATTACATGCTGATGGAAGGGCATGGCTAGCCTTAACATCAATCTCAAACACTAGGAACATATTTCCAAACAGTCTAGTTTCTCTTACAGATCAAATAAATAAATACCTATTAATTATTTAAATTAACCAAATTAGCTAAATGTATTTTCCCTTCCAGATAACTCAATGCCTTAGTCCAGTTAAAATGCATGCTTCCTTAAGAAGCCTACAAAGAATGGTGAAATTTAAGGTACAATGGCAAAAGAAAGAGGTATATATTTTTTTTGTTACATTAGCTTTCTCATCACCCTCAAATCATTCTACGTGGGTGGTTTCCTAGCTGATGGAATCAAAGTATCACAGAATTATATGGAATAGTAGAAGCAAGAAGGGGCCTTAGAATAATCTAGCACAATTCTATTATTTTCCATTAGCCTATGGTTTAAGCATAATTGTCTCTAGTAGTTCCCCACTAAAAAGCAACACATAACATGTTTTAAAGGTGTCTCTAAATAACTTTTCAGTCATTAACATTTTGTTGGGGAATTATTTATTTAGATTGTTTTCTGCCCTTATGGACTACTGAGAGGTCATGTAACCTTTGATTTGAGAGGAAAAGAAAGAGGAGAAGTCTGGTGTTCAGGGTGAATCTGAAGTGAGATCTCACTGCTGGGGGGATGGGGTGTTTAAGGGATTTTTAACGCACCTGGAAGAGAGGCCTTTAAGAAGGTGAAGAATACAAACTCAGCTTGCTTCTCAATTTTGCCTGGAGCTGCCCTGTGGACCTCAATTCATCCCACCTCTCCTGATTGGTTGATCTACTTTCTTTTACATCAGACTATAGAATTTTAAGTTGAAATGAAACTTAAAGATCGCATAGTCAAATGCCTTCATCTTACAGATGAAAAAGAGAAGGTTGATAACTCCTAATCTGTCCTTTGTGCTTTTCCAGCAGCGTTCAGGAACTCCTAAAGCAAAAGGCTGATTAATTTTCAGATAGTTTTGTATCCTAAGGCATGAACTTTGATTGCAGAAACTGACTTTCTTAACAGAAACCACAGGCCACAAAGAAGCATCCAGAGTAGCATTGCAGAGGGGAGTCTGACACTCAGTGTGTGTGGAGGAACACCACCTGCCAACATTTTTGCTGCTGCCTAGCTCAGACAATTGATCTTTT
This sequence comes from Phascolarctos cinereus, assembly GCF_003287225.1. Classification (NCBI taxonomy): domain Eukaryota; kingdom Metazoa; phylum Chordata; class Mammalia; order Diprotodontia; family Phascolarctidae; genus Phascolarctos; species Phascolarctos cinereus. Next base: position 63,804,857 of record NW_027555514.1, on the reverse strand, counting down.
GATCCCTGGGTTTCATTTTGTTTGAATCGTGAAAAGCCTAGCAGGAGACATTTTCTAGTCTTCTCTGCAGGGTTAAGTACAAAGAAAATACACATATACACATATGAAATCAAGTATTGGTGCAACTGAGGCTGTCATTGACTCTGCCCCCCATCTAATGCTGATACTCTTGTATATTAGAAATGGCCTGGTCTGCTCTTATATCAAGGGAGATAGAATGCTGCTAAACAAGAAAGTCTGGCAAAAAAGCAGCTTTAATTGCCTCATCCATATTGGCATGGCCAAGCAATACGTACTAGTTTGGGTATGACCGGGTGAGATCATGTTAGTCATGCCAAATATAGCATCACAAGCTAGTTTCCTGTAAAACACCTGTTGCATAGTTAATATCAAATGTTGTGAGAGTACAAATCCATATACCTCTAGCAGGTATAGGAAAAGCTAAGAGTTTTCAAAGCCCGTAGACTTTCATTTTCAAGTTTTAGAAAGTTTGCAAGATCTGTTTATTTGCTAGAGACAAAAATCAATATCAAATTAAAGGAAAGGATAAAAATTTGAAGAAAGGGCAAGCAATTGAGGCAATATCATTCTAATACATTTTAATAAGCTGTTAAGGTTAAAAAATGGGAAATGGATAAAAGAATAAACATCAACAACTATTGCCATTTCCTCAGGAAGTTTAACCAATATATTAATCACCACAATGAAGAAGCCAAAAATCCATGGAAACTCTTCATGACCTCATTTTTTTGGCAAATACACGGGAGTGCTTTGCAGTTTCCTTTTCCAGCTCATTTTACAGGTGAGGAAACTGAGTTAAAGTGAGTTGCCTAGGGTCACCCAGCTAGTAAACATCCCAGACTATATTTGAACTCAGGTCCTCCTTACTCCAGGCCCAGTTCTCCATCCACTGTGCTGCCTAAGGATATCTATAGCAGATTTCAAATGAAAGGACTTCCTGTTGTTGATGGTGCCTTACAGATGCTCTTCCTCTTTGCAGATATCATTATGCTACTTCCATCAAACCCTCGAATATTGCACAGCCTACTAAATGAGATAAATAACTATTGAAAAGAGTTTTGTCTAACTATCCAGATGAGAAAAATCAAGTGGATGAAGAGTACTTACTGTTAAGACTGATTTATGCAATTAGATGAATAAACAATTGAACTAACCCATTGCTAAATATGTTTTAGACAAACAACATGGATGAGTGATGAACTCGGGCACTTCTGTATTCATATACTGTTTCATCTTCCTAGCTTTGTGAGCAATGCCCTAAGATTTATGTAATAAATTATAGGCGGGTTGTGATTTTTGTGAGCGGACAGAGTTCTCTGACAAAATCAGAGATCCTTTATTCATGGATGTATTCTTCTTGTGATGTTATATAGCTGCAAGTTGTGGAATACCATGTTCTCTGATGAATTAAAGTTAGGTATCACCCAAAGTTCCATTGAGAGACCCATGCTGGCTGTGAGTAAGCCAAAGTTGAGAGAATTGTGAGAATTGTACGAACCAAACTGGCTCTTGTAAAACTGTCTCCATTTTGAGACTTAAATTTCATTTTCTTGTAAATTCTATTTGCTTCCTAATCATGGGACTTTCTGTTTCATTGGAAGTCCACCTGCTCACTTTTCTCCTTCCCAGCTCTTAAAACCCCATTCCCCTTGCAACTTAGAAAGTCTCTAATCTTTCCCTCCAATTAGAAATCAGATTACCTAGTCATGTATTCTGGTTTTAGCATGTTAATTGTTTTCTTTGGGTTCTAGTGTCAAGCTGAGGAGGCCTGGTTTTGATTTGTTATGTAACTGGCCTGTATTGCTTAATAAATTGTTATGCTCAGAACCTCAAATCTTCATTTCCCATTATTTCAGATATTGCCCATCAGAAAACATATTAATAATGAAGAATTATGCTAGATAAGTAGTATAAAAGATATCACCAAAAAGATGTATAATCAGAAAAAAGCAGTGAGCCAGTCAATGTGGTGAGCCTGAGCAAAAACGCATGGACTCTTTGTGTACATTTCTTATCTACACAATGTCAAGAGACCTAGAAAATAGCAGCTATCATGTTAGGTGATGTTCCTATGGGAGATCCATAAGGAGAAATTTATAATAATCACAAATTGGAATCTATACTATTGGAGGAAGTAGCAATTATGATATTGAAGAAAACACATTCTTTACCCCTAGCCAGAGGTGTACTGGAACCAGTTAAAACTGGCTCACATTAGCCAATTTTTCAGAAATTGACAAATATCATAAGTCATGGCTTTATTGTTTTGTGGTTGTCTAGACTTAAGAAAATGATGAAGAAAATGATGATGCACATTAAACCTAAAAGCATGTCATACATATTTTTTCAGAGAGCCAGCTGTCAAACATTTGCTAGCACTCCTGCTATTATTCATTGTGCATCATGATTACTTCATTGGGGCCATTGCTGTGGTAGTAGCCTGGTTCTTAAAGTGTTGTTCCATACCCGTGGCACCATCTAATGGGCAGATCCAGAGAAAACCAACCCTGTGTTCAGGGTATTATTTAGGTCAGCAACAACTCAAAAGCCATAGTTGTCTAAATCCTCATTGGTATGTTACTTTTGCCAGACAACTAGAAGTCACATAAGTCCAAACTAAAAGCCACTGTGATGAAACAAAACAAAACAAAACAAAACATAGTGAATAAAGTGACAAGCTTGTGCCTCCTTAGGAAAGGAGAGCTCTTCCACATGTTACCATATTACCAATGGAGGAGAGTACAAAAATAAAGTACTTGATGGTCAGATAACACACATGGAGGAAACAAACAGTGGGCACCTGTGTGACCAGGACTCTGACCTTACCAGACCAACTCATACCTGACTCTATAGAACTGCTTGTATTTCAAAGTGATGCTACTTTCTACTGGACATCATATACCTGTTCTGGGTACCATCTCTGTTCTCCACTAATGGATATGTCATCTCTGTTGGCATCTTCTTTGTTCTCTTTTGTGTGTCTTGTTTTCTTTGTTGATTGTCTCTGGTTGCTTAGTCGATCTCTGCTACCATCTACTGGATTTCAAGTTTTTTGGGACTTTTTCCTGAGTGCTACTATTTGCTAAGGTGTGGTTGCCAGAAAGTTTCTCCTTGATAGGAACAGGCATGGTTTCTGGCACTATAAGCCACCAGATCTGCCCAAAGGCAGCAAAGGAAAGTACTACTAGGCTTTTTAAGTAATGTTTTTGACTGCATGTGTTTGGTACTAATTCAGAGTCCATGGTTCCAGACAACTACCTGACTGAGGGTTAGGAAATTCCTTGTAACTCTCATTTAACCCCAAACATATTTGGGAACCATGCCCCCCAAAACAGAAAACACGGGAGATATATACATACACACACACACACAAACACCACAAATACACACACACACACACACTCACACACACAGATGACAGAGCTCACTTTACTCCCCAAATTCTCTTTGATTTCATGTAAATAAAGTTCAGCAAGAACAAAATTTGAATGAAGAAGTCAATGTCATCACCTTCCAACCTTCTTGTCTATATTATGGCTTTCATTATGAATATTTACCAGCACCAGAACCCCTTCTTCCAACTCCCCTTACCAGATTTTGCACTATATTCAGACTGTTGAAAAACATTGCTGTCTTCCTATCTATATACATATGCTGTCATTATTATCTGTCACTCTATATCTGTCGTAGTGTTATTGTGAGAGCCTAATAAGCTCACAGACTCATATAAATACAGAACTCAGAGTTAGACAGAACCTTGGAGACTGCCTAGGCTAACATACTTGGTCCATAATCTCCTGTTACATTTCCCTGACAAGTAATTTTCCAGCTTATACTTTAAGATCTCCATTGAGGAGTGTGGAAGCACACAAAATTGAAAGCATTTTAGAAAGTACATTACAGATGTGAGGCATCATTCTCATTTAATAAGGGCTGCATTATCCAAAAAGGTAGAAAACAAATTTTTTCAGATGCTGAGTAATAGAAAAGAGACATTATGTGTACTTTTTTCTTAGACAGCCTGAGTTATTTTGTCCTTATTCAGGAGTTAGGAGCTTCCTTCTCCAGAGAATCCAAGGCTTTGAACAGGAAGAGAATGCCTTCTCTGTAATATGTAAGGTGGCTGTCTGATAATATGCCCTTGGTGTGAAATGAATTGAATAGCACTTAAATTTCCCTGGCAGGAGTCAGGAATGGTATATTTAAAGCTACATTTAAAATGTCTTAATGATCAAGTTAAGAGTAGAATTTCAAGTTCAATTTTAAATGTTCTTGAATAGTAGGCTTAGAAGTCATATATTTAACAGTTTGAAAACTGTCTCTTTTTTTTAAAAAAAGGAAAAGGTTTCCATGAAATAGTTGAATGGGTCTCACACAGTACCAGAAAACATTCAATTTCCCATTTTCTTTTTAATATGCTGGATTTTCTCAAAATCCATGGAAAAGTTTCTTGACCTCCTATGTCATTTATTTTACTGAGAAGCCTGGCTTTTCAAAGGAATATTGGTTTTTATCTAGAGTGTGAATTACTCAAATTGAATATTGGCACCCAGGACCATCAACCTTGTTCCATGTGCTCTTATAAATGACGTCCTTTTCTCAGTCAATGGTATCTCATTTTTAAATAGAAATTACCTTTTAAAAGGTGATGTGGAAATCTCTGGGAGAACAGACTTTCATACTGGTGTATTTCACAGAAAAAATAAGTCAACAATTTAATAAGAGAGGGTGAGGGAGTACAATATCTTCAAGGGAAACTACAGAAGATTATACAGAAGAAAGTGAATCTGTGACTGGGTATAGGAAGAAGTCCATAATTTCAGGTCCATATACTTGTGTTTTATAAGCAAATTTATAGGCAAGCAATTTTAATACAAAGCAATGTCCACTGTATTGAAGAATCTTCTCTAGCTCCCATTACATTTTCCTGTGATGACTTAAATATCATTTTTTGTGCTTTATTCATGACCCCATTTGGGGTTTTCTTTGCAAAGATACTGCAGTGGTTTGCCATTTCTTTCTCCAGCCCATTTTACAGATGAAGAAACTGAGACAAACAAGGTTAAGTGACTTGTCCAAGATCAGACAGCCAGTCAATGTCTGAGGCTGGACTTGAACTCAGGTCTTCCTGACTCCAGGCCTGACACTCTAAACACTATGCTATCCAGTACCCTGATTTCTGCTACATAGCATTATAAATGAACTTGACAGTTTCATAATTTTCAATGTGTGCACATGAACTCCAGGGTGGTTAGCACATATTTTTAAGTATTGTGTAATTTAGTAACATTGAACTAATGTCACTAATTTAGATTCCTTCCTTAGGCTCAATTATTGGAGATTTTCTGTATTCTGCTTTTCGTGCTTTGAATTGAATGTAGATTACTGTTGAATCTAGGCTCCATAAAAATTTCTGACTCTATCTTTGAAAAAAAAAACAACAGCAAATAGCAGAGAGAACAGCAGAGAAGCAGTTCTTTACATATGTGTATATCACATATTTAGAGAAATTTATTAATATTTTATCACAAGCCATTTTTCTTCTTATTTATACTTTGGAATTGGAATTAAAATGTCTTATATATGACAGGTCACATAGATCATTGTCTCCCTGGGTTTCAATAACATTTCCATAATCTCCAGCATTTAAACATGTTTACATTGTGCTACAACTATTATCTGTAGCATAAGGAGGAAATGAGCATTTTGTTTTTCTAAAAGCATTAATCACTTCATATCTAAACCTATTCTCCCTCTGTGTGCAGGAGGAGAATTAAGACCTTGTCTCCCCCATTAGTAATCTTCCTTGCTCCTTAATGTGGGCAGCTCCTCATTGCAAACCATGAATGGGCTCTGTGTTGCCATATAATTTATTTTGGGCAATCTTCCTAGGAGCAGACCCTAGAGTTGGGCGGGACTGCAGCAATATCACTGTTATTTTTTTCCTCTCCAATTATTATTAGTCTGGAGATCTTTCCTAGTTAGGGAATAATAGCCACATCCCCTTTGAAACAATCATAACAATTTCCCCTTCTAATAACAACAGTGTAGCAACCAATAATGAATGATAAAGCTTTGGATTCTGGAATCATAAGCTAATAGTTTTTGCATCAGAAGGAACATTAAGGTCATATAGTCCACCCTCATTTTTGCTGTATTTTATGAATGAGGAAGTGGAGTGATATGCCCACGGTAGTAAGAGAGCTTAGATTTGACCCGCAATCCAGCATTCTTTCAACTGTACCACATTGGCTGCAGGCAATTCCCAGAGTTTTGCCTAAAATCAGAGGAGAAAATGCTTAGAAGGGATGATAGTATTAAAATGAAAATTGTGAGAATAATTCAGAACCAATTCAGAAATAATTAAACAATTGACTTGGATTGGGGAAGGGATGAAAGGGAGGGTTTAAGTTAAGATAGTATAAGGATTATTTGTTTTCATGGAATGGTTGGTATCATGGAAAGAATGCTGGGTTTGGAATCAGAGAACCTGGGTTTGAATTCTGAACCTGCCATTTATTACCTGTGTGACTCTAGGTCCAAGAAACTCCTCCATTTCACTGGAATGTGGTGTATGTGGAGCTAGCAATACATGGACTAAATAATGTGATATCAGCAGGACACTTGAAAAACTCCAGGCAGTTGCAAAAAGAATTATCAACAATGTTGGAATGGTTCATAGTCTTCTCCCATGCCACTTCCATAGTGGGCCAGATGAATTACAGAATCCGATCCACTGTAACCTCTCTTCTGTAGTCAAGATGACTCTTGATTCTGAGAGACATGGAAAGAAGGTGGCAGGTCACTTCCCTTGACCATTATATAGCATTTACTCATCTACAAAAGCTTTTATATGCATGTATTCCAAAGCACTGCAAGCTGAGTATAAGGTGAAAGGAATCGTTATACAATGTCCCAGTTTTCCATGTCCCATCTAGCATTTGTCATTTTTCTTTTCCTTCATATTAGCTAATGTGATAGATGGGAGGTGGTATCTCTGACTTGTTTTAATTTGCATTTCATTAATCAAAAGTGACTAAGCATTTTTAATGTGACTTTTGATAGCATTGATTTCTTCTAGAAGCTGCCCTTTCATATCCTTTGACCATTTATCAACCAGGGAATGGCTCATATGTTTGTACATTTAGCTCAGTTACCTATGTATTTGAGAAATGAGGCCTCTACCAGAGAAACCTGCTGCAAATTTTCCCTTAGTTTCCTGTTTTCCTTCTAATTTTGGCTGTATTAGCTTTGTTTGTGCAAAAGCTTTTTAATTTCAAGTAATCAAAATTATCTATTTTACTTCCTGTGATGTTCTCTATCTTGTTTGGTCATAAACTCTTCTTTTATCCATAGATCTGATGGGTTCTTCATGCTCCCCTCTTACTTATGACACCACCCTTTATGTCTAAATGATTTATCTATTTTGATCTTATCTTGTTATACAGTGTGAGATATTGGTCTATGCTTAGCTTCTGCCAAACTGTTTTCGAGTTTTGCCAGCCATTTTTGTCAAGTGGTTAGTTCTTTCCCCTAAAGCTTAGATCTTTGGATTTATCAAACACTAGATTTCTGTGGTCATTTACTGCTGTGTATTGTGTGCCTAATCTATTCCACTGATCCACCACTCTATTTCTTAGCCAATACCATATTGTTTTGATGATTACCATTTTCTAATATAGTTTGAAATCTGGAACTGCTAAGCTGCCTTTTCCACATACCCCCCCCACACACACACACATTTGTTCCCTTGATATTCTTGACCTTTTGTTCTTTCAGATGAATTTTATTTTTTTTTTCTAGCTCTATAAAATAAATCCTCGGTAGCTTGATCAGCAAGGCATTGATAAGGTAACTTGGAATTGTCATTATTATTATGTTGGCTTGACCTACTCATGAATAATATTTCTCCAATTGTTTAGATCTGTCTTTATTTGTGTGAAAAATGTTTTGTAGTTGTGTTCATATAATTACCGAGTTTGTCTTGGCAGGTGGCCTCCCAAGTATTTTATATAATCTGTAGTTATAAATGAAATTTCTCTTTCTATCTCTTCGTGCTATGTTTTGTTGATAGTATATAGAACTGCTGATGATATGTGGGCTTATTTTATATCTTGCAACTGTGCTGAAGTTGTTAATTGTTTCCACTAGTTTTTTAGTTGATTCTCTAGGTGTCTCTAAGTATGTTATCATGCCATCTGTAAAGAGTGATAGTTTGGCTTCCTCATTGCCTATCTTTTTCCTGAATTTCTTTTTCTTGCCTTTTTGCTATAGCTATCATTTCTAGTATGATATTGAATAATAGTAACAATGTATCTCCTTGTTTCACCTTGATCTTATTAGGAAGTCTTCAGCCTTATCCCCATTACACATAATGCTTGCTCTTCATTTTAGGTAGCTATTACTTATCATTTTAAGAAAGGCTCCATTAATTACTATGCTTTTAGCATTTTTAATAGGAATGACTGATGTGATGTATCTTGTCAAAGGTGTTTTCTGCATCTATTGATTTAATTGTATGCTTTTGTTATTTTTATTATTGATATAGTCAATTAGGGCAACTAGGTGGCACAGTGGGTAGAGTGCCAGGCCTGGAGTCATGAAGACCCATCTTCATGAATTCAAATCTAGTCTCAGACATTTGCTAGATGTGTGACCCTGGGCAAGTCACTTAGTTCTATTTGCCTCAGTTTCCTTATCTGTAAAATGAACTGGAGAAAGAAATGACAAACCACTCCAGTATCTTTGCCAGGAAAATCGCAAACGAGATCATGAAGTATTGGACGCAACTGAAGAATAAATGGTCAATTATGTTAGTAGTTAATATTGAACCAGTCTTGCATTCCTGGTGAAAATTCCCCTGGTCACACTGTATGACCTTTGTGATATATTGCTGTCATCTCTTTGCTAGTATTTAAAATTTTTTTTTTGCATAGGCATTCATTAAGGAAATTGATCTGGAGTTTTCTTTTTCTGTTTTTGTTCTCCCTGGCTTAAGTATCAAAACTATATTTGTGTTATAAAAGGAACTTGGTAGGACTCCTTCTTTTCCTATTTTTTTCCAAATAGTTTATATGGTATTGGAATCAGTTCTTCCTTAAATATTTGGTAGAATCCACTTGTAAATCCATCTGGTACTAGGGATTTTTTCTTAGGTAACTCATTTATGGATTGTTTAATTAATTTTTCTAAGATATGGCTATTTAAGCATTCTATTTCCTCTTCTGTTAATATTGGTAGTTTATATATATATATATATATATATATATATATATATATTCATCTATTTCACTAAAATTTTCAGCTTTATTAATATATAATTGGGCAAAATAATCCTAGTAATTGCTTTTATTTCATCTTCACTGGTGATACAGTCACTCTTCATTTTTGATACTAGTAATATGGGTTTCTTCTTTTTAAAATCATATTAACCAACAGACTATCTATGTTATTGTTTTTTCACAAACCAGATCATAGTTTTATTTATTATTTCAATGGGTTTTTCACTTCCAATTTTATTAATCTTGCTTTTGATTTTTAAGGTTTCTTTTTTGTTGTTTAATTGGGATTTTTAAAAATTATTCTTTTGCTAGGTTTTTAGTTGCCCACACAATTCATTTCTTGCCTTTATTGATACACACATTTAGAGATACACATTTTCCCCTAAGCACTGCTTTGGCTATACCCCAAAAGTCTTGTAAGATTGTTTTATTGTTGGCATTCTCTTTAATGAAATTATTTATTGTTTCTATGATTTTCTCTTTGGCCCACTCATTCTTTAGAATTAGATTATTTAGTTTCCAATTAATTTTTAATCTATGCTTCCAAGGCTCTTTATTAAATGTAATTTTATTGCATTATGGTCTGAAAAGGTATATTTAATATTTCTGTTTTTCTGCATTTGTTTGTGAGATTTTTGTGCCCTAATAAATGGTCAGTTTTTGTGAAGGTGCCACATACAGCTGAGGAAAAGTTATACATCTTTTTATTCCCATTTAATGTTTTCTAGGTGTCCCACATATCTAATTTTTCTAAAATTAAATTCATCTCCTTAATTTCCTTCTTATTTATCTAATGGTTAGATTTTTCTAGCTCTGAGAGGGGAAAGTTTAGGTCCCCCACTAAAAGAGTATTACTATTTCCTCTTGTAATTCATTTATCTTTTCCTTTAAGAATTTGGATGCTATGTTTTTGTTACATGTTTGTTGAGTATTGATATTACTTCAAGTGCTCACATTCTAAGATGGGAGACAACATGCAAACAGTCCTTCTTTCCTTCCTTCCTTCCTTCCTTCCTTCCTTCCTTCCTTCCTTCCTTCCTTGCTTCCTTCCTTCCATCCCTCCCTCCCTCCATTTTTCCATCTGCTCCACCTCCAAATATATAGTTTGTTGAAGAACATGGCATAACTGGTCAGGTTCTAAGATATCAGAGGACTCTTCAGAAATACAAAGCTTTTAATAGTTAATAACGTATTAAAGCTTAAAGCTGCACTAAGACTTTTGGGACACTCCATTATTGACACTTCTGACTTTCCCCACTTGATTGAGAACATTTTGTTTTTGCTCCTTAATTCACCAAAGACAATTTGAGCAGCAGTTCTATTTCATCTCTAATTCCTATCGAATGGAGATTTGATAGCTAATACTGTATTCATTATAATCAATTTCCAAAGTAAGCCAGTTATTTGGAAATCCCATGTTATAATGAAATCTTTACTTGTAGCAACTTTCTCACAAACAGTTTACTTAGAATGTTTCATTTATATTCAAAACCCTGCCATGAAGTAAGGCAGAAGTAAATATCCCCATTTCATTGATAGGAAATCAATGAACTCAGTAAATCAGTGACTGATTCAGAGTAGAATCCAGTGGTCCCAATTGGTTTGGCTTTCTGTAGAATGTTATACCTGTTTTCCTGCATCTAATTCTAGGTCTTAGAAGGGAAAGTATTATATATACTTACTGAGATAATATCTGCAAAGTAAGGGTGGGCATATGGGTGCTTAATAAATGTTTTCTCTTTCCCTCCTTCCTTTCCTTCCTCCCTCCCACCCTCTCTCCTTCCCTCCCTCCCTCCTTCCTTCCTTCCTTCCTTCCTTCCTTCCTTCCTTCCTTCCTTCCTTCCTTCCTTCCTTCCTTCCTTCCTTCTTCCTTTCTTCCCTCTCTCTCTCCCTCCCTCCCTTCCTTTCACCCTTTCCTCAATTTTTCCATCTTCCCCACCTCCAAATACAAACATGAAGGTGTAGCATCATTTCAGATCATTAGGGTGAATTTGACCGCATATGCTACCGAAGCTGCTCCTCCAATTCAGTAATTTTGAAAACAGATGTTAAAAGTCAGAAAACTGTTTCCTCCTATTTCTAAAGAAGATTCTGGCCTCAGATGAATAAGTTTTGGATAAGGCTAGAGGAGATTCTATTTTTACTCTGTAATCCTGTATGGGTTTAGTTACAGACTATCTACTGGTTAAAGACTAACCTAGCTCAGTGTGGAGAGGCTCTTCCTCAGAAGATTGGCTACTGGGTAATTTAAAAAAAAATATTATACAAATTTATGCTGCAGACAAAGATACAAAATGGTTGGAAGGTAGACAATTTTAATATGTTATCTATCTTTAATATGTAATCTCTGATTAATGACTGATGAGCTATAGCCATATTGACATTATAGCTGTAATTGAATTTTGAAGACATAAGGAAATTGCATCTAAATAGAAAGAAAACATATGTAGCTCTTTCCAGGGACATGAGTAAAAGAATTGGTGAAATTGGTTATATAATGCACCCAAATTCATGAAGAATTGCTTCATAGTAACCTTGGTCACCTTGTTTTGCAAATGTTCATGATGAACATAAGCAAAAGAGAGCAATGATAATTATCATGGTTTATCATTGCTTCTTTTGGAAGCAAGAGAGTTAAGATACATTTTATGAAGAATTTGACCAAATCTTTGGAAGTCAATGTTGGTCTTTATGCATGTTGATGCCAATATGAAAGTGAGCATAGAGGAGAATGCTGAAAAATACATGGGAAAACGTGGTTTAGGGTAAATAAATGAAAAAAATCAAAACCTTGTAGACTATCCAGAAATCGCATGACATTTATGTGAATGAATAAAGCACTTACTAAGCTCCTATTATGTGCAAAGCACTGGGGAATACAAATAGAGAAGATTGTATTAGCTCTCAAGGAACTCACATTCTAATGATGGAGACAACATATATGGAATATTTTTATTGGAAGTAGAAAAGTCCCATAATCCTTAGAATACATAATCAATAACGTCTTTAAGAAAAAAAATTGGCAAGCAGAGAGCAATGATATCACAAATGATAAAATTATGTCTTCAGAAAGAAAGTAGCAGTGATTTAAGATTCAGCTATGTGGTCATATTGTTAAATCATTGGGGAAGAGGTCAAAGATGTTATCAAAGGATAGGGATACATAATGATGAGAAGACGCAGTGTAGTTAAAAGAGTTCCAAATGATTTTATTTCAACAAGTTGTCAACTCTAAAAATTGGGAAAGGGACAAAAACAGGGACATTCAATTTGATGACCTCCATTTCTCAGAAAAACTTGATTGCTGCAAAACAATCCACACAACAAAGGAGGCTGAAAGATTGCAGAGCCTGCCTCATTCAGAAGATTCTTGACCTTCTTGACAAAAAGTAGAATATGTAAACTAAGGGCAAAATTTACTTAGAATATATTAAAAGGAGGATTTTGGAAAATTATGAGCAGAAAATCCCCAAAGATATAAAAAGTCACTCATTTCCTTTCATTTGAAGGGAAAAACGAACTTGTAAGAGATAGCATAAGATCCAGCTAAGTCAAATCATCATCAGAGTTTTATAGGTAAAATTGGAAGAGATTTGCCATCATGCCTATAGCCTTAGTTTTCATTAGAGTTGATAGTGGAGCCACCATATATGATCTCTACCATCTCCGTACCTGGAATATGTCTGTTAGGCAATTAATGTTTAGTAAGCACCTAATGTGTGCTGAGCTGGAGAAGAAAATGGCAAACCACTTTAATATTTTTGCTAAGAAAATCCCAATTGGGTTCACAGAAAGTTGAACATGACTGAAATGACTGAATAATAACAGAATGTTTGGTTACTGCACAAATTGTTGGGGGTGCAAATAAAAGCAAAAGACAGTCCCTACATTCAAGTAGCTTACAGTCTAATAGGGAGACAAAATTAAAACAACTATGTACAAGCAAGCTAGGTGTGAGGAAATGACAATGGCACTTTAAAAAATAAAGTCAAGAAGAAGGACCTGTCCAAATTCAGCTAGAAGACATCTATGCTGAAGATAAAATAATTTTAAAAGGACTCCAGAATTTAATTCCAAAATCAAAGGATTTAGATCTTGAAGGATCCTTAGAATCTAATTATTCTAATCCCTTCTTTTGCAGATGAAGAAAATGAGGCCCAGAGAGGTTAACTGATTTATCCAGGATTATATAAGTAGTAAGTAGCCAAGATGGATTTTAGCTCATTTCCTTTGGTTCTAGAGCTAGGCTCTTTTCATTTCATCCCCACTGCCTCCTCAGAGAGAGAGAAGGTTTCAAAACTATACACATATTTGTAGGTGTATCTTAGATAAATGTTATAGACAGACAATGAAGTGGGTCTAGAGTTGTGAAGTAGGATGAGGTGGATGGAGTGGGTTTACATTTCAGAGATTGTGGAGTGATTTATTTCTTTTTTATTTTTATTGACGCCTTTTAATTAATTTTTATTTCTAATTATATCTTTCCTCCACTCCTCCCAGAAAGCCACCCTAGTAAAAAAAAAAAATAAAACAAAACAGGAAAAAAGCAGATCAGTCAAACTAGCCAGCACATCAGCTAAGCTTGTTATAATAGAATGTCACATACCCATAGTCCTCTCCCTCTTCAAAGAAGGGAGACATTTTTTCCTGTAGTGGTATCTTGGTCCTTATGTCACTACTTATAGATTTTGTTATTGTCTTGCTCCCATTGACATTGCTTTAGTTACTGTGATTATTTTTTCCTGATTCTATTTCAGTTTACATCAATTCATACATCTTCTGATACTTCTCTATATTCTTCATATCATTTCTTATGGTTGAGTAATATTCCATTTCATACACATATCATGATGTGTGTAGCCATTCCACAACTGACGGGGCACCTTTGTTTTCAGTTCTTTGCTCCTACAAAAAAGTGCTGCTATAAATAATTTGGTGTATAAGGGATATTTTTTTTCCAAATGACTTCCTTGGGTATATGGATGCATCTCTGGGTAAAAGGGTAGAGACATTTCCATCACTTTTTAGTGTAACTGCAAATTGTTTTTCAGAACATTTGGTTCAACCCACAGTATATCTATCCACAGTCCCCCTTCTTTTTTTCTCTTTCTTGCCTATTTCAGCTTTGCTTCCGAATCTCTGCTATGCTGTCTTTTCACTCTGGATGTTCCTTTTCTTTTTCTCACCCTTGAAGATTCTTCTGTCCCTGTGGCCCACTTTTACCACAGGTAAATTCCTTCTAGAACATTCATTTTGTATGAGGGCCCAGGCCAGACATCCTTCAGTTACTCTCTTGGCTCTTTCTCTGATTTTCCTGACTTTGTCACCATGTCATATGTTCCCCTTGTCTCACTTTTTGGCTCCTTTTTATGTGTTGTCTTTCAACCTTAGAATGTAAGCTCCTTGAGGACAGGGGCAGTCTTTGTTTTTGCTTGTAATTTGTATTCTGAGGATTTAGCACAGTGCTTGGAACACAGCAAGCATTTAATAAATGCTTATTGATTTGACATTCCAGCATTTGTCATCTTTGCCAATTTCCCGAGTGTGTCATGGTTGTTTTGATTTGCATTTCTCTTATTTTTAGTGACTTGAAGCAGTCTTTCATATAGTTAATAGTTTGCAATACTTCTTTTGAGAACTATTTGCTTATATTTTGACCACTGATTCAATGGAAGAATAACTTAACTTTATTAGTACCCTCTATAACTTGGATATCAAGCCTTTACTAGAGATATTTGATGCAAAGTTTTTTTTTCCCCTCAGTTGATGGACAATGTTTTCAATGATCCCAAGCTGCTCACTGCAGGACAAATTTATTTATTTAATACCAGGATTATTGCAATGATTCCATATGGCTGTCAATTATAGAATATTACCGTCTCAGAAGAATCAAAATTGTAGGAAGATTTAAACACAAGTCAGTTGTAGCACATTACCAGTGGTGACCCATAAGTGAGAAATAGATCAAATATATTACCAGGAACCCATATTGTTAGAAAATAAGGGTAGTTGATCATGGAGTAAGAATGAGAAACAGCAGACAGCCTGAATACTCTATTACCTATACTATCTGTGCTAGCATGTACTACTGTGGGATTCTAGACATATTCAAATAAGCAGAAGGTCTCCAGTTTGTTGAAATGCTTCTCTTTGAGAAATTACAGGATATGAATGAAAATAGCATAGGATGAAAAAGTATGGAGGATTTGGAATCTTTACTGGTAGAAGCAGAAACCATACTGATTAGGTCACAGTTCTATCAAAGTATTAAAATATGACTTTCCACCAATCTGGAAGTCTATTTTAATACTTTTTAATTATACATTGTTTCTACAGCAATACAAAAATGCATTTAAACTGCTGGAGATCTCTTATAAAATTGTCATCTCCCACCACGATCAGCTTTTTTTCACGGGAGGAAACATTTAGAAATATTTACATATACCAGCAATATCAGGGAAATTCTAGTCCAAGGAATAATTTTGTCTATAGAAATATGTCATTTCTGTCTTATGTCCCATGTTGGAGGCAAATTATACATAATAGGGGTTCTTAAGTTAGGTTCCATGGATAAATTTCAGGGGTCCATGAAGTTGGATGGAAAATGAAATCTGTATTTTCACTAACTTTTGGTTTCTTTTCTAATCCTGTGTATTTTATTTTATACGTTTGAAAACATTATTCTGAGAAGAGGTCTATTGGCTTCACCATACTGCCAAAGGAAACCATCATACAAAAAAGGGTGGAAAGAACCCCTGCACTAAAGCTTGTGAGCCTAACTAGTCCTGGTAGCCCAGTGTTTCCCAACCTTCTCCATGAGAAGATTACTTTTTCCTGGATAGTAAAGATTACTGGTTGGGTTATTGACAGAATGAGCCTAGAGAATGAGTGCTAATGTTAGAAAGGCACATGATATCAGTACCTTCCGAGAATCTTCTTGCTCCATTCACCATTTAACTGCACAGAGGAATAGGAGGGCTATATTCACCAGTAACTTCTATGCATGCCCTTATTTCCACTGGTATTACCGGAGAACTATCAGAAATGGAATGTAGAAAGTGCCTGTTGATGGTGCCACATTTTTCTGGGTTAAAGATGAACTGATTGTTCAGAATGAATGAATTTTGTTCTGTTGAGTAATGGTATGTTTATTTGAAAGTAAATAGTTATTGGTGAAATCTATTAACTAGGGCATATGGAGATAGATGTTATGAAGCATCTGATCTAGTTTCAAAATAATGTGTCACCTAATAGAATTATGAAATCACAGATTTAGGGCTGGAAGGACTTTGGAGATTATCTAATCCAACTTCTTCATTTTACTGATTTATAAAAACTCAGGTAAAGAGTAGTTAGATTGTCCAAGGCCAAAACAGGTAGTAAAGAAAGCAAGGATTCAAACTCAGGTCATCTGATTCCAGCACTCAAACCATTGCACCACATTGCCTCTATTGCTAAAGGCGAAGGGCATAATATATCATCAACTGCCATTTGAACTATGACCACATTTTATTTGTACCTTTCATGCACTTCCACACTATACTTTGTATTGTATTACACATGTGTTACCTTCCTTACTATACTGTAAACTCCAGAAGTGTAGGGACCATGCTCATATCTCTGTATCCTTCACAGCATAAAAAGTATATACTCACTTGTGACTGGATTGGGATTGAGTGAAAGCTACAAAACTCCTGATGTTCCATTTGTTTCCCAAGAATGCTGCTTTTCTTGGCAATGTGGGCTTCACAAACAATTTGTCCGTCACCTATAAGAGCACTTCTAACTCTTCTTTTGCCCTTTACTATAATCTGTATAACTATGTATAAAAATGTCATCTTGACATCTTTTCTGAGTACTCTCCACTAAGAAAATAGTGAAGATTCATTTGTTACACATCCTAGGTGAATTGGAAGGTGATTATTTGTAAGGTGGCTATATGCCATTTCTCTAGCTGGGATTCATCCTCTCTCTCTCTCTCTCTCTCTCTCTCTCTCTCTCTCTCTCTCTCTCTCTCTCTCTCTCTCTCTCTCTCTCTTTCCTCCTCCTCCTCTTCTGCTTTTTGTAGTAAGTAGATTCTAAAGCTTCACCATTCAAAGAAGTTAGACCAAGAACTGATGACTCAAGCTTTTGGGGACATTAAATTTATTTCTTTATATTACATTCTTTTATGTAACATTCTAATCTTTCCTTGGAGAAAAAAGTAATTTCTATCATATGGTCGTGGAACAGTTGTGCTCAATAGTTTTGTCACCATCTGTCTTTCATCAAATTTAGCATCAATAGATCAATGTCTGAAAATATTTAATATCAACAAAACACACTGATTTCACAGCATGCTGATACCAATCTTAGCTCACAAAGTTTGGTGATGAATTATGGAAATCACAATGTATGATAATTTTTTTTCAGGGGATTTCTACACTTATTTCTTTTAATGCAGATGTCAGAGATGTACACATTTTCTGATAAGTGAACAGATTCTTTAAGTTTGATCATAAGGATCATTCTAAGAGTTTAAAGACCAAGTTGATGTAGTTTAGATAGTTATATGTTGAGGGTATATAAGTATGGCTCCCTGGGGTCTTTGTGGATGGGTTCTTTGAAGACTGACAACTATCATGGGGCAACTTAGGCTTTTTACCAAGGCCCAGACCTTAGAAGATGCTGTTGCTCCTGAAGTCCTTAGTAATACAGAATCAACAGATCTTAGCACCTTTTTTTTTAAAAGACTAATTAATTAAAATTGGAATATGCCAGGTACTATGCTATTGTGAATTCCTCCTCCATCTTGCCTTATCTCCATACCATTAAGAACCTGTGGTCATTGTCCCAGGGATCTTTGTCTCCCTATCCTCCAAAAAGGCAGTATTTCACCCCATCCCCACTTCCTACTCAACTTAGGGTGTATTTCATATTTCTTGTCCCAGGTGGGACATAGAAAAATTCCTCATTACTGCTCTGACTCTAGTTTTAATGCTTCCTCTGCCCTTGGTTTTAGACTGTGCAGTTCCTTGGGGTTTGGGGGTGGGGGTAGTTTAGGTCAGATTGTATCCAGGACACTGTAAATTAGGCAATGTTCATCTCTGGCCACTTTTTAATGATCTCCTCATCTCTTTTAGCATCCTTCCTGCAGGGTACCAAGTGATCCTTTTCAGACTCCCCATAGATTCGTATTTCGAGCCCATATCAAGCTCATACATTTTGGGTAATGTTTTCTAGGGCCTACATCTTTCTTGAAGTCTTTGTTTTCATATTACACTTCCCTAGAGGCCTTCTCTGTGGAACAATGATATTTCTGCTATGTTTATTCCTGTTTATAGGCTGATGCTTTGGCCTTTCCAAGGGAACCTACTTTTATTTTACCAAGAGTCTTCAGAAGAATGTGGTGAGGAAAGTACTAACAACTTTCCAGAGCAATGGTTCTCTTCTTATTTTCTTGAGGAACTAGTCTTTACAATGAGGAATTTCAGATTCACAGAACACTGTGAGAGACTCACACATATACATGTAATTACAAGTGTTAAGTCCCACACAATTTGAGGCATACCAAGTGGAAACTCAAGGCAGGGCATGCACTCTGAGAACTGCTGGTGCTTTATTGCAATGCAACTATGGGGATAGGTGGTGTCAGTATTTTTATTCCCATTTTACAGATGAGGAAACTGATGATAAGACAGAGTAAGTAATTTGTATTAGGTCACAGATAATAAGGCAAGACTCAAACCTGACTACAAGTTCAGTGTTTATTCCGTTAAACAATGTAGTCTCTTAGCAGACCAAAGAAGAAATCTTTTGGGGTCAGAAGAGCCCCTCAAGTCATATCACACAGGAAGAAGTCATATCTGGATGGTCAATGGTATAGAAGGTGGGGAAGGTGAAAGTAAAACCAGATCCTTAGGGGATTGCTTAGGAGTGGCCACTGCTGCTTACAATGACTCAACCTTTTGCAAATTCCCTGTGAATTTTACAAAGAAATTAGCAAATTGCTTTTTGCTGTAGTAAAGAACCAAAAATAAAGTAGATGCCCATCAATTAACACAAAATGTGGTACACGAATGGTGGACTATTACTGTGCTATGAGAAATGATTACTGAAGGATACAGAAAACTATGAAAAGACTTATTAAACTGACACAAAGTGAAGTAAGCAGAGCCTAGAAAATAACATGCACAGTGGCTGCCAACAATACAAATGGAAAGAACTACAAAACAACAAAAATATGTGTTGTATAATTACAATAAATCAGCTTGTACTTCAAAGAAGAGATGTAGAAAGGTCCATTTTCTTACTCCTTTGGAGACATGGGGAGCCCATGGGGGAATCGTAGATGGCATGTAATGTTAGAATTTTTTTTATTTACTGATCAATTTCGCTGATTTTCTACTCTCTGCTTTTTCTTTCTTAAAACCAAAAAAATTTTTTTTGTTATACTGCATAGCTCTTTGGCAAGGGACATGGGGAAATTTAGTCACTATAAAAACATAAGATATCCATAAAACTCTTTTAAAAAATTCCCTAGACTTTTAAAAATAGTATGCGGATGATAACATCAACTGGGAAAATGGCTCTGGTTGAATAACTGTCAGGGCAAGTACACTCAGCCCATTTGATGTAAATAGAAAGGCTGAGCTCACTCAGTTATGGTAATATTCAATAACATGTCTCTACCCCCCTCTTTTGTTCACTAATTACCAGCTGTCAGTGTGTGCAGGACAATTTACACTTTCCAGCAAACCAGGAGGAAGAAAAAGGCTTAAAAAAAAAAAGAAAAGAAAAAATAGCTAGAGTTAGATGATGGAAATCTAAGATCTTGCTCAGACTCAAGAATTCAAATCTCAAAGGCATGGCAACATTGGAAGTGAGGATTTTAAAAAATGGACTTCAATTTTGCGTGATGAAATTGGGTCTTTTTTTTTTTTTGCCATGTCACAAATTAGCCTCCTGCTATCTGATGTGTGGCATTTATTGCCTCTGTTTCTGATAAAGCCTTTAGGATGCTAGTTGGGAAGAATACCATTGAGTGAGATATAAAGTAGTCATGCTATATACCTTTATCCTTATTGGTATTCCACAGGCAACACCATTTGTGTGTCTTTAATTTCTTGCTCCACTGATTTACAAATGGTAACAGTAGAGCAGGGAATCAACACAGTGGTAGACTGAGAAAAAAGCCCCTAATCTCTTAATGGCTAGCAGGCAACTCTCCAGCCAGAATGGTTATCTGAAACAGCTGAATGACAATGGAAACATTGATGGTAGGAGATAGCTAGATGAGAATACTAGGTCATTGGTGTTTAAATGTTTTATATTGTTTTTCTCAAATGTACCAGCTTTAATATCAGCTTCTGGAGGAATACATTTGTGGGGGAATTACTAAGAGAATTTATCTTTTGGATACTATCACATACTATGTGAATAAATAGGAAAAATAAATGTTCAAATAATGAGTTAGAGAAAAAGTTACATCCCTTGAAGTTTATGCAGATTCTCCAAAGATTTAGAAAAATGGGCTAGGGGAAGTGCTTCTGAGTGCATTAACATTATTCCATATTTTATGTTATGTACCCCAGTCAGATGAGACAATATATGCAAAATATTACTAATCTTAAAGCTTTATAGAGAAGTGAACTATTGTTATTCTTATTCTTATTTTACATTCAATTAAATTGAGGTGGAAATAATCCTGGAAGAAGTTGCTGTCTTACTATTCTTTTGGTGGACTATTGTGCAGGTGAATAAAAGGAGTGATTTTTTAAAAATTAAATTAAAAATATTGAAATGTATATTCAATTTCTGAAAGCTTAGTGAAAGCTTAGCCCATATCTGATAGCATTACTACAGGAATGATACACATTCCATCCTGTTTGTATGTGGTTTTTGTATTTTCTGTCAGGTTGTTACATTTTGAGAGCCTTTCATTGCATGTAATTTGCATATTAGGGGTTTCGGAATGGCAGCACTTATTACAGACATTGTTCTTAAATTTTTATGGGTCAGTGTTTTGATTATAGCCAACAGTTTTGTCTGTGATGTTGCTTTGGTCCTCATACATTTTATCTGTTAAATTCTGAAGGAAATCTGGGGGTTTGTCTTTATAATACAGGAATTTGTTTGTTAATTTATTGAGGATAGAACACTTCTGGTGTAAAATTCTGGCCACCTGATTGTCTTCCTAGGTAATTGGTGGGGCTCCTTAAGAATGACCTTTCTGTTATTTCTGGTCTTATATTAAAATCAAAAACTCTTCCATTTCTATAAGCAAATCAACAGCTCAGCTATTTACATGATCCTTCTCTCAACATATTGTTGGTTAGGTGATTATTGATATGCTAGAGAGTAAATTGTTAAATTTTCAGTGAGAACATTTACCCCTTGGAAAGTTACAAGCCACAAATCAGGGCTTGATTTATTGTTTTGTTGAAATAATAAAAAAATCACCAACCTATTCATTTTTGAGGCAATTTGGGAAATATTCCTTAATAAACTGACATCTCCAGTAATTAGCTTTCATTAGATGTCCCCTTTCCAGTCCTAACTTTATTCCTTCCCACCTCCAAAACATGGAAGTAGCCATTGTGGTGGGTAAGAGAATTTAGTGAGGATCTGTCCATAGAACTTTCTTTCTTTCTTTCTTTCTTTCTTTCTTTCTTTCTTTCTTTCTTTCTTTCTTTCTTTCTTTCTTTCTTTCTTTCTTTCTTTCTTTCTTTCTTCTTTCTTTCTTTCTTTCTTTCTCTCTTTCTTTCTTCTTTCTTCTCTTTCTTTCTCTCTTTCTTTCTCTCTTTCTTTCTTTCTTTCTTTCTTTCTTTCTTTCTTTCTTTCTTTCTTCTTTCTCTTTCTTTCCTTCCTCCCTCATTTCCTTCCTCCCTCCCTCCCTTCCTTCCTCCCTCCCTCCCTTCCTTCCTTCCTTCCTTCCTTCCTTCCTTCCTTCCTTCCTTCCTTCCTTCCTTTATTTTTAGCGTTCAGTAGGATTAAGGGCCTACTGGAAGATGAACAAACTCCTTTTTCTCTGAGTGTCAATGGCTACATAGCAGAAATACATTCAACACTGAAAGACCAAAAGGAAAAAAAAAAGGGTCCAGCCCTTATGCCCGTAATGCATTAAGATTAAAGATTATTCATTTAACCATATGTTTTATGATTCTCTCATTTCTACTAGGCTTGGAAGGAAGGTGAGCCTCCTACAGCCTCTTCTGTATTTTCTCACATGCTTACAGAAAGATAAAAGATGCTGGATCCGTGGGAAGAGAGAAGGGAATAAATATTGATATAATGTCTAGTGTGGTGCTAGGCACTGCGCTGTGTACTTTACAAATATTATCTCATTTGATCATGAAAACAGGTGGTATTGTTATTCTTACTTCACAGTTGGGGAAACTGAGGCATAGAAAGATTAAGTGACTTGCCCAGGAACATACAGGTAGTAAAGATCTGAGGTTGAATTTGAACTTGAGTCTTCCTGACTCAAAGCCCCCACTGTGCCACCTAGCTGCCTCAAATAACTGCCATGGGGGCAGTTACTTGAAGCTTCCAACTTAACACACCTCCTAATTTTTCTCAGCCACTATTTCTAAACTACCAGAGGTAGAGACCTATACATGAGTAAAATGGAACAGAGAGAATGCCCTTGTGAATCCATTCCTCTTTCTCTCAAAGACAGCATATGAACAATAGGCTATACATGGCGGAATGATGGTGTGCAGGAATGGGGATTGGGGAACCCATTACATCTATGCAAATTCTTCCCTGGACAACTTATCCCACTGCAGTATGCTGGGGGGTGGGGCAGGTAAGAAATAAGTAGGGAAAATCACTCTTCTTTTCCCAGTATTTTCTATTCTGGGTATGAGGGCTACTGCTAGGCCAAATATTGTGTTAGATAAAGTTTGTTCATGGAACTTCCCATCTCACTTTTTGGTGACAACCATCCCTCACTTTAGTTGTCTCTTTCCCCTTTTGTACTCCATCTTCTCTATTCCAATTACTGCTAAGAGCTCGCCACTGGGCCATTTTATCTAGGCCTATTCCATGGAGGTCATTCTAAGGTTACCTGCATGTTATGATTGAGAGGGGACCCCTGCTTACCCCATCCACAATTTATTTAAAATATCTCTCATATCCAGTTGAGTCTGATATTCTGCAACTAACAATTTGCTTTGAGTTTGTGAAGACTTCCCCTTTGATTTTCCAAGTTTACTATTCTTCTGTTATTTCTGGTCTCATAATTAAGATCCTTTTGCTGTCAGTTTTTGGTTTTACTGGTATTATGAGAATTTTGAGCCCTGGGCTTTTTGGTTTTGTTGCTCTCATGGGAATATGGTGGAAAGAGCCCTAGCTCTGGAACCAGAGGGCTTGGGTTCAAATCCAGTTTTTGATACTTACCACCAGTATGACTTTGGGGAAATCATCTAAACTCCTTCAGCACTAGCTTCATGGATCTGGACTACATAGCCTTTTGGGCTCCTTCCAGTTCTGGTTGCATGATCTCTGATCTCAGAGTTTACCTGAAGACTGAGAGGCTTCTTTGGAACCAGTACCTTGTCTTTGGCCCCAGGCCTTTCATCTTTACTACTTTGGCAATCTTCAGCAGGCCCTGACTCTAGATTGAGGCACCAATTCTTCTGTACCTTCCTGGTGCCTGAGCCTGTGTATGTGTCTGGGTTCAGAAAGATGCCACAGCAAACCCCTCATTATCTTTCCCCCTTCTTTTATTTCCATATAACCTAGAAACTTGATGCCGGTACCTGACCCTCTTTCTCTTCAGTCTCTGATTATCCCACATTTTAGAACACTCATTAAGGAAAAAGCATATACAGATTCAGAAATAGTACAGTATATCCCGTGGTTTTAGTGCAGGTTTAAACATTGAAAACTGCAGAAATATAAATGCTACAAACTTGCTAAAAACAACACTTGAAAAGTTAATTATCAAAATCCTACAGCTACGATATTTTAATATTTATTTATTTGTTTCCAGTTTTCAACATTGACTTCTATAAGATCTTGAGTTCTAAATTTTCTGCCCCTCCCTCTGCTCCTTCCTCCCCAAGATGGCAAGCAATCTGATATAGGCTATACATGTACAATCATATTAAACATATTTCCACATTAATCATGTTGTAAAGAAGAATTAGAACCAAAGGGAAAAACCACAAGAAAGAAGAAACAAAAAAAAAAGAGAAAATAGTATGCTTTGATTTGCATTCAGATTCCATAATTCTTTCTCTGGATGTGGATAGCATTTTCCAGCATGAGTCTTTGGGAATTTTATTAGATCCTTGCATTGCTGAGAAGAATTAAGTGTATCAAAGTTGGTCATTGCAAATGTTGCAATTACTGTGTACAATGTTCTGGTTCTGCTCACTTCACTCAGCACCAGTTCATGTAAGTCTTTCCAGGTTTTTCTGAAGTCCACCTGCTCATCATTTCTTATGGAACAGCATTATTCCATTGTATTAATATACAACAACTTATTCAGCCATTCCCAGTTGATGGGCATCTCCTCAATTTCCAATTTTTTGCCACCACAAAAAGAGCTGCTATAAATATTTTTGTACATGTGGGTCTTTTCTCCTTTTCTATGATCTCTTTGGGATATAGACCTATCAAAGGGTATGCACAATTTTATAGCCCTTTGGGCATAATTCCAAATTGTTCTCCAAAATGATTGGATCAGTTCACAACTCTACCAACAATACATCAGTGTTCCAATTTTCCCACATCTTCTCCAACATTTATCATTTTTCTATTTTGTCTTGTTAGCCAATTTGATAGATGTGATATGATACCTCAGAGTTGTTTTGATCTGCATTTCTCTAATCAATGGTGATTTGGAGCATTTTTTCATATGACTATAGATAGCATTAATTTCTTCATTTCAAAATTGCCTATTCATATCCTTTGACCATTTATCAATTGGGGAATGACTTGTATTCTTATAAATTTGACTTAGTTCTCTACATATTTTAGAAATGAGGCCCTCATCAGAGACATTGGTTATAAAAATTCTTTCCCAGTATTCTGCTTCCCTCCTAATCTTAGTTTCATTGATTTTGTTTGTGCAAAACCTTTTTAATTTAATGTAATCAAAATTATCCATTTTTAATTTCATTAAGTTCTTTATCTCTTGTTTAGTCATAAACTCTTCCATTCTCCATAAATCTGACAGGTAAACTATTCCTTGTTCTCCTAATTTGCTTATAGTCTCTCCCTTTGTATCTAAATCATGTACCCATTTTGACCTTATCTTAGTATATGGTGTAAGATGTTGGTCTATGCCTAATTTCTGCCATACTATTTTCCAGTTTTCCCAGAAGTTTTTGTTAAATAATGAGTTCTTATCTCAGAAGCTGGAGTCTGTGGGTTTATAAAACAGTAGATTACTATACTCATTGGGCACTGTGTCTTGTGCACCTAACCTATTCTGCTGATTCACCACTCTTTTTTTTAGCCAGTACCAAGTAGTTTTGATGATTGCTATTTTATAATGCAGTTTTAGATCTGGTACAGCTAGGCCACCTTCCCTTGCATTTCTTTTCATTATTTCCCTTGATATTCTAGACCTTTTGTTCTTCCTACAACTATGATCTTGAGTCATCCATACCTCTGATTTTTGAACTTTATAAGAATTTCATCAGCTGCTGGTCAGTGACTGAAAGGATTGCCTTTCTAATCTTAGCCTTCAGATAATAATAGCTACCATTTATACAGCACTTCCTATGTGTCAGGTCCTGTACTAACTGCTTTACAATTATTATCTCATTTGTTTCTCATAGCAACCTGGGAGGTAGGTATCAATACTAGATGTCCCAAGATGATTCAAAGAATGAGATTTTGATGCATACACAAGAGTTTTGAAGTGATCCCACAAGAAAAAGTCCAATGGAGATAAATCAGTTGGCCTGGAAGGCCAAGCAAGAGGACCTCCTCTGCTAACCCACAGGTCTGAGAAAGTATAATCCAAAAAGTGTCACACTCACAATGCAACAACTTATCTTGTTAAAATTAAAATGAAAATTTTACTATTTAAAATTCATAAAACAGTAACTGTATAACAAATAAAAATAAACTTTCAAATAACATTTTTGTAAGTTTGTAGCATTTATACTTTTGAAGATATTAAAGCTTAAAACTGCACTATGATTTTTGGGACACTCTTTAATACACCATAATACCACAACTGTTGATGATAATATTATGAACAACAGCTCACATCTCTATAGTGTTTACAAAATCTTTTCACAATAAACCTGTGAAATAGGTACTATAAGAAATGTCTATGAAAGAAAACTTCTGATTTCCAGTCTGAGAGAATATAAACTTTCTACCTACTAGTTTCAAAGGTTAGGTTTGCCCAAGCTTTTCACTTGGCCTGGAGCATTTGGCACTCTTGTGGCCATAGCAGAATGCCTCAGAACATGCTTATGTCATTTTAGGATGTGCTTACTGGCATTCTCTTGATCGAGCTCAGTGGTCCATTCTTTAATTCCGGTTTCACTCTCATCTAATCAAGAAGCTTTCTTATCACACAGTGGATTATTCTGCCCAAATCCCAGAATGGCAAGATAACATTGGATGCCTGGAAGGCAGTAGGGTGGGTGCAGAAAATGGAAATGAGGGCAAAGAAGAAAAAAATGTATTAATTCATAATTAATTTTGGATTCTGATTTCTGTGTTCCAAGTTCATCTGATAACTAAGCTATGCTAATAATGAAAAGTACTATTCAAATAACAGTCTATTTCATTTTGCTAGATCTCCTGGAAACCCTAAGAATCACCCTAACTACGGGTCATTCAGGCACTGTGACAAACGGATGGGAGCGGCAGTTATGTGATGGGTGGTGAAAAATAAGTCAAGGAAACTTCCCCTCTCCCCCAGGAGAAAGAGATGACTTTAGAGACAAGAGAAAGAGCCCTCCTTTCCCACCCCCACCCATTTGTTCTATATAGCTGCTGGACAATGGGGCTGGATGATGAGCAGCCCAGGGACCTGTGGATTCAAAATCTCTTCCTTATTATGTGATTTCTTCACCCTGAGGTGAACTGCAGGAATGTCATGCTCTCTGGTTTTTCACTTTCACTGCTCAAAGCTCAAGTAGTTTTATCCTCCTCATATATGCTGACGTCATCTTTATTCCCCTTGTTCCTGTCTCTCTCTTTTCCAATTCAGGGAGATTTGAGAAAGGAAAAAACAAAACCAACCTACACACCTATGTCCCTTGCTCTGTTTTCTTTTTCTCTTCCATTTTTGAGCTTAAAACTACCTTGGTTATGGCTATTAGATATAATAGTGCTTGTTAGGCATTAGTGTTAAGGAAATGGAGAGCCATGGTGTTTGAAGTGAAATTAGATAAGAGTACCAGAGCCATCTAATAAAGCCTTGGAAGTTCTGAGAAAAGCCTCCATAAAGCTCTGCAGTTACCTCCTCTTCATCTTCTAATTAAATCTGCCTTTCTAAAGCATCAGTATTCACAATAATAATAGGAAAAATGTTTTTCTTTCCTATTGTGCTAGATAGCTACTTTTTTTCTATGCAAGTTTGATACACTGTGGGCTACATAGACTTTTATGGGCTTGCCTGGGAGTTTGAATCACTACTTCTAGCATTGTTTCTGGGAAATATTATGTTATAAATGCATTAAAAGGCATTTGTGTTGTGCTTATTATGTGACAGACATTGCTAAGTGCTGATAATATAGATACAAGAAAATTGATAAAGCATATTTGTTATGAGGGTTTTCTCCTTTTTCTGGAGGTGGGAGTGGAGATGGAAGGTAAAGAAAATATAGTTTTGTTATTTGAAAATAAAATAAGGGGCAGCTAGGTGGCACAGTGGATAGAGCACCAGCCCTGCAGTCAGGAGGACCTGAGTTCAAATGTGACTTCAGAACAAACACTTGACACTTACTAGCTGTGTGACCCTGGGCAAGTCACTTAACCCCAATTGCCTTAAAAAAATAAAATAAAACAAACATGTATAACAAGACTGTTCCTGCCCTCAGGGAAGTTACATTCTATTTATAGAAGAGATCACATATTGGGGAGTGGTGGGTAGGGAAAAATATTTTGAATGATAAAGTCAGAGACAATGATGATTGAAATAATAAACTGATTAACATGTCCTTTCAGAAAATGGTGTCATTGGTTTGATTATAGCTCCCGTGGCTAAAGTTGGAAAGGCATGGTGGCATGTCATAGAGGGCTTGAGACTGGGCAAAATAAGGCAAAATGCCTGCCCATCAGTCAGAAACTAATGTCACAAGGTTAGGGCCTTCAGTTCAGAACAGAGGTGGAGGCTGGAAAGCAGGTAGCATGAAGATGGCTGGGAAGTGGTATGAAGGGTCTGAGAATCAACAAGATAAAACAAGTACTCAATGGAATTAATATTTATTTTTTTCAACTTAAATTATTAGTGATAGGCTAGGGAAATTTGAGGTGGGGGTAGAGTATCTCCTCTGGACTCCCTCAAATCTCACCATGTAACTGGCACGATTTCCCTGTGGTTGAGCAAATAACATAAACTTTCTTTAGAGTATAATCTTTTGACAAGTAGAGAAAACAATTTAAATTTTATCATCACTTACAAATACATAACTCAAGAATTTAGGCTATCCAGAAAGACACTAAGTGAATATAGAATGTCTGGTGTTTTTCCCATATCGATCTATTCTCCATGAAGTTGCTAGAATAATATTCCTAAAGAATGGGCCGTATCACTTGCCCCCAGAGTGAAAAACAAACTCATTTGTTTGACATTTAAAACCTTCATAAACAGATTCCAGTCTATCTTCCAGACTTATTACATATCATTCCCCTTTCTCTGACTTTTCGATTCATCCAGACTTGCTATTCCCCATACGAGACATTCCATTGTCTGACTTTGCAAAGCCTTGTTCCCATGCCGGGAATGGACCTCCTCCCCAGCTTGGCCTTTTAGAATCCCTAGCTTTCTCCAAAACTCAACTCTAAACACCTCCCACATTAGGCTTTTCCTGATGCCTTTAGCTGCTAATGCCTTCCTCTTGAAATAACCTTCTACTTATTTTTACTTGTATGTACCTATATGTGTCCATGTCATTTTCCCTAAGAGAATATAAGCCTCTTGAGGGCAGGAAATGTTTCATTTTTATCTTTGTATCACCAGGGATAAGCACAGGACCTGGTTCATATCAGGTACTTAATAAATACACATAATATTTGATATGTAGTTGAATCGACAACTGATAGAATTGATCCATAAGTACAAATATCTTCACTAGATTTTTTTGCCTGGACAATAAGCTGAGCAAACAATTGAACAGAAAGAGGAAAGAAAGCTAAATTGCCTTTGGGAAATTGTTCAGGGAATTGGGTGACTCCAAGCTTCTCCTTGAAACAGAGGGCCATAAAAAAATACTATTCTCCCAGTGATAATGCATAGCTGTGAATCATAGAATATTTCTATGTCTAAAAAACATGAAGGTCATCAAAAGGGCAATTGAGAGGTTCATGGTGACATGAAGAGGGTACAACATATTACCACCCTAAGATTGTACAAGAAATGTGACATAAAGGATACTGTGATAAAATGTGCAACTGGAAAAGAAGGTGGATTAGTCAGGGGATAAGGACAAGAAATAGGTACTTGAATGCTTCACTGGTATTCCAGCAATGTAAAGAGCCTAGAGAAAGACCCCTAAGACACTGGGCAGAAAATTTATAGGACAACATAAGCAAGAATTGTGCAGAATGGGCATTCCTATATGGATTATAGTTGCCATATCTAGAGAAGTGTCCGCATTGATGAGATCAGAGTCCCATTGGATTACTGGTATATACACATATGTTTGTGTATACCAGGGGTGTATATCCTTATAAATGTATATACACAACATATACTTATTAAGAGCCCATTGTCATCATTAGCTTTAGAGTGGTAATATGTATTTTTCTGTAACTGGAATGAAGAAATTTAGAGAGAATGATCTGATTGCTGAGAATATCTGAGGAACAGAAACCAGGCACTGAGAGACCTTACAGCAGATCACTTCAGCCTTTACAGTGAAGCAAGAGGCTAGATCATCTGCCAAAAATACAATGGGGTAAAAGTATGGTTGGTGGTGAGTGCAGATAAGAAAAAAATTGGAACAGTCACTGTGGGAAATGAGATAAGGATTGTTAAACAACAGCAAAAACCTGGCAGATTATGGATCATGAATTTGTAGTTGTTGAAAGGAGGTCAAAGAAAGAAAGGTTCTCTCTCTGTCTCTCTCTCCATACATACACACACAACACACACACACACACACACACACATCAGCATTTTTTTTTGTAGCATCAATTGAGGGGATGGGGAGAAAATACTACTTGTGCATTGAAAAAATAATAATCTTCTTAAGTTAAAAAAATCAGTCAATATCCATCGAAAGACTGAAAAAAGTTAAAGGGTAGACCTAATGACCCTCCCCACCCACAACTCCAGAGTGGGATCCTCAGGAAACAATTATTTCTGAGTCAGGATTCTCTGCTAGTAGTTTACTTTCCCTAAAATCATAGCTCCTAAGGCCCTACTAATGTGTTCATTTTTAAAAGTTGGCCAGAAGACACAAATGGTTCAAAGTAAAGGCATTTAATGAAATATCATAGTAAGAAAAGTAACCAAAAAGCATTTTCCCCCATAAATATGTGGCATATTTTCTGTACCAAACAAACAAAAAAACCCTATATCTTTAATGGGATGAGTAAATGTACAGAAAACACCTGTTAGAGAAACACATGTGAAGGAACACATGTGGCCAGGAATTATGAATGGAGTAAACATGTGGGCAACACATACAGTCAGGAAACACATAGGGTCTAGGCCCACACATGAAGGGGAAATTCACACCTTAGATGCTGTAGGGTCATGGATGTCTTTTAGTGATATAGTAATGCCCTTGTATTGTTTCCTACAGATCTCTTTTTTATTTATGTTATTTTTAACATTTTAATTTATTATTTATTTTAAAACTTTTTTCTTTTTAAATTTTGAGTTCCAAATTATCGTGTT
Organism: Phascolarctos cinereus; assembly: GCF_003287225.1. NCBI lineage: Eukaryota > Metazoa > Chordata > Mammalia > Diprotodontia > Phascolarctidae > Phascolarctos > Phascolarctos cinereus. The sequence goes on along the minus strand of NW_027555514.1, from coordinate 63,773,528 downwards.
CCTTCCCACCCCTCCCCCACCTGCTGAAAAGGTAAGTGATATACCATTTATACGTGTGAAATCATGTAAAACACTTCTATATTAGCCATATACATTTTAAAAATAAGTGAAATGAGAAAATTATACTTCAATTTGTATTCAGAGTTTATCAGTTTTCTCTCTCTGGATGTAGATAGTATTTTTTTTCAGTATGAGTTTTTTGGCATTGTCTTGGATCATTGTATTGATCAGAGTGGCCAAGTCTTTCACAGTTGATCATCATTGCAATATTGAAGTTACTGTTTCCAATAATCTCCTGACTCTTCTCATTTCACTTGGCATCACTTCATATAGGTCTTGTCAGGTTTTTCTGAAACCCCTCCCCTCTTCATTTCTTATGGTACAATAATACTCCATCAAAATCATATGGCGCAACTTGTTCAACCATTGTCCAATTGATAAACATCTCCTCACTTTCCAATTCTTTGCCACCACACAAATGACTGCTATTAATATTTGTGTGTGTGTGTGCATGTGCACGCGCACGCGTATGTGTGTGTGTGTATATATATATATATTATATATATATATGTATGTATGTATGTATGTATAATCCTTTTCTTTGATCTTTTGGGGACATAGAACTAGTAGTGATATTACTTGAACAAAGGGTATACACAGTTTTATAGCTCTTTGGACAGAGTTCCAAATTGTTCTTTTTTTTTGGAATTTTAAAATTAACTTATTTTGATTTATCAACAATTACTTCCATAGCTTTTGAGTTTTAAATTTTTCTACCTCTCCTTCTCCCCCCCCCAAGACAGTGTGCAGTCTGATATAGGCTATTCATATACATTCCTATTAAGCATATTTTCACATTAGTCATGTTGTTAGGAAGAATTAGAACCAATAGGAGGAACCACAAGAAAGAGGAAACAAAATGAAACAGAAGAAAAAAATAGCAAACAGTATGCTTCGATCTGCATTCAAACTCCATAGTTCTTTCTTTGGATATGGATAGCATTTTTCATCATGAGACCTTTGGAGATATCTTAGATCTTTGCATTACTGAGAAGGGCTAAGTCTATCAATGTTAGTCATCTCACAACGTGGCTGTTACTCTGTATGACATTATCCTGGTTCTGCTGCCTTTACTCAGCATCAGTCCATACAAGTCTTCCAGGTTTTTCTGAAGTTTGCCTGCTCATCATTTCTTATAGCACAGTAGTATTCCATTACATTCATATACCACAACTTGTTCAGCCATTCCTCAATTGACGGACATCCCCTCAATTTCCAATTCTTTGCCACCACAAGAAGAGCTGCTATAAATATTTTTGTACATATGGGTCCTTTTCCCATTTATATGATTTCTTTGGGATATAGCCCTAGTAGCTGCATCTGTTATTTCTGGTAGGTGTGAGGTGGTACTTTAGAGCTGTTTCAGTTTACATTTCTCTAATCCATAATGATTTAGAGCAGCTTTTCATATGACTAGGGGTAGTTTTGTTCTTCTTCTGAATGCTGCCTGTTTATATACTTTGACCATTTATTAATTAGGGAATGTGCTTTATTTTTTTTTTATAAATTTTACTCAGTTCTATATTCATTGAATATTTGAGAAATAAGACTTATCAGAGAAATTTGTTGCAAATTTTTTTGATATTACTTCATCATCTGTGATACCTTTTAGCATAATGTAGTTTCCTTGATTATTTCTTTTAATTAGGCTATTTTTGTTTTTTATCTGTCTGAGATCAGGATTACTACCCCTGCCTTTTTTATTTCAGCTGAAGCATATTAGATTCTGCTCCAGCCCTTTATTTTAACTTTGCATCTCCTTTCTGTTTCAAGTGTGTCCCTTGTAAACAATATACTGTTGGATTCTGGTTTCTAATCCAGTCTACTGTCTGCTTCCATTTTATGGGTGAGCTCATCCCATTCACAATTGTGATTACTGTGCATTTCTCCTATCCATTTTCTTCTGTTTCTTCTCCTCTCTTTTTATCCTGTCCCTCCTCAAAAGTGTTTTGCTTCTAACCATTGTCTTCCTTAATACACCCTCTTTTTATCACTCCCCTTTCTTTTATCCCCTTCCTCTTCTAGTTCCCTATTGGGTAAATCGCATTTCTATTCATAACTGAGTGTGTCTATATTCTTCCTTCTTTGAGCCAATTCCAATGAGAGTGAGGTTTAAGCATTGCCTACCCATTTTTCTTTCCACTGTAAAAGCTCTTTCCTTGCATGCCTCTTTTATGTGAGAAAACTTTCTCCAATCTACCTCTCCCTTCCCCTTTCTTTCATTGTATTCTTCTTTCTCACTCTTTTATTTTTTGGGGAGAGCCTATCAACATAATTGAGCCACACCCATGCCCTCTGTCTATATAAACTTCCTTTAAAAGCCCTAATAATGATAAAACTCTTCGGGGTTACATGTATCATCTTCCCATATAGGAATGTAAACATTTTAACTTTTTGAGTCCCATATGATTACTCTTTCATGTTTATCTTTTTGTGCTTCTCCTGAGTCTTATATTTGCAAGTCAAATTTTCTATTCAGCTCTGTTTTTTATTTCATCAGAAATGCTTGAAAGTTCTCTATTTCATTAAATATTCATTTTTTTCCACGCAGTATTAGTATTAGTTTTGCTGGACAAGTTATTCTTGTTTATAATTCTAGCTTCTTTGCCTTCTAGAATATATTCAAAGCCCTCTGCTCCTTTAACATGGAAACTGCTAAATCCTATGTGATTCTGTCTATGGCTCCTTCAAAAAGCAATTTCTTTTTGACCTGGAAGATCTGGAATTTGGCTATAATATTCCTAGAAGTTTTTATTTTGGGATCTCTTTCAGGAGGTGATTGATGTCTTCTTTCAATTTCTATTTTACTCTCTGGATCTAAGATATCAAGGCAGTTTTCCTTAATGATTTCTTGAAATACGATGTCTAGGATCTTTTTTGATCATGGCTTTCAGGTAGTCCAATAATTCTTAAATGATCTCTGCTCCATCTATTTTCTTGGTTAATTGTTTTTCTGATATTTTACACTTTCTTTTTTCCCATTCTTTTTACTTGTTTTGTTGTTTCTTGATGTTTCATAAGTTCATTAGCTTCTTTGCCCAATTCTATTTTTTAAGGAATAATTTTTTGGTGAGATTTTGTACCTTTTTTTTTTAACATTTGGTCAATTCTGCTTTTTAAAGAGTTCTTTTCTTCAGTGGATTTTTGTGCCTCTTTTACCATTTGGACAATTCCGTTTTCTAAGGTGATGTTTTCTCCAATATTTTTGGTGCCTTTTTTTTTAACCCACCTGTTAATTCTCTTTTCATAATTTTCTTGTATCACTCATTTCTTTTTCAATTTTTCCTGTACTACTCATCTCTTTCTTTAATCTCTTGCAGGAATTCTTGTTGGGTTTGAATCTGATTAACATTTTTCCTTGAGGATTTTTTGGTAGTTATTTTCCATTTGTTGTCTTTTTCTGAGTTTATGTCTTATTGTTCCCTAACATTGTAGTTGCATTTTATGGTTGAATTTTTAATTTGTTGTTTGCTTATTTTTCAAGCCTATTTCTTCACTTTGAACTTTATGTTAAAGTTGGATTCTGCTCACCTGGGTTGGGGGTAGGGGGGTGACCCTGTCCTAAGCTTCAGGCTTTTTCACACTTCTGTTTTCAGGGCTCGTTCTGGGGATCTGCAAATTTTTGATGCTTCCAAGGTGTTGTGATCCTGGGAGAAGCATGGTTGTTGCTCTCCTGGTCTGTACTCTGGTCTTTACCCAGGAGAGACCCCTGGACCCCTGCAGCCACATGCGCTAGCATTCCTATTTGCTTTGAAACTGTGACAGGACCCCTTCTCCTTTGTGACTGACTACCAGCACTCCTCTCTGCTCTTGAACTGTGACCCAGAACTGTGTATGGGCAATAGATTTGCCAATCAGTAGCAACTGTACCGAGTCCGAAGAGAGTCTCATGCAATCCCTTTCTGACCAGTTGTCCAATCCCCTTACTGTATCTGCTTTGAGAGCTCCCAAAGCTGGTGCTACTGCTGCTGCTGCCACTGTTGCTGCCTCCTTATGTTTGAGTTCTGGCTAGGCCTTTACTCTGGTGTCACAGACTCCTCCTGCCATCCACTTAAGTTATTTTAGGCCAGAAAAATGTCTCGCCCTGACCTTTTGTTGGCTCTGTTGCTCTGAAATTTGATTTGAGGTGTTATTTGAAAGTTGTCTGGAGAGAAATCTTGGGAGAGTTCAACTGGGTAGATGCCCCTAATCTGCTACCCTGGCTCTGTCTCCTCTACTGATCCCTTGATGGGTCACTTCCTTTGCCCTTGAGCTCATAGCCTTCTACTAGACACTATTCTGCTAGACTGATAGCTTCCGCTAAACATTGGTCTTCTGGATATGTCATTCTCGCCAGTTGTTGGTTGCCTAGTTGCTTTTCCACTGGGCACTAACAAACACCAAAGTCAGGAAGACTTGAGTTCCAAACCTACCTCAGACTATTAGTTGTGACCCTAGGCAAGTCATTTAACTACTGTGAGCCAAAATTTCCTTATTATTGTATTTATTATTTGTATCGTTAGTGTTCCCTCAGAGCCTTGGCTTCTGCTGGCTCTCATTTCTCCAGCAGAAAATTCTTATTCCTAGGTGCCAAACCTTTTAGAGTGAAGAGCAGTTTCCTTATCCCTACCCCCAATTAACTGATGACTCAGCTAGTTTGGATTGTTTTTTTCTGGTCCAGGACCCAAAATTTCTTCCAGGGATCTCACCCTCACGTGGTAATTAGTCAACATCCTTTGTGATTTTTGAACTCTGAAAGTGGATTGTAAATTAGGTAATGGTTACTTGCTTGACAAAAGTTAATTCTTTTTTTATTTAATTTTCTTTTCCTCCATTAACTTGCAAAAACTTTTGGGAGATAGAGATATATGAAAGATTTTACATCTTCAAGAAATTCTATGTCCAGAGTAGAGGGGTTATTCTCCAGTCTCCCATCACTATTCCTGCTGCTATCTCTAGAGACTTTAGAAAGCTCTAAATTCTTAGATAGGTCAAGCAGGGCAATAACTGCATAAACCTCTCTCTAAAACCCTTTACTGCATAATCTTCCTAATCCCAGAAAATTCCTAGCAGGCTCTAGGCTTTTTGAAAAACCTCTTACATTTTTTGTAGTATTCTTAGAGTCCACAGATAGCACCCAAATCAACAGTCTTTTGCAAGGGTGTAATTTTTATCTTGTGTACTATGCCTCTAAAGAATGAATGAATAAAAAATTATTAAATGTTTACTGTGTCAGGAATTGTGCTAATCACTGGGCATGTATCTCTGTCTCTGTCTCTGTCTCTCTGTCTCTCTCTCTCTCTCTGTCTCTGTCTCTCTCTCTCTCTCTCTCTCTCTCTCTCTCTCTCTCTCTCTCTCTCTCTCCCTCCCTCCCTCCCTCCCTAAAAGCAAGCAAGACAGTCCATAAACATCCTTGAAGACCTTGCTTTCAAATAGGGGAAAACGATGGGAAATTAGATATGGAAAGCTGATGTGGGGAAGCGCAGGCCTGGGATTAGACAAAATAAAGTGAAAGCCTACTAATCAGACCATGTCCAAGTTCTAGGGGACATGCAGGGAAGAAGCCTATGGTACAGGCTTTGACTAGTGAAATTCACAAACACATGAATATTTTCCTTGTCTGGAATAAGGAGAATGGGTAGGGAAGCTAAGCCCAGGTCCCTCATTGCAAGATTCCATTACATCTGCAAGTAGAATGTTGATATATACAGTCAGTAGAGTGGTAATTGGTGTTTGTAGTAGCTGTAGTGGCTGGACACCATCTAGTCTCAAACAACATTTCTTTTTTAGTCTGTGTTGATTTGAAATGGAACGTGTAGAGACATTCTAATCCCTACACCAGCTTAGCAGGAACAATTCCAGGGAGTTTGAAGACACTAGGGTATTCTGTCATAGTCATGGAGATAACTGGTCAATCAGAAGAGCTGCTGTCAATTAGGTAGAGTCTCTCTTCTTCTAAGACTGAATATTTACATAAGAACTAGATTGCTTGCTTAAAAAACTGAAGTTGATGCACACAGTGGATCATCTGTTACCCTATATATGGTCATTAAAATGCATAAAGTGTTAGATTGCTCTCACAGAAGGCTTATAGAATTAGCTAAGTCATCACCAGGTCAAAGGTCTACAAGTCAGAAAGAACAGATTTGCTTTTGTTTTGTTTTGGGGTTTTTTTTTTAGGCAATTGGGGTTAAGTGACTTGCCCAGGGTCACACAGCTAGTAAGTGTCAAGTGTTTGGTCTGAGGCCAGATTTGAACTCAGGTCCTCCTGACTTCAGGGCCAGTGCTCTGTCCATTGTGCCACCTGGCTGCCCCAGAAAGAACAGATTTAGAAGTTCATCTCCTTAGTTTTAATACACAGTTTTCAGTATGAAACCATATATCTTGCTTTGCCACTAATTAGCTTCTGTGACCTTGGAATGGTTTATCTCTCTGAGCCTTAGTTTCCTTATATGCAAAATGAAGAGTTTTGACTATATCCTCTCTGAGGTACCTTTCTGATCTATTTAAACTTCCATAAGTGTCATTTTTAGTGAGGATGGTTAACCTTTCTTTGTTTTTTCCCCTTTTTTCCCTATGATTTATGTGAAAGAGACTTTTCTTTTCTAATTATACCTAATTCTGGTTGGAGAGGAGAAAACTGAGGGGGAACTTAATTTCTCATCTATGTCTGTGAGAGTACTCTTTGGCAAGAGAGGAAAGAAAATAATTTTGAAGGAATAACGTCAGAGTCACTATTTCAAACTTGACATAAAATCTTTATATTTTTCAATATGAGGCTCCAAAATTTAGTTACAAGAGACCTAGATTTAAAAGGATTATCTAAAAGGCTTATGCAATTTCCTTTTCAGACGACCTCGAATTTAAATGGAAATGACCGAATCATTTAAGCCCATCTAGCTCTGTAAGAACAATGGCAGGGAGTTCATGACCACTGGGGTTTTCTGTCATTGTCAACAGTTCCCAGAGACACACATCTGATTTGTTGCATCATTACACAGATTTAACCTTTATACTTGCTGGTTGATGCTTATTCATTTGTTTTACTTTTTCTTTAAAGAGAAAAGCCTCATCTCTACTTGGGGCTAGTTCCAGGGGATTGGACTTCCCTAATTTCTTAGAATGGTGTGTAAATAACTGGGCTGGACTTTCTTCCCTGCCTAAATCATAGAATTTTAAGAGCTGGAACAGTCCTTAAAGGGCACTAGTTCTGTCCAACCTCTTACTTTTACATATTAGGAAAACAAAGTCTAGAAAATTAAACTGATTTGTCCAAGGTCACACAAGTGAGTGAAAAAGGCAGGACTTATGGCTCACAAGTTGGTATTCTCATTCTTTTGTAATTAGGCATTTATAGAGGTGCATTAACTCTTTACTAACATCAAGATTCCTCCTGATTCTAAGATGCTGTGTTTCCAGGTGATTTTATTCTACCCATTTCTGAAGCACAATCATTCTCTACTGCATCACTGAAGAAGGGTATAGCATGCAGTCCTCAAACTTGACTTATTCAATGAGCTATTGATAAAGGATTAGTAGAGGGATTTATATCACTATTATCATTATTCTCACCAGATTTTTATCCACTGACATAATAAGATCAAGAGTATCAAATCACCCTAGTTAGGAAGTACTTGACTTACTTGCTAAGTGGAAGGAGATGAAAATTTAAATCAGTAAAGGTTTAGAATATAAACTCAGTATCTTAATATCAAGATGCAAAGAGTTTGCAGTTTATAGCTGATTATTCCTCATTTTATTTATTTGATTGATTTTTATTGTTTGAAATTGGTATTTCCATTTCACCCAGGCTGGAAGTACGGTGATCACTTGTGGCCTGATTCTACTAATGATGAGCGTAGACACATTGACCAACTTCATTCCTGATCTGGGTTAGTATGCCTCTATTTGGGTAGCCCTCCACATCTTCAGGCTCCCATTCAGGTGCCAAAATTAATGTGGACATTACTTAGCTTAGCTCTATTGAAGCTTAGAATGTCTAAGCTCAGCAATCCAGCAGTCTCAACCTCCTTGGTAGCAGGGATTAAAGGTGTGTACCACCATGCCCAGATACTTAATTATTCATATTTGTCAAGATTGTTAAGGGTTTTAATAACAAGTGCAGATGTGATCGTATTTGAGCTAAAAACAACAGACCTGATACAATTTCTAGGAGATACAAAGCAAGGAAGACTAGCCCACACTGGGTGACAAAGCCAGCATTCAAAAAGGTCTTGACAAGTTGGAAAATTAGGATGAATCTACTAAGATGAAATGTAAGCAATAAATGTTAAGCTTATATTTTTTCAAAAAATCAGCTACACAAGTACAAGATAGGAAAGACAGAGTTAGGTAGCACTTTTTCTGAAATATTGAAAATAATCTGAGATTTTTGGTAGAATGCAAACTCAATATGAGTCAATAATTGTGTGATATAGCACCCAAGAAAGAGAATGTGTTCTTGAGCTTTGTTAAAATTGAATATGGTAATATTGAACAGGGATAATAAGGTGACTGTACTATTATTTTTCTTAACCCCCCCCCCCCATATGCCACACCTCTTGACTCTATAGCAGGGAATTCTATGGTGTTCACAATCCTCATTCATCATTTATATTAAAATCTAGCTGCTCCAGTACAGCAGATATTTCTCATCAGAGAGTGCATTCATGATAACAAGTCAAATCTAGCCATTTGGTGAGTGGTTAGAACACAAAGGTCATTTGAATGCTTATGACATTTGGATTGTTGCACATAGGTCCAAATACAACAGTTTCTATGGTTTTGACATTTGGACTCATAAACATTATTAGTTGCTTTTTGCTCTGCATATATTGTTCATGTATGTTCTCATTTGCAATTGTGTGTGCTGAATGAAAGTGAAAGTCGATTGATCTTAGAGTCAACATTTTGCCTAATCACATTTGCTTTCTAGAAATAATATTTCATCTGTGCTAAAAAGGGTACCATCAACTGGAAATCATTTCTAAGTGCAGTTTCTCAGGTTATGAACATTTCAGATCAGAACTGAAAATGGATTATCTATTGTTTTTATATTGAATTTTCTCTTTACTATGCAAATCTGCATGCATCAGCTCAAAAAAAAAATAAACTCTTAAGACTATGTCAGAATGGGGTTACTGCTACTTAAAAACATAATAAGTAACAAATAAAAATGTGGTGATAATAAGGATGAGTTTGGCAACTACTGAAACAACTGAGGACACAATTGAAAGATGTACCAAATGAGTTGCTATTCCATTATATTACTAGACATCATAATATTACCAAGAAAATGACCAGCATTTACTCCTCAAATAATGTTATACTTTGGAAAATTCTTTATTTTGTTATGGTGCCTACTCCTTCTGGCAAATAAATCATAAACCTTTTATGTCTACTCTCCTTGTATAATTCTTACTCAACCTTTCTCTAAATCTTTCTTAGAGAAAATGAATAGAGATATTAACATAGTCAATATTTGGAGAACAAAATAGCATATATATTTTTCTTTGTTTCATAATCACTTTATTTCTCTGATGAGGTTTTTGTAATTATATACAAAGTACTATACTTGTATGCATATGCAGTCCTTTATATGTTTTTTACATGTAGATGAGATAAATTATGGAGTTGTGTATAAATGAGAGACATATGAATATTCTGAATAACACTAAGGTCAGTTTTGGTTTCTTGCAACATTTCACTGATAAATCTGTACCACAAGGTCTATTTCCTTTTTCAATCAATGTTATTAGATCCGTATTTCTGTAAATGATTGCTTGCATTTGTATTTATATTTTTCTTGTATGTACCTTGAATGTAGACTTCCAAATATTTTGCACATTCTGTAGTAATTTTAAATAGAATTTCTCTTCCTCTTGGGTTTGTCAGTATTATATAGAAATATTAATGATATGGTGGACTTATTTCATATCCTGTAAGCTTGCTAGAATGATGAATTGTTTTAATAATTTAGTTGACTCTTTACGGTTCTTAAATATACTCTCATGAAGTTTGAAAAAATTGACAATTTTCTTTCTTTTTTACTTATGCATATTCCCTCAATTTCTTTTTCTTGTCTTATCATAATAGCCAGCATTTTTAGAACTATGTCATATAGAAGTTGTGACAATGGGCATCCTTGTTTCACTCCCTCAATTTAAGGAAAAAATTCTATCTCCTGGATCTATAGTCTCTACTTCAAATAATGATAGCTAATGGTTTTAGATATATACTATTTATCATTTTAAGTAAAGGACCATTAATTCTGGTGTTTTCTAGTGTTTTTTTAAACATAAGCGGACATTATACTTTGTCAAGCACTCTTTCTGAATCTATTGTTATAATCATATTATTTTTCTTGTTATTAATATTGCTAAGTTCATTGCTTTACTAATAGTAAATCAACATCACTTTCTTGATATGAATCCAACCTAATCACAGTGTATAATCTTTGTTATATATTGTTTTAGCCTCTTTGCCAATATTATATTTAAATTTTTGTATGTATATTAGTGATATTGATTTCTAATTTTATTTTTATGTATTGATTTCCCCTGATATATATCAACATCATATTTGTGTTATACAAAGAATTTGATAGGATCTCTTATTTTTGCTATTTTCAAAATTTATGAAATGTAGTTTTTTTGAATTTTTGATAAAATTCATTTGTGAATCCATTTTGGGTCTAGAGTTTTTTTCCTCTGGAAGTTCATGTATGTTTTATTCAATTTCCTCTTCTAATATTAGGTTGTTTAAATTCTCTATTCTTTGTCCTATCAGTTTGGATATTTTATACTTTTGTAAAAATTCATTTATTTCATTTAAAGTTGTTAGTTTTGTTAACATATAGTTGGGCAAAATATCTTCTGATAATCTTTTATTTCTACTTCATGTGTTGTGGATTCTTTTTTTTCATTTTTGATAATGGCAGTTCAATTTCCTTCTTCTTTTTAATCAAGCTGGCTAATGGGTTATCTATTTTATTGGTTTTAAAATTTCTTAGTTTTATTTATTAATTTAATAGATTTTTACCATTTTTATTAATTCATTTTTTAGGATTTCCATTTCAATGTTTAAACTTTTTAAAAATTTGTTGGTTTTCTAGTATTTTAATTGCATTCTGAATTCTCTTTTGCTTAACATAAGTATTTAGGAAAAATAATTTTTCTGCCAAAGAATTCTAGCTGAATCTTCAAACTTTTGGAATGTCTCATTGTTGTCATTATCTTCAATGACATTTTCCATCATTTCTATGATTTATTCCTTGACTGAATTATCCTTTAGGATTAATTTACTTGGTCTCAATTGATTTTTAATACATTTTAGTGGCATTTTATTTGTAAGAATTTTATATCATTATAATCATTGGATTGTGTGAAGTGTATAATATTTCTGCTTTTCTACATTTGTTCTGGCATGACCAATGTTTTTTTTTTTTTTGTAAAAAGGCTGTGCACAGATGAGAAATACGTCTTTCTGTGTGTGCGTATGTAGGTGTATATATGTATGTATATATCAGGGTTTGGTCATAAGCAGAACAAATCATAAGCTTGAAGAAAGATAGTGAAGAAATGCTAAAAAAGGGGAAAAAGAAAGGGTAATAACTTCAAATAAATATATGAGAATAGAGAAGAAAAAGTATAAGATAATAGAATGAGTAGACATGTGCAATTAACTATCATAACTGTAAATGTGAATGGCATGAATACACATGTACATATATTCCTTTATGTTTCTACTCAATAATCACTAGAGGTATTATATCTTTCTAATATATTTTCTAAAATTCTATTTAGGTCCTTAACATCTTTCTTGTTTATTTTTTATTAGATTTATCTAGGGCTGATAAAGGTAAACTGATGCCCCATTATTATAGTTGTATCATCTATTTTTCTTTGTAATCTATTTACTTTTTTCCTTAGGTTTTTAGAAAGTATGCCATTGTATATATGTATATATATATATATATATATATATATGTATATATATATTATTGAAATAAACTCATTATCTATGTTAACTTTTAACGTTCAGCCCTTGTTTCCCTCTTTATCTCTTTTAATTAAGCTTATTTTTCCTATTGATTTGCTTGAAGACATAACTGCTACGATATGGATGTATGTCTGTTGTGTGTGTTCAACTAAGACAGAAAAAGTTTCACTCCAGGGGCAGCTAGGTGGCACAATGGATAGAGCACTGGCCCTGAAGTCAGGAGGACCTGAGTTCAAATCTGACCTTAGAGCAAAAACACTTGACACTTACTAGCTGTGTGACCCTGGGCAAGTCACTTAACCCCAGTTGTTGGTCTTTGCTGTCTAATTCATGGTTGACCTCTTCCATTTTATTGATGAATTAATTCCAGTCACATTTACAGTTATGATTAATTGTATATTTCCATCCATTGTATTCTCTTATTTCTTTTCTTCTCTATTCTTTATTTCAGTGTATTATCCTTTCTTTTTCTTTATTTCTTCACTATGCTCTCACCAAGCTTAAGGTTTGTTTTGCTTATGACCAATCTTTCCCTTAATTTACCCTCCCTTTTTATACTTCCCTTTCCCTTCTTTCTGTTCCTATCTGTAACCCTGTTGAATTGAATGTATTTCTACATAAAACTTTTTTTTTGTGTATGTATGTGTATTTTCTGTCTTCTTTTGACTAGTTTATATGAAGGTGAAGTTTAAATTATTCCTGCTTCCCTAATTTCATGCATGTTTGCATATAGTTCTACTTTCATAACCTAATTCTGTGTCTTAACAAGTTTTCCCATATTTTCTCCCATTTTCCTTTTATGTATCCTCTTCCTTTCTCACTTTATAACTTTTTAAATATTTTGTTCAAAACATAACAAAGTTTTCCATAACTTGGTCTTAATTGATTCTATTTATTATAACTTATGATATTAGGAATCTAAAATAATCCTTTTACAACCTTATCCATTACATTAAAATAGTTAATACAATAGTCAATTTTTAAGTCCTTTTTGATCATTCACTTGTTAATTATCCTTTAAATTTTTTCTTGACTTTCATATGTATATTCAAAGTTCTCTTTTAGCTCTAGTTTTTTTTTATCAGAAATATTAAAAAACCCTCTGTTTCATTGAAGTTTTAATTTTTTTCCCTTGAAGGATTATACTTATTTTGTATAAATCAGTTATTATTTGTGGTAAACTTTTGTCTTTTGGAATATCTCATTCCATGTTCTTTGTTTCTTAAAAGTGATAGCTGGTAAATCTTGTGCAAGAGGTTTCTTGATATTTGAATTCTTTCTGGCTACTTGCAGTATTATTTTTCTTTTGTCAGGAATCTCTGGATTTTTCAAATGATATTACTGGGAATTTTAATTTGTGTGGTTTCTTTTTATATTAACATAGTTCTCTTGCTCTAATATGTCTGGACAATTTTATTCAATGATTTCTTGATACATGAAAGCTAGATTCTTATTATGGACATAGAGTTCAGATAATCCTCTGATTTTTAAGTTCTCTTTCTTTGACCTTTTTTCCAGGTCAATTGTTTTTGATGTGAGATATTTTACATTTTTCTATTTTCTCATTCTTTTGACCTTGTTTTAGGTATTCCCATTATCTCCTATAGTCATTTCATGCAACAATTTTTCACACTTTAAAAAAAGAAAAGCTCCAAATGGATATGTACCTAGGCATAAAAGTTTATATCCTAAACAAATTAGAGAAATATTGAAAAATCAATTATTAGATCTACAGATAAGAGAAAAAGTTCATAATGAAACAAGGAATAGAGATCACAGAAGATAAAAGGGATAATTTTGATCACATAAAATTTAAAAAGGTTTTGCACAAGTCCAATAAAGTTATGATGTAAAGGGAAACAATTAAATGGGAAAATATTTGCAACAAATTTCTTTGGTATATATCTCATCTTCAAGATATGTAAGAAACTGATTCAAATATATAAGAAAAAGAACTATTCTCCAATTGATAAATGGTCTAAGAATAGTTCCCAAGGGAGGAAACCTAGGGTATTTAGAGACATGAAAAAAATACTTCAAATCACCAATAATTAGAGAAATGTCAGTATATCTTATACCTGTAAGAGTAGCAAAGATGGAAAAAATGGAAAAGCTATAAATATTGGATGGGCTGTGGAAAACCAGTCATATTAATGCACATTTGTTGGACCTCTGAATGGGTACAACCATTCTGGAAAGCAATTTGGAATTGTACACAAAATTATACACAAAAAACTATTAAATGGAATAGGCCCTTTGACTCAGCTATAGCTCTGCTAGGCCTATATTTAAATGATATCAAAGAATGAGAAAAAGGTTATTTATGTCCAAAAATATTTATAATAGCTCTTTTTGTGATGGCAAGAAAGGAAACTAAGGGAATGTCCATTCACTGAGGAATGGCTATATAAGTTGTGGCAATTTTCTCACCTGACTGCAATGCTTTGAGGCTCCTCTGACTTTTTCATTGTACCCTAGGAAGCTCAATATTGGGGAAACTTCATCATCCTGTAAGATCCCATCAGCTTTGGTACTCCCCCTCATCATTACCCTCTATCCTCTTAATTGAAGGATAGAGCCATGAACTCCAAAACCTCCATTTAAGTAGGGAATTCAGCTCAGGCATCTCATTATTTACTTGGATGCACTACTCTGAGACTTCTTGGTCTTTTCCACCTTACCCTCATTAGATACTTTCCTCCACTCCTACTTTTCAGCTTCCTTTGTGTGTTGTCATGCCACATTAAATTACAAGGTTCTTGAGAACAGATATTGTGTGTGTGTGTGTGTGTGTGTGTGTGTGTATCTCCAGTGGTTGGGATAGTGCACATAGTAGGCACTTAATAAATATTTGTTAGCTACTGAGTATTTGTTGACTACTGAAATATAAGAATGTGATGTGAAACTATTTTTCTATAAGAAATGAGGAGATAGATTATTTCAAAAAGACATATGAATTGATTCAAAGTGAAGTGATTAGAATCAGAAAAACGATCTATATTGTAATGCTATTGTTAAAAAATGAACAATTTGGAGGACTTGTATAAACTAATTGAGAATGAAATGAGCAGGACCAGGAGAAAAATTTCTATAATAATAACAACTGTAAAAACAAACAACTTTGAAAATGGGAAGAATTATGATAAACACAATGACCATTCATGATTCCAGAGGACAAATGATAAAACATGACATTCATTATAGAGACGTGATAGAAGGGTGCAAAATTTTATATATACACACACACACATATATACACACTCATGTATATATGTATCTATATATATACACACACATATATGTACCTCCCACATACATACATGTATGTATGTATATGTATATATGTGTATATAAATTATTGATATGTATACACTCATATATAATCATTGAGGGAATTTTTTTTGTTTGATTATGAAAATTTGTTATAAGAAATTTTTTCCCTCACTAGGGTGGGGGTAGAGAAAGACAGAAAATAGATTTCTTTTAACTCAAAAAGAGAGGTAGAGGGGTTCCTGCAGCTGTGACATGTTGCATATACTTTCAGATGAGATCACTATATTATTATTTTTACTTGATTGTTTGTTTTGTTACAAGAGACCTCTAACAAAGTGAGAATAATCTGTAAATGTTTGAAGTGTAAAAACAAAACGCATCAATAAAAACTAAAATAAATCAAACAACAGCAGCAGCAGCAATAACAACAGAACCCACAGGATTCAATAACATTAAAAAAGTCAAATCAGTTTTTTTCCTGTGGCATAACATTCATTGCTTCCTACCTGATAGGTTAGTGACCAGAACTGATTGATAGATGTGGCAACACCCACAGGAACAATAAATTGTAAAAATAAATCAATGGCTAAGTAAATTAAAAAATTAACCTTATGTAACCATAAGCATTCAACCGTTAATGTCAAGTACCTCCAGGCTGCTCCTGTTGACTCCACAACTTTTTCTCTGAGCCCTTGGGTTCAAGGAGGACAGTGTTCCATTAGAAGTCCCATTCATCCATGCTTTTGCATCCTTAAAAGGTTTTTAAGTTAGCCCCAGCCATCTTCTATCACAAGGAAAAGTATTATTCGACTCTTTCATTTATGACCATTCTACCTAATTTCTCTGCAAAGAAACCAACTCCTTCCCTAGCCCCCAAATCCTTTTCCCCCTTTGGTCCTATTAGGCCTGCCACTGCACCTGAAATTCCCACATTATTCCCTCTGTTGGACTGTGATGGTACTCAATCTGTTAAACTCGAACTATTCCTGTGAAAAAACACAATTGACCATGCCAGCACTTCAGCTCAGATTAATTTATTGAATTTGCTGATCAGCCACTGAGCAGGACCTTGAAGGAAGGAAGGGCTTCAGACAGTAGGTTTAGAAAGAGGAAGTGTGGTCTGGATATCCCTAGATGTCTCTGACAACTTTTCAGGGGTCCACTAGGTCAACACCACTTTCATAATAATAATATAACATTTTGATTTTGAATACAGTAAATATTGATAGATGCAGCCAACATAACCAAAAGCTCTTTGGGAGATCCTCAACAATTTTTTTAGAGTGTAAAGGGGATCTGGAGACCAAAAGTTTGAGAATCATTGCTCTATGCAATGAGGCACTGTTGGGTGGATCCCTTCAGTGGAGAGTCTAGGGGAAGTAGGGACTGAATAGCCCATAGACAACACAAGAGACTCCCAACCTAAGTGGATGGGAGCTAAAACGAAAGAGGACACAAGAAAGAGACTAGAGAGGCCAGAGCAAAACTTTCACTTCATAATTTTTTGGGGGCCTGTCCTATTTGAAGAATAAGTCTGTTTGAAGGAAAAGCCAGTCAGCACAAGTTTCTGCAACATCAGAAAAGCAAATAATAACTGGAGGAAATCTGCTCTCTGCTTTCTCCTGTTGACAAGATAATTGACAAGGTCCTCTATGCCACATGCTCCCTCTAGTGCACCCTACTAGTAATGAAAAGGTATCAGATAATGCTAGAAATTGCCCCTGGGAGAAGAGATGATTTGCTGTTCCATTCAGCCTACATCAGGAAAGCCAGTTTAGAAGGAAGTGACTTTGCAGCATTTTTGCTTATCTAGAACTTCTGATTTAGATCCAGAGCCTAGGGCTTAAATAAACTTACACGGATTACCAGTATCAGTGAACAATCTAGCTCAAACTGTAATAAGATTTATAATCCTAAATGTAATTTATAGGCTCATAGGATTTAGAAGGGACCTTGGAAATAATATATTCTAAACCTTTCATTTTATAAATGATGAAATTAAAGCCAGGAAATAGAAAATAATTTGTGCAAAGTTACATAGCCAGTAATTGTAGGCAGCTACTGTAGGTATAGCAGTAGAGAGTTGAATTTGGAGTCAAGAAAACTGAGTTCAAATCAGTCCCTGGTCCTTACTAGATGTGTGATCTTGGGCAAGTCATTTAACCTCTTTCTATCACAACTTGCTCATCTGTAAAATCAGTATAATAATAGCATCTACCTTCCAGGATTGTTGTGAAGATAAAAGTAGATAGTATTTCTAAAGTGCTTTATAAATGCAAGCTGTCAATTAGCAGAGCTCAAATTTGAATCTAGGCTCTCCAATTCAAAATCCTGTGTTCTTTCTATTCAGCCACATTGACTTAAATGGTATTTTTTAAAGTCAGGGTGCACAATGACTCAAGCAATGCCTTTTTATCCTTACACCACATGTGTAAGAATACATGCTCAGGAATTTTCGTTTTTGAATATATGTTCACACACATCATCATGTGTTTATATGTGTGCCTCAGGTACTATAGGTCCCTCTGTTTCCTTCCTTCTTTCAGCAAATACCTATTGAATGTTTCGGAGGAGCAAGACAGTAATGCTAAGCCCTGTGCTTTCTCTACAGAGAGAGTCATTCAGATGGATGACTGAATCTCTCTGTAAATGGATGGCAGCTTCCAGGAAAAGGATACATGGTCAATACTGCTTGTACACAGAAAAACACACACTAATTTGAATTAATGCAAAAGAATTAAGAGTAGAAGAATATTTAAATTTACCCTGATTACTAATTACAACTATTTAATGATGAGCTTCACGTTTGTCAGACAGAAGACAGATATCTGATTAAGACTTAAGTATTACAGTAGGTTGGGAATGTTGGGAAATGCTAACTTCAAGAATATTAATTTTGGAATCTGAGGAGCAGGGTTTGAGTTCTGATTTTGTTACTTAATGGATGCGGCTGACTTTGTACAAATCATTTAACCTTTTGGATCTCAATTTCTTACCTGTAAAATGAAGAGGGCTCAGTAGATAATTTATAAGATCCCTTTCAACCCTAAGTCTTTGAACCTGCAATGCATTTTCCTTTAGTAAAAGGGCCAGAAGTAAGAATGACTCCTTTTGAGGGAAAATAGAATTTAAGACCAAGAGTTAGAATTAAAAATAGTAAGAGTGCCTTCAAGTAGCTGCTACATTTAGGTGCAGAAGGGGAATGCAAGTCATATCTTATTCTTTTCATCTACAGATGGATGACAGCATCATCATTAACCTAAAATACAAAATACCACAACTGCTCATCATCTCCCTCTCCCAAGAAGGTTTCAGAGAATGGGATTTGGTTTGTTGAGTCATGGTATAAGATATGGGCTTTTAAAAAAGAATTCAGTTTTATTTTATTGTCAGGTTTGCATTTTCTCCCTATCACTTCTCCCTTCCTCAATATTAAGAAAACAAGAAAAACAAAACCCATTACAAATATGTATAGTCAAACAAAACTCATTCTCTCAACAGCCATGTCCAAAAATATGCCTTAGTCTGTGATGTGTCCATCACAGCTCTCTCTGGAGATGGATAGCATAGATTCATCATGAGCCTTTTGGAATTGCGGTTGGTCATTGAGACATAGACCTCTAATGAAGCCTGGGATAAAGTTCAGTAAGCCTTTCACAGCTGAATAGGAGATAAAAGTTTTGATAAATGCTAAAGCTAAAAAAAAGTTAAAAAAAAAGAACACCTTTTATTTTTTTTGGAGGGCAAAAGAAAGGTCAAGGAAGGAATTGGACCCTTGCTAGGGACAGATGGGAAGAGAATACTTTGTGACAGGGAGGATGTGAGATATACAACTCTTATTTTGCTTAAATTTCCTCTACCAAGAAAAATAATCTCAAGAAAGAGAATGGACAACAGGGAATTCAAACCCAAGACAAATGAGGAGGTGGTAGGAGAGTCTAGCTAATTTCAAGATTTGAAAAATTGTTCCATGGAAGAGAGATTAAACCCATTTTGTATCACTCTATAGGATGGATCTAGGAACAACAAATTAAAATTATAGGGAGAAAGATTTCAGTTTTGGAGGTGTTTTTGTTTTTTAGTCGGAGTGCCCCATTTTGCCCAGGTTGTAATTTCAGAGGAAGATCATGGCCTAATCCTATTGGTGATTGACAGAGAAGTTTTAACTTACTCCATTTTCAACCTAAGCCATTTTGTCCCTTCTTTAGCAGCACTGCCATACTCAGTGATATTTCTATAAGGGGTAATATGATATTTCATATAAGGATTATCAATAACTTAAGTGAGTTGCCCAGAGTCACAAAACATAAGTGACAGGTTGGATTTGAACTCAGGACTATCCTGACCCTGGTCCAGTGCTCTATCCATTGTGCCACCAGCTGTAGCTCTTTCTATAGATTAAAGAAGAAGTAAATGGCAGAACCATTTTCTAGGGGACTCAAACCAAGTTTTTTTGACTCCAAATTTGGTGCTCTTTCTACTACATTACCATGCTCCCTATCACCTATCTTGTTCTAGATATTATAGTTTAATTCATTCAGCATAAGGTTGTATTTTCATTTTTTAGCAACTGAAGCTGGAAATATCAGTCTTGCATATCTAAAAAAATTACTAAGAAGGATTGTTTTTAACACACATACATACAAAAAGAACAGCAATGGGTATCTGATTATTTTGCTAAGCATTTACCTAGCTATTTATGCATTTGATTTTGATTTAACTTCACTTAGGAGTTTGTCTTTCTGAAGAACATTTTTTTTTCTATTATAGAAACTCCAAAGTCAAAAAAAAAGGGAAGAGCTGCAAACACCACCAATAGATCATAGCATCCTAGGAGTTAGAGCTGACTGCCATGAAACAGATTAAGAAGCACAGTAGGGAAATTGCTACATTTCTCTTGCAATCAATCACTTAAAATATGTGTGAGTAGAAGGCCATCTTTAACCAGCACTGATACTAAAAGAGCAAGGAAACTAGGAAAGACTAAGCCCAATATGTCTCCAGGTATTTGTTTGGAAAACCAGCTTCTTGTTGTGCAGTGGTCCTTATCCTGGGGAGGGGCACATGAATGTATATGCAGATCCTTCAGAAAGCAAATATACTTCTTGTAGAGTGCACATATGACACATACCGTATTTTAAAATTTCAAGTGTATGTGGATGGCATTGAACACAAGTTAATTTCAAAGCATTTATTAATTCATAATAGCCTTTTGTTCTTATGTATTTTTTTAAAAAATATTTTATTGATGCATTTTGTCTTTACAACCCAGTTATTCCTCCTATATTCCAGTTTGAACCCATCCTTTTGACAAAAGAAAACAACTAAACAAAAAACAGCTAACATGGAGATTATGCATAACAAGACAGAGGTCTCTTCCTGATAGGACAGAAAATATGTATGACAATATTCAGTCCTAATAGTCCTTCACCTTTTTGATATGAGGGAGGAGGCATGCTTCATTATCTCTTCTAGTGATAGATTCATTTGCATTGTGAACATGGAAAGGAAATAGGCCATTTATTAAGCACCTATGCTGTGTTAAGTGTGCTAAGTGCTTTACAATCATTATCTCATTTAATCCTCACAATGACCTTAGAAGGTAAATGCTATTATTATCCCCATTTTACAGTTATGGAAATTGAAGCAGCCAGAGGTTAAATGACTTGCCCAAGGTCACACAGCTAGGAAATATCTAAGGCTGAATTTAACTGAGGTCTTCTTGACTCCAGGCTCAGCATTCTTCCACTGATCCACAGGGCTTCCTATTCTCTTGGTTCTGCTTACTTGCTCTGCATTAGTTCATATAAATCTTGCCATTTTCCTCATAATTCATCATAGTCATTTCTCACTCCACAAATATATCCCGCTACATTCACGTTTTTGTTGGTTAGCATTCCATAAGTGACGGACACATTGTTTTCAACTCTTTACTGCCACCAAGGTGGCTATTATGAATATTTCAGTATATATTGGACCTGAGTCTTCAGCTTCTTTGGGGTATATGATCAATAAAAGGATTGCTTAGTCAAAGGATATGGACAGTAGAATCATAGTTCTTGTATAATTTCAGGTGGAAATCCTGAACATCTGAAGAACTTCGTAGTTTTAGCAACAACATATCTGTCTTATAACAAACTTACCAATTTTTTTTTTGCCATCTTTGCCATGGTGCAATGTAAAACCTCAGATACTTTAATTTGAATGTCTCATTAATAGTTTGAAATATGTTTTAATGTGGTTATTTATAGTTTGTAATTCCTTTTTTGAAAACTTCATATTC
This sequence comes from Phascolarctos cinereus, assembly GCF_003287225.1. Lineage (NCBI taxonomy): Eukaryota > Metazoa > Chordata > Mammalia > Diprotodontia > Phascolarctidae > Phascolarctos > Phascolarctos cinereus. The sequence goes on along the minus strand of NW_027555514.1, from coordinate 63,751,933 downwards.
TTTGACAATTTATCTGTTAGAGAATGGCTCTTGACATTATAAATTTGTGTTAATTCCCCACATATGTTGGATATGACTTTTATTGGTGATATTTGATGCAAATATTTCCCCTATACAATCGTTGCTCTGTTTTAATCCTTTCTCTATTGATTTTATTTTTCCAAGGGCTTTAAAAAACTATTATGTAGTTTAACTGTATATTTTATCTTTTGTGAATGCCTCTATCCCCTAATTGTTTAATGATTTTCCACCTAGTCATTGTTCTCATTCTCTTCGAATTGTTCCTTTTATATTCAGGTTATCTAATACAATATCTGTTCCAATTTTTCCACATCCCCTCCAACATTTGTCATTTCCTTTTCTGTCATATTAGCCAATCTGATAGGTGTGAAGTGGTACTTCAGAATTGTTTTAATTTGTATTTCTTTAATCTATAGTGATTTAGAACATTTTTATATGACTATAGTAAGCTTAGATTTCTTTTTTTGAAAACTGCCCATTCATATCCTTTGCCTTTATTTCTAAGATCTTTATACTTCTTATCTTGCTTCCTAGTCTTGTACTTGACCATGGGAAACCATGGTCTTCTTGGCTTCTTAGTTGATCTTTTCTTGAATCAGCCCCAGCACCTTCTACTTTCCTCCTGAATTGAGTGTCTTTCCTGACCTGCTGTTCCCCCCTCTCAGCTACCCTACTGTTAGGAGAATTGGGATATTATAGGCAGTGGAGAAACAGTGATCTTCAGGCGTTTTGATTTGCTTTTCATTGCTGGAGAAACATCTGATAAGAAGAACAGCTAATTGTGCAGGCATTTCTGTAGGGGTGTTTGGGTTTCCAAAGAATAGGGAGAGATCTGAGGCAATTCAGTGAATTTGGTGAAGATAGAAGTGGATCATTATTTGGGGTTGTGGTTAGTGTGTTGTTTCCATAGAATATAAGCACTCTGAAGTCTAGGACTGCTTCACTTGTATCCCCAGTGCCTTGCACAGTGCATGACAATAGCAGGTATTTGATAAAACCATATTTATTGATTGATATTGATTAAAGATGGCTTTGGTCAGAGCAAGAGAAGACAATAAAGACGTAGAGAAGAAGTGATGGAGCGGCCAACTTTGTGACATGCTATGGACTTGTGTTGGTCGGAATCATGTCTTATATTGTTACTGAACAAACACATACCACATGCATAATAAGTATGGGGAGCATGGGAAGATGAAAACATGAGGTCAGTTCCAGGCTAGTATTACCCATGTGAATTGTAATAGCTAAGCTGGTTTCTAGGTCCCGTTCCTGAGAACTTCCACAAGATATCCTTGAGCTGGTGGCAGTATTTGATATTCATCGCTTATGATACCTTAAAGCTCCACCAGTAGGACTGCAGAGAGGGTTTTGGGGGGGTTTGTGTTGGTCAGTTAGCAAATAAGCATTTAAATGTTTATGGTACTGAGCACTGGGGACACAAAGAAAGATAGGAATATGGTTCCTGACCTCAAGGAGCTTATATTTTAATGGGGGTTATAATGTGCAAATAACTACATACATGATATGATACATGATTCAGTTTAAATACAAGGTAATCAAAGGAAAAACACTAGCTCTGAGTTATAGTCAAATGTCTTGTTGAAAGGCATGCTGGTGGTAAAGCAGAGCCTGAGGAAGCCATTAAAGCAACTTTAGCTAATGAATAAAGTATCTTCTCTCATTTTCCAGGGTCAAGTGAGAAGGCACATTGGCTTTTCCTAAGCAAGGTCTCTAAAACTCAGAAAGGAAGGAAGGAAGGAAAGAAAGAAAGAAAGAAAGAAAGAAAGAAAGAAAGAAAGAAAGAAAGAAAGAAAGAAAGAAAGAAAGAAGAAAGAAAAAGAAGAAAGAAAGAAAGAAGAGAAGAAGAAGGAAGGAAGGAAGAAGGAAGGAAGGAAGGAAGGAAGAAGGAAGGAAGAAGGAAAGAAGAAAGAAAGAAAAGAAGAAAGAAAGAAAGAAAAGGAAGGAAGAAAGAAAGGAAGAAGAAAGAAAAGAAAGGAGAGAGAGAAGGAAGGAGAAAAGGATGGAGGAACAGAATAAATAAACTTATTCCTGTATCATATAGGTACAGCTTCTCTTATTTAGGATAAATGTCCCCATTTTCTTCAACCAGTTCCCATGGCATGGACTCAAACCCTTCACCATTCTGGTCATTCTACATTGTACACTCTAGCTCATCAATGTTCTTCTTAAACTGCGGCATCCAGAATTTAACACAATTCTCTAGATGAGACTGATGAGGGCCAATTGTAGCCAGACTATTATATTTTAATTCCTGGAAACTGTACCTTTCTTAGTGACACCAAGACTGCACTGGCTTTTTTGCTGCCACATCACACTACTGACTTATATTGAAATTGTATTTGACAAAAACACACAGCTCTTTTCCACACAAACTGCTGTCTAACCATGCTTAGCCCTTCCTAAACTTGGGAAGATGACTTTTTAATATGTGTGAGCACTTATATTTATCCCTGTTGGATTTCACCTTATTGGGTTCGACCCAATGTGAAGAGCTTATTGGATCCTGATTCTGTCATCCAATGTATTAGCTATCCTTCTCAATTTGGCGTTATCTCCACATTTATTGAGAATGCAATGTTTGCCTCTATACAATTCTGATAAAAATGTCAAAGAGTGTAGGGCCAAGCAAAATCCCTGGTGAGGCAGGGTTGTCACTGGAGATCTTCCATGTTGACATTGATCCATTAATGATTACTCTTTGGGTTTGGCCATTCAATCAGGTCTGAACCCATAAAATTGTATTATTTTCTTTTATACTTGTCCATATTGCCCCCAAAATGAGATACTTTATGAAAAGCTTTGCTAAAATCTTGTGAGCCATGTCTAACATGCCCTTCATGTGCTAGTTTAGTAACTATCAAAATTATTTGTTTATATATAGAAGAAAAGTTTTTTTTCACTTTGAAGCAAGAGTGTTAAGGCAATTTTCTTATTGAATAAAATGTCTATTTGTTTTTGCCCACTTACTTCTAAGTCAAAATAAATTTTAGTGGTTTAGATAGCTGATTAACAATCTATAGAGATGCATTTGTTAAATTCCTACTATGCATCAGGCCCTGATGATATAAAGACAAAAATGAAGCAGTCTGTGCTTTCAAGGAGCTTATATTCTACAAAAGGATACAACAAATAAATATAAACAAAATAAATAGAAAGATGTTTAGGGATGGAGGGCATTAACAATTTGGGGCATGGGGAAAAGCTTCATTTAGAAATGGTATTTGATATGAGTCTTGCAAAGAACTTTGAAATCGTCTTAAGAGGAGGTGAAGAGGTAATGCATTCCAGGCATGGAAAGGATGGCAAATGTAAAGACAAAGGCAAGTGTGATGAAGGGTAATGTGTGAAGGTAGCAAAGAGGCCAGCTGGGCTAGAACTAGAGTGAAAGAAGATGAGTAATGTATGATAAGTCTGAAAAAGAAAAGTCAGGCCAGGTTGTTGCTATTATTGTTCAGTTGTGTCCAACTCTTTTTTTTTTTTTTGGCGAGGCAATTGGGGTTAAATGACTTACCCAAGGTCACACAGCTAGCAAGGGTCATGTGTCTGAGACTGGATTTGAACTCATATCCTCCTGACTTCAAGGCCAGAGCTCTATCCACTGTGCCACCTAGCTGCCCCCTTTAGTTGTGTCTAACTCTTTATGACTCTTTATGACAACATTATGAGGTTTTCTTGTCAAAGACACTGGAGTGCTTTGCCATTTCCTTCTCCAGTGGATTAAGGCAAACAGATGTTAAATGACTCGCCCAGGGTCACACAGCTAGTAAGTGTCTCAGGCCAGATTTGAACTCAGATCTTCCTGACTCCAAGCCTAGTGCTCTATTCATTGAGCTACCCAGCTGCCTCCTTTTATATACATAGCCAAGTAGGTTAGTGGTTTTAACTAAAGAACTGAAATGAATATCCCATTTCCCCAGTTGACTGTAGAATTATAGTGGTTTTGGAATTCATCTGGAACATACTCTGTTCTTAGGACTGTATAAGACAAGAGGTGAGAAGCAAGCTACAAAATGTCTGCCTGCTTACACCCACACACATTTCTTAACTGACATGCCTGTTATCTTAATTATTACTATTTAAGGCCAATTCATGTCTATGTATTTAGTGTCTTAGATCCTGGAGGAGGGAGACCTAATTTCAAGGCTTTCAATTAGAGATCAGCCAAAATGAGTCACCAAAAAGAGAAAGAAAAGTGGGGAAATAGATTTAGTACATCTTTTGAAAATATATATATAAAGTGCCCAATCTTTATAGTCACCATCAGTCTTTATTCAGCCTCCCAGTATACAGTACTGAATAAACAGCAATAGAAAAATCAACATCATGTTAAATATAGTTCTGCTTCTCCAAGGATCAGAAGAAAAAAAATCACAGTAATGATTAAAGAGCCAGAAATGGGGATAGGAGAACTGGATTAGAAGACATTGTTTGGAATATGTATGAAGATGAGCCCCATGGCACATGTGTGGAGCATTGAGCCTGTGCCCTGGCCACTCATGTGTGAGAAATGTGCATTAGGTTCTCAATAAAAGCATGTACCCAGAGGCTTCTGATTGGACCCAATATTCCATGCCATCTCCTATAATGGTGGGGCTGTACCAAAACGGATTGGTCACTGAGCAGAAGACCCTCTCATTCAATGGATTTTAAAGGCAGTTAACTTCCACTCTTACTCTCTTCTTTCTCTGTTTTGAATACATGGAATATGTGGTTTGGGCCTTTGACAGCTATCCCTTGGACTTCCCATGGTAGAAGGGGTGTGCATGTGTGGGATTCCTCGCCTTTCTCTAGCTAGCAGTTATGGCAGCAAGAGTACGCAATTATAAAAGCGAGAGCCTGAGGCCGGACCTTAGGGCCTGGGGGGCCTTCTGTGCTTTGTATTTCTTTTTCTGAGCTCAGCTAATAACAACAACAATCACGGAAAATGGATTTTTTTGAGCTTTATCAGAGGAGAAAGTGATCACTGACAGGAAAATGACTCATGCACGCTGGGCTAGCTCGAAGATATGGTGAACTGTTTGTCACTTGTGAACAGTTTTAAGTATTATTGTGCACTTAGGAGTCTTTTGTGTGTTAACCATTTTATTTGTGGTGCAGAAGATGAATAGCTGCTTTACTTTGTACATGAATACCTTTCCATAAATGACCCTGATTATCCCTTTTGGGGACATCCTAGACATGAGCAAAGCCTAAGTTTTCATTGAGATTTTTGGTAGTAGAAACTTAGAGGCGGGGGCACAACGAGTCAGAAAATGTGAGAGGAAACTGATCCCCACTTTGGGGCCAGCTCCCCCAAGACATGAACCTGATTAATGTAGGTCTGGAAGTCCTTAGTGGAAGATGGGAACCTTGGTTGGTCCTTCAGCTCATTATTGGGATATTTATACTTAGGGCCTAAAGGAACTGGAATAGTTTCGTTAAGAAAGAGGGAATGTCTAGGAGCATCAATAATTTGTATTATAAGTGGGTTTATAATCTCCTAATTATGGGTATTCTACCTATGCAGATCATACCCTATCTATGCTCCTGAAGAATTAATTCAGTACTTTTCATTTTCTCAGATTAGCCAAGACATTTGTATTATATGTCCTAGGGGAGAGTCATATCACGGACATGCAAGCACGTCTCACAGTCATATCCTGTCCCAAAGAGTTGTACTTTTGTCTAATCTATAGTCTCACAACTAGTTTGAGAAGAGAAAGACTATATTAAGAGAGCGTAAAGAGTTGAAAGTTGACTGGGGAGGGGATAGTACACTGCTGGGAGAAGAACAAACTTAAGATGTTGATGAAGCTAGTCCTGGAAGTTCGGTGGTGATTTCCATTTTCCTGCTAAGGGATGGCGTTCTTTCCCTTGGGAAAACATTTCTTAAATAGTTTCTTCCTATTAGCAATATGTAGTCTACCCCAAGCCCTTTGCAGTGATGGTAGTCTCCTTAGAAGCACAGCAAAACAAGACTGGCCTCAGAGCCTCAATTCTATAATGCTTTCTAACTCCTTATGATTCTTATATGAAAGATGATTATACAGAGGAACAAGGATACTTTATCTTCACTGAGGGCACAACAAATAGCAATCTGTTCATCTCTCACCTCGATATTTATGATGCTGAAAATCTCTCACTTTCATCCTTTGCTGTCTCCCAAGCTTGATTTCAGTATTTTTGAATTCTTGCTAAATAATGTCCTTGGATTTACAAAGCTGAATGTACTGTATCTTCCCTTAACCCTCTGGCCCCAGCTAGATTCTGTGTCATTGGGCCTACTGTTAACACAGGAATTCAAGCTTGAAAACATTGAATCATTTTTGATTCATTCATTTCCTTCACATCTCAAACCCATATCTACTCAGTCCTCAAGTCATATCAGTTTTTTCTTTGCTTCAATATACCTTTCTTTCCATTCTCACTTCCACTATCCTTGTATAGACTCATGCCTTCTTTTACTGTAACTATCATACTCCCTGCATCTTAGTTTTTCCCTCTAATCCATCTAGAATATGACTACTAAACATTTCCTTAAATATCTCATTCTCTGAAAAGTCTAACTTCTCTCTATAGTCTATATATACTTACTTCCCTCTTATTTGTACTTATAGAAGTACTTATATATACATACATACATACAAGCACATACATATATATATACATGTATATATATACATATATGTATACATGTATATATACATGTATATATATGTATATATATATATATACATATACAACGTATACTTCTCTCTATAAAGGCTATATAACCTTTGAAAAGGGGCTAACACATCCTTTGTTTGGGGAGTCACTTTCCAGTAGGTGACTCCACAAACTAGGTTAGAATAAATTTACTATTTTCTTTTCAATTAGTCTTTCAAGTCATTTGACCCCCAAACTTGTGAACCCACTGGTGAGTGCCCAACAGTAGCAACTTGAGGGATCAGGTAAAGGCTTCATAGAATGATTTATATGAATTCAGGGAGATAGAATTTTATCTATCAATTCTCTCTCTCTCTCTCTCTCTCTCTCTCTCTCTCTCTCTCTCTGTGTCTCTCTCTGTCTCTGTCTCTCTCTGTCTCCCTCTCTCCCTCTTCTTCTTCCTCTCTCAGAAATCCTTAAGAGAAGACTTAAAGAATCCTTAAGGAAAACTTAAATTGGGGGTGAGATGGGTGATGATAGCTATCTCATAGAACCCGAAGGTTTATTACATGGAAGGAGGAATACACTTGCTTTGCTTGGCTCTATGGAGAGATGAGCAAAAGGTACAGAGAAGGAGATTTTGATTTGATATATGCTACTCCAAATAGAGCACAAGATTTGGTTTTCAAGACTGCGTTCTTTACGTATTCTAAATCCCCTAAAATGTCCAGAAGACTCCTAAGCATTAATAGGTTCTCAACACGTATATGTTGAGTGAAGTTAATTTAAGCGAAATTAAAAGGTTGTTATAAACTGGTCTGGGTTATCGAGGAACATTGCAGACATCCTTTTTCTGGAAGTCTTGACGAGTAAGATATAAAAAGTAGAGGCATAACTGCCCTAGTTTCTAAGGTCACACAGCTTGCTTATAACTGATATGAGAGAACTCATCTATCTTGGCTTGCAGTATAGTGCTCTGTAACTAGGGTGGGAGAGTTGGGCTTTTTCCCAAGCACCAACATGCAGGTCACATGCTTCCTCCTCTTGGCCATCTGCTGACCACCTCATTTGGGCATTTTGCCCTTCAAGGATTAGAGAAAGGTCAGGCCCCAAGACAGAACGAGGGAGCAAGATCAGAGTTCTGTGAAGGATTAGAGGAGGGAATGGGTTGCCCCCTCCTTCCAGTACAGTGGCTCCCAGAAGAATATGTGATGCGCAGGGATGTGGTTCCTTGGGTATCTTGCTCTATTGAGGCAACACCTGCCCAGTTGAAACCACCTTCCCTTTTTGGAATAAATAGGGCCTCACCATAAGAGCATGCAAGGCACTGATTTCCTTATTTCTTTGGCCAGCAGCTGTGATTGAGAGAAAGAATTTCCCCTCCCTTTTGCCTCTTTCCTTGGAACCTGTAAGGCCCTTCTAGTTCTGCCCTCCCTACACACATCTGGCTTAATTAATAGTCTATCCCAAGAAGATACAGGTCTTGAAGTGCCTTTTCTATGGGCCTACTTTATGGAAGCACTTCCTTTCCCCTGAAATAGCCTGGCCCTTACATTGGAGGGTCCAAGGTTCTAAAGTCCCCCTTACTGCTATGCTCTGCACTATAGCCACCCTTACTCCACAAATGGTTCTCTGTGCTACAAGGGGAAGAGAGACAGAGGAGTAAGATGCTATGATATTTTCCTAGGCTTTGATAACTTAATTTGTGGAGTTGACCAACTTAATGAAGAAAGGTTTGCTTTTGTTCAATTGATTGGCTGGTTGTTCCACTGAGCTGACCAAATTAATTAATGTATAAGAATAGTCATCAAGAGAGCTCAAAACTTGGTTGGGTTTGGAGAAGCCGACTTTATAACTCTAAATCCACAGAGTAACTGGATTTGATCTTGGTTAATCTTTGGCAAGTAATTTCTACTCTAGACGCCTGAATTCCTCCATCTGTAAAATGAGATTTGCATGATCTTTAACACTGTTTTTAGTTTTAAATCTATGATTTTGGTTCTGTCATAAGTTGCTCCACGACTAATGTATGACTTGAGAAGAAAGGAAGTTTCAGATCTACCTAGTCAATAAATTATCAAGCATTTATTAATGACTTACTAGGAAAGCTAAAACCCCTGATATCTTGCTTAGGCAAGCCTGATCCTGGGATTTGGGCTACCTGTTCAATTCTTTTTCTTTCCTGATCTTAAGTGAATAGTATCAACCAAACAATCAATGTGAATTTGTTAAGTACTTACTATTCCAATCATTGTGCTAAATGTTGAGTATATAAGGAAAAAGCAAAAAAAAAAAGTCTCCGTTCTTAGGGAGTAGATAAGGTGTACATACACCAGCACATAGAACATGATACAGAAGAGATGTAGCTTTGGAGGAGCAGGCGCTAGCATAGCTCCAAGATGGATGTGTACAGGTTTAGAAGACACCTTATGAGTTGAGAGGTTCATGGTCCCGGGTCCTTTGGTCAGAGCTGACTGGCAGCATGGGGAGGAATCCCTGGGAACACCTCCAGTGAGCTCAACAGAGTGAGCTCAACGAGCCCATTCTTGGCTTGCCAGAAGACATTTTCTATGTGGAGAGGTAGGTGAAGGGAAAGGTCAATTGGGGAGGGGAAGGACAGTGCAGATCTAAGGTGAAGTACAAAATGCCTGCTCAGAAGTCCTGAAAAACGCCTGAAGCTTATGAGTGCTCTGTGGAACATTTTTGCTATGTGTGTGCATGTATGTGTGTGTGTAGGAAATAAATAACTATCCAATGCATGATTCTCCCCAGTTAGGAGAGACCCTAGCTATATGCTGAAATCTAAGACCTCAGTATTTTCCCTCAGAGGTGTGTGTGTGTGTGTGTGTGTGTATGTGTGTGTGTGTGTGTATGTGTGTGTGTGTGTGTGTGTGTATGTGTGTATGTGTGCTGATGTGGGAGTTTAAAGAGCCAAAGAATGTGAGAAAAAGGAGTTTGAACTCTCTTCAACATGGGGAGACTTACCTAGGACTGAACATGTTCTGGACTGAGGGTATGGGTCCAAAACAGAAGGAACCTTCAGTGGAGAAGGGAGTGGAGCTAGGATACACCTGAAAATTGACCTTTCTGAGGACTCATTATTAAGACCTGGTGTTTCATTTTGTTTTGTTTTGTTTTTAACACCTCTCTTCTCATCTCCACCTCTCTCCCTTCTGGAACTGAATTCTTCCTGGGAAAACCCGGGGCCTCTCACTTCTTTTCAATGAAGCAAGATTCCAGTAAGAAAGAAATCCCTAAGTTGGGCCTAGCTAGAGTTAGATTCTATTACTATGATGTGGCCCTTTGGTTTTTTTTAACTTATTTTTTTCTTAAAGCTGGATGATCTTATTTTTCTTACATAATAGAATAATTTTTCTTGAATAATAGAATCTCTCTTGCTCTAAAAAAAATTGGGGTGTTTAGTTATGATCTAGTTGATGACACTAGTAAGTTGGTGAAGGCAAATGGATGCCAAGTGACTTTCTGAGAGTCATACAGTTAGTCACTATCAGAGGCAAGATGTGAGCCCAGGTCTTCCCAACTCTAAGCCTTATACTCTTTCTTCACTCTACAACTTGCCTTGATTTATGATAATTTTTTTTTTTAAAGTCTGCACCTATGGTTTCAGTGAATAGAAAGTGCTTAGTGAGGAAATTCCCTCTACAATTGCAGATGAGCAACTATCCTGCAACTGTAGAGTCAAAGAATATTCCTTCAGGACAGTGAGTGGTTAAGTGACTTGTCCACAGGTCCCAAAGCCAGTATGTGCCATGGGCAGGACTTGAGCCTAGGGGGTCCTGAACCTAAGGTCAGCTCTCTAAACACTAGGTTGTTATTATTATTCAGCCATTTTCAGTCATGTCAGACTCCTTGTCACCCAATTTGGGGTTTTCTTGGCAGGGATACTGGAGTGGTTTGCCATTTCCTTGTCCAGATCATTTGACAGATGAGGAAACTGAGGCAAACAGGGTGAAGTGACTTGCCCAGGGTCACACAGCTAGTAAATGTCTGAGGCCAGATTTGAACTCAGGAAGATGAGTCTTTCCTATTCCAAGCCCAGTGCTCTATCCACTATGGTGCCACCTAGCTGCCCTTAAACACTAGGCCACCTACTCTCACTCCCTCATTTTGTAGCTGAGAAAACTGAGGTCCAGAGAGTATAAGTGATTTGTTCTTAGTCGTACAGCTAGTATATATCAGAGGCAGGATGCAAACCCAGGTGTTCCTGACTCTTAAGATCCGTCTGGCATTCTGTCCATTACCCTCATTCAAGAATCATAGGTAATACTAGGAAATGTGTACACATTATAGGACTTTGGACTGCTATGTTTACCAAATACTTGTTTTGTAGCAGGAAACACTATTTTGAATCCATGTCAAATTGAAAGGCTTTTCTTTGTCAAATGCCATGTGTCATTATAAATATTTTATGCTTCAAAACTTCAATGACCAGTGATTTCATTGATGTGGGTATTTCCTCCACTTATAATTATGATGATAACAGTAATAACAATTAGCATTTATATAGCGATCTAAAGTTTGCCAAACACTTTGTATACATTAGCTTATTATTACAAAACAGTCCTGAGAGAGGTAGGTACTATTGTTCCCATTTTACAGATGAGCAAATTGAGGCTGAGAAGTAGGCCCAGGTGTCATAGAGCTAGTAAATATCTAAGGCAGATTTTGCACTCAGATCTTCTTGACTCCATGTCCAAACCTTTAATCTAGATCCAAACTTCTCTGGAAGTTAGTGGAAGGTCTTTAAGAGTTGCTATGGCAAAACAAAACAAGCCACCCCCACCCCCACCCCCGCTATTTTGTATAGGAGCCTCTTTTAGTAAGGCTGGTCCTGGTAGGACAGATATAGAGTCAGTCACCCGACCCATATCGGAAGCTTTTCCAGTTTGGTAGAGTTCCACTCTTACAGTAAAGCTTTAGAGAACCCAGGCAACCCATGCCGTAATGAAGCATTAAAGGAGGGCACAAATGTGTTTTTGAACTAAGTTTATCAAAAATTAGCATGTTCTTAACTTAAACTTTCCTGGCCTACCTTCAGGCCAATATTATATTTCTCTTAAAATTAATGAAGTAATTCTCAAGTTTAAATTTATTGCATCCATTAGAAATTAATTATCACCATGAAAAGTTGTGAAGTTAGGGTAATGAGAATCATCGTGTCTTACTTCATTCTATTAGATGAAAAATTATACTCATTATAAACATTTATAGCTTACAAATTGCTTGGCAAATTAGAAATACAGTAATATATAAACCGCATTTCACCTACCGCTAAGACACATAGATATGTCTCCCTCCCTACCCTCCCAAATCCTCAGCCTTCCTAATCCCATGACCTGCTCCTTCATGTCACCCAAGCCACACATAAATCTTGCCATTACCCATAAGCACTCCATTTCTCTCATTAGAAATCTTGATGCTCCTCTATCTGACCAGAACCTCTCATCATTGCATCTGTCTCTATGTTTTCCTCTCTCTAAACTTCATCTCAGGCCTCATGAAGACTTCCTATCCCTCCACCCCCAGTCATTTTCATGACCATTACCCCTGCTCTGACTTCACCTTCTTTCCTCTCCAATCCAAACCCCAAAGTTAACCATTTTATCTTTACAATCAAATTCCTTGCTCTTGAATCCTTTGCCTCAGGTCTTATTTTTATTCATCTCTTGCCAGACCTCAGCCGTGGACCACTTCCACCATCTACCTCATCTGCTTCTATTTATGTGCTACTGAATGCACCTGATGGAAATCTTACAACCTAGCTGACTGGAGACATGAAAAATTAATTTTATCTAACCTCAACTGAGTCCTCACTGAATTCTTCCCTGATTGATTCTCTATTTCACTCCTTTAGCAGGTACTCCAAACTTTCTCTTACTTCCTCAAACCTTCCATACATCCTTGTACTCCCACCAGCACTGCACCCCAGCCCTCAGACAAGGATCTTGTTTTTTAATTTACTGAGAAACTTGAGGCAAATTGACGTGAGGTTCATCTCCTCACATTTTCTTAATTGTATAACTCTTTTATATCATCTTCCACTTTCACCTCCTTCCTCCTAGTCTTTTGGCAAAGAGGTAGCCCTTCTTGTCAAAGCCATCCCTTCTATATGTGCACTTGAGCTCATCCTCTCTTGTCTCCCTTAGCAGATTACATCCTCAACCAACCCCCTTAATTCTTTAACCTTTCTCTACCTCCTTGCTCCTTCCCTTCCTCCTTTGACCATGTACAAAGTCTCCATGTGTAAAAAAATTCATTAAGCCTTATCATCCCCTCAAACTGACATTCTGTGTCCTTCCTCCTTTTCTCAGCCAAAAACCTTGAAAATGTTGTCTACATTTACTTATTCTACTTCTCCTTCTTGACTCTTAGGTATCAGGTTTATGACTTCCTTACTCAACAGATTCTATTCTCTACAAAGTTACCAGTGATTTCTTAATTACCAAACTTGATGGCTTTTTTTTTCAGGCTTCATCCATCGTAACCTAATGCATTTGACACTACTGACCACTCCCTCATCCTGGATACTGTCTCCTCTCTGAGTCTTTCTGGCAATTGACAATAATTTCTCCTAGATCTCCTTCCTTCTGATCGGTCCTTTTCAGTCTTCTTGTGAGCTCATCGTCCACATCATGACCCCTAAATGTGGGGAGACTCCAAGATTCTATCCTAGACCCTTTTGGTAACCTCAGTGGCTCTTCTGGGTTTAAGTATTATGTACGTAAATGGAATGCCCTCCTTCCCTCGTCTCCACCTCACGGAGTCCACCTCTTTCTTTTAAAACTCAGCTCACACACCATCTTCTGAATGAAGCCTTTCCTTATTCCCTCATTGCCAGCATTCTACCTCCCTAATAACTTTGTATTTAGTAATTTGCGTGTATTTGTAATTATTCTCTTTATAATGGTTCTTCATATACTTATATTTATTATTTACGTATACTGTATATAGTTATTTTTTGGTGTGTACACTCCTTGTGGGTATGGATTGTTTCATTCTTTCTATTTATCATCCCCATTGTTTACTACAAAGCTTGGCATGAAGTCGGTGCTCAATAAAATGTTTGCTAATGACTGTTTGATGCACTTAACATTCCAGGAGTTCTCTCCCTTCTCCTTTCCTGCTGTCTTATCACTCCCACTTTTGTATCATTTCCTCTTCATATTTTATCACCTATCTTCTCAGACTGTCTTCTCATTTCTTATTTTTCATTGACATTCCATTCCTTTATGTATTCTTCTGCTCTCAACATTTCCTATGTCTTAGGAGGTAGGATAATTGATCCGTATTAAAATCAGTACCATCCAGTGCCAGGCAAGATTACCAAGTAGGCTGAGTTTGCTGTTGATGTTTCCACCTGCTTTTTCTACAGAAACATTTTCAGCACTTTGTGGTTTGTTAAAACAGTCAGTTCTGGCCTTGACTTCTCAAGATTCTGTGTCATGCTGTAGACAGAAATATAGATAAAGTCCTTTGAGGTATGTGTCTGTGCTGAATCAGATGCCATTTGATGAGGTGCAAGAGGTTGATTGAGTCATAGGAGCAAGGAATGTTAGCTCCATGGGGACTTTTTGAAAGTAGAAATGAGCTTCCTATGAGGAAAAGAACATATTTATGTGAAATGGGCCTGTTTTAATCTGGAGGGAATTTGCCTCTGTTTGTTCATTTAAGGCAGCATTAACTGAGAAATAAACTTGGTATTAGTGGAACTGCCAATCCCAGAAGAACTATCAGATTTTAGTAGTCTACTGACACTTTGCATCACCCTGACCCACCAAGGTTTGGAAGCAGAAAATGCTGTTTTTGTTCCATGCTCTATGTTCAGAAGCATTCTGCTTTAGTGGGAGGGAGTGAGAAATGAATCAAATTCACACATATGTATTTATAATATGTATATGTATATATATACACAGATGTATGTATGTGTCATTTATGTATGCACACATCACCATATGTATACATATATATATAGAGTATAATATATAGAGAGAGTATAATATATATATACACACACACACACACACACACACAGAGGAGAGACACAGAGACAGAGACAGAGAGACACATAGAGAGACAGAGAGAGAGACACACACACACACATACATACACACACAGCAGAGACACAGAGAGAGAAATTTAGGGAGGCAATAAAAGCTATATTAATATTTTTTGGAGAGAATTATTCTTCAAGGTTGAACCTGGTCTGACTTCCAAGAGTAGAATGGCCTAGGAGGTTTACTTGATACTTGGATTATACTACTAATGAAAATAACAAACCAATTTATTTAATGCTTCAAAGTTTACCTAACTTTACCAATTCAATTTCATAGATGATTTCCTAATAGTCACAACAATGTTTATATATAGTGCTTTAAGACTTGAAAAGCACTTCTCATGTGGTCTTTACAACAACCCTGAGAATTAATTATTGGAGGTATTATTATCTTTATTTCATAGATGAGGAGACTGAGGGTTGAGAGGCTGAATGTCTTGCTTAGGGTCTTATGGCTTGTAAATGCCTAAAGTTGGGTGTAGCCATGTCAGTCTTCCTGAATCCAAATCCAGAGCTCTGTTATGCCATAGGACCAAGGTAAAATTGGTAGGAAGTTTTGGAAGAAAATTTGCTGGTCATTGAAGTACAGTATGTCCCAAAAGTTTTAGTATGGACTTCCTGTACTTAATTAAGAATTAATTCTAATTCTCAAAAATAGTTAAGTGATGACTAACATATCAGACTATTTTAAGCACAGATCTTTAGGCACACTATGTTCTCCTGCTGCCCAGAGGTATTCCTGACCTTTCTTTTCAGCCTTAATTCCAACTCAATTCTTTCACATACTCCATGCTGTAGCCAAATGTTTCTCATCACTTGAGTTCCTACCATTTTTAAAATCCCAATTCAAATGTGACCTCCCTCTTCCATGTAGACTTTTCTTACCCAGCACCTTAACCAGTCATGCTTTCTTTTTTTTGTACCCAGATCTAACATGGAACAATTATCTGCACCTATGTGATACACTTATCATGTCTTATTTTGTACCATGGCCAACTGGATGCACAGGTAAGGATGGGAGCCATATCTTATCTAAACTTCATTTCTTCCCCAAAACTTAACACAGTGCTCTGCACAAGAGTTCCTTAATAAATGTTAAGTTGAATCAAATTGAATGTGTTGGAGTTACCCCTCTTTTAATATGCTCCTCTCTATCTTGGCAATTCATTTTTATTTCTCTCAAAACACTGATCAAATTCGACCTCATATTTTTGTTATTTGCATGGAATACCAATAGTGAGTAGGGACTAGACCATATCAATGAGAAACTATAGGAAACAATAGGAAACTCCCCAAACCAATGGGGATTGGTCCATTTCCTGTAATTCATGGTCTTAGAGAATTGCCCAGAACACTAAGAGATTAAATGATTCGCCCCAGGTCAAACATACACAGAGAGTAGGTATTAGAAGTACAATTAACCCAGGTTTTCCTGGCTTCCAGGCCAGCTCTCCATCTACAACATC
The DNA here is from genome assembly GCF_003287225.1 of Phascolarctos cinereus. Classification (NCBI taxonomy): domain Eukaryota; kingdom Metazoa; phylum Chordata; class Mammalia; order Diprotodontia; family Phascolarctidae; genus Phascolarctos; species Phascolarctos cinereus. The sequence goes on along the minus strand of NW_027555514.1, from coordinate 63,735,727 downwards.
ATGCTGAGTCTAGTTATTTGCATACCTGCCTTATTCCCCTAAGTTTTATGTATGTAGAGGAAAGCTATTTTATTGATTTTTGTATCTCTGTGACAGAGCCTTGCATATAGTATGTGCACAAAATAAATATATTCTGAATTGAATAAAGCATGGGGTTTTATCTCTTTGTGATAGGCTACAAAAGGAGATATCCTTAGGTGGGTGATCCTTCCCTTATATAACACCCTAGAAATGAACACCTGAACCTGATTATGTGCTCCTTTAGGGATATGTATGTTTGTGTATATATGGTCAATATATAGATGATGCAACTTGATGACTCACAACTTATGAGTGAGTGGAGGAAAATCTTCCAAGTACTGTATTTGGGTAAGTAAGAAAGTCAGTCTACCCAAGGGATAGTAATGGAGCCAGCTAATACTGGCTATGGAAAACCAGTTGTTAAATTTATTGTGAGCATTTATACCTCAGAATTGGACCAACTTTACAATTCAGGGCTTGATTTATCATTTTGCTGATTGTCTTCAGACTTAAGAAAGTGATCAAGAAAATGTTAATAATGCAAATAAAAATGAGAAGTATGGCATGCCAATTGTTTACCTGCAAAGCCCTGGTCTATCCCCTTATGAGAGTGGAGCTTCTCCAGTCTTCTAACACATGAAGGCCCTAAGAGAAAAAGAGCCTGGTGGACCCTATATGGCAGTAAAGCTGCACAACAGCTGGTCTGATTGCCGTGAGTGCTTTTCTATCTGTCAATGTGTCCCATTAGAACTCCTCTCGTCCAGCACTTACCACAGCGTCTGGTGCAAGGTGGGAGCTTAATAAGTATTGAATTGGAAGAAGACAATTAAGAGGATGATTCCCCAGATTTGATTATCTTTTGTGTCTGAGCTGATCCCAAGGTCAAGGTGCGTATTATTATATAACTGGAGAGTCAGTCTATGATGATTTTCACCTCAGCATCATGCATTTGATATCACAGGCTCCTGAAACCTTTGCCTCTTAGCCCCAAGGTATCCTTCCTACTTCCTTCTCTTCGAAGAGTGTTCAACAGAATCTATGACCCTAACAGGTTTTCCACCAAGTTTGGGATGGATTGATTGTGTCTATATCCATTTGTATATTTGTGTATTGAATGCAAATAAGTGATTTTCCAATTTTTGCAACTGGTTTATTTTGGCATTATGTATGTAGACAGAGCCTTGCTGGTGTAAGTTAGTGATAGTGGGAGTTATATACTTTGAGAGTCCTAACTATGTTACTGTTTGGTAATCTGCATTCTTATAAAGTTAGAGACTTCTAGTTCACTTCATTTGCCTTATTGGTGAGTGTCCAAGATCCTCTAAAAGAATCCTGAATACTTAAATATCATCCTGATTTTTTTTGGAGGTAGTGTCAAGGAAGTGATGGAAGGGATAGTGACTTTGGCAGCAAAATATGTGGCAGTTCCTTCATAATGATTTTTAATTGAATCTAACTCCATAATTTATTAAAAAGTTAAGTTAATTGAGAAAAGATTGGCAATGGTGATGTTTGTGTATATTCTTACTTAGGGAAATTAATGCCCTTTCCAAATCTGTCAGGGAATACTCATAGCTACCTCTTGCAGATAGCAGAGAAGTTCCACTATTAGAATCATAGCATATTAAAACTAGAAGGGACCATGTCAAGATGTGGACTGCACCTCTGCAAAGATATCTGATTTGGCCAGGTCTATGCCTATCTATCTATCTATCTCTCTCTATATCTCTATCTATATCTACGTACATATATATATATATATATATATGTATGTATATATATATGTATGTATATATATATGTACGTAGATATATATATATATACATATATATATATATACACACACAAAAATACATACTGCATCTATTGTATTCATACCTCAAAAATAACTGAGAGAGCACCCTTTCATTGGAAACAAGGGAACAAAATAAGGGAGGTTTGGAAATGATAGTTTCTGTACATTTTACATCCAGGAGACTGAAGTCTAGTAGTATTATGATTATTTTTGGAAAGAAAAGAAGTCCCCCTAACCTGTACACAGTTCATCCTTCCTATGTGACACACCAATCCCCCAGGAACAGCAAAAGACTTTCTGGGTTCTGTGATTTATTTGAGAGTCAAATGTATTATTTCCCTTCAAATCTTAAATGATTATTTTCATCCTTGTATCACTCGGGGCTACTTCTCCCACTACTTCATAAAGTTTTTCTTCTTCTAGATATCATAAAGGATAAGAGGAAGGCTCACATCTAGGCTATTGGACTAAATATTTAGCAATTAAATAGCCCTTTTCAAGCTACTGCCTACAAAGCCCCAAGTATTTCACCTACATATTTATTGTTACATTACATCCTTCTCCTAGGGAGTAAGAGCTATGTTCTAACTAATGTTTCCTATATGTTACATTAAACATTTATCATTTCAAATATCTCACATAACAATTTCCCCTTTTCCTAATTCATAGTTGCTAGAGTCATCTGGACCAATAAAGTTTGGTATAGATTTTGGGTCATTTTTAGGTTTTTAGCTGATGGATTCAATCTGACAAAACTACTGTGCCTCAGCCCTTTTAGAACCCATTTCCCCAGCGCTTAGTTCTAGTGGAGTAGTCACAAGCTGGGGCAGGCACCCTCTTTTTATCCCCCTACTTAAAAAATAAAGAAACTTCCTGAAATGGCAGGCTTGAAGGCAGCCATCACTTGCCCTAGAATTTCTGGCCATGGGTGTATGCAAGCTCTGATCATGTCATGTACCTGTCTGAATGTGAAAGTCCTTTTCTTCTCTAGTCTCCCAAAGACTTCTCCCTTTTCCTGAGTCTGTCAATTAAGTGCAAAGAATGCACAGAATTTCTAGTACCATCTCATTTACTCCCCTGGACATTTCAATACTTCAGCCTAGAATGCTCCTCTTTTGGAAATCCACCGTTTCCCTGCTCTCCTCCCCAGGAGAGTGGTTGACATAAATTTGGGTTCACCATTAGAAAAATACCTTAACACATAGCACATAATAACATATCATTCTTTCTCTGGCCTCTGCTCCTCCCTGCAATTCCCAGAAGGAAAACCCATGGAACAGTAGCCTCCAAAACCCAATCCTGGTGAACTCTGGGGAAAATAAGGAGAGCTAACTTTTATATAGTACTTTAAGGTTTGCAAAGCACTTTATGTATATATCATCCCATTTGGTTTTCATCACAACACCATTAAGGTAGATGCTATTATTTTACTGGAAACTGAGACTGAGAAAGTTTTAAGTGACTTCCCAGAGACACACAGCGAATAAGATAGGATCCGAACTCTGTTTTTCATGACTCTTAAGTCCAACATATTCTTTACTCAACCACCTAGCTGCCTAATGAAAATGAAAAGTACCTCTTCCTTACAGCAAGTTTCAGAACATCTGATAAAGTGCTTTCTATTTGTACAAACATTTTTTCATCCATTAATCTTCAAAACCAACTTGTGAAGAGGGTATGGCAAAAAAATGATACAATTTAATTCCCTGGTTGCAATAGCTACCTATTGCAGCTTACAGAGAAGCTCTCTCAATTCACTATTCAAACAATATGCATTTATTTAGTACTCACTGTGTGCCAGGGACTATTCTAAATGCTTGGGATACAAAGGGAAAATGTAAACATCCCTTCCCTTAAGGAGCTTATATTCTTTTTTTTTTTTAAATTAAAAAAAATTTTTTTTTAGGCAATTGGGGTTAAGTGACTTGCCTAGGGTCACACAGCTAGTGTCAAGTGTTTGGTCTGAGGCTGGATTTGAACTCAGGTCCTCCTGACTCCAGGCCCAGTGCTCTATCCACTGAGCCACCTAACTGCCCGTGGGAGCTTATATTCAAATGGAGGAAGTAACATGTAAGAGTTTGGACAAGCAGCCTTTTTGTCCTATAGTTACCCCCTATTTTTGGGAGGCCTCCTCTCTTACTGGTTTCTAGCATTTATACTGATACTATTTCAACCTATTTGTTTGATAGTATCTTACTCTATAAGGACCCAGCCCATCAAGGCATGTGTTAGTCCTGTGATTCTATAGTATCCCCAACCCTGTCCCCTTTACTGGCAAGACAAACATTTTTTACCTTTAAATAATGGTATCTAGAAAAGTCAGTAATAGCCAATGGAAAAATAACACCTGTCACAACCCTGCAGACTGAGTAGGGGTGTGTGTGTGTGTGTGTGTGTGTGTGTGTGTACACGCGCGCATGCTTGGAAATAGCATTTTTTCTTCTTAGGATAGGAAACAATAGTCATTTTCAAACTGGCATTCTGGCATGTTCTAGAATAGAAGCTTGGCACAAGAGAAGGCAGAATGATTATACTTTGTCAGAAGGAAAAGAGAATGAGTTCCTGCAAAGACAAATTTGATTTTCTGTTTCAGGGACAAATGTTCTGAAATAAGTGGGTACATTTTGAAATGTTCTAAAACATATTTCAATAGATCTAATTTTCCTTTCTGTGGCAACTGTGTGTGCTTTATAAATAAAGCTTTGTAATAAGGCTTGTTTGAAAGGAGGGGCATGGCTCCTACACAGTAATGATGGCTTAAGGGGCTCTAAGTCCATTCTTTAGCCACATTCTAAGAACCAGTGCTGCTAAACTGAATTACTTCATAGAAGGCACAAGATGTACCTTGTCATGTGTTCTTATTTGTAATTGAGGTTACCAATGGCTTCTTTTGGGTCCCCTGGAATAATATCTCTCAAGGCACCAAAGTTGGCAGTGGGTCGTCACTCCAGCCTGGCTGCTCATGTCATTCACCTAATTTCCTTTGGTTGCACAGTTAAAAAGCAAGTGCTATTTTCCTTGCCCCCATTCCCACTCCCAGATACCACCTCTCTCGACCAATATCCAGGGCAAATAGCATCTGAGTATACTGCAAGTTTCTGTGTTTTCCATACTATGGAGCAAGGTTGAACTGGTTTATAGGAGCCATCCTGAGGATTATGCTTAGAGTTGTGTTTCCTGGTTTGAGTTGACCATTCTAGCCACGTGTAAGAAGACTTTCCATTTTGGTATGATGTGTCCAACCCTGAGTGGTTCTTTTGTTTTCTCCAATCCTGTGATGAGAGCAAGAGTGTGGGGTGCTACCTCAGTTATAAGAAGAAACAGTTTATGGCTTGGTTTTTCTTCCTCTGATTTCCAATGAAGGGTGAAGAAGGACTGGCCTTTCTCTGGTTCATCATCACGATGATGGTGCTCATGTGGCAGACAGTGCAGAGACACTCGACTAGGAAAGTTGAGAAAAGGCCAATAGCTGCCTTTTCTGCTTTTGTATTTGCTATGTCCTGATGTTAATTGAACAAGTATCTATCCTGAGATCGACATGTTCAGGCTTGGAGAAGACTTTGTAAGTCTGAGGCATCTAGAGGTCCTGGGTCGCATCAGGTTGGATCTCAGTGACAACAGGGAAGGTTATTGTTGTTGAATCATTTGTTGTGTCTGATTTTTCATGATTCCATTTGGGGGTTTCTTGGCAAAGATACTGGAATGGTTTGCTCTTTCCCTCCCCAGCTCATTTTACAGATGGGAAAACTCAGATAAACAGAGTTAAGTGACTTGCCTAAGGTCACACAGCTAGTAAATGTCTGAAGCAGATTTGAACTCAGGAAGATGAGTCTTCCTGACCTCAGGCTTGGCACTCCACTACTGTGCCACCTAACCACCCAATAGGGGAGGAGCGTGGCAACTATTCTAGTGGTCTTTCAGAGGATGGCCACTGACAAAAACTGGCCTAAATTTGGCTTCCTTATTTGCTGACGTGTCGTAGAAGTTGTTTGGACAATGTGGATCTGAGGTAAAATGTAAAGTAACTCATTATGAGTCCTGCAAATTGCTTTATGTTTTAATGCAGTCTGAGTAGGAGCCTCCCAATAAATCTTAATGATTGTTATAAGTTTTTACAGAATCTTGTTTTAAGTTATTCTGTTAATGTGTGCCCAGAATTTTTATGTTTAGCATTTCTTTTGTACGTGAGAATAAACTACCTGTCCTATACCTGATTCATACTATACATAGAATGCTTTTTCACTCCATACTTTTGGAGAAAGTCTAAGTTGTGAATCATAACCTAAGCTATAATCAGATTTGTCTCCAGAGCACTAGGAGGGCAGTAAATAAGCCCAAAACTGTGAGAACAAAGAACTTGCTGCCTTCTCCCCCATTAGAGGACAAGCTTCCCCTGGACTGAACCTAGTTCCGCCTGTACTCTTCAGTGTATTACAGGGAGTAGGGACTCAAGGTAGGACCTCTAGCCTTTTCTCAAATTTATTCCTAAATGATTTGTCCAATGCTAGCTAGAGGAATGTTTAAATTGCATCTACACATACATCAATTTGCTCTGGTTGTTTTTTAAAAGAATTATTCACAAGTAAAAAACTACTTGAAATAATAAAAAACTTTAACAAAGTTGCAGGTTATAAAATAAACCTACATAAATCATCAGCAATTCTATATATTACCTACAAATCCAACAGCAAGAGATAGAAAGAGAAATTCCATTTAAAGTTACTGTAGACATTATAAAATATTTAGGAGTCTACCTTCTGAAACAAACCCCAGAACTATATGAACAGAATCACAAAACACTTTTCACACAAATAAGGTCAAATCTAAATAAGTGGAAAAAATATCAGTTGCTCATGGGTAGGCTGAGCTAATATAATAAAAATGACAATTCTACCTAAGCTAAAATTTACTTTTTCAGTGCCATACCAATCAAATTGCCAAAAATTATTTTATAGAGCTAGAAAAAATAATAACAAGATTCATTTGGAATAACAAAAGATCCAGAATGTTAAAAGAACTAATGAAAAGAAATGCTAGGGAAGGTGGCAGCAATCTTGGTACTGGCTAGGAAATAGAGTGGTGGATCAGTGGAATATGTTAGATATGCAAGACACAGTAGTCAATGACTATAGAAATCTATTATTTGATAAACCTAAAGACCCCAGCTTCTAGGATAAGAACCCACTCTTTGAAAACAACTGCTGGGAAAACTGGAAAAGAGTATGGCAGAAACTAGGCATAGACCAAAATCTTATACCATATACCAAAATAAAGTCAAAATGGGTTCATGATTTAGATATAATGGTTGATATTGTAAGCAAACTGGGAGAGCAAGGAATAGTTTGCCTGTCAGATTTATGGAGAACAGAAGAATTTATGACTAAACAAGAGATAGAGAACAATATGAAATGGAAAATGGATAATTTTGATTACAGTAAATTGCAAAGTTTTTGCACAAAGCCAATGCAATCAAGATTAGGAGCAAAGCAGAAAACTGGGAAAGAATTTTTATAACCAGTGTCTCTGATAAGGGCCTCATTTCTAAAATATATAGAGAGCTAAGTCAAACTTATAAGAATACAAGTCATTCCCCAATTAATAAATGGTCAAAGGATATGAACAGGCAGTTTGTTTCTTCTTTCTTGTGGTTCCTCCTATTGGTTCTAATTCTTCTTTACAACATGACTAATGTGAAAGTATGTTTAACATGAATGTATATGTAGAGCTTATATCAGATTGCATGCTGTCTTGGGGAGGTAGGTGAGGAGGGAGAGGGAGAAAAATTTAAAACTCAAAAGCACATGGAAGTGATTGTTGAAACCTAAAAATAAATAAATTAATTAAAAAATAAAAGAATGATTCAATTCAGTAAAATATTCTGTGTGTTATCTGTTGCTGTCACTGTCTCTATCTCTTTTTTGTATTTCTTCCCTCTAATTTTTCAGGTCTACATTTGTCAAATAATTGATAAAACTGATTTTGATGACCTCAGTTAATTTTCAACTGTATTGGTATCAACTATAGTTTTCAGTAGTTCAAAGGTCTATGATTTCATTTGTATGAGTATTCCCCACATCCTGAAAATCATACTCACTCTCCAACTTCCTAGATGGTCTTCTAGAGTTGCTGTGATTGAAAAAAATCCATCATTTTGTGGCCATTTTTGGTGATGATACCTCCTAGAACTATTTATGCTACTTGGTAGTAGAGACACAGCTCATCTCTGGACCAGTCCTTGATGGTTTTCCAATGATTAGACAAGCCAGAACTTGTGTTGCACTGGCAATCAACCAGTCAACCAATATTTCTTAAGCACATACTCTGTACCAATCACTATGCTGAGCACTGGGGGTGACATATACAAAGGTTACATGTTCCTGCTTACGTTCTAAAAAGGAAGATCACATGTGCACATATAAGAATACACATAAAACACAAAATGGTTACAAGACAGTTTTTATAATGAGTATACTAATGGCTGAGGGGGTCAAGAAAGGCTTTATATACAAAGCTTTTGATCTGAGTATTGAGGAAGCTAGTGATGCTAAGAGGTTGAGGTGAAGTGGAAACGCCCTCAAGAATCTGGAAGTATCTTCATATATCAGTGGTGCATTGGAGTAGGATCTTAGTGGAGGAGTCACTAAATGCACTTATTAAAATGTTACTAACATGAATACAGACAGAGCCTTGCACACCTATTTGATTATTGCCAGTATGGGCTAATATCAGAGTCATAGAATGTTCAGATGAAAGGAAAATTGAAAATCATCTAACTTGATCATTTTAGAGAGTAGGAAACAAGGTTGATGGACATGGCCAAAGAAAAAAAAGTGAATAACCAAAGATCCAGGACCAGGCACTCCCAATTTAGTGTTCTTTCCATTATAGCACTATTTATCCTAAGTAACCTTTATACTAACATTGCTTGGATTTGCTTAAGAGTATTCACAAAAACAGATTTTAAATGATATTCTGACTTTCATATAGGAGGCAGTCTTTAACCTACCAAGCCCTTGGGCTCTCTAAAATTTTTAGGTTGACTTTTCAAGAATCAGAACATATTTTCCTATAGACATAACATTGCACATTGTGATTTTGTTCCACAGCCAATCAACAGAAGCCTACTTAACTCATAATATAATTGCAGTACAGTATTATACCATGCTTTTACTAGGTAGGGAATCTGACCATTCCTGCTCTGGGCTTCAAGGGAGTCATTGTCATTGTCATCAATTTCCTGAAAAGTGTGACTAAGAAGAGGATCTGTGTTACTCACAGTTGTCCAAAAAGACACAAACACCTCTTGTTCTTGGAGAACCTTTCCATAGCCAAAGGAACTTGAACCACAAATACGAGGCTTGTCCTAGGGGAGAAATACCACTGATCTGGAAACTTCTAATTTCTGCATATGCAGAAGAAATATTTTCTCCCTTCCCAAATCTTCCCAGAACATTTTATCTAACTCTTTCCTTTTTTCTCAATCATTATTTAACTTGTATTATATTGCTTATCATATACATTTTATACCCCTCAGCTGAATATGTAGGGTCTACATTGTTATTTCTCTTTGTATCATTAATATGTAGTGTAATATGGGGGCATCTAGATGGTGCAGTGGATAGATGCCAGGCCGGCAGTCAGGAAGACTCATCTTGCTAAGTTCAAATCTGGTCAGATACTTACTAGCTGTGGGCTCTGGGCAAGTCACTAAAGCCTGTTTGCCTCAGTTTCCTCATCTAGAAAATGAGCTGCAGAAGGACATGGCAAATCACTCCATTGTCTTTGCCAAGAAAACCCCAAATAGGGTCATGAAGAGTTGGATGTGACTGAAAATGATTGAACAACAATAACAAAAAGTGCAGTACATTGTACAAGTGGGAACTTAATAAATATTTGTTAAAATAAACATAATTAAATCACTGGCCATATTAGGAAAACTCCCAAGGTCAATCTCTGTTCCCTTCACCCCATTTATATGCTGAAATATAAAGGGAAAATACATACATGTCTGGAAGACTTAGAAAAAGGTACAAGATCAGGATATAGGTGGTTCCACCAGTGAAGAACAGCACAGCAGATAGCACAAGTGTGAACACAATAGCAGTAAGTGCTAAGCCAGGAGGTGCGATACTTTGTAAGGGGTGTTAAAGCCAGCAGAGAGTAGTATAGAAGATGATGGGTTTTAGTATGAAAAGATCATGGATCTTGGGTCATGGATTTAGAATTAGAAGGAGCCTTTGAGGCAAACTAGCTGCACATCTTCATTTTACATTTTTAAATCTTTAATTTAAACTGAAGTGTGGAGATTTTAAGTCATGGTCCCATAGAAGGGAAGTCTTTAAAGCAAGCTTTGGACCAGAGTCTTCCAGACTCTTGGATTCTATATCCTTCATCTGAGAACTGTAAGCAATATTAGAGAATAATCATTTCCTGATATTATAGGAGTTCGAAGTATGGTATTTATCAAATATTTGTTCATTTTTTTGGGAGCATAGTAGCTAACAAATATAATAATAATATCTTATATTTATATAACACTCTAAAGTTTATAAATCACTTTTAAAACAGTGATTCAATGAGATAAATAGTCCATTTTACTGACATGGGAATTGAAGCTAGGAAGCTTAATGACATTTGATCAAGACCCCATAGTTAGTAAGTGTTGAATTGGCTTGAATTTAGATTTCCAGACACTAAGTGAGGTGGTAAGAACCTTGCATTTGGAATCTTAGGACTTGAGTTCAAATTCTACCTCTGCTACTTACTACTCATGTGACTTTGGACAAGTCATTTAATCTTTCTGAGACTCATTTATTCATCTTATCTGTAAAATGAGGGAGTTGAACTACCCAATTTCGAAGTCTCTTCCAACTTTGTATATACTATCCCATGACCATTCTGTCTCTAGTTGCAAGTGAAGGAATTGATATCAGCTGTCAAGTACCAAGATTTTCCTGATTTCTGAATGGGGTTCAAATGAATAGAAGACACCACTAAATGGCAACATGGACCTTTTAGAACACAGAGCTGTGTGGCAGAAGGACACACAAAGCTGGAAGGAGGTAGTGTTTTTTCACAGTCTGAATTGCTGCATGTAGCTTCCTCACCTGCTACAAACAACTTTTATCCTTTCCGAACCTCAATGAATTCCCTGTAATGTTGGATACTGAACACACTACAGAAAAGCAACAGTTGTTCAGTCAGTGTTTGGCCACCAAGACCTAAAGGCAAAGAATGAAATTGGCACTTTGAAGAAGCAGCCCATCAGGCAAAGTCAGGAGTAAACAAAAAGCAGCCAGAAAGATGGGGAAGATTTATGGACAGCCAAGAGATGAATGGAGAATAATGCTGGCTTTGATGAGTCTTTATTACGCAAGGCTATGTGCTTCATAAAATATGACGAACAGGGAAATAAAAGGAGTCAAAGGCAAATCCATATGAATCATTAATCACTGATAAAAAACGAAGACGAGACACCTCTGAAAGCTTAGAGTAATGGCTCCAAAGCTTCTTTATCATAGATGTCTGGGATGATGGTAAAATATGAGAGAGAATAAGAGCATGAGAGTCATGATGGCAAAAGAAGGGTTTGTATCAAAAAAACAGCCCTGTGCACTGACTTCTCCCAGTGAGAATGAAACAAGAATAAATCAGCCTCAAATCACCGACTGCCTCAAATGAAATAAATACAAGGCCAATAGAATTTTGCTCCTTTGCCACCTCTTTGGTCCATTACGTGAGATAATGCATATGATGGCATTTGGAATTTGATTCTAGGAAAAATCAATGAACTGGGAATTAGCTAAGGTGCTTGGGTTTGAACCCAGGGTCTGATCTTCATTCACAGATAGTGTCTCTTTGGGGAAAGTCAGGGAAGTGCTCTGTGCCTCAGTTTCTTATTTAGGAAATAGAGGCCCATAATATCTGTCCTGCCTATGTCATGGGATGAAATGAGAGAATAGTAGCTTACATAGGTTATGGGTAATACCTTTAGAAATTATAAACACTATGAGATTATAAAGTGTTATATTTTTATAGCTCAGATAAATTTGGGATTGATTTATTATAACAATATGGGCCCAATGAGCCAAATCCACTTCACACTATATCTTTAGGATAAAAATCTTTTTGGTTACAAAGCATTATTGCAGTCAATATAATATGAGGGAAGCCTGGACTGGAAGTGGTAGCACTCAAGTCATGAGGCCAGAAGTAGAGTCCATAGGTATGCCCAATTGCTGACATTTGTAGGGCTCTTTCTCCATTATATTAGGACAAATGTTTATACCAATTATCAGTCTTGACAGTATTTAATATAGTAAAGTAAAAACATTTATAATTTTACCTAACAACTTAAATTTTAAAGCAGGACTCTAAATTTTTTTAATTAAAAAAAATGCCTTTTGTGAAATGAGATCCTTGTGCCTTTCTTTGGAAATTGTCCTGTGACTTTCTGCTCCAATTCTAAATTTAACATAGCCAACCTTCAATCATCTGCTATAATTGAGGAAAAAATGGCACAGAATAATGTTACACTATGGGTAATCTAAAATGTATTTATAATTAGTGGAAAGAGTCCTGGATTTGGCAATAGAGGAGCTGACTTTAAACTGACTCTATTATTTACTGCTTATGTGATCTTGAGCAAATCACTTAATTCTCTGGACTTCAGTTTATCCATCCATAAAATGAGGCAGTTGGGGTAGACAATGTGGAAAGTTCTTTTTAGCTTTAAGTATATGAGCCTGTTTTGGAACTCAGAGATAATTGTACAAACACTCAGTATCATTCTATACCCAGATCTGTCCCACTTCTGAGCTAGGCCTAATCTGATTATGACCTAGGGTTCAAGTGGAGATAAGATGAGAGAAGGCCAAGACTGCTATAGAAAATCCACAAAGCAGATAATTTATTGTGTCTATGTGCAATTTGATTTATGTGTATATATAATATTGATATTTATTATTTAAAAATTAGCTCTGCTCTGCATATCTCTGCACCGTCCATCCTTACTCACTATCTTTTCCTTTCTTTTTATTCTTCAGATACTCTCCTCTCTTCTGCCAAGTGACTAAAAACCAAAGGGTTTCCAAAAAGAGGAAGAACATAAACAATGAATATCTTGACTTAAGCTTTTCCCAGATTGAATATTAAGTGTCCATAAAAGTCCTCAAGGATGTATTAAATCACAGAATCAAAGAAAGTTCAGACTATAAGGGACCTCAAAGGTCATTTAGTTCAGCTTGGACCTTGATAAGAATCCTTTCTACAATATCATCAGCAGATGGTTATCTGCTGTTTGTAGGCTTAAAGGATGTCTACTGAGGAGGAATCCATTATCTTCAGAGACATCACATTTCATTTTTGTACAGTTCTAATTGTTAAGAAATTTTTTTCATATATTAAACCAAAATCTTCCTTTTCTCAGCTTCCATCCATTGCTCTTAGCTATGCCTTCCAGTGTCACTCAAAACAAGTTCAATCTCTCTTTCAGATGAGATTTGTCATGTCCACAATAAGTCCTCTTTCTCTAGGTTAAACAGCCCTAGTTCCTTCAGCTCATACTTTTAAATCCCCCAGCCATCCTAGTCACTCCCCTTTTTCTGTTCTTGCTAAAATGTGGTAACTACAAGTCAACACCAAGAACTTCAAAATGGAACCAAACTAGTTGATATACGAGGCATTTTCTCTGTTCCTCACAAACTCTCAACAAACCCCATCAAAAAACAAAAGAGGAATTTTGTGCCAGAGATAGAGTAATTATATTTGAATCCCCAAGACAATAACTTGATGAACCTGACGAGGTTACAAATTAATACTGAATTATTATATTGATACTTAATGAATTAATGCTGAAGAACTTGAATCTTCAAGGCACTCACTCTGCACATCTCTCCCAGCAGCCTCCACGCTCCACCACTCTAGACAAAGTGGGCTTATTGTGCCTGAGACCCACTCAGAGATTTCACTCCTGCTGCAGAGACTTTCATGACTCACTCTGTCCTTTGTCTATCCTCTACTGCATTGCAACAAGCAGAAGACACTGACATTGCCCAGCTATACAAGGAAGGAATGGTGTGGGAAATCAGGCTTCCTTACGCCATAAGTATCCCCTAGGGAAATTTAAGGCTGCAGAAACTGCAGAATATATACTCTTCCATTCCTCAGCCCTAGAAAATTGGCAGAAGCTGATTCTACTCAGCTAGAGAAATAGAGAATAAGAATTAAAGAAGGAATAGGAACAAGGGACCAATGTGAGTGGCTGCACTGGTTTTCAAGGTAAGGGGACCAAAACTTGGCTGGAACAAATCCCCTTCCTCCAACAACTAAGACAGATGCTGAGACTGGTGAATATATGTTTTTCAATATGGGAGGAGGCTGAAAGGGTTTTGCAGTCCTTATCGTGGATATATACTCATCAAAAGGAGAGGAATAAGAAAGTGAGTGATAGAAAAATATAAGGAAAAAGAAAAAGGAAATTACCAAATATTTTAAGGGTAAGAAAACTCAATTAAAAACTAGAGCACAAACAGATAAATCAACAGAGAGGATTCTAAAATTAGAAGGAAGGATAATTATTAAAGACTCAAAAGGACTGCAACATTATCTAACTAAATATCACAAAACAAGGAAATAGAACCAAAGCCTAATAAAACACAACATCCTATGAAATCCCCCAAAAGCATGGAATAATAACAAAACATTCTAGAATGGTTCAAAATGGAAATGGAAAACAAAGAACAAATTAGGAAAGAATGGATGTTATAACTTATAGCCTGTGTTTTATTAGAAATGATTTACAGAAAAGAAAAACTTTGATCCATGGTGGCAAGTTTCTCCAAAGAAGTGGAAGAGAGCAACAGATTTGAATATAAATATCCTGAAGTAAGGGACAATCTGGATGAAGAAAAGCCAAAGGTAATAATATTTTTAAAAAACTCTATGAAAGCATATCACATTTACCTAGAAGGCAGTATGCACAAAAATTTAAGGAACACAGGTCCCAGATTAATATTACATGATAAATCTGAAGACCATATTGAAGGAAACAACACAAAAATTTGCCCAGAATTTCTGAATGGAGAAAATAAAGCAACAAATTAAAGAATTCAGATTGCTTCCAGGTGGAGGTTGAGGGAATCCTATGATTCAAATTCCAAGATGCTTAATGGTTAAATTTAATAGTTTCAACTATAAACAACAAATTCTGTTAGTCAAGTGGAAGAATGTCAAAAATAAGGGAAAGAAAGTTCAAATAAGACATGATACTACTCTGCACCCACTAGAAACTGGAGAAGGGGATGTAATAATATATGCTCTAAAACAAAGCACCTGAAAACCATCCAAAATGACAAACCCAGTAAATATGAACCTGATACTCAGTGAAAAAGATGGTCATTCAATAAAAAAAAGAACAAAAAACATTTGAAGCATTCTTGCAAAACAACAACCACAACAACTACAACAACCATAACAATTACCACCACTACAACAACGAAAACTTATGTGAGTAGAATATTCAACTTACAAACACCCCAAATAAGGTAAATAAATAAAAGTGACAAGGAAAGCATAAATAATGAAATAAGTTACCTCATAGCTAGAGTTTTTGTTTTTTTTAAGAAAAGAAGACTACTACTGACCTGGGAGGTTAAAAAAAAAGAGATGGATCATTAAACTGGATTATTATGGTCATTTACTTCCATGTATTGTGTTCCTAATCTATTTCATGGATCCAGCAATCTATTTCTTAGCCAGTACCAGACTGTGTTGATGATTGCCTCTTTATAATAGAGACAGAGATCTGGTACAACTAGGTTACCTCTCTTAACCTTTTTTTTTTTCATTGATTCTCTTGATATTCTTGCCCTTTTGTTTCTGTAGATGAATTTTGTTATTTTTTTCTCTATGTCAAATATTTTTGGTAATTTACTATGGCACTGAATAAATAATTTAGGTAGAATTGACATTTTTATTATATTGGCTGGGCCTACCCATGAACAATTAATATTTTTCCAGTTGTTTAGATCTAGTTTTACTTATGTGAAAAATGTTTTGTAATTGTGTTTATATATTCCTGGGTTTGCATTGTCAGGTAGACTCCTCAATATTTTATATTTTCGATAGTGATTTTAAGTGGAATTTCTTTTTCTATCCCTTGCTGCTGGACTTTGTTGGCAACATATAGAAATATTGATGATTCATATGGGTTTATTTTATACACTTTGCTAAAGTTGTTAATTATGTCAACTAGTTTTTTAGTTAATTTGCTAGGATCCTTTAAGTATACCATCACATCATCTTCAAAGAGTGAGAGTTTTGTTTCTTCATTGCCTATTCTAATTCCTTCGATTCTTTTTCTTGTCTTATTGCTATAGTTAGCATTTCTAGTACAGTACTGAAAATAGCGGTGACGAAAGGAATAACATATAAATTGGTTAGAACCACTAAAGAATATAGATATTCTTCACTGTCACACAGCACTTTTGCAAAATAGACCATGTATTAGGACACAGAAATTGCAAATACAGTTAGCCCTTCCATATAATGGCGGTTAGGGGTATGCATCCCTGCAATCTGGAAAATCTGTGTAAAAATTTTTGGCCTCCTTTTGTACTAGAGAAGTCTGGATTTTTTTTCTTTTTATTTTATGTGGTGTTTATAGTAACTTATTGTAAAATTTGGATTAAGTATTTGATCATAGGCTGTATGTCATCTGTTACACTTCATGTGTCCCCTGCAGCTTCCATAAAACTTCCAAAAAATTCCCATTTAATTTCTTATGCCAACCTGCAATATACTGAAACCACAGTGAGGAAAGTCATGATCTGGAAGGGATAACAATATTTTTAAATGCAGAAATAATAAATCTTTTACAGTAAAAAGTGATCAATTTAGGGATAGTAAACAAGACACTGATTAAATGACAGATGTGAAGTAATGACGTTCCATGTAAGAAATGGATCAGAGAACAGGCCACAGAGGCAATTAATAATAATATGAAAGACAATGAAAATGATAAGGCAATATACCCACATTTGTGAAGGGCAGCTAAAGTAGTCCTCAGAGGAAAAAAATATATATCCCTAAAAACATGCATGAGTAGACTTCATCATTAAACCTATGCTGAGTACTTATGTGTGAGACACATAGCCCTGTAGCCCAGAACAGCCAAGCAATATAAATACATTTACTGTGCACCTCGGTGCTGGGTGCTGGGGATATGGAAGATAAAAGTTCACTGTAATTTTGATACAGAGCCACTACCCACTGGAGTAGGAATAGTTGAGGAAAGGTCTTATATAAGAGATGATGCCTGAGCTGAGCTCTGAAAAGAACTATGAGTTCTAAGATCGAGAGGTAAGGAAGTAATATATTCCAGGCAATGGAGAACACAGTCTATGCAAGGTATACATATTATGATATGGTATGGTATGGTATGGTGTGGTAAAGTATGGACATGGGAGATGGAATGCTGCATTTGAGAAATAGCAAGGCCCATAGGATACGTGAAGAGGAATAAATGTCAGTTAACAACCATTTATTAAGCAGTTACTATATGCCTGGCACTGTACTAAGCCATGGAGATGCAAGGAAAGGAGAAAATGTGGACCTCACATTCTAATGTGGAAGGTAACAGATAGCTAATACAAGATATACATATATATGCAAATATGTATATATTATGTATATGTGCACATATAAATGTATGCACATATGTGTATATGTATGTACACATGTATATACACCCATGCATGTATGTATATGTATACGTATGTATATGTGTGTGTGTGTGTTGTGTGTGTATATATATATATATATATGTATATGTATATGTGTGTATATATATATGGTAATCTCAGAGGAAAAACCATGGGTGGGAGGTAAGGAGGAGATTGTGAATAAATTATCTTGAAGGTAGCCAGGGAAGCTAGGAGACAGAGGTAAGGAGGGACAACCTTGGAAAAGGCACGGATTTGGATGGAGTGTTGTGTGTGAAGAACAGTAATTAGGCCAATATAGTTGGATTATAGAATGCTTGGAGGGGTATAAAGTATAAGAAGAGCAGAACAGTAGGAAGGCTCTAGGTTGTGAAGGGCTTTAAATGCCAAACAAGTGTTTCAAAATTGGTCCTAGCAGTAATAGGAAACCTTTGGAGTTTATTGAGTTAAAAGGGGGGAGTATCACAAGGCTAGATGTGCTTTAGGAAAATGACTTTGGTAGTAGAGTGGACAATGGATTGGAGTTGGGGGAGATTTGAGCAAAGAAATTCAGCCAAAAGGTTATTGCAATAGCTCAGGTGTGAAGTGATGAGCACATAGATAGTGAAGGGGTTATATAGAAGAGATATTGTGAAGGCTGAAAAGACAGGGCTAGAACGGTTTGGATGTGTGGGATGAGTGGGAATGAAGAGTCAAAGATAACATCAAGGTTGTGAACTGGGAGGATTTGGTGCTCTTGACAATAATAGAAAAACTGGAAAAAGGGAAGAGCTGGGGGGAAAGCTAATGAGTTCTATTTTGGGTATGTAGAGTTTGAGATGCCTTTGGGATACCCATTTCATTATGATCAACAAGCATTTGGAGATGTGGGACTGGAGTTCAGGAAAGTAAGCCTGGATAAAGAAATCAGGGAATTATCTGCATGGAAATGATAGTTGAAACCATGGGAACTGATGAGATCATCAAGTTAGATAATATAAAACCAAAAGAAGGTCTAATACAGAGCCTTATAGGACACCTATGTTTAGTATATAACATATATTAATATGTACATAACTATATACTAATATACGAATAGTGTAGTTAGTAATATAGACTATTGTTATTTTATATATACATATATATGTAGTTAGTATATAACTATATACTCATACAGAGCCTTATAGGATACCTATGTTTAGTATATGTTACATATTAAGCATAGATATCCTATATGGCTCTGTATATACATATATAATATATATTACATGTTATATGATATATTACATAATAAGGTTGAAATTATATTTTGGATCCAGGTTGTGAAAAGCTTTAAATGTCAGAGAGAAGTTTCTGATCCTCATTGTGGCTTTGGCCCTTCCTAGAAGGGACACTTGCATAGAAAGCTTCTGGAGAATAAGGAAGATTCAGATAAATATCTAATTGAGAAATTAGAAACTCCTGAGCTTTTCCCAGGTATAATCTCAGAGGCTTGGTCCTTAGTCTAGGGAAGCTTCAGTAAAAGGTGCAGCCATTTTAGGCTCTCTTTAGGTTGGGGCCTACTGGCTAAAAGCCAATTTTCCATTTTTCTCAAGGGCTACATATATGTAAATGTCCTAGGATAGCTATTTATGAGCAGCTGCTAACCCCAAGTGTTTTAATTGCTGGGGTTTATTTCAATTACTATTCCTTTCTTTGTCCTCACCTCACCATTAATGGCATGCAAATTAGTGTAATTTGTTACATGGGAAGCGGGATAATGGTGTCTATTGCCCCACAACCCATAAGGGCCTTTGTGTGTTGCTCTTAGCCGCATTTGGTAAAGAAAGTACATTCACATTCACTAGAGAGCTTTCACTTAGCAAACATTTGGCGTTATTTTAGGTGAGGTGGATTTTTTTGGTGTCTTTTTTTTATTTTTTAAAGGAGAGGAACAAAACTACGCACAGTCAGACTTTCTGAAATGTGGTCTCCCAAATGTTTATTCCAAGTGCTTCACAGCTTTTGGAGTCTGTTCTTAATATAGACAGCAGACAGAGAGATTTAAATTGGGCCTGATTCCTGGAGTTGTTGGGAAACAAAACAAATGGTGAAAATGAGGATGAAACGAAGAGGCAAATAGGCTGCTTAGCTTCCTTTTTGGAATGCACAACAGTTTCTCTTTGTTGAAGGAAAAGCTGTCCAATTAACAGATCCTTAAGAATTCTGAAGGAAAGACTTATTCTATCTCTCTTTTGGTATGGCCCTAGCTTGCCAGTTGAATCAGGTCCCTTCACCTGAAAGTGTGAAGTTTCTTAATAATCATTCTAGAGTTTTGAAAACATGGTTAGTTTCCATTTGCTTCCCACAGCTTCCTGAATAAATATTAAGATGGCTATTATTTTAATGGCTTTTGTTTTTAGGAGCAATGTTCCACTTGAGTAATTAGACTCGCTTACTTGGAAAAATATATAATTACAGATAACTACAAGGATCTAACTATTTCCTGATGTGCTTGTATACTTTATGCTATTATTTTAGAGATCTTAAAGAAGAGTACTGTAAGACATCAAGGGTCACCCAGCAGCAGAGACCCAGTGAATTGTCACCTTCTTAAAAGAACACTGTCATACATTGGTATTCACAACTTCTTCAGTGTGGGAGGTCCCTCTGCTAATTGCATATTGCAACCCCTTCTTCTGTCATAAAGTAGCTTCTAAGAGGGGATATAGCTAAAAGAAAAAAAAAACATCACACTGGCCCATCCTGGTTGTAGACTTCTCTGAACTACTGACTGGACAGATCATACCATCCCTTACTAGGTTTGTATTTTAAGGCTTCTGAATTTGGTGTCAATTATGTATCTCTGTGAGCATTTAGGAAGCACTTACTATGTCTGTCGTTGTCATAGGTTCTGGGAAGCTTGTTTTCTGCAGAAGGGTATGTAACATCATGTATACAAATGATGGCCTCTGGGCTTTCCAATTCTAGTTCTATGATCATCCCATGATACTATGTAAATAAGTACAAAATAAAGAAAAGAAAATGCTCAGTGTTGTGGGGAGGCATTTCCAACTTGACTCTCCCACCCCACCATAGGAATCTGTGGTTAGATTTCCTGGAATCTGTGAACTTGGATGGGAAAAAATACATCTAGATTTTACTAACCTCTAAATGAAATTTATCGTTTTCTTCGACTATTTAAAAAACATTGTTTCTGAGAAGGGACTCGTCCATAGGTTTTACTAGACTGCCAAAGTAGTTGATGACACAAAAAGATTAAGAGATCCTGGGATTGGGAAGGATGTTGTGGAAGAAGTGGCAATAACTTTAGACTTTAAAGAAGACATCAGTGGGGAGGGAGAATGTTGCAGACATTGAGCATAGCCTATGAAACAAAAATTGTGAAAGATGGAATGGCATGTGTAATAGTCTAATTTATTTGGAAATAAAGGATGTATGAGGGGGATGATGCAACATCAGTCCAGAAATATAAACTGGAGCTGGTTTCAGAAGGGGTTTAAATAGAAGAATTCATATTTGTATTTTATCCTAGAGACAATAGGGAGCCAATGAAGTGGAGAAATACCATTTTGGCAGATGGGCGGATGAATTGAAGAATGGAGAAATTGGATGAAATTTGAAAGGTGAAAGGTCATAAGGAGCTGATCAAAAGTGATGGTCATATAAGTGGAAAGAAGGGAGCATATACTAGATACTTTAGGGGTAAGAGAAACAGGGGCTGAGGCAAAACAAAGAGTTGTGGGCAGCTAGGTGGTGCTGTGGAAAGAGCACCAGCCCTGGAGTCAGAAGGACCTGCGTTCAAATTTGGATTCAAACACTTACTAACTGTGTGACCCTGGGCAAGTCACTTAACCCTATTTGCCTCAGTTTCCTTATCTGTAAAATGAAGTAGAGAAGCAAATGGCAAACCACTCCAGGTTCTTTGCCAAGAAAACCCCAAAAGGGGTCATGGACAATTGGATGTGACTAAAATGACTCAACAAGAACAAAGGGTCAAGAATGATTGGGTTTTCCAACCTTGATCTAGGATTTATTCATTGTGCATACTGGCGTGTTCTTCAAGAGCCCATGTCACCTCCACACCACAATGATGCATCTAAGTGAGGTTTTAGTGAGGAGACATTTCTAGAATGCTTTAAAATATAGGAAGCACTTTGACTCACTGTCTCCTTTGGTTTCCTCATCAGCCCTGTGAGGTTGTCAGGGAAGATGACATTATCTTCTTTCCTTCTCTTCCTTTCCTTCTCCTCTCTTTTCTTCATCCTTATTCTCTTCTTCCTTTCCTTCCTTTTTATATTCCTCCTCCACTTCCTCTATCCTCTTCCTCTTTTTTTCTCCTCCATTCCAGCCCCAACTCCTCCTTCTTCACATTTTTGCATTTGAATTAAACTGAGGAAAACAGAGATTGTGCTTATTTATTTATTTGCCACCACACACTTGGTACTATACACATTCAATGATATTTTTTTTTTTAAAGAAAATTGTCAAAAATCACAGCATCATTTTGATTTTGTGCTATTTGTCAGGTATGCTGAACCCTGGAAGCTTTCAACATGAATAACATTCAAAGAGTCCTGATTTTTCAAAGGGCTCTTTCCAGCTTTTTTGGTTCAGTAGCACCTCCTTCTTTCCAGGCTGCTTTGGGCTCGGTAATACTTATGTAGTACCAGGGGAGGCAGTGGGCATCTGTATACAGTAAGCACTATTGCTACCATATCTGGATTATGGGAGTGGGAGTGAGGCAGAGAGAAGTTTCATCAACAGGAAACAGGTAATACCAATGGGACAAAGTTGGAAGTAGGCTGAAAATTTAGGGGGACAAGATACCAATTTAGGAATATGCAGTTTCTGAGTTTGGGGAGATAGATAAAGAAATTAAGTGGAATAGACTAGAGAAATGAAAGACACATGACTAAGTAAAATGTAAGATTAGTTTAATGCTATAATATAGCAAAGAACACCTTGAGCTAGGAGTCAGAAGACTTGAATTTGAATCCAGCCTCTGGTACCTAATCAATGTATGGACTTTCAGACAAATCACTTTAATTCTCTGAAGCTTAGTTTCCTCAATTAACAAACTGAGGAGGGGACGGTTTGCACTAGAATGGGTTGTTCGGGAAGTGGTGAGTTCTCCATGACAGGAAGTCTTCAGGTAAGATTCTGGCTGACTAGTTATTGGAGATATAGAGGGAATTTTTGTTCAGGTATGGGTTGCATTTAATGACCTCTGAGGTCCCTTCCAACTGAGATTCTCTAATTCTCTGATTTTTAAAAATTTCTTTCCACTCTAAATTCTGTTTCTATGATTGTCTTAATCAGATCTCTTTCTATCCACAATTTCAAGAATTACATTTTCCTACTCCCCCCTTATCCCTTCTTCGAGGATGAAATTAGAAAGAGGGACTAAGGAGTCTAGAAATATGACAGTCGGGAATCTATTGCAACAAGTGACCAACATTTAAGGGCATATTGAGCATTTCTCGCTACCAATTCCAGTTGCGTAAGGATAATGCAAAGACAAAGTAATTTGGGGCAAATATTAAAAAGGGCAATTTCTGATAGATTTACTGCCTTGATTCTTCCTAAAGGAATGGTAGGTCTATTGGCAAATTTATAGACCGATTAATGTATTTTTTACACTTTTTCTGGGTCATTTGAAATAATTTGAAAAAAAATTAACTTTAATAAGATCCAAATGTATAATCATGGAAAACTCTGATTGGAAGAATTTACATACCTTTCTTAACCAAAATTTGTATGAATTAAGCTAAAGTGCTCATTGTATCCTTGACTTAAGAATAACTCAGGCACATGGAGCTGAAAGAAATTATCAGTAGCTTGCTTTAACAGAAAGAACACTAGAATTAAAGTCATAAGACAGATTCAACACATCTTCCACTTATTAGCCAAGCCAAATCTGGCAAGCCTCTTCTCCTTTTTGAGTCTCAGTTATCATATAGGTAGGGGAGAGAAAGATGCTATTATGCTTCTGATGGAGTTGTGAATTTGTGTGATTTTTTTTTTCAAAAACACTATGGCAATATGTATTTGCTCCTGGAGGCAATAGGAAGCCACTAGAGTTTACGGTGATGGTGGGGCCGGGGTAGGTGGGGTGATGTAATTAGACCTGCATTTTAGGAAAATCACTGTAGCAGCTAAATGTAGAATAGATTAGAGTGGAAGGTGGAAGGTAGGGAGTATTCAGGGGGAAAGATAATTTCAGTTGTAGACATGTTGAGTTAAAGATGATGGTTGGGTATCCAGTTTAAGATGTCTAAAAGGCAGTTGGAGATGTGAGATTGGAGGTTAGCCAAGAAGTTAGAGCAAGATGGGTAGATTTTATAATTGTCAGCATATAGATGGTAATGAAATCTGTGGGATCTGATGAAATCACCAAGTGAAATAATATAGAGGGAGAAGAGAAGAGACCCCATGACAGAAACCTGTAGGACATCAATGTTTAAAACGTATGATCTGGATGAGGATCCAGCCAAGTAGACTGAATCAGAGGATTTGTACTTTTCATTAGCTTCCTAGCAGTGTCTCTCCAACAGGTTACAGCAACTTTTGCATCTGGAGCAGAGGACAGATTAGATATGATAAGAAAAGGTAGTTTCCAGGTTCTACAAGGAGCCCAGCCAAAAAGCTATACCATGCCAAAGAGGAATATTTTGAGGACTACAGCAGAACTTTCAGGAATTATGAGTTACCCCCTTTGATGCATATTCTCTAAACTTGAGTTGGGTGAGAATATGTCACAGTTTTGGGGGAGTTGTTTGGTCCCAATTTTATTACTAGTATTGTAGTAAATATCTAGATGCTAATAGACTGTCTGGCTAATTGGTATCAACTGATAATCAATGGGGCAACCCTACTACTGGGGGCTCACTGGAGCTACAGCATTAGGAAATCTCCCCCAAACCCTCAGGCTACCTAAATTAGTCACTGCAGTGAAAAACTCTTTGAATTTCAACACTTACTGGTGAAATACAGAAACAGCTTAGGAAAGAAATATCTTCACTCTTGAGAGTTAAAAGATTATGTTAGCTGAAGAGTTGATTTGAGTTACTAAGGGCTTTTATACCTTTTATACTGTCACTGTTGAGTTGCATAGTAATTTTAAAATGGAATTTTGCACAGAGTAATACCAATAGTTAAAAATTAATACATAAAAACTATTGAAGGCCTATTGATAAAATTCCATTTACAAAATATTTTTACATTAAAACCAAATTTAGTTGCTCAAGTATCAGGTGTTTATTATATGTCCTAAGGATTTCAGGTTGCGGTGGTGGTAGAGGTGTTAATTGAGGAATAGTGTACATTAATTCCACTAGTCAGACATAAGAAGAACTGGTTTGACTCACACAATTCCAACTCCCGTGATGCACTCATGCTAAGGCTTAACTAAGATGCCTTCTTGCTGTGGCACAGTTAGAGTTAAGTTTCCTGAGCCTCTGACGATTATTGTTTAGTCTTCATTAGGGAAATTAGAGAATACCCTGGTTTTAGTGGTTTAGACTAATGGCATTAGACTCAAATAGAAACTGGCCACTAAACCATACATAAGGATTCCTTTGAAATTCATATTAATTTTGAAAACCACATATTAATGTTATCCATGTTTCATTTTATTTTGATTTTGCTAAATATTTAAAACTTACGTTTTAATCTGGTTTATGTCACACTCAGGAGTTTTATGGGCTACATGTTTCATGTGTCTGGTCTAAAGTGCCCAATTTCCTTGCCTCATAGGGGAGGGAGTAGTCTCCTATTAGTGACATCACCTTTTTGTCTGAAATGCTATGTAACTAATATGTGTTAAAGTTGGGATTTTAATTTAAGTTTTCCTTGCTTAGTGGCCAGCTCTCTATCCAACATTTAGCATAGTACCTGGAACATAGTAGGTACTTAATAAATGCTAAGTTGACAGACTATCCTCTGTAGCACATTACCTCTCTTTGCATTTAATTACTTGTGTACAGATTATATCTACCCTGCTTCCTACCTAAAAATATCACCACCCCCCACCTAGGCGAATGTAGCTCCTTGAGGGCAGAGACTTTGTTTTATCTTTTCACTCTCAGTGCCTAAAACAGTGCTTGACACACAGGTGCTTAATAAATGTTTGTTCAATTAAATTGAATAGAAGCTTGTTACTTCTTCACATGTCCCAGCCAGATGCTAAGATTGGTTAAGGTAGAATACCAATGTTTCTGCCCCCTTCTAATAGCAGCCTAATGGGGATGTCAGTTAAAATTACCATTAGGTGAGAGCATTATATTCACCTCTGCCCAGCTATTTGACTTGGGAACATTTTAGAATATTCTTGCATATGCTGTAAGCTAAATTATTTCAGTTCACATCAGATACATTGCTCACTACTTCTTTTCCCAGACAAACTTAAAAATTTGAGTCATAAGCCCTGTTTATTAGCCATTCAAATTCCCTGAAACATGTTTTCAAAGCATGAAGACAGATACATAAGTACTAGAGGAGGCTGTTTGGTAAAGCCATGTAGAGGGGTCAATATTTTTTTTGACAAATCAAATATTCTCACAGGACTCAATGGCAGAATGTTCAAGGGGAAAAAAGTCCATGTATCATGACTTGAAGCTAATGGCATGGACTGGCACAGTTTCATCATACTTAATAATATTCCAAAATTTGTTCCTTAGCTGTTTGCATGCCACAAGCTAGTACTAGTCAAGCATGACATTGTCACATGTACCTTTAGATTTCAAATGAGGACAGAAATGAAACTGGTAAGCCTGTTCGCAAATTGACAGGGTATATCTGTAGGGATGCCAGATAGCATTGGGTCAATATGGGACCAAGCTGTTTGGAGGTATGTGGGGCTATGTGAGGAAGATCTAGCTTGATCAGCTAGTCCACTGAAACATACTCTGTGTTGGAGACAGCTGCTGGTGGTGGTGTTATTCCCTTTGTTTTCATTTGATCTCACAAAGTTTCAGCTGCTTATTGACATAATGAAATTTGCTCTTTGACTCATTTGCACTTTTCTTATAATTCAAATAGTAGTCCTCATTAGGTTTGGTGGTGGATTTGGTTGAGATGGATGAAATTTTAAACAAATAAAGGAAAGTAAATTAAACAGGAGAGAATTCACACAATAGAAACAGTTTAATAAAATGGGGGGGAGAGAAAATGATTTTAATCTTTTTTCTAAAGTAAATATATTACTCATAACCATTATTTTGATAGGGCCTAGCAAGTATGCATATTACTGTATAGTTTTTCTTATATACATGAAGCTTAAAAATATTATTTGTATACAGATACACACATACATATATGCATGTATATATGTATGTATATATCTATGTATGTGATATATCATGTACTCACTCAGACATTACATAATTCACATGTGGAGTCTCTTTTTACTACAGTTTCACTACCCTTGGGGCTCATCTTGGGGATCAACTTGTAAAGTCATTTTAATACTTCAATAACCAAGCTCTCCTTGATGAATAAGAAGGTTAAAAAAAGTCTGATACTGAAAGTGTTCTATATCCAGTAGTTTTAAAGAGAAGTTCCAATGGATGGCTTTGACTCCTTGAATCTACTTCCCTTCCCCTTAATTCTAGACTAATAAATTCTTTGACCTGGGCAAATGTTCCCTCTGTCTTACACTCCTAACCTGATACCATTTGATTCCTATAATCTTCCCCTGTCTACTTTCTTCTTTATCCACTCTCAAATGTTCTTATTTGACAATTGCCTGGAACAACTAGTAAATTATTACTTCTCCCTTTCCTAGAAATCTTGCTGATCTTTGGGAAGCTCTTCTTTTAACCAAATCAGTTGTCTCTGCTCTGCTTGAAATGAAAGATTTTCTCTAGCTGCTTACATGACTGGCCCTACCCATGCTTTAGTAGCTACACTATCTTGGGCTGTAGGCTGGTGTTGGGACTTCTTTCCTCCTCTCTCTGAAGGCTGGGATGCTTAGAGAAGTTGAAGACTTCACCATATACAAAATACAGGAGCTATATTCAGAAGTATTTTGTGCCATGGGTAAGAGTACGCAAAAGATACATTTAGTGGAATCTGCCTTAAACTTTCTAGAACGTAAAGACTGTCTTAAGTTTGCTAAGAGATCATTGGGATATGTTCCCAGTGCAATGGTGCACTATTAACTGAATTAATATGGCAGTTGCCATATTAAATGGATGTGAGCATATATGACAAATATATTCGAGAGAGCTCAACAAGTAAAATAACTGAGTAAATAACAAAGGTAAAACGAAGTAAGAGGGCAGATTAGCTGAGACATCACATAGGCAATGGTGGTTTGCAGGGTGTAAGATGCTAAACACTAACGATTTTGGCGGGTCAACTTAAATAACATAATACTACTAATGTGCAAGGAAATTAATTGAATATTCCCCATTCCCACCTTCATTGCAAACTGAGAGCCCTGATCTGTCCAGATTGTCTTCTTATTTCCTTAAGTGTCTTATTTTTGCTCTAAGTCCACTTTCCTGGAAATCTACAAATGCAGGCCCATTAGTTCCTTATTCCTTTTCTATCTTCACCTCCTATGCAAGGCTAAAAATGTCAGGCCTTAAGATTTCTAGCTTGAACTGTTGATCAATGCAAATCTAAATGCGTGATGCTTGCATTTGAAAGGAAATTAAATGTCAGCATAGAACTGGAAAGGAACATAGTGATCATCTAAGCCAAGGGCTCTAAAATTCTTTTTGTGTCTTCAATCCTTTTGTCAGTATGGTGAAGCTTATGGACTCTTTCTCAGAATGATGTTTTTAAATGTATAAAATAAAATACACAGGATTACAAGGGAAAATTATATTGAAATACAGTTATCAAAAGATTAAATAAAATACCTTTATTAAATAAAATTTATTAAATAAAATACCTCTGGTTAAGAACTCTTTTTTTTTCCAATTTGAAAACACTTTATTTGTGAAGGCAACTAGAAATATTCGATAACTTCTATTTTTAAGCAGAAACAAAACAAACAAACTTTCCTTTCACATTTTTTCTTTCTTATAGGGCTGTTAGTACAAGAAAAAATGTCAGGCTTGGCTATTATATTGCATTCCTAGACAAAGGGAAAATAAGCTTTGTATTTGCAAACCAATCAGATCTAATACACTCTGAACACAAGCTATTTTCCTAAGATCAAGAGGGCTTATCCAGACTCAACGGTGACAAGCTTTTTGCACTGCTTAAATGTAGGAGGTAAGGTTTAGTAAACCAAGTGAAAAAGTCCCAAGGACACTGGGAGGACAGATGGTATCATGCTGGGGGCTGTAAGAAAGAAGAGTACACCGCAGGAAAAGCCCAGGCATCTCTGCCTGAGCAAGGGTGTCTGTCACTGCACCAGCTGCGCTGCCCTCAACACCGTGGGCTCCATCCTGCCCAGTTACGTAGGAGGGCAAAGTGTCATCAGTTTACCAATGCCTTATCATTTCAGGGATGTTCTGTGTTCATTCTACTGCCCCAGCTCCTCCTGTCCTTAAAAGAAAACACAGGCAGTGCACAAGTTGGTTAAGAACTCTTGATCTAACTCATCTCTCTCAAATAACGGATGGAAAAACCAAGTCAGTCAAAAAGCATTTTCTAAATACATAGGAGAATAACATTCATGAACACACAAAAAAGTAGCACTAAAAACACAGCCCATCAATTATATATAACTAAAACTATAGCTATACAGTTATACATAACAGTATAATTACAATGTTGATCAAATTTTAGGGGCTTCTTCTCTAACGACTTGGTCAACACCAGAAATTTTGGGTACAAAGTCTTTTGGAGGCCACAGCTGTATTAGTTTCAATGTTTACCCAATTCCAAGTGGACTTTTAGTGCTCTGAACTTGGGTTTCATTGTACCACATTTTTTTTAGGTTAAGAACTAAGATCTAACTGCAAATGACTATATAAAAGTCCAGATTAAGACACAAGAAATCAGTCGTTGAGCCATGCCCAACTCAAGCATTCTCAAGAATGACAAGCTCTTTGGGGGTGCACATTAATTTCTTTTACTTTTCAGCATGTATTTTATCTTTTCTTAGCATGAAAAATGAGCAGTAGTTTGTAATTCTAACTGGTGCCTTTTGATTAATTATTGGATCTTCCTGGCCATTTGCAAGATTCTCTTTTTGATACTGATGTTTTAGAACTTGCTAACTTTATTTCTGGAGAAGTTAAACCAAGGATTTATCTTTACTGTCATCTGTTGGATTCTACCAACCTATGTTTTACATTATTTTTGATATTTATTGTCAATTTTAAAATGTGGTTTACTGACTACTAAGTTAGTATTTTGGGTCCAAGTTTCATCACATTTTTCTTGGAAGTCAGTAACTTTTCAATTATTTTGCCCAGTTCTGTCAATTGCTTTGGTTTGTAGAAAACACGTTCTGCTGAATTTTGTTTTTATTGCACTGATGTTTGTTTCTTTGTATTTTTGTGTTCTACTCTTACCCCCTAAGAATAACAGCAATTGAAAGCTTTGTCCTAAGAACTCTTCTCCTCTCCCTCCACATTCCCTCCATTGGTGATTTCATTAGCTCCCATGAATTCAATTATCATCTATATCCAGATAAATCCCAAATCTTTACAGTCAGTCCTTAGATCTGTTTTGAACTACTGTGCTAATATCACTAACTGCCTGCTGGACATATCTTCACTTTGATGTTCCATAGGTGTCAGACAGTTAGCATATTCAAAATAATTTATCATACATAATTCTTCCTTACACTTACATCCATAATCCTGGAGTTACCCATGACTCTTTAGTTTCCCTTTCTTCTCATATTTAATTAGTTGGAAAGTCTTGTCAGTTCTGCCTCCATAATATCCTTTGTATGTATTCTCTTGTCTCTAGTCATATGACTACCACCCTGGTTCAGGTCCTTATCATTTCTCACATGTAACCATCTATTAATCAGTTCCTTTTAATTCTAATTTCTCCATTTCTCAATCCATCTTTCACATAGCTCCCAAAATAATCTTCCTGAAGCACATGTTTGACCAGGTCAGTGCCATACTCAAGTCTTCAATGCGTCCCTATTGCCTCTAGGATATAATACAAAGTCCTTAGCCCATAATTTAAAGTTCTGTAAAATCTGGCTCCAATCTACTTTTCTAGCCTTATTTCATTTGCATCACAAAGTATACATTTGAACAAAATTGGACTACCATCTCTTCACTAAATTCAGCATTTCATTTAATACTTCCCTGGTTTTATACAATATATCCCTCAAAGCCTAGAATCCACTCATTTTTCATTGATACATCTCTTCATCCTTATTTTCCTTCAAGGCTCAGTTCAGGCATCAGCTTCTCTATGAAGTCTTTCTTGATCCCCTATTAGCACTCTTCTTTTTTTCAAATTTCCTGGTATTTACTTATCTGTCTATGTAGTTTACTTTTCCTCTCCCTTCTCCTCCTTCTCTGATATGACCAATGCAAGGTAAACTTCTTGAGAGCAGGAACCATTTTAGCACTTTGTACAGTGCCTTGAACATAGCAGGTGCTTAACAAATATATGCTGAATAGCATAAAAGTCTTCAAGAGAGAAGCAAAGTGTGATTGTAGAAAGAGTACTAGATTTGAAATTAGAAGTTATTAGCTTGAGTACTGGCTCTAATGAATAACAGCTGCACTCACTGAACAAAATCATTTGACCTCTCTTGGCTTCATATTTGTCATCTGAAAAATGGGGGTAATCATATCTGTGCTATTTCCTTTGAGGGTTGATGTGAAGAAAACACTATGTAAACCTTAAAGTGCTATAAAAATGTGAGCTGTGTGATCCATGAACTTGACAGCACTAAGTTACAAAAGCCAGATGTCTTCTGTTAAAGAGCTGTGATTTTTTTCCCCTCCAGAAATTGGAATCCAGCCTATAGTTTCAGCAGATTAGTTTTCTGTCCTGAAAGAATCCCTTAGCACATGAAATATAGGCATAGCCCTATGTATGAGAATTCCTACTTAATAGAATAATGATGGGGACCTCATTTTTTTTTAACAATAGAATTTAGAGGCAAAAAGGAAGACAGAGCATTCACTGAAAATCTTTGACATAGGAAGTCCTCTAAAAAATGACATTTGAGTAAACATACACTATCCATAAAATCTAGTGTCTGACAAGTATTAAAAGAGAGTTAAGGTGAAGATATATCAGCCTAGCATTTTAATCTTATTGGTAACTCCTGTACTCCTATTGATCACATTGGGTGGATCACCTATTGATGATATGCAGGGTGACCTGGAAAAGAATAGTAATGATGAATCAAGTTCTGCACCACTGGAGGGAGCATTTGCAGATTCACTGACATATGAAAGTACTCCAGTAGATCTTGGGAATGCTAGTGGAGTAGCCGAAGTTATAATGAAGTTATAGTGGGTTAGATTTTTAGTGTTCAAGACACTTCTTCACCCATTTTTCTTGTTTATGGAACATTTATTCCATTAAAAATCATATTGATTGTGAAGTTGATTCCAAAGAAGCACTACTATTGCTAAATAGTTACTAGAGGTAGTATCCTCTTGTTAAATTGTAAAATTCTCAATCCATTTATTGATTGCTTTTAGTAACATTGAAGATAGGCAGCACAGCACAATGGACAGAGTGCTTAGTTGGAGTAAAAAAGATCTGAGTTCAAATGCTGTCTCTGACATTTACTAGCTGTTTGACCAGTTGTTTAACTCCTCCTAGGCTCAGGTTCCTCTTTGCAAAATGTTGGGGAAGTGGGGAGCAATACTAGTACTTCTTACTTCACAGGGTTGTTGTGAGGCTCAAATGAAATAATACATAGAAAGTGCTCTGAAAACCTTAAAGTCTATAAAAATGACATCCGTCATTGCTATGATAAAGTAGAACAGTTGGATGTAGTAAAAGATTTAATTCCTAACTCATGATGTATATCTTAAAGAACCTTGATTCCTATAATCAATTACTGTCTTTTTCCCTTGGCTTTACAGAGCTTACTTGGTCTGTGTTCACCTGTTTAAAAATGTCCATATTAATGAATTCTCCATGAACTTGGGGGTGGAGGACGTGGGCAAATCATAGCTAGTTCCCAGCAGTTATTACTGTGTGTTGTTTTGTAATCACATGGATAATACTTATTAATAATGTTGACATTTTCCTTTAGCATAATTAGAAACAAAAGGCACTGAACAACTTTTTTTGAAAAGCAAAATGCTAAAGACACCATGCCTAGCTGCAAAATTCAACTGTACTTATTCTCCCAGATGGCCAATGATTGAGCTGAAAATGACTATTCTAATCAGCACAAATTAACAATTCATCTTGAATTCTCCTTTCTCACTTAAAAGATAATATTCCAATATATTTAAATCTACAAAGTTTATAATTCAAATTCCAGAAAGATAAATCATCTGAATGTGAAATAACATAAAGATAAACAAAATATTGAAAGTCATAGGCAATTTAGGAATATATTAAATATTCATAGGATTATAGAATTAGAACTAAGTTACCTTGGAAGTCATTGAGTACAACTCTTTATTTTACATATGAGGAAACTAGGGTATAGAAAAGTTAGTTGATTTTTCCAGGGCCATGTAATTAGTAAATGCCCAAAGTGGGCTTTTATTCTGGGTCTCCAAGTCCATTCATTACTCTATGCTGCCTCTTCTTGAAAACTTAGTATGTGTACTTGTAAGGATTCATAAAATTTGTTATCCAATATTTTATTTGATGTATAAATATAGATTAGAGTAGAAGATTTCATATTTGAAGCAAACAGTATGCCATAGTAGTAAGCTCTGAAACCAAGGATTATATTTATATGTGTATGCTTGTCACATTTGAACAGGACAAATCAACTCTTTTTACATAGGTAAGTCTATCTGCAAATAAGCTAGTTTTAAAATGTGGGCTCTGTCTTTTTCTCTCTTTCACACACACACACACACAGACACACACACACACACACAGAGGAAAGCACATTGAATTAAACAAGATTAAAAAATTCAGTCAGTTCAGTTCAATCTGTGGGATTAGTCTTCATCATTCAATTATAGAGTAGAGAGATCACTTGCCCCTTCAGGGTGTGGCTTGAGCTATGGCTACAAATCAGAGATCCATTGTGACTGGAAACCATAAACTTATGCATTTGGTATTTTGTTTAGAGGATGGTCTCAGTGACAATTTTATGGACTAGAACTGAGATGTCTAATAATAGGAAGTCATCCTGATTAACCAATTATGAAAGAAACTTTTCAATGTTATTCATAAAGAGCTAGAAATGGCCCTATCTCTATTGGCTCTTATGAAGAAGAAACTTCATGTTAAAAGCTAACCATAGGTTTATGCCAAAAGAACCTAGGACATTTCCTTCCTGCCACCAACAGTCAACTCTGATGAAGTCCAGTTACAACTACCACATGAAGCCGGCAAATAAATAAGATCTGGCCCTGATGGACCTCTATGGAATGGGGAAAGTGACTGGAATATAATACACTATCATTGAACTGGAAAGTCCCTTAAAGGCATGCCTTTTCTAGTGTCCTTTCTTCTAAAATGACCCAGTTGGCCACCTGTTTCTGCTGATCAAGTTGTAACTTTTCTGACCAGTGAGTGTTCTTGGCTCAGCTCCTTAGGGATTCTGAGATATTAGATTGACTGAGTTTCATGAAGGGAATGGGTACAGAGGCATCCCAAAGCCATTAACATAGTGGTCAAAGTTATTGGGAGATGCCCACTTCAGTCCAATGATTCATGACATTGTTCTGTTGGCAGTCCAAATTGACAACTGCAGAATTCTTTACCATATATTTTATTTGTTCCCTCACTCCTTTTTCCATGCTACTTAGGGTATGGTGGCTAGTACCCTACATTCTTGCTTTTTATAGAATGGGGCATCTTCCTGAGTTCAAATCTGGCCTCATACACTTATTAGTTGCGTGACCCTGGGCAAGTCACTTTACCTTGCTTGACTCAGTTGCTTATCTCTAAAATGAGCTGGAGAAGGAAATGGCAAACCATTTCTGTATCTTTGCCAAGAAAATCCCTAATGGGGTCACAAAGAGTTGTACACAATTGAAAAGGGAAGCTTGGCTTTTCCATTTTAGCACCTCAACAACAAGAACAATGGTGCAATTTTTCTTCATATTATTCTCTCCACTGACATAGCTATCACCTTAGTTCAGGTGCTCATAATCTTTTGCTGAGATGATTGTAATTGCCTCCTAACTGGTCTCCCAGCCTCTGGTCTCTCCACTCTTTAATTCATCCTTCACACAGCAACCAAAATAATCTTCCTCATGCTCAAGTTTGGCCTTCACACTTCCCTTCTCAAACATTTTCAGTGGCCTTCAAGCACCTCTTGGATATAATACAAACTTTGTAGCCCTTTGCAGTCTTCCTCTCACTGCCATTCCAGCTTTCTTTCACTGACTCCTCTATATTCCAACCTCAATAGACTACTGATTATTTCCTTAATTTGACATACCATTTCCTACTTCTGTACATTTGTACATTCTGGAACCCCTTTAAGAGCTACAGGAGGCTGGGGTGCTTTGGGCTTTTCCAGTGCCTCTGAAGACCTCCTTCATAAGCATCTCCAGCCCTTCATTATTCTTGATTTCCTAACCTGGACTTCCCTCACTGGATTTTGCTTTCCAGAACCTTCTACCTAGATCCCCAAAGATGACTTAACTCAGGGACTTGACATTATCTGACAATGTTTTCCTTCTTGCTTAGGGAATGCAACCAAGTTGATTAGACATGTCATCAACAAAGTCCTCTATTAAAAGGTTTCTTCAGCTCTCATCAAGTCCCTAACTGCTATAGCATTTCACTAAAAGCTTTTATTGTTCCATTTAAAGTATCTTCCATGCTAAAACTCCAAGACTTCATGATTTTCTAATCCCTTAGATTTCAATGTATACAAGCCACATGTAAGATTTGCTTTGGTCCCTACAATATATACAGACACTGAACTTATGCCTGAAATGCACTTTCGCATCTCAGCCTTTCAGAATCCTTCTCTTCCTTTAAGACTTACCTTAAGTGCCACATCCTCCAGAGAGCCCCTAGCTAAAAAGTGTTATCTCACTCCTCAAATTTTCCTAAAGCACTTTAGTAAGCTTTTTTCTTGTCTACATCACACTCTGCCTTCTAAGGTCCCTTATAAGGTCCTTGAGCACAGGAGCTTTCCCACTACTGATTTTTGTATGACCATGATCATACAAATGATCATGGACAAGTGAGATTTTTTTTAGAACAAATGTTTATTGAATTGCTTGTTGAAAAATAGCATTTAAAAAGAGGTGCTAAAATGGAAAAGCCAAGCTTCATGTTGCCTGTCATAATTTTTAAATGATAATGCAGACTGTTGAATTCTAGACTTCAACCTTCCTTGAAAAAAATGACATAAAGTAAGAATAAAGGGACAGCACAGTGCTTGGCATACAGTAGGTGCCTGATAAAAGTTTATTGATTGCTTAATTTATTAAACATGTCATCATGACCATTGAAATATTTGTAAAGCACTTTAAGATTTGTAAAGCATTCTATACATACGGTTTTATTTGATCCCCATAATAACTCTATGAGTTAGGTGCTATTATTATTATTTCTATTATATAGAGGATGAGGTCAGGAGAGGTCAAGTGACATATCTATTGTTATCGAGTAAATTCCCTAGGGAAGATTTGAACTCAGGTCTGTCTTAACTTCAGGTTCAATCTTTAACTGTTGAAGTATGTTTGTATAGGCAAATAGTGAGTATAATATGACCATGCTAATATAATACGTATGCTTTTAGCGCACTAGCATCAATTCTTATGAGCATTCATTGCTGTTGTTCAGTTGTTTTTCAGTTGTATGCTATTCTTCGTGACCCCATTTGGTGTTTTCTTGGCAGAGATACTGGAGTGGTTTATCATTTCTTTCTCCAGCTTATTTATTTTTGGATGAGGAGACTCAGGCAGAGTTAAGTGACTTGCCCAGGGTCACACAGCTAGTAAGTGTGTGAGACCAGATTTGAATTCAGAAAGATCAGACTTTCTGACTGCAGGCCTGGCACTCTATCCATTGTGCCCATCTAGCTGCATTCATCTACATGCTCTAAATGGTCTGTCCCAGGGCCCATAAAAGATAAGTTTGAGAAAAGTATAACATGTCTTCTTTAGTTGGTATTATTCTGGAGCCAGCTGTTGGCACAGTGGATAGAATTCAGGACCTGGAGTTAGAAAGACCTGAATTCTAATCTACCCTTTCTTATTAGCTGTATAGCCCTAGGTAGTTCACTTAATCTCTGCCTTAGTTTCCTCAGTGATAAAATAGGGATAATAATAGCACCCATCTCACAGGGTTGTTGTGAGAATCACATGAGATAATATTATAGAAAGTGCTTTGTACAGTGCCTAGCATATAGCAGGTACTATATAATGCTGATTCTTATATCATTCCCCTGTATGATACAGGAGAGGTTTGCAAAGATAGGGGGCAAGTTTCCTAAGAATGATTTCATCTTTCTTCATGAAGTAAATAAAATAAACAGATCCAGGAAGGAAGACTAGAAAATTTAGGAGCAGTTAAGAAATATGTAAATCAGAAATTGCTGTCTTTTTAAAAGAATAGTAAGTATATTTAATCATGAGAATAAAGAATGACCTCATCAAAGCCTTCTGTCTGGTCCTTTTGAAGAATTAGAAGAACGTAGCTAGGTGGCCCAGTGGATAAAACACTGGCCCTGGAGTCAGGAGGACATGAGTTCAAAGCTGAGCTCAGACTCATAACACTCACTAGTTGTGTGACTCTGGGTAAATCACTTAACCCCAATTGCCTCACCAAAAAAGGAAAAAAAAGAATTAGAAGAACATTATCCAAGAGGTGGAGGTAGTGGTCACCCCAAAATTCAGAAGGAATCTTAATTTAGGGATCTAACCTCCTCCAGGAATCTTTTGTAGCAAAACAATGAAAACTTTTATAACCATTTCATTTTAAATGAGGAGACATTGCTAGAAGGAGAAAGTATATCTTATTATTGGCATATGGAAATTCACTAGTAAGAAGAGAGTTGATTATAATAATGGTAGAATTGACTAGTATGGAAAGTTAAAGCCTCAAGGCAATCTCTGCAAGTACAGAAATCTCTCCAGCTAAACTTACATGATCATCAAATCCTAGCAGGGTATCACAATATGGCCTTCTGGAACCCTTTTAAGCACTAGAAGGGACATAGAATATGATGTTAAATTTTTATTTGATATATTGCTCACTTATGCTGAATTTTTTCCCCTTCTTTCTCTGTCTTTTTTTTTTAAAAGTCACTTTTTTAAATAAGGGTTAACTTTCTGGCAGGGAAGAGAAGGATAGAAAAGAAATTTAGGTGATGTAAAACATATCAATAAAAATTTATTCTTAGAAAAGAACCAGAAGGAGCAGGGACTTTTCTTTTCTTTTTCTTTTTTTTTAAATTAATTCATTTAATTTTAGTTTTCAACATTCACTTCCAGAAGATTTTGAGTTCCAAATTTTCTCCCCATCTCTCCCCTCCTCCACCCCAAGGTGGTGTGGATTCTGAATACCCCTTCTTCCAATCTGCATTCCCCTCTATCACCTCCCCCCCCTTCTCTTATGGAGCAGGGACTTTTCAAATGTGACTATAGCCCAAGACGCACTATCAGAATGAGGTTTCCGTAAGTCTCCTTCATTACTATCCCAAGCCTTATATTCCTATCAACTTCATGATTGTTCCTGATTTCTAAATTGGATTTCCCTCATTGGATTGTGCTTTGCATAATATTCTCCCTGAATGCCAAAAGATGATTTAATACTTGGATTTTACTTTGTGTGACTATATCTGAGCCTAGGAAACCACTTGGCCTTCTTGTTTATGGGGATGATACTGCAGCTGAGGGATGTAAACTATAAGTGAACTCCTTTGCTAACAGGTCTGTGCAGCCCTCACCCAGTTCTCAATTTCTTTAGCCTTTGGTTAAAGTCTCTGATTGCTCCACTGAAAGTGTTTTCACTGCTAAAATTTTAGGATATTCTATGATTTTCTAACCCCTGGATTCCAGGTTCCCTTCACATCTAACATATATAAGCCACCTTAGATTTGCTTTGGTCCTTCAAATATGCACAGATGCTGATATTTCCATTGCCCATAGTGGCATAGAAACAGATTTCTTTAATTGGAGCTGGCATTGCTTCAGGTTGTAGATATTGAGTGAAATAGCATAAATATAAGGTTTCTGTGAAATGGGAAACCACCATTTGTAGGCCTGAACACAATTAAAATTCCTTTCAAATGAAGACTTGCGTGCCCCTGACATCTATATAGCTGCCACACATGTCCAAGTCTCTTTTATTGTTTAAAGTACACCTGAAGCTACGTGTTGAACATTTTAATTGCAGCGATATTTCTCTGCTTTGGATTGCAATAGTTAACAATATTTTTTGCTTTCTAGGAACTCTCCAAGGTCCTGATTTTTTCCCCTTGTATGAATGAGCGTGAATTCCTCAGTGTACCGAAGCCAGAGGTTGAACTTCAGGTCATTGAGTTGTTCTGAGAATTCTGTATGTTTGGGAAATTGTTTACAATTGAGGATCTTCTTGGAGAAGGTGCATGCATCTTCTTGAAGAGGATAATTTGGATAACTTTGAAGTCTCTTGAGGGCAGAGGCCTAGCATGTCTTTTTCCACATTCTGCCTCTCAAGCACATGAAAAAGGATTGATCATTTGGGTTTATTTTAAGGATTACCCCATTCTGAGACTTTCTAAAAAGGCTGCCTTCTTGTCACTCTTTTCTTTTGGGCAAAGAAGTGATTGTAATCTCTCCCTCCTTTCTTCTTTCCACTTTCTATTGGGAACAGGAACAAATCTTTCCACCCCTCACCACAAAACAACTGGTTGTCTTGACAGTCTATAAAGGACTCCAGCCTTGTTCTCTTCCCCTTTTCTCCTTCCAACCATGCTCTCTGAAGAGAAAATGATTACACTGTGGTTTGCCATTGATTAACTTAACCCATCCAGCAGTGCTGAGGAGGAAGCACTGCTTGGAAACCATAGCAACCTCAAAGAAAATGAAATCCAGAGAAACACTCTGCTCACAATGTGCTAGACTTTCAGTTTGGCAGTTACTTACAATTTTTTACCGAAAGCCTTGCACCAACTACATTTGAGGGCAGCTATGGCTTGACTGGTGCAGGAGGGGGAGAGAAGGATAGGGGAGGTGAGGAAGGACATCCTGACCTAGTAATATGAACTCCCACTGAAGTGACACATAGCTCTAAGGAAAAAAATATATATTTTAAATATATTGTGCTTGTCTATCTGTATATAGAGAGATCCCTACCTTCCTCTTCATGCATCCACTTTCTTGCACTCCTGTGCATTGAAGATCAATACGGAGTTAATACCACTTGGTGTATTTAAATCACATTTCCTTCCCAGGGACAACTAGGTGGCAAATTGTATGGAGTACTGGCCTTGAAGTCAGAAAGACCTGATTTTGGATCCTATCCTAGACACACACTAGCTGGGTGATCCTAGGCAAGTCACTTTACCTCATCCTCGCTTTCTTCCTCTGTAAAATGGGATAATAATAACACCTATCTCACAGAGTTGTTGTAAGGATCAAATGAGATCACATATGTAGAGTACATTGCAAGTCTTAAAAAATACCATGTAAATCCTACCTGTTATTATTATGACAGTCTTGTATCTCACAGTACAAAGAGTCACTTCAGCCTCTTGGGGAACAAAGAGCTGTCCCCTCCTAAATAATCACCATTACCACTTCAAGAGGAAGAATGTTACAATCTGCCAAAGATATTTTTAGCCAAAAGATAAAGGCTTTTATTTTTATTTTATTTTATTTTTGGATAAATTTTTGGAGCAAGCTTCTCTGATAAAGAGATTAAATTTAATGAGGACACATGCTTAATTGCTAATCATAAAAATATGGAAAAATGGTTACAACTCTATCTGGAAACTTTCTCAATGCTTTTGAACATCATTGGTTTGAAAGTCCATGGAAAGGACCCACTCATGTCTCTCTCTTATTTAAGAATAAACTTTTTTCTGCTTACTGCTGCCCATTTAGCCAACAAATGTAAATGATGACTTCCCCCATTCCACCTGTGCAATTTTATCAAGTTTTGTTTCTGTACACACTGAAAAATGGAGGCAAGCAGCATTCCAGAGTCATGGTGGTGGTACTTACTACCTCTTGATGTCACTGCCCAATTGATTTGACTGTGGTCAAATGTATCACAGGCAAAGACTGTCCGCAGCTAAGTGTATAGATCTTTCCATCTCTGCTGTGATCTGTCTGATAGGTTTTAGATTCTTTCTCCTCTTACATTTATCTTGCACTAATTAATTTAATGCTTCATTACAAAGGATTGTATTTTAGAGCTGGTCGGGGCATTAAAAGTCGTTTAATCCAACACTCTCATTTTAGATGAGTTAACTGAAACTGAGAGTTGAACTGATTTATCTGAGATCACCCAGTGAGGTAATGGCACACTGGGGATTAGAACCCACATGCTTTGTTTCCATCTCTTTTTTGCTATGCCACACCCTGAATTCTACATAAATGAATACATCCTACCCATTTGTGGAGATATGTTACAAATCCCAAGAAATGGAGAAATCCACTAATACTGTGCTGTAGCTCTAATAAAGATTTATGTACAAAGTAGCATTTATGGCTTCCACAAAATGCTTTAGACAGCTACTTCTTTCTGCCTAGCACTGTCCCTTTTTAAACTCTACTAATAAAGCAAGGTGGTGCAGTGGATATTCAAAACTTCATTCTTCCCCCATCTGGGTTAATGATTTTTTTTCTCTGAAGTCTATTTTTTGATTATACCTTTTAAAACTACTAAATGCTGTTCAGTAAAACTGGGATACTTTTGTTCAAATTTTTTCCCTAATAGAAGTGCATTTTTCCCATCTTCAAATGCTAAACAGATAACATTAAATGATTTTAGAATGGTCTTGTTAAAAAAAAATACCAGGGTGGTTTGTGATTTCCTTCTCCACTGGATAGAACGGCCTCAGACATTTACTACCAATGTGACTCTGGACAAGTTACTTAATCCTGTTTGCCTCAGTTTCCTCATCTGTAAAATGAGCTGGAGAAGTAAATGGCAAATCATTCCAGTATCTTTGCCAAGAAAACCCCAAATGGGGCATGTAGAGTCAGACACCACTGAAAAATGACTGAACAAAAGAGCATGGAGAAGACTTCTATTAGTTAAACCTCTCTAAATACTTTACAATTTTCTGATTGTTCATTAGCACCCCCTACTCAATAAACGTCAATGGCTCCCTAACCTCCAGGATCCAATATAAAATTCTTTGTTTACAATTCCAAGCTCTTCAATCCTGAGCCCTTTCTTCCCTTTCCAGTCTTCTTTCTTCATTCACTTTCTGATCCAGCCATAGTGGATTCCTTACTGTTCCTCCCATTGGACATGCAGTCTCCTACCTTTGTGCTTTCTTCTGGCTGTCCTCTATGGCAGGTATGTTCTCCCTCCTTACTTCTACCTCTCAGGCTCTGGATTCCTTCAAGATTCTGTCCAAGTGCCACCTTTTGCCCAAGGCCTTTCCCAGTCCCACCAGATGTTAGGGCCTCCCTTTCTGAGGTTACTTTCTATTCTGGATTAATCTTCTATGTCTCTGTTTATTTAGATGTAAACTTCCTGAAGGCAGTGACTATTTTTTTCTTGTTTTTTGTTCCCTTACCACTTTGCATAGTAATGGGCTCATAGAAAGCACTTATAAACAGATGCTGATTGATTATGGGAAGACTCTTAATCTCGACTTTAACAAGGAGGATTTGGCCTACCTTGGCTCAGAGTATCTGCAGGGTCTAATAGCAGCTATCCAAGAGGAGTGGGAAAATACTAGGAACAAGTGAGTGATTTGAAACTGAAGACCTTGAAACCTTGAATCTGGGCTGATTCTCCCCTGCTCCCATGTTTCCGAATTAGTTCTGTGCCTAGGAATTCAACAGCTTTTAGAAAGATCATAGGATTGTAGATTTAGAGATGGAAGGGATCTAATCCAACCTCCTCATTTTACTAACAAAGAATCTGAAGCATAATGAGAGAGATTATTTGCCCAAGGTAACTTAGATAGCAAGGGTGTTCCACTCAGTCAGAGGCAGGATTTGAACTCAGATCTTCTGACTCTAGGGCTGGAGTCTTCTGCCTATACCACAATATTCTATTTTATTTCTGATATTCCAACTCTTCCAATCCTCTACCTTCCCAAAACATAGAATATAGCACTGTGCTATTTACTAATTAAACAGTGGATGCTTAATAAATGTTGTTTTGACTTAATTGCTCACTTTATTAAACATATGCTATATCAGAAATAGTATAAAACAGACTAGAGCATTTGGAATGCATCATTCATCTACGGAGAATTGTGACAGCATGTCCCTCAAGAGAATTTAAATCAGCACGAAACTTAAATTCAGACCTTATTCCCCATTGGAATCTACTTTTTGGAT
Source organism: Phascolarctos cinereus (assembly GCF_003287225.1). Taxonomy (NCBI): domain Eukaryota; kingdom Metazoa; phylum Chordata; class Mammalia; order Diprotodontia; family Phascolarctidae; genus Phascolarctos; species Phascolarctos cinereus. Next base: position 63,692,696 of record NW_027555514.1, on the reverse strand, counting down.
TATATAGGAATATTTCTTGAAGCTAAATATAATCATGATTACATAGCTTTGCATTTCACATTCTCTATTAAAAAAAATGAATTTAGCTTATCTCTAAGCAGATTTGATTAATTTAAAACATGCCCTTGGAGTGACTTTTCAAAGTGGAAATCCCTATCAATTGGCACACAGCTCTTCATACAAGCTTGAGGGAAGATCAAAAGACCTTTAACCCCAAATCCATCATATTCCCTCCTACTATCTGTGCATCTGACCTGTAGTAGACATAGTTAAGTGCCATGGAGGTTTTTGACAGCAAATTGGCATAATGGATAAAGTGCTAGATTTGGAGTTGGGAAAATTTGTGTTCAAATCCTAACTCAGTCACTTGGTAGATATGTCACCTTAGATAAATCACTTAATCTCTCTCAGCCTCAGTTTCCTCATCAATAAAATGGGGGTAAAAATAGCACCCACCTACTATGATTGTTTGGAGGATCAAATGAAATAATATTTATAATGAGCTTTACAAACATCAAAGTACTACATAAATGCTAGCTGCTATTATTATTATTGCCATTATGCTTATTGGGTAATTATTGTGTCTCTCTTTTCTTTATAAGTTACAATGGATGCCAATGAGATCACTGTGTGAGAAGAAATTGACCGTCTTTTAGGAAAATAGTTTCTGTGAAATTTTTTAAAAAATTTTAATAATTTGATTTAACTAAATGTGAACCAAGTACTCCTGAATTGTAGGTTCAATGGTTAGGAGTTTCCTGTGAGGTATTCTGGAGCTGAGGATCAGGGAGGAAGAGAAAGAAATTTAATTATTCACAGGCAGCAGGCTATTAAAGATGAAGGCAGCATGTGTGACACTTTAAAGCTTTAATTTTATATACAGCAAGTACTGTCTTATCTGTAATGAAATAGGGGCAAAAACCCTGGATAACATACAATACAGTGTAGAAGCTATGGATAATATGAAAATCATTTGTTATTAGTTATGAAATATAATCTCTAAGACACAAGAGTATGTTTGTCATTTTGATCAAAAATTCTTTTTGTGCCCATCTTCTTAAGAAGAAATACATACTCTATATAATACGTATGAGTGTATATGTATGGACACATAGACATACACACTTACATGTATGTATGTATATGTGTTATATCTATACACACATACATATATATGTGTTCATCCATACACATACACACACATATATATCTGTATACACACATATTGTTCTGAATAGATTTACCCCCTTCCTGAGGTGCCAAAGTATTTATTCAGCAGTCCCACCTTCCATCACAATAATAGTTGGCATTTACTTAACAATGTGCAAACTGGTTTAAATAAATTGCCTCATTTTCCCTCTTAATAACTCTATTTAAAAAATGACTTCAGGTATTAGGCTTCTCATTTAATTGATAAAGAAACCCAGGATAAAAGACATAAAGTAAGTAGTAAGTGGCTAAGGTAGGATTAGAACCTGGGTCTTTCCTGTATTCTATTGTACTTCCTTTAAGAGGAGTAATCTGATTAAAGAACCTTAGGGAGCCTGAAACTTATCATTCCACTGTGAAAGACCCTCAACAGTCATAACAGTACCAGATGGAGCTATTGTGGCACAGCAGCCCCTGCAATGGCATCTGACAGAGAGTGGATATAATAATAATATTGCATCTTCATATGCAGTGCTATAGTATTTACAAAGTATTTTCTTCACAATAACCCTATTGAAGGGTATAGTGAAAATATTATCTCCCTTCTGCCGATGAGGGAACTCAGAATCTGAAAGGTTAAACTACTTACCCAGGGTCCAAATTGGAACCCATGTCTTTTGACATGTAGCAGTCTTTCCATTATACCACATAACCTTGATATATTACAATGATTTTCATTTGCAGAAAGCTGGAATTTGCATATTTACTAAGTACTTAATATGTGCAATGTGCTAAGGGCTGGGAATGCAAAGATAAAAGTGAAATAGTCTTTGCCCTCAAGGAGCTTCCTTTCTAATATGTGGCAATATCAGCTACATTCAGTAATCAACCAAGTAACAAGCAAGGAAACCTGGACCAGAGACTGGATCAAAATGGCATGACTTTCAGAAACATACACACACACATACATATACATATATTATATTCATATCTGTCTATCTATTTGATGGAAGAAGAGTGAAGGAGTTTGGTGGTGGAGAAGGAAGAGCAAATGAATTAGTGGATTGGATTGGGGGGAGAGATAGAGAGAGAGATTTCTTTTGTTTTTTTTTTTATGTTTAACACCACTGAATCACTTATCCACCATGTTTTTTTTTTCCATTTTTGGTCATGTACGTCTAGTTCTAAATTCAAGAGAATTTAAATAGAGTAGAAACACTATTACACACACACACACACACACACACACACACACACACACACACAGAGTTTCTCAATCTGTGTCAATCCTCAACACTTTCCTAGGCATTTTGCTCTGTCAGCCAACTCAAGGATAGGTGACAATGGGGATTAGGTAGAGGGGAATAAAGAGACTATAGCAAAAGCCTAAAGCAGATTCTTTTGTTTATGGATTGTTATTAGTTGGATGGATGTTGAGGAGGCAAATTTACTTTGGGAGAGAATCTCTTCCTTATGAAAAAGTGAGTGTGAAAGCTAAGTACGTGATTTAATTCTGTGCTAAAGTGACAAATTATTCTAATGTTCTTTCAGTAAGAAAGTTTCATAGTCAGGAAGGGCTGACAAATACTACAAACTACAGAGGAGGCCCCATTAAATATTAGTAATTTCAACATCACCATTTGCTTTTTTTTTTTTTATAACTTTCAGCTAACAGGAAACTGAGTGCCCACATCACCTACAGATAGGTAGCATTGAATATAGCTTGGTTCAGATTTGCCAAACAAATCTGTTCACTGACTTTATATCACTGATTTATATCTACTCTGTTTACCAAATAAGGAAAACACTTATCACTCCAACGTGATGGAAAGTTAAACATGATTCAGGAAAATATACTTGTAAGTCAAGGCCCCTAGGGGACTACTGATTTAATTCCTCATCTTCCATTATTCCTTCATTCAAACTTTTATTATGCATCTATAGCCATTTGGTTAATCAGCACTCAAGAAATAGGAGATGCATTTGATAATGTTATATATTCCTTCTTCTCTGTGGTCATCTCCATTATTGAGGCCAGAGTCACAGGGTTTAATCCATGAATTGAACAATTAGCTTCTATCTACTCCATTGCCAAAGCCTGCCTATCGTTGTTGATACCATATGACCCAGGAACCATCTTTGAATCATTCTTTCACCAATTCCTGATTCCCTGTCTCTTTACCCCCATGTGCTAGCAATCAACAAAAACGGTGTGATGTTTCTTTCTTTGCAATGTCTCTCAAAAACCCATCCTTATTACCTTAAGATTGGATTAGTGTTATTAACCTACTCTTTGGGCCTCTCCTCTTCATCAGATGTGGAGAATTACCCTTCCCACTCCCTTGCCAGCACCACTCTATGAATTGTCTTCTTCCATTAGACTGTAAGCTCCTCGATGTTCAGGACCCTCTTATTCGTTGGTATTTGTATCCCCAGTGCTTAGCAGAGTGTCTGACGTATAGTAAAATGCTTAAAAATGTTCATTCACTCACACGTTCACTCACTATTTCACTCAGGCACTCGTCTACTATCTATCACCTATTGCTTCCTGTTCTCCCTGATTCCATTATTTACTCATTATTACCCACACATTCATGATATTTCACTGGATAATAAGAACATAAGTTTAGAACTGAAAGTGTTCTTAGAGGTCATTGAATTCAACCACTGCATTTTATAGAGGAAACTGAAACTTGATCATAGTAGGGGAGGTTTAAAGTGACTTCTCTGAGGTAAGAGAGTAATTGTAAGGGCCCTAATTTGAACCCAGGTTCTCTGACTTTAAACCTAGTGCTCTTGGAACTGTACAAGAAACTTACTCTACCTACCACTGGGTATGCGAAGGTTTCTTTCGTGTTAATGGGTCTTGTTTTGTAAGTAGTTGAGGGCAGGGGTTTTGTCTTATTCCCTATTTTTTTCTGTTTCCCTCAGCACCCAGATTGGTGTCTTGTAGGTACTCAACAAATGTTGATATAAAGGACAGCAGGGTCCATGGGGTTTAAAGGGAATGTGCCCATTCTCTGCACAGCTTAATGCACAGCAGCCCTACTGTGAGTTAACCAGTCCTTCACGCTCAGACTGCACTAAAAAGAGAGGGTGAATATGCCTCAGTCAGGGATATTTAAATCAGTTCCAGCTATGTAATCAATGGAAAGAGGCTGCCCTCAACCATGTGTCAGTCACACATGTACCAGTCCTCCTAGAAGCAGGTCTCTGGCAAATCCCATGTAGATACCTCCCTATTAGGTGGCCTGGGTGCAAACCAAACAACCATTACACATATAAAATACATACAGAGTGGGTGGAATAGTCTCAGAGGGGAAGGCACTGGCAAATAGGAGTGAGGGTGGATTGGGTAAAGTCTCTGGTAGAAGGCGGAATTACAGCAAAGTCTTGAAGGAATCTGGGGTTCCAAAGAGACTATTCTTCTACCATGAAATCTTACTGTGTGAGTGTGGCTTCTCCAGTACATCGCTTGTGCAGAGTTATGTGGGTTTATTTTCATTTATTATGTGGGTTTATTATCACAATAATAGCAGAACAGCTAGGTGGTGCAGTGGATAGAGCACTGGCCCTGGAGTCAGGAGGACCTGAATTCAAATCTGGCCTCAGACACTTGATACTTACTAGCTATGTGACCCTTGGCAAGTCACTTAACCCCTTTGCCTAGTGAAAAAAACCCAAAAAACAAACATAATAATAACAGCAAACATTTATATTGTACATTAATGTTTGCAAAATGCTTTACAGATATCTCCTTTTACCCTCACAATAACCCTGGGAGGTAGGTATTATTATAATCCCCATTTTACATATGGGGAAACTGAGGCAGGCAGTGGTTAAGTGACTTGCCTAGAGCCACATAGCTTAAAGCTGAAGTTTAAACTCAAGTCTTCCTTACTCCAGGCCCAGCGCTTTATCCACTCTATCACCTAGATGTGTTAAAAGCTTGGCTCCGATTTACCAAATAAATCTGTTCACTGACTTTATATCTACTCTGTTTACCAAATAAGGAAAACATTTATCACTCCAACGTGACAGAGAGTTAAACACTATTCAGGAAAATGTACATGTATGTCAAGGGCCCAAAGGGATTAACAATTTGATTATCCAAGATTCTGTTACAGAATGCACAGCACTTTCCTGATACAGCTCTCCAGCTGACATCCCTTGTTTTGAAGTCAGTGGAGGTTCTGCTTGTCAAGAGTCAGACATGACCAGGCCCATATTTAGAGGGCATGGCTGACTCAACCAATCTGTTCTGGTAGCTCAGGGTACTAATCAAAGGTCTATTGTGAGAGGCTGTGATTGAGTCAGCACAGGGACAAGTCAGACCTGGGTTCACACAGCTGTCTGTCTCCTGAGGGATTCTCCCTGAAGAAAGTTGCTTTAAAGATCTATGCATACAAAAGACTGCCTCAGGGAAGCAAAATGGTATCAGGGAACGAAGGGAGTCATACTTTACCATCTGATGTGATGTGAAACAGAGATCAGACCTTGAAAGTGAAGCTTTATGGGAGAGGTGATCACTGAGAGCTCTGTAAAAGGGAAGGGAGAGTGTGTGTGTGTGTGTGTGTGTGTGTGTGTGTGTGTGTGTGAGAGAGAGAGAGAGAGAGAGAGAGAGAGAGAGATGTTGTTATTCTGGACCATCAATGTGGGGAAATTTCCAGTGTGGAAACTTCCTTCATCTTTCTCAACTCTTACATTTTGTGATTTCATTCAAAAATGGAACTCCTCTTTACCAAAGCAAGCTGGTACTTTGTTTGCAACATATAGGATTAGAGATTAGTTTCTTTTAGTATTCAACCATTTTTTTTTTGTATAGTGGACCTTTTTGGCTATTTAGTGAAGCCTATGAATTAAGCTTACTAATTTTAAATCAAAAAATTAAAATAGGATTACAAAGGAAACCAATTATATTGAAATAGTTATCTATCTGTCTATATCAGTCTCCACCCCCATCTATCTTTTAAAAACCTAAGTTCATAGACATCAAGTTAAGAAGTCCTTTCTTGGAGGATTGCCTAATCATTGACAGATTAAATAATTTGCCCAGGGTCACATAGCTGGTAAGTATCAGAGGCAAGACTTGGATAATGGGTTGGATAAAATGCAAAGTACTTTATAATCATTATCTCATTTTAGATTCACAACAAGTCCTGAAATTTGTTTTATTAACTCTAGTTTTACAGATGAAGAAACTAAGGCTCAGACAACCTAAGGGACTTGTTCAGGGTCACACAGCTAATAAGTCTCTTCAGCAGGATAAAAACCCATATCTTCTTGACTCCAATTCTGGAATTCCATCCACACTCTGAGGCTACCTCTCAAAAATCAGTTTTTATGATTATTATTTATTAAAATTTTTTGCCAGGCAATTGGGTTAAGTGACTTGCCTAGGGTCACACAGCTAGCAAGTGTCAAGTGTCTGAGGCCAGATTTGAATTCAGGTCAGGGCCGGTGCTCTATCCACTGGGCCACCTAGCTGTTAGTACCATCTCTCCTGCTCCTATCTCCACCCCATTCTCCCCTGGCCTCTCCCACTGCTCAGATTTATCCCAATCTTTCTTATGAACTACCCAATTACTAATAACAATCTTAGACATACGTTTTACATGTACATACCATTGGACAAGTAAACATACCACCTATGCCATTTCTTAGGAAAGAGACACAGGAGGGCTTCTAGTACCTCTGTCACTAGCAGGTTCGCTTTTGATGTGGTCACACAGGAAGACAGGAATGGAGTCATAATAAGGGGTTAAATAAGCTTACTTTATTCTAGTCTAGTCTTCTCAAAGGGAGTTTGCTGACAATGGGAGCACTAACTCCTGCAGCATTCCCTAACAATCCTTCTCGTGGGGGGCTGGTGTGAAAGAGAGGCAAGTACCCCTCATCTCCACAAAGTCAATGGAGACAAGCACAACTTGGACACTCTCCTAAATCCCCTCAAGCCTCAATGGGGGCCAGTAGAGGCAAATCCACAGATTCTCCCTCCTAAGCCTTGATGGGGGCCGACAAAGCACTCACAGCATTCTAGCTTGCGCGTTCACCCCTAAGGGGGTCCCCGGTTGCTGACCAGTGCCCATTTGCTTTTTAGGACAGCGCACAAAGAAAGCAGGTTGCCAGCAATAGACTCACAATTTTACATAACTTCATCTCTACATCTACCATGACTGCACAGTAGAAACTGTTTACAACTATGATTGTGAGAACTAACACCTGGGAAGTAGAGCTTGTTATGGCTATGGATCCTGGGAAGAAAACTAAGAAAGAATAACAAAAAATGCCCTTACTTACACATATATAAAAGATAAACAGTCTGTTTACCCAGTTCTTTGTTCTTCAATATATAGTGTTTCAAGACTTGCAGTCTTTTAGTATCACCATTGCTAACAGCTCTTTACTCTTTTGGTGGTTGCAAAGAATTGGAATTGAGGGGATGTTGGTCAATTTGGGAAATGCTGAATATGTTGTTGTATATGGTTGTGATGGAATATTATTGTGTTATAAGAAATGATGAACAGGATGCTTTCAGAAATATCTGGGAAGACTTACATGAACTGATGCAAAGTGAAGTGAGAAAAAACAGAAGAACATTGCACACAATGACAACAATATTGTATGGTGAGAAACTGTGAATGACAGATATTCTCAGCAATACAGTGATCCAAAAAAATCCCAAAGGACTTATGATAAAAAATGCTGTCCACCTCCATGAAAAGAAGTGATGGAGTCTGAATGTAGATTGAAACATGCTATTCTTTACTTTCTTTATTTTTTCATTTTTTTTGTCTGTTTTGTTTCAAAACAAAACTAATATGGAAATTTTTTTTGCATTATTGCACATATATAACCCATATGAAATTGCATGATGAGTGAGGGGAAGGAGGGAGGAAGAGAATTTGGAACTCAAAATTAAATTTAAAAGAGTGTTAAAATTGGTTTTTTTTTTCATGTAATTGGAAAAGTAAAATATTAAAAAGATAAAAAAAACAGAAAATGGTCTTGGGCAATTGGGATGTATGCATGATTCCTGTGGGAGCATATATGTATGTTATGTGTTAGGGGAACATGGAGTGATTGGAAAGGAAAAAGGAAACGTTGAAAAAGAAAGTGGAAAGGCATCAAAAACATAGTTTATATTTCATGATTTGCCTCTGGCTTTTGGAAGGGACATTTGGATGCTACTCAGAGCAGAAGAGATAATTGAGCCCAAATTACATCGTGACTGAAAATGCTCCCTTGCCCCTTGAATATATTAATTTTGAGATTTTGGGTTCATTTGACAATCTGAATAGATACTCCCTGTCCCCTACTTGCCTCCCCCCTTGGACCTCCTACACACTGAAGCCCAGCGGCTGAAGCCACTCATGACTTTGCACATATGCCAAAGCTAGAAGAAAGCACAATGCAGGATCACTATGTTTAGATCATTAAGGTCAGCTTGGCTTTTCTGGGCTAATCAAAACCAAAACCTTGGGGAGGGAGTGGGGAGATTGTACAGCTAATGCCAGCTCATCATCATTTTTCTCTATTTCCACTTTTCTCTCCTCAGTGATGAATGTGCTCTCCCTACTCCCCCTTTCCTACCATGCCTGGGATATGCACTTCTAGAAAATTGGATAGAGGATGAAAGAGTCAGGAAAATGCAGCTGTATGGGGGAAAAAGGTCCCTGACTAAAAAGCCAATTATCTACTGCTAGACATAATTTTTCTTTTCAAGCAGCTGTCCCCAGATGTGCAAGGAGAGGAACATTAAAGCTCAATGTTGTTTCATTAAAAAGTAACTTTGGAGACATGTGAATTGGGGTGGTGGTGGAGTGGATTGGGGTAATAGGGAGGAAGAAGAAGCCTATGTGCACTCAGAGTCATTTCCTCCAATGATAATTTTCTCCAGTTAAAAAAGATGCATTTAAATAAGAGCTTCTTCCTTCCAAAATCAGACACCAGGGCTGGAGAACTCCAGGAAGATCCAGTTCAGTCAGGGTTTCTGACATCATTGGTGAAAAGGGCCAATCATTTCAGGATGGAAGAGCTTTTGCTTATCTCAGTTCACAGCACAAAATGAAGCAAATACTCTTAATTCAAAGCGTTAAGGAAAACTTGGAGCAATGAAAAAGCTACATATAAGCAAAAGATTGATCCAAATGCAGGACCATTTTTTTTTTTACTGGTATGAAAATCACTGCAGTGATTTAAATGGCCCATTCAAAAGTTCATGCCATCCAAAAGTCTTTCTTCATCACCTTCCTGGAGGTCCTCTGTCTAAATGTCTCTCCCTCTAAGTATCTCTGCAACCATTTCAGTCAGGCATGAAGCTTCTTGTTCAACCTTCTCTGAACCAGTCAGTAGTCTTTTTTTCCCCTCCATGTGTACAGCATGAAACACAGGATTGTCTTTCAGATCATCACCCAAGGGAGGGTTACACTCACTACCTGTGTGACCTTGGACAACTTAATCATCCTTGGTCTCAGTTTCCTCAATTGCAAAATGAAGGGTTTGGGTGCAATGGCCTCTACTGTATCTTCTGATCCAGCTACTGATAAGAATATTTCAGTTTTACACACAAGTCATTCTCATATTGGATTTCTCGTGTTGATGTGTTCTTGGGTAATGATATTGAATTTCTGACAAATAAATACTATTCTGTTAGCTTATTCTACATTTGCTTTGTCATCAGGATTTTACTTCACTGTTCATGGTCCTTTCTTAATATTTTAAAGCTTTGTGGTCAATGCTCTCCCTTAATGCTAGTTGCTTCCCTCTGTTCATTTTCTCTTGCCTTTCTTTGAATCCTCAGTGCTTAGCACAGTGCCACAGCCTTGCACATAGAAGTACTTAATAAATGTCTATGGACTACCTGACTGCCTGGAAATAAAGATAACTATGCAATAAGGAATAATTTCTATTACCTTTAGAAAGGTGAGGTCCTTCCCCAACTTCAATATGCATTTCATGACTGGGTTAAATGATGGAGTTACAGAGGCAAAAGTGAAATATTCCCTGTCCTCATGGAGTTTACATTGCAATGGTGGAGATTACCTGTTTGTATGACACATATACAACATGAATTAAAATGTAGTTTGGGGAGGGAAGACACTACCAGCTTGGGAATCAGGAAAGGCTTCATATAGAATCTTAAGCTGAGATTTGAAGGAAACTAAGGATTCCAAGAAGCACAAGTAAGTGGGGGAGAACATTGCAGATATGGGAGATAACCAACGTAAAGGCATAGACATAGGAGACTATCATTTGTGAGAATAGTGAGTAGGCTAGTATGGCTGAATTGTAGAGTATGCGATGTAAGAAGATTGGAAAGGAAGAGAGGGACCAAGGTGTAAAAAGTTTGAATGCCAGAAAGAAGAGTTTATATTGAATCTTAGAAGTAATATGGAGCCATTAGGGTTTACTGAGTAGGAGAGTGACATGGTCAGATGTACACTTTAGGGAAATCACTTAGGCAGTTTTGTGGAGGATGGACTGGAGTAAGTAGAGACAAGTCCAGGAAGTCAATTAGGAAGGTATTATAATTGTCTAGGCTTGAGATGATGAGGGCCTAACATGAGATGGTACATATGTAAGTAGAAAGGAGAGGTTATTTGTGAGAGATGTTGTGAAGATAGATATGACAAGATTAGGCAACTGACTGGCTATGTGGGGTGAGCAAGAGTATGTAGTCAATGATGGCCCCAAGGTTGTGAACCTGGATGACTGGAAGGAATGTAGTATCCTTAACAGTAATAGGGAAGATTAACTTATAGATGGATTTGGGAGGAAATAGTTCATTTTTAGACACGTTGAGTTTGAGGTGTCTATGAAACATCCAGTTTGAAATATCCAGTAGGCAGTTCATGAAATAACATTGCTGCTAAGGAGAGATCTGGATAAGCAGATATTGTAAGCATCTCTACAGAGATGATAATTGAATCTCTGGGAGCTAATGAGTTTACTGAGAGGTATTGAAAGAAAAGAGAAGAGAGCCCAAGATGGAGTCTTGAGGTCTACCCATAGGTAGGGACCAAGTCACGGATGATGATCAAATAATGGAGACTTAGGAGTGGTCAGACCGATAGGAGAAGAACCAAGAGAGAATGCTATTACAAAAACCCAGAAAGGAGAAAATATTTGGGAGGAAAGAGTGTTTAACAGTATCAAATATTATAGAGATGTCAAGAACGATGCTGCCTGAGAAGAGACCACTAGATTTACAATTAAGAGACTGCTAATGGCTTTAGAGAGAGCAATTTCCGGTGAGTTTGGAATCCAGACTGGCAAAGGGTTTAGAAAAGTGAGGAGAAAAGTGGAGGGACCAAATGCAGATAGCTTTTTTCATGGGATTTGTCTGAAAAAAGGAGTAGAGATGTAGGAAAATAGCTAGTAGGAATAGTAATATTTAATGGGTGGGAAGAAGTAGATGTGTTTGTTGGCAGTTTTGTTACAGATATCAGTTTCATTTCACTACTGAGTCTCCAGCAGTGGTCACTGCTCCCTTCATATAACTCATAAGGCCAATAATGACCTGGAGCCAAACTTCTGATACTCTCAGAATAATGGGCAGATAGAAAGGCTAGAATTAGCAAAAGAGAAAGAGAATATGGCCTTTAAAATAGGCAATAAAGATAGTTTGGAAGAATAAGATAAAATCTACCTGGTTTGGAAGGAAACAATGACAGGAACAGCGTGTGCAAAGACATAATTGGGGTCAGGAACATTTTCTGGGGGTCAACAGACAATGCAATGCATTGAATTGCTCATTACTTTGCTCTAATGTTGATTAGATAAGCTAACATTAACCTTTTGATCATTTCACTACCAGAAGGTGAGCATGGAAAGAGGAGGAGATAACCCTTTAATCAGTCAATGTAGTTGCTTATCATTAGCTGCAGTGGAGGAAAAGGTTGAAACTAATGAATTAAACCTGACTTTTCTCTTACTGGTGGACTTAATTGGAACCATAACATTGGAATCTCAAAGTTGGAAGCCACATCAGAGGTCATCTATGTCAACCCATCCTCAAGCAGAAATCTCTATAGTATCTGCAATAAATAGTCATCTGTTTTCTGCTTGGAGACTTCAGGTGATGAGAAACTCAATGTGTTATTAGGTAGTCTGTTTTATTTCTGAATAGATCTATTAGAAAAGTCTTCAATATATTTAGCTGAAATTTCTCTTTAACTTCTATCCATTGCTTCTATCTTTGCCCTTTGAGTTGAAGCAAATTGATCTTAAATTTTCTTTGATATAACTTTTCAAATATCTGAAGATAGCTATCATGCCCCTCCAAGTCTTCTTGAGTTCTTATAACTGATCCTTCTCTAGCACACTTTCAAACTTACTTTTCTCTCTTCCCCATCTTGTCCATCTTCCTCTAGATATTGTTGCTTGATTCTAATTTTGCTTCTATTTTCTCTGCCAAGGAAAATAATCTTTTGACAGGGAAGAGTGAAATCAAAATAGTCAATAGGGAGTTGGTACCCAAGGTAAGTAAGGGAATAGACAACACTTAGCTGCTCTTAGCTTAACACTTAACTTCAAGTCTTGAAGAACAGGTGAATTGTTTCCTAGGGTATCAAAAAAACCCAAGGATGGAATGGTTGAGCAGTCCCTGTCAATGATCTTTGAAAGACCATGGTGAATAGGAGGGGTGCCCCAAGCTCAGAGAAGTGTAAGTGCTTTCTAGATTTTCAAAAAAGGGAAGCAAATAGAAACTATAAACCATAGACAAGCAGACTTGACTTCAGTCCCAGAAAAATTCTAGGACATATTTAAGTGATGGTTAATGGATATCTAGAAAAGGTGACAGTGGTCAAAAAGGATTACTAGACTGCTAAACCAGAGAAATGATGTAGATATAGTTGTGGCTATCCAGGAGGTCTGTGCAATGAAAGATTCTTTAACATATTTTCAATGTCCTGCCTCTTTATTTTTTACAATATGGCATAATCCACTCATGACCGCTATCCCTGTTACATCTTCTAATGTCTCTTTCTTGTATTTGCATCCCCCATCTAGGTGAATTAAAATCCTTGCCCCAAGACAGATGGTGTCTAATGTCTATTTAACCTGCCTTAAATGTGAAAGGCTATAATTCTGTTACCTGAATGACTTCTAACTTTAGACTCTGAAGGACATAACTATAACATATTTTCAAGAGTTTACCCTCAAGAGATCCCCTAAATAAATTGTACAATGCTTGCTTATGTCTAGCACATTCCATGGTGACTCTATATTTTTTATTTTTTACTTTGAAATTCTAAAGGCTGATTGGTCCAGGATTGTAGTTTTTGCCAAGTCATGCTACTATATAAAATATCAACTAGTTTTTATGTTATCTCCCTCTGCACAGTGGATCCTGAGATATATCAAGGCTAGAAAATGGGATCAAGTGGAAGCCTGAGCTGTGACACTGAACATCTTGTCCATGAGTCACCCAACGGAACCACTTCAGGCCATTAGTTCCCAGAAGAAGCAGATCCCATGCCATAATACATATTCTCACTGAGTATCCTCATCAATAAGCAATCATAATCAGCCATGAGGTGGCTCAAATCTGAACCCTGAATGAAAGTCCTACTGGACCACCATAGTGGATGGGCACAGTACTTCACTAGCTTCATCAAACCAGCACGATAGTTTGCCTAGTTTTTTAGGAAAGTCATTTTTAAGTCTCACACTACTCTTGTGAAAAAGATATAGATGTGGGCAAGATGATAGTAAACTTAGGCAGATCCATAACTGAATTTTTTAGACCTAGTAAATGGTCGTTAATAGTTTGATATCAAATTAGAAGAAAGTAATAATAATATAGCTAACATTTATATAGCACTTACTATGTGCCAGGCACTTTACAATTATTATTTCATTTTAACCTCACAGCAACCCTGGGAAGTAGGTGCCATTATTATCCCCAGTTGAGGAAACTGAGGCAGACAGAGGTGCAGTGACTTACGCAGGGTCACGTGCCTAGTAAGTGTCTGAGGCTGGATTTGAATTCAGGTCTTCCTAACTCCAGATCTGGAGCTCTATCTACTGTGCCACCTAGCTGCCCAGGAAAACATCTAGTAGAATTTCCCAAGAACATATTGCTGGCCCTGAGGTATTTAATATTTTTAGAAATGATTTGGATGAAGGCAGAATTGGTATATATATTAAATTTGTAGATGACACTAAGCCAGAAGGGACAGCCAGCATATTATTAGAGCACAAATAACTTATGCTAGTTATGTATAGGAAGGGGAATGGAGCTGTGATTTTATTGATATAAGGACCTCCTAAGTTAGGAAGCTCCCTCTGCCAATGTGGGTTGGCATCTTCTCTGCAATTTATTTCCTTTAGCACCAAGAAGTTATATTACTTGTCCAGGGTCACATACATAGTGTATGTGAGAGGTGGGTCTTTAACTCAGGTCTTCAAGACTGGCTCTCTATCCACCACGTCATGCTTCTAGTTGCTTTCATGCATCCTTCAAGTTTTGCCACAAAAATGCATTAAAAGGAACCTATATTTTTACATGTACTCAATGTTTAGTTTTTAATAAAACTTGTCTTTTAAAAAAGAGGCCAATCCGAAACATCTCATTGTGTCCAAAATAAATGAAGTCAGAATCTATTGATCAAAATTTAATCTTACTAAATGAATCATCTTTTCCCTTTAATGATTTTGGATTAGGATTGAATTAAAAAACATTGATAGAGTTGTAATTAAAGTATATCCCAGAACTTAAGATCACATCTATATTTACAGTCATTTATTGAGTGCCTACCATGTTCCTAGCACTGAGCTAGGTGCTGGAAATATAAAGACAAGAATGTAAATAGTGCTTGTTTTCAAAGAATTTAGATTCTAATGGAAAATCACCTCTTTGAATGTTGGTTTTTTTCCGTTTGTTTTTTAGTGCGGCAATTGGGGTTAAATGACTTACCCAGAGTCACACAGCTAATGAATTGTTTTTTTTAAATGTTTCTGAGGCCAGATTTGAACTTAGATCCTCCTGACTCTAGAGCCAGTGCTCTATCCACTGTGCCACCTAGCTGCCATGAATGTTTTTTCTTTGAGAAAGGTTTAGAATGCAAGGTTCCTAAAAGCAGCCAGGTTCTGTCTGATCTTTTGAGGCATTGATTTTGGCCATATAGACAGAATAAAGTAGGGCTAAAGTGGTTATGCAGTGAGTGAGATCAATGGAGGTAGTTGATGAGGATAATGGAGGTCTTAACACATTTCCTCTCTAAGATGGCAGTGTTTTGAGGGGAAGATGAGTCATCCCCTTATTTATCTTCTTCACTTTTACTATGGCTGAATCTATGCATTCCCCAGAATTGTATATGACTGAAGGAATAGGTTTTTCCTATTTAGTGCAGCTGGTCTAGATAGTTCCAGGGTTGCAGGGAAGCTGGGTCAGTTTCTCATTCATAGGAGTTCATTCAGGAAAAAAATGTATTAGGTCCTTGTGGATGGTGCTATGGGTCATATAAAGATAAATTCGATGCAATCCTTGTCCCTGAAGAGTTAATGAATAAATGAATGAGTGAATGAATGAATGAATGGATGGATGGATGGATGGATGGAAGAAAAACATTTATTAAGAACTCAGCAGGCACCATACATCATGCCAAATACTTAGAATACAAATATGAAAGCAAGATAGTCCCTGTCCTTGAGGAGGTTACTTTCTAGTAGGTAGGAGGGAGATATTACATATAAAGAAGATGCAGCCAGACAAGAGAATTTTGGTTTGGGAAGTCATCCAGGTGATGAACAGAGCCAAAAAGGAGTCTATTGACAAGACCTCTAGAAACAATATAAATATTATTTTGATGACTGTTCCTAAAGTAATAATAATAATAGCTAGCATTTATAAAGCTCTTTAAGGTTCTCAAAGAGCTTTTACAAATATATTATTTTTCAGTAGAAGTAGAAAGTAGGGTTGAAGGAGAGGGGGAGGTAGATGACCACAAAGGGGGCAGTAAGATGAGATGTAAAGTGTGGTCTGGGAACAGATAGATGTAGTGGACCATGTGTGTTTGTTTCACTAATCAGAATGCCAATACACCAATCAATACCCCAAAATATTGATTCCAAAGATGAGTAGAGTAGGTCACCTTGAGCATGGTCTAGGAGGTCCAATGATCCTTAGGAATTTAATAATCTAGTTAGGAAAGTAAAATGCAAATACAGCTAAAAAGATTGTGGAATGAGATCAATATTCTGAAAGATGGCTATGGAATGGCAAAGAGGTAGATTATGTGTCTGGCATAGTCATATCTACTGTACATGGACACACATAGCTGTAGTATATATACACTAAAACTGTCAAGAGGCCGATAATCCAGTCCAATCTAACAAATATTTGTAATGCATTTCCAATGTATAAGGAATTGTGTTAGATGCTAAGGACAAAAAGACAAACAGAAAAAGTTCCTGTCCTTAAAGAGTTTAGCGCTCTCTCTCTCTCTCTCTCTCTCTCTCTCTCTCTCTCTCTCTCTGTCTCTCTCTCTCTGCCTCTCTCTGTCTCTCTCTTTCTGTCTCTCTGTCTCTCTCAACATAGGGAGAAGGTTAGCATACTGACCATTAAGGGGATTGGGAAAGGTATCCCATAGGAAGGTGGCACATACCTTAAGCTGCACTAAAGCAGCAGGATTAGAAACAGAAGTGAAGAGGGGCTGTTTCTGGGCATCAGAGGTAGCCTGCACAAAAGTAGAAGACAGAATGCTGAATTCAAGGAACAGCAAATAAGCCAGGGTAGCCAAAGCTACAGCCGATGATGTAGGTTGTAGCCGGACAGTTAAAGGCTCAAACTGCTGAGTAGAGGTCTTTATATTTTGTCAGGCTATTGAATAGAATTCCAGGGAGGCTGGCTGATATTCTGTCTGCCAGGGAAGCCAAAGAAGACAGAATTTAGACTTTAGAAAGCATTGTATTATAATAGTAAAAACAGGAATTTAATTATCTTAAGATAAGTTTTGCATCTATTCACAACCAGTGTGTAACTTCACATCCAATATACTATCTATAAGTGCTTTATTAATGAAGGATACATAGGAGCCATTTAAATTCAGCAGGATGAAGATAATACAAGATGTCCCAAAAGCATTAGTGCAATTTTAAGCTGCTAGGTCATGCAGTGGATACAGCATCAGGCCTGGAGTTAGGAAGACCTGAGTTCAAATCCAGCCTCAGATATTAACTGTGTGACCCTAGGCAAATCGCTTAACCCTGTTTGCTTGAGTTTCCTCATCCATAAAATGAGCTGGGGAAGGAAATAGAGAACCATACCAGTATGTCTTCCAAGAAAACCCCAAATGAGGTCATGAAGAGTCAGACATTACTGAAATGATGGAAGCCTTAATAGCTTAAACATCCTAGTCTGGTAACTCCTCATAAATACATATGTATATATGCACACACACATACATATCATGTCCCAAAAGCCTTAGTATAATTACAAACTTTAATGGTATAGAGTATAAGTGATAGGTATCAGTAATAAGTAAAGTATAGTAACAGTATCAGCTGCACTAAAACTTTGGGGACATCTTGTGCATCATCATTATGAGTTACTGTCAATTAATGCCCTCAGGTATACTTTCTCAAAGAGCAAACATTAGCCCCTAGCTTCCCTTGGCATGAGATATTGTAAGGTATCTGATACCACTCAATGGAATTTGAGACTACCTACAGGAACAAAAAAAATCACCAAGGAACACGAAAGGAATATCCATGAAATTCCCTTATGATATCTCTCTGTTCATTCAGCCTTGATCTGATCGTTGCCCTGAGAGCCAGAGGCCAGAACTCTACTGAAGTTGAGCCTGGGAGAAGGACAGCCACTGAAGGCCTGATTACCCAGATGGAACAGGGAAATCTGTTACCATTCCTCCAAATACCAACACTGCATAATTAGCAGCTGCTAAAATAATAGAAGTCAATTGAAGAAAAACATGGTCTGCCTGACATTCATTTATTAAATATCTTATGTTTCCCAACATTGCTTTCCATACTTTCTGAAAAGCTTTCAGTGGGGCATTTCAGCATGCATCTCTGGGCACTGACCAGAGGGATATTGATAGACTTTTCCAGAAAGATTTAAAGAGGGCTATTATTCTGTCCATCAGGGGAAATGTGTGTGTATGTGTGTCTACACACACACATACATACATAAAGATTTCTATACACATACATGTATATATGTACACACATTGTGTGTATATATATATAACACATGCATATATGTATACCTATAAGTATGTATATATTATACATATATGCATGTATATATGTACATACATATATACACACATACATCTATATGTATACACACACACACACACACACACACACATATATATTTACCAAAAGCAAGCTTTAAATAGTCTGCTACCATCTAAGATATCCACAGCCCATCTCCCCAGGAGACAGTGAAACATCACATTTATCTAAATTATCTCAGTAATATGACAGAGTGATTGCTCACTAATGGTCAGTAACAGTTTTCTTTGTCATTTTCCTAGTCATTACCTCCCCAGAATGAACTCCAGAATAAACTGCTCTCAATCCGTGACTGGAATACAAAATGCCTTTCTCCAATCTGTGTATGCTTGGCTACTGCGTTTCCGACATTTTCATTTTGTGGAAAATAATGCCCTGCCATTAGGAAGTCTGATGAATGCCAAGATATTTTACATGAAAACAGGTCCAATGCTGTGATTTCTTTTCCTCAGTTGCATCTCCTGTTTTTCACCTGCTGTATCATGTATGCTGTTGGGGGAGGGGTATTCTGAAAGCCCCCATTGGAAGGTCACAGGGTCTGGAGAGAAACTAGCTTGGCACATCACATGTTTTCAGGTGCTGGCTTCTCTTTTGTAGGCTGTCCGAAGGCTGTGCTTTTCAATTTAGAAATCTCTGTCTGCCTTTGAGCTTAATAATTAACCCTATAGTAAATCCAAAGCATAGATCCTCCCAACCCTCTATGAGTCTGAGACAAACCTCTAGGGATGTTTTACTATATTGTCAGCCCTTCCCTCCTGTCAGACAAATGCAGGCGCCCTGGCACTGACCCTGCTTTTGTATTTTACTGGCCTCTGCAAGTGAGTCCATGACAAAAAAGGCAGGGGCCAGAAAGAATTCCAGGAGTCATTTTATACCAAAGCATCCTGCCATCAAATAGAGCAATAGCACATTAAAAATATGGAAATGTGGGGCATGTCTGCCCATGTGAAATAAGCCAGCTGTAGCTGCATAGAATGGGTCTGTGTGGACTGCCCTGGCAAGTACACTGAGTCGAACCAGACACATAGTAGCCCAAACAATATAAGGTGATCCAGGCCAGTTGTTAAAATGGCCAGCAACAAGCCACATGTGAGGACCTGGCTTCTGCCTACTTGTTAGGCTATATTCAGGCACAGACTTCTTAGAAACAGAAAACCACTTGAAAGAAGGCTTTGCAAAAGTGAAGATCAAGGAACCTCACTGCCAATGTACCAATAACAGACAAAAGAACAAACTAAAATGTTGTCCTCTCAGGAATGTCACAAGGTGACATCCAGCCTACTTCTGAGTCTTCTTTCTTTTCTGTTTCTTTTTTGATCTACCCATTATTCAGGATATCATTAGATAGTCCTTGGGTCACTGTGGTGATTTTGTTTTGTTTCTGTTCTTAGAGGGAAAACAGAATCTCAACTGTTTTATACTAGAACCAGGCAGAATCAAACATTACTCTCTTTATAGCAATATTTGGCTATGTGTTGTAATTAATTTTTGAAGGGATATATGATCTCATCATGGCACATACAGATGACAACTCTTCCACATTCTGTCAAACTCTTGTCTGTGTTTCTTCTCCAATGGAGCATTTGCCAAATATGATGGAGGTCTTCTCCTGATTCTTCACTCTTTTGGAGATGTTAGTGTTGTGCTTTGGCTATCCATTTGTCTCCTCTCGCCTGGCCTATCACCTTTTCAGGCCACATTTATTTCATAATAAAAAATCACTATTACTAGCCTACGACAGCCTACTTCTGCCTGCCATTCTCTATCCTGCTGGCAAAATGATTTTTCCTAAAGTGCAGGTCTAGCTTGACCCCCCCCCCCATCAATATATTCCAGTGGTACCCTATTTCAAAATCAAATATGAAAATCCTCTGCTTGACATTTAAAGCCTTTTACAACCTGACTGTTCTCTACCTTTCCACTCTTCTTCTACTTTACTCCTTTCTGTGCACTCTAAAATAAAGTTGCTTTGACCTTCTTGCTTCTCCTTCCATCTCTTGATTCCATAGCTTTTTTGCTGGCTTCTCCAATGCTTAGAGACCTTTCCCTCCTCCTCTTTTTTTTTTTTTTTGGTGAGGCACTTGGGGTTAAGTGACTTGCTCAGGGTCACATAGCTAGTGAGTGTCATGTTTCTGAGGCCAGATTTGAACTCAGGTCCTCCTGACTCCTAGAACTTTATCCACTGAGCCACCCAGCTGCTCCTCCCTCCTCCTTAAGACAGCTCAAACTCTGCCTTCTGCAGGAGTCCTTTCCAGGTCCTCCCTACTGCCAGTCCTTTTCCTTTGAGATTACCTTCCATTTACATTGCATGTATCTTGTATGTACATAGTTATTTGCACATCATCTCCCTCATTAGTATATGATCTTCTCTAGGACTGCGACTTGGTCTTTCTGTTTGTTTTTTCATTAATTTTTTTAATCCTCTATACTTAGCACAGGGCCTAGTATTTTTTAAATGCTGTTCACTGACTAAAATTTTCATTGCTCTTTGAGTTATCTGCAATTTTTATTCTTACAAGACCATGATGCTCCATGATCCACCAGCATCAGTGGTGTTAAAAAAAAGATGGGCTTTTATGACATTGACCAGCTAGAACCATTGAAAGAGCACCTGACGTAGGAGGTGCACAGAATAATCTCATGATTTTCCTTTTCCTCCTTCTGGCACACATCCGAAGGCCAAAGCTGACAAGAATCAGTACCAGGTAAAACATTAGTGGCCTCATTCTGTGCTTCATGAGCAATATGATCAACAGAGCCATAATCTCCCATCAATCTAGAACCTCCTGCCATGATGGCAATGTGGATGCCAAATGTGATTCATCTAGCCTCCTCTGATTCAATAATCTAAAAATGAATCCAATTATCCTTTTTAGAAAAGTTACTTATATAGACACAAATTTCCTTCATCTTGTCATTTGTGACACTGGACAAGTTTCTTAACCTCTCTAGGCTTCAATTTCCTCATCTGTACAGTGAGTGGGTTAGTCATCATCTCCATGGGCGCCTTCAGGTTTTCATGTTGTATGATTGACTGTCCTAGTGGACTATAATGCAATAAAAGCATCATGTTATTGAGGTTTATAGAGCTGGTCTATTTTGAAATACGATAACATCCCAGGGTGATGTCAACCTTCCAGTGGCACAGTCTTGCACCACTTCAAATATCCAGAACATAGTTCTGAACTGAAGAGGACTCTAGGAACTCTGCTGTTCTTAGTGTGTGGAATCCACATTGCTCTGTGATTTGAGGCACTTTGAGGTAGTGAATAGGGCACTAGGCTTGGAATTGGGAAGGTCTGAGTTTGAATTCCATCTTAGACATTTACTAGCTGTGTGAGTTTGGGCAGGTTATTTAACTGCTCCATGCCTCAACTTCCTCATTTGTAAAATGATGAACTTGAAGGTTCCTTCCAGATTTAAATCTATAATCCTATGGTTGGGGTAGAGTGAGAAGGTCTTTAGGCTAGTGCTTTAAAAAGACCAAAAGATCATAGAGAATTAGTCCTTTATACAGACCTCTCAGGTTGCATGGTGCCCCCTTATGACATGTCTTCTTCAAGGTTACCCTTGATCATACCCCACCCCACCCTAAGGACAGGAAGGGACCTCTAAACTCCATAAGGATTGCAAAAATTCACAAACTCTGCTCTGCAGGGGAGCCCTGCAGGTCTAAGAATTGTGCATAAAATTAATCTCAAGACAGCAGATTAGAAAATAGTCAACATTACAAGTGACTGAAAGACTAAAAAAGAACAGCTAATGACCAAAATTAAGTTACTAGCTCTATAGACCTCCTAAGAGGATACCATTATTGTATTATAGTCCCAGGCAATAATAACTCATATGAACGTATACAACATGAAAGGTAGAAGGGTCCATAGAGATGATCATATCCAAGCCACTTACTGTACAGATGAAGAAACTAAAACTTAAAGAGATTAAGTGACTTTTCCTCATCACAAAAAAAAAAAAATTGATCTTGAATCACCAGAAAATAATATGTTATGTTCAGTATACCCTGATAAAAAGTTAGGGAAAGAGCTGTCAAAAAACACTTTTTAGGACTTTCATTAGCAGTTAATTAAAAAAAAAGTTTTGGTGATGAAAGTATACATTTCCGTTACCTGGAAAATACATTTATAAAGAACACTTCTTTCATACTCCACTGATTCTACATGAGTGAGGTGTTAGTATATTCTAATAAACTAATAGGTAATCTCTAATTCTTTTTATGCCCAATTGATCAATTTGTACCCCAAAGAGACACAGTGAAAAGTAAGCATAGTTCTGGACAGTAAAGCATTTCACAAACTAAATGGGAGTCATGAGACAAATGTATTTTAAAAAATACTCAAGAGGCAGGATGGTATAGTGAATAGAGCACTATTTTTTAGAGGCAGGAAGATATGGGTTTCTTCAATAAAATTCTACCTTTTATAGGATGCTTTCCTCAATCTCCCTTAATTCCAGTGTCTTCCCTTTGTGGATTATCTCCGTTTTATCCTGTATAGATAGCTTGTGAGTACATAGTTATTTGCACGTTGCCTCCCCAATTAGATTGTGAGCTCCATGAGGACAGGCACTGTCTTTTACTTTTCTTTGTATCCTCAGTGTTTAGTGCAGTGCTCAGCATGTAGTAAACACTTAATAAATGTTTATTGATTAAACAATTGACATAGGGAAAATTTAAAAATAGACGAGATCTCCAAGGAACCTGGTATGGACTGTTTTCTCATGAATTTTTGTTTTACTCCTCTTTACACTCTTTGCTCCAGCCAACTGGTTGATGCATCTACCATAAATCTAGAACCATAAATCTAGAATAAGAAGAGATTGTGGAGGCCATCTGGTCCACTTCTCTCACTTTATAGATGAGAAAACTAAGAACCAGTGAAGTTAAGTATCTCAGATGAGATATAGCCTAAGTCTCTGACTCACAGTCAGTGCTTTCTCCACCATACCATGTTTTGACTTGCTCTGATTCCTTTTACATTATATCCTATTTCCTGTGTCTCTGTCTTTGGACAAACTATGCCTGTAATATTGTCCTTCCTTACCTATATCTTTTGAATATCTTCCTCTCTTCAAGGATATCATCAAGTGCCACCTCCTACATGAAGCCCTTCTTAATCTCCATAGGTAGGAATGCCATCTCACACTGAAAATAACTGTCCATTCACATTTTTGTATGTTGTATATCTTTGTTTACATAGAGTAGAATATTAACTCAAGGATAGAACTGTGTGTTTTTCTCTGTATTCCCAGAACTGGTACAGCTCCTAACATTTAGTGGGTGCTGAATTGAATAACATTGGCCATCACTTCTATAGAGATGACTTTCAAACTTGTGCCTCTAGCCCCAACCTTAATGCTGAACTTGAGTTTTCATATTGCCAGTGCCTCTTAGGCATTTCCTTTGGATCTTCTGTGGTCATTTCCAACTTAAAATGTCCGAATACTAAGTCACTATCAAAATTGACTCTTTCTTGAGTTCTCTATTCTTACAAATAGCACCATTCAGGAATCTGGGCTGGGATTCTTCCAGTCATATTACACTCCTTTGTTTTTCTGGTGCTGCATATTAATTCATTCTCTAAGTCCCATTGGTTATGCCTTTGCATTTTCTCTTGAAACGATTCCTTTCTGTCATTTTTCATTGCCACTTCAGCATCTAATGCCTGAAGCATAGGCAGCTCCAATGACCTCCAAAACTGCCTCTGGTGGATTCAAATGCCATACTCTTCTACCTCTTTCAAATTC
The DNA here is from genome assembly GCF_003287225.1 of Phascolarctos cinereus. Classification (NCBI taxonomy): domain Eukaryota; kingdom Metazoa; phylum Chordata; class Mammalia; order Diprotodontia; family Phascolarctidae; genus Phascolarctos; species Phascolarctos cinereus. The sequence continues at coordinate 63,668,516 of NW_027555514.1, read as the reverse complement.
TTCTAGCTCTTTTTCAGTTGTGTCTAACTCTTCTTGACTCCATTTGGGGTTTTCTTGGCAAAGATACAGGAGTGGTTTGCCATTTCCTACTTCAGCTCATTTTACAGAGAAGCAAACAGGGTTAAATGACTTGTCCAGGGTCACACAGCTAGGAGTGTCTGAGGCTGGATTTAAACTCAGAAAGATGAGTCTTCCTGACTCCAGGGCCAGCACTCTATCCACTGTGCCACTTAGCTAAAGAAAAAGGCATCACCAACAAATCATCCCTTTCATCATTAAAACATTTCTTACATAAAAATTGCCCCTAAAATCAAAAGATCATCTGGTAGATGTGGGGACAGGAGACACCTCAAAGGCCACCGAGTCCAACCCCTTTGCTTACAGAATAAAGTCTGACCTCCTCAGCTTGTCTTTCATACGTGCCGTAAGAGTGAGCTCTCACCTCTCTTTCCAATTTTCTCTCTCCTACCTTGCTTATATAGAAGGTCTGCTACACAGGTCTGTTCACTGTTTCCTGAATTTAATCTGCACATTCTTCCTTCCACATCTTTACATAGGCCATCTCACCTATCCTGAGGGCCCTTTCACTTCCTCTGTTAATCTACATTCAATCTTTTCCTGCTCTGATACTTGTACTAACCATAAGGACTAATCATTGTCTATACCAGAGATGTTAAACACATAGCAACAATTCTGGCCAGACCCAGATTAAAAAGTAATTAGGAAATATTTGACAAAATAGATTAAAAAAACAAAAAAGAACATAGATAAGGTTAATATGGCTTTTTAAGTCAACATACAGCCTCTGGGGATCCTTATGTACAGTTTAGCAGTTCATTTGTATTTCAGTTTAACATCACTGGTCTATGCCACTGATTTGATACACCACTAATTTATTCTGCATTTTTGTTATCTTATATGTCTATATCATCTCTCTACCTAAACTGAAAGATCCTCACAGGAAGAAACCATGACCCACTAGTACCTTGCAGAATGTATGCATGCAAAAAATTGTTGATTGATTGATGAAGTTTCCAACTGTCTTCTTCTAGATTTATGAAGACAAACAAAACCCCTCTCTGGAAGGGGAAGAGATGGTCCCTCATGAAACATTTCCTTCCTGTCAAAAAAATAATAATCTAGTCCATAATATTCAACTAGCAAGAAACTATCAACTGTTAAAATGATAGTTAATTGTGAAATTCACAAATAAAATGAAATCATATAAAAAGTAAAACAATAAGTCCAGTCTACCAATCACAGTACCTTAATTGTTTCCATAAGTGCTCAATAGAATCACATATTGAAATTTGGATAAGATCTTAGAAATCATCTAGTCTAACCTCTTGGTTTTTATTGGAGTAAACTGAAGTCCAGTGTACTCAAGTGACTGTCCAAGGTCACACAATAAGTAACCGACAAAGCCAGGATTCTAAATTGGGAGTCTATCTACAAATATATCACTGTACTATTCTGCTTACAAAATTAAACCAAACAAAACATTTACTTAATGCTAAGCAAGTACGAGCCTACATTGGTAGAAAGACTTCCCTCATCGGTAGTTTCCTACGCCAATGAAATCATAGATCTGATTAAAAAATGTACAAGGAACTATGTTAATGTCTAGAAATGCAAGCCAAACAAAATCAGCTCTACTTTTAGGTAACCAATGCTTTAAAAACAATGTAGGGTAATTATTCTTTCCAATACTGGTGCTTGACATGACCAACTTGTCTTTCTGATGAACATCTCAAAGGCAAATATTTTTCTTTGCATGAATCTTTGCAAAGAGTCAGATTCCATAGTTAGTTGAGATGAATAAAATCATGGATACCAACTCCTGATGGCTTGTGTTATTTCTTTTGGATCACCTCCAGACATTGGTTCAAAGAAAGACTTGATCCAGAAATGGAGGGATTTGAGTCTTTCATCAGAAGTGTTCATTCTCTCTCAACTGATGAAGAAGAGGCTGGGTTACTCATGCAGGCATATTGGGGTCAGTGGGGCCTGTCCCTGCCTGGGGCTTGATAACGCATCTGTGCACAGCTCACTGGTTTCTCCCTGAAACCATTTATAGTACTAAGTAGAATTTCAATGAAGTGGAACCCACTTCTCCTTCAGCAGTTGTTTTACCAAGTTGTTTTTCTCCTGCAGATATGAGTCAGATTGGCTAAAGGGGTGAGTGACTGCCTGCCATGTATAGCCTCTCCCTTGAAAAGGGAAACAAATTCAACATGATTAGATGAATTTAAGAGAGGGAACATTCTGGTTTTTAGGACGATCACTAGAATATTTATTGCCACAGTCAGACCTCTCTTGATCACAGACTGCACATCATATATAACTGTAATCAAATGGTATGGTATCCTAATGAAACAGCCACTATCTATAGTATCATGACAAATACAACGATGATGAAACCTCCTTGTTTCTTTCACGTAGCCTCTTTTTGCTGTGACACATATACAAAGATGAAGCTTTGTCTCTTGCCTTAACCTTTTAACATAAAGGATAATTTGGTTTTTGACAAGGGGGATTTAAAGTAGATTTTGTTATTAAGTCATTAATAATAAATCTAGGCAGATCATCAACACAGTATATAATTAAAGCTAGAAGGAGTCATAAATCCTGACTCCCATACACTTACATTGACAAGTGGAACTTTGCCCACAAGTCCTTAAAAGGAAGACAAATTATTGATTGATTTCAGACTACAAGATTTACATTGTAGACTCATGGAACATGGCATCATGCATAAAACAGTTTTCAGAGCATGAAATAGAGACTAGAAGTCAAACCCCAAATTCTCTTTTACAGAGATCAGGGAAAATCCATAACGTTTACAAAATGTAGGATACATGTTTTCTAGGCTGTTTGTTCTTCATCTGGGGTGAAGACATTTTTCTCTTTCTTTCATCTATGCCAAAACTATTCTGATGTCATTCAGCAGGTTCCTCTGCAGGAATGCATTGGTTTCCTCTATCTTAATCTCCCTTTGTCTGAAAATCTCCTGCCATAGTTTTAGAATCATTGCAGGCTTGAATAAGGAAATTCTTCATAGCCATCCCTATTCACATTCAAGAGAATCTAACAGCTAGGGCTGTCCACCAGAAGAATGAATCACTGTATACACTTCCTCTTTTCCCCATGGGCATTAGGTGTAGTAAATGTACTTGTCATTAAAATGGGATCATGGATCAAGTAGCCAATAACAGACCCAGCAGACAATAACTTTCATTCTCTCCCATTCTTCTGCACCAAGCTGAGTTGTCACCATTAAGTTTCTCCAGGAGATCAGTGTTAGAGCTAAGAGACCTTAAATTGTGGCAAGAGTTCTCTTCTTCAATGTTTTAAAAGATCCATAATTTCATAGATGTAAGTGCTCCCTTAAAGAATGACAAAATAAAAGAAACCCAGTTGTAAGGAAGTTTAGAGGTTATCTAGTCCAATGCATACTTGATATTAATGTATATTTTGACAGATTGATCCAAGCAATTATGGTAGGAATTGTTGTATGGGTTCATTTTTTTAAAAATTGGATCTCACTGATACTGTGTTATCTTTTGTTTTTGATGAAGCTTCACTTCAATCAACACTAATCAATCAACAGTAATTTAGTGTGGAATTACTATGCGCCAGGCACTGTGCTAAGCCCTGGGAATATAAAGAGAGGCAACAGTGCCTGTCCTGAAGGAACTTGTGTTCTAATGGGGATGTCACTATATAAACAAGCACATGCTATGTACATATATGCATACACACATACATATACACAAAGAGAAGAGAGAGACAGTGGAGAGGGAGAGAGAGAGAGAGAGAGAGAGAGAGAGAGAGAGAGAGAGAGAGAGAGAGAGAGAGAGAAGAGAGAGAGAGAGAGAGGGAGGGAGGGAAAGAGAAAGAAAGTGTGAGAGAGAGAGAACATAGAAGGTAAACTACAAGGGGAAGGAGGGCTTTTAAATATTTCCCTCTTCACATTAAGCCAAGTAAGCTTCAGATAATTAGTAGTCTTCCCATTCAAGAGCACACAGGCTCTTAATAGGGTGAACTGTAAGGAAAAATATAACTGTATCTTCTTTAATATGTCTTATTAGAAGAGCTTCTTAAAAGTTTATTGATTCTGAAATGGTTGAAGATTTCTTCCAGTTTCTGACCATGCCCATAATGATGGCAATATTGATTTTGTCCCCTTGAAAATGTACAGCAGGAGAGCAATGGAAAGCAGGAGCTGAAGAAAACAACAATAGAAACCCTAGTCTTTTTTAATCTTTAGGCAATTGAGGTTAAGTGTCTTGCCCAGGATCACACAGCTAGTGAGTGTCAAGTGTTTGGTCTGAGGCCAGATTTGAACTCATGTCTTCCTGACTCCAGGGTGGGTGCTTTATCCACTGAGCCACCTAGCTGCCCCCAGAACCCTAATCTTTTAAAATATAAGAAGAGAAATGCTGATGATGCAGAAATAACTCTCCTATGTTTGATATCACACTCTTCAAATGTAAATGAACTATAAGAGTTTGCATTATATAGAGAGGCCCATTGCATTTTCACTTGTCCCTTGCACACTGATGTAGCTGCAGAATGGAGACTGAAGCTGTCTTTTTGCTGAGGATTGTTGGCATTCTTCTCTGGTTACCTAAGTGCTGCGTGGGTAAAAGACTTCCTTAAGAAGTCCCTCATTAAAACATAAGCTTCTTGAGGGCAATGTTGTTGTTGTTGTTGTTTTTTCCCATTTTATCCTTATCTTCTAAGACAATGCAATCCACAAGGCAGGCATTTAACAATTATTTTTATTAAATTGGAGGTGAGATTTGATGTCTGTGGTAGATGTGTCCAGTTATTATAGCACACTTCTTTGGCCTTGTATAATTTGGAAGGCTTCATCATGGCTTCATTGAAGTTTTCTTCTGTGAATTTTAAATGCTTTCTCCATTAAGGCCTCAAGAACAATATGTTGCCCAGGTTTGTGCCAGGGGGCATGTTCCCAACCTCAGTCTGTTTGGGTTTATCATCAGTAATGGTTCTGAAGTTGCCTGTATAGGACTGGTAATGATTGCAGAAACAACCATGTTGTACCACAAGCATGATCTAGATTTGAACAATCTCAAAAGAACTTTCATCTGAAAGGCAATGAGAGACAACAAAAAATGATGAGTTGAAGAATTAAGGAATTGAGATAAATAATTTCAGAGGTTGCTTTCAGCTCAAACATGATGCTATGCTATAATGATAATAAAATTAGCTCACATTTATCAAGTACTTTAAGACTTACAAAGCACTTTACATAACAGCAAAGTATAGTGGATCGAGATCTGGACTTGGAGTCGGGAAAATCTGAGTTCAAATCCAGTCTCAGATATTTGTTATTTGTATAATGCTAGACAAGTCACTTTAGTCATCTGGGCCTCAATTTTCTTGTCTACAAAATTAAGAAGTTAAATCTGATGACCTCTAAGGTTCCTTATAGCTCTGAATCTGCAATCTTATGGTCTTACTTGGTCCTCACAATAATCCTGTAAGGTAGGTGCTATTGTTTTCCACATTTTATATATGAGGAAACTGAGGCTCAGAGAGTCCAGGTGACTTGCACAGGGCCCCATAGCTAGTGTCTGAGGTGGGAATGGAAACCAAATATTTCTGACCAATGTCCAAAATTCTTCCCACTTAGCTACGCTTCCTCTAGAATGTGTTACTAAGCTATGTTATCCTATGTTACTTGCTGCTGAACAATGTAATGCTATAGGAATATGCACATATTCCTTTGAAACATGAACCTAATACAGAGGGATGTCTGACATGTCATTCAAGCAGCAGCTATAACCAAATATAGGTATTGTTTACTCGTTCAATTCAACCAGAAAGGGTTGCAGGCATGGAGTGTGGCATGAGATTCACTGAATAGAGGAGGAAAGCCCATTTGGGCAACATCAGGTAATGTGGCTTGGTTGGAGCACGTAGTGAGAGGGGAACAGTGAAAAATAAGACTGGGTTGGAGTCACATCGTGGAGGCCAGGCTAACGAATTCAGACTCCATTCATTAGGCAATGTATACTTATGGGATATAGGGAGCTAGGTGGCACAGTGGATAGAGTACTGGGCTTGGTGTTAGGAAGACCCATCTTCCTAAGTTCATATCCAACTTCAGACATTTACTAGCTGTGTGACATTGGGAAAGTCACTTAACCCTGCCTGCCTCGGTTTCCTCATTGGTAAAATGAACTGGAGAAGAAAATGGCAAACCACTCTAGTATCTCTGCCAAGAAAACCCCAAATGGGGTCTTGAAGACTTGGACGTGACTGAAAAACAACTCAACAACAACTTATTGGAGAGATTTTCTAGGATATTCATTTCTGGAGTGCCTATGTAGTTGGCTTAATACATTTAAAATTTGTTATTCTCCTCTGAAATCCCAAGAAAGAAATGAGACCTCACCATTTAGGTGATATACCTAATACCTAACCCCTAACCTTTGTAATGTACAAAGCCTTGAAGTTAGCTACTTGCTTACTTGTCTAATAGTAGTAAATTATTCAAATTGGGTAGTATAAGGTATTAACTTTATTTGTGGTGTTGATTTTTTATAGATGCCAGTTGCATTGATTTTTTGTACTTGTTTTCAAGGCTATTTTATAGCTAATAAATATCAGCCCTAAAGATAAGACTACTTGGCCAGGGCTTCTTAAACTTTTTCCATTTGAGATCCCTCCAGTGCTTCTTAAACTGTGGGTCCCTACCCACAGTTAGAGAAGCTCATGGCTTCTGGGTCAATAAAGGCAAAGAATGAGATCTGTTCAGAGTTAACGGCAAAAACAAACAAAAACCACCACCAATAGAAACAAAGTTCTACGTGATTATCTAAAGTGGTCTTATAGTTCTAAAGCCTTAAGTCCTTTCCATTTGGGGCAATTGTCTTACAAATAGGCAACCCACAAGAATCACATGATATATTACATCTTTTCCAGAGTTAATGATATAGCTAATAATAAATCTACTACAAAGATTATGTAGAAGGTGGGCAATGGTTTCTAAAGGTGGCTGTTAACTATAATAACTACAAACTATTTCAAAGGGCATTCTGATATTTCAAATTATTGCTCTTATCACAAAAACAAACTACATTTTAAAGACTGTGTGGCTTAAAGTCTGAGGAATCAGGAGGAAATTTGTCCCAACAAGGTATTCATTTATCATTCCCAAGGAAGCCTAATGCATTCTAATTTTTCTCTCCACCAGAAGCTGGTGAAGAGAGCAATAATGTTCCTGCCATATTTTGTTTGGAGCTGTAAAAATATACATTAGTACTAACTATCAGAATTCCCTGGAAACCTATTACAATAGCCTGTCGGCAAGGTGAGGGATACAATTCATTGTGCCAGTTGCTAGAAATGCCCTAGATACCAATGTAAGCTCGCAGTGGCATTGTTAGAACTTCTGGCATATAATTCCCAATTAAAATAGTTCACCTGAGGGGAAATTTCTGCTTCCCTTGTTATTCATCTCTATGCAAAGTTTTCCTGGTTGACTTTGTAATGTGCCAATGACTAGACTGGTCAGAAGCAAGGTTTGCTCCTTCCAAATTCAAGTGTTCCATTTCCCAGGCCAGAGAGTTATGATGTGTACATCATTAAGCAAGTTTCCTCCCAAGATCATTTGAGAACTGTTTACTGCTATCTGTCATTTCTTTCCAGGTGCCCAATTCCTCAGAGAAAAATTTTTCATATTTTTCATTAAAGTGGTGGACCATGATTCCATCCAACTCATCAGTGAAGAAGAAGCATATCATCCATTGCCATTCCCTATATGGCTCCATCTGGGGCCTTCCTGATGGACGGAAAATTTAGTCCAGGTGAAATAGCCTGGGATCAGCCTCAGGCTACCCAATTACCTCAATGGATGACCTTGGGTAAAACATTTAACCTCGCAATTTCTCAGAGTTGTAGTGGGGTTAAAATGAAGTGCTAAGTATGAAAAACTAGAAATGTAAGGAGATACTACAATTGCTAGGATTATCTTACCTCTGAAAAATCATGTTGAAGAAGAGGATCTGTTTGGTAGAGAGAAAAAATTATCTTTTTCCCGCAAAGTACTCACATTTTTGTGAATTTCTCTCACCATTTCACCACAAGTAAACTCATCCTCTCTACCATAACATTATGAATAGTTACTATATGAATTAAAAAAGCAAAAGAGAGAGGTTAAAAAAACCCCAAGATTCACCATTTAAGATGGCCACACTTTCAAAACAGTGAGGAGGTGTGACGTAGTAGATAGATGTTGGGCTTGGAATCAGGAAATGCTGGGTTAAAATCCTGCTTCTGATGCTTATCATCTGTGTCAGTCACTTAACCTCTCAGTGACCCAGGTAACTCTCTAAGACCATATTTTATAATGGAGGAATTTTTATACTGAAACCTTCTTATACCAATGAAATCACATGCCTAACCTCAAAAAGCCCTAAAAATGCTGTTATCATACATATTCCCACTCCTAGGTGCTGTATAATCTGAAGAACAGAAAGTTCAGGAATGACTTAAAAAGTTAGAGTTGAGTGAAAATCCCCCTTATTGTTAGCAGCAGGTAAATTCATAAAAATGATGATCTTAGGCACAAATGTAACATCTTTGCTTGTCCAGTGTCATAGATATTAATTTGTACTCCCTTCAAATTATGCAGTCATTGAAATAACTGGCTATGAAAGGTGACGCGTGTGAAAGATGTTGACCAACTATTCTGAGCCTTTAGCTTGGGGTGAGAGATGGAATGACCGACAAGAGGAAGGGCCCCATATTGGATCAGAAGAAATTTAGGCTATACCTGCACAAAGAAGATAGATTTTCTGTCTTTTCCCTTGATAGATGATAAATTCGTTGGGGACAGGATCTGTTTTGTTTTTGTCTTTGAATCTCCAGTACCTAGCATAGTACCAAGCACATAGTAGATAAGTTTAATAAATGCTTGCTGGTTGCTCTGTTGATTTGATGGTAACATGCTTATCAATAGGTTTTGAAAATTGTTCAACCCCAGCTTGTGACCATTATAAATAGCGTTGTCCATCTACACCTTGCTATGATGGATATTCATTCAGCCAAATTTTTTAAGCATTTGGTATGAGCAAGGCACTGTCTAGGCAGTGTAGGAGACATAAGACATTGTAAACATATATCTTGACCACCAGGAGCTCAGAACATTACAGGAGGGATAAGATAATATATAGATAACTGTCATATAAAGCAATAAAATAATTAAATGTCATAAGGTTGTTATAGTCAACAAACACTATAGGAATTTGAAGGCTGGAGATATGCCTCAATAGCAAACATTTATATAGATGTTAAAGTTTAAATATATTTTCTATATATACTATCTTATTTGATCTCTACAACAGCCCTGTGAGGTAGGTCTAACAGGTATTACTATCCCATTTTACAGATGAAAAAGCTAAGATTCAAAGTGCTGAAGTGGCTTGTCCATGGTCACATAGCTATCAGTAAGGAAGTATATGAACTTAGTTCCTTCTTTCTCCTCTTCAAGTCCAGTAGTCTTTCCATTATACCATGCTGCTTTTCAGCGAGGGTTTCAAGAAAGATATGCCACTTGAAGGACAGCTAGGTGGCACAGTGGATAGAGCACTGCGTTGGGAATCAGGAAGATTCATCTTCCTGAGTTCAAATCAGGCCTCTGACACTTCCTAGCTGTATGACCCTGAGCAAATCCCTTAATCATGTTTGCCTCAGTTCCTCATTTGTAAAAGGAGCTGGAGAAGGAAATGGCAAACCACTTCATTATCTCTGTCAAGAAAACCCCAAATGGAGTCATGAAGAATTGGACATGACTGAAGAAATTGAACAATAACAAATGTCATATGTTTTGGGCCTTGAAGGATGAGTAGACTGTTTCAGGATTGAAATAAGAGTATGAGGGTGGGGAAGATATCCTGCATGGAGGAGGCAGCATGAGTAAAGACAAGAAGATGTAGTGGAAAGGGTTTAGGACCAGAAGTTAGGAGATTTGAGTTCCATTCTTGACTCTTCTACTAACTAGCCATGTGACCTTGGGCAAGGCATATAATCTTTCCAGTCATCAATTTCCTCACCTAAAAATAAGACAGGAAATTGGACTCAATGAACTCCAAGACCTCTAAAGTTTGGACATGTGGTATCTGAACTGTAAACTGAGCTTTGAACAATGATGGAGAACGAAAGAACTGCCACAGGAAAGGACTGAGTTAGGCAAATGTGTTGATTTTTTAAAATGAGGAGAAAGAAGATTCTCTAGACTATAGGTCAGTGAGTTTGATGCTGATTCCTGGAAAAATTCTAAAATAGATTATTAAACAGATGGCTTGTGAGCACTTAGGCAGAAAAATGTGACTCACTACAAGCTAATGAACTAATGGGTTCATTAAGAAGAAGTCACATCAGACAAATCTCATTTCTCTTGTCACAGGGTTATCAAATTGGTAGATAATAGAAATGCCTCTGACACATTATACTTGGACTGTTGTTGTGGTGGTGGTGGTAGTGGTGGTTGTTATCGTTGTTAGTCACTTAGTCTGCTATGTGCTAGGCACTGTGCAAACACCGGGGATACAAAAGAAGGCAAAAGACAGTCCCTACTCTCATGCAGATCATAATCTCATGGGGGAGATAGCATGCACGTAACTATATACAAACAAGCAATGAATAGTACAAATTGGATATAATCAAGAGAGGGAAGGCATTAGAATTAAAGGGGAAAAATTCATTTGACAATGGGATCCTCACAAATAAGGTAGAAGGGTGTTGATTGAATATTACAATTAGATAGATTTAACACTGATGGAACAACTGGACCCCAAACCCATGGATCAATGCACTAAAATCAACCTGGAACATGAGGCTGTGGAAATCTGCGGTTGGTCCTGTTCTATTCAACAGTTTCTATCAATGATTTGAATAAAGCTGCAGGATTATGGAGAAGCCCTCATGGATTCCCTGGTTCAATAATCTAGACTGTGTGAGTTCTTCCTAGCTAACCAAGTTCTACACAGGCTTACAACAGTATCAAAAGTCTAGGCTCTGTCCATAAACTCTTTTTGTTGTTGCATTTATTAGGACTGAAGAGAAATGATAGTGGCAGGAAGGAACTCAGAGTTTCAGTTCTGCCTAGCAGGACAATGGCTGCTGAAAAATGGGGTAATTGAGAAAGAAGGTGGAAAGTAGACAATGGAAACTCATGAGACTCAACGTATGGGTTATTTGAAAAGGGCCTAATCAAAGAGTCCTCTACCTTTTAAGAAAAGACGGTCCCAGTGGAGACCTACATATGCTATTTTCTGCTTGCCTGACTCTAGACAGGACACTTCACCCTTCTAGGATTCCATTTCCTCATTTGAAAAATAAAGGAGGTGGACTCAATGAGCTCTAGCATTTTTTCCATTTCTAAACTCTATAAATTATTCCAGATTCAGATCTTCCCTGGGGGTCCAGAGTTGGATTCCTGATCCCCACCCCCTAACACACACACACATACACACACACTCCAACTTTTTTTAAAATTACACATGTGAGGTCATGCAAAATATATTTCCTCATTAGCCATGTTGCAAAAGAAAATACAAATAAAATAAGATAATAAAAATATAGAAAGTTTAAAAAATATGCTTCAATCTGTATGCAGAGTTCATCAGTTCTCTCTCTGGAGGAGGATAGCATTTTTTATTATGGGTCCTTTAGATCATTCATTTTTTTTGATCAGAGTAGCTAAGTGTTTCACAGTTGATAATCTTTACAATATTGCTGTTACTATGTACTGTGTACTGGTTCTGTTCACTTTACTTTGCATTAGTTCATGGAAGTCTTCCTAGATTTTTCTAAAACCATTCTGCTTGTCATTTCTTATAGCACAATAGTATTACATCACAATCATATACCACAACTTGTTTAGCCATTCCCAAGTTAATGGATATCCTTTTGATTTCTAATTTTTTACCGCAATAAAAGGAGCTGCCATAAATATTTTTTGCAGACATAGGTCCCTTGCACTTTTTTTTGATCTCTTAGAGATACAGACCTAGTAGTGGTATTTCTGGATCAAAGGTATGCACAGTTTTACAGTCCTTTGGGCATAATTCCAAATTGTACTCCAGAATGGCTGGACTAGTTCACAACTCTATCAATAGTGCATTGGTGGCCCAATTTTTCCACATCTCCTCCAGCATTTGTCATTTTTTCCTGTGATGTTAGTCAAGCTGATAGGTGTGAGGTGGTATCTCAGAGTTGTTTTAATTTTACATTTCTTTAGTTGGTGGTGATTTAGAGCATTTTTCATGTGACTATTGATAGCTTTGCTTTTTTTCTTCTGAAAATTGCCTGTTCATATCCTTTGCCCATTTATCAACTGGAGCATGGTTCTTATTTTTTTTTTAAATAAATTTGGCTCAGTTTCCTATATATTTGAAAAATGAGACTTTTATCAGAGAAGCTTGCTATAAAAATGTTTCCCACTTTCCCATTTTTCATCTAATTTTGGCTGCATTAGTTTCGTTTATGCAAAAGCTGCTTAATTTCATATAATCAAAATGATGTATTTTACTTCTCACAATCTCCTCTGTCTCTTGTTTGATCATAAACTCTTCCCTTATCCATAGATCTGATAGGTACATTTTTCCATGCTCTCCTAATTTACTTATATCACCCTTTATGTTGAAATCATTTATTCATTTTGACCTTATCTTGATATATATTGTGAGATGTTGGTCTATGCCTAATTTCTGCCAAACCACTTTCCAGTTTTCCCAGCAGTTTTTGTCAAATAATGAGTTCTTGTCCCCAAAGCTTGGATCTTTGGATTCATCAAACACTAGATTTCTGTGTTCATTTACTGCTGCATATTGTGTGCCTGATTTATTCCACTGGTCCACCACCCTATTTCTTAGCCAATATTATATTGTTTTGATGATTACTGCTTTGTAATATTGTTTGAAATCTAGAACTGTTACATCACCCTCCTTAACATTATTTTTCATTGATTCCTTTAATATTCTTGACCTTTTGCTCTTCCAGATGTGTTTTGTTTCCATTTTTCTAGCTCTATAAAATAATTCTTTGGTTTGATTTGTATGGCACTGAATAAGTAAAGTAGGTAGAATTGTCATTTTTATTACATTGGCTAGGCCTACCCATGAGCAATTCATATTTTCCAATTGTTTAGATGTCTTTCTTTTTGTGCACACCAACTTCTAACATCTTCTCTCCCATTATATCTTATATATGTATATATAGTATTTATTATCTTTATCTTTCTTTTTATATGTTTTTGTCTCTCACATTAGAATGTAAGCTCATTGTGAATAGGGATCCCTTCATTCTTTGTATTTGTATCCCTCCACCTACCATAGTACCTGGCACATACTAGGCACTCTATAGATCCTTGTTAATTCACTGCATTGGTTAATTCACTGCATTGAGCTCCTGGTCTTAAGGAAACTCCTTTCCACCATAGTCAGTCAACAAGCATACATTAAATGCTTACTATGTGCCAGGAATACAATAAGTACTGGGAGTACAAATATAAGAAGAAAGAAAGACAATCCTTTCCCTCAAGGATCTCATGTTCTAATGGGGAAAGACAACACAAAAAAGGAATTTGCAAAGTTGGGACAAAGGTATTAGATAGGGGCTGTCCTTTTCAAGGGAAGGAAGACAATGGAGTCTTCAGAAAAGTCCAACTACTTTTAAAAGGCTATGTCTTCAATTCTTCCCCCTACTTATCCAGGAGCTCTATCTGCTCCTGGTTCAAGTCAGATATGTCACTCTGGATCATTATTATGACTGGAGTATGTGTTTTGTAAGCCCTCAGTAAGTAATCTACTAACGACACTTCCTCATTTCTATTTTTCATGATCCATCTTTTCCTTTAAGGCTCTTAGTGTTGCTACCACTACCTCTATTAAGTCTCCCTTTTTCCTTCATTGTTAAGGTATTTTATAAGAGATTTCTGTCTGTATTGCTCTTCTTAGGCCTGGATCACAATCTATCTTGTATTAGACATATTTATATATATACTGCTACATTCTTCTACCCTCTACCTAGTAGAATGTGAGCTGCTTGAGGGCAGGGATGCTTTTGTCTTTGTATCCCCTAGTGGAGACCTCTGGCTTAGCACAATGCCAGCTATTTATTAAGCACTAATAAATATTTCTTCAATTGGCTAGCTCCGACAATCTCTGAGCCTGGCACCATTTTTCACAGTCCCTCTTTGAATCAAACTGCCTTGGCTTCTATGAGAGCCATATAACTCTAAAAGTTACCTCTCCCTCTTAAAACACATATGAAGATAAACACAAGGTGGCTTGCCTGTCACATTTGGTAAATACACCTTGTGGTTCTTAAGTAATGGGATGCTCAATGCAAACCACAGTCTAGACAGCAGACTCAAGAAGATCAATACCTGAAATGAGGTTCTGTATGCTCTGATAACTTGTAATTTTAATAGTCAACAGCCTGCTGCTCCAAAGTGTGTAAATGTGTACCTTGGAGAAGACAGAATGTGCTCAGTGAGAATGTGCTGCTACTTATGTGGAAAGAACATAAATACCAGACAAATGATTATGTGTGATCTGGAAGGGTATACAGCATTTTATGAAGGGGCTCCCAGAATCAAGGAAGCCACAAGGTGTCTGTCTAGGATGTGACATAAATAGGACTGATTTATGCATAGGCAGAGTTTGTGTTATGACTTCCAAAGGTACCTGAGTAAGTGACCTAAAAATCCTTTCTCTATCCTCATTATGAAATGTTGTTTGAAATTACACAGAGAACTTCATCTGGTTAGCTTAGGGCTTTGGTTCCTGTTAAACTGTTCATTTCTATAGTCTTATGATTCAACTATAAATCCAAGGGAAGGGGACATGCTGAGTGATTTCCTTAATTGTAATTTATCAATACCAAAACTAAGAATACAGTGAAGATGCCTGTGGTACAACCATACCAGATCCCAGGCTTTTGTCCTTATCCTAGAATGATACCTCCACTATCATTCACTCCAGTAAACACCTACTGTGTGTCTGGCACTGTGTTAAGCACCGGGGAGACAGTCCCTGCCCTTGAGGAGCTCATGATCAAATGAGGGAGATAATATGTAAACAGCTATGTACAAACACGCCATGTACAAGATAGGTAGGAAATAATCAGCAGAGGGAAATCATTAGAATTAAGAGGGATTGGATAGGTTTCCTAAAAGGTGAGATTTTAGATAAGATTTAAAGAAAGACAGATAGTAGAGATGAGAAGGGAGGATGTTCCAGGCACAGGGGATGACACTAAGGAATAGGAAGGATGCCATTCTCAAAGGATCCAGGAGTAAGGGTAGGGTAGGGTTAGAATGCATAAGAAGTCTGGACAGATGGAAGTGGGTTATCATGAAATTCTTTAAGTGCCCAACAGAGGATTTTGTATTTGATCTTGCACAGGTAATATTCAACCAGGAATTGACCAGCTTTGCACAAGACTGCAAACTGGACTCAAATGTCTCATTCCTCCCTTCCCCCTCAAACCTAACACATTCCTTTAAATTCAGGGGCAAACAAATTACTCAAGGATGCTTGGCCAATACAATAATTACAAGGTGATCCATTAAGAACGCACACTTAGAATGATAATGATTTCCCATGATTAAACCTGCTGAATTGACTAATACTTCTGAATATTTTTCTGTGCATGTGGTGGCAGTGGTGAATATGAACAACTTTTATAACTTATTACAAGAATAATACACTATGACCAGGTAGGATTTATACCAGGGATGCAGGGCTGGTTCAATATTAGGAAAACTATTAGCATAATTAATCATATCAACAACAAAACTAACAGAAACCACATGGTCATCTCAATAGATGCAGACAAAGCTTTTGACAAAATACAACACCCATTTCTATTAAAAACACTAGAGAGCTTAGGAATAAATGGAGTCTTCCTTAAAATAAATAGCATCTACCTAAAACCTTCAGCAAGCATCATATATGATGGAGACAAGCTAGAATCATTTCCAATAAAATCAGGGGTGAAACAAGGATGTCCGTTATCACCACTATTGTTCAATATTGTACTGGAAATGTTAGCTTTAGCAATAAGAGAAGAAAAAGAAATTGAAGATATTAGAATAGTCAAAGAAGAAACAAAGCTATCACTCTTTGCAGATGATATGATGATATACTTAGAGAATCCTAGAGAATCAAGTAAAAAACTACTTGAAATAATAAACAACTTTGGCAAAGTTGCAGGCTATAAAATAAACCACATAAATCATTGGCATTTCTATATACATTACCAATAAAGCCCAACAGGAAGAGATAGAAAGAGAAATTCTATTTAAAGTTACTGTAGACGTTATAAAACATTTAGCTTACTAGCTGTATGACCCTGGGCAAGTCACTTAACCCCATTGCCTAGCCAAAAAAAAAAACACTTAGGAGTCTACCTACCAAAACAAACCCAGGAACTATATGAACACAATTACAAAATACTTTTCACACAAATAAAGTCGGGTCTAAATAATTGGAAAAACATCAGTTGCTCATGAGTAGGCTGAGCTAATATAATAAAAATGACAATTCTACCTAAGCTAATTTACTTATTCAGTGCCATACCAATAAAACTACCAAGAATTATTTTACAGAGTTAGAAAAAATAGTAACAATATTCATTTGGATTGACAAAAGATCCAGAATATCAAGGGTACTAATGATAAGAAGTGCAGGGGAAGGTGGCCTAGCCATTACAGATATTATGTTGTATTATAAAGCAGTAATCATCAAAACTGCTTGGTACTGGCTAAGAAATAGAGTGATGGATCGGTGAAATAGGTTAAGTATGCAAGACTATAGTCAATGACTATAGTAATCTATTATCTGATAAACTCAAAGACCCCAGATTCTGGGATAAGACCTCACTCTTTGACAAAAGCTGCTGGGAAAACTGGAAAAGAGTAAGACAGAAACTAGGCATAGATCAAAATCTTATACCATATACCAAAATAAAGTCAAAATGGATTCATGATTTAGATATAAAGGCTGATACTATAAGCAAACTGGGAGAACAAGGAATAGTTTACCTATCAGATTTATGGAGAACAGAAGAATTCATGACCAAACAGGAGATAGAGAACATTATGAAATGAAAAATGGATAACTTTGATTACATTAAACTGAAAAGTTTTTGCACAAACAAAGGCAATGCAGCCAGGATTAGAAGGAAAGTAGAAAATTGGGAAAGAATTTTTACAACCAGTGTCTCTGATAAAGGCCTTATTTCTAAAAATATATAGAGAACTAAGTCAAATTTATAAGAATACAAGTCATTCCCTAATTGATAAATGGTCAAAGAATATGAACAGGCAGTTCTCAGATGACAAAATTAAAGCCATCTATAGTCATATGAAAAAATGCTCTAAATCACTATTGATCAGAGAAATGCAAATCAAAACAACTCTGAGATACTACATCACACCTATCAGATTAGCCAACATGACAAAACAGGAAAATGATAAATGTTGGAGAAGATGTGGGAAAATGGGAACATTAATACATTGTTGGGGTGGAGTTGTGAAATGATCCAACCATTTTGGAGAACAATTTGGAACTAAGCCCAAAGGACTATAAAAATTTATATACCCTTTGACCCAGCAATAGCACTTCTAGGGCTGTATTCCAAAGAGATCATACAAATGAGAAAAGGACCCACATGTACAAAAATATTTATAGCAGCTCTTTTTTTTTTTTTGGTGGCAAAGAATTGGAAATTGAGAGGATGCCAGTCAATTGGGGAATGGCTGAACAAGTTGTGGCATATGAATGTAATGGAATACTACTGTGCTATAAGAAATGAGGAACAGGCTGACTCCAGAAAAACCTGGAAAGACTTGTATGGTCTGATGCTGAGTGAAGCGAGCAGAACCAGGAGAGTGGTGTATACAATGACAGCCACATTGTGTGATGACTAGTATTGATAGACTTAACCCTTCTTAGCAATACAAGGATCTAAGACATCTCAAAAAGTCTCATGATGGAAAAAGGCTATCCACATCCAAAGAAAGAACTATGGAGTTTGAATGCAGATCAAAGCATGCTATTTGCTGTTTTCCTCTTCAGTTATGTTTTGTTCCTCTTTCTGTTGGTTCCCCCTATTAGTTCTAATTCTTACTTACAATATCACTAATGTGAAAATGTGTTTAATAGGAATGTATATGTATAGCCTACATCAGATTTCCTGCTGTATTGGGGAGGGAGGTGGGAAGGAAGCGGGAAAAATTTAAAACTCAGAAGCTTATGGAAGTGATTGTTGATAATTCAAAATTAATTAATTTTAAAGAAGAATGCACCCTTAGAATGTTAATGATTTCCTATGATTAAACTTGCTGAATTCACTAATACTTCTGAATATTTTTGCTGTGCATCTCACAGATAAATGTAGTGGTGCATATGAACAACTTTTATCACTTAGGACACCTAGAAATCCTGATAGTTTTGAAACCTATTGATCACTTACAACTTAGTATAAATCAAGTTCATTAGCCTATAGAGGGAAAAATTTCATGAAAGTATCGTCACAAAAAAGTTATTTCTTTCAGTATTGTGCATCTTTATATGTTGGGGAGTAGGATGAGAAGAAGGGAAGAGCAAAGAGTCAGTCAACAAACTTTTAATAAACACCTAACTATGCACTAAGTATGTTGCTTTGGGGATACAAAGATCAGTAAAAGATGGCCCCTGTTCTCAAGAAGCTCACAATCTATTAGGGGAGACAACATGCAAACAACCATATACAAACAAGAAAAGGGGAAGCAGATGCTAATATTAAGGGGGCTGAATAAAACCATCAGAAGAAGGCACCAGAATTAAAGGATATCAGGAAACGCTTGCTGTAGATGATTGGGTCTTAGGTGTGACTTGAAAGAAGCCAGGAGGTGCAGATGAGAAGAGAGAGCATTCCAGGTATAGAAGATAAGCAAATATTCAATTAAGAGGTGGAGTATATTGAATCAGAGGAACACAAGGAGACCATTATATGGTCAGTACATGGATGATGACATTAGGTGCAAGAAAACTGGAAAGGTGGGGTTGGGGAGACAGGTTATGAAAGACTTTGATGCCAAACTGAGTATTTTATATTGTATTCGGTAGGTAATAGGAAGCCACAAGAATTTATGGAGTGGGACTAACATGGTCAGACTTGAGCTTTAGAAAAAACACTTTGGAAGCTGAGTCCAGGATGGACTGGACTGGACAGAGACTCGCACCAGTAAGACCAACCAGCAGGCCATTGTAACAGTCTAGGCAAGAGGAGATAAAGGCCTCACCGGGGTGGTGGCACTATCAGAGGAGAGGAGACCTATATGAGAGATGTTATGAAGATTAAAATTGGCCAGTTTAAGCAACGGATTGGATATGGGAAGAGAGAGAGAGTGAGGAGTCAAGATTGAGGGGTCAAGGACGCTACCTAGGCTAGAAGCCTAGATGACTGAGATGATGCTAGTGCCCTTGATGATGCAAGGGAAGTTAGGAAGAAGGGAAGGTTTGGTAGGGGGAAAGATAATGAGTTCTGTTTGGGACATGTTGAGTTTAAAAGGTCTGTGGTGCATGCAGTTGGGGATGTCTAATAGGCAATTGGAGAAGGAAAGGGGGAAGAGGAAAAGTCAAGAGCCTAGATGTATCCAAGTTGCATTTTGCTTACTTTATGCTTTTTGCTGAGAGTCAGGTCCGCCTGGTAGGGACCTCACAACAGTGAAAGTCTGGTACTTTTATAAATCATTGTCCTTTGTTACTAACTGATTTCCTAGAAGAGGAAAGAAAGCTACCTTTTGGTCCCTAAGAAATGAAATGATGTAACCTAGTAGAATCAACACTGAATTAGGAATCAGGAGACCTGGGTTTGATCCTCAGCTCTTACACTAACTAGCCACCATGACCTGGGGTAAATGTCGCATCTCTTCAGACCTCGTTTTTCTCATCAGTAAAATGGAGATGGCTTAGAAAAAATTTAAGATCCCTTTCTACACTAACATTTTTTGAGCCTAAGTATGGCTTATCACCCAAACCATATACATAAGACCTATAAATATTGAATGTTGAGCAATAGAATCCGAAGGCCATGTTTCCCTTTGGAATCTTGTAGCTACATGATTTCATTCACTGGGCCTCAGCTATTGCTTCCAAATCCTTTCATCTACTTTATCATCCATAGCTCTCTTATCTGCTTTGTGCTCAAGACAGTCAGTTGCCATTCAGTAAAAAACTGTAATAAATGTGGGCATCTGGGACACTGTTCTTCATAGATTTTTGCCTCAGGACAGATTGTTTAGGGGCTAAGTGATAGCTTCACAACAGTGTTACTACAACTAGTTATGGCCACCTAGAGCTTCATCCTCAGACTTACTAAGCAGACACATCTCAATGGGTACATGGACCCCTACAGCTGCTCTGCTGCCCATCGAGATTCCAAAGAGCCTGGTTCTCATGACCTGTCAGTTATAGAATTTTTCACTTTGTTGTCACTTATTTGAATTCTTGTCATTAGATTCTAGTACGTGTTCCATCTATAATGAATCTGCACTACAACCTACTCCATTGAATCCATTATCTGAAAGAGGAAGGAATTTTCCAAAACATCATGTTCACAGTTTAGCACCTAAAGAGAGACAGCATGGTATAATGGAAAGAGTGCTGTCCCCAGAGTCAGGACTGAAATCTTGCCTTAGAAGCTGTGTGAAGTTGTTTTACCTCTAGAAGCCTCAGTTTCTTCATCTATAAAAAGGCCATTACAATAGCACATATCCCACAGGGTTGTTATGAAGATCAAATGAAGTGTTATGTGTAAAGCATTTTGAAAACTTTACAGTGCCATACAACTGTTGTCATTATAATAATATCATTGTTACTATAGTAACACTAAATAATAATTGATAGTTTACATTTGTATAGTGTCCTAAGGTTTGAAGGGCACTTTACAAATACAATATCATTATATCCTCACAATAACCCTGGGAAGTGGTGCTATTATTATCATTCCCATTTTACACAAGAGGAAACTGACTTGCCTAGGATCACACAGGTAGTAAATGTCAGATTTGAATTCTGGTCTTTCTGAGTCTAGGTCAAGCACTCTGCCCATTGCTCCACTTAGCTGCCCATTGTGTTCCAGGTTTTTAGAGAGCTAGAACTAGTCATTTTCACTCCCTGGACAGTTATCAACAAACAATGCCTTAGTCAAATGTCATGAAACCAGTTGAGAAGAAAGGGAAACACAGGGTGGGGAGCAAGGGAGGAATTCATCTAAGTCTGACATCTGGAAACTTCCTATTTTAAACACTCAGTTTTGTTTGCTTCAGTAGGTCCTAAGCTCTATTGTTTCTTCCTGTTGATGGACAAAGACTATTAGTACATTCTAAATTCAACGACCTGAGACAAAGTCTCCATCACCTAACCCTAGTTGAACTCTCCTTAGCACTCTATGTATATTATTTAATCTTTCTTTTTTTTATTAATTTATTTTGATTTATCAACAATCACTTCATATGCTTTTGAGTTTAAAATTTTTCTGATATAGGTTATACATTTGTATTTCTTTTAAACATATTTTCACATTAGTAAAGTTGTAAGTAAAACATCAGAAGTTGTAAGGAACCATCAGAAAGAGAAAACAAAACTCAACAGAAGAGAAAAAAAAGATAGCGATTCAACTTTCACAGTTATGATTACTATCTGCATCTTTTTCTCCATCCTTTTACCCCCCTGTTTATGCTTTTCTTTCTCCTTTCTCCTTCCCCCCCAGTGTTTTGCTTTTGACCACCACCTCCTTCAGTCTCTCCTCCCTTCTATTATCCCTTTCCCTTTTCTTCCCCTTTGCCCTTACTGCTTCTTCCCTCCCTTCTATCCCTCTCCCTTTTCTTTCCCCTTTTCCCTCTACTGCCTATAGGGCAAGTTAGATTTCTATACCTAACTGATTATGTTACTCCATTCTTGAGTCAAATCTGATGAGAGTAAGGTTCAAACAATGCTCACCCCCTCCCTTCTTTCCCTCTGTTGTAATAGGATTTTCTGTCTTTTCCTGTAATGTAATTTACCCTTGTCTGCCTCCTCCTTTCTCAGTACATTTTCTAAGATCAGACTAATCCACTTACTTGGATCCATTTAACCCACTTGATTAGATTTTTTTTTATCATTACATCAAAGTCAACTAATATCCACCCCCTTTATGTATACTCCTTTAACATGGTGTAATAACAATACAGTTCTCAAGAGTTGCAAGTGTCATCTTCCCTTGTAGGGCTGTAAACAGTCCCTTATTAACAACATTTTGTATCTTTCTGTCCCATTTACCTTTTTATGTCTTTCTTGAATCTTGTACTTGAAGATCAAATTTTTTGTTGAGCTCTGGTCTTTTTATCAGGAAGGTTTGGAAGTCCCCTATTTCATTGAATATCCATCTCCTCCCTTGAAAAATCATGCTCATTTTTGCAGGGTAGTTGATCCTTGGCTGCAATCCAAGCTCCTTTGCCTTAGGAATATCATGTTCCATGCCCGGTCTTTTAATGTAGAAGCTGCAAGGTCCTGTGTAATCCTGACTGTGGTTCCATGATATTTAAATTGTTTCTTTCTGGCTGCTTGCAGCACCTTCTCTTTCATCTGGTAATTTTGGAATTTTGCTATTATATTCCTTGGCATTGTCAATTTGGGATCTCTTTCAGGTGGTGAGGTATTCTTTCTATATTCTGGTTCTAGGACTTCAGGGCAGTTTTCCTTTATGATTTCCTGAAAGATACTGTCCAGGCTCTTTTTTTCATCATGATTTTCAGGTAGTCCAATGATTTTTAAATTGTCTCTCCTGGATCATTTTCCAGGTCGATTGTTTTACCATGAGGTATTTTATGTTTTCATCTATTTTTTCATTTTTTTTGTTTCTGTTTGACTGATTCTTGCTCTCTCATAGAGTCATTAGTTTCCATTTGTCCAATTCTAGTTTTTAACAGATTGTTTTCTTCTGTTAGTTTTTGTACTTCCTTCTCTAATTGGCCAACTACATTTTTAAGGGATTTCTTTTCTTCCGTGTACTTTTTTTCCAGTTTGCCAATTGTGCTTTTTAGGGACTTGTTTTCTTCCATGTACTTTTTTTCCAATTGGCCAATTGTGTTTTTTAAGGACTCTTCTACCTCTCTCATTAGAATTTTAAAATCCTTCTTGAGCTCTTCTAAGAAGGCTTTTTGGGCTTCAGACCAGTTCATATTCCCTTTTGATGTTGCAGATGTGGGTTTGTTGACAATGTTGTCCTCTTCAGAATTTCTGTCTTGATCTTCACTCTTTTCATAATATGAATCTATGGTATGTTTCTTTTTGCTCATGGTGTTTCTTTATTCCCTGGTCTTTAAAGAGATTCAGCTCTCCTGCTGGGGAACAGAGGGCACTGACCCAAGCCTCTTGTGTTGGGAGCCTAGGTCTTGGTCATGGCTTTGTGTGCTGGGGCCTCTTGGGTTGGCAATTGGAGTCTGTAGAGTTCTGGCAGCTTACCTCATGTTGGGCTGGAGTCAGCAAGGCTGGAACTTTCAGGCAATTCTAGGTTGCCTGCTTTTCCTTTCCTTTAACTTTCTTCAGCTCCTTTTAGATGGGTACTGCAGAGTGTTTATCTGCCTGGGGCCCCTTGGAATGCTGCCTCCCTCATTTCTGCTAATGCACTGGGAGATTCCTTTGTGGTAGAGTGCCGAGGCACCTGGTGGTTTTCTGAGCTGGTTTCCACTGGTTCCCCTGCTCTCACCGAAGCACCTGGAGGTCCAGGTGTTGGTGTTTGCCTGCTTTACCACCTGGGCTCAGGATCTCCTCCTGGTTGACAGTTGGAGGTTCTGACAGCTTACCTGCTGTTGGGCTGGAATCAGCAAGGCTTGGACTTTAGGAAGACTTTAGGTTGCTTTCTTCAGCTCCTTTCAGATGAATGCTGCAGGGTGCTTATCAGCCTGGAGCCCTTTGTAGTGCTGCTTCCCTTATTTTTGCTGAGGCACTAGGAGGCCCATTTGCTGGGCTGCTGCACTGCTGTTCCCTGTCTTGCTTCTAGTTCAGCTATTCCAGGGTTTGGTTTTGTTTTTTTTCTGAGGTGATATTTTCTGGGTTTTCAAAGGTTGATAAGGAAGGGTGAGAGTGACTGCACCACCTTGGCTCCCAGAAGCAGACTATTTAATTTTTCTTGATCATTTTTGAGCTGAATAATTCATTTTTCAGAATGCAAGCTATGCCCTCCAACTCCTTATTTGAGCACTTGTACCATCAAAGAATCCAAAATTGCCTCTCCCCTTGCAAACTCTTAGGATATTCCACAGTTGAGTTCATAATATTCTGGGCTTTAAATCACACTTTGGAGAATCAAGGTCATGAAAGTTATATATTCCTTGTAAGACAGATGATTTAAATTTTTTTTTCAAAAATCATAAACCATTCATGGTGGGGATTGGTTAATTTGTTGTCTTCGTGTTTGATGAGGACCAAAATGACATCACTATGTTGGAGTCAAGGTGCAGTGTGTGTAACTGTGGCCAATCAGACCAATATGAGCTTGGGGCACAAATAATCCCTGTGAACTTTTGGAGTGGAGATGTTTCTCAATTTGTGCATCTCACATTTGTTTTGAACTACTGCTTTGAAACTCTTCTTTGTTCATAGAGCATAGCATCTTCTTTGATGGGGGCACTTGTGCTGGGTAGTCCTGTGATAGTGTCTTTCAGGTCTTACAATAAATTCCAAAGTTCTTCAGAGATATCTTGAGTGTCCTTGTATGCTTTATTCTGACATCTGGATGAGCAGATGTTTTTGGAGTACTTTGTTATCACTTTTCCTATCATCTGAGAACAGGAAACGTGAGATCACCCAGGAAGTCGCAGATACAAAAATCAGATGCTTGAATTAAAAAATGTGAACAGCTATATGCAAAAATAATTCAAAATTTTCCAGCTTGAGCAATTTAAATTGACTTTAAAAATTACAAAGTTCCAGAAGCCAAGATGGCGGAGTAAAATGGAAGTTACTCTCACCTTCCCCTATCAACCTTTGAAAACCCAGAAAATATCACCTCAGAAAAAAAACAAAACCAAACCCTGGAATAGCTGAACTAGAAGCAAGACAGGGAACAGCAGTGCAGCAGCCCAGCAAATGGGCCTCCTAGTGCCTCAGCAAAAATAAGGGAAGCAGCACTACAAAGGGCTCCAGGCTGATAAGCACCCTGCAGCATTCATCTGAAAGGAGCTGAAGAAGCAACCTAAAGGTCTTCCTAAAGTCCAAGCCTTGCTGATTCCAGCCCAACAGCAGGTAAGCTGTCAGAACTCCAACTGTCAACCAGGAGGAGATCCTGAGCCCAGGTGGTAAAGCAGGCAAACACCAACACCTGGACCTCCAGGTGCTTCGGTGAGAGCAGGGGAACCAGTGGAAACCAGCTCAGAAAACCACCAGGTGCCTCGGCACTCTACCCAAAGGAATCTCCCAGTGCATTAGCAGAAATGAGGGAGGCAGCATTCCAAGGGGCCCCAGGCAGATAAACCTCTGCAGTACCCATCTAAAAGGAGCTGAAGAAAGTTAAAGGAAAGGAAAAGCAGGCAACCTAGAATTGCCTGAAAGTTCCAGCCTTGCTGACTCCAGCCCAACATGAGGTAAGCTGCCAGAACTCTACAGACTCCAATTGCCAACCCAAGAGGCCCCAGCACACAAAGCCAGTGACCAAGACCTAGGCTCCCAACACAAGAGGCTTGGGTCAGTGCCCCTGTTCCCAGCAGGAGAGCTGAATCTCTTTAAAGACCAGGGAATAAAGAACACCATGAACAAAAAGAAACATACCATAGATTCATATTATGAAAAGAGTGAGGATAAGGAAGAAATTCTGAAGAGGACAACATTGTCAACAAACCCACATCTGCAACATCAAAAGGGAATATGAACTGGTCTGAAGCCCAAAAAGCCTTCTTAGAAGAGCTCAAGAAGGATTTTAAAATTCTAATGAGAGAGGTAGAAGAGTCCTTAAAAAACACAATTGGCCAATTGGAAAAAAAGTACACGGAAGAAAAGAAATCCCTTAAAAATGTAGTTGGCCAATTAGAGAAGGAAGTACAAAAACTAACAGAAGAAAACAATCTGTTAAAAACTAGAATTGGACAAATGGAAACTAATGACTCTATGAGAGAGCAAGAATCAGTCAAACAGAAGTAAAAAAAATGAAAAAATAGATGAAAACTAAAATACCTCATTGGTAAAACAATCGACCTGGAAAATTGATCCAGGAGAGACAATTTAAAAATTATTGGACTAACTGAAAATCATGATTGAAAAAAAGAGCCTGGACAGTATCTCTCAGGAAATCATAAAGGAAAAGTGCCCGGAAGTCCTAGAACCAGAAGATAAAAGAATGCACCGGTCACCACCTGAAAGAGACCCCAAATTGACAATGCTAAGGAACATAATAGCAAAATTCCAAAATCACCAGATGAAAGAGAAGGTGCTGCAAGCAGCCAGAAAGAAACAATTTAAATATCATGGAAGCACAGTCAGGATTACACAGGACCTTGCAGCTTCTACATCAAAAGACCGCAGGGCTTGGAACATGATATTCTGGAAGGCAAAGGAGCTTTGATTACATCCAAGGATCAACTACCCTGCAAAAATGAGCAAGATTTTTCAAGGGAGGAGATGGATATTTAATGAAATAGGGGACTTCCAAGCCTTCCTGATGAAAAGACCAGAGCTCAACAAAAAAATTGATCTTCAAGTACAAGATTCAAGAAAGACATGAAAAGGTAAATGGGACAGAAAGACCCAATATGTTTTTAATAAGGGTGGATTGTTACATCCCTACAAGGGAAGATGACACTTGCGTCTCTTGAGAACTGTATTGTGTATTATACCATGTGAAAGGAGTATACCTAAAGGGGGTGGTTATTAGTTGACTTTGATGTAATGATAAAAAAAAATCTAATCAAGTGGGTTAAATGGATCCAAGTAAGTGGATTAGTCTGATCTTAGAAAATGTACTGAGAAAGGAGGAGGCAGACAAGGGTTAATTACATTCCAGGAAAAGACAGAAAATCCTATTACAACAGAGGGAAAGAAGGGAGGGGGTGAGCATTGTTTGAACTTTACTCTCATCAGATTTGACTCAAGAATGGAGTAACATAATCAGTTAGGTATAGAAATCTAACTTGCCCTATAGGCAGTAGAGGGAAAAGGGGAAAGAAAAGGGAGGGGGGAATAGAAGGGAGGGAAGAATCAGTAAGGCTAAAGGGGAAGAAAAGGGAAAGGGAGGGAGGGACTGAAGGAGGCGGTGGTCAAAAGCAAAACACTAGGAGAATTTGTACTTACAACTTCACTAAAGTGAAAATACATTTAATAGGAATGTAAATGTAGAGCATATATCAGATTGTGCACAGTCTTGGAGAGGGTAGTGGGGAGGAAGGAAGAGAAAAATTCAGAACTCAAAAGCATATGGAAGTGATTGTTGATAAATCAAAATAAATTAAAAAAATAAATTTTTTTTTAAAATGGAAGATTTTTTTATAAAAACAATTACAAAGTTCACATGGGTTTAGAATCAGGGATGAGGAACCTGTGGCCTCAAGGCTGCACCTGGTTCAGATAGTTATTAGCAAGCTTTTATTAGTAATAAAAGCTGATTAGTATTAATAACTATAAATTGAGATGCAATGTGTCATTATGGAGAGTGAACCGGCCTCTGGAAGACATAGCTTTGAGATCTGCCTCTGACAAACACTAGTGGCATGACATTGGTCAATTCACTTTTTTTGTTTCAGTGGTATCTGACTCTGAACCCATTTGGGGTTTTCTTGGCAAAGATATGGGAGTAGTTTGTCATTTCCTTCTCCAGTTCATTTTACAAATGAGGAAACTGAGGCAAACAGGGTTAACTTGTGTTAAGTGAGTGACTTGCTCAGGGTCACATGGCTAGTAAATTTCTAAGGCTGAATTTGAACTCAGGTCTTCCTGACCCCACTGCACCCCTAGCTGTCCAAGTCACTTAACTTCACCTCCCTGCTCAGTAGCAGCAGGCAACTCCCTAAAACTCTGAGTTGCAAAGCAAGTGCTTACCTGCACTGATGGAAGGTGCTTTATCTTCAGTAGTTCCCTATACCAAAGAAATCATAACTCAAGTCAGGCCTCTTCTCCCTACTCCCAAATAAATATCGTAATATAGTCTGTAGTGGGTTGGGCATGTAGTGAGGAAGTCCCATGTTCAAATTCTCTCTCTTACTCCTCAGCCCATCCCTTAACCTCTCTATTGCCCACTCTGCTCTGTAGCTCTCAATTACAGACAAGTGGCCAATATGCCTTGGTGGAGGGAGCATCACAAGGGGAGTGCCTTCCATTGTTGAAATCACATGTCTGGGGCCAAAAATATAAAAATTAATGTTTTAATGAGCATAATTTCCTTTTAAAATGGAACACCTCAAAGAATAGGCAGATGGTTGTAAAAACAGTA
This sequence comes from Phascolarctos cinereus, assembly GCF_003287225.1. Lineage (NCBI taxonomy): Eukaryota > Metazoa > Chordata > Mammalia > Diprotodontia > Phascolarctidae > Phascolarctos > Phascolarctos cinereus. The sequence goes on along the minus strand of NW_027555514.1, from coordinate 63,640,028 downwards.
GAGTCAATAAATTGACACCCTTAACGCTAGCCATCAGAGCAGAATGCCAGCTTCACTGAACTGATTCTATTTTTTTGGTTTAAGCCATCATGTCACAAATGAATGTGGAAACTGATTCAAGTTGTCGCAGTCCATGATAAGCTGAGGCTGAACAGTTAAGGCAATGGCCTATTATTACCCAGTCTACTTTTCCAGCCTTAATGTAATTGCCTTTCATTATGTCTATCTTGTGTGTCCAGACACATCTAATTAGCAAAAGAAGTTTTCCAACTTCATTTCATTAAAAAAGAATATTAAAAATTACAATTTGGAATTTAAAAATATGTAAGCATTATGTACATGAAATGGATTCTTTATGTGATAAATATTGTGTTAAGCGTTAGAGAACTACAATGTAGCTGATATGAAATGGCATAAATCAGAGGCAGCTATCCCTTCCCTCCTCTTGCTCTCTCCTCTCTGATCAGGTTATAGTCACCTGATGGAAGGACCAGTTGATTTTCCCCATGACAGCATCCAGGAGAGCAGAGAGCTGGAGTAAGCATGAGGAGAAAATGAGCAAATTGGAAGCAAAAAGCAGACCTAAGAGTGAGTGTGTGATTTGAGAAGAGAAAAAGGGGAATGTCAGAAATGAGGAAGAAAGTGGGTGGGAAAAATATAGGAAGTCAAATCAGGCATCATACTGCAGTTTGGGCTACATTAGAATAGAATCAGGAACAGCAGGCTGAAACTCAGCAAAGATAAACAAGCTGAAAAACAAAACAAATATGTATTTTGGAATCCTTTACCCCTCAATTCTAGATAAACTGAGAATTATTCAGGGAGAAAGCCTTCATGCAGAGTACAATGCCACACAGTCTTGTAGTATATCTCCTCCTGATACATATATGGACTGAGATAATTGTTTTTACAACTATAGTCTCTGGTGTACCACAGCTGAAAGGAAAAGTTATAAAATGACAAACAAGAAAAGTAGAAAAAGCATTTGTGAGCCATTCAAAACACTGAAGATGCAAGAAAATCCACAGAAAACTTAGGAGGGATGATTCTATTTGACCCAGGGAAATTAAAAATAATGAGAATGTCATTTGGATGAAGTAAGGTGAGTAGGGAAGGCACGAGGGCAGAGAGGGCAGAACCTATGGTTTGAATTAAAAAATAAGATCACATCCAGAATTGTAAATTCTGATCATGGTCTGGTAACTTTGGATGAAAAGACAAAAGGATGTGGTATCTATAGAAATGGAAATCTCTTTATTCTTCAGTATTTATATCCTGTATTTAAAAAAATAGAAAAGAACTTGATGTGATTGTCTTTTCCTATGAATCCTGTGGTTTTATGATACAGAGGAGATGAGCATTGATAAATCCAGCCTTTCAAAATTCCCATCTGGTTGTTTAAAGTGCACGCAGCAAACAAAACAATATGTTCATTCTAGGGTTTAGACATGAGGATTTTTGTGTTGATCCACATGGAAGTATTTTCATTTCCCAGGAAATGTCGGTGAGAGCTGCTATGTTGAGAGTCATTTCAGCTGTTTGCAGAGAAGGGCAGAAATCGGCACACAGCTGGTGCCAACCAGAAGCCCCCAAACTCCTCACCTCATGAATATGCCCCTTCTGGAGCAGCCCTCGGTTTACCCTGCCTGGGACCAACTTGCCCCTTTGTGTCATTTTCATGGCATTCAATCATACAATCAGGAATTCAGACCCCACCATAACAGGTGTGCACATTCCTGATGCTCCTGTTGGTTCTTGGTTGTTCTTCAAACTCAATTCATTCATCTCTTCCCTTTGTAGCCATTATTAAAAATGCTGGTAAAGTCCTCTCAGCTTGAAGTGAAATGATTAAGCACTTAATAGAAGTAAGCCAATGCTCAAGCAAAACTGTACGTGGCTAATGGAATGGCTATTAGCTCTAGCATGCAGTTTACAATTTAACACTTTGGAAAATGGGTATGTGGTAGCCAGTTCTGCTCCCTTGATCAAGGTCATAATTAATTATTTTGTCGCCAAAATAAAAGAGAGAACTTTCGTACCTTTAAAGCTAATGTCTGTAGATATTTCATAAATTTAAACTGGAATATGGGCTGTGTGAGCAGCTAGGTGGTGGCAGTGGATGGCGTGCCAGGCCTGGAGTCAGGAAGACTCATCTTCCTGAGTTCAAATCTGGCCTCTGACACTTCCTAGCTGTGTGACCCTGAGCAAGTCCCTTAATCATGTTTGCCTCAGTTTCCTCATCTGTAAAGTGAGCTGGAGAAGGAAATGGCAAACCACTTCAATATCTTTGCCAAGAAAACCCCAAATGGGGTCACAAAGAGTTGGACACAAATGAAAACAGACTGAACAACATGCAAAATGGGCTGTGTATTTAGGCAAGGACGAATTTTAATGGATTTATGAAAATTCTGTGGAATAAAACAGTATAAGTATATTTTACAGAACAATTTTGGAAAAAAAAAAGTGATTGATGTTTCATGTAGCTGAAATTGATTGGAGAATCCATTCCTCCAGCACCCATTTTTATCTATTATCTATTATTATTATTATTATTTTATTATCATATTTGGTGCCAGGTACTGCTAAACACTGAAGATACAAAAACAAAATTGAAACAGTTCCTGTAACCATGGAACATATGGGGATATGACAAGATCTAAAACTTAACTTGTCCAAAAGAGAACCCATTGTTCCTCCAAGCCTACCCATTTTGGAACCAGATTTCTCTCTTTTTTTTTTTTTTGCTTTTTTGGTGAGGCAGTTGGGGTTAGGTGACTTGCCTAGGGTCTCACAGCTAGTAAGCGTCAAGTCTCTGAGGTTATATTTGAACTCAGGTCCTCCTAACTGCAAGGCAGGAACTCTATCCACTGTGAACCACGTAGCTGCCCCAAATTTCTCTATTTCTGTTGTGGACACCACTATCCTTGGAGTTACCCACATTCTCAGTCTTGGAGACATCTTTGATTCCTCAGTGTCTTTCCCCTCATTCATACAATGGTCAAATCTTTATTCTACTTGACTAATGTCTATCTCTTTCTTTGTATTCACATAGCCATTACCTTGGTTCAGTCCTTCATCATCTCTTGCCTGAACTATGGTAACTCTTTTCATTTGTCCCCCACCCCACTTCAAGCCTCTCCCCTCCCCAATTTATTCTCTCCTCAGCAGCCCACATTATTTTTCTAAAACACAGCTTTGACCACATCACTCCCCAGTGGCTTAATAAACTTAAGTGGATTCCTATGACCTCTAGGATTACATGCAAATTCCTCTGCTTGGCATTTAAAATCCTTCACAACCTGCATCCAACCTACCTTTTAAAAGTCAAAACAGTTGTTTGAATGAACAAATTGGCCAATTTAATAGAAATCATTGATACAACCAACAAATACATGGTAGTATCACATAAATACAGCCTAATTTACCACAATATCATAATTATCTTTCTTGCTAAATGGATTTTTTGGGGATATTGGTTGCTTATTGTTTCAAAAATAGGAATATTCCCTACTGAGGGTACGTTGGTCCTATGACATTCATGCCAGTCTTGAATGATTATAACCAAATCCCAATCAAGCGTGATTCTTGGCAAGAGTCAAGGCAGCTAGGATATGTAGTAGATAGAATGCCAGACTGGAGTCAGGAAGACCTGAGTTCAAATCCAGTCCTAAGCAATTACTATCTGGGTGACCATAGACGAGTCACTTAACCTCTGCCTATCTCAGTTTCTCCATCTGTAAAATGGGGTTAATAGTTGTGAGGATCAAATGAGATTATAATTGTAAAATGCTTATCACAGTGCCTAGTACACTAAGTAAGCATTATATAAATGGAGTAGGTGTGGTGATGAAATGGATGGTCACATTATTAGAGACTTAATAGTTATATTCTTCCTTTAGTTTCATTATAAAATTTAGAGATATCTAGTCCAAATCTTTCATGGGATAGATGAGAAAACTGAAGCCAAAAGAGGTTCAATGACTTGTCTAAGGTCACATACCCATTATAAGTAGCGGTCAAGATTTTAACCCAGGTCTTCTGACATTAAATCCTGTCCATGCCCTACATGCCATGTTGTCACTGTAATAGAAATACACTATTGGGAAATACTATTTTCTGAATTAAATACCATATTGAATGTAAGTACCACACTGAATTTTACTTGCCAGGTAAAACAAATTTCAGTAGCTTAACATAAATTAAAAAAAGAATATTGATTGCTTGTGTGACATGAGGAACTTCATTATTTCCCTTTTGTGGATTTAGAGGGAAAGAAAGAACCCATCACCATTTGCCTGAGCCTGACTGGCTCTCGTGAAGCCAGAGGGTTGTGTACAAATCACAAATCTACCACTCGCACAGTAACCACCACTCATACCACCCTGAAACCAAACAGTTGGAGTTTTTTTTTTGTTTTTTTTTGCAGTATTATGTAAGAGATAGGATTTTTAGATAGTGAGCTTGAATAAAGGACACAACATGAAAGCAATATATAGAAGAAAATTCTAGCTATAGAATTTGACATTTGAATATGAAGAGGGAAATCAAGGGCAATCACTCAGTATTTTTGCAACAGGTATTAAGTTGACAAAGTTGACTAAGATGCTTAATGCCCTACCCAATACACAGTATATAGAATGCTGGACTAGATATCAGGAAGACCTGAGTTCAAATCCTGCCTGAGACACTTACTAGCTATATGATTCCGGGCAAGTTGTGTGTTCACAAGCCTGTTTCCTCATCTGTAAAATGGGCTAACAACAGCACCTCACAGGGTTGTTGTAAATCAATGGAATCATATGTAAAACACTTTGCAAATGTCTAAGTACTATATAAATACTATCCGGTGTTACTACTAAATACAAACTTTAATCTCAGGATGATGGTGATAGATTCTAACAGAGAAATCCCCCATTGAAAAATCAGCTGCTAATACTAACTGTGGACTTAGGAAGACTGGGGTTTGAATCATATCTCCGTTCCTAGCTGAATGACCATGGGTGAGTAACTAACCTTTCAGAAATGGCCAACATAACACTTTCTTTCCAAGTACCTGTCCCACTACATTAAGCATGAAGAGGACTGAGGCTGCTGAATGTATGCAAATCATTGACTCTTAGAGGACCTTAGAAATCAACAAATTTCCTCATCTATAAAATGAGTATAAAAATGCTGGTAATATCTACTTTATGAGGTTGTTCCAAAGTCAAAATGAGGACACCTATGTAGAGTATTTGTCCTTTTTTTTTTTTTATAACTTTAACTGGTATAGGGAGCTTCTAGATGGGCACCTTATGTACAACTTATAATTCTTAGATTGTTGCCTGAGGTGCTTAGACCAGAAGGGACTTTTTCAAGGTCACACAGACAGCAGATGTCAAAGGCTGGACTTTAATCCATCTCTCAATCGAGCATGCCTCACACACTGCTTTCATCATCATCACTTATTATACCATCTAATACAAGGCAGAATCAGGGGTCAGGCTCTGAATAGTCAATTAGGCTTCAGTAAGGACAAACCACCAACTTATCCATTATCCACCCTGCTCCCACCTACACATTTTATTCATGGATTTATGCAACTGTTGCAATTGTCCGTGAAGGACATCCTTAGAATCCCTGGCCTAAAGTCAGTAAACAAAACAGTTACAGGAGTTAATGAAATGTTCAAGTTGAGTATTCATTTTGAAATTTTAGTTTCATTAGATTGAGTGTGTGGGGGACTGAATTCCTGAATATATGTCATCTAATCTTAGAGCACCTTAGAGATTAACCAGTCAGTCTATCAGCTGGCATATTATTAAGCACCTACTATGTGTCAGGCACAATGCTAAGTGTTAGGAATGCAAAAAAAGAGGGGATGGACTCTTTTCTCAAGGAGCCCACATGGCAAAGGAAGAGAGAACATGCAAACAACTATGTATGAATAAATTATATACAAGCTATTTGGGGGTAATTTCTGGGGGAGGAAAACACTAAGATTAAGGACTGGAAAAAATTTCTTACAGAAGGTAGGACTTCATCTGAGACTTGAAGGAAGTCAGAGAAGCCAAGGGGGGAGATGAGGAAAGAGCATTCTAGGCATGGAGGATGGCCAGTGAATATACTTAGAGTCAGAAGATGGAGCATCATGGCAGGGCAACAGCAAGGAGGCCAGTCCAGTGCCTCCATTTAGTAGATGAGAAAACTGAGTCCAAGGGGAATGAAGTGACTTGTCTACATTCACATAGATAGTTATTGACAGTGCCAAGAATAGACCCAGGTCTCCTGAATCCTGGCCTAGTGCTTTTTTCCACTATAGTAGGCTTAATACCTTTCAGTGGAAAATGTCTCATCTGATCTGTTTCATTTATGTATCCAGTGATGGAACTTCCCCATTGACCACAGCAGATGAGTCTAGGTGTCAGTGATATTCTACAGTAAATAACATTCACTAAAACTGCCATCTTCCTGTGCAATAGATTTCTCCCTGATAGAATAGGTCATTTCACTTCAAGGGTATAAAATGCCGTTGAGGAGTAATTCTAAGGGACTTAAAGGTAATTCTTTTCCAGCCTCAGCAGTGCCACAGAGAGCTGGAAAAGCTTTAAGCAGCATTTTATAGATGTGCAGTAACTTTTTCTATCAAAATAATGTATTTTTCAGGCTTTCCTCCCTTAGAGGATGGATCTTGGCTGTTGGCTAATATGATTATACATAGAAAAGTGAGAGAGCTTGTAAATACACATGGAAAAAACCCAACAACTAAGAAATATCTTGATCTTCAGTCAGGCAGAATTTCACCAGTTCTTGAACAAAATACACACACAGACACACACAGACACATACACACAGAGATGTATGCGTGTCTCTGTGTGTATATAAATGTTTTATATATATGTGCATACATATGTATATATATACATATATGTGATACACACACACACACACACACACACACATTAATCTCTATCTATCTAGAGCTCTGGGCTGGAGTCAGAAGACCTGAGTTCAAATTTGGTCTCAGATGCTTACTAGCTGTGTGACCCTGGGCAAATCAGAACCTCTGTTTGCCTTACTCCACTGGAGAAGGAAATGACAAATCACTCCAGTATCTTTGACAAGAAAACTCTATGGACAGTATGGTGCATAGGGTCATGAAGAGTACAATACAACTGAGTGGCAACAATAATATATGTGTGTGTGTGTGTGTGTGTGTGTGTGTGTGTGTGTGTGTGTGTGTGTGTATGTATGTATGTATGTATATGGTAGAAAAGAAGGGAGACAACAAATGGACCAGGGTTTGTGATCAGGAAAGGGGAACCCAGGACCATTCCTTTTTAACCATTCAAGTCTTAGCTATAACTCTTCTGGGGGTTCTATTTTACTTACAACTAGGGAACCGTGAATGTTCATGTGTCAGTGTGAAATGTATCATACGCCTTTGTACTATGAAAAATTTAACTTTTTAATGATATCTGTTACTCTTAGAACATTTTCATGTATTCAGGTATACCTGCCACCCTCTCCCCTACCCAAAGAGTTATTCCTCATAATAAAGAATGGAAGAGAAAGGGGAAAAATGATTTGCAAAATTAATCAATACATTGAATTTGACATTGCATGCAACATTCCACATATATAGTACCCCCTCTGATGAATGAAAAAAGCCTGACATAGTTTTGGGGTAATTAATAATCAATTTATTAATTATGGCTAGCAAACAATTAATAGATTGAGGTCAGTAGCTTTCTCTTATAAATCAAAAATGCTCCCTGGAGAACATTCAATGCTTAAAAAGTCTTTGGAAAAGGGAGTGTACCTGAGGGTGGAAATCCACTCTGATTGGTTAACAATCAATGAGTGGCTAGACATATTAATGAGGAGGTGGGCAAAAAATCTTCAGTTCCTCCTGCTGTGAACATGACTCCATCATGAGACTCAGCTGCTTCCAGCAATCTGGGCAAAAGAATTCATCTCTAATCAGACTATTCTGGTTGATTTTCCCCTTCATAAGCTAGGTTACCCTAAATTCTAATGGAAGATTCCAAGGATAGAGACTTATTTCCTAAGGACAAGAACTTACCTAGTCTGGATTCTGTTTGTGAGGTCTTCTAGTTGGGTAAGGTTCCACTCAAGATCAAGAAACCCAAAGGATTTAGGCAATCTCATCCATCAGCATTGTCCTTCAGAGACTGGCTACAGGGACTTGTTTCTGAATGAGGAAATAGGTAGGGAAAATCTTGATCCTGATTCAATAATTGGTTATTAATATAAGAGAAAAACAATCATTTCTCTCACCCCCATCTCTGCAAAAGAAGGGAAAGAGGGGCGTTTTCTCATTTCTTCTTCAGAGCCAAGCTTGGTCATTATAACACGTGACTGAATAATAGTTGAGAGATTTTTTTGGGGGTTAGTTTTATATTCCCCAGGCTGATGGTTTAGACAAAGATTTATGATGTGGTGGAATCTGTTAGTACATGAAAAAATATAGGCTGAACGTGAATCCCTGGGGTAATGCAAGATTTGTGAAATTCAAGCGCATTTATTATTATTGTTATTATAGAATCAAGCCTCAATATATACATTTTTTAAAAAATACTTGGAATCAAGTGTTTATAGTGGAATTACTAAATGCCCTCCTTACCCTAAAGGTGGAAAGTACAATGAGCCCACGTACAAAAACTAAGTCTTTTTAACTAAGTCTTAGGGACTCTCTTCACTAAAATCAGCCTCTGGCACTGTGGCCAAAAACTAGAGGAGACTCTAGATTCTTAAAGGCTATTCTATTAGAGAACATATAAGCTACAGAAATTCCATCCAGACTGGAAAGACTTTAAGGGTGTGCCCAGAGATGGCCTATATGTTGGTCATCACAGGACCACATAGCTAAGTGTGGAGTTGGTTACCATGAGGCGGGCCACACCACGGGGGTGAGGAGGTGACACCGTGGAAACTCATAATGGTCATTTATTAAGACTGGGTTTCTTAAACTGGGGTCTGTTAACTTGTTTCAGTATTTTGGTATTTCAATATAATTGGCTTCCTTTTTCATCCTGAGTATTTCATTTTGTGCATTTTAAAGCATTATTCTGAAGGAGTCCATAGGCTTCACCAGATTTCCAAAGGGGCGGAGAAGTTGGAAAGTACCTTGGTGGAGGAAATGCACTCGTGAAATCATCCACCATCTGTGGGTGTGGTTGTTGTTCATTTGTCTCAGCCATGTCCAACTCTTTGTGACCCCATTTGGGGTTTTCTTGGCAACGATCATGGAATGGTTTGTCATTTCCTTCTCCAGCTCATCTTACAGATGAGGAAACTGAGGCAGACAGGGTTAAGTGACTTGCCCAGGGTCACACAGCTAGTAACTGTCAAAAGCTGGATTTGACCTCAGAAAGAGAAGTCTTCCTGACTCCAGGCCTGGCACTCTATGCACTATGGCACCACCTAGCTGCCCCTTCATCTGTGATACTGAAAAAGTAAAACCCTACTTGCATTTCTTATAGCATATCATTCACACAATGGGTGATTCATCAATACTTAATGTTATTGTGATAAGAGTGAGATTTCTGGAAAGGCTTAGAATCTACTGAAATTCCTTTTCCTCTCTCTTCTAAAGAAAACAGAGAAAATTATCTTTCAGGGCTATCAATTCTGAAGTAGAACAGATACAGCAGATCATTCATTTTGGGGGTTCAGAATCACATTGTAATAGAATTATATAACAGAATTGTGCCATCCCAAATGCATCACAGAAACAGCTTGGTGAAATGAAAAGAATGTAGGATTTGGAAACACAGGACCTGAGTTCAAATGTGAGCTCTGTTACTACCTGTGTACCTTTGAGCAAATCATTCAAATTCTGTCGGCCTCAGTTTCCTCATCGATCAAATGAGGAGGAGTTGTGCTGAATGACCTTTTCGGACCCCCATATGGTTCCCTCTTGGTCTAGCTCGACTATTCCATGAACACTGTAATCTTAGTGGAAGGGATTTTCATTCATTATTGGATACCCATACCAATCTTCTTTACTCATAATGAGGGAGTCCTTTTTACAATTGTTGGTATTCAGTCATTTTAGCTGTACCTGACTCTCTGTGACTACATTTGGGGTTTTCTTGGTAAAATACCGTAGTGATTTGGTGTTTCCCTCTCCAGATCATTTTACAGATGAAAAACTGAGGCAAACAGGGTTAAGTGACTTGCCCAGGTTCGCGCAGCTAGTAAGTGTCTGAGGCCAGATTTGAATTTAGGAAAATGAGTCTTCCCTATTCCAAGCCCAGTGTTCTATCCACTATGGTGCCACCTAGCTGCCCCCTTTTACAATAGGAGCTTCCAATTTATGTTCCCTTACTTCTCAAATCATGCATATGTTTTTTCATTGTAGCTTGTATCCACCAATGAGAATAATAGCTTCTTGAAATCAGGGAATGTTTTATTTTGTTTTTAGTCTTTGTACCCCCAAACTTCTAGTTCAGTGCTTGGCACATAGCAGTCACTTAATTGACAGCTAGGTAATTGGGGGTACAATGGATTGTGATAGTCTTGGAATCAGGAAAACTTGAGCTGGAATTCTGCCTCAGACACTTACTAGATGGTGCCTCTGGGTAAGTCACTTCTTCTCTTTCAGCCTCAGTTTCCTCATCTGTAAAATGGGAATAATAATAATAGTGGGATTTTGAACACAGTTCTTCCTGACTCCAGGTCTAAGGCTCTATCCACTGTATCACCTAGCTGCCAAGGGAATACCACAAGATTTCCATACCATGAAGAGATTTCCTGATAGTTTGAGAACAATAGTTGGGATTTATTTTTATTTTTGAACCTGGGTTCCTGTTATTCTATTTTTTATTTTTTAAAAATTTATGTATTTTATTCTGAACTTAAGAAATAAAACAAGCATTTCCATAACATAGTAGAAAAAAAAAGATGATTGCCCATGAAACTATAGATCTTTTATGTACAACTTGCTTTTCCTTTGAAAAGTATAATAAAGTTATAACGTAACTTTCTTTCTTCCCTTTCCTCCCCACTGTCGCTGCCCTAAATATGGCTACCATTAGGCACAAATATGTGTGTATACATATATGTGTATATATGTAAAATCATTCTATACATACTTGATAACTGGGATTTGAAGAATGCATCAGTGAGTTCAGTCCAGTAATCTCAAGTTAAGAGAATTAAAAGGAATTGTAGTTACAGTTAGTAAGTTGCAGAGATAGTATTTGAAACAAAATTCTGATTACAAATCTAGTGGTCTTTGCATTACAACCTCCTCTTTTTTTCCATTGCATAATAAAAAGAAAATTGGAGGAACTTGTTACTGAATGTTTCATTATTTTATACCTCTTCAGAAATCCTTCTCCTAATTTCCAAAATAACCCTCTACAAATTGTATTTCCCTGACTTCCATATCAGTTTTAAATTATGTGGATGTAAAATAAACTAACATACCTATACATTACACATGATATTAATATAACATTCAAAAAGAAGTAGTGAATATTAAGAATTCAGAAAAACATGGGAAGATTTATAGTAATCCATGCAGGATGAAATATGTAGAACCAAAATAAAAAATATAAAAAGTATAGAACAATGTAAATGAAAAACTCAGGATAATGAATCTGAACTTCAAGTAACTTTAAAATGAATGAAAGTCCTAGAGAAGAGAGAATGAAATCAAATTTGCTCTTCATGGTAGGGGAAACTGACATTTACATCTCCAGTACACACCTCTCTAATGAATTCTAATACTGCACCCACAACTGCCTGCTTGACATCTCCATTTGGATGTCCTTTCGGCACTGCAAACTCAGTATGTATAAAAGAGAGCTCATTATATTTCTGATTAAACCCATCCTGACTTCTGATTGCCCTGTATCTGTCAAAGGCAACACTATTCTTCCAGTCATGCAGATTCTCAAACTAGTAGTTATCCTGGACTCTTCACTCCCACTTCTTAACCCTTTCCCAGTATCCAACCAGTAGCCAAATCTTGTCTCTTCTACCTCCTCAACATCTCTCACATCCATCTGTGTTTTTTTTTTCCATTCATACCATATGTACCCTAATCCATTTCAGGTCTTCTTCATCTCTTGCTGAGATTATCTTAAGTCTCTCCCCCGCCTCCTTCTCTCTCTCTCCCCCTCCCTCCCTTTTCTCTCTCTCCCCCACCTCTCCCGCCTCCCTTCCTCTCTGTCTCTGTCTCTGTCTCTGTCTCTCTCTCTCTCTCAACACTCTGTTTCTGTCTGTCTCTCTGTTTGTTTGTCCCTGAGTCTACCTGCTTATCTCTCTGCCTCTGTCCACCTTTCACACAGATTTCAAATGATATTCTTAAGTGATATTACTAAAGTGCAGATGTGACCACATCACTCCTCTGCTTCAGAAGTTTCAGGGGTTCCTTATTTCCTTTAGGTTCAAACACAGACTGTTTTGTATTTAAAGCCATTCACAGTCTGTCTGCAGCCCTTCTTCATATATACACATAAATACACACATATATACACATACATATATACACACACATACGTATATATACATATATGTATATATGTATATGTATGTGTGTGTGTGTGTGTGTGTATGTATGTGTGTGTTTTGCATCACTCTCCTGTCCATCTTTTTCCATTCCTCTACCCAATAAGCCATCCTGGAAACAAAGAGTAAAAAAAGGCACAAGAGACAAAAAGCAGTTTGGCAAAAACAACATATCAATCCATTCCCCAAAGGGGAACCTACTGTATGGGCATATGTTTGGGGGACAGTGTTCAGAAGTAAATGTGATGAATGTAAAGACAAATGTCACCAATAAAACATATCTATCCATATATCAGATTCATAGAATTTTAGAGCTAGAATTGACCTCATTTTTTTCAACTATTCTCACTTAAATAAAGAAACTGAGGCCAAAACAGGTTAGTGTCAAAGACAACATGGAGTAAGAAGTTGAGCCAGGCATAAACCCTAGTGCTATTATCGGACAATTAGCTTAAAGAAAACCTGAAGATTCTATAAAGGTAGTACGAATTGTTTGGAGGAGGTGGGGGTGGGGGTGGGGTTGAACTCTAACTTTCATATTTTGAGATTACTATCAGTAACAGCATGGGAAGTTAATGTCACCCTACATTCTCCCTTCAGCCAACATTCATGATTTAAAGCAATAAAGAAGATAAAAAATGCTGTCAATATCAGAAGTCATTTCAGGCGGAAAAAGAGAAAGCCAGGACTCCTCCCAGTGGCTTTGAAGTCTCTCAACCTAAAGCAATTCTTTCATGCCCTTTCCACATAATTCCCTGTTTTTCACCCTGTAGATTCTAATAGTACTGTCTTCCTTAGGATCTCCCAACACATCCGATGCTTCATAAGTCACATTCTCAGATGTGCTGACGTGATAAGAGTTCCCTAACACAGGCTCTCCCTTGTTTATTTCTTTTCCTGTCCCCGACTTTCCTCTTTTCCCTTTCTTTTCTCTAATCCTACCCGATCCGACTCCGCTGATTTCAAATTTCTAGGCAATTAATTTTTGGCTCTAATGCTCAATCAACAGGTGTGGCATGATTGACGTGGCCCTGATACGCTCCATCTGTTTGCTGCTGATAATGGAATCCCAGGGGCTTCTGGGTAATGTCTTCACACACTTAAGAGGGAGCAGCCTAATCTATTTGCAGGAGGGAGGGGAAACAGCCCAGCAGCTAGCATTGTTATTCAGTAGGAACAATCCAGTGATGCTGGCAGCACTTTTACAGGCACAGTGGGGAGGCTTGCCTGGAGACAATTTCGCCCCACTGTGAGCGATGATTCATCTAGTGCAAAGTTTTCTTCTTCTTTTGGGGGATGGGGTGAGGGGAAGTAGAGAAAGGGAAAAGTGCTTCATACCTTGACAATTCCAAGACAGAGAGGTAGACTTTTTGCCTGTGGATGTGGGTATCTGTCTGTGCAGAAGTAGGATGGCTTTTCCTTTAGCATAGACAAATGAGAAGATGAACTAGTGTGGAGGGGATGGTTAGACTAATCAGAATGCATTGGGGATGAAAATAAATAAAAACAGAAACTGGAGGGCTGCTGTCTGAACAGCTGAAAGGAGCCTACAGATTTGCCCTGAATGTAAATAAGAGAACCTGATTAAGGGGGGCACCTTTTATCACTTCAAAGCACGTACAGAAGGAGCTAGGCACAGGCTAGTAAAAGGCCATTCCAACAAGAAAGGGAAGCCAAATCCATTGTAATATTTTCCTTAAATTATTTCTGTTTAGCAAATGGCTGTGATGATTGTGTATGTGTTTTGGAAGGGAGGCATCTGAAGCTTTAAAGCATCAGGAGCTTTGTAAAATGGTCTTCCTTGCTCATTATTTTGTCCCTCCAGATGCACCACTTAGCGACAATTTAACCTCATCTGGACACACTCACCAGACTTTGCTGAAAGCAGCAGTGATGAGTTAGGACCTCTAAATTGAGGGTCTTTTTTTTTTGAGATAGTCCTTTGATTTACTCGGGCTAAAACATCTCTTTCCCTTCTCTCTTTTTCCCTCTATGGATTTCACAAAATAAAGGGCATCCTAAAATTCACCAACCCATTGTCCTCCTGGCAGCAGTCAACCATTCTATGATATCTAGGACCATTGCCCAATTTCCCCTGGGGGTCTTCTACTGGAAAAGTACATCTATATGCAGATTTTGAAATCCCTAAAGATTGCTTGAAGGCAGTAGGGTATGAGGATGGGAACCCCTGCTAATAATGCTAATAATGACTTAAAATGGCTTGTTAACCCTTTATGACACTGTTTAGAACATATATTGATTTTTTTTAAAGCCCACATAAAAAAAATCAGTTGCAGTCCCAGTTAGCACCATCTACTGGAAAGAACCAGAAATACTTTGAAAAGCAGGAAGTTAACTTTATACTGCGAATCACAGTATCTCAGTAATAAGATCAAAAGAAAAAGAAATTCAGATAATAAACAGGCAGAGAGGAAACAGAATTATTACTTTTTTGCAGATATTTACTTAAGAGAACCCTAGTGTTAACTAAATAATGAAATGAAACAATTGTTTCAGCAAGGCAGGAGGATATAAAATAAAACCACAAAAATCATTAATATTTCTGTTATATATATATTATTGGTAATATATAATAATATATTATAGTTGTTAATATTATACATAATTTGTTATATTATATATAATGTATGGTCATTAATATTAAATATAACAATATGAAGTTGATTAATACTATATTATATATAGCATAATACATAATATATGATTGGTAAATATGTATTAGATGTAATATAACATATAATATATGGTTGGTTAATATTATATATTATTTAAAAAAACCCAACAGGATGAGAGAGAAAGAGGAATTCTAATCAAAGAAACTAGAGAATGGATAAAATATTTTGGGCTCCACCTACCAATACTCACACAGGAATTAACTGAACACAACTACAAAAACCCTTTAAAGACAAAGCTAAATAATTGGAAAATTTTTAATTACTCATAGGTAAGTGTTCTGGGTTGGCCTGACTCAAGCCAATGCCCTGGTAGTTTAGTTTTGATGTCAAAGCAAAATGAGATACTCATAGGTCATTCGACAATGAACAAAAAGATTTACTTAGCCCTAGCTAGAGAAGGAAAGAGAATAGATTCAAATCTGACCTTAGACACATGACACATACTAGCTGTGTGATCCTGGGCAAGTCACTTAACACCGATTGCCTCACTGAAAGAAAGAAAGAAAGAAAGAAAGAAAGAAAGAAAGAAAGAAAGAAAGAGAGAAAGAGAGAGAGAAAGAGAGAGAGAAAGAGAGAAAGAAAGAAAGAAGAAAGAAGAAAGAAAGAAAGAAAGAAAGAAAGAAAGAAAGAAAGAAAGAAAGAAAGAAAGAAAGAAAGAAAGAAAGAGAATAGGCAGCGAGGCTACCTTGGGTTGATTCCTCTGAGTGATGTTTCTTCGCCTGAGTTGCCCATCATGATCCATCAGCCACATACCAGCCAGTCTCTGAAGCTTCTCTCGGCTGCTGTATCCTCAGGAGAGCAAGAAGTGAGATGAATAACCTGAACCTTCTGTCCCCTGAGTCAACTAAGACTAATGCATGGTCTTGATGAGGTAGAAAAAGGTGCTTCAGGCAGATGGAACAGGTAGGATGTGAGATAGGAGATAACAGGAAGGATGTGACCAGCCAGAAAAGTGGTCAAAGAAGACTATGCATTGAAGCCCCCACCGTGGACTTATCTGTGTGTTTTCACAAAGCACCCTCAATTCCAGAACTGCTTTTCCCTTCCCCTTTCTTGTTTTCTTTACTTGTCACCTCCGGACTACTTGATATCCCAGGCATTTTGGAGCCATGCTTGCTCCTCCCATTCTCTTGTCCCCTTCCCTCTATTCCATAACATTATATTTAAACCATACCTTTGACCTAGCTACCCACCTTTGCCTCCTATGGGAAACATGAGCACTCTGCTCCTTTGGGGAGCAGGACCTGTGGTCTGTGCTCTGCCTCCCATGTGGAGTATTACGGCTGTGCCTCATGGGGAGAAGGCCCACTGGGGTGCATCACACCAATAAATGCCTTTCTTTAACTCGGAGACGGTCCAAGTGAATTCTTTCTGGATGCTAGTACCTGCATGTCTATTCCTCATCATTTCAGGTAGTGCCCCAACATTCTTGGGGTCTACCCTGAACTCATCGCCAATGGCTACAGAGAAGGTCTAAGTGAATTCTTTCACTCCTGAACCACACTCTCCCAAGTCTGACCCCAACAGTCTCGTTATGTTTTAAGAAAAAATTAGCCTAACTTACAAGGCGGATAGGCGTTAGGATATTGTTCTTACTAAAGAAGTTCTCACCAATAAAATACAAATGATAATACTATGCATGTTTTACAATTTTATTTAGCACCATACCAATCAAATTACCAAAGGATTACTTTCTAGAACTAAAAAATAATAATGAAATTTATCCAGAGGACCATAAGGTCAAGATTCTTAAGGGGGAAGTGAAAAACATTGGGAAGAAGATAATTTTTAAAAAATAGTAACAATAACTAACATTTCTATAATGTTTAAGGTTTGCAAAGTACATTACTTATTATCATTTGAATCTCAATAACTCTATAAAAAAAGTACTAAAGGTATTGTTAATTATTTATAAATGAGGAAATTGAGGCTGAGAGACATTTTGATTAAAGCA
Organism: Phascolarctos cinereus; assembly: GCF_003287225.1. Lineage (NCBI taxonomy): Eukaryota > Metazoa > Chordata > Mammalia > Diprotodontia > Phascolarctidae > Phascolarctos > Phascolarctos cinereus. The sequence continues at coordinate 63,622,856 of NW_027555514.1, read as the reverse complement.
ATTAAATCTAATTTGTACTCACAAAACTATTGCCATATATCAATTACTTGGCATTCAAAAGGTTCATCTATTGATATATTAATGATACCTTTTTGTTTAAATAATGCTTTACAACTTTTCAAAATAATCTTAACATATATGATTTTATTTGGCCTTCATAGCATACATGTGAGATAGGCAGGACATGCATTATTAACCCCATTTGACAGAGGAAGAAAAGATACAGGAAGGTAATTTATTCAAGGTCAAGTTAAAGTGAAAGTCAAGACTTGAATTCAGTTTTCATTATCCTAAATCTACCCCATGCATCTTCTATTTGTAAGGCTCTCAATTTGACCAGAGCACAAAAAAATAATGATTCACAAAAATCATCAATATTTACTGAGTACCCCAAAGTCATGGATATGCACTACAATCGTAAAGTCAATTTGTGGCTTATTACTGTGGCTGAGATTCCCAAAGATGATCAAGGGATAATAATAACTCACATTTATATAAGGCTTTATGGTTTGCCAAGATAAATGACTCTGCTTATATATTGGATCCCATGGGATAAAATGGTTAGTAGGAAGTACAGACATTCAGAGGGATAAGACAACAGTCATACTATTTGGATAGAAAGGAAGGGGATAAACATGACAACATCAATTCTGACATTTGGTAGACTTAATGCTTTTATAACAACTTGCCAACTGTGTATAAATTACTTTGATAGGCACTGGGTATACAAACATAAAATGAAAAACAGTGCTTTCTTTCAAACCCTTCTTGTTTATTGGAGAATGGAAGTAAATGTTTTAAATGAGCCTTTTTTTTTGAACATTGGCAAATATGAGATCTGTACCCTAGGCTCTCTGAGATACAATAAAAGTTCTTCAGCTTCCTGACAGCTGAAAGATCAGTTAAACATTGCCTTAGAAGATGTGTAAAACAACCATCAGTGAAAAACGTTTTCTCATCCATCCACACTTTCTTGTTTCAATGGTTTTCTCATTGATGTGGTTCTGTGGAATGTTTCTTCTCTTCCCCAAATAGAGTTCAGTGTTTCATAGTGGACAGATTGCTACATCTGGGTCCAAGGACTTGGGTTCCAGATCCAGTTGCCTACTGACAACTAGTAAAACTTTAGGGAAGTCACTTCACCTCTAGGACTTCACATTCTTCATCTATAAAATAAAATCTTACTAATTTGTTAGAGGCTGATAATGGCTTAAGGCAGTGGTTTTCAAACTTTTTGGTCTCAGGATGCCAAGGAGTTTTTGTTTATGTGAGTTATATAAATAATAGGATTATTATGAAAAGCTTTAACTCATGGACCCCAAGAAGTTGTCTCCAGAACCCTCTTGGAGTCCATGGATGACATTTTGAGAACTGCTAGCTTAGGACATTTCCCTTCCCAGGTAACACGCATAATGCATTAAGGGTCTCCTGGAATCACCACACTTTAGCCAAAAAGAATGAGAACTGTGTCGGGTTGAAGATTGAAGCACCCAGACAAGATGTAGAGGCATAGGCATAACTGTGTAATTTTACAAAATCACAGAGTTTCATAGTTGGAAGGGAACTCATAGTTCACAAAAGGCAGTCCCGTTGTTCTAACCATCAACAAGTGCTTTATCATCCTCTGCTTGAAGACCTCCAAGGAGAGTACCTACTCAGTGTTATGTATACAATACATGCTTAGTAGGTGGCTATGGAATAGACTTGAACTCAAATCCACCATGCAGGCTGATAGCCAATGCCATCTATGTTGAAGACCAGCACAGCTTGAATCTCCATTTGCTTCATATAAGTTCTTTTTCCTAATGTCTCCAAGACTAAATCTATAAAAGGTTATCTTATATGTCTGTACAAAGAAGCCACATCATTTGACAGCTAGTCAGATAAATGGGGCGGGCTTACCAACATAATAAAACTTCAGCTTCTGATCCAATCCAATGGCTCCTTGTAGAAACTGCCCCAGCAACTTTGGGGAAGAGTACTAAAAAGTTTTGAAAACCTACTAACTCTTTTAAGCCATTGGGGATCATATCTTTGCTGCCATTGGAAGTGACTATGATTCTAATTTGAATTGATAGTATATTGAAATTGATCATTAATTTAAAAAAATAAATAGAAAAAGTTTGTTAATATATTATAAAACCCTAAGTATCTAAGGTGATAATGTTAACTTAAGGCTTAAGACAGCTAAAGCCTTATTGCCCCATTGCCTTTCTTTTGACAAGGACTTATCATGGTGTGAGAGTAAGTGATAGCTGATACGTAGTCTAGTAGCATATAGAGCATCCAGAGCACAAAAAGAAGGCCCTCAGTTGGTTGAGTAGATTCCCCTGTGGCAGATTCATGAGAGGGCATGGACAGTAGTCACTTAGGATATAAAACCTGGATCATAAGAGGAAACATGCACATTGATTTGATCACAGGTCCACCAAAGTAGATAGTCAGCAGTTTGCAAGATAGAGTTGAGTTTGTCATATGATTCAACATTAGGTATTTTCTTCCTGTCCCCACTCACTATGGCTATAAGTTAGGTAGGTATATTAGGACTAATTAGGCAGAATACCAGGTGATGAATAGTAGAATGGAATATTCTGATGAAATGCAATTTTAAAGTCAAAAAACTTTTTAAAAATTTGCCTCAAACCTTATTCAAAATCTTTTAAAAATAGTCTGAGCCCATTTTATTGCTTTGGGAAGTATAGTAGAGGGAACATAGTTGAACATCATTGAACCTTTGTTAATAATTGGCAACTCTGCAGTAACTGAAGGTCTAACATTAAGTATGATTGTGAGGTGAAGTAGATTTAGAAGGTTTAGAAGATTTAAGCCAATTGTGGATTAAACTTATGATATCTCCTACAACCTCTTTGATTGAACAGATCCATGCTGTCAGTCTATTTTTTAAAATTTACCTCTTTCTTCTAAAATTGGAGTATAGAGAAGAAAAAGAAATCTGGTTTATGGCAAATGCTAATAAATCAAAGTTTGAACGCACTTATTCTGCTCATCTATGCTTCTGTGGTATTTAGCGCACCGCAGAAGCAACAGAAGGAATTTTCCATTTCAGAAGTGTATTCTGAATCAAGCTTTCTCTTACAATGCAGCTTGTACGTTTGAACGATTTTGTTCCTCCAGCACCCAGATGAGTCTCTCAGTGTGGTTCTCAGCTAAGGGTTAGGAAAATCAAATCATTGATCTTCAAAATTTCCATGAGGTTTGCAAAGGGACATATCTATATATCTATATCTATATCTATATCTATATATCTATATCTATATCTATATCTATATCTATATCTATCTATATCTATCTATCTATCTATCTATCTATCTATCTATCTATCTATCTATCTATCTATTGAGTTTCTTGGTAAATTTTCTGTAGCAAAATGTCCAGCCATTTTACTTTGCTGGTGACGTATTTCAGTAATTGTTCATTCTCTATTTGTGTCACATTTCCTGACTTTGGATTTCACACTCTTTTATTTCTTAATACCAGTGAAAGTTGAACCTTACTCAATACTGCACTCTAGTGTTCACTCACCATATCAGAATACAGATTCAGAAAGGGGAAAAAAATAATTTATCATAGAAAACAACAAAAAAATCTGATTGATCATCTGGTTACTCTTTTTCTTCATATCTGAGCACTTCACTAAAAATAAAATCAATTATTAAATGAATTTATGATCTTTTCGATGCAAGTATTCTTTCTGTGACAATGTCCTTTTCTGGTCATTCATGTCCTTGATTTTTTATTTTTCTTTGTCTTTTCTCATTTTCATTTTCTCCTCTTTTCTTTCCTCTTTTTTTGTGGGGGGCATTTCTCTTCTACAAGTTATCATAGGAAATATGGTACTTCCTATTTTTAGGGTGATCACTTGTTGAGGGATTGTGTTGAGGGTATTCCTTCTCAGGTATATTGGAACAGACGGCCTCTGAGTCCTCCATTCAGCTCAGAATTTCTATGATTCTATGTCTATTTCTTTTAATATTGACCTATAAGCTATCTTCAGTTTTGATTCTCTAAAATCTTGTTACTCTATTATTCAAAACCACATATGAAATGTGTGGAAAAGACAGGAAAGGATTGCTTTCCCCAGGATCCCTGGGTCAAAGACAGACTTTGAGGTTTATGTGCATAGGCTGATTGCATCAGTGAAGTTGAAGGAACAGAGCAGTGAAACTGAGAAAATGCAGGTCACTGCTGGGTTTATGACCATGTCAAGAAAGAGAATTAAAAAAAAAACCCTTAATTTAGTTAAAGCTTTTTCATCCAAGATACAATCTATTTACGGACCATTCAAATATTTTAGAGAACTATAAGAAGAAAAGAATAATTTTCATTGACATATTTTCACTTAATATCACAAGGGAATCTACCCATTCTTACTATCAATTCTTCACTTGCATCTGAGTTCCTTTTGAGTTAAATTCAAGGATACATTAAGTAATGTACAAAGTAGCTAAATATTGGTTTTTTTTACCTATAAATTGACCATTCTCCACATGTGGGCCATAATATGTAAATTAAGTATATCATAGCAGGTCTGTTATACACCATTAAATGGATTCTAGCAAGACTGTACCCAGTGGTGCCCTAGCGGCCTAGAACAATCAGGATGGTAGAGTGAAAGAACCCTGGATTTGAGTCCTTTCTTCAATATTTCCTAGCTGTGTGACTGTGGGCAAGTCCAGGTTCTAGTCTCAACTCATCTCTGTAATATAAGGAAAATCACTATACCTGGCTGATCTTCAATTTCCTCACTTATTAATTGAAGATGTTGGGGACACATGGTCACCAGGGTTATGTTCTGTGATTCTAAGTTGTTTAGCCTAATCTTCCTTTTCCTTATTTGTAAAATGAAGTACTTCACTGGCTGTTGTGAGGAAGGAGTTTTGTAAACTTTGAATAACCATGCAAAAGTGGGCGCATATGATTTTTCCCTAATCACCTCTGATTAACCGGAAATTTCAATTGTAGCATATTCCAGAAGTTCTCTATATGCCTCCCATTAGATATAATTCAATCTCATAAGTATTTATTAAGTACCTACTTTGTGTAAGATTGTTTACTAGGGACTAGGGATACTTAAAAAATGAAACAATACTTGCCTTCAAGGATGCTACATTTTTTTTTTGGTTGGCAATGGAGTTAAGTGACTTGCCCAGGGTCACACAGCTAGTAATTGTCAAATGTCTGAGGCCAGATTTGAACTCAGGTCCTCCTGACTCCAGGGCTGGTGCTCTATCCACTGCACCACCTAGCTACCCCCAAGGATAATACATTCTACCGACACCAGGGAGTGTAACATGTTAAAATTTGTAAATGTGAGGTAATTTGGGAGGAGAGAGAGATTACTAACAACATTGTTTGGTGCATAGTAGGCCCTTAATAAATGCTTGCTGATTGACTGAATAGGGGAAAACTCCATGTATCCTTGAAAAAAAGTCAGGATTCTAAAGGATAGGTCTGAGAAGGGAGTATGTGCAGGTATTGGGGATGACTTTTGCCAATACATAGAACCAGGAGGTGGGATAAAGAATTTAGTAAATAACTACTAATTAAATTTGGCTGGAATATGGAGTGCCTGGAAGGGAGTAATATAAACAAGGTTGGAAAGGTAGGCCAGACCATGAAGGACTAGAGTTTGGATTTAATCCTTCAGGAAAGGTTTTTTAAACCTGTGAGTGTCATGGTCAGACCTGTTCTTTATGCAGATAATGCTGTTAGCTGCATGGAAGATGGAAGGAGAGAAGAGAGATGCAGGGCTGGGATACCAATTAGGATGTGTCACAACAGTGGAGGAGAAAAGACAAAGGCTAAGTGAGGCTGAAGTGGAGAGAAGAGAGTAGATGTGAGAGGTATCGTGAAGAATTTAGTAGTTGATTGGATGATAGGGGATGAAGGAGTGGGCTGAGTCAAGAATGATTCTGAGGTGACAAAGATGGATGACTGGAAGTATGGTGGTGCCTTCATTAGAAACAAGGAAGCTTGGAGGAAGTGCAAGTTTTGAGGCAGGGAGATAATGAGTCCTGGTTTGGCCCTATTAAATTTGGGATGCCTCTTCCGTTAAACAAGCTTTATTAATTGCATAGACATTAGGGATACAAAGTCAAAAATGAAACTATCCTTGTCAAAGAGCTTTGGTAATACTGGGAGGAGGGGAATAGCACACATGCAAAAAAGTAATTACATGTTGCATATCAAGTAAACATAAAGTGATTTGCAGGGGTAGGGTTTAAGAGGAGTTAGGAATTGGTGTATCCCAAACCTCACTCGTGGCAAGTGGCAGCAATCACCCTTCAGTTGATTTTTGAATCCAGGAAACTGACTGACCCCTTTAGACAGAGAACCCAGGTATACCTTGAAGTTGCTGCTAGAGAGCTTGATTAGGACAGAGCTGCAGGTGCTATAGGGTGGGGAAAGGAAACTGGTCACTAATAGGTTCCTATTTTAACTAAGTCTTTCTGACTACTTGTGAAGCTCTGTTCTCTTTAAGGCATGTGGTCTATAAATTCAACACCCTATGGATAAGCTCAAGTTGCCCCAGCCTAGTTATGACTCTGGCTGCCACACCATACCAGACCAGATGTTCTTAATTTTTTTCTTGTAATAAACCTCTTCAGCAGGTTCATTTATACAATTATTTACATTTTTATTTATTTTATATTTATTTATACTCATTATTTATATAAGCTTTAGGTGACGCTTATAGTCACCTCAGAATAATGTTGCTAAATGAAAAAAATAAAATATATAAAACTACAAAGGAAACACATTTTTTATCAAAATACAATTATCAAAATATTTTTAAAACAACTTAAACAATGACAACGCTGTAAAGACAAGTAACTTTAAAAGCAGTAAGAACTCTGATCAAAACAATGATCATCCATGATTCCAGAGGTCCAATGATTAAGCATGGTATCTATTTCTTGAAAGAAGTGGTGGATTCATGGTGTAGAATGAGATTTACTTTTTTTTCGATGTAACTGATGAAGGAATATGTTCTGCTTGACTGTGGACATAATATATACACACACACACACTTAAACATTTATTAATTTATTTATTTTTAGTTTTCAACATTCACTTCCACAAAATTTTGTGTTCCAAATTTTCTCCCCATCTTGCCCCTCCCCCTCCCCAAGATGGCATGCATTCTGAGTATCCCTTCCCCTAACCTGCCCTCCATTCTATCATCCCCCTTCTCTTATCTCCTTCCCCTTCTATTTTTCCTGTAAAGCAGGATAGATTTCTATACCCCATTGCCTGTATATCTTATGTCCCAGTTGCATGTGAAAACAATTTTTAACATTTGTTTTCAAAACTTTGGGTTCCAGTTTTCTCCCTTCCTCCCTCCCCACCCACCCTCATTGAGAAGGCAAGCAACTCAATACAGGTTATACATGTGTAGTCATGCAAAACACTTCCATAGTAGTCATGTTGTAAAAAATTAAGTATATTTCCCTTCATCTATTTTGCCCCTCACTTTTTCTGTTCTCTTTTTTGACCCTGTCCCTCCTCAGAAGTGTTTTTTTCTGATTCCCCCCCCATTTATTCTATTCTCTCTCTCTTTTAACCCTGTCCCTCCTCACAAGTGTTTGCTTCTGATTATCCCCTCCCCCAATCTGCTCTCCCTTCTATCACCCTCCTGCTCTCTTGTCCCCTTGTCCCCTATTTCCCTGTAGGGTAAGAGACATTTCCATACCCAATTGAGTGTGCATGTTATTCCCTCCTTAAGCCAAATCAGATGAGAATAAGATTCACCCATTCCATCTCACTTTCCTCCACTTTCCCTCCACTGTACAAGCTTTTTCTTGTCTATGTGAGAAACTTTACCCCATTCTACTTCTCCCTTTCTCCTTCTCCCAGTGTAATACTCTCTCACTCCTTAATTTTATTTTTTAGATGTCACCCCTTCACCTTCAACTTACCCTGTGCCATCTATCTAACTACCTACCTATCTCTCTCTCTCTCTCTCTCTCTCTCTCTCTCTCTCTGTCTGTCTGTCTGTCTGTCTGTCTATCCATGTAATTTTTTTTCCTCCTCCAACTATCCTAATACTGACAGAAGTCTCATGAATTACAAATATGTTTCCATATAAGAATGTGAACAGTTCACATTCCTATATTCCTGCTACTGTTCATAGTCAATAAGTCCCTTATGATTTTTCTTTCCTATTTACCTTTTCATGCTTCTCTTGAGTCTTGTATTTGAAAGTCAAATTTTCTATTCAGCTCTGGTATTTTCATCAAGAATGCTTGAAAGTCTTCTATTTCACTAAATATCCATTTTTCCCTGAAGGATTATACTCCATTTTGCTGGGTAGGTGATTCTTGATTGTAATCCTATCTCTTTTGACCTGTGGAATTTTATATTCCAAGCCCTGTGGTCTCTTAATGTAGAAGCTGCTAAATCTTGTGTTATCCTGGTTGTGTTTCCACAATACTTGAATTATTTCTTTCTGGCTGCTTACAATATTTTCTCCTTGACCTGGGAATTCTGGAATTTAGCTACAATATTCTTAGGAGTTTTCCTTTGGGGATCTCTTTCAGGAGGTGATTGGTGGATTCTTTCCATTTCTACTTTACACTCTGGTTCTAGAAAATCAGGGCAGCTTTCCTTGATCATTTCTTGAAAGATGATATCTAGGCTCCTTTTTTGATCATGGCTTTCAGGTAGTCCAATAATTTTTAATTTATCTCTCCTGGATCTATTTTCCAGGTCAGTTGTTTTTCCAATAAGATATTTCACATTGTCTTCTCTTTTTTCATTCTTTTGGTTTTGTTTTACAGTGTCTTGATTTCTCATAAAGTCATTAGCTTCCATTTGCTCCATTCTAATTTTTAAGGAAGTATTTTCTTCAGTGAGCTTTTGTACTTCCTTTTCCATTTGACCAATTTTGTTTTTTAAGGCATTCTTCTTCTCATTGGCTTTTTGGAGCTCTTCTGCCATTTGGGTTAGCCTATTTTTTAAGGTGTTATTTTCTTCAGTATTTTTTGGGGGTCTCCTTTAGCTAGCTGTTAACTTGTTTTTCATGATTTTCTTGCATCGCTCTCATTTCTCTTCCCAGTTTTTCCTCTACTTCTCTTACTTGCTTTTCAAAATCCTTTTTGAGCTCTTCCATGGCCTGGGACCAATTTATATTTTTCTTGGAGGCTTTGGATGTAGAAGCTTTGACTTTGCTGTCTTCTGGTTGTATGTTTCGATCTTCTTTGTTACCAAAGAAAGATTCTATGGTATGACCTTTTTTGCACTGTTTGATCATGATCCCAGTTTTAAACTCTGTTAATGTCTGCCTCCAGTGTACTGTCCCAAGCTTCAAGGGTTTTGTGCAGCTGTTTTCAGAGATACTTCTAGGGACCTGTAAATTTTCAGTTCTTCCAAGGTGGTACAATTAAGAGTGAGGTGTTTACTCCTTTCTTGGCCTGGGCTCTGGTCTATGAGTGACCATAAGTATACTTTTCTGTCTTGGAATTGTGAGGAGGATTCTCTCTTCACCACCACCATAAGCTCCACCATGCCAGCACTCCTCCTCACCCTGGGACCGCTACCCAGAACTGCAACCCAGATCCAAGCAAGAGAATCCTGCCTCAGCACTAGTAAAGAGATCCCTGCAATCCCTCTCTGATCAGCCACTTGATTCCTCCTCAGTCTGTGGGCTGAGAGCTCTGGAAGCAGCTGCCACCCCAGAGTTGCACTGGGACTGGGGCTAGACCAAGCTCCTCTCTCACTGCAGTCAGACAGACTTTTCCTACTGAGTTTCTAAGCTGTCTTTGGTGTTTGTGGATTGGGAAGTCTGGAAATCACCATAGCTCCCCTTTATTCAATCCCCCGAGGACTGCTTCAGGTTCCCATAGTCTTTGCCTTTGTGTCCCATGCTAAACCTGGCTCCTCTCCCAGCCTGTGCAATAGACTTTCCAATCAACCATCGAGATTGTCTTAGGCTGGAAATTTGTTTCACTGTGTCTTTTTGTGGGTTCTGCTGCTCTAGAATTTGTTTATAGCCTTTTTTTTTTAACAGATATTTAGAGGTGTTTGAGGTAGAGCCCAAGCAAGTCACTGCTTTTACTCCGCCATCTTGGCTCTGCCCCCAATTATATTTTTACAAGGAATTTTTCTTTCTCTTTTTGGGGGGATTAGGAGGAGAAAAATAGATTTTTCTTAAATAAAATTAAAACTTGGGGTTCATGTGGACTCCAAGTTAAGAATCATTATAACTAGACTATAAGCTTCTTGGGGTCAGGGCCATGTGATTCTTCATTTTTGTATACCTATTGCCTAACTCAGTACCCTGCATATAAGGAGGTGCTTAATAAATATTTGTTGAGTTGCCTTGTTTGAATTAACAAGAAAAATATTTAGTCACAACCCTAAAGATTCCACTAGACACTGTTCAGTGCTGGGCGAGGAGAATCCCACTGCTTTGTGCCAAGCAGCAAGGTCTGCTTTCTGTACTTAGATATGTGCCTGGCACATAATAAATGCTGTGTAAATGTTAGTTGTTGCTATTTTTACCCTTCTTGTGGCATGTTTCCACTGAACATTTTGGGCATACTGAGGTATCAGGTTCGAGGAGCAGAGGTTTTTATTTTTTCCCCAATCATCTGCCTTTCCTATGACTGGTTATATCCATTTTCATTGACTTTTAGTTAATTAGGGGCAGCTAGGTGGTGCAGTGGATAGAGCACTGGTCCTGGAGTTAGGAGGACCTGAGTTCAAATCCAGTCTCAGACAAGACACCTGACACTATTTGTGTGACCCTGGGAAGTTCATGTAACCCCAATTGCCTTGCAAAAAAACCAAACCACAACAAAATAACTTTTAGTTAACTCCATCAACATTCTAAATCTCAGAAAAGAACAAATCTACAAAGATTCAATTCAGTTGAGAAAATCAGTCAAAATGACCTAAGCCATATAGTTTTCTCTTTGCCTGAAAAATTGGGCTGGAAACTCAGTAACAACAGGTCACTTTTGATTTGGGCCACAGCTTCCAACTTTTTTAGAGATTCCAAAATTCTCAGATTTCTCTGTTGGTCAGTGAGCATTACCTTAACATTTCTCTGTGAAACTTAGGGTGTGGGCAAGTTTCTATTTTTCTACCTCTCTCTCCTTCTGTACTCTCTCCAGGATTAATTCTGGGAAATGACAGACTGGCCCAGTTCTGGCTTGTTTACCAGAGCCCACTTTGTCCTCTTTAATCATCCTGGAAACTGAATCAAGAAAAAGCTAATAACACAAAGCAGGTGCTCAGCTCTGATGCTATTAGTCACAGGTGAGCTTATTTGCCTAGGAAGAAGGAACGGAAACCATTCCTTGAAAAAAGAGCCAATAGGAGTTAATAGGGTTGAGAGGAGATGAGAGATGTCTACAGACAGCCCAAAATTTTCTAATGGGCATATTAAGGGGATATTTTCCAAACTTTTTATTTAAATAGATAGCTTATTTAGGATGGGGGAAAAGCATTTTGTCATTCAAATGTTATAAATGTTGATTGGTTTCTTGGCCTCATCCAAAAAAGTCTACTTTACCCAGACTATGGTTGAATTGCCTGAGGTCCGGGTCCTGGGCAGAAGATACCGGGTGGGGACCTAGAAGTTCCAGACTTTTGCAGCGTGTCTAAAGCTTGGGGGGGGGTGTTGCTATTTCTATGTATGGGTCACTTAATAATAACTGACACTTCTATATGTTTACACGTATTTTTTTTTATCACAATGACCTTGCATGGTGTATGCTATGATTACCCCTGTTTCCAAAGGAAAAAATTAATGCTCAGAGAGGATAAAGTAACTTGACAAAGGCCATATACTTGGAAGGTGTCTGAGGCCAATTTGAATCCCAGTCTTTCTGACTTCAGTTCCAGTTTATCACTACACCACCCTTGTAATGCAATATTTGTAAGATGGGATCTGGTACCTTATAACTAGGCAAACCAAATTTGTCAACTGTTGTCTGTCCCCTTTCCAACCTACAACTTCCACTGTTTGGATTTTGCTGCAAGTCCTTATAAAGAAATTTTATGGGCACATTGGCTACCTCTTCAATGAGCAGTCAAATAAAGATTAAAAATTTTTTTTAAAAAACTTGCTTACTTAGCAGCTAATAAGGAATGGTCCATATTTAATCACAACTCTCAACTTGGACTTTATAATTTAAACTTCACTAATTGGCTTCTCAATTTTTGGTAGGCTCTTCTTCCTGACTATCTTTGAACTAGAAATCAAGCTTATCTTTGTAATTAAGTGTTCAGCTTTGCTCCAAATTTCCAATTGCATGTGAGTCATTCAGCTGGTAAATCAAACAGTGTGTCAGGGAACAAATTAATCCCAAGTCACCCATAATAATAATGAGTTGTACAACTTCTCTTCAACTTCTAAGGGGTAATTTTCCATCACCTTTGACACCTTCATTTTCATAAATATAATTGGGGCACAAAAGCATATAGATCATTGTGGTGGAACCCTAATGCTGTTATTGGAAACAGACTGTGATTGAACGAATAATTTAGGTGGCTCTCCCAAAGTCATAAGTTGTGTGTGACTCCACTACCAAAGCCTTTACCAGAGGAACAAATTATACTTATCCCTAAGCTTCAGCATCCTAGAAATGACAACATATTAAAATGCCATTCAATTCTTGAATTTAGAAAATGGACTAAAGTGTATTTTCTTCCTAATCCTGTGCCTTCAATTACTAGTATGCATAGATTATCTTGCTAGAAAGACATAAAAGTCAATAAGAAAACACCTCCCCAGTTTTTGCTATCGATCCATTTTTAGAGAAATTTAACTAGGTCCTATTTCTTTAGCAAGGTTGACTCTCCTGTTACTGGAATAAAGTCATTTCACTCTCATATCTTCTAGAAAGATCTTATTGGTGATTTTTGCTAAGTAAGGATCAAAGTTAGACCTCGACCTGCTTCATTTTCCGAACCCACAGAGGAGATCCTAAATCAGAGTCTAGGCAAGCAAAAGTCTATTCACCAAGAGGTGAAGTAAATAAACCAAAGGGTCAGCAGAATTTGAAAAAAGCTAGGAGTCAAAAGGCAGTGATGAGCCTCAAGTCATCCATCAGCGTACAGCTGGGACATGGAACCGGCAGATAAAGATCTAGGCTGACCCAAGAAAGGAAACATCAGAGGAGGACACAATGAACTTGCATTAAGATAGCTTTTCCTAACTTTGGGAGAGTATAAGGCTCCCCTTTCAAACATAAAAAGTCATAGATCCACATATAATTAAATTTGGACCATTAGTTATCTGTTGATTGTGAAAGTACATTATGTTACAGAATACTAGGAATCTGGTAGCATTTGTAAATGAATTTTCATTTTGTCATAGGAGCTTGGATCGAAATTTGGAAGGAACTTTGGAAGGCTGGTCTCTACAGATTGACTTTCAAGGATGACGAAGCTCAGGAATAAATGATTACATGTAGCCCATCTCTCTCATTTTATAGTTAAGGAAGCTGTGACATACAAAAAATTCAAGAGACAAAATTTCTGGGTAATTAATCATTTTATTAATCATGCTGCAATAATTAATAACACTCTTGAATGCCAAAGACCCCTCATGGAACTCATTCAAGGCTTATACGTCCTTGGGAAAAGGGGGGGGGATGTTCCTGAGGGTGAAAATCAATTTTGATTGGTTAACAATTAATGAAAAGAATGAATATTATAATGAGAAGTGGACCTATTCTAATGAGGGGCTGGGGGAAAATGACTCTAATCACTCAGTCTTGGCCAAAGAGGCTTATCTATATCCATATCATCCCCTCTAGGGTAATCTGAATAAAAGGATCTACCTCCTTTCCTCCTCTCCTCCTCCCACCCCCCACCCTGAACCAAACCTGCCAGAGTGGAACACAAAGGGCCAGAATTCACCTTAGATTAAATTCTTTGTGAGGTTCTCTATTTGGGTGGGATCTCCCATCCAGGATCTAAAGGCATGTACCTTGGGGATTTAGATGATCTCACCCATCAACAATGTCCTTCAGAGACTGAACAGCCTACAGGCTTCTGAAAAAAAAATTATGGTCCTAATTCAATAATTGATTATTAGTGTAAGAGAGAAAAAAACCATTTCTCTCAAAATGGAGGTTCAGAGAGATCAAGTGACTTACCTGAAGTTACATAGGTAGTGAGGCTTAGAGTCAAGATTTGAACCATGTTCTCTAATGTCAGAGCCAGTGCTTTTCTGTTTATGCTAAGCTGTCTCCACCTTACTCTAGCTATTCTGACTAGAAGGAACAATGACTAGAGTATAAGACTTAGAGTTCAAATCCTGCTTCAGGCAGTTATTAGCTATGTGAACCTGGTCAAGTCACTTAACTTTTCTGTGTCTCAGTTTTCCTCATCTGTAAAATGGGGATAATAATATGATTTACCTCATAGTGTTTTTGTGAGGACCAAATGAGATAAGATGTAAAGTGTTTTGCACACTTTAAGGCACTAACTGTATAAATGCATGATGATGATGATGATGATATTGACAGCATCTCCAAATACTTGTAAATACCTATACAGAATGTTTCCAAAGTCTTAGTACAATCTTAAGACATTAAAGAAAAGATACTTCTAAATTAAATAATGCCATAAATATCTATATATAGTGTTTGAATTATTCAATCAAAAGAAGATATGTTTTCTTATTTGTATACTAAGACATTTAATGAGATGGTTGGTGCATATATGTATTCATAGATCCATTAAAATGACTTCCTGGACCTGCAGGGATCTGGGGCCCACAGATGGGGAACCACTAAGTGCACTAGAAGCTTGGCGCGTTTTTTTTTTTAAATAGCATTTGCCTGTATTTCTGACAGATTGGCTTCTCTACCTTCACTTGTACCAATTGGAATGAAAAATCAGTCAATGAGAAATTTGGAATGAAAGAACCTTCTAGCACTCTTCATCATGCCCACCCTGACCCAAGACCATATTTGTGTTTTCATAATTGGTTTATTAGTCATGTGTTTGACATTGCCGTTTCAACTCTGTGTCAAGGTTACCTAGAAGTAGAAATACTGTTACCATGAAAGCTGTTTAAGTAGCACCAGACCAAACATCTAATCAGTTTAGTGAAACAAATCAGCCATTCTAGCTCTTCAACCCATGTCTTGCACACAATAAACACATATTTATTAATTATGTTTGTTAATAAAAGCAATCAGTGAAGTTAGGTATTTGGACACAACTTAGGAAGAGCACAAACTAACAATATGACAAGATGAGGAAATAGACAGATTGGACAAAAGAAGACACTCTTGTTAGCCTAAGGAAATTTACAATTCAAATTCATTCAAACTACCTACCAAAGCAGTGAAGAAGATGGACATTGTCCAGGGATAAGATGGAGGCTCAGTTAGATATGGCCAATCCATTAATAAATTGAACTGAGAAGGGATCAAAGATTTAGAGCAGGGAGGGATCACAAAGAACATCCTCTCATTTTGCACAGAAGGAAACTGAGATAAAGCAAGTTGTCCAAGTTCACGCAGCTGGAAAGTCATTAATGCTATGCCAGGCTGCATTCAGAAGAAGTTATATTTTCCCTGCTCAGAGCCCCTTTGGAGTACTGTTGTCAGTTGTGGGTAGCCATTTTTGCAAGGTCACAGACCACTGAGAAAGGAATGGAACCTTTGTCATATGGAAACTGGTTGAAGGAATCAGGAATGTTTAGCCTGAGAAGATTTTTTTGGTGGGGGTAGGGCTTGGGGAAAGTGAAAGATTGATAGCCGTCACTAAGAAATTGAAGACCTGCATGTGGAAGAGAGATTAGCCTTGTTCTGCTTGGTGCCTATCAAAAGGCATAACTAGGCAGATTTAAGTCTAATATGAGGAAGAACTTGCTAACAATTACAGAGTGTTTTAATCTGGGATCTGTGAACTTTTGAAAAAAATATTTTTGATAACTGTATTTCAATTGAATTAGTTTCTTCTGTAATCCTATGTATTTTATTTGATACATTTAATGATATTATTCTGAGAAAAGGTCCAGAGGTTTCACTAGACTGCCAAGTGGGTGGCTGTTATAAAAAAAAAAAGTTTGATTCCTGAATCAGTGCTTTCAAAAAGCGGGATGGGCTGCTAGGGGAGAGAACATATTTTCCTCTCTGGAAGTCTTAAAACAGAGACTAGATACATAGGGGGATTCTTGGGAAAGAATAAGCTGACCCAGCCTTGGCTGCTAAAGGGATTTCATCTGCTAATGAAAACAGAATCAGTTGGAAAGAGGAAGATCCAGGCCATGAAGCCACCTTTTGTGATTGAGTCTAAGCCACAAAACCTTCAGTGAAGTTTCCCCACAATTTCACATTTCAATCAGACCAATTGGGTGGAAAATCACCCAGTCTGGCAAGATTGCTAAGGGGAATGGGCCCATGCTCCATATGTTCCTCAGTCATTAACATCATTTGGCTCTGATAGTACAAGAGGAATAGCAGATTTTATTACCTGGGGTGCATTTGCTGACCCTGCAAATGAAAGGTGTGATCAGATTACTTCCTCACTAGAAAATTATTCCCAGGTAGAAAATAAGGTGGCTCAAATGGAAACATCTAGACATGTGTTAAGTAAGAAAATCTTAAGGCCATCTCTATTTTGAAGCAATTTAAACTTTAAGAAAATGTTAAGATTCCCACCCTCAAAAGGAAAAGTAAAAACTAAAGTCTTTCTTTAAAAAAAAAGGCATTGACATTGTTAAGATAAAGAAAGGTGCCACATATACCAAAATATTTATAACAGCACTTTTTTGGGTAGCAAATAACTGGAAATAAAATATATGTTCATCAATTGGAAAATGTCTAAATGTCATGGTACATGAATGTTATAGAAGAAACAACAAATATGATGAATACGGAGAAGCATGGAAAGACCTTAATGAACTGATGCAAGTGATGTAATGAGAACCAAATCAATAAAATGGTGTAAATGGAAAGCTGTACAGTCATGAAACAATAAAAAATGAATGTTACAAAATTACAAAAAGCAAGTTTGACCCCAAAGAAGAAACATGAGAAGACACTTCCCCACCCCCATCCTACTCTTGTGCAGAGGTGGTGGGGACAGGTACATGGGTGTGGAATATTGTGTGTAATATCAGATTTTTTCCGTATATTAACAAGTTTTGCTGATTTTTCTCTCTTGTTATTTTTAAAAATATTGTTATAACAATGGCTCTGGAGGGGAGAAATGGCAGGGATACAGAAGGAAATCTAGGTGATACAAAAATATCAATAAGATATATTTTAAAGTGTCATTGGCATCATTGATTTATACATCATCTTCCTTTCTTAGTATGTCCCTCCCTTTTCCCCTACTCACTTAGTCATCCTTGTAACAAAGAATAAAAATGGAAGAAAAAATAATTCAGCAAAACTAACTCATGTATCACCAATGTAATACTGATAATATATGCACATATATAGTATATTCCACATCCTATACCTGTAGACCTTCATTTCTTCAGAGAATGGAAGGGAGGAATGTTTTCTCATCTCTTCCCTGAGTACCAAATTTGATCATTATAATTACACAGAATAGTCAAGGCATTTGAAGTTGAAGGTTTCCAAATGGATCAAAATCCTGTTTTCAGAATTTTAGATATTTTGAGATTCAAAACTATTGAAGGCCAGCTTAATTTTTCACTTGCCATTACAAAATGTCCAGATTCAGAGCTGAAAGGGACCTCTATTACAGGCCATCTAGTACAACTGCCTCGTTTTACTGATGAGGAAACAGAACCCCTGGGATGTTGTGACTTGTCTAAGGTCATATAACTAGCAAACGTTGGAGATGGGATTTGAACCCATGTTCCAAGGTTAATTTTCTTCTCACAGATGCTTTCGAGACTGCTAGGGATGGAAAGAACTTTAGAACTCATTTCTTCTAATTGCTTCCTATTAAAGATGAGGAATCTGTGTCCTAAAAAGGCCATCTGTGTGATTTCCCAAAGGCCGCAAAATAAGTTGGTATAAGCCAGGAGTGGGAGTCCAATTCTTTTCTAGTATACCAACCATGGGAAGCCTAGTACATCAAAGGTGGTTTTCAGAAATCAGCAATAACAGCTCCCATTTATAAAACCTCTATGCTTCTTCCATTGTGGCTAGAGTACAACTGGCTTATGTAAGTGTGAAACATCCAGGTGGTATAGTGATAGAATACTGGGACTCAGTGTCAAGAAGAACTGAGTTTCAATCCTTCCCTAGTCACTTACTAGCCATATGTCCCTGGGCAAGTTGTTTAACCTCTCTTAACCTCTTTCATCATCTATAAAATGGGGATAATAAGAGCATCTACCTCACAGGGTTGGTGTGAATATCAAGTGAGGTAATAT
Source organism: Phascolarctos cinereus (assembly GCF_003287225.1). Classification (NCBI taxonomy): domain Eukaryota; kingdom Metazoa; phylum Chordata; class Mammalia; order Diprotodontia; family Phascolarctidae; genus Phascolarctos; species Phascolarctos cinereus. The sequence continues at coordinate 63,604,510 of NW_027555514.1, read as the reverse complement.
ATGTAAAATGTTTCGCAAAGCTCAGAACACTACATGTTAGCTATTATTATTTATAATAATATTTAAAAAATCTGAAATCTGGTCCTGTGTATTCGTATAGTTCCTTGGCTTGCAAGAATCCTCCCATAGTTTAGGAAAATGACATTAAAGAAATTTCATGTCTTCTTCCCCAGTGGTGGCCCAAATTTAACACTGCCTGTGGTGACACATTTTCCCCAATAGGATTGGTGATGTATTTAGGGACAGCATGGGTCTTGAGATATGTTTCTATTCTGACCCTGTGAATATAATACCACTTTCACTGAAGTGGTTCCTCATTTCTTTTTTCACACAGCTTCCTATCGCAGGAAGGATTCTCCCCACAAATATGAGAGAATCACTGGACCCAGCCAGTGAGATAAGCAATTCAAATTGAATGACTATGAAACACCATCTGGAAATAGGATGGCAAAGTGTGGATGATAGAGGCTGATGAGTGCGCATCGTGTCATCCTGACCTGGAATAGAAGTGACTGGATGCTGCCTGGATTTATCCCTCCTTTTGGGGAGAGCTAGCAGCTTGGCATTGAATGGATTAGTTTCTGCACAGCAGGATGTTACCCACTGCCGCCTCATTTGTAGGAGAACAGCCTAACACTGCAGATGTATTTTCTCCCTGGGTCACCAGAATGGGCTAAGTGCCATTGCTCACTGGATAGGTTGGTCCCAATCAATTAGGCCATATTCCTACATAATAATACAGGCATTGGAAATACAAGAGGAGGGAAAGAATACAAGTGGGATTATTGGTGCTATCGATCTATGTAGGTCATTCTTTTAATATTTCATTGAATAACTTCAGTTAGGTGTAGTGTGGTATAGCGGATAGAGAGATGACTTGGCAGGAAGATGTGGGTTCGAGATCTGCCACTAATACATACTGGGTATGTGAGCTAAGATAAATTATTTAACTTAACAGGGACTCCAGGCAACTTTCTAAGATTAGAAGTATCAGAGTATCAGTTGATATCCAAATTTGTTTTGTAAAACTTGGATTCAGTCAAAAGGCCACACTTAAAGACCTAGAAGGCCACATGTGACCTCAAGGCTGCCACTTCCTCACCTGTGCCCTATACTAATATGATGCCTAGACCAAATGTCACCCTTCCCCTCAGTCCCAACAACAACAACAACATTACAACAGTTCCAGGAGTTATAATCATGAGATAGAAAGATTATTTAGGGGTGGAGATGAACAGTGGCAATGGCAAAGAGTGGAGGGGAATACAATAGATGTCATTAAAAGGCTGAAAGGCTGTTAGACAGAAGAGGAATTCATCAGAATCATTCTGGCCCCAGAGGGCAGAAATTCAACTAATAGGTGGAAATTAGAGAGGAGTTAGATTTTTGTTTCAGCATGAGGAAAAACTTACTAAAAATTGTAGTTACATAGAAGTCAAACGAGCTGCCTTGAGGATGTAGTTACATTTTTTTTTCCTGTACAAATCATTTTTATTTTCAAGGTACTTTAATTAATGATATTAAGCTATTTGAGGAAACTTGAAGTTTAGTGTGAAAAGGCAAATGATCAAGAGATGATGGAATCTTTTCCATGACAGATTTGGGGAACACTAGTTTGTTTGGGTTTTTGGTGAATGAGAACCATAAATTATAGCTTTAATCCACTACGCCAGGCCTTGGATTCCTCCAATGATCCATCCTGTGTTAATGAAATGGATTTTGCCTCTTTGAAGCAGGAATCTTAAACACCTTCAGTGTGGTGTATGGGGATAAATTTAGCGTTTGGAAAAATAAAAGAACCAAAACTATGATTATATTCAGAAAATATGCTGATTCAAAAGGTATGATGGATTTGTTTGTGGAGACTGATGAAGATTTTTATTTAATATAAATTGTAGTGAAAACATTTCATTCTTTTTTTTTTTAAGGCAATTGGGGTTAAGTGACTTGCCCAGGGTCACACAGCTAGTAAGTGTCACGTGTCTGAGGTCAGATTTGAACTCAGGTGCTTCTGACTCCAGGGCCAGTCCTCTATCCACTGTACCACCTAGCTGCCCCAACACATTTCGTTCTTGACAGACATGACATGCCAGACTCCTCAGAAAATGTCCCTAAAGTTCTTAAGATAGATGAAACCATGACCAATTCTATACTACTTGGAAACTAACTGTGGAGTCTGTAGATAATCTAGCCCTTTTATGTCCTCCTTTTTTTTTGCTTAGGTGGTCTTTAGAAATTGTTGACCAGCCCTTTCTACTGGATAATTCCTCTCCCCTTTGTATTAATGACACCTGTATTGGTTCTCCTTCCTTTCTAACTGCTCCCTCTTTATGTCCTTTACTGGTCCATCACTTTTTCTCACACCTTGATGTGGGTGTTACCAAAGAGGAGTCTATTCTTGTCTTTCTTCTCTTCTTTCTTGATACATTCTTGACAAACTCATTAGCGTCTATGGCTTCTACTACTCCTTTTATACATATGATTTCTGATTTAGATCTCCAGTGCTGACCTCTTATTAGAACTTCAGACTTGTAGCTATTCCAACTAGAAGTTCCAGTGGCCCTTCAAGGTCAACATGTCCAAATCATCTTTTCATTTAAGTCTGATCTTCCTTCTAACTTCTTTATGTCTATGGTACCACTATTTTCTTTATTCCCAACGTTCATCATCTTGGAGTCTTCTATCCCTGAATACTACCAATCAATTCTAACTCCATAATATCTTTCTTAATGCTTTCTAACTACTCTGCCATTATCTTAATACTGGCTCTCAGGACCAGGCATATACACATAGTCACTTCTTCTTTAGAAGTCTTCCCAACTCTACTCCCCACCGCTGCCTCTCATCTGTCTTGCAGAATAGTATTTCGTATGCAGAGTTATGTCTTTAGTATCTCCTTACTGTCTCCTGAGTAAAGTTCAAATTCCTCAAGATTCTCCACAATCTGGTGCTACCCTGCTTTTCTAACTTATAAATATTCTAAACTCCAGCCAAACAGAACTCTTCTCCCTATTCCACTCTTCCAATTTTCACTGCATGTATACACCACAAAGCACTTTATATATATTATTTCATTTGATTCTCCTAACAATCTTGGGAGGTAGGCTCTATTATTATCTCCATTTTATAGATAAGGAGACTGAAGCTAATGGAGGTTAAGTGACTCAGCCAGGATCACTCAGCTAGCTAGTGCCTAAGGCAACATTCAAACTCAGGTCTGGCAACCTTTCTCCTCAGATACCATATGACATTTTGTTATATACCTTTCTAATGCATTTATCATATAATATTGGATATTACCTCCATCTGAATTAATGTGTTTTCCTGGTTAGACTGAAAGCTCCTTTTCTTATTAAAACCACATCCCAGCAGTACCTAGCTGAGTGCTTTGCACACCATATTGACTACATGTTGCTGTTGGCTCTCCTTATTGTCTAAACCCTGGTGGAATTAAAGAAAGGAAAAAGGGACAGTCTCTGCCCCATGTTAGCAGCCTTGGTAAGAATGTTTGGATAAGGTGTTTTTTTGGGACGGGTGGGGAGGGGACAGGGTTACCTATGGATTTTCTTTACCTCAGCTCCTGATTAATTCAGCAAGCACTTACTAAGCAGCTGGTACGTGCCGAACACCATGCCCATCCCATCAAGTGACTGAAATACAAAGACAAAAGTCCGCGACTTCAGGGAGTTTGGAGTCTACTGGCTTAACAATTGACCATAGTTCAAATTGTTTGTCTTCCTAAGATACATACATTGTTCTCCTAGTCCCACTTCTCATTCTTTCCTTGCAAAATGATCCTAATTCCTTTAATCTCCCATCGAATCTTTCTTTTGAGAACTTTCTTAGTAGTTAATGGTTTTCTTTGGAGACACCTGAAGGCCCAGAACTGTACACATCTGAAGATTTCATCTGCGTGATGCACCTTTATACTTTGAGCTTCAGCTTCCTCATCTGTGAAATGAGGGAATTTGATGCACTGACCTCTACGGTCCCTTCCAGCTCCAAATCAAGGCTCCTGGGAGATCCTGTGATCCTGGTCCTATGTATGAGATAAAGACAAAAAGAAAAACACTCACATTTTGAAGCTGATAAAACTGGTTGTACAAGCTGCCACAAGATGTCCCCACAGTCCAAGAAAATTCATTTCAAAGAAAGGAGAATATTTTCCTTGTACTTGCTTTTCATGGCAAAGGTTTATTGGAGGTAAAGTTTATTGAGGTCTCTGTTTGGAAAAGCATTTTTTCACGGCTAAGGTATTAGGGTCTTTATAGCCAATTCCAAGGATAATCTGAAAACTTGAACTGAAGGAATAATAACTGATATTTTCATAGATCTGTAAGGTTTGCCTAAGTGCTTTTCGTACATAATCTCTTTGACCTTCACATGAATTCTGCAAAATTTTTGGGTACTGAATGTATTATCCCCATTTTATGGATGAGGAAACTGAGGCTACGAGTTAATAAGTTCAGAATAAGGGATTTGAACCATCTTCCAACTAACTTCAAATCCAAGACACACATCCTCTTTAAGAAACATTCGTTATGCGTCTGCTATGTGTAAGACACTGGGACACCTACATGAAGCTTTGCCTACCTTATCTAATTTAAGCCTCTCTGTTAGATAGGTACAAGTATTTTTTTCTTTTTTAATATTAATTTTAGTTTTCAACATTCACTTCCATAAGCTTTTTAATTTTAAATTTATCCCCCTCCGTCCATCCTTCCTCCCAAGATGGCATGCAATCTGATATACGCTCCACATATACATTCTTATTAAACATATTTTCACATTAGTCATGTAGATAGGTACAAATATTACTATACCCACTTTAGAGACAAGGCAGTGGAGGCTTGGAAAATGACTTGCTCAAGATCATACACATCTAGAAAGTTTCAGAGGTGGTGTTTGAACCCATACCTGCCTTATTCCACGTGGCCTGTCTTACCGTCACACTATCCGGAACAACCCCAAATTCTAAGAACATGTTTAACTTGAATTCATTTGCTAAACAAGCATTTATTAGGTACTTAATGTATACAGAACACTATCTTAGGTACTGAGGAATGTGAGTTTAGATAAGACTTGCTCCTTGCCCTCATGGACTAATTAGGGGGATAAGATACAAACACAGATTAAGTTCCCTTGTATGCAGGCTCTCACGACATGAAGGAAGTATCTTTTGGTAGTATTTTCTCACTTTCTTGGCTTGTACCCTCTACCTAAGAAACCTGAGAAAATGTGTATTGAGACCAACTCACTTTCTACTTACAAACATAGTTCACAGTAGAAGAAAACTGTTTTACCTTAAGACAAAACAGAGTCCTTGGAACATTAACGAAAATAGTTGGATGAATAAGCACCTCCCAATAAACATTTCCCAAAGATCTGCGTAAACCAGTCTTAAATACGCAGGGCGCTCTCTGCGTTTCTCCCAGCTGATGTGTCCTGGTGCTGCCCACTTCCTCATTGTTCCTAGCAGGTGATGTCAGACATAGCTTTTCTTCACAGTTCTTTCTTGTAGTTCATACTTGTTCCCAGAAGGTGTCAGCAGACATTACTCTCTGTCCCTTCTGTAATCTCTTGGCTGCAGGGGCTGTCTTCTGACCGCACAAGGCCCCAAAGCCTCTGTTGTTGTAAGACTCTGTCACTAGGTGCACTTTCCACCACCGTGGAAGGAAACTGAGTCTTCCCTGTTTATACCTGTCATAAATCATAAAAGTTAGAGAGGAGAAAAGAGGCCATCTAATCCACCCCCCACCCTGTGGTGTATGGATGAAGGAAACCGAGGCTGAGATAGACTAATTTGTTAAGGTCCCATAAGTAACAAGCAGCAGAGGCAGAATCTAAACCGAGTTTCTCTGAATCTAGGGTCAGGACTCTTCCCCTGCACTGAAGGAAATGGAGGGCTCTTAGAATCGCAGTGCCAGTGCTATTGTACCAGTCTAGCAATTTAATAACATCTCCGGATCTCAGGTTCTTTCCTACATTTCTAAGTTCCTTTAGTCCACTGGCTGTTTCTCATACTTGTATCCCTAGGTCTCACCATAGTGCCTGGCGTGTAGGATATATGCCTTCTTTCCTTCCTCCTTCCCTCCTTCCCTCCCTCCCTTCTTTCCTCTCTTCCTTCCTCCCTCCTTTCTTCCCTTTTTTCCTTCCTTCCTTCCTTCCTTCCTTCCTTCCTTCCTTCCTTCCTTCCTTCCTTCCTTCCCTTTTTCCTTCCTTCCTTACTTCCTTCCTTCCTTCCTTCCTTCCTTCTTCCTCCTTCCTTCCTTCCTTCCTTCCTTCCTTCCTTCCTTCCTTCCTTCCTTCCCTCCTTCCTTCCCTCCTTCCTTCCTTCCTCCCTGTTTGTTTGTTTGTTTGTTTGTTTGTTTGTTTCTTTCTTTCTTTCTTTCCTTCCTTCCTTCTTTTTCTTTCTTTCCTATCTGACATGGTTGTTTTGAGAAAAGTGCTTTGCAAGTTTTAAAGTCTTCTGCCACTTATTTTCCTTGAAAACTGAGCATTGGAATATAACGTTATTATACGTGGAAGAAATTATGTTACTGAAGGTGTTAGTAAAGGGAATTTTTGTTCTAAGTTGAATGACTTTACTTTATATAAGGTTGGCCCCAACAGGTATTCCAGTACCAGTACACTATTGCTGCAGAAACATTTTCCTCTGGAAAGAGATCTCACAATCAACCTCCAGTGTGGTACATGCTGCCCAAGAAGGAACATGAGTGTGCTAGAGGGACTGAAAAGCTCGAAAGAGAAATGAAAATGCTTATGATCTCTTTGAGCTAGAGCCCAAACAACAGGAGATAACTTTTGAGAAATTCATTAACCAGATTCTTATTACAAAGGACAATCTTTTAATTTAAGGAAGATCTACCAGGAATAGCATCAAATAGAAAGAGTTGACTGGGCCTTGGGTGGTGTCTGCTTTAAAATGGAAACATAGCAAAATACAGTAATTCTTGTGATGTATGAACATGCTTTAAAAAAATTTGCTTATGGTACAAAAAGCTTTAAGAAAGGTAAAATATCTTAAACAAAGACCCTAACTATTTTTTTCTAATTTTTTTTAATGGCTCTAGAATTTGGCTTGTACTTGCTCCTGGGAGGATAGATAGGGGTTATAGTTCTATGCTTGATATATTTTCTCTCTGGTAATTATAAAATAGTAGCAATAGCACTAGAGGAAAGCCTGTAATCCCTGCTCCTGGGGGAGGCTGAGGCTGGTAGGTCAGAGAACTGAAGTAGGATATAAGTTGAGTGGGTGTCCTCACAAAGTCTAACACAATAAGGTGAGCCCCTGGGAATAGAAAACCACCAGGCTGCTTGAGGAGGAGAGAACTGCTCTGGTTTATTTTTTAAAAAATGGAATAGGTTAAAGCTTTCAAACTATGAGTGACCTGACCTGGAGAGTCCAGTCTCCTCCTTAAATCACCCCCCCCACCTCCCCAAAAGAGAATGAAATAGCTTGAGACTTCAAACTGGAAGACCTGGACTCCAACCTTGGCTGTGCCAGTTACTAACTATGTGATTCAGATAAGTCATTTAACCTTTCTGTACTTCAGTGTCCTCTGTAAAATGAGTATAATAATATTTGATACAAGATCATGTTTGTATTCCCTACTCCCAATAGAGTTGTTATAAAGAAATGGCATGACAAACCTTAAAACACTGTATAAATGTGTATTCTTATTATTCTTATTCTTATTATTCTTATTTTAGTTTCCAATTTCAAGAGAAACAAAACTCTAACAATCAAATATCAAAGGATGAAAATGGAGATTCCAGTGCATTCCCATCAATTTTTAATGACTTGTTTTTCAGTAAACACTTGGAAATATGCTTACAAGCCATGAAAAGTTGGTGTGATGATGTAGTATTTAAAATATGCATCATTTGATTGATATAAAAAGGAGAATGCGGATTTAACACTCTAACAGCCTAATCTGAACTCTGACTATGTCATCTCCCATCCCTATAATTCTCACAGTCCAAACCCCCTGTCAATAAAGCTATAGCACGTTTACAGAGCATCTAGGTGGTGCAGTGGCTAGAGTGGAGTCAAGAAAATTTGAGATAAAATATAGCCTCAGGCACTTACTAGCTGTGTGACCCAGGGCAGAGTCACTAAAATACTGTCTGCCTCAGTTTCCTCATCTGCAAAGTAGAAATAATAATAGCACTTACCTTCCAGGGTTGTTGTAAGAATCAAATGAGATAATAATTATTAAGTGCTTAGCCAAATGCCTCACACGTAGTAAGTGCTATATAAATGTTACCAAAACAAACAATACATTTACACAATGCTTTAAAGTTTGCAAAACACATTACAAATATGATCTCATTTTATCTTCATAAAAACCCTAGGACCTAGGTGTTATTATTGTCTCCATTTTACAGATGAGATAACTGAGGCAGACAGAGGTTCACAAAGCTAATGTCTGAGATTGTATTTGAACTCAGATTTTCTTGACTCTAAAGACAGGGAGATATATGGTTAGCACATAAGGATGACCCATGGATCACAGCTCCACAAGCAATCAAAAACCACAGACCACTGGGAAATGTCTTAATGTATTATTGACTTCTCTACCAAAAGCATAGCTGGTATTTTTGCTGATGATGATTCTTGGATATCTCATTATTTCAATTTCCTGTAGATCAGCAAAGTTAGAAGGGACATTCAAAGTCCTTCATAACTGAGCTCCCTCCTACTTTTCCAGTCTTCTTCCACCTTACTCCCCAACATGTACTCTTCAATCCAGTGACACTGGCTTCCTGGCTGTTCTACAGACAAGACACTCTATCTCTCAGCTCCTGGCATTTTCTCTGGCTGTCCCCCATGCCTGGAACTCTCTCCTGCATCATATGACTATTGACCTCCATGGCTTTCTTTAAGTCACAACTAAAATCCTATCTTCTACAGGAAGCCTTCTCTGCCCCCTTTTAATTCCAGTGCTTTCCCTCTTTTATTTATTTCCTATTTATCCTGCATATAACTTGCTTTTTACATATTTGTTTGCATATTGGCTTCTCCATTAGATTGTAAGCTCCTTGAGGACAAGACTATCTTATGCCTCTTTTTGTATCCCCAGTGTTTAACAAAGTGACTGGATCATAGTAGGTGATTAATAAATGGTTATTGATTGATTGACTGCTTCTTGTGTGAAGTCAATGTCAGTAATATGTTTCAGTTTACTTGGACCCACCATGAATCTCTCTGTTGCCTTTTGGGTACACTTACAATTTTAGATTCTTTAAATATTCCAGTATGCCAGATTCTCAGCTATATAACAATACTGGGCTAATATTGGTATTACTAATACTTTTCTGTGTGTCAAGGAGGAGCTTGGAATTGCTAGGAGTGCTGCCTAATTTCCCAAAGGCAATCCATTTCACCCTTCTCTTCTGTTGAATTCTGTATCCAGATAATTGATAGTATGCTGTCTTTATCCAAGATATATGTATTGATAGACTAACTAAATTGAATTTTCATTTAGGAAAATCTCATGATCTGGGCAATAAACATCCACTTGGTTTCTCCTGTGTAGATTACTAGGTTTGTCTTTTGAGTAGATACAGATTTGATAGCTGGTGACACAATGGATAAAGTGCTGGACCTGGAATCAGGAAGACCTCAATTCAAATCTAGCCTTATATATTTGTTAGCTGTATGGCCCTGAACGAGTCACTTGACCTCTGATTGCTTCAGTTTCCTCAGCTGTAAATGGAACAATAATAGCTTCTACCTTGCAAGGTTGTTATGAGGATCAAATGAGATAATACTTGTAAAAAGCATTTAGGACTGCCTCTGGCACATAATAGGCTCTTTGTTAATGTTTATTCCTTTCCCTTTCCCCTTCCCCCTCCATGTGTAGACCCTATAATATTCTAGGGCTTGATGCAATCACTGACATATAGGAACATCTGGAAGTCTTTACTATATATAGGAGTGCTTCAATGGATCTTTAATCTCAGCAATGTTGGCATAGCCTTCAATAGTATAGATTGCAACCCACTCATCCTTTCCCATCTTGTGGAACTCCTATGCATGTTCCCTCATAAATCCTATATGGGAAACCACACAATACAATTGCATTATAATTGTAATTGAATGCAGTGTCATCTTTCTTCTTTTTTTCTGACTTAGTATTGAATTTTACTTTTGAGCTAACTAGTCAATACTTTGGCTACCCAGAGACAGCCAGTGCTAAAATAACTCTCAAGTCAGTGACCACTCATATATATATGTGCATGTGTGTATAAATACAATATTAATGCGTCTATATGTATGTATGAACACAAAGACAAATGAAAATATATACACACATATACATATAGATACATACAAATATGTATACATATATAATCTTACTTTGGTAATTTTTGTAGTATATAAGCATAACACCTCTGAGTTGTCTATAAACATGCCGTTTTACATTGAAATTTTACATCTTTAGGACCTTACTTTATGTCTCTTAATGTTACCAAGAAATCATTGGTTTTCCCTTACTCTAGCCCACTTCTTTTTTTTTTCTGGTCATGCATCTCATTGATGATATCCTATATGATACTTCTGAATAACTCTTCATTCATAGCATGCCTATTCGTGTTCATATCCCTCCTATATTGTGATCCTATCCAGGATCTCCTCGATGACAATGGTGCATATCTTTGCCAAGTACATGTCTCTGTTTAATGTTTTTTTTTAATACTGATATTCAGATGATCATTGACAAAACAATCTTTCTGTTTACACTGAACAAGAACTTTTATAAAATCCTAACACATTTTTGGGAGATGCCATGTTGAAATACTGCCTTCAGTCTCACTCTGTTGAGTCAAATATATTTTTTGGTACTCATCAAAAAAGAGATATAGTGAGATTCTATATTATCTATACTTTTCATTCATTTGTGTCACTGTAAGGTGGTCTGTTGCTGCAAATTACCTATGAAAGTTTGCCTATTCTGGTCTCATTCTCATCAAGGATACATTCAATGTGTGGGGAAACAATTCTCACAAATGTTTCATAGAAATGGGAAAGTATGTATATGGCTCAGTAGTTGCTGACGTTTTCTTGATCACTTTGTAATTTCTTTGATGATAATAGTACCTATGGTTATCATCATTCTTTTGGTATCCTACTATCTCTGAAATATTTTGAAAAATCAATCTGTTAATGCTTTCAAAATTGTGTTACCTCCAGCATGGATTTCTTTTGTGTTTACTTGGCTGCTCCAAATCTTCTTCCTAGCTTTACCTTCTTAAGGCCCATTTCTACTTCCTTTTGTAATACATCAGGTAGCAGACTATAAATGTGGTGGTTCCATTGTCTTTGATAAAGAATACAGATCACTAGGGAGGAGCTAGGTGGGCAGTAGATAGAACAACAGCCCTGGAGTCAGGAGGACCTGAGTTCAAATCTAGCCTCAGACTCAATGTTATACTCACTAGCTGTGTGACTCTGGGCAAGTCATTTAACCCCAATTGCCTCATGCAACAACAACAACAAAAGAATATAGATCACTATACAAACACTGCAAAATGTGTTCCACTTTTCATCTATTTGTTGTTTTCTTTTCAATTTCACCCTGTTCTTGGGATCATCTGGTACAGCTATATCTCATGCAATACTTCCTGCAGCCTCATTTTCCCTTCCACTGCTTTTTATTGTTTTGTAAAGCCAAACTCCCAATTATCTTCCAACTCTGTCCTCTGCAATATTCTGTGAGGGTGCTCAAATTTCATACTGGTGGCATACTTGACTGTCTTCTCTCACTTCTTGGCAAAGAGATCAAGTATTTTCTCATAAAGGTGGTTTCTAGGCTGTCGGTTACCTCATCATGATGACTGCTTTACATTAGTCACATTTCTCTAACAATGATCATCTGAGTCTATGTCATTCCCTTTGTCCAACTCCTAATTTTCAGAGTCAACAACATGGATAAACCCAATTGCATCATAATTGTAATTGCATGCAGTGTCATCTTTTTTTCTGACTTAGTGTTGAATTTTACTTTTGAGCTAAGTAGTCAATACTTTGGCTACCCAGAGACAGCTGGTGCTAAAATAACTCTCAAGTCAGTGACCACTCATGTATATATGTGCATGTGTGTATAAATATACATATTAATGTGTAAATATGTATATATGCACACAAAGACAAATAAAAATATGTCTATACATATTATACTCCTATATATACATATGCACACACATACATGTAAATACATACAAATACGTATACATATATAGTCTTACTTTGGTAATTTTTGTAGCATATAAGCATAATGCCTCTGAGCTGTCTATAAATGTGCCAGTTTTACACTGAAATTTTACATTTTATGAAAGCAACTTGCTTATAGCATTAAAATAGGTGTTTATTATACTATGTCATGTTAGGTTATTGCTTCTTGGCCATCCTTGGTAATTTAATTTATTGACAATTCATTGAAGAGAATTGGAATGGGAGGAGTTAAAAAGTCATTCCTTTATTATCTCGTTGGGTCTACCATAGTACTGTCAGGCAGCTATGATCTTATACTCTTTGTGATCATGGACCAAGACATACATTAAATAAGGCTTAAAATGTCATGTGCTAGTAGAAAATATCATAGAATTGTAACATACTTCTAGAGTATCTATGATACCATCCCTGACAAATTGTCATATTGCATATATTTGAAACTCCATTTATGGGTCTTACTGCCTTCCCAGGAAACTCATGTATTAAGTTGTTCTTTATTGCAAGGGAATATTTACTATCTGTAATTTCTACCCATCGATAGAATGTAAGCTGTCTGAGGGAAAGGGTTGTCTCACTTCAGTGTTTGTATCTCCAATGTTTAGCATAAAGTAGAGGCTTAATAAATCATTGATTGATTGATCCCAGTTCTGCCATCTGGGTCCAAACAAAATAAGGTTGTCTTCTACATGCCAGCCCTTCAAGTATTTGAAACCCCTCAATGGATAGAATGCTGGGCTTGGAATCAGGAAGACTTAGATCCTCCCTCATTTATTAGCTCTGTCATTCTGGAAAAGTCACTTAACCTGCTTGTCTCATTTATAATAGCACCCACCTCCTAGGGTTGTTGTGAAGATAAAATGAGATATATGTAAAATGCTTTGCAAACCTATATAAATGCTAGCTATTATACTTGGGAAAAAAAGTCATCCCTTACCCATGGCACTTGAGTCACAATGATCAATTCAGGAAATGAGTGAGCACCAGTGTGTTACTTGGCTGAACTGAGAAGACAACTTTATATTTAAGGGTAGGGTGCCCTTGCTTTAAAACTGACTTGTTTCTTGAAAAAAGCAGACAATGCCACTGGCCGTAAGTCCACCTGGTGTAGAGTCTGCACTGCAGAAGCTGTGAATTAGCCTCTAACCCTCAACAGACACTAAACAGTACAATTAGATACAAAAAACAAGGAAGAGAACTCACAAGACCTGACTAAACAAGAAATAATGGGCAGAGGTTCAAATTACCCAGATCTGAGAACTACTTTGTCCCTTGCTTTTTGGACCTTTCCTGACTGGCGAAGTAGCATCTGACAACAATGTTCCTCTGGTAGGGAGAGGAGGACTTAGATGCAGATTTTTATTTCTTCTCTGCTTCCATTATTTTTCTTTATGTCTCTGTCTCTCTCACTGTCTGTCTGTCTGTCTGTCTCTCTGTTTTTTCTCTATCTCCATCTCTGTATCTCTGTCTTTTTGTCTCTGTCTCTCCACCCCACCCCTGTCACAACCAGTTACTAAAATGAGAGAGGGAGGAGGTGGTACAAACATCCCCAAACTAACAGTCATATCAATGTCTAGAGATGTTTTTAAAATTTGGAAATTTTTTGTACTCTTTATTCTTTTTTCTCCTACTGTCACTTCAGAAGGTCATAGGGGGCTGCAGAGAACGGAGAATTCTTTTGATTTTTCTTGGGTTGCCATGGCCAAATAATATATCACTTAGGGGCAAACTTGCTGGTGATGAGTCTCCCCAAATGTAGATATGTTTGGTCCTGGGGTAGCAGGCACAGTCTCTTGCTGGGAGCTTACTAGAACCTTTCTGACTTGATAAATTCTATCAGGGTTTGTGTTCAGTTGGCCGAGGTTTAAAGAACCTGAGGTTACCTCCCCACCTACACTTACACATACACCCCCACACCATGATGAGTAAGATTTGTGGGGGAGTTTTTAATATCCTTCTCAAAATGTGGTGCCAAGAACTCAACCCGGTGATTCAGATGTGGTCTGACCAGGGCCCAGAGCATGGCTCTGATGGCCTGCCATGACAGTGACTCTGCTCTGACTCATAGCTCATCTCAGCATGAACCAGCAGCTTCTTCTGAGACCCATGGCTACCACCAACCTTGCTCAGTGTGCTTGTCCACAAGACCTTCAGAGTCTCCTATACAGTTTTCCTGTTTTCAGGCCTTCCCCCTCCTTTTCCACCTTCCTTCTAACTAATCAATGACAGACAAGTCATCTTTCTAAAATACTGTTTGGATCCAGAAAAATAACCGTGGAGTCAGAATGTAGATTGAAGCATACTATTTGCTCTCTTTGTTTGTTGTTGTTTCTTCTTTCTTGTGGTTCCTCCCATTGGTTTTAATCCTTCTTTATAATATGACTAATGTGAAAACAGGTTCAATATTAATGTATATGTAGAGCCTATATCAGATTGCACACCATCTTGGGGAGGGGGGAGGGAAGGGAGAGAGAGAGAAAATTTAGAACTCAAAATCTTATGGAAGTGAATGTTGAAAACTAAAAAATAATTAATTAATTAATTAATTTTTTAAAATGATACTTGGAATATGCTAATCTCTGCACAAAAAGTTTTAGTGGCTCCATTTTTCCTGTAGAATAAACAGCAATGATCTTAGCCATCAGGGCCCCCCACACTTAAACAAGGGCTTTCTGGAGACAAAGTATTAATACAAATAAATTAATCTAATGATGAGAATTTCATATATTGTGGCAGAATTATCAGGGCTACATTTTTACCTAGGTAGGCTTTTTGGTCACTCCCCCAAAACTGTATATGGTGGCTCCCCATTCCATCTATGTAGTTTGAAGACCAAATCAGTAGTCTCATGCCCTGTCTTTATAAATGAGTGCCAGTTCCTTTGTGCTTGGTTTTCTGTTGCCTATTAATTGAAGTGAGGACAAGGTTATATTCCCAAGGTTAATCATCCCTTGCCTATTACCACTAAATCTATGGTAAGTTGCATCACATTACTCACTTAAAGATCAATGATTTCCCCATCCCCACTTCTCCTGCCCCCACCAAAACGTTTCAGTCTTTTTTCTCTTTATAGAGTCACATGAAGGTCAGTGTTCTGTGGATAATTGTTTTCCTTCCATTATTGGATAACCCTCTCAGAACACTTTCATAACCTTTCCTCCTCCTTCCATTCCTGTCCACAAGCTGGTAGCCTACTGAAAAAGCTATTAATTTGTTTATTCTAATTGTTGTTTTTAATGGCTGAAAGTTCAAGTGTATAGAATCTGTGATATATTTTAGGGAGAAAATATAAATATATTCATACCATCATGCAGGCAGACCTTCAGAAAACCTTGTCTTTTTTTTTTTTTAGCAATATTGATATTAAAGTTATAAGCATCATAGCAAGGGAAATATAAAGTGAGAGAGGAAGGGAATAAGCATTTATTCTTTCTATGTGCCAAGCACTGCACTAACCAGTTTATAAATATTGTCTCACTTGACAAACAGTCGGTAACCTATGTGTTTTTGATCAAACAATACAACAACTAAGGCTATAAAACAAAAGGATCAAGGAAAGAGGAAAAAAGACCTGTGTGTACAAAAGATATTTACAGAATGTCCTGCTGTTGTAGCAAAGAAATGTAAACAAAAATGCTGTCCATCATCAGTTTTAGTACTGGATAAACAAATGATGGCATATGAATGTATTGGAATATTATTACTTCCTGAGAAATAATGCAGAGGATAGAACACTGGCCCTGAAGTCAGGAAGACCTGAGTTCAAATCCAGCCTCAGACACAGCACTTACTAGCTGTGTGACTGTGGACAAGTCACTTGACCCCAATTGCTTCACCAAAAAACAAAAACAACAACAAAAAAAGAAATAATGCTAAGATCAGTTTCAGAGAAACTTGGGAAAAACTTGTAGGAACTGATGCAGAGTGAAGTAAGAAGAACCAAGAGAGTAATTATTACTGTGGTAAGTTGCATCACTTTCCTCACATAGTAACAATGTAAAGAAAATTAATTCTGAAAGAATTAAGAACTCTGATTAATGCAATGAGTGATTATGATTTCTGAGGACCAGTAATAAATATGCTACCCACATACTGACAGAAGATGATGGATTCAAGGTGCAGAATGAGACCTGCAGTTTTGGAAATGGTCAATATGTAGATTTTTTTTTTGCTTGACTTGCTTACAGGCTACAAAGGTTTTTCTTTATTTTAATACAGGAAGGGGTTTAGTGGCTATGTTGCTGAAATAAAAGAGAAAACAAAGAAAGAGGGTCATTGAAGCATTTTAAAAACTAATGGAAGAGAACAGAAGGAGATTCATTAGGAAGCCAATAAACAGCACCCCTGAGAGAGTAACATGTTGAATTTATTATGTAGTTCTAAAGCTCATTGTATATAATATACACATATGGTTTCAAACATAATCCGCTTTTTCTGTTCAACTTTGTATGAAAATGTTCTTTGGTAGAAGTGAATGAAAAAATAAAACTTAATTTTCAAAAATAGCCAGGATAAGGGCAAAAGAGAAAACTGAGTTTAATAAGCACTATTTGTAGCAAGTTCTAGCACCAAACTCTTCTCAGTTGAGTTGAATTGTATCTCCATGCACAAATATCTTAGAAGAAGGAAGGAATCACAAAACTTTAGAGTGGGAAGGCTCCTCAGTAGTCATGTAATCCAATCCAAACCCTCAAAAGAATCCCTGTTATAACACCCAGAAAATGGTCATTCAATTCATAATGCTAATTACTGACATTTACATAGAACTTTAAGGTTCCTTTACATATATTATCTTCTTTGTTTCTTACAATTCTATTAAGTAAGTATTATAGTTATTATTATTCCCATTTTACAGAAGAGGAAATTGAGACAGACAGAGTTTGAGTGAAACCTGACAATTTTGAGTATTGTCTGTGGTTTTTCCTTGGTGTCTCTTACCAATGATGGTAGATTTACTTAATCTTGCTAAACATTCATGGATTGATAATAAGATTGTAGTGAGCCTCTGGAGCATGGGAAATGAGCCTCTCTATGGTCCAGGTTTCCTGAAATTTCCCTAATGTTGGTATGTCTCTTCTTCCTTCCCAATGAACTAAGCAGTCAGGGGGGTATTGTGGATGTCCATTTGTCCCTTCTCCGTGTGCCTTGCATCTTCTTCAGCTTTTGTAGTTTTTTCACATGGTAAGGGATAAATATTCTATTAAGAGCTGAATAATAAAACCTCTCAGAGACAGCCCTGGCTTCATTTCTGTCTTTTTTTTTTTTGTATTCTCAGCCCTTTAAACAGTGCCTGGTACTTAATAAGTGCTTAATAAATGCTTGCTAACTTATTGACTGAGACTTTGTCCCATCACTACAAGGACACATTTTGAGAAATCAGTTATAACAGTTCTACTAAAGTATCATGTAAGGTACTACATTTCCCTTCTTTCTGAAAGGTCTGGTAGAGGTGGATGACAAGCTCGTGGAGTAAATTCAAGAAACAGAGGCCAAGAATAGCAGGATGAATTTCTCACACTATTCATGTTACAGCAATTACCCTTCCGGAATTGCAAGTGGCAGTAACTCTACCCTCAATCTGCATCAACTGTGATTCCTATATTATAGTAGTTAGAATAGGCATTGGATTATTTATAAGGAGAAAGGGACATTATCAATGTTGGTAAATTTAATGCAGTTGGCTTTTCTCATCAGTTTCAATGGGTTCAATTATCACGTCCATGAAGATAAGTCCCAAATCCATCCTGAATCCCTTGTGAGAACTTCAGTCCTACAGCAGCTACTGACAACTGGACAGCTCCAATTGCAGAGCCTTTCAGGATCTCAAATTTTAAATGTTCCAAGTGGAATTTATCTTTCTGGGAAAGGCATCACCATGCTTTCTGTAACCCAGGTCTACAACTTTGAAGTCATCTTAGATCCTTCTCTTTCCCTCTTTCCTCATAGCCAATCATTGGCCAGATCTTGCTGATTTTATTTCCACAAAATCTGCCCCCTTATCTCCAGTTAAAATCTTCTACTCCCTCTTTTCCACCTTTCCTCTCTCTAATTCATCCTTCAGATTTTTTTTTACTGGTTTTTTCTTTTCAAAAAGTCATTGTCACTTTCTGATGATTCCTCTCCTCAGTGATGTTTCCCACATCCAAAAAACAAGTCAAGGGAGCTAGCATTTATTAAGTGCATATTATGTGCCAGGTACTATGTGAGGCACTGGAGATAACTTTTCCTTATAAAAAGCAGAGTTAAGAAGAACAAATCAACACTTTGGCCATGTCTGAAAATGTATGTATCATTCTGCACTGCAGTCCACCACCTCTTTGCCAAAGAGGCAAAAGCAGTGTTTCATCACTAGTCTCTTGAAGATATAAATATTCACTGCATTGATCACAGTTCTGAAGTTTTGCCGTGTTGTTTTCTTTCATATTAATTTAGTCATGTAAATTGTTCTACTGGCTCTACTTTTTTCATCCTTCATCAGTTAATGTGTTTTCCTAAGTTTTCTTTTAATTCCTAATAGTCATCATTTCTCAAAGTGCAATTATGTTTGTCATATTCATATATCATAATTTATTGAACCATTCCCCAATGCATGTGCACCCACTTTCCTTCTAGTTCTTTGATACTACGAATGTGCTGATATAAAGATTTTGGATAGATAGATATTGATATATTGACACATATCAATATCTATCTACTATCTATATCTATTTATTCCTATATCTATAAATATGACCTTTCCTTTTGTCTTTAACTTCATTAGGGTGTATACCTAGTAGTAGTATCATTGGGTCTAAAGATCACAGTTCATCTCTCATACAGCTACCAAATGATCTTTCAACAACACAAATTTGGCCACAACTTTTCCTTGTTCAAATACCTTAAGTAGCTCCCTATTTAAGGCCCTTGCTTTAGTCTACCTTTTCATTCTATTTTACTTGTTAAAAAAAACAAGTTTAGCAAGATATTTAATAAAATAAAATGTTTAATACACTACATTCTAGCCAGACTGGCATACTAGATATTCTTTAAATGTGTTGTTCCATCTTTCATCAAGATACCTTTTCTTGAGCTACCCCCCACACCTGGAATTTACTTCCTAATTGCCACAGTATCTTATAGTACTTAACTTATTTAAGGTGCAGCTCTAGTACCAACTCCTCCCTGAACCTTTCCCTTATCTCTCCAGTTGTTAGCAATCTTTATCTCCTCAAATTACCTTGTATTTACTTATCTGCTTATATGGTGTGAGAGTCTTCATGACATAGCAGATTCTGGGCTGGCTTTGGAATCATAATCAACTGGGTTCTGGCTGGGTTTCTTCTGTATAAGGTCTGGGGCCCTGACACTTAAGGGCAACATGATGATGGCCAAGTCACTTAATTTTGCAGTACCCCAGGATGTTCTGTAAGAATATAGGTTATATAAATGTTAGTGAGTGCTTTCCCTCTCCCCCATTCATGGTCACTAGGAGTGACCTTGGCAAGATTTAGGATTAGCTTACTCCTGGTCATGAATAACTTAGAGGGAGATGATGGTGGATGATGAAGAGTTCCTTACTTGACTGCTGAACCATAAATAGAAAAGGAATTCCTGTTACTTCCAACTCTCTTATTTCCTTTCTGTCTTTGCAGCATCAGGACTGTCCAAAAGTATGTCTAGAGAATCAGGTGGAGGAGTGATGGCTGCCTTATCTCTATACCTGTTCCCATGTGGCTGTGAGCAGATGGCCTGCTCAGGCAAGCCTGTGTCATGGACGGGTATGCCTTTGCTTTGTATTTTCATCCCTCACAAAGGTTATATTGTGAGTTGTTGGAAGTCTGGAAGTCTGTAGTTGCTGCAACAGCACAACCCCACCCCCAACTCCCAATGGAGAGTGGCATCGGCCAAGCAGCAGTGTCTGATGGTAATGGAAGTATCTACAGGAAAATAATCAGTAGAAAGAAAGTATTGGTTCATTTTACCTGCTTTGTTGGCTAGTTCTCACCAGCGCAGCATTTGGACAGTGCAAGGGGGAAAGTTTAATTGTAAACATTGAGTTGTTGCAATATTTGATCATCAATTTGGTTGTTACAGAGGATTCCTTTTTTTTTCTTTTTGGATAGGCAATGGGATTAAGTGACTTGCCAAAGGTCACACAACTAGTAAGTGTTATGTGTCTGAGAGCGGATTTAAACTCAGGTCCTCCTGAATCTAGGGCCCTTGCTCTATCTACTGCGCCACCTAGCAGCCCCTAGTACAGAAGATTCTTAATGGTAATCAGTGGTTGTTGCCATAATAATATGTTGCCTGTATTTCTACCTTGAGTAATGGACTTTATATGCTAGATTTTCATATCTTTGAGCCTGGGTGAATTTTAAAAGAAACATGGTTTACTTGAACAAAACTGATCAGTTTTGAAAGATTGTTAATGCCCTTGAAGAGAAGTGGGTTTTGTGGGTGTGAAACAAAAAATGGTGAGAATTTGAACTGGTCCCTTTTATTATAGTATTGAAATTAAGCCTACTTAATTTATCAAGTCAAGTTCATGCCCTAATTTTATATACTTGTATCTATCAACAAACATTGTAATTATGTCCCTAAAAGGCTGAACATCAGCCTCCCAATTTATTATACTTGTAATTTTTAATTGTTACTAAATCTTGTTTAAATTATTTTATTGATGTATGCTGTGACTCTTCTTATTGTTAGCATTATTTTCTGGGTAGGAATAAATATCCTGTTCCATACAGGATTCAAATAATCCATTGGGTATTCCTTTACTTTTCCCTTTGGGGAGATATAGGTATAACCCCTACTTTTTCCTTTAGGATGCTTGCAATTATCAGTGAACCAAAATAACTATGAGAATGGGGATCTTAGTCCCACCCCTAATTTATAATCTGCTTTCCACAGAACTGAAAATGAACAAGCCAGAATATATGGGTATAGACAGCAACTGGTGCAGGTTACTGGCTTCTGTACTGTCGCAGCTAAACTAGCACATATGAAGAAAGATGCTGTGTGCATCCAGAGAAAGAACTGATAAATAGAAGTCTGTATTGAATGATTTAGATATGTGTATATATCTATGTGTATACATGTTTATATGTATATATAAACATATATTGTACATGCTATATGTATACATATACATATACACATATATGTATATAAACACACACATACATATTTATGTGTGTGTATATATATGTGTGTGTGTGTATATATATGTATATATATATATGTATGTGTATATATATATATATATATATATTTGTGTTTAATGGTGACCATCTCTAGGGTGGGAGGGAGGGAAGAAAAAAAGAAAAAAGAAATTTAAGCGATAACTTTGCTGCATATTTAAAAGAAACAGCAAGTTATACATAGTAGATTTGAAGTTTCATGTACAATCATTTTTAAAAATTATACTATGTCATGGAAATGCTTGTTTTATTCCATAAATTAAAATAAAATTAATTTTTAAAAAGAAAAAAAATACGCTAGTAGTTTCCACTGAGCATTTGAAAAGGGAGTTCCCTACACTGTTGAACTCATAGTTATTGATCAAAAACAAAGCCCTGAAGTCAACCATGTTCTAACCTACGCCTCCCAAGTGGAAAGGCTCACTAAGGGCAATAACTACTTTGGTTTTGTCTTAGTGCCCTTAAGACAAAGTAGAAGCTTCAGAAGTGTTTGCTGAAATAAACTGGCCAGACTTAAAGAAGTGATTTAGATTGCTAAGGGATAAAAGCAGGACCCAAGCGAGCCTCCAGGGCATGGGAAGGATGCCTTGGAGTTGGTGGGATTTCCCTGACTGGTGAGCATCTCTATTCCTTGCCCTGAGGAAAGAGAGTTTATCTCTCCCTTCTCTGGGTGGTTGGTGTCTTGTGACTATGCTTGGAATCATGGGATCAAAGCTGTGTGACAAGGATTAAGTGTTCGGTGGAGGGCTGAGTCCCTGATGAGTAGGCCATTTGGAGATAGCATTTGTTGAATTTCTGATATGGTGTTTGTTTGGAGACTGTCTTATCACCCTAAGGTTATGTTTTGACAACCTAGAAATAACAATTTCAAGTTAAATTGCTTACCTGATGCAATTGACTCAGAATGGGATGATTGCATTTGGGAGTTGCTGAGGGCCACACACAGGCAAAGGAGAAAATCAACCATTTTTGGAGAAACTGCCCTATGGTATGGCTTTTTCCAGTATCATTTAAAATGACTTCTAGTTGAACTTTTCCATAGTGGTAAAGTATTGGAAACAATATAGATGACCATCATTTGGGGAATGGCTCAAGAAATTGTCATCCATGAATGTAATAGAATATTGTACTATCTATCTATATTATACATATATATATATATATATATATATGTATATGCATATATATATGATGAATGATGAATATAATGAATAGAGAGAAGCAATGGAAGGCTTATATGAACTGAAGCAAAATAAAGTAAATAGGACCAAATCCCAAATAAACAAAAAACCCAACATATAGGATGACTACAACAACATAAACAGAAAGAACTAAACAAATTTGAAAGTGAACATTGTAGAAGATGTGAGGATAAACCTTTCCTTCTTCGCACAAATTGGGAACAGTGTGTCTGGAACACTGAATATGCTGCTAGACTTGGTTGACATAGTGGTTAATTTTGATGAATTACCCTTTTGTCTCTCTCTTTAAAAAAACAAATCTTTGTTATAAAGGATGGCTCTCCGGGTGGAGGAATGGATAGAAAGCTTTAAAATGGCTATTTGCGCTTGAGGAATGAAAATTCGAAATGAGGAGAACACTAGCTTTAAGGGTAGGTAGAGAGATCTGAGCTTAAGGAAAAATGTTCAGTGGGTGATGTCTGTATTTAGGACCCTCTTTTCTCTTTTTAACACCCATCTGCCTTTTCACAGTCCACATCCTGTTTCCAGGCTATTGTAACTTGCTCAAGGTTCCACACTAGGCTTGCTATACTACCTTCCCTGGACTGTCCTGCTTAAATACCGTGATATAGTATATTCCTGTCCTGTTTACTCATATGAAAACTGAAATATGCTACATCCCATTTCTATGGCCCTTTGCTAGGTGACTGGCGAGTAAAACAGAAACAATGCAATTTCTTTGTTGCTGTTTAGTTATTTTTCAGTGATGCCTAATTTCATGACCCCTTTTGGGGTTTTCTTGGCAGGTTTTTCATTTCCTTCTCCAGCTCATTTTACAGATGAGGAAACTGAGGCAAACAGGGTTAAGTGATTTGCCCAGGGTCACATAATTAGTAAGTGTCTGAGACAATTTATATTATAATGTTAATGGCTAATGAAAACAATGCATCACTTCACTCAGCATTTTTTTTTCTTACAAGGACCCACAATACCTTAATTCAAAGGATCGACTTTAGTGAGGGGAACTGTAAGCACCGCGACCGTCAAGGAGACATATTAAGGAGACAGATATTCCTTTTACTTTGGGATAGGGGGGATAATACCCTGCAGATACACTTGCTCATGCATAAAACTAGTATTTGGGGAAAAGAATTGCCTTCATAATGACAGGAATTGGGCAGAAGAGCAGGTCTGAGAAAGCCCCAGGCTGAGTTCACAGAGAGTGGTAGCATTAGGGCTCAGCTAAACAACCCTACTTTCACTCACAGATTTATAATGGTAGTGGGGGCTTGAGAGAGTGGAGATGATGAAGAGTGAACCTGGGGGGAACCAATCTGCTTGACACTGCCAGAAAAGTCTTGGATGTCACCTACTTCAGTAAATCATTTTGCACTTATGTTTGGAATTTGAGCCTTGCCACAGAGATGCATCTGAAATATACTGAGGCTGAAACAATTATGAACAGACCTACTGATGGAAGGATCAGAGAGACCTAACAGGAGGCAATTTCCATCTGGCTCATAAGGAAGTCAATTTCATTCAGGCTCAGTGGGTCCACAGAGAGGGCTGGAAAGACGACAGCAGTGATGCATTTGGCACTGACGTCAGACATAGCCAGGAGGCAGAGAACTAGAAGCAGCAATCCTGGAATTGAGGGAAGATACAATTTGAGTGTCCTATTGTGGAAAATAAGCTAGCTAGAAAGGAAGATAACCTTTTGGATCTAGAACTGAGAAAAGTTTCCATAAGATTACTAGGCTAAAAATACTCTCAGGTGGGGGAAACCTCCCACTATCAGTTAATGATACTCAACTAAATATGACAGGATACACATCTGTGTTTTAACCTTAGAAAGAGAGTGAATAGGGGAGCTAGGTAGCACAGTGGATAGAGCACCCACTTTGAAGTCAGAAGTACCTAATCTCAAATCTGTCTTCAGACCTATACTAGCTGTGTGACCCTGGACTAGTCACTTAACCTCAATTGCCAGAAAAAGGGAGAAAAAAACCTGAGAGACCAAATAGTGCTCAGGTAAAGAGGCAGGCACTGTGGTGTTGGAGCATGAGGGATGATGTGGTGTGGAAAGAGCAGTGAGTTTTGAATCCTACCTGTGCTCACTTTGACTTTGGGCTAATCCCTTGTGCAGCACCTTTGTTTTCTCTTCCTTAAAAGGAGGGTCTTGACTAATAATGTCTAAGCTCCCTTCCAATTCAAGTTGCTGATTGTCAGCAACTTATGCTGCTAAATGAGAAGTGTGATCTTTGCTTCCCTCATCAATACCTCGATTCTCTTGTGAATGTCCACCTCCCCATTCAGCCACAGCAACTGGTAAACAAAGGGACCTAAGTGAATTCTGTGGCCGACGACAGACACCATCAACACTGCTCAGTGTCACTGAACTCGCCTATCCCCAGATGACCGCCGCTCTGGGGTTTAGAGGAAAACTGGTATACTGGTGCTGAACAGATTTCATTACTTCTAATAGTTTGCTCCTAGAAATTGACCACCCATGCTCCCAATGGAGGAATTTTCTCCAAGGTCTCCCAAATAGAAGACTAATCCCACCTTTTTTGACTTTGTCAACTTGTGGATATTTTAACTAATTGTCAATCTGACCATGATTTACCATCTAACTTCCAAAAACCAAATTATCTTAACCATTTAAATTCAGCAAATATTTACTTAGTCCTACTCTTGGACAGGCATTCTGCCAGGTGCTAGGAAAGGTAAAAAGCTGAATAAAACATGATGCCTGCCCTCAAGGAATATAAAATGAAGTATTAAAGGTCGAGGCCAAGAAAATAACTCTGTCCCTTTTCAATTTACATTATTTATACGTTGTATTTATTTATTTACTTAGGTACAGGTTTCATCTTCTCAATAGGATATGAGTTCCTTATGGGCAGAAACAGGAATTTTTTCATTTTTATTGTTTATATCCCCAGACAAGCCCAGTGTCAATATAAGACATTATTATTTTGGAGAGAGCCATGAGATTTCATCAATGTGAGGGATTTCTGATGATGGAACTGCCTCCAGCAATTCAGATCAAAACTCTGGAGACTTTGAGTTTTAGAGATTGCCTAGGGCACTGAGAGGTTAAGTAATTTGGACAA
This sequence comes from Phascolarctos cinereus, assembly GCF_003287225.1. Classification (NCBI taxonomy): domain Eukaryota; kingdom Metazoa; phylum Chordata; class Mammalia; order Diprotodontia; family Phascolarctidae; genus Phascolarctos; species Phascolarctos cinereus. Next base: position 63,578,793 of record NW_027555514.1, on the reverse strand, counting down.
GGTCACAAAGTATGTATTAGAGGGGAACTTGAACCCAGGTTTTCCTGACTCAGATTGTTCTCACTGCCTCTAATGCCTTGCATATAGTAAGCACTTAATAAACATTTATTGAATTAAATTGAAATGAACTCCTTTCATACAGAGTTTGGGGCTTGATTCAGAACAGGATAGGTAATTGCTAAAAATTTTCAGTGGTAAAATGATGGGATTAGAGTTATACAGAGGGGTAGAGATTAATCTAGCAGTATTCTTTAGGACAATTTGGATGGGTGAGAGACTAGAGGTGGGAAGACTGGCTAAAATATTGTTGCAAATAATTTGTATCAAAGCTATTGAGGACTCAAACAGAGAGAAGAGAAAGACAGGGAGAGTAGCCAAGAAATATTGAAGTGATAAATTCATTGGACTTTTGTGATTGATTGGATTGGATATACATTTCAAGAAAGAAGATAAATCAAAAATAAATATGAGGTTGCAAGAATAGTGTTGTGTGTAACTGAAATGGGGAAGTCAAAAAAATCAATGGGGCATGGAGAAGAATGATAGATTAGATCTAGAACATATTGAGTTTGAGATATTGTCATGACATTCAGGTAGAGTTATTCGGTATGCCATTGAAAACATAAGCTTGGAACTCCTGAGATATTAGAGCTGTAAATATAGTTTAACAATTGTTAGTCTGTCCATTTGGTCCTTAATTTAGTCTGCCACCAATAAAGATGATCTTGATGGGTAGACTCATCATTTAAGACAGACAGCACATGAAGGGAATCTATAGTGAAGGATAATGTGTAGACAGAGAGTCAGGAAAGCCATTACTGCCATCAAATGTCTTAGTCCAAGCTTCTGGGTTCAAAGGATTCTCCTGGTCTAAGGTAAAGGACATAAGCATGATTAGTTTGTATGCACAGGTTTTGTTGATGGTTACCTAGAGTTAGAGGTTAGAAGTCTCCAGATGAACCTTAACATTGATAACTAACCGCTCCACATGGCTGCCCTTACCCCAGAGATGCCTTGAATGCTGGATATTTGGTCCATACAAATCAGAACTTCTGTTATAGCTAAGAAATCACTCTTTTTTTTTCGGGGAGGGGAGAGTTATGGCTAAATAGCAACTGTAATCCACATGCGAATAATTCTTGGTTCAAATTCAAACAAGCCCAGTGTTACCTTGCAATGTGTTTTCTCTACCCTGGAATCAAATACCAGGCATATTCCCAGGTTGGGGTGATGTTTGCAAGCAAGGGTAAATGGGCCTAGCTTCCAGCCTGCACTTACTTCCACAACAACTGCACCTGGAGTATGCAAAATGTGGGTTCAAATCTTCCTTCCCACATCTACTAGCTGTGTGAATAGAGGCAAGGCACTTAATCATTCTGAGCCTCAGTTTTGTCATTGTAAGATCAGATAATAATACATGTAGTAGGTATCTTCTAGAGCTGCTCTAAGGATCAAGTGATATCATGATGTAAAGCCCTTCGGAAACTTTAAAGCATGCTATAAATGTCAGGTACTGTTATTATTTAGAAGAGAATAAACAATAAACATTAAATAGTACACCAAATAGGTAATTTAAAATATATTATATCTACAACAAGAGTGAATGCAGATGTGAGTTGATAAGTTGCTAAATTCCTCTTGCCCCCATGTGATGAGTCCTTCTTCAAATTAGCATTGATCTCCATATCTTTTTTTTTTTAATTTTTGGTAGCAAAAGAAGTTGCAGGATTGTAGTAGCAGAAAATTGTTCTGACCAGTGACTTAATATGAGTATATGTAAATCACCCTCCTTGCTCACTCCTCCAAGTTAGCTATAAAAATTTTGAAACACATTTTCAAATATTTCTGGAGTTCACAAATATAATAAATGGCCTCTGATAAATGTGAAAAATGTCCCTGAAGATGGAGGATTGCACAGAATACATCCAGAAATTCTTGCCAAACAGGAAATGAGTAATTTATTGAAGCCCTGGAAGCTCCTAAGAGGCAGGGCACCACCTCATAGAGAAGACACAACCTTTACCCTTAGATGTCCTAATACCTAATACAAATCTACAGCTAAACACACAAATATAAATGATGAATAAGGAATGGTTCAAAAGGGTGGAGAAAATGTCATGTGGGTGTCTTCTCTGGCTTTCTAACATCAGAGTGAGGCATTCCTCACTAATTGGTAAGGCTGTAGGGGCAGTTGAAATTTTTATTAGTAATGAATAATAAAGGCAGTTGTAGAAAGCCAAAGGGGCAGAGATTTTAGTACCAAAGTGTCAGAAAGAGGCTGTCCTAGGAAGAAAGTCACTGTTAAAGGGTCTCTGAGTGGCTAAGGATTTTGCTGGCCGAGAACAGGATACTGAAATAGGATCAGCTCAGCAATTATCACTGATATGCAAAAAAAGGCCTGCAATGGGAGAGAAGTTTCTGTGCCCGAATTCTTGGCTAGACAATAATTCCACATCATTATTACCATGACCACCATTACTATTTATTGTCTTTGCATTTGTTTAGAACTTTATATCTTATATAAAATACTTTTCTTACAACCCTGAAAGGTCAGCAGTACGTATATTACCATTCCCGTTTCACACATGTAGGAATTCAGGTTCAGAAAGTCCAGGGTGGGATCCTGGCACTGATGAGCCTTTGGCAGCTCTCTACTCCTTAATCATCTTGACCACATACACCACTTAATTATATAAATTCATAACACTTAGCTTCCCAGCGAACATATAGGCTGTGAAGCAGCATGCCATGCTCTGCCTTCAGTAAGGGGAAAGTCTGGTTCATGGAAAGAATGCTGGCCTTTGATTTAGGAGAACCTGAGTTCAACATTGGCTCTGATCTTTTCTGACTGTGTGACCATGGGAAAGTCACTTAGTTTCTCTCACTTTCAGTTTCCTCGTTGCTAAAATTGTAGTGATATTAATACCTGTCCTGTGTGTCATGAAAAGATTGTTTTATCAACCATGAAGTACTACAGAAAAGTGAATTAGAATGGTCAGTCTTTTTCTTGGTGGGATCTGGTATCACTGTAAGTCAGAGACACAGAGGGAGAGAAGATATAGCAAATACCTCTCCTTTGAACTGACCTGACAGACTGTAGAACCCTAGAGTTAGAGTCTTCCAACAATATTTTTACTATGGAGTCTTTCTTCCAGGTAAATTCTGCTGGCACCCCAGCAGGACTACTTAATAGCTCTAATTTGTTTCATGTGTCAAAGTCTTTTCTTTCCAACTGGATTGTGAGCTTCTTAAAGGCAGAGGGACACACCTTTGGTTTCTTTTATAGGCCCCACATTGTCCACTACAGCATGTACAAAAATTCTTAATGATTTATTATGCCTAATCCATCCAAAACACATTTGCCTTACCTACCCTTAAAAATTTCAGAGAAGCCATCCTGAAATGACTTATCTGCTTAATTATTCTCATTGACATGCAGTTCCTAACATCTGCTTCATAGGATTGTTATAAGGATCAAATGATATAATGTATAAAAAAGGACTTTGAAAATCTTCAAGCTGTACATTAACATCCTTTCTCCCTCCCTTCCTCCTTTCTTTCGTGTCTTCCTTCCTTCCCTCCTTCCTTCCCTTCCTCAATCTCTCTTCTTATAAAGCTGAGCAAGTCCTTTTCCTGACATAGATGAGGAATCATTTGATCATAAGAAACTAATAGAAAGAGGGATTGAAACACATCTGGAATCCATTTAACCTATGTCTGCATAGCATTCAAACAGTTTTTTTCATGTATTTTTTAAATGTAATGATAAAAATAAATCAATTATACTGGTCAGTTCATTCAAAATGATTCTGACAATGATTACCTAGAATAAATATGCCCTTAGTCAGAAATATAGTAGTCAAGAGGTGGAAAGTCTCTCTCTCTCTCCCTCTCCCTCTCTCTCCTTTCTATAGGAAAGACCTGAAAGTAAATAAGAAACAAATTTTATAATGTTTGGAAATATTTTCAAAGAGAAAAATAAAATATGACTAGCACAAAGATGTCATATGTCTAGATTGTTTATAATCTTCAGTCCCGGAAAATAAAAAAAAATTCTCTTTTTTTTGAGAAATATGTGGAATTTCTTATAAAAATGGTTACTTGAATTCAATCTCAGAGAACTTTACTGTTTTTGTATTACATAAAATTGTTCTATTGCCCATTTTGATTTTTAATCCACCTGTGGCAGGTCAACTATTGTATTAAACATTTTTAAATTTTTTTTGCTTGCTGGGGTTCACCAAACACTAAAGGTGGTTTATTTCCCCTGACATCTCTTCTCCCTCCCCACTCCCAGAGACCACTTAGGGTCTTCCCATCTTTCTAGCAGTAATCATCACTTTCTATGAGGAACACGTCACAACCCTGCCCTTCATTGTGAAGCATTAAAACTAGGTCAAGCTGTGGTTCCATTAGAATTTCCCCCAAAATAGTGCTGTCAATCCCAGAACGGCTTTCTGGGGCTGGTCAGTCAGGGATGCTGCCAGGGAGCCTTGGGAGTTGCCATAGCAACCGCCAGATAAGAGCCAAGATGAGGACACACAGGTTAAATTAGCTGTCTCTCCTCTCAGAGGGGGCCTGTTTCAGGAGTAGGAAACAGACTGAGATGCCAGATGCACGCAGAACAGCCAAGATGAACAGAAAAAGAAGAAACTCTTGGAAGGACAGGACCCAGCAGGGGAGCAGCGCTGCAACCTGATATCCCACAGTTCCCTGGTACACTAGTACAAAGGTGGTGAGCCTCAGTCCCAGTACTAGGTAGCAAAGAGCATACCATGATCCAGCTGGGCTTCACCCCACCCTAACCTCAGAATCAGAATTTCTTCTACTATCTTGGCCACAAAATGAAATTGTTATAGTTTTTTTTTTTCCCAGGCAAAGAGGTGGAATGGAGCTCAGTGGGGAGGGATGAAGAGAGGGTGGAAAATAATTTTCTGGGGATTGGAGATATTTTATAAGAGGATTTTTTTTAATTATATATTGTACCATAAGGCAGCCAAATAATCTAACAAGGTAGATATTATTCTGCAGCAACATAGCCTCATTGATCTTATCCCTCCCACCCCGACACTTTTTTTTTCCCAATACAAACAACTACTTTTATTTCTTCCCAGATACTCATTGCCATCTGCTGACCAGATTCAGCTGGTACAAACCAAATCTGAGGTGGGGAGCAAAGCTGGTGTGCCAGTCAATGCATTATACCAATGACTTGCTGCCTCTGTCTTGAATGAAATGGAAATTATTGCTCCCTGTTTCACTAAGAAATCTGCAGTGCTTGTGTCTTGATTTGTCAAACAACTGCAAGCGTGTTAGGAAGGCTGAAAATGCTCAATCCATCCTGTTCATTTTACAAAGCATCCATCATAGGGCCTCTTTGGGCTTGCAAACAAAGGTTAAATTAAATAAATACCAATTATGTTTAAGGTGACAACAATACCATCTACCTTACAATGGTGGGTGTAACATCAGAGTGAATGAAAGACAATAATCTAATCAGAGGAAGTAAAATGAATAATGGTAAGTATAAACAATTTAAAGGAAAATCAACTTGAAGATAGTCCCCACAATAGACTTTGGGGTGTCTTAAGTAAAGTAGCAGCTCTTATATACAAGGAGAACTTGAAAGGCAGCTAAAGCTGGGCAGTACTATTTTACCCTCTTGTCCAATGCTTTCTTCATCTCACATTACAACACATTTTTTCGAACAATATATATATTTTAAAATTTAACACCTACTACATCTAGAGCCATGTTTTGAGGGAACCAATGCATAGTTTACATGACATATGATCATGGATGGTTTCCTCAAACCATATTTGAGACATATACAGGAATTTGGAACAAATACAAATAGTTATAGAGCATATGGGGGAAAAAAATCTAGCAAAAAAAAAAGGAAGAAGAAGAAGAAAAGGAATCTAACAGAAAAAGGAGTGAATTTCCAGTTGGACTCTGGTTATTCACTAAATGAAATGAAGTCCCTTCATGCCCTTGTATGGATGCGGTCCTATACCAACCCATTAAGCTTTACGGACATTCCAGATTAAAAACCTTTCAATGACTTCCTAGTATGTTGGATATATGCAATTTTTTTTTGCCTGGGATTCATTTTCTCTTATAATATGACCTAAACCTAACTATCTAAGCTTTATTTTAGCTCTTCTCTGACATGAAAGCAATATTTTGGGTAAGTTGGTCCATGACTGTTCCCTGAATTTGTTCTATTTAACATCTTATTTGATCTTAACTCCTACTTCCATTGCAGATAAGATTTGCTTTCCCACTCTTCCCTATCTATTCAAATTCTGCACATCTTTAAGGACTCACTCAAGATATTCATTTATAAGGCCTTCCATCAACCATTCAAATCCACATTAGTATCTCCCTTTTCTGAAGGCATTGTTGTTGTTTTTTTTTAATTAGGATTACTGATCTTTGAGTTCTACCATATACTGTCTTGTAGTATTATTGTACTGTTCCATCATTGTATATGATAATTGACAATTATTTAGTAATGTGTGCAAAGTTTTTATTTATATCTTTAGAGACTCCTAATAACCCTCTGAGAGAAATTGTAAAGGTATTATTATCCCCATTTTTTACAGATGAGAAATCTAATATCCAGAGAAGTTAACTGAGTTGCTCATGGTCACACAGGTTGAAGGCATTTAGATGCAAAAATTGAACAGAGGTCTTTTTCTACTTCAAGATCAGCACTGTATCCAGCACATGATACATGAAATTGCCTTGAAGAAACTAGGACTGTAAGACTTATCTATTAATATCAAAGTAACTTTCTCATTGCATAAATGTTAACAGGAAGATGATAAGGCACATTTGGGAAGTTAAGAAGGTGGAAAGGGAATGAAATTTTAGGATATGATTTAAATATTTGAGCAAAGAGAATAAGGGGTGGGGAAGGATCAAGAAAGCAAAGAAGCTTAAAGATCTGTCAACAGGAAGACAAGGGTTTGGGGAGAGAAACAGAAAGAAATCCAGAGTTCCAACTCAGAGAGAAAGGAAAATGCAAGCTACTGGGTAACAATAGATTACTACCAGATGGAAGGATGAAAAGAAGATGCATATTTAGAATAGTGCATTTGTCTTTAAAGCTATGAATTTTAGCATCAAATGATTCAGATTCAAAACTTGAAGTGAACCTTTAGTTTCCATATATGGTTTTATTTATCTAAGAAGGAAGGGCTGAAAAGGTTGAATGTGATTGAATACGCATGAGGAGAGGGATACCAATTCAAAGTAACCTATACAAATAGCTATCTAAAGGACAAATGAATGTTAAGACACATTTAGAGAATCAGTTATGGCTTTTCTTTCCCTTATGTATAAATTATGGTTTTAGACTGTCAACTGGCTAATGTCCAACAATGACTGGTAGATGAATATGTGAATAGAACTTCTTTCTCTACTTCAAATAGTGAGCATGTGTATGTATTGTATGTATGTATGTATGTATGCATGTGTGTTTGTGTGTGAGATAGCCATCATATTCATAGGTCTCATTGGCATGTCAAAGTGATTATTGGCAAGAAACTTTGTTTCTTTTTTTGATAAATATGAGTTTAAAAAATCACTTTTTTTAATGTCCTGAGTACCTAATACAGACAGTAGTATTAAAAGAGATAAAGCTCTAGGCTAATAAAGAAATGTCAGCATAGATTATTGATTTGTTGAATATTAATGAATATTAACCAATCAATGGACCAGAGACATGTCTATGACAAAGGACTGAGATTGAAGTAATGAGAGTTTAACATGAAGAAATAGGATAAAGTTGAAAAGGAAATGTTTAAGCCTCAGTTCAGGAGCATGAAGTTGTGGTACAATGTAAATGACTCCTTTTTTCCAAAGGAATATGCAAGATAGTGTTACATCATGCAGAGATAGATTGCCTGGGAGAAAGAGACACTTGGATTCAAGTTTTACTTAATACATACTTACTGTATGACCTTGGGCAGGTTCCTTCACTTTTTACTCTTTTTCACTCCAGGCAACTGTAGTTGCAGAAAAGGTGCCAACCTGCATTGGGAGAGAGGGTTCTTCACCCAGAAGATCTCAATACTAATGAAATCATAGATCCAGTTCTTATCCTTGGAAGAACAAAGGTATATTGAAGACTAAATCTTCCTGTGTTGAGAAGAAAAATACACCAATAACTTATGACTTCTATAGCTAAAATTATCTCAGAATCCTTTCCCAAACTCTTTAGAATTTTTTTCAAATGAGTTAATAACTAGAAATCATATTCTTTGTTTGGAGGGCTTCAGGGCAAATAGAGTTGATGCCCGAGTTTTCTTCATGAAATTAGTTATCAAGTACAAAGAAGGGCTTTTGAACTCCTGAGAAGATGAGAGGAGAGAATCTAAATGTAACAATGTTCTTCTCCTTTCTCTTCTAATAACCTGGATCATTTACAATTCTATTTTCCTTGTTGTGGATGCCTTGGGAGGGGGTGCAGTTTAAGTGATTTTGGTTCAGGAGTTTATGACATAAGAAATGAGGAGAGAGGGCAGTTGAAAGTTAATTACTACTTGAAGGAAGGAGGGAAATAGCTTATCTGTTTTCTCTCTACCTACACTGCAAAAAAAATGCTCAATATAATTCTTTTCTTTATAGTTTCTGTTACTAGGACAGAGACTCAAGAAAACACTCTTGAACATGATTATTCATTGTATAGAACTGGCTGTAGCAGCAAAATTGTTTCTATAGGTCATTAGTCAGGACATGGAAACAATTTGTTACTTGAAACACTGAATCATTCATTCTTCTCTTCATGATTCTATTTATGCCTCTTAATTTAATCTTAACCCCCACTCTTTAAGATAATTGTAAGTTTTTCTCACTATAACTTGTAGATAATTGATATAGTAGTATCATATAATAGACAATAAATATGTGCTGAATTTGATAAGCCAGAACTTTCCTTTCACAACAGCAATTTAGGAAAATAACATCAACAATTTATGTCTGTGTCTCAGGTCTGCCCACATTCCTTTCTGGTCTGCACTCTCTGTTGGAAGGTAAGGTCCTTGATGGAGGAATTATTTTTCTGCTTTATTTCTGTTTCTGCTACTTAGTACAGTGCCTGGTTATAGTAAGCATGTAAGAACTACTTGTTGACTAGATAAAAGTGTATAGACAAGGATGGCTTGTCTAAAAATGTGTTCATAATCCATAAAATTCACCAAGGGCAGCTTAGTTGTGCTAAAATCTATATTCACTGTTGTGACAGTTAGGGACCAACCACACAGATTGGTTTGGCTGGGCTGTAGTCCATTGGCTTAGTTGGTTACAGATACTGTCACTATCAATACAAGTACACTGCCCCTTAAATTCTTAATCGGTTCTGGGAAGACATAATTTGTTATTTTTATTTTTAAAATTTTTTTAATATAAATTTATTTATTTTTAGTTTTCAACATTCCCTTCCACAAGTTTTTGAGTTCCAAATTTTCACCCCATGTCCCCCCTCCCCCTACCCCAAGATGTCATGCATTCTGAATATCCCTTCCCCTACTCTGTCCTCCCTTCTATCTCTCTCCCCTTCTCTTATCCCCTTCCCCTTCTATTTTCCTGTAGGGCAGGATAGACTTCTGTACCCCATTTGGGAAGACATAATTTGAAGTGAAACAACATTGCAATGAACAATCTATTCTGTATCAACCAAGTTATATTGGGCAGCCAGAATTCGGAGCTTAACATTATTCTTTTCCAGAGACCTGAAGCTATAGTAGGGATGGAATGGGCTTGGATAGTTAACAAATGTGATATTTTGAGATCCTTGATTAAAAAAAAAGTGCAACGGCAGTAGAGGAGGGTGGATGGAGACACCTAGCAAGGACAGGGATATGAAACAACGAATCTGGCAACACCCTGGAAGGTTAGGGACAGTTGGCTGGAGAAAGTAGGAGCTCCTTCTTAGGAATTATGTAACTTTTACTTTAAGATTTAGCAAGAGATAGACACTTTGAAAAATCTATTGCCTGCACTCCGGAAAGGTATCTTTCATAGAGCATGAATAAAGTACTAAGCCTTAGTGCCATATTAGGAAGCATGAGACACCTGAGTAGAGTTGGAGTCCTAATCCTACTTCTTTGAGGAGAAATAAGGAAACCAAAGAGACGGATATGTTTAACTTGAAGCACTTAAACTAAAGGTTTTTAAGCTTAAAAATATTGTCCCTTTCTTTTATTTTGTTTCAGGAACATTCAGTAAAATGTTCTTTTATCAGATATTTTTTACTAGTCGTATCCTACTGTTGGATCATTTTGATTTTGTAGTCAACTAAAACCTTGAGATTTCTTTTGTGCTGTTACTCAAAATCTTCTCCAACCCAATGGTTATGAAATTGATTTTTTAGAATATCTAAACGTGGAATCCCAGTTAAATTTCATGTTGATGATTTCATGTTGATGATTTTGGTCCATGATTTAAGTTTACTAAGATATTTTTGGCCTCTTATTTACTTATTTATTTTTTACCATTCAATACATTAGTCATTTCCCTCAGTGTTGTAATATATATCTATGATGGCCATCATCTCCTTACTCCCATCAAATATATTGCTCACATTTTTCAAAGGGTCCCAGAGAACAGAACCCTCTGAAACAACATTAGTGATTGCCTTCTAGATTAATGTTGATCTATTAGTCAACACTCTGACTATGATTATTTAGACAATTAAGAATCTGTATCATCATCAATGTATGTTAATTCTTCATCTTGTTCACAAGAATACCATGAGTTTATCAAATGTCTTAGTCAAAGCAATACATAATTTACCATTTTCCTGATCTATTAACTTAATAACCAGATAAAAAAGGGAAGTAAGGTCAGTTAGTAAACTTACATTGGTTTTTAGTGATTACCATTTAAAATCCCCACACACCATCTATCTAAGGATACTTTGATATTTTGCCAAATTTTTTATCTCACCAATGTCAATATACCTTTTCAACAGTGAGGGCTACATCTCTGCCTTCCTATTCTACATAGCTCTTGCCCATGTTCTTCCATAAACTCAATATTATTGGGACCTTGCTCTACATTTCTTGACATATGTCCTGACGTGGCAAATAGGCTCTTCCTATGTTGTCTCTCACTATCACTACCTGATTATTTCATCTCTTCTTTTCCTCTTCCTCAGTCTCGTTGGTGGTGCTCTTCATGCCATTTCTCCCGTGCAATTCTTTGTTGGTAATATACTTTTCATGTACATCATACATGAGAGGGAATAGACAATATTCTTTGAATGAGCCACAACCTTGATTTTTAGTTGATTATGGTATTCCCTGACTACCAGCCAAATACTATCATCAGGAAAAATATTAGTTTTGTTTCAAGGAAAAGCCTGTAGTCATTAAAAACGCAGCACAAGATTCAAAATACAATCCACTTTGCTTTCCTCGTATTCGGTTATGCTTTACTGTCCACGCACAATGTCAGTCCAATACATATGTATTAAGGATCAATTCTATGGGCTTATATAGTCAATGAGTGTTTTTCATTCACTTGGTTTTTTTCCTATGAGAATATTTAGGTCAAATTCATTTGAGTGATGATAGATGTTATTGCAAGACTTTGTAATATTCTGGAGCTTGATACATTTTTATTCTGTCTTTCCATCATCCATAACAGAAGGATCTAGGTTACTTTATCATCTATAACAGGGGTCCTGGAATCTGTGAATCTGTTTAAAATAATATTAAAACTATATTACAATGTGATCAGTTTCCTTTGTAATCCTATGTATTTTAGTTTACAGATTCAAAAATATTGTTCTGAGATAGGATCCAGAGGTTTCAGCTGATTGCCAAAGGGATCCATGACCCAAAGAAGATTAAGAAACCTTGATCTATAAGGTGGCATTCTTGTTCTTCCACTGGACTCTGTACTGGGTGTCTTCCACTGAAATGGCAAATATTTAGTGAGCATATACCTCTCTATTTTTCACTTGCTTAATAATAATTGGAGGGATGTTGAATAAAATTATCTTTCTTGTTAACATCTTTCAGTGAATCTTGTATGGTTTTAATATATGTATTGCATTACAAACAGCTTTTGCTTTATGTAGACTGAATCAATTTTCCTTTAAGGAAATTGCCCCTATGTTTTAGTTAGTTTGCAATATCACAGGAATAAAAGCCCAGTCTATGGGGAGCTGTTCCTCAAGCTTGTCAAAGTTCCCCCTGTTCTATGGGATATCTTTTTGATCCAGAGTTACTATTCCAGTGAAGGTAGAGGAAAACAGGAGCAGCATCTGTACTTAGTAATTCTATCCTTTTAATCCTCTCTTAAAAGCAATGTCATTTTTGTTGTATTTTTTGGTCCATAAGTGTCTCATTGCATTTTGATCCTGAGCCTTGATCACTGAACTGTCCTGAGCTTGGTCTGGCCTAGAATTACATAGGAAATGTATTGATGGAGAATAACATTTTATGATGGAACTTTGCTGAATCTTCTTTTTTTTTTAGTAATCCACAAGCAAATACAGTGGGACTTTGTAATTTTCTATCATTTAATCAGTTTGTTATTGTAAAAATGTGTCCTGTTATATAATATCATTTGAGAAAAATCTGCCTATTCCCTTCTTATATTTTCCTTAAAGATGCCCTCAATATGTAAAAAATTGTTCTCATAAACCTTTTATAGGGATGTGAGAGTAGACATGTGGGCCAATAATTACAGATGTTGTTGTAGTATTTTTAGTAATAATCAGTTATACATTTTTTCCAGGTGTTTGGAATGCTCCTGTTTTTCAGATCCTTTAAGAATCAATGCTTCAATAGCCTCAAAAATGTGCTGACTACAGCACAGCTCTTCTTGGTGTATAATTTGTTCAATTCCACTTCTTTATCCATCTTCCTTTTTTCTTTATGAGTTATGTCCTTGATTGTACTGTAAGAGGCCAGTTGTGGTAGTTCTGCTATCATCATTGGAGAGAATAGGTTGACACGGTCTTCTAGACAGATCTTTTACATGTTTTTTTTTCACTCTTTATTGTCTTCCTTCCAATTTTACCCTTAAATGTTCTCTGGAAGATCAGGATTGACTCTTTTATTAAATATTCCGTAAACTTGTTTTTCTCTGCTATTCTATAAAGTGAAATGATATGATATACAACCATTCTCCACTGTAAAATTTTATAAATGATGAAAGTCTACGTCAATTTCTTTTGATATAGGTCACCTTTGTATCAAAGTCAATGAATATTGATTTAATTTGAAGGGTCTAACTGACTCAGGGATCAGCATCAATCTCACCAGTTTTTTATATTCTACTTTTTTAAAAAATCAAGACACTTGTCTGTTGCTAGGTTTATGGTGACTCTCTGGGCATCATGATCACTTAGACTGCTTAAAATTGAATATGACCATATAAGAACATTGTTTCTGTACCCTAAGGGAGTACAGAATTATCTAAATCTGTTGACTTGAAATAATCCAAAATAGATAGATGTTCAGAGAGACACCATGGAGTTGGGGAAAGGGCATTGGTCTTTCAAGGTCATAGAAGTAGCAAGGGTAGTATCTGAAATCAGATCATCTTTTTCCTTTGTTACCAGGATTTTTATACTTTCATAATCAATCTCACAAAAAATTTCTTTACGGACATCAGTATATTTCATTTATAATATTAGTTTGTTTTATTTTTAGGCAAGCTCTTTAGTGATTGGAAATCCTGAAGAATAAATTTCAGCATCTTAATAAAGCTCTGCTCTTCCCTCTCTCATACCAATCTCATTCATAAGTTGTCATGTCTTGTTATGTCTTATATCAGTTCCCTTCTCTCCATTTTTTATAATCAACTCTTTGTCATCTCTCACTTGTACTATTCTAATAGTCTTCTAAATGATCCCTTTGTTCTTCTGTTCCCTTACCTCTTTAAACCATTCACAGGCCTCAAAAATTTCTTACAAAACAGGTATGACTGGGGCAGCTAGTTGGCACAGTGAATAGAGCACTGTCCCAAGAGGATATGAGTTTCAAATCCAGCCTCAAACACTTACTAGCTGTGTGACCCTGGGCAAATCACTTAACTCTGATTGCCTCCTCACCAAAAGACAAGAAAACAAACAAAAAAAGGTGTGACCATGACATTCCATTCCTTAATTTTTGTTCAGTCGCATTTCATTGCCTAAAAGATAAAATAGATACTCCTTAGCTGGTCATTTAATCTCCACAAATGGGCTATTAACTACCCCTCTAGTCTTATTTCATTTGACTTTTGTTGTAGTTGTTCACTCATTTTCAGTCATGTCTGACATTTTGTGACCCCATTTGGGATTTTAATGGCAAAGACACTAGAGTGTTTTGCCATTTCCTTCTCCAGCTCATTTTACAAATGCAGAAGCTGGGGCAAACAAGGCTAAGTGACTTACCTAGGGTCACAGAGTTAGTAAGTGCCTGAGACTGGATTTGAATTCAGGAAGATGAGTCTTCCTGACTCCAGGTCAACTACTCTATCCACTGTGTCACCAAACTGCCCGTTTCTTTTCATGAACTTTTATGTTCTTTTATAAATAGCCTTTTATTTTTTCAATTATATATGAAAACAATTTTTATTGTTCATTTTTACAAAATTTTGGGTTCTGATTTTATTTTCTCCTTCCCTCTACCCCTCCCCTCTTCCTAAAACAAGAAGCAATTTGATATAGGTTATAGTAGTCAAGTTGTGAAAGAAGAAACAGATCAAAAGAAAAAAAACACAAAAAAAAGAAAGCAAAAAATAGCATCCTTTGATCTGCATTCAGAGTCCATCAGTTCCTTCTCTAGATGTGGATAACATTTTCCATCCTGAGTCCTTTGGAATTATCTTGGATCATCTTATTGCTGAGAGGAGCTGTCTTTCATAGTTGATCATCACCTAATGTTGCTGTTACTGTGTATAGTGTTCTCCTAGTTCTGCTCATTTCGTTTTGCATCAGTTCATGTAAGTCTTACCAGGTTTTTCTGAACTCCACCTGCTCATCAGTTTTTATAAAACAATAATATTCCATTACATTAATATGTCACAATTTGTTCAGCCATTCTCCAATTGGTGGGCATACCCTCAATCTACAATTCTTTGCCATCACAGAAAGAGCTGCTATAAATATTTTTGTGTATGTAGTCTTCTCTTTTTTATGATCTCTCTGGGATCATACAACCTAGTAGTGGTATTGCTGGATCAAAAGGTATACACAATTTGATTGCCCTTTGGGTATAGTTCCAAATTGCTCTGTAGAATCGTTGGATCAGTTCATGGCTCCACCAACAGTACATTAGTGTTGTAGTTTTCTTACATCTTATCCAATATTTATCATTTTCCTCTTCTGCCATATTTGCCAATCTGATAGGTGTGAAGTGGTACCTCAGAGTTGTTTTGGTTTGCATTTCTCTACTCAGAAGTGATTTAGAGCATTTCTTCATATGACTATAAATAGCTTTGATTTATTCATCTGAAAACTGCCAGTTCATATCCTTTGACCATTTATCAATTGGAGGAATGACTTACATTCTTAAAAATTTGACTTGGTGCTCTATGTATTTGAGAAACCAGGCCTTTATAAAAGATACTTGCTGTAAAGATTATTTCCTAGCTTTCTGCTTTCCTTCTGATCTTAGTTGCATTGGTTTTGTTTGTGTAAAAACTTTTTAATTTAATATAATCAAATTATCTATTTTACACTTTGTACTGCTTTCTATCTCTTGTTTGGTCATGAATTCTTGCCTTTTCCCTAGATCAGGTAAACTATTCCTTGCACTTCTAATTTGTTTATGGCATCACCCTTTATGTCTAAATCATGTACCCATCTTGACCTTATCTTCATATATGGTATAAGATATTGGTCTATTCCTAGTTTCTGCCATACTATTTTCCAGTTTTCCCAGCAGTTTTTGTCAAATAGTGAGTTATTATCCTAGAAGCTGGGGTCTTTGAATTTATCAAACACTAGATGATATGGTAATTTATTACTGTGTCTTGTGTACTTAATCTATTCTACTGATCTACTGCTCTATTTCTTAATTTAAATTTTTTTTTTTGGCTAGGCAATGGGCTTAAGTGACTTGCCCAGGGTCACACAGCTAAGTGTTATGTGTCTGAGGCCGGATTTGAACTCAGGTCCTCCGGACTCTAGAGTGGGTGCTCTATCCACTGCACCACCTGGCTGCCCCCTACTGCTCTATTTCTTAGCCAGTACCAGGTAGTCTTGATGGTTGCCACTGTATGACATAGTTTGAGACTTGGCAATGCTAAGCTCTCCTTACTTGATATTCCTTGGTTATTCTTGACGTTTTGTTCTTCAGATGAATTGTGTTGTTATTTTTTCTAGCTGTACAAAATAATTTTTGATAGTTTGTTAGGTATGGTACTGAATAAGTAAATTAGTTTAGCCAGAATTTTATTTTTTATTATATTTACTCAGTGTACTCATGAGAAATTGTTATTTTTCCAGTTGCTTAAATTTGACTTTATCTTGTAATTGTGTTCATATAGTTCCTGGGTTTATCTTGGCAGGTAGACTCCCAAGTATTTTATATTATCTGCAGTTATTTTAAATGGAATTTATTTTTCTATCTCTTGCTTCTGGGTTTTTTGGTGACATATAGAAATGTTGATGATTTATGTGCATTTATTTTAATCCCACAACTTTGCTAAAGTTGTTAATGATTTCAGTGAGCTTTTTAGTTGATTCTCTATGATTCTTTAAGTATACCATCATACCATCTGCAAAGAGTGATAGATTTGTTTCTTCATTGGCTATTCTAATTCCTTCAATTTGTGTTTTTCTTCTCTTCTTGCTACAGCTAACTTTTCTAGTACTATATTGAATAATAGTGGTGATAATGGACATCCTTGCTTTATCTCTGACCTTATTTGGAAGGTTTTTGGCTTATCTCCATTACAGAAAATGCTTGCTGATGATTTTTAGGGGTGGGGAATCTGTGGCCTCAAGGTAACGTGTGGCCTTGAGGCTGCAGGTTCTCTACCCCTGGTTTAGATAGATACTATTTATCATTTTAAGGAAAGCTCCATTAATTCATTCATTATTTATTTATTTATTATTTATGCTCTCCACATTTTTAATAGGCATGGGTGCTGTATTTTGTCACAAGTTTTTCAGCACCTATTAAGATAACCATATGATTTCTGCTGATTTTGTTATTGATATAGTCAATTATGCTGATAGTTTTCCTAATATTGAACCAACCCTCAATTCCTGGTATAAATCCCACCAGGTCATAGTGTATAATTCTTGTAATAATCTTCTTGCTAGCATTTTATTTAAAATGTTTGCATCAATATTCACTAGGAAAATTGGCCTATAGTTTTCTTTTTCTGTTTTAGCTCTTATTGGTTTAGTCATACCATATTTGTGCCATAAGAGGAATTTGGTAGGACTCCTTCTTTATTTATTTTTCCAAATAGTTTGTATAGTATTGAATTGATTGTTTTTTAAATGTTTGGTAGAATTCACTTGCAAACCCATCTGGCCCTGGGATTTTTTTCTTTGGGAGTTCATTGATGGCTTGTTCAATGTCTTTTTTTAGATGGGGTTATTTGGGTATTCTGTTTCCTCTTCCATTAACTTAAACAATTTATATTTTCATAAATATTCATCAATTTTGTTCAAATTATCAGATTTATTGGTGTACAATTAGGCAAAATATTTCCTAATGATTGCTTTAATTTCCTTTTCATTGGTGGTGAATTCACCCTTTTAATTTTCAATATTTGATAGTTGGTTATCTTTCATTTTTAGATCAAATTAAACAATGGTATATTACCTTTTGTGTGTGTGTGTAAAACCAGCTCCTAGTTTTATTTATTAGCTCAATAGTTTTCTTACTTTCAGTTTTATTTATCTCCCCTTTGGTTTTCAGAATTTCCAATTTGGTGTTCAATTGGGGATTTTTAATTTGTTCTTTTTCTAGTTTTTTTTTTTAGTTACATGACCAACTTATTGATCTTCTCTTTCTCTATTTTATTGATGGAAGAATTTAGAGAAATACATTTTCCCTTAAGTACCGTTTTGGCTGCATAACATAAATTTTGTTATGTTGTCTCATTGTCATTCTCTTTAATGAAATTATCGATTGTTTCTACAATTTGCTCTTTGACCCCCTATCTTTCCACTGCCTTTTATTGAATACAATTTTTATTGCATTATGATCTGAAAATTTCATATAATATTTCAGCCTTAATGGTCAAAGGATATGAACAGACAGTTCTCAGATGAAGAAATTAAAGCTATCCATAGTCATATAAAAAATGCTCTAAATTATTACTGATTAGAGAAATGCAAATCAAAACAACTCTGAGGTACCACATCATACCTATCAGATTGGCTAACATGACAAAACAGGAAAATGACAAGTGTTGGAGAAGATGTGGGAAAATTGGAACACTAATACATTGTTGGTGGAGTTGTGAAATCACCCAACCATTTTGGAGAGCAATTTGGAACTATGCCCAGAGGGCTGTAAAAATGCACATACCCTTTGACCCAGTAATAGCACTACTAGGGCTCTATTCCAAAGAAGTCATTAAAGGGAGAAAGGGACCCACATGTACAAAAATACAAAAATAGCAGCTCTTTCTGTGGTGGCAAAGAATTGGAAATTGAGGGGATGTCTATTGATTGGGGAATGGCTGAACAAGTTGTGGTATATGAATGTAATGGAATACTATTGTGCTATAAGAAATGATGAGCAGGCAGACTTCAGAAAAACCTGGAAAGACTTGTACGGACTGATGTTGAGTGAAGTGAGCAGAACCAGGAGAATGCTATACACAGTAACAGTCATGTTGTGCAAAGACTAACTTTAATAGACAGTTCGTTTCAGCAATGCAAGGATCCAAGACATCTCCAAAAGTCTCATGATGGAAAATACTATTCATATCTAGAGAAAGAACTATGGAGTTTGAATGCAGATCAAAGCATACTATTTGCTCTTTTTTTTTCCTGTTTTGTTTTGTTTCTTCTTTCTTGTGGTTCCTCTTATGGGTTCTAATTCTTTACAACATGACTAATGTGAAAATATGTTTAATAGGAATGTAAATGTAGAGCTTATATCAGATTTCATGCCATCTTAGGGAGGGAGGCAGAGAGGCAGGATGAGAAAATTTAAAACTCAAAAGCTTTTGAAAGTGATTGTTGCAAACTAAAAATAAATTAATTTAAAAATAATATTTCAGCCTTTCTATGTTTGATTTTGAGATTTTTATACCCTAATATATCACCAATTTTTATGGAGGGTCCTTGTACTGCTGAGTAAAAGGTATATTCTTTTCTATCCCCATTCAATTTTCTCTAGAGGTCTGTCATATCTAACTTTTCTAAAATTCTATTTACATCCTTAACTTCTTGTTTATTTTGTGGTTGGATTTATCTAGTTCTCAGTGGGGAAAGGTGAGGTCCCCATTAGCATAGTTTTGCTGCCTATTTCTTCCTGTAACTCACTTAATTCTCCTTTAAGATTTTAAATGCTATACCACTTGGTGCATATATGTTTAGTGTTGATAATGCTTTACTGTCTATGGTGTTTGATGTCTCATAGAGTCATTAACTTCCACTTGTCCAATTCAAATTTTTGAGGAGTTATTTTCTTCAGATTATCTTTTTTATCTCCTTTTCCATTTGGCCAATTCTATTTTTTAAGGAGTTGTTTTCTTTTTCCAAGCTTTTGAATCTTTTTTCATGATTCTCTTGCATCATTTTTAATTTTTCCCCCAATTTTTCTTTTATCTCTTTGATTTTTAAACTCCTTTTTGAACTCTTCCAGGAGTTCTTTTAGGGCTTGTGTCCAAACTACATTTTCATTTTGGGTTTTGCCCATAGATGTCTTGACATTGTTGTCCTCTTTTGAGTTTGTGTCTTTCTGTAGTCAAATTCTTTTTTTTCCCCTCATCTTTTACAGCCTATTCCCTTACTTTTAAATTTGAGCTCCTCTCCTGGGGTTGAAGGGACATTGTACCAAACTTCTTGTGCTAGGGGCTGTAGGGCCTGGCTATTTGCCTACTGCTGTTCCCCTGGAGTCCCTCATGCTGCAGGGTTGTGGAGGTCCAACAGCTCACCTTGTGCTGTGCAGAGGGGGTGGGGTGAGATGGAGGTGGCTGGTGCTGCTTGGTTCTTCAAGGTTCTGGCAGCTCACTTGGTGCTGTGCTGAGACACATGCACTAGTATCTGCCCATTCACTAGTTGCTGCACTGAGGCACATGATTGGGTCTGGGTGTTGATGTTTGCCTATTTGCCTGGCACCACAGTGGGGCACAGGGCCTCCCACTGGTTTGCTGAGGCAGGGCCTGCTATTGGCTTGCCATGACAATTCCTGTTCTGGACTGTGTTCCCCTTTTACCCAAGTAATACAGACCTTATCTGATGGACTTTCAAATTTCTTGGACAAGAAGATTGTTTCACCCCATCTTTTTGCTGGGTCTGCTGTTCCAGAATTCATTCTGGGGTGCCATTTTATAGTTGTTTGCAGGTGAATATGGGAGAGTTTAGGCAATTTCTTGCTTATTCCACCATCTTGGCTCCTGGAAGTCTGAACTCTAGCAAAAATTGGGTTACTATTGAATATCATGATATAAATATTACATTTCCCACATCTGTACATTTACACAAGCTATTCTCCAAGGCCGAAACACACTCCTTCCTCAATGTTTGCCTGAATCCTTGTTTTCCCAAAAGGCTCAACTCAGGTTGAACAAGACATTCCATCTCTTAGCTCCAGGTATTTTCTGTTGCTGTCCCCCATGCTTGGAATGCTCTTCTTCCTCATCTATGCCTATTGGCTTCCTTTACATCCTAACTAAAATTCCATTTGCTACAGGAAGATTTTTATAACCCCTCTTATTTCTAGGGCCTTCCTTCCCTCTTTTAAATATTTCCTATTTATCCTGTATATAATTTGTACAGATTTATTTGCTTGTTGTCTCCCCCATTAGATTTTGAGCTCCTTGAGGTCATGAAATGTCTTTTGTCTCTCTTTTTTTTTTTTTTGGCAATTGGGATTAAGTGACTTGCCCAGTGTCACACAGCTAGTAAATGTCAAGCGTTTGGTCTGGGGCCGGATTTGAATCAGGTTCTCTTGACTTCAGGCCCAGTGCTCTAACCACTGTGCCACTTAGCTGCCCCTCTTTTGCCTCTTTTCGTATCCCCAGTGCTTAGCACAGTACATGGAACATAGTGGACACTTAATAAATGTTTATTGACTGACTGACAGGTGCCAACTTCTCAGCAAATTTACCCTGATGCACCTCTCTCATTTGTTATTACTTTCTGCCTCTTCAATTTTCATTACAAATATAATATTACCTCCTTCCTCAAATACTACGGAAGCACTTTAGGAACACAGGTTCATTCATTTTTGCCTTTGTATTCCTAGTGTCTAGCATAGAGTCTGGCATGTAATAATTGTTTAATAAATTTTGTTTAATTTTAATAGATTAGCACTGAGTCCAGGCATATGATATTTTCCTGTAATTATGAGTGCACTTCTCGCATACACCAACATTAACACCAGGCTGGCCATCTACGATGACTTAACATATACCTAAACTTCATTCTGATAACCCTACGGGTAATAATAGATTCTGAAAGTGGTAGACTGTCACCAGTGGACTAACCAGATAAAATTTGGTCTGCATCAGAAATAAATCTGTCACTGAATAACACATGAAGCCCAAGGGAGACTCAAACACATCATTCATTCATTATTTTGCTTGTAACTGCAGGATGATTAAAGGGAATCTATTTCACTGGAAGTTGTCAGGAAGCTGGAGCCTGCCAGTGGGGTGTTTTGATGTGTCTTTTGTCCTCCCCTCTTTTTAAACCTGTTTTTGATGCTATGAATCACCTCCCAGTGGATTCTGATCTATCTCTCCTGAAGCCCTTCATTAGCAATAGTTTCCTTTGCTTTACATTTCCCATCCAATCGCATTTCTTTGACTGTGGGCAGGGAAGCTTTGTATCCATTTCTTTCCCAAGATAAGTCATCTCTGACCATCAGACCCAGCTTTTTTTTTTTTTAAAAAAATTAACTTATTGAGTTAATGTTGAATAGAAACTACACAGAATTCTCTTTCATATGGTCTCTTGTTTCCTGCAACAAAATGGATTTCTTACAAAAGGAAACACATCTAACCAAGGAAACCTCAATTCATGGATCCCAAGGAATATTCATTCTTCATCTTTCTATTATCAACAGAAATTTTGTTTTTTTTTTTCAATCTGGCTTAGACCACTGATTTTATTTTCATAGTAAGGAATTTGGTGATAATATACTATTGATCCCAACATCCATACCAACTTACTTTTAAAAAAATTAATATGAATATCTTCAATAGTTCTACCTAATTCTAAATAGCACCTACAATGCAATAGTAAGGAATTTAGTGACAATATACTACTAAACCTAACATCTGTACAAATTACTTTTTTTAAAAAAAAAGTTAATATGAATATCTTCAATAGTTTCACCTAAATTCTAAATACCTACACTGTTCTAGGCACTATGCTAAGAGCTTTACAAATTTATCATATTTAATCTAAACAACAACACTGAGAGTTAGGTATTATTATTATCCCCATTTTATAGTAGAGGAAACCGAGGTATACAGAGGGCAAGTGACTTTACAATTTTCAGTCTTAGAGAGTCTCCCAGGGAAGTGACTAGTTAAGGGACTTGCCCAAGACCACATAGTGTTTGTCAGAGGCAACATGATATGCTTTCGATGAAACTATGCTGGCTTTTTGTGATTGCTCCTTTCTTTTCTATATGTTCACTAATGTTCCTTAACTAACACTTTTTAATAACTGCTAGTAATTTTGATCAAGCTAGACTTTGAAAACTCCATTCCTTTTTCTTTTTCTTTAAATGAGATATTTGCCTTCCTCAAGTTTTGTGGCACCTCATTCTTCATGATTTTTCAAACACCACTGACAATAGCTCAGCAATCATACCTGCCTATTCTTTCTGTACAGTGGGAAAGAGTTCTTCTTGGCCTTGTGACTTGAACTCATCAAGAGTAATTAAGTATTCTCTTTTGATCTCTCTACTAATTGTGGGTATCTACCTCCCTTTAGCCAACTCTGTTCTGTCTCATTTTTGTCCCAAAGATTATTTTCCCTGGCAGAGAAAATGAAGTTCAATAAAGAGTTGAGCAGCTCTGCCATGTATCTATCAACTATTATAATCGCATTCAGCCTCAGCGATGGGCCCATCATTTCTTTGATTCTCTTTTTTCCCCTCTATATTTACCATGGTTCCTGGATGTCTACACTCAACACATAGCATGTTTTAATGACACAAATTCTATGTGAACTCCTGCAAACAATCTTCATGCTGTGAATTCCAGATCACCAACCCTGATGTTCCCAGTAGTCCATGCTCTCACTTGACCAGGTGTGATTACTAAGGTGGACAAATATGAGTACTGTGAAGTGAAGAAATGCATTCTGTTCTGTCTAAAATGCTGGGTGCTTGAAGGAACAAATGCAAGAACAAGAGACCACCACTAGTTAATTTGTACTTAAGGCTAGAATATAAAATTTTGCACTGAACTCTCCTCCTATTGGTATGGCATGCTGCAGATAATAAGTGAATAACCTACATATTTTTTCATGTCTCTACCAATTCCAAATCTAAGGTAAGATTCTCAGTCACCTCATTTTTGTTGTGGCCCTAGTTATGAATTGAATGTTATTTCCAAGAATTTAATATCCATTCAAGAGAAACAGTGTTTCATAGTAGACAGAGGACTGAACTCAGAGTCAGGAAGACCTGGGGTTCAAGTCACTAATTTTGACAGTTAGCTACAAGACGATAGGCAAATCACTGAACTCAGTGCTCCCAGACAATTCTCCAAGTGGCTAATCTCCACTGGGGAGAGTTTTCAGGTAAAAGTTCCTACAGTGATAAAAGTCATTGATTTTATCTCTTCTGCCTCCTCCCCCATAAATAATCTTGCAGTAGGATAGAACACACATATGTTCTAAACAATTAGAATAATGGCAAAGCAATATATGCAAAGCAATACTATAGACATCAGACTTCAGAGCTTCATTTTGCTCAGCTTAATTTTTAAAGAAGGATTTATACTTCTTCATCGTGTACTATCTTGTATTTGGTGTGGTGGACAAGTAAGAGGCTTCTTGCTTCCCATAGACCTTCTATATTATATAAATTTCATCAAAATATCTGCTGTGGTACAGAGAAAAGACAGCAGCAATTTCTATTTATACAGATATTTCATGACTCCTTCTCTTTTAATATTTTCTGTCCCCACTATAAGTCTAACTGGCATATAGGATATAGATGCATAAAACTGACAACCTAAGTGAAATAAATATTTGCAAAAAAATTTAAATTTGCCAGATTAACAGAAGAAGTTGAATACTTAAATAACCCTCTCCTAGAATAAGAAATTGAACAAGCCATAAATAAGCTCCCTAAGAAAAAAATCCCCAGGACCAGATGGATTTACAAGTGAGTTCTACCAAACATTTAAGGAACAATTAATCCCAATACTGTATAAACTATTCAAAAAAATAGGTAAGAGTCTTACTCAATTCCTTTTTGACACAAATATGCTTTTGATACCTAAACCAATGAGAACAAAAACAGAGAAAGAAAGTTGTAGATAATTTCCCTAATGAATATTGGTGCAAAAATTTAAATGTAATATTAGCAAGGACATTATAGCAATATATCACAAAGATCATACTCTATGACCAGGTGGGATTTACACCAGGAATTCAGGGCTGGTTCAATATTAGGAAAACTATCAGCATGGTTGACCATGTCAATAACAAAAATCATATGATTTTGTCAATAGATGTAGATAAAGTTTTTGACAAAATGCAACATCCATTTTTATTAAATACAGTAGAAAACATAGGAATCAATGGAGCCTTTTAAAAAATTAGTATTATCTATCTAAAACCAAGAGCAAGCATTGTATGTAATGAAGGTAAATTAGAAGCCTTCCCAATAATATCAGAGGTGAATCAAGGGTATCAATTATCACCACTATTTTTCAATATTTTACTACAAATGATTACTTTAACAATAAGATAAGAAAAAGTAATCAAAGGGATAAAAATAAGCGATGAGGAAGCAAAACTACTGATCTTTGCAAAAGATATAATGGTACACTTAGAGAACTCTTAGAGCATCAGCTAAAAAACTAGTTCAAATAATGAACAACTTTAGTAAAGTTGCAGAATATAGAATAAACCCACATAAATCATCAGCATTTTTATATATTACCAATAAAACACAGCAAGAAGAGATAGAAAGAGAAAAATCACTGCAGACAATATAAAATACTTGGGAGTCTACTTGAAAAGACAAACACAAGAACTATATGAACACAATTACAAACTACTTTTCATACAAATAAAGTAAGATATTAACAACTGGAGGAATATTAATTGCTCATGGGTAGCTGAGCCAATATAATAAAAATGACAATTCTACCAAAATTAATTTATTCATTAAGTGCCATACCAATTAAGATATCAAAGAATTATTTTATAGATTTAAAAAAAATAATAACAAAATATCTGGAAGAGCTAAAGGTCGAGAATGTCAAAGGAATCAGTTACAAAGCGGTAATCATGAAAATGTCTAAGAAATAGAATGGTAGATGAGTGGAACAGATTAAGCATACCATACACAGTAGTAAATGACCATAGTAATCCATAAACTCAAAGATCCAAGCTTTTGGGGCAAGAACTCACTATTTGACAAAGATTACTGGGAAAATTGGAAGTTTGGTAGAAACTAGGTGTAGATCAATATCTCATACTGTATTCCAAGATAAGGTCAAGATGGGTGCATCATTAAACATAAAAGATGAGATAATAAGCAAATTAGGGGAACATGGAAAATTTTACCTACCAGACCTATGGAAAGAAGTATTTATGACCAAACAAGAGAGAAGATCATGGGAAGTAAAATGGATAATTTTGATTAAATGAAATTATAAAGCTTTTGCACAAATAAAATCAATGTATTCAAAATTAGAAGCAGGAAACTGGGAAAACTTTTTCCAACAAGTTTCTCTGATAAAGGCCTCACTTCTCAAATATATAGGAAATTGAGTCAAATTCATAAAAATGAGGACCACTCTCCAACTGATAAATGGTCAAAGAATATGAACAGAAGGTTTTCAAATGAAGAAATCAAAGCTAACTATAGTCATATGAAAAAAGTGTCCTAAATCACTTTTGATTAGAGAAATGCAAATTCAAATATCTCTGACATTAACATCTCATGCCTATTAGATTAGCTTACATGACAAGAAATAAAATTACAACTGTTGGAGGGTATGTAAAAAAAATAGGGACACTGATACACTGTTAGTGGAACTGTGAACTGGTTCAGCCATTCTGGAGAACAACTTGGAATTATGCCCAAAGGATTATAAGACTGTGAATACCCTTTGACCCAGCAATACTACTATGAGATCTGTATCCTAAAGAGGTCAAAGAAAAGGAAAAGGATCAAAATGTGCAAAACCATTTCTAGCAGTTTTGTGGTGGCAAGAACTGAAAATATAGGAGATGCTCATCACCTGGAGAACTACTGAATAAAGTTGTGGTACATGATTGTGATGGAACAATATCATGCTATAAGAAATGACAAGCAGGATGGTTTCAGAAAACACCTGAGAAGACATGTATGAAATAATGCAGA
Source organism: Phascolarctos cinereus (assembly GCF_003287225.1). Lineage (NCBI taxonomy): Eukaryota > Metazoa > Chordata > Mammalia > Diprotodontia > Phascolarctidae > Phascolarctos > Phascolarctos cinereus. Next base: position 63,552,082 of record NW_027555514.1, on the reverse strand, counting down.
ATGAAGTGAGCAGAAATAGGACAACATTGTATATAGTAACAGCAATATCATGAAGATAAACAACTGTGAAAGACTTAGCTATTCTGATCAAAACAACGATCAAGGATAACTCTGAAGAACTCATGATAAAAAATGCTATCCACCTCCAGAGAGAGAACTGATGAACTCTGAGTATGAACTGACATATACTTTGTTTACTTTCTTTATTTTTCTTGGGTTTTTTTTTGCAACATAGCTAATATGGAAATATGTTTTGCATGAGTCCACATGTATAATTAATAGCATATTACCTGCCTTCTCAATGGGTAGGAGAAGAGTCATAGGGAGGAGGCGAATTTGGAACTTAAATTTTTTAAATGAATGTTAAAAACAAAATTTATGTATATAAATGTGTGTGTATGTGTATGTGTGTGTGTGTGTGTGCATGTGTGTGTGTATTACAAATGCATGGAACTAGCTGACTCTAAGTTCTTCCCAGACTTCCCAAAATGTGTATGGCAGTAAAAACACAATTTTCAGGAAACTTCTATGAAACCGGGTAGACCTGGCTTAGCATCACAGAATGTTATCATTGCCAGCTTCTAAACATGGATAGATCTGTAATTTCATCACTGCAGAGAATTCTCAAAGAAACTTCCTCTACTGATGTAGACCATCATCAGAAAATGAACTGGTGCCCTGAGAGGTTAAGTGGCTTGATCACTACCACAATGCTAACATGTCCCAGGTAAGACTTGAACTCAGATCTTCTTGACCCTAAATCTGGCCCTCTACCATGTAAGCCATTTTATTTCTTATTCAATAGATTATTAAAATGTTACCTCTAACAGTATTTGTATACGTTACACTCACACACCTTCCTCTTCTAACCATGTTGTATTTTACTTCAAAACAACTATTCCTAGTTTATGTCCTTCTTAGGTATTCTTTTCCATATCAAATCCTTTGTCTCTCTGACCCACACCCTCCTTTCTTCTCAGCACTTGTGAGCTTGTGACATCCCTGCCCAAGGCCTAGTTCTGCCCTTTACCCAGAGGAAGCTGTCATTACTACTCACTGGTGACTCATCTAAGTGGCTTTTCACCCCAGGCTTTCAAGTTTCAATGCGGGGAAAATAAATTATGTTCTTCTGCCATGAAGGGTAGCTTCTTCCTCTTTAACCTTGTCAAGGAAGAATTTTTCATGGCCCCATTCATACTTTTAAATAAATTTATTATATTTATTATAGGAGTAGAATTGTCTCATAGGGTAAGGTTGAACTGGATTTTTGATGGAAATGGCTGGAAATTTTTGGCAGCCTATGGTCTCTTTCAAGAGCTTTGACAAATTGTATCTAGGACAAATTTAGTTATGAAGTGTGTTGTATAGAACTAGAGGCCTCTGCTAGGAATCCTGGCACGTGTTGCGTTGCTAATGATCCCAAATGTTTGGTGTGGTGTAGACCCCTGAGCCCAGTAGAGCGATATAAGCAGTCTCCATGGTCAGGTACTGTAGTGCTAGAGTTTGGTGATAGGTGAAGGTGGACCCTGGAGAAGCATGTAATAGTGATGAGACCTTGGGTAATGGTGGTTTAGTGCCATCAAATAAGTGGGTATGTATGTGTGTAGGGAGGTCTTATTAGAGGGTGAGGGGTCAGTGGAGAGCAACCATGACAATAGATAACTAGGTTGTCAGAGGAATGCCACTCTCCCCAGTACCAGCACTCTGGGGCAATTTCTCAGTTACCCCATACAAGTTATCTCCCTAGATTCTGGGTAGGGTTTCTGATCCTTCTCTACACAGGCACGACCTCTGCCTGTCCCATTTTAACCCAGTTCTAGTCTGACCCCATGCATAGGGATAATTTTTCTATGTTGCATTTGAGACCTAGGAAGATTAAAATATTCACCATCTGTACTCAGCATAAAATAAAGTGGTGCTATGGTGATTATCTTATTCATTTAAATAAATTTTTATAGCTAATTTTGAAAATTCAGGCCCCAGAGTGGTTTCTTGGTATGAATTATTCAGTTGACTTGTTCATACAACTTAATTTAACCATATCATTTCCAAGTCTTCTCCCCCTTTTTTTTCTGTCATATATGACAAGAAGACTGGACAAAACAGGGAAGAAGTTTAAATACTTCCCTTATCCTCCTGAAAGGTGAGATACTCTCATGAATGTTGACTTTTTTCCTTTTCCACAGAAAGCTGGATCAGATCTTTAGATTATACCTTCAGACATATGTCCAGATCAGGATGTTTAAACGGGAAGATCCTTTTTCCTTGGCCTTTTGTGCAATGCCAGCATCATGTTCAAAATCTACTGTTCCAGTCAGTCAGTCAATAAGCATTTATTAAGCACCTACTATGTGTCAGGTACTGTGTTAAGCACTGGAGATACAAAGAAAGGCTAAAACACTCCCTACTATCAAGAAGCCCATAATCTAATGGGGGAAAACATGCAAATAACTGTGTACAAACAAACTACATAGAGGATAAATTAGAAATAACAGAAGGCAGAGGCACTAGAATTTAAGGGGATCAGGCAAGGATCATCTCTGTATGAAGAAAAGAATGCCTTTGAAAAACTCTTGTTTTGTCTTGTGAGTTCATTAGAGCTGCTCTAATGAAATGGTGCAGAGTTAAGTGGGCCTGCTTATCTCTTTTCTATCATGTCATAGAAATAATTCTCACCCCATGTAGTGGATCTGATAAATTCAGATTTTTTTAGTAGCTATTTCCTCAAGGTGAGAAATACCTGTGTTTTTATTAGTGAGATGGTTCCAGGGAGTGTATCATTTTTGAATTAAGGGCAATAAAATGATTATTAGCGTTTTGTAAATCCTTCTGCAGACTGATAATAATTCTACTCATTAAGGATAATCCCTGTACTATGGATCCCATTCTTTCTAGACTACTCCAGGACCTAATACCAACATTCATTTCCCTTCTCTTTCATACATCTTTAATTTTTTTTCCTCTCCAGTGGCTCCTTTTCCTCAGTCTACAAACATGTTCAGGTCTCCCTGGGCCTTAAAAAGTTTCCCATAGTCTTCCTTCCTATCCAGCTATCATGTCCTCACTCTATTCTCCCCTTCAAAGTCAAAAATTTTGCAAAATGTGTCCATACCTGATATAGCTGCTTCCTCACTTTCCATTTTTCCTGAACTCCTTGACAAGTCTCCTTCTCATGAGGTCCCCCAACCCTGCCTGTACTGAAACCACTTTGATAAGAGTTGATGATAATCTCAGTCCTCATCATCCTTGTCCTCTTTGCCATATTTGAAAGCACTTTCTACTTGACTTTTTTATTGCCTTTTCTCCATTGGTTTTGGATACTACACTTCTTATATCTAACTCTGCAGTTTCTCCTTCTATAGCTTTTTATCCTTTTTAAAATGGATGTTCATCTATGAACAGGCAGTTTTCAGAAGAAGAAATCAAAGCAATCTGTAATCATATGAAAAAATGTTCTAAATCACACTTGATTAGAGAAATGGACATTAAAACATCTCTGACATACCACTTCACACCTATCAAATTGGCTAACATGACAGAAAAGGAAAATGACAAATATTGGAGGGGATGTGGAAGAATCAGGACACTAATGCACTGTTGGGGAATTGCGAACTGATCCAACCATTCTAGAGAGCAATTTGGAACTATGCCCAAAGGGCTATAAAATTATGTATACCCTCTGACCCAGCAATATCATTACTAAGTCTATATCCAAAAGAGATTTTAAAAAAGGAAAAGGATTTTATGTGTACAAAAATATTTTTAGCAGCTCTTTTTTTGTGGTGGCAAAGAACTGGAAACTGAGAGGATGCCATATCAATTGAGGAATGAGTGAGCAAGCTGTGGCATATGATTATGATGGAATATTACGGTGCTATAGAAAATGACGAGCAAGAGGTTTCAGAAAAAACCTTGAAAGATCTATGTGAACTAATACAAAATGAAGTGAGCAGAACCAGAACATTGTACACAGTAACAGAGATATTGCACAATGATCAACTATGAATGACTTTGCTATTCAGAGTAATACAATCATCCAAGATGATTCTGAAGGACTAATGATGAAAAATGCTATCTACTTCCAGAAAAAAAAATCATGGAGTCTGAATGCAGATCAAAAAATAAATACGTTTTAAACTTTATTTCTTTTTCTTTTTTTTCTTTTTGGCTTGTGTTTTCTTTCACAACATCATTAATATGGATGTGTGTATTATATATATATATATATATATATATATATACGTATACATATACATATACATATACATAATTTTTTCCTCAAGCATCTACTGCTGTCCTTCTCTATGTATCTTAGTAATCTCATAGAGTTAACTAGCACATCCATGTAAATGACTTCCAGATCTATATATTCAGTCTCAGCTTTCTTTTCTGAACTCCAGGACTGATTCTTACAGATGTTTACCTAGATATTTCCACCTGGATATCCCACCAAAATCTCAAACTCAACCTGTCCAAAAACAAGTTTATTCTCTTTCCACTAAAGTCTTCTTCTCCATCTTCAGTATTTCTGCAGTGATATTACCACTTTCATCTGGTTTCTCATACTTGAAACCTGTGACTTTCCTCTATTTGTTACCTTCATATCTATTCTAATACTAAGTTGCCATTCTCACCTCTGGACTTCTCACAGCCATTCCTTGATCTTACCATGACAAATGTATTATGGGCCCTCATTGCCAATATGATGCTAAACATTAGATTTGGAGACTAAAGAGCCTGGATTGAATCAAAGTCTTCCGTCTGACTGGCTTTGTTTTCTTTGGGAAAGTCTACAAAAAACAAAAACAAAACCCCAAATCTCTACTTATTTGTCCATCTGGAAAATGAAGAAATGTTGTTAACAATGATTTCAAAAGTCCTTTCAGACATTAAAATCCTACAAAATTATGATTATTGCAAAAGCTTCTTAAGAGGTCTTTGCCTGGGATCCTAAGCCTTCCAACCTCAACATAATGTTACCTTCCATACTCTCATCTTTATTCTGTATATGCTAGACAAACTGGACCAAACAGAGCCTCCTAGTATATCTTATGGTTTCTCATCTCTCTGATTTTGTACTTGCTGTTTCTTACGTCAACAATGCCTTCCCTTTCCACTTTCTGAATTCCTATCCATTTCTAAGCCCAAATCAATACAACTTTCTCCACAAAGACTTCTCCAATTTACCCAGTTTGTAATGACTTTTCCCTCAACATTTTTATTTCATAATTTGCTAATGCATTTATGGGCAGCTAGGTGGTTCAGTGGGTAAGCACTGGGTCTGGGGTCAGGAAAAGCTGAGTTCAAATCTGGCCTCAGATACTTACTAGGTTGTATGACCATGGGCAAGTCACTTAACCTTGGTTGCTTCAATTTCCTCATCTGCAAAATGAGCTGGAGAAGGAAATGGCAAACCACTCCAGTATCTTTACCAAGAAAACCCCAAATGGAATCACAAAAAGTTGGACACAACTGAAACAACAGAACAACAAAAAAGTATGTATATTATATGGTATATTTATGTTGTTTCCCTTATTAGGCTGTGAGAACAGAAACTGTCTTTTGCCCGTATTTATATCCCCAGCACTTGACAAAGTTCCCGGAATATAGTAGGCACTTAATACATGCTTGCTTTTTGACTGACTGGTGTGTTTGTCTTTATTCCACCTATAGACTCTATGAGTTAAAGAACTGATGCTATTAAAAAGTGCTCCCCCAGCACCTAGGACAGCGACCTGCATACAGAGTTACTGAAAGAAATGGTTTATTCAGTAAGAATCTTATCTGGGCATCTTCAGGTGAACTTTTGTCACATTTTTAATCTTACTGTGTGTCTTTAAATGTGCACTAAAAACCCAAGTCACTTTCTTCAAATATTTTTTTTTTTTTTTTTAACATTAAACAAAGATTAAGTGGAAAATACTTTCTTTACGATAAAGCTAAGTTACTTAATACAATTGATCATATATTTAGAATTGTAGAGATCATGAGAGATGATCAAGTCTAAACCTTTCATTTTAAAGATGAGGAATTTAAGGTCCAGAGATGTCATGCGATTTTGTCAAAGTCACAAAAGTAGTTGGTAGGACAGCCGTGATTTGAACCCCGACCTTCTGGTTGTGGCAAATCCAGCTTTCGTTTCACCATATTGTTGTAAAATAACTGCCAGGAGCTATACATTGAAGGGAAAATAATTTTACTGTTTGGGGTGGGGGAGAGGACTCCATATGCTATTTTTATAAAAAAGTTTCAAAAGTTGTCTACTTCTCTGTGGTAAAAGAGAGCTAATTTTGCTTGGTAGATAGTGCAATAGTTCTAGCATTACAGGGGCTCAGTTCAAATCCCATTATTACTGGTGTTACCTTGGGTAAGTTGCTTAAACTCCCACAGTCTTAGTTTCTCTATCTGTAAAGTGAGAGGGTTGGAGTGGACAGATTCTAAGTTCCCTTCTACTGCTATGATTGCACTCTTACGATTCTATGATCTGATTCTTTCAAATCATTCTACTATTGGCAAACACAAATATGTGCCCTTGCAGTTCTCCCCATTGCCCACTAAGGGATGCTGCTGTACCAGGTTAGAGACATCAGGAGCAATACAGAAAGTTAAGGGAAATCAGTGATGATGAACTCATCTCCTCTGTGTCTCTTTCCATTACTAGGAATGGTTTTTCAATTAAAACACAGGACATAGATGGCCATCACTCATGTGCAGATCTTTAAATGTGTGTTCCTGAGGCAAGGGCAAGGCAGGAACAGAGCTCTTTATTTTGATGAGGCCACCGCATCATGGAAGGAACAGCTAAAAATAGGCCTGGACAAAATTGAGAGTGGGGATTTAGCAGATACTCTGAGCAATTTTTCTTCAGAAATATATTTGTCTGCTTCCTGCTCTCTTCCATCCCACTCCAGGCCATTAGCAACTCTATTTTTGTCTTCACAGAGTCTTCATTCCTGACCAGCCAATCTTCCCCTCCTCTTAGATTATCTTGTGAGGGCAGAGCCCTTGGGGCAAAAGATTTGACATCATGAGTTATTTTTATCACAGTAGGTTGCAATAACATAACACTATATATCTTGTGTTAAAAGAACAGCCCCAAAGCCAATCACAACAGCAAAAAGAACAACAACAATACCAATGGCACTCCCTCAAAGGTGGGCTTTTTGTTCTCAAATGCCTTTCTGGATATGTTATTTAAGCAAGATCTCGTACAAGAATCTTGGGCCAGTGGCACCTGGAAATAGTTAGGAGGCACATTAAAACATAAAACCGAGCTGGTGAATAGACTTGTAGGTAGGGCCTAAGTGTCCCCAGGTAGGGCAATGTCTGAAATACCTCAGTGTGTTTACAGTGATTATTTAAAGCTTACAAAGTAACACAGACTACCCCAAGCACAACTCAGTAGATTCTTCATCAGAGTTCATAGACTTATTCATTGTCTCGGAGAAACTATCAACTAGGACTAGTATAAATAAGGTAGGCAGCTATCATGGGTTGTGATTTTCAGAATATTGAATGTGAGAACCTGTGGATGTGAAGGAACTGTGGATGATTAGTCTGGAAAAGAGAAGAATGGGATGTGGGGGAGAGGAAAGGAATGAGAAATGATGGCTAGGTGAAAACACTTGTCATATGAAAGAAGGATTTGATATCTTCTGCTTGGCTTCAGAGGTACAGAACCAGGAGCTATGGGAGTGGGTGGAGGGAGTTGCAAGGAGGCATTTAAGTGTGATGTTTAAAACAACTTCCTCAAATTTAGAGTTCTCCAAAAGAGGAAAGGCCTACCTCAGAGAGGTCTTAGGATCCCCTTCATTAGAGGTCTTCAAGCAGAGGCTGGAAGACCACTTGGATATATTAAAGAGGGGATTCCTTTTGAGGTATAGGTTAGATTAGACGATGATGAGGTGCCACTTAACCCTAAAATTATGTGATTTTTGTGAGTCAAAGTGATTATGTCAATTTTGATCCTCACAATAAATCTTGAAAGGTAGGAATGAATCAACCAACCATTAACAACACCTACTATGTGCCAGGTCCTGGGATTGGCACTGGGGATACAAAGACAGAGACAATCCTACTTGGAATGAGTTCATATAATGAGCCATTTACTATTTGCCTTCATCCTGCAGGTCAAGAAACAGAGTTTAAATGATTTATCCAAGTTCATATGGCTAGGAAGTTATGCAAGCAGGAATCAAATACAAGTGTCTACCTCCTACTCTTATTTTCAGTTGTAAACCATGTTGCCTCTTGCTTTCAGATTAAAAAGTGCTCTATGTGGAGTAATATTGACATATCTCCAGCTAACCACATTTTAGCTTGTCATCTAACCCTTTCAGAGAATACAAGAAACAGGACTAGGACATTTTGATGAAGGAAGATAGAAGTCCCTAAAGGGTTGAGGGCCTGGTAGCACAGGGCATCTGGTGAAGAGAGCAGATCACCTATATACAGAGGAGAGATTCTGGGGGCATTGAATACAAATTGCCTTCCTCATAATTTTGATGAGGCCGAGCCCTACCCCTCTCCACTGAGAAGTACTTCCTTCAATTTACTATTCAGAGAGGCAAGATGGTAAAGTGGAATGAGCTCTGGAGTTGGAGTCAAAGGACTTCAATTCAAATCCTTGATCTACCACTTACTACCTGTGAGATCTTGGTATAGTCCCTAAGTTTTAGTATTCTTAGCTATAGGTTTTCTGGCTCCAAACCAGTGCTCTTTCTATACCATTGTGTTATACATTTCCTTGGGCCCATGTTTTCAGCAAGGTCAATGTATAAGAAGCCATGCTTAGAATGACTGCCATTGCCAAGTCTTTGTTACTTTAAGTTAATATCTTTCCTATAAGATCAAACAGAAAAATGCAGAAGAAGGAAGCTTAATAGAAAAAAAAATAAAATGCCCCCTATATTTCTAATCTAGACCATCCTAGGGCAAGTCTATGAAATTGGGAGGTCTTATATAAATGAGGACTGCTCCACATTCGAGTTTATTATTTAGAAAGGCTCTAGTGAAGTGCTGACTTATGCATATAAAACCAGAATACTCCCTGGCCCGTGTTACTTTACTTCCTCTTTATTGGAAGAAATGGACTTTCATGAATCACTTGAGGGTAGCAAGTCCACAAAAAAGCACAATGGCTGAAATTGTGAGCCCCTGTGGGAATAGGTTATGTGGGGAAGTAGGGATGTAATTAGAGGCTTTCAAAAATTCTTCTTCTAACTCATTACATAATTGGCAAAAATGTTCCAAAGTATATTTAGTCAAATTATATAAATACCTGTTGTAGAAAGGAGTTATAGGGCATGTGTGCACACACACACACATACACACACGCACACACACACACACACACACGTTTCGCAATAGAGAAGACTCTTAATGTGAATTCTTGTGCACTCCCTGGCACTAACCAGGTGTTTAGACTTTGAATGAGTCCTGTAGAACCATAAAGAGGAATTCCATGAGTTCTTACCAGACATCAGAGGCTGCCCAATGTCTCCCCAGCATTACTCAGTCCAATCACATTCTTTAAGAATTTTCTTTTGCTTGCTCCACTCTTTCAACTTGTCATAGTTTTACTGTAACTAATCTGTGGAAATTCCTGGGTTTTGGCCCAGAAATTTTGGTCCATGGAGCTGCACCCTTGGAAACAAAAACAAAAGTATGGTCTATCACACCAGCCAGTAGAGTGTTTGGCAATTCATCACATATATTAATCACATGGATATATAGACTGTCAACTTACTCTTTATACTGATCAATGCAAACCAATCATATGATCATAAACCTAGAACTGAAAGAGCTCTCCAAGGCTATCTAGTCCAAGTCCCCAATTTCAACTTTGAAGTTGAATAAATTGGAGGTCAAATGAGGTTAAATGACTTGCCCAAGGTCACATAGGAAATAAGTGTTAGAGATATGATTTGTACTGAGGTCCTCTGGCTCCAGGGGCAGGGTTTTTCTCATTCTAACAAAATTCCTACTTAAACTTAGGTCCACCTCTATCAGGACGATAAGGTCATAGATTTAGAACTGAAGGGACATTAAAATCCATCAAGTCCAATCACTTCAGTTTATAGATAAGGAAATTAAAGCTCTGGATTGTCGGGCAGGAGCATAAGCTTTCATCTTTCAAGGAACCATGGAGGTCATTTAGTCTGAGCCTCTGATTTTACAGATGAAGACACTGGTGCTAAGGAAGGGAAAGTGGTTTGCATCTAGTTATGGAAAGAAAAATTCATGCAACCTACCTCCATCACTACTTTCTCATGAATGCAGATCTATCATCTGAAAATCTTTATAAGCCCTAGGAATTAGAATCCTGGCTCTGCTACCTAATGTGTGGTCTTAGTACAGCATCTTAGTTTTAATATTCTCAATCCAGGTCTTCTGACTCCAAACCCAATGCTTGCAATATTATGGCATGTATTTCTTTGTCTATATTGTTGACATGGTCTAAATTGTTTTAGGTAGTTTGGTAGATAGATATAGAGAGATGGATAAATGCTGGATGGATGGATGGATGGATGGATGGAAAAATAGACAGACAAACAGACAGACATGCATATATGTGTAACAAAAGCTACAATACTGAAGGCAGCTAGGTGGCACAATGACTATCATTCTGGACTTAGAGTTAGGAAGACCAAGGTTCAAATTCAACCTCAGTTTCCTCCCATCTAAAATGAAGGACTTGGAATAGACAACCTCTAGGATTCCTTTCAGCTCTAAATCCTATGATTCTATTAACAACTAGATGGTGCGGTGGAGTCAGGAAGATCTAGTTGTGTTACCCTGTCTCTAAGTCTCAGTTTTCTTATCTAGAAAATGGGTATAATAATAACATCTATTTTATAGGGGTTTTGCAATGATCAAATGCCACAATATATGTAAAGTGCCTTGTAAAACTTAAAACACTATACAAATACTAGCTACCCTTCTATTGTTATTACTGAGCACAATCATTCTCTAAGACTATAATTTGGGCTCCATCTCTCTGCAATAATGCAGTCTTTCAATAAGGTCTGGGACTCAGCTGTTATCTGAATGTACATATTTATGGTATTTTCTAGCAAGAGTAATGGAGAATTGTCATTTCCTGAGTCCTGTCCCTGGAACGTAATCTCAGAAATAGAGGCATTCCATTCTGTGGAGGCTTGGGCAGGTGGAATGAGCTATTTTAGCCATTTCCATCACAGGGTGTCTTGTGGAAGTGGTACCAAAACAACAATGTCTTTCCCCAATGCACAAATCTCAGGTACTTTATTCAAACAAGGGACAGCAGTCAGCATACATATCTGCTGCCTGTAATCTTAGGATTTCTATTGCTGTTTCATTAGTTGCATCTTACCTTTTGTGGATTTCTGACCAATTTTCCTAAATCTGTGGTTTGGGCACAAGACATAGATGATGCAGATATAGCCCCTCCTTTCAACCATATGGTAGTCTCTTAAGAGAGAAAAGAATTATATAGCATTCACATGAAAATAACATGGAAATAAAATAATGATCCTAGTAATGATAATTATTAATTAACCAAAAGGATACACACATGCATGCATTCATTGGCACATACACAAAGTTACAGGCACAAAGAAAATGAGAGTGAAAGAGGAGAAAATTAAACCGAGGAGGCAGAGCAACATGAGACTTGAAGTACAAAAAATCATATTCTTTTCATCCAACCCTTCTATTGACTCTTTCATTCATTTGAGAGTAATAATAATTAAGAGGAGCGAGATTTGGTTTCATCCTTTTTCTTTAATATTCAATGAGTCAACAAGTAGTAATTAAGTGCTTATTCTGTACCAGGCACTGTGCTAAGTGCTGGAGCTACAAATAGAGCCAAAATTGTGGTCCCTGCTTTCAAGGAGTTTACATTCTAATGGGAGAGACAATATGCAAACAATATGCACACGTATGATGTATATAGCTAGAGTGAAAAGGAGAACATCCCAGAGGGAAGGCACTAGTTGGGGAGGTGGTGGGGGGAAAGGGGAAAGGGAAGGAGAAGAAAAAAGCAGGAGAGACCTCATGCAAAAGACAGAATTTAAGTTTATTTTAGTCTTGAAATCAGGAGGCAGAGGATGGAGGGAGCACATTCCAGAGATGAAAGACAGAGCCATTGAGGAGTCAGGATATGTCATGTTCAAGGGATAGGAAGAAGGCCACTATGGCTAGATCATAGTGTACATGGAGGGGAGTAAAGTGTAAAAGACTGGAAAGGTAGGAATGTTCAGGTTGTAAAGAACTTTAAATGAGAAAAAGAACATATTATATTTGATCCTGGATGCAATAGGGAGACAGTGGAATATATTGAGATGTAGTCAGATTTATGTTTTAGAAGCAGAGGACAGACTAGAAGGGAGAGATAGTTGTGGCAGAGAGATGAACCAGAGGGCTATTGCAATGGTTGAGGCAAAGAATGATCAGGACAAGAACCAGGGTAGTGGCTATGAGACTGGAGAGAAGAGGACATACATAGAAATGCCAGGATATAAACAATAGCATTTGACAACAGATTGGATAGGTGAAGTGAATGTGAGAGGAGTCAAGAAGGACATAGAGGTTGAAAATTGGGGGCAGGGGAGGGATTGTGGGGCCCTCAACAGTAATAGGGAAATTAGGAGAGGAGAAGAGTTTAAGGGTGAAAGGTAACGACTTTTGTTTTGGATATATTGAGTTTTAGATGTCTAAGAGTCAACTAGTTGAGATGCAAAAAGTTGGTACTATGAGACTGGAGCTAAGGAGAAAGTTAAGGGCTGCATACACACATACATATAAGTGTGTGTATATGGATATGTATGTGTGTGTGTGTGTATATTAATATACATATATATTCTCCATATATTATATTCTCTATATATACTATATATGTATATGTGTGTGTATATGTATATATATGTATACACACATGTATACATACACATACACACACACACACACACACACACACACATATATATTCTCCAGAGAAATGAAAATTGAACTCATGGAGCTGATGAGATCACTACTGAGATATTACAGAGGAAGAAGAGAAGAGAGGCCAAGACAGAGTCTTAGGGACATCTATGGTTAGTGGGTTTGATCTGGACAATGAACCAGCAAAAGAGACTGAGAAGGACTAAAAATTACAATGAGAATCTTGATGGAGCAGTCTCAAGAAATCTTAAGAAAACAGAGCAACCTGGGTAATAAGATGATGAACAGTGCTGCAGTGAGGTTAGGATTTTTAAAATCCTTTAGATTTGGCAATTTAAAGGTTATTGGTAAATTTGGATAGTGCATTTTCAGTTGAATGATGAGGGTAGAAGCTATGTTTCAGAGGGTTTAGAATTGAGTAAGGGAGAGGAAGTAAAGCTACCAGTTATAACTGACTTTCTCAAGGAGTCTGGCCAAAAAAAGGGAAGAGAGATATAGGAGTACAGGTAGCAGGGCATGTTGGATGAAATGAAGTTTTCTCAAGGAAGATGGAGATATGGGTATATTTGTAGGAAGTAGAGAAGGAGCCAAGAGATGGCAAGAGATCAAATATTAGGGAGATATTGGAGAGAAAAGATGGAAAAATGCTCAGAAGATGGGAAAGAAAGGGAATAATGGTGCTTGTAGAAATTAAAATGCTCTCTTTTCTTATTTACCTTACTACCTTTCCTATTGGGAACGTGGTCTTGGGCTTCTGAACACTATCCCTTTGCATTATAAGTAATTTGGAGTTTTTTTGCTATTTATTTTGAATTTAAATAATTAAATTGCTTTTAGTTTGAAGTTTCTGGGCTCATGGAATCAGAGACTCAGAGAATGCCAAAACTAGAAAGGATCTTACATATAATATAACTCAAACCTTCCCAACTTATTTGACATATGAAGAAACCAAGGCTTAAAAAGATTTGACTTGCCTGAGGTCCAATCTCTCATTACTATGGAGTTAGATATAGCAACAGTCTATTCTGAGCCTACATTCTGCTCACAGGATCATTAAGTCTAGAGTTAGGGAGCAGCTAGGTGGTGCACTGGATAGAGCATCAGCTGTGGAGTCAGGAGGACTTGAGTTCAAATCCAGCCTCAGACACATAACACTTACTAGTTGCATGACCCTGAGCAAGTCGTTTAACCCTAATTGCCTCACAAAAACAAACAAACAAACAAACAAAAAGTCTAGACTTAGGAAGAATCTTTAGAGGTCAGTCACCCTCCTTGTTTTTTGGATGTGGTAATTGAGAGACAGAGAGTTCAAGTGACCTGCCCAAGGTAGGTAGAGAACTGGCAAAGCTGGGATTCAAACTCCTGCTTTCAGGGCAGTTAGATGGCACAGTGGCTAGAGTACTGGCCTTGCAGTCAAGAGGACCTGAGTACCCTGGGCAAGTTGCTTAACCCCAATTGCCCCCAAAATGCTCTACACTGCCTCAATTGATTCAATTTCCTTCAGAGAAGCAAACAAAGATTGAATAGAGAAAAAGAGAGGCACCAAGGTGAATGGATGGAATGCTAGACTTTGAATAAGAAAGAAGTGAGTTCAAATCTTGTCTTAGACATTAGTTGTGTGATATTTGGCAAGTCACTGTTTCTTCATCCACAAAATGAGGGGATTGGACTCAGTGGCCTCTAAGAACCTTCCCATCTCCAAATTGATGATCTTATGACTTGTTACTGTATGCAGAGCACTGGTAGAAATGCGAAATTTAGAAAAGACATGACCCTAGCCCTTGTCCTCATGAAACTTGCAGTATAGTAGGGGGATAAGACCCACGTGTAGATATAGTTATTTTAATGCAGAATTACAGAATGACAGAATGTTAGAGCTGGAAGAGATTTCAGAGACCATTTAATGGAGCCGGTGATTGAACAGTAATGCCTTGTACACTATACTAGATAATTAGTCATCTAGCTTCTTCTTAAAGACCTCCAGCAATCGGCTAAGTTCATAGTGAATTCTGAGGCTATTAATCTACCTTGAGATAGTTTTATTTTTTATTAATCATTGATCAATAACTATGAGGCTGGTGTTTACTATGAGCCTGGCATTGTGGTAAACAATGAGAATACAAAAGAAAAGTTAGTCAATCCATATCCTCAAGGAGCTTACATAAAGTGTACTGGAAGTCCCTGTCCTCCCCAGATCCCATTTGTGTTATCCATATTCACCTTAACCATATCTCTCTCTCATGTCCCACTTCAGTTCCATTGAGCCCTTTGGAATTCTCGTTCTATAATCAACAAACATCATTTCAATTTAGTCTTCTTCCTTCTTTCCATCCTCTGAATCTCCCAGCAACCTGGCTTTTCTCTGATAACATTATTCCCCTGGCCATACTCTCTAGCACTTGCTGCACTTATACCACTCTGAAACATTAGCATCACCATCTTTCTAGTTACCTAGGCTTTGACCGTTAGCATTATCCTTGATTTCTGCCTCTCACTCATCTTACATACCTAAATAATTGCCAAATTAAGTTCATAAAACAATACATAATCACAGAATTTGAGAGTCGTAAAAGACCTCAGATGCTATCTAGTCCAACCTATATACAAGGAAATCCCCACCATAACGTACCTGACAAGTGGTCATCTAGCCACTACTTGAGGATCTCTGAGAAGGGCGAACCCACCACCTCTATTGATGGCCAGTTCCTCTTTTGGATAGCTTTAATTATTGAGAAGTTTTTGCTAAACTGGGGAAAACTTACATGAACTGATGTAAAGTGAAGTGAGCAAAAGCAGGAGTATGGGGTACACAGTAACAGCAATATTGTATGATAAAGAATTGTGAATGACTCAACTACTCTCAGCAATACAAAAATCCAAGACAGTCCCAAAGGACTCATGATGAAACATGCTATCCATCTCCAGAGAAAAAACTGATATTGTCTGAATACAGACTAAAGCATACTTTCTCTCTCTCCTTTTCTTTCTTTTCTTTCTTTCTTTCTTTCTTTCTTTCTTTCTTTCTTTCTTTCTTTCTTTCTTTCTTTCTTTCTTTCTTTCTTTCTTTCTTTCATCTTCTTGTATAAAATGACTAATGGAAATATTTTACATAATTGTTTATATATAACCTATATCAGATTGCTTACTGACTCAGGGAGGGAAGAAGGAAGGGGAGTGAGAAAGGGATAGAATTTGGAACTCAAAATTTTTTAAAAAAGAAATGCAAAAAAATTTTAAAATGTAATTGAGCAGAAAATGAGATATTTTAAAAAATGAAAGTTTTTGCTGACGTTGAACTTAAATTGCCCTCGTTATAACTTCCACCCTTAATTTACCTATCTTGTAAATATACTTTTGAATACAATATGACCTTCCATAGCCCTTATCTAGTTATGAATTTCTTCCCACCAAATCTCAGTGATACCTATGGGGTCAAATTTGTTCCCTTGCATTAGGATATCTCGTTCCATTTGTTTGTGACTCAAAGTTGTCTATTAGCATAGTTATTTGAGATGATGTGTTCTGCCATTCAATTTCTTTCTTGGATTTTGTCTCCTGTAAATGTGTGTCTCAGCTGCTATTATTTTTCCTTCTTTGTGGCTAGCCTCTGTAGTAGCTAGCTATATCCCCAATATTAGTACTAATTCACTTGTGGGGACATACATATCCATATATGTATGGATATGCATTTTGATAGTCTTTTTTTTTTAAATATTGTACTGCATTTAGCTGCCCTATGACTTGCTATCACAGAAGAAAGGAACCTTAAACAAAAATGATTTCTTCAGTGACGGTGTTGTTTTTCTCGTTTTGCTTCTGTTTGGCATCTTTGAATGCCACTTTCTAAGCTGCCAAGATTTTGGTCTTTACATGCCTATCAAGAATTCCATTCATTAAAATGTATCAAATCATCAGCCACCTTATGGAAGAATCAAAATAAATTGGGACAAAGGATAGCAAAGTCATGGTGTAACTTGTGATGCAAAATAGATCATATATTCGGCCCAATAATGGAGTTGGAATATTAGAAGGTACCTAGTGAAAAATGAGAATTTCGTTTATAATATGCTCAGAAACTTATCAGAGGTCTTCTAGAAAGGGAGGAAACACTATCTCTTGAGATAGTGCAGGGTGCTTTTGGACAGTACTAATTGTTTTTTTTTAAATTTATTTTATTTTTAATTTGTGGAATAAAACAAGTATGTCCATAACATAATGTAATAAAAAGATGATTGCATATGAAACTGCAAATCTATTATGTACAACTTGCTATTCCTTTTAAATATACAATTATGTAAATTTCTTTTTTCCCTATTTTTTTCTTCCCTCCCCTCCATTCCCTAAAAATGGCCAGCATTAGACCCAAATAAGTGTATCTATCTATCTATCTCTATCTATCTATCTATCTATCTATCTATCTATCTATCTACATGTGTGTGTGTATTTTATATATACTTCTATTTATCAGTTCTTTTTCTGTATGCAGACAGTCTCTTTATATGTACTTCAGTTAATTTGGGTATTTATAATAGCCAAATAATTTAGTACTAATTGTTAGAAATGTTTTTTTTTCTCTTACATTTAACCTAAATTGATTGCTTTGCAACTTTCATTCATTGCTTCAAATTCTCTCCTCTGGGGCCTTGAAGAATAAGTTTAATCTCTTTTCCATGTAATAGCCCTTAAAATATATTAAGATAGTTATCACATCTTCTCTAAGTCTTTGCTTTAGGCTAATCATTCCCATTTCTTTTAATAGATCCTCATTTGGCATGGTCTCAAGACACCAAAGGGAAATTATATGTGTGTATATATTATGTATATTAATATGTAATATATGCATATAGTGTACAATATACACATAACATAATACACATACACTATACCCACATACAAAATATATGATACATAACATGTACATATATGTGTACATACAAACATACACACATATGTACATTATATATGTAATATATATGTAGTCTATCAATTAGAATTTTAAAAAACTTTCTATAGAAATACCCCAGAATTTACTGCTCTAAAATATAAATCCAGAAAACATGAATTCACACTTCCCAGCAGATATTCAGAGAGAAAAAAACCATAATCTTTTGGATCTTTGTAATGTGAATATGGGCTAAGTTGAATTAGGTACGTATTTGACTCACATTCAGAATCCATTTTAATCTGGTATATTCTCAGGCACCAGAGGCAGTGTGATATAGTAGATAGAACTCCTGGGCTGGGAGTCAGGATGACCTGGATTCAAATCTTTTAGCTTTCATTTATTGTCTGTGTGACCTTGGGCTAGTCACCTAGTGCCTGTGTACCCAAAGCAATTCTCTAAACTTATCTGCTAAGCAATAAATGGACTGTGATCACAGATCCTTCCTATATACATCATTTCAAGCAGTTGCCATCTTCCATCTCTTTTGATCTTTCCTTGATTCAAGTCCATGGAGTCAGAGAGGCAGGGTCAACTAAGAAAGAAAGCACTGGACCTGGAATCAAAAAGGATATGGGTTTGAATCCCCCTTTTGACTCTTATTGGTTGTATAACCATGGCCAAGTAATTTGAACTCTCTGATCATGTGTATCTCTCAATGGGTATAGTAATATCTCTAGTACCTACCTCATAAGATTGTAGTGAGGCCCAAATGAGACAAACTATATAAGGTTCTTTGCAAATCTTAAAGCACTATACAAATGTTAGCTACCATTGTGGTCATCATCACTGTTGTTGTCATCATCAGAACAGAAAATAGTCTTTGAGATTATCTGACCTAACCCCTCAATTTTATGGATGAGGACACTAAAGGAGTGATGAGACTTGTGACTTGAGCTACAGGGAGTTTGTAGCAGTCCCACAATTAGAACCTTGAACTTCGGCCCTTTCTATTGAATTACATCAGGTTGTGGGTCCCAAGAAAGATATTCTGACAGTTACACTGCCTAAATCACTGCTTCCTACACTTCTCCTTAATATGCTGCCTACATTCTTGCCATCACTCTCGTTTCCATCCCTCCTACATCTTTGAACTCCGGAGCTGGTCTCCCTGTTATGATAGGTGACCTTTCACCTCATCTTGCTTGGAACCAGGCCATCAAGATTCTCTGCCCCTCTCCACACAATACCCTACTCTCTTTCTAGAGCCCTTATATGTGTTGCTTTCTCCAATTAAAATTAAAATGTAAGATTTTACATTTTAAAGGCAGGGGCTATCTTGTTTGCTTATATTTGGATCCCCAGCCTGGCACAAGATAAGTGCTTAATAAATGTTTAGCCTATATATTTATCTACACAGCTAGCTATTGTATATATGTATCTATCTATCTATCTATCTATCTATCTATCTATCTATCTATCTATCTATCTATCTATCTATCTGGTGCAGCTAGTTGGCACAGTGGCTAAAGTGCCAGGCCTGGAGTCAGGAAGGCTCATCTTCCTGACTTCAAATCTGGCCTCAGATACTTACTAGCTTTGTGACCCTGGGCAAATCATTTAACCCTGTTTGCCTCCATTTCTTCATCTGTAAAATGAGCTAGAGAAGGAAATAGCAAACCACTCTAGTATCTTTGCCAAAAAAACCCCAAATGTGGTCACAAAGAGTTGGAAATTACCAAAACTGACTGAGAAACAACATTATAGACCTATCTGATTTTCTAGCTTCACCTGATGATTGTTATAGAATGCTGGCCCTGTGCTCAAAGTTGCTCAAATCACATGGGAATGAATAAACATCTCCTTCAGAAAGGAGTCCGCATTCTTTATTATTTCAGAAATATAAGTAGATGTCAGATATGCTGGGTCTGCCAGATGGTGGAATGGAATCAAATCTGGGTCAACTTTGGTTATTTTGGCCTTCTTGTTACAATCTTCTAATAGCTGAAGTTTCCATGGGAGGAATGGATATCAAAGGGAAAATGGCTAGATACCAAGTGGTAGATCCAGAATTAGAAAGGAAAAGAAATTCTGTTTTGGGCACTTGGGACCTGTAAAAGAAATAGTACAAGTCACCAAAAGCGAATCAGGTTGTGCCTGGGTTAATTATTTCCATTAGGCAGAGAATTTATTTGAGCCAAGATTTCCTCTACTATCTATAGGAATCTCCTTACTTTTCTGAAGAAGTTGTGTCTGAGCCTTGCTTTCTTTCCCTGTTCACAAAGTGGTTTGGACCAAAGGAGGCAACTTGGCATAGTAGAAAGAGCACTGACCCTAGAGTCAGAGTATCTGGATTTAAAACGTGCCTTGCTATCTGCATAACTTTGGGCAAGTCATTAAATCTCCATGGGTCTCAGTTTTCTCATCAGTGAAATGAAGAGGTTGGATTAGGTAACCTTTGAGACTCAACATTGCAGTTCAACATTCCTTCTTCTCTAAGATCCTGTGTCCATATTGTTCACAGGTTATTCAGTTTGGCATTTCATCAGAAATATTAACCTACAGGTGGACTGTGTAATATTTGGATATTCCAAGGTCCAGAATATGCATCTTTCATTCTAATTGCATTGACTTCTGGTTCTCCAGTCCGTTGGAACTAATATTTTTGGTTAGGATATTCTTGAGCAGAGTCTTTCTGCACATATAGTTATAATAACTGACATTTAGGCACTAGATGGGGTAGTGAAGACAGCATGGGACGCTGAATAAGGAAGACCTGCTTTAGAATCCTGCCTTAGACACTGTGTACCCTGGACAAGTCCTGTCAACCTCTTTCAGCCTCAATTTCCTCACCTGTGAAATGGGAATGATAATGACACCTACCTTGCTGGGGTGTTGTGAAGATCAAATGAGATAATAAATGAAGTGTCATGCAATCTTTAAAGTTCAATACAAATGTTAGCTATAAATTGTATATTCTTTTGCTGTTTGCAAAGCACTTTGTGTGGGGCAGCTAGGTGGCGCAGTGGATAGAGCACCGGCCCTGAATTCAGAAGGACCTGAGTTCAAATCCAGCCTCAGACACAGAACACTTACTAGCTGTGTGACCCTGGGCAAGTCACTTAACCCCATTGCCTAGCCCAAAAAACAAACAAAAAACCAAAAAACAAAATAAAGCACTTTGTGAAATTATTCCATTTGGTCCTTATGAAGACTTGGAAAGGAGGCACAACATGAGATTATTATCTCTATTTTGTAGGTGAGGAAACTGAGTCTCCAAGAGATTGGGAAATTAATTGCTCCTGGTCACAATATTAGTAAGTACTGGAGGCAGGATTTGTGCCCAGGTCTCTCTTGATTCTACTTAACAGCTATTTTGGCAAGGATTACTCTGACTACCATAAATTTTGGCTAGTATTCTTCTATTATTATTCTGCCTATGAATTCTTCTTCTTCTCTTCTTCTTCTTCTTCTTCTTCTTCTTCTTCTTCTTCTCTTCTTCTTCTTCTTCTTCTTCTTCTTCTTCTTCTTCTTCTTCCTTATTTTTCTATCCAGATCAGGAAAAGAGGGAGTGATTGTGGGACTGGGAATGGAGGGGGGAATTTTCTACTAGAGTGAAAGTCTAAAAATGATCTCTAGAGATAGAAAGTACGTGGAAATGAGGGCAAAGGTAGAGCCACATAGAGCAGTAATGAGGCAATGGCATCATCATTAGTGACAACATTGGCAGTTCTCCTTAGACTCATACTTGCAAGAGACTAGAGTAGTGAAAGCTACTGGGATAGGCAGCAAGGTGGAAGGCATTTTTTAATCAAAGGCACTTGCTTAGTGGATAGAAGTGCTGAAGGAAAAAAATAAAAATGTTTTAAAAATACTAACTTGCATTTATACAGCATTTTAAGGCTCATCCTTAGAACAATGCTTGGAGGCTGGAGCTATTATCATATTTCCTTTTTACAAATAAGGAGACAAAGACTTACTATGATCATGTAACTAGCATTTGAAAAAAGAAAAAAAAATACCCAGATACCTTGAAAAGAATATGGAAGAATTGCAGGTCCTCATTCCCTTCCCCTTCAGTTAGGTGTTAATTAGTCTCAAGAGGTTGTTGGTGTTCAGTTGCATTAGATCACTTGTGACTCTGTAGACCATAGCACGTCAATACTGTCCATGAAGTTTTCTTTGCAAAGATACTGGAGTGGTTTGCCATTTCCTTCTAAGTGACTTACCCAGGATCACACAGCTAGTATTTGAGTTCAGATTGACCTCAAGTCTTCCTGTCCCCAGGCCTAGTGCTCTATCCCCTAAGCTACCTAGCTGTCTCCAGTGTTACGAGGTACCTGGGTTCAAATCTTATCACTGCTTCCTAAGTCCATTCCTTTATTCTGATAAAACTGCATTTAATTGATCTCATCTTATTTCTCATAAACACTTGTGGCTGGTCCCATCCTTAGCCTTTCATCATAGCCCTGGGTCTATGACATGAAGGTACCAGATGTCTGTGGGAGCCACACAGGGCTGGTATCCCAACCCCTAGACCACTATTAGAGAGTTTTCTCTCTCTAATCGGGGGCATCAGTATGAACCATTTATGTTTCACAACTACAGTTCCAAGGGCAGAATTGAGCCTTTTAAATATACCCCCACCTGACTACATACCTAACCCTAGTGATACCTGGTGTGGCACTAACCAATGTGCATTCCATGATGCCAGTGGTAGAGCCTATAGCTACTGAGAAATTTGAAGACTGTCATTGATATCTAAGTGGAAAAACATGAAAGTATTATATTTCAATATATCCCTGTGGAAGTAAGATTGGAGCCCATGAAGAATTTCTTCTTTGAGGACCTTTTACAGGCTAAGGCCCCCAAAGCACCTTTGTCCTTCCAAATAGACTGTGAGGCTGTTTTGGGCTAGGAGAGAAGGATTCCTATTCTCTATAGTGCTTAGCATGAACCATATGTAAATGGAGACATGATCAATTCCATTTTTCATGCTTAGAATGTCAATGAAAATGTAGACATTTGGGATGCATTTCCTTCCTCTACCCTTTTTTTATTTCTAATTCTGTAGTTACTGCTTTTCTAGTCTAAGCCCTCTGGCCTCTCAAGTTTGCATTTCCTGCCTTGCTTTTCTATTCCACAGAGAAAATTTATATTAATAGGGATACAAATAATGTGCCCTTCTGGCCCCTGCACAGGGTGACTTGCATTTCCCTGAAGCTCAGACCACCATGCTAACTCAGCTGACTCTTCTAGGCTTCTCCAGTCACACGTGTCTCTTGGCAGGAAACCTCATGAGAAATCATACTATTAAAATGTCCTGAGGTTGCTGTGCTGTAGACTTACGAAAGTTAAGGATCTCTTTTGTGGTCTAAAAGTAGACTACATGGTGGAAGAATGGAAGGTGTTCCAGAAAAAGCTGGTTTTTCACCTATCTTAATCATTGTAACTAGCATTTACAGAGTGACTTAAAATATGCAAAGCACTTTAAATGTGTCATTACATTTGATCCTCATAACAATTCTGCAAAATAGGTGCTATCATTACTCCCATTTTGCAGATGAAGAAACTGAGGTTGATAGAAGTCAAGTGACTTGTCCACAGGTCACATAGCTTGTAAGTATGTGAGGCAGGATTCATTTTTTTTTACTCCAAACACAATGCTCTATGCACCAAGCTACCTAATTGCTGCTACTTTTAGAAAGGAAGGACACTGAGAAAACTCTCAATAGTCCTAGACTTCCGACTAAGTGTTACCTTTCTTTGGAGACCTTAGGTCATCTCAATTTTGTTTTATATTTGCACCAACTATGCCTGAAAGCTACTGAGGGACCAATGAATATGGATTCTTAATGCTGAAATTTTATTAAAAATAAGAATAGGGCCTAGACTTGTCATTTCACTGTATAGAGCTCCCAGGTGAGGAAACCTCCTCTATCAAGGTGGGTGAACACTTTTCTCAGTGATTTCTGGACTTAGAAAGTTGCTTAGAGCACTGAGAGTTTACGTGACCTACCTAGAGTTAGTTGAAATGGTCAGTTTATACAGTAGAACTTAAACTCAGATCTCCTTTGCTCCAAGGACAGCTGTCTATCCACTATGCTGTGCTGTAATGAAAAATAAAATTGTTATCCATCTTTTACTTATTCAAGGGTTTAACGTCAGATTCTCCAGGCTTATGGTCTGCTAGCTTTTTTTTTTTTAAGAACCTAAAAGGAGTGTGGCCACCACAGAGGCATATCCTACACTCTCGAGGCATCTGCAAAACCCAGCCAGTTGCATTTTGCCTCAGCCCTGCTACCTGAATACCTGCCTAAGTTGGCAGTTCTGCTCTACGTCTTCTTTATAGGATCATAAACCTAGAACTATGTAATTCAACACCCTCATTTTACAAATGAGGAAACTGAGGCCAAGGGTGGTTAGCCGATCTACCCAGTGGAGCTACACAATTAGTAAATATCAGAGGTAACATTTTAATGCAGATTCTTTGGTACCAGAGTCATTTCCCCCCACTGTGCTTTGCTTAGCTTTGCTTGGTTATTCTGTGATCCTGCTCAAAACCTGCATTTCTGCCTTGCTGATTATTCTTTTCACCTTCCAACTTTCTAACCCACCTTGACTCCAAATCTAGCTCTCTATCCACTATGCCATATCTGCTTCCACGCAACAATCTTTGAGTTTGAGATAGGAGTTAGTGCTTACTCAGGGAGGTTGAGCTCTGAAGCCAAATCTATAGAGCATATTATTTGTAACTGCTTATATCCCTTCTCAAATGAAACCTATGACCATATATTTGTATTATATTATATTATATTATATTATATTATATTATATTATATTATATTATATTATATTATATTATATTATATTATATTATATTATATTATATTATATTATATTATATTATATTATATTATATTATATTATATTATATTATATTGTGTTGTGTTGTGTTGTGTTGTGTTGTGTTGTGTTGTGTTGTGTTGTGTTGTGTTGTGTTGTGTTGTGTTGTATTATATTATATTGTATTATATTATATTATATTATATTATATTATATTATATTTATTATATTATATTATATTATATTATATTATATTATATTATATTATATTAATACATGTCTAGATGTGGCTTATAGGTAGCATGGATATATATGATCTGAGGACAGAATTGGCCTTGCACAGAGGAGGAGAGCCCAAAGACAATTACTGTATTGCCAGCATATTTGCAGGGGGAGGGAATAGTTAGGCCCCAGGATAACTATTGAGTCTGGGTACTTTTTTCTCCAGGCTCCCAGAAGGGCTATTTGTGTAGAATTATATCTACTTGCCATCTCTGAGTATTTGATTCATCTGACTGCAGAGTGATCATGTCACCAAGTTAGGACTTTAATTAGTGAACCATACCCTACAATGTGGGAAGAATGAAAAATAAGGCTAGTAGAATCACAGGGATTGCTTAAGCTAAGAAAAAAATGGGCAAATAGGATTGGCATAGTGGTACCTATCTGTAATGTCTTCTACTGGGGAGGCTGAGTCTGGTGGATTGCTTGAATTCGGAAGTTCTGAATGAGTAGGGCTAAAACCAATGGGGTGTCCATGTCATGCCTGGCACCAATATGGTATGGGTATGGAGGGCCATCAGGCTGCTTAAGGAGAGGTGAACCAGCCCATGTCACAAAAACACAGCACCTTAAATCTTCTGTGCCTATCAGGGTTGAGTTTGGACCCATGAATGACCACTGCACAGCCAGTTTGGGAAAGATAGTGAGAGCCAGTCACAAAAAAGAAAATAATAAAAGGGAAAACAAATTTGAAAAAAAAAGAAAAGAAAAAGAAAGTACTAAATTGGGTGATAGAGAAGGTCCTGCAATTAGCATCCAGGAAACAATCATTTAGTGAAAAGAGACCCAAATATGGGAATGTAAGGAAGAACAATGACCTTGCCACAACCATGGGAGCACAGGAAAGAATACTGTCATGGTATCCCAGAATCCAGGACTCTGGAGTCAAGTTTAGAGGCTGTGGTAGAGTCCAGCTTTTCCTGAGATGTTAGAAAATAGATATTCTGGCCACTGAATGTGTGAGGAAAAGGAGTTGGAGACCAGTTGAAAATTCTCTCCACCTCCTCCTCTTACATGCTAATGGAGAATTCTCCAGTCTTTTTATGTTTTCTCCAGGAGGTTTCTATATCATTACTGCCATAAATGAAGAGATGTAGAAGATTATGTTTATTTGTGTATGGAGCAGAAGATATCCATACCACCCAATTCTTTTCTTGTTATCTAGGTTTCATTCACGTCTTAATGAAATGCTTTTACTTTGGATTAATGTATCTGTTGTAAAACTTGGAAATAGAGTATATACTGGATGGAGCCTCTGGTTAGGATTTGCATACTTAATTCCCCAAATAACCACACTTATCCTGGGATAGTGAGGGTTGTATGAGATCTGTGCTATACTTATAATTGTGACCCTTGATTTATGCCTAATGCATTTGAATAAGATTCTCCTTGGTGGTGAGAATGAAGACTTAACAGTAGGCACCTATGGGAGAGGCAGAGTTAGCATGAGAGTTTGAGAAAGCCATTCTTCTTCCTAGCTTGCTTGAAGAAAGAATGCACATGTTTCCAGGCCTTCAGGGAGAGACATCCAGAGGATTCAGTGACTCAACATGCTCCTTATTTCCAGCTTGCCTCCTTAGGGACTTTAAGGAATTTCTCCTTGAGTGAGATTGAAAGTATGCGCTCTCTCTCTCTCTCTCTCTCTCTCTCTCTCTCTCTCTCTCTCTCTCTCTCTCTCTCTCTCTCTCTCTGGTATTTTGCTACTAGTAGGAGAGCTCCTTCATTCTGTGTATATTCTAATCTGTAGCATGTTTCTGATTTGTTTGCCACCTTTTTGGACAAGTGATTTCACTTGCTATATGTGAAGGTCTTTTGTGTAACCAGTTTTTCATGGGAATGATCCAAACATGCAAGTATAAGTGTGTAGGTCCTCCCCCTTTAAAAGACAGTATTCAAGAAAGAAGCTTGAACTTTTTCAAAGGAGACGAAAATGACTCTGTGAATCCAGTTTGGCTTCTCTTCTGAGAAGTGATCTGGCAAAAACCTTCTCACAGTTACCTTAGGGGTTAAGGAACATGGTTACACGTGCAATGAGGAAGCTTGAGATAATTTCAGAGCTTTTCATTATACTGTTAAAACAGAAGCAGGTGGAAAGAAGTAGTGGCTTCAGTACTTCAAGGAGCCATATTTTTTTTGGTCAATAATGGTACTCTCTCTTTATTAAAGCCTTGCGGCAGCCAAAACATATATAACTCTAGTCAACCTGGCAGTGAGCTTCTCTGAGCTTAGCTAAGCTTGTCTGTCTTCAGATCATAGACCATGTGTCACTGGACTTATATGTGAATTCTTTCTAGTTTAGTAGTGCCTGCCAGAGCTTGTAAGGTTATTCTCTACTTAAGAAATTTTAAAAAGTCCAGCCTTACTTCCACAGTGCAATGAGGCACCTGGTTATGACTTTAATAAAAGGCAATCGTGGTAATTCATATAACACGTTCTTTCCATTTTCAGAGACAAGGATTGCATGATAAACTACCATCTCTAAATTCCCAAACATGAAGATAACATTACAGTTAGTGTTTAGGGATATAAAATTAAAGAATGTCAGCAGTAAGAGGGCCTTTCAAAATCATGCAGTCCAAGCCAATATTTCATTAATGATTTTTCCCCAGACTAAAAAGAATTAAGTAGTAAGAGTCAGCTAGGTGGCTCAGTGAATAGAGAACTAGGCCTGGAGTCAGGAAGACATGAGCTCAAATTTGGCCTCAGACACTTACTAGCTGAGTGACTGGACAAGTCACTTAACCTCTATTTATCTTAATCCACTGGAGAAGGAAATGGCAAACCACTCCAGTATCTTTGCCAGGAAAACCCCATGGACAGTAAGAGTGTACTATGGTCCACAGGGTCACAAAGAGTTAGATATGACCAAACAACTCAGTAGAATTAGGGATTGAATGTTATTTTTCTCTAAATTCAGTGTTCTTTCTATTTAATGATGCTTTCTCTCAGTTTCCAATGCAAAGTTGGATTATTAATGTGATATAGGCAAAACTACAATGTACTGATAATACATATGTGCCATATATGCCCACTGAAAGGAATCTTACCACTATCATCTGCTTCTAATTAATATTGATCATGAATTATGTCATTGAGAAAGGGAGACAAATTCTTAGCCTAGGCAGCAAGGAATCACCTACTTCGCAGAGGATGCCAACGACCTGTAGAGGAAGCTGGTCCCCAGTCCTTGATATTCCCTTGCCAAATATCATATATCCACATGGCTTCTTTCAACTTCTACAGGAGCCATGGGAAGTTTCCTCTGGAAAATGCAATCCTCCCAGTGAAAACTACCTACCTCTATAATGTAGACTAGAAACATTCATATGTGATAAAAATCTACTAAATGTGGGGGAACCTGAAACTTCCACTATTGACCTGTGATATTCCAAATTTGTTGGGGACCATGATTCCTGGAGGCTTTTTTGGGCCTTGGACAGATGATGAACCTCATAAAGCAAATATTCAAGTTTGTTCAAGAAATAGAGAAATGTAAAAGATATGATCTTTCACAAAAACCAATTAACTCAAGAATAAGAATACACATACATAAAAATAATTTCTGTATAATTAAAATTGAATCCATAAGGAAAATTCTAAAAACAAAAGTATACAGTTATTACCAAAAAGAAAATGAAAATGGATTATCTGTCCTGGGCCCAGTTTGGCATACATACATACATATGAGAGGCCATATGGACTTCCCAGTTCCTAGCAGGGAGAAGGAGGAGATATAGAGGAAAGGGGGGAAGGAAAAGGGAGAGAAAGAGGGAGAAAAAAAAGAGTACAAAGTCAGACCTCTGCTTCTGAGCTAAATTCTAGATTGAAGGAGAGTCAAGACTGAGCAATGTGAGGCCATGCTACTGCTTTAGGTTTTCCCAGAAGGGAAAGGTCTAAGCTAGTGTATAGCCCAAAGATGGTTTTCTTGCTGCCAGCCAGAAAGGAAGAGAGCGATGGGAATGGCAAGTATGTGGAGGATCTATTTGCTTCCTTCCTCTCAATGCCCACCTCCCACCCCACCCCACCCTGGACACATACTCCACCATTACTAATGCTTTTGGTCAAATCGAGTCACATGTTCCTCGTCAGATGTCCCCCTGCTAGGTCTTAAGGGCTGTCATTCAGTTCCACCCACAAGGGTAGTTTTGACCTTCTGTTGTGAACAGCCAATGGAAGGGGTCATTTGGAAGAGGGATAGTCTGTACACAAATTCGGTCCTCAGACTAGTCCTCATGACTCACTGGGGATCAGAGTAATGAATAAAAAAATGACCTAACCTATTTGCAATGGAAAATATTTTCTTCTATCCTGTGACTCCTTTGGGAAACATTCCTGTATTGTTGGGAGGTAGTTAGAGAAAAGGAGATTTCTTCTACCATTCACTTCTCAAACAGGCAGAAGGTGCCAGCTTTCAACTAAGGTATTATAAAGAATTTAGGTATTGAGGAGGTCTTGTCATCACCATTGGTGCCAAGATGTTGTGCATAGATGGAATGGAAGGTGCAGATATTCCCATTATTATGCCCACAATAAAATTGCACAGCGTACCCCTTCCCCTTCACTGCCAGCCAAGCCATGGGCCATGACAACCTGGCTGCCAGAAGCTGAGGAAAATGTGGCCTTGTACTGCTTGGATGAGAAAGGTGCATTGACTAGAAGTCAAAGCTAGAAGCTGTGATGATGTGAATCAAGAGGGCTCTCTCTTTGACCAAAGTACGTAAGTGATAGAGATTTTTAAAATCACAGACTCCTAGAGCTAGAGGGAACTTAAAGAGATTATGTATGTAGTCCAATGTCCTTTGATGGATAAGGATGCTAAAGCCCAGAGAGACAAATTGATGGGTTCATAGTAACTTAGTGAATTATTGGCAGGGGAAAGAGGAAGGAGGAAAGGAGCAAGCATTTATTCAAGACCTATTATGTGCTAGGCACCATGCTAAATGCTTTGCAAGTGTTTTCTCATGCTCCTCACAACAATTCTTCCAGGTAGGTGCCATTATCACCCCCATTTTACAGATGAGGAAACTGAGGCAGAAAGAAGTTAAGTTACCTGCCCAGGGTCACACTGACAAGAAGTATCTGAGGCTGTATTTGAACTCAAATCTTCCTGACTCCAAGCCCAGTGCTCTATCCATTGTGCCACCTAGCTGCCTAGGTGGCAAGAAATAGAAATTATTTTTTTTATTCGTAGGCCAGTACTTTATCTCCTACAAGTGCTATAGGAAAGGGGACAGGGGAGGTAGTGTTGGGATAGACCATCTAGGCAGCTAGGTGGTGCAGTGAATAAGGAGCTATACTTAGAGTCAGGTAGAACCTTAGTTTGAATGTACTAGCTTTGTGACCCTGGGCAAGTCACTTAATCGCTCTTAAATGTCTTTTTCTTCATCTGTAAAATGAGGATAATTGTAGCACCTACTTTATAGGATTCTTGTGAAGGTCAAGTGAAATAATATATGGAAAGAGCTTTGCAAACCTTAAAGTGATGTATAAATGGTAGCTCTTATTATAAGGATAGTGATCTCTTCAAATCTAGTCATGTATGAGACCATATCAATGAGTTCATAGAAGGGAGAATGCCAGTAATAACTCCATTGGTTGAGGAAGGCTTCAAGAAAGAGATGAAATCCGAGCGGGACAGTAGATATAAGGCATAGGGTTAGTAATTAGACATGTGATTTCATTGGTATAATGGACTTCTGGATGAGGGACCGCCCTCTATCAATTCAGGTTGGCCCTTTTTCTACAACTTACAGCCTTGTCTCTAGCACATTGAGAGGTTAAGTGACTTGCTACCCAGAATTACACAGCCAAGGCAGGATGTGGACTCTGGTATTCCTGCCTTGGAGGCCAGAACTCTATCCACAGATGACGCACTGCTCCTCCCTATCTCGTGGAAAAGTGAAAAGAGAACAAATAATCAGAGACTAAGAAGGGGGAAGAAAATTGTCCTTTATTACCATTAAATGGTTAAATATCCACATTCCTACCATGTGGGAATAAGAGCCATAAAATTGACCTTCTTTAGGTAAAATGATAGACCTCTGAATTTATGAGTGACACAGGCCAATAAAACTTTAATCACTATACAGAGTATTTTCAATAGACATATTACTATTTCACTTTTCACTAAAGTGACTTGGGCTATTCCTCTACTTGATTTAGAAGAGTTCTTTTTTTTTTTTTTTGCAAAAGACAAAAATATTCTGACCTAACAGTAGGATTAAACTGTAATCTCTGTTTAGAGCAATTCTTAATTTTATCATGCTATTGAAAGAACATTAGCATGAGTAATTTGAATTAATCTAGGATACCCTTAATTCTATAGCTGTCCAAATCTGTGTCACTTTAAAAGGAATCCCATCCCCCCACCCTCTGTTCCTTCTCTCTTCTCTGCAAGGAGTGTCTCAGCAGAGTTGCCTGGTTACACAGAATCAGAGACTCCTTGAAATATCTGTTGATGAAGGAACAGTCACAATTTGGCAATTAGAGCAGCTTGATTTGACATCTAAATGTAGAAATCTTTAGGAAAAAAATAACCATTTAAAGTGTTGCCATGTACAGAATGGAGTGGGAGAGAGATTAGACTGTGCATAATGACTGACTATAGTGCTCTTTCTGGGAATGTGAAGGTGGCCAGCAGTACAGAAGCTGATCTTTAATAAAGCTTTTAGGACTTAATTTCACTTCTGTTAATAAGCCACCATGCCCATGATATATGAATTTTTCTAATATGATTGGAAACTATTTTCCTTCACTGAAGAAATTCTATGCCAATTAGCAAGGTGAAAAAGCATTCTATTCAACTGGCAATTCAGCCCTGCAGGTTTAAGCTGATTTAACTTCACAAAAATAGCTCCTTTTGAGCAAATTGGGTTAGTTTCTGCCTGGCTCCACCCCCATACCAGACATAGAGATGGTGGAGGAGTCTCATTGCAGGAGGAAAAGAAACCCTCCTACACCTGCATGTCTTTAATGCTCTGTGCCTAGAAGAATGAAAATAGGCCAACCAAGCTATTCTCTCCCAGCTGGTATGAATACCCACCTCATGGTCTTCTTTAATTCCTTTTCCACAAATGTCCCACCCCAGCTTTTAGCAAAGGCTCTACTGCTATGAGTTGTTTGCCCTTGGTTTCTGCTCATTCATGTTCCCTCAAACTTTCCCTTGTCTTTTTTTCTTTTAAAAAAATTGTATTTTACTAGGACCTCCTATATTCAAAAAAATTACTTACAAAAATTATGTTCACAAAGAGTGAATTATGTCTTTAACTAATTTCAGGCTATTATGACCATTTCCCAAATGGAAAACAAAGGCTCAGAATTTCAGTTTGTTTCAGGAGGATAAGTGATCATCTATATCCATTGATAGTGACATTTAATTCTTCCCCAGTAGACTTTTGGCCTAGTAGTCTGCCCATCTCTACTTAACTGTGGACAACCCCATGCTTTTGTCAAACTCTGTGCCAAATTCACAGAATAAATTCACATGTATTCAGCACAAAAATGGACCTATTTTCTGCTTCTTCCAAAAGTGACAGAATCATTCCTCAGAACCTAAAAGAGCAAATGATAGCAATTAACCTTCTGGTCACAGTAAACCAAGTGCTAGAAAAGATATTCTTTATAGTAGGTTAAGAGACAGGGAGATGTGGAGTCATTTCAAGGGTGTTTAAAACTAGAGTATGAGACAATGGTGATTCCTTCACTGAGGTGCTACCATAGCATCCCTCTTTACTGGGTGCTGGTGAAAAATCATGTATCCTGATGTGGTAACACATGCTTGTAATCCCTATCGATGGGGAGGGATTGATTGAAGAGGTTAGTTTAAACCTTGCTTCTACCAGATTTCTTTCCAGTTTTCCCAGTAATTTTTGATAAATTGTTTAAAAATGGAGTGGTTGATCAGTGGAATTGATTAGATACATAGCATACAGAAGCAACAAACCTGCCAGCATAGTGATGGATAAACTCAAACATCCATAAGTTTAGAAAATTGCTTACTCAATGGGGAAATATGGACCAGAGTTGTAAACAGAAGTAAATCTCCAGCTGCATTTAGCTTTACAAAAACCTAGCCTGTCATATCCTCCAAATCTTCCAGTGGAGGAAAGACCACATCATTTAATGTCATCCCAGGTAATCACCAGTGAGAATACTGAGGAAAAGTCTCAAATTTGGAAAGAAAGAACAGTTACCTATCAGTCTGTACCTCCAGATTCATAACTAGGCTAGAACAACCAGGGCTTTGCCATAGGGTACTAAAATTTAGAGGGTCTTCCCAGCATTTGAGCTCCTTCATAGCAAAGAAAGAACTGAACTCAGCACCCAGTTAGGGAGATAGAATGGTTCCTCTAGCTCCCAGCCACACCCATATTGAATTGACCCACAATCCACCCTGCTCAGATTCCCCACCCAATGCTCAGGTAGCAGCCTTAATTGTTTTAGGATCCCTCCCCCTTCCCCAGCCAAGAAATGGCTTAGGTGCTAAAACTGCTAATTACAGCGGTGTCCACTACATATTCACCATGGAAATCATTCCCATTTTTTAATCCATTGCTCTTGCTGCAGCAAAGAAAATGAAGCTTCAAATATCACTGTTGAAAAGTGTGCTGACTTCTTTCCAAGGCCTCCTTTTGAGAGAGGTTAGGGAAAGGAGGTTGCTTTGGGTAACAGAAATATAACCACTTATGTGAGCCTCTCAAGAGCCTTAATATGCTTAGGCTTAGAAATAACATGGTCTCAATTTAAGTAGAAAATACAAAAGCTGAATCCAGCATCCAGTGAGATCCAAGGTGACTTCTGTAGCAAGCTGAATTCTCAGGCAGGCCTGCAGACAGCTGACTCAGAATCTGCCAATTCTGAGGTCAGAGCTTCTTCCTCCTCCATAAGCTCAGGTTTGTAGCTAAGCATTCAAGGGGACAAACACACAAAGTGGGGGAGTGGTACCGCAGAGGAAGTAAGCTCCAGAAGGAGACACTGTCAAACAGAATCATGGGCTAATTTTGTAGGGTGTACATACATATATGTATGTACACACATATACTTATATGTGCATATTGTGTGTATATGTATTATATATGTATAAATATATATATGCATAAATGCAAATATTTGTAAATCATATGCAAATATGTATGTGTTCATCTTAATCTGTGTGTGTGTGTGTGTGTGTGTGTGTGTGTGTGTGTGTGTGTGTGTGATGGACTCCTTTAGCACTAAAGTAAAGCCTAGCAACTCCTTATCAGAAGAATGCATTTTAAAATGTTTATGTAACATGAGCCTCAAATACCATTTATATGGGACTCTCCTCAATGGAAAAGAGAGACGCAGGACTTCAGTGCTCTGTATCTGTATGAGCGATGGTGTTTGTTGGTGAGAGCTAGAAAGAAGAAAATGTTAGTGGAAAGGGTAATCTTGGTCTCAATGAGACATGGTGGTGTCTTCCCAGAGCCTTTCTCTCCCTTCAGGAACTGAAAACCAAAGACAGTCTGAAACTGTGTGTCTTCTCCTTTGAAGCTGGAAGCCAGAAGACCAGATCTCTCTTCTCTCTAGCTCTCCCCAGCTCTGCCCTGTAATCATTCTCTACTAATGAGGAGGGTCTCATACATGGCCTTTGAGTCTTGCATAACACCTAAAATGTATTACATATGACAATTGAGCAAACAATTATCGTAAATTATAGTCATCTATCTATCTATCTATCTATCTATCTATCTATCTATCCATCCATCTAGCTCTACACACACACATGTATATTGTAGCTAGGTGACACAGTGGATAGAACACTAGCTTTGAACTCAGAAAGACTCATCTTCCTGAGTTCATATCCAGCCTTAGACACTTATTAGATGAGTGACCCTGGGCAAGTCACTTAAACCTGTTTGCCTCAGTTTTGCACCTATTAAATGAGCTAGAGAAGGAAATGAGAAACCACTCTAGTATCTTTGCCAAGGAAATCCCAAAATTGGGTCACAGAGAGTTGTACATGACTTAAATGACTGACTTAACAACTCTCTCTCTCTCTCTCTCTCTCTCTCTCTCTCTCTCTCTCTCTCTATATATCTATCTATATATATATATATATATATATATATATATTTATTTATATACACACACATACACATATATATACACATGTATGTGTGTGTATATATATATATATATATATATATATATATATATATATATATATAGTATGTATGTATGTATTTCATAGATCTTATATTACACAGTTATTTGGTGGCATTGAAAATGCTCTGCCTTTGCCTCCCCACAAAGATTGTCTGACAGATACTTCACTTTAAACTGGTATCTGGTAGATATAGTCTTAGTTCATAAGTTCAGGCATTTTTAATTTAAATTCTAGTTTTTAATTTTAATTTTGGAATTAATTTCTAAAAAAAATTCTAAAAATTAAAATTGAAATTCTAAACTAAAATTCCTGAGGATTATGGCGTGAAAGCTCATTTGTGCCAGGCCAGACTGAATGGACAAAAGCTGTCATATTGCCCAGCCTTTCAGCAGCGTGGTCCTATGACATGGTGTAGGCCAGTCTTTAGGTGATG
Source organism: Phascolarctos cinereus (assembly GCF_003287225.1). NCBI lineage: Eukaryota > Metazoa > Chordata > Mammalia > Diprotodontia > Phascolarctidae > Phascolarctos > Phascolarctos cinereus. Next base: position 63,516,586 of record NW_027555514.1, on the reverse strand, counting down.
GGCTGATCCAGAGAGGGAGAGGATGAGCAATCAGAGACAGGGCACACATTCGCTTGTCCTCAGCCTGCCATCTCCGTTCTTTCACCAAGCACAGATGCTACCAGATAATGCACAACACCTCCCAAAACATCCCCAGAATGCTGTGCAGATACAAATGTCACAATGTCACTAATGTCATCCCGGAAAGACAACATGAAACGCTACATAAAAGGGACACACCCAGGACCTGACTCCTTAGTCTCAACAGTCCAGCCATGCCTACCACCTCATTTGACTTCTCTTCTTATAAACTCTTCATACTCTCTCTACTTTAACCACAAAAGAGCTTGTTTGATTATGAAATCACAGAATGTTAGAATTGGAAGTGGATTCAGGGACCGGAGTGAGGCAGTGTAGCATAACAGAAAGGATACTGGATCAATGGTCAGCGGATCTGTGTCCAAAATTGGCCTCCGATGCTTACAACTTGTGTGATCTTGGGCAAGTCATTAAAACTCCTGAAAATTGCATTTATTCATCTATAAAACTAGAGGACTTCTCTAGACTGCCTTTGAGATTTCCTCCAGCTCTACATTGATGGCACTATGATTTATCTGGTGTCACAGTGCAGAAAGCATTAGACTTGGAGTCAAGAAAATCTGAGTTCAGATCCTTCCTCAGATGCACAATCCCAGGCAAGTCATTTAATCTCTCTCAGTCTACTTCCCCACCTGTAAAAAGGGATTAAAATAGCACCTGCCTTAGAGTGATATCATAAGCATCAAATGAGGTAATTTGTAGAGTGATTTGCAAACCTTGCAATACTACATTAGATGCTCACTGTTATGTTGTTATTAATTATTATAATGGAAATAGAACCTAAACAAGAAAAGCAATAGAGTAGAAGGGTGTAGTTGATATAGTCTACTGGACTTCTAGCAAAGCATTTGATGAAATGTCTCATGGTCTTTTATGAAAAAGAAGAAGAAATATGTATTAGCAGTACAAGTAGATGAACTTGAAACTGTTGAATGGTTAGGCTCAAAGAGTAGCCATTGGTTCTTGAATGTCAATGTTTCTGGAGATATCCAGTGAAATATCCCTGGCATATCTTCTCAGCCTTCCCACCTTTAATGCATCTAACAGTTAATTAGATAAAAGGCACACATAGCACACTCATCAAAATTACAATTGATTCATGCTAGAACAGAGGCAGGGTCAAGATTCACAAAGATGAGAGGGTAGAGCCTTGACTTGAATCTAATAAGGCAAAATTCAATATGGCTAAAGGTCTTACATTTGGATTAAAAAAGCAACTTAATACAAATGCAATATGGGGGAGGAATGGTTAGATATCATTTTGTCTAAAGAAAGGTCTGGGGGTTTAGGTGGATTCTGAGTACAATATGAGGTAGTCAAGTGAAATAGCAAAAAAAATAAAGGCTGGGTGATCTTGGACTGCATTAAGAGACTCATAGCTACTAGGAATAAGGAGGAGGTAGGTGGTGCAGTAGGTAGAGTGCTAGGTCTGGAGTCAGGAAGATTCATCTTCCTGAGTTCAAATCTGGCCTTAGACACTTATGAGCTGAGTGACCTTGAGCAGACACTTAATTCTGTTTGCCTCAATTTCCTCATCTATAAAATGAGATGGAGAAGGAAATGGGAAACCACTCCATAACTTTGCTAAGAAATCTCAAATGGTATCATGAAGAGTTGGACACAACTGAAGAACCACAAGAAGAAGGCCCACTATATTCTGCCTTAGTCAAACCCCAACTAGAATGCTGTGTTCAGTTCTGAGCACCATAATTTAAGAAGACCCTTGATAACCTTCACTAATTATCTAATGGACATTTTAAACTGGATGTCCCATAGACATCTTAAACTCAGTGTCAAAACCAGAATTCATTATCTTTCCCCCCAAACCCAACTCTTTCTGAACTCACCTGTTTCTATTTAGTGTATAACTATTCTTGGCAACCAAATTTGTGATCTCATTGTCATCTTTGACTTCTCACTTCACATAACCCATGATTTGCCAAATAGTGTTTATATCTCCATAACTTCTCTCACCTATGTTCCACTCTTTCCACTCAGAAAGAAACAACTCTACTTTTGTCCCTCGTCATCTCTTGCCTAGACTATTGCAATAGCCTTAGCATTGGCCTCCTTGTCCCAAGTGTCTCCCCACTCCAGTCCATCTTCCACATGAGCACCAAAGTGATTTTCTTGAAGTTCAGGTTTAACCATGTCACCAAACCCCCTACTTTGGCCATTCAATAGGCTATCAATGGCTCCCTACTACCTCTATGTTCAAATATAAACATGTCTGTTTGACATGTAAAGCACTTCATAACTAGTCACTTCTTACCTTTCTAATCTTATCATGCATTGCACTCTTCCATGCACTGTGCAATCCAACTCTACTGGCCTTGCCATCCCTCACACATTACATGCCCTCTCCTTTATCTTTGCCTTTGTACCAGCTTCCCGCCGTACCTGGAGTGCTTACTTTCCTTAGTTTCAACTTTTGGAATTCTGGATTTTCTTCAAGACCCAGTTCAATCATCACCTTCTCTATGAGATATTTCCTAAAGAAAATGAACTGAAATATAAAGTAAATGTAAGGCAACCTTTGGGGAACTCAGTCGGGAGGGTTCTAGCAGGTGGGGGGAGGCCTCCTGAAGAAGATGGGATTTGAGTTGAGTATTGGAGGAAGCCAGGGAAATGAAGAGGTGAAGAGAGAGAGCATTCCAAACATGGGAGACAACCATTGATCCAAAATTCATGTTTGATTTATTTGGAATTGTTATTTGTGTTTAGTTGTTTCAGACTCTTTGAGACCCCATTTGGGGTTTTCTTGGCAGAGACACTGGAGTGGTTTGCCATTTCTTTCTCCAGTTCATTTTACAGATGAGGAAACTGAGACAAACAGGGTAAAGTGACTTGCCCAGGGTCACATAGCTAGTAAGTGTCTAAGGCCAGATTTGAACTCAGGAAGATGAGTCTTCCTGACTCCAGGCCCAGCACTCTATTCACTGAACTATCTCCCTGCCCATTATTTGGAATACATGCCATAGATGACCCGAAAAAACTCCCCCACCCTTCATGAATTTGAATACTGGATGATGGGTAAATTAAGATCCTACCACACACTTCCCAGTAAAAGTATGACTTTATTTATATCTCTCTGAAATTGGAAAGGTGAGGAGAGTCATCAGTGCAGATCATATGGAAGCTTATTTTATTTGAGGACACTGGATTCACACTGTAATTAATATTCTCTTTATCTTTTTTTAAAATTTTGAGTAGTAGGACTTATGTTCACCCAAATCACATTCTAAGGGGAAGCATATTGAAAACAATCTGTTGTGAGAATTATTTTCAGTAAGAGAAGGTACAGTATGCATAAATTAATGTAGAGACTGCTAATGACTTATTCCAGCACCATTGCCACCTTTGAGAACAGAACTGGATTTCATGGAACATCTTCCATAGTGAGGAGACTTCTGAGGTCCATGTGGGACAAAGAGATGGCAGAGGGAGTAGTTCTCAGCAGAACTCCCAAATCCCATCCCCTCATTTTTTAAAGTGCCAATGATGTGGTAATTACAATGGTATCCCCAAGGGGAGAATATTGGAAATATCTCCTTGAACAAGGAAAAACTTTTTGAAATAAAAGTGGGGGCCTGAATGAAGGACTCACCCCATGGCCCAGTCTGCCCTCTGTAACCTCAGACAGGAATCTAGGTGGCTTCTGTCTCTTCCCTCTCAGTCATGCCATCATCCTCACACCCTCTCTACAGTAGTAGAACATTGAACTTGCCCAGTAATGGGATGGAGCTGGGATGCAGGATCAACTGGGTGTAATGGAGAGACAGACCCAGAAAGGCAGGCTGGTCTTCCGGAGCAAAGGAAAGAAAGGGAAGTGCAGTGGATAAAAACATGTTGAATGTGAAGACAGAGGACCTGCTCTGCTATTAACTACTTTTGTGACCTTGGGCAAATGACTTCATCTCTGGGCCTCAGTTTCTTCATCTGTAAAAACAAGTGTGTTGGACAAGATGACTTCCAAGCTCTCCTTCAGCTTTAAATCTCAACTTCAAAGACTTTGGTTGTGTGTGTCTCTGATAACAAGAGCTGAAAGGTGAAAAGTTTCATGAAACCCACTTATTCCATCTTCACAATGCCAAATGACTAGCTGAGCTAATCCTTGGCATCCTTCAAGGCTCAGCTCAATGACACCCTCCATAATGGGTCTTTCCTGGTCCCCTCAGCTTCAGGTGTCTTCCTTCTGAGTTTACCTTCCACCTAACCTGTATCTTGTATATCTGGGGTTTGAGGGTGTTCAGGAAAGTGCAGGAAAACAGTTGTGATTTTCACAGGGTTACACAGTTAGTAAGTGCTTAGGGTCAGATTTGAACTCAGTTCTTCCTGACTCCAGGTCCAGTGCTCTATCCACTATGCCATTTAGCTATCTCAAGTTTTCCTAGAATATTTTGACTACAATTCTCCTTTCAGTTATCATTCCATACTTCGCATTTTAATACTCTGTGTTTGTGTCATGCTTAAATCGTAATAAAATGTAAGCTCTTAAAGGCAGGGACTGTGTCATATTTTATTCTTAGTATCCTCAGCATTTGGCAAAGTATCTTGCATAGAGCAGGTTTTGAATACATTTTTGTTGGATTTGTACTTAATTGGTCTCCCCAACTAGATCATTGATTCCTCAAGGAACAGAGACTATATCTTCTACTTTGTATTCTGCATGACACCTTCCTAGGACAATGTTCAGTAAATATTTGTTAAGCTGCACTTAGCGTGGGGGATGATAAAAATCCTAAGCATGTTCACTAACAAGCACAACATACTTGTTAGCTAATAGAACACCTTGCATATTTTGGATGACTTTCATAGAAAAATAGGAGAGGGTTATTTTCCCTTATTATTGAAAGCACAAAGAGATCTTTCATAGAAATGGTCAGAAGGCATTTTAAATTCTCTTTACAGTATGGGGGCAGTAAATCATCCCCAGGCTTTCCTCTAAGAAATATTTTCTGTCCCCAAGGGTGTTCTAGAATAAAGCTGATCTCCCTTCTTTGGAATATGTCTCATTCAGACATCCTCATAAAAACAGAATTTATATGCTTATTTGTGAGTCATTCTCACCTTTGTAACCCAGAAATGCTCCCCTCCCCCCAACACCAATATCCCACTCTCCTCTGAGTCACCATTCTCCTTGGTATTGAACACACTGAACACATATGGCCTTATGTCACCTTGAGCCATCTAGGTATTAGAAAGTCTAGGCATGAGATGCCAGAAAACAGCTGAAAGAGCAGGGGATAAATGTGTCTTTGGATCACTCTTTGTCAGTTAGATTTCAAAATATGTTATGACTTCATGGGATTTGATCCCAAGTGTCTTTTATACCAAGTGGTACCCTTTAACTTCCAGCTATTTTGTTAATACAGAGACTGTGACAGATTAACTCGTGGATATTGAGGTTAAAAGCAACTTCATGATTTATTAATTTAAAACTTCATTTTATTCTATGTTGCATTGTCCTCAAGCTGTTTTATGTAAATCTGTCTACCCATAAATTGTAAATTCCTCAATATCAGGGGCCATGTCTATACTACTCAGAATGTCTTGCATTAAAATGAGCACAAAGAGGTACATGAAAATACTTGTTCCTTTTACAGAATCACTTCTTATGAAGTCCTTTTAAAAAGACATATAATGTAAGCAAATGTAGGCTGGCATGACATCATCATCATTATGATTATAGCTAATATTTCTTACTTACCAGGTGTTGTGCTAAGTGCTTTACAATTATTATCTCAACTGTTCAGCCCTTTTGGCAGGTAGATACCCAAGTGGGATCATAGAATCATAGATTTAGCGCTGAAAGAGACCTTAGAAGCCATCTGGTTCAACACTCTTAACTAGTAAGATCTGAGTTGGGATTTGAACACAAGCTTTCTTAATTTGAAATCGATTGCTCTATTTGTTAAGCCAAGATGCCCTTCATAACAGCTATCTCTGCTCTAACTTTGCCTTAGTTCCTTCAATCATTTCCACATATTATGCTTCCCATTCCTCTCACAATGCTGGCCATTCTCCTCCAGAAGTACTCTGTTTTTCACTGTTCAGCCATCTGATTTGCATGCTATCTCCCCAATTAGAATGTGAGTTATTTAGAGGCAGGGTCTCTGTTTTTCTCTTCTGTTGTATATTCAGTGTCCAGTGCAATGCCTGGCACATAGTTAATAATATATGTTTGCTGAATGACTGATACTAAAATATGGCCCCTTAAACTAAACCCAGTACTTCAAATGTGTCCTGTCCAGAACATAGTGATCCTTACTTATCCTTGTTTTATCTGGATGCAACACTTTTATTACTACAGTCTAAGGTTTTAGTAACTTTTCTATTTTTTTAGAAGCCATGACACATGGCTCGATTCATACTGAGCTTGAAGTCAATGAAAATTATCATTTTTTATATGAACTACTCTCCCATCCCACATTTACAAAACTGATTTTTAAACTTAAATTTTTTATACTTAAGCCAACATTGATACTTTGGTTGACCTGTAGATAGCATTATCTGTCATCCAACTACCATTCCTCCATGTTATCTGCAAGGATATTTTCAAAGATTTTGTCAGTTCCTACATATTCAAAAGTCGTTGTCTTTTGAACATGGTATACACTAATCTAACAGTCTATTACTCATTCTTTCTTGGTACCAAAGAATAGTTTGGTTCAATTTATTCTTCATAAAACTGTCTTGTATCCTCTTTTTTTTTTTAAAGTAAATTCTTTATTTTCTAAATACTCATAAAGTGAAACATTCTTAATTATATCAATGAATGATGCAGTGCAATAGGGTATAAAATCTGACTCAGAAGGTCCAGATTCTAGTCCTAATTTGTCACTAAATAACTGTGAGGATGGGAAAATAATAGTAATCATTGTCATCATTATCATCATTAATATATATGACTTAATAGAGTGCTTTATATATGTTATCTCATGTTATACTTCCAACAAGCCTGGGAAGTAGGTGCTATTATTGTTCCCATTTGACAGATGAGGGAACTGAGGAAAATGAAGATTAAGTGACTTGCTCAGGGTCACACAGTTAAGTATCTAAGGCCAGATTTGAATTCAGGTCTTCATGACTCCAAGGCCAGCACTCTATCCACTGTGCCACCTAGACTGTGTCTGTAGACTCAAATTCATTTAAATGGCTTCATATTCTCTTACAATTGCTTCAACTAGCTTGGACTTCAATACCTCATAGTTTCCATTAAGAACATAGGTTCTGAGAACCCCCATAATTTCCTTTCCCCATTTCAAGTGAGCATGTATTCCTTCCCCATCCGTATTGACCAAGAACGAGATATTTACCCCATTAAATGCCACCAATGCTCTCAGGTTACTGAAAGAAGTATCTAAAAAAAGCCTCTGTTTCTTCACTTTGCAGGTAATGAATACTTAGGGTAATTGAGCTCTTTTATTCTGGCCTGGTGATATTGCCTGACTCACACTAGATGATTCCCACAGGAAGGCCTGATTTTATCTTTTGACTAGAACTAAAAATAGAGCCTTCAGGGCCTTTCCTGGCATTTCAGCCATTATGTCCTGAATAAATCTGGCCCGTGCCTTGGCTCCATTAGGAGTTTCGGAGGTGGGGGTATTATTTTTTTCATTTCTAAAATAAATTGAAGCATATAGGTGGTTGCGACTGTAACACTGGTCTCCAATGACTTCACTTTCCATGATCACAATGTTATATAACTGAGACTTTTGGGGTTTTTTTCAGGCTTATACTGGTCAGTGTTCCATTCTTAGCTTAATCTCAACTGGCTAAAGATCACGCATTAAACTGTTATCTTGGATCGACAGGGAATGGAGTAATCTGGGGTATCAAATATACCAGTAAGAAGATATGCCATAGCTATCACACATGGCTCTCCAATAAAATACAATAATAATAATTTAAAAAAACATTCAAAGCATTCAAAGTTTAATCATTCTGTGATGAGTCTGAAGACACTTGAAGAAGCTATGGTAACTTGGGACTATTATCACATATACAGGCCACATGTGGCCCTCTAGGTCCTTGAGTGCAGCCTTTTGACTAAATCAAACTTTGCAGAACAAATCCCCTTAATAAAAGGATTTGTTCTGTAAAACTTGGACTCAGTCAAAGGGCTGCATCCAAGGATCTAGAAGGCCACATGTGGCCTCAAGGCTGCAGGTTCCCACCCCTGGTTTAGAATGTTGGTTAAGAGCTCTATGGCTTTTAGCATAGAATGTGTGTGTGTGTGTGTGTGTGTGTGTGTGTGTGTGTGCGCGCACGTGCGTGCGCACGTGTGGATGCTTCTATAAGATGGTGATAGTCATTAGGAATTACTAAAAGGAACAGAAACACAGCTTGTGTGACCCTGGACAAATCACTGAAGCTCCCCAGGTCTTATTTACTGAACTATAAAATAAACAGGTGGGACTTGATGGCTTGAGAGTTCCCTTTCAACTCTAGCTCTGTGATTGGATAACTTCATGATAGCTTTTCACAGAAACATGAGCTTCTTTCCCCAGTGCAACCCCTTTCAATTTTGACATATTTATTCTAGTCACTGATGGTCCTTTTGAGTTTATCAGAGGAAAATATGCACATACACACATACACACATATGCACACACACACACACACACGCACGCACACACACACACACACACACACCCCGAGTTTGGTAAAGAACTTAGCCAGTTGTTCATTACATTACAGTCTGTGACATTCCTGAACTTATACTCTATTTATTAGACCATTTAGTGGTCCACATATGTGAAAATCAGAAGATGCCAACTAAGGATTGTACAACGGATGAATTAAAGAATCTCAGCAGCCATCTAGTCTAACTATACCTGAAAATAAGTCTGCACCAACCACAACATCCTCATAAATGATCATCCAGGCACTGCTCGAAGACCTTCATTGAGGTGAGGCCTATCATTTCCTGTGGCAGCCCACTGCATTTACAAATATCTCTAATTGTTAGAAGTGTTTGCTGACATCAGTCATAAATTTGGCTGTTTGTAGTTTCCATCCACTGCTCCTGGCTCTGTCCAGTGAGGCTGAACAGAATAAGGTAATCAATCAATCAACAAGCATTTAACAACGTGCTTTCTATGTGCCAGGCATGGCGCTAAGTGTCAGGAATACAATGAAAATGGAAAAAACCTCCAGGAAGATTACATTGTAAGGTGGAGACAACATGTAAATGAATATGTTCATTCAAAAGACAGACCAAGTCAGTGGAAGGAAACCTTAGAGGAGAAGGTCTTAGTACAGCTTAACTACAGCTCTTTAAATATTTGAAGACAGCTAACAAGAGGGCAGTAGGTGGCACAGTGATACAGCACTGGGCCTGGAGTCAGGAAGATCTGAATTCAAATCCAGCCTCAGATTCTTCCTAGCTGTTTGACCCTAGGCAAGTTATTAACCTCTGTTTGCCTCAGTTTCCTCATCTGCAAAATGGGGATAATAGTCCCAAGGTTGTTGCAAGGTCAAACGAGATAATTGTAAAGAAATTAGCACAGTACCTGGCACATAGTTAAGTGCCATTATTATTAAGCCCTTCTCCACCCATGAATCTCTTCTTCTCTAAGCAAAACAAAGTCATTTATTTCGGCCAATGCTCATGTGTCACAGACTCAAGGACCTTCACCATCTAGGTGTTTGCTCTCCTACTTACCAATATTGTTTCTGAATTGTGGTGCCAAGAGCTGGGAATAATTGAGGTAAGGTCTGAAATTTCAGTCCTAGATATACTTCTGCTTCTGCAAAATTAGCATGTTAATATAAAACAGAGTAACTCCTTTTATCAGGGCATTGTGCCCTTTCAACCAAGCCATAAATTTACTATGCTATGAAGAAATTGACCTTGGCAATTACATCCAGTGCTCTGGTTGGTTGTTGTCCTTCATTCTCAAAGAGCACCAAAATGACATCAGTATGTTGGGGTCAAGGCACAGTGTGTCTGATTGTGGCTGACCGGACCAATGAGCTCGGAAGGACTACTACAGGTTGGGCATGAATTAGCCCACATGAACATTCGGAATGGAGATGTCTCTAAATTTCCTCCTCCAATGTTCTAGTCTTCAAAGAAATTCACTAGACTAGTCTTATCACAATCTTCTCAACAGACGGTCAGGTTTTGAAATTATATGCTATGGATAGACCAATTACAATTGGTCTTGGAGTCAGGAATTCATGGCTTTCACTTCCTGTTTCTGATTCTAGTTGTATGACTATGGGTAGGTCACTCTTACCTGAATCATTTTCTCTTCATCTGTAGTATGTACATGTAAATAGATTTTAGTTATTGATTTCCCCCTTAAATATAATCAAACTTTTTACAATCTAGCATTCACAGAAAAACTGAATTATTAGGCGACATGGAATAGTGCACAGAATGCTCATTTTAGATTGGAACTTGGCTTCTAACACATACTAGCTGTGTGACCCTAGTCAAGTCCTTAACCTCTCTCTGCCTCAGTTTCTTCATTTGGAAATGAGGAGTTGGACTGGCTAAGATCCACTCCAGCTCTCGATGATCGGATGAGAATAAAAATTCAACCCCCTAGAAGAAGGATTTTGATAGTTTATCCTCCATGGTTTATTTCAAATATGTGAATACTTTAAAAATGTCTAATTATCAGAGGGAGTGTCTTCATTATCAGTTTATATCATAAAAAAGTAAAACTTAATTTTCACAAACCTCTAACTGACATTTAGCATCGCCTTCAATCATGAATGGAGTCAACAGCACATTATTCTGAGAAGGGGTTCCAATTTCTATGCTTTCACCTCTGTTCTCTGTATTCGCTGCTCAGTGGAAGCAACAAGGTTCACAACTATCACTGCTTCCAGCTACTGTCACTGTTAACAGTTGCTTGTGGCATCAATTCATTGTTGCCTTTTCTCTTCTGCCCTTTTATTTCTCCATCTGTCCCTTTTCCTGCGCTTCTCTTTTTTGTAGAATTTTAACATCTATCCACTGTCACAATTTTCTTATCCACCAGCAGACTGCCAGAGTACTGCTCCCTTTCCCTTTTTTTGGGTTGGTTGGTGGTTTAGGGAAAATGGTTCATCAGACCAAACAATCACATTTAGACTTCTGCAACCTTCACAGCTTTCCCCCACAGTGTTAGGTGCTTTGCACTGCTGGATTCTAAGCATTCCAGGAAACTGAGGTTTCTAGGTATATGATAACTGGATAAACTAATGTGTTACTATAAGTAACACGAACAAACCAAAATAACTTAGTTGTAGCAGAACAGAATAGCACAAAGAGTGCCGAAGTAAGGTAAAATGCTCATTCTGAGGAAGAACTGGAAATAAAATGGGGGCACATTGCTGGGAAAATTAAGAAGAAAATAAGTGGAAATGAAAACTGAATCATTCACACCTATTTAAATTAAATTTGGGCTGAAAATAAAATAATGAGATGTTGGTAATTGAGTTGTTTTCTCTGAGTCTGAAAATAAGAAGGTAAGGAGTCTCTTGGTAAAACTGATAAAAGGACGTGTTGTGATACTGTGAGTGTATAATGAAAAATCAGGGTTCATAGTGGGTGTTGTTTTTAGTAGGATACACTGGTTAGAAATAAAATTTTAAAAGCTCAGAAGAACTACTGAGGTCTATGAGTTTTCTAGGCAAGAAGGGATATGTAAATTCCAGGTTCTTATTTTTATTATTTTTTTTACAATGATGACTTTTAAGACGTTTCAGAAGACCAACCCAAAACTAAAGAAAAAAACCAGAATCCCAAGTACAGAGCTCTCCTAATAACTCAGACTCAGAGAGAAAGGATCTTCAAATATCAAACTTGGTCTGGAGTTTTCCTTTGACCTTATTATTGTCCAACTAGCATTGCACTAATCTATGTACATGCCATATCCTTTCATTAGATTTTGATCTCTTTTTGGACAGAATGTTGTTTTCATCTGCCTCCTTGTTTCGTCAGAGCAGACCTTGCACCATGAATGTTGAATTGAGATGAAGGACCCCCAATCAAACTATGATGGACTATTAGGGCTGATATAAGACCAAGTCTTCAGAAATTCTTGTTGTTATACTGACTAGGTAATGAAGTTGAAGGTTTAGCAGAATTCTGATGTCCTATTTATGTTCTTAAGTTTGTAAACTTGGGCAAGAACATCTAAGGTTTTAAATTTAAATACTCTCCTTAGGTGTCAGTTTCTTCAACTAAAAATGAGAATATGAGGAGTATGAATAAATAGATCCACAAAACCCTATGAGAATGCCTAGTACAGTCCTTCACACAGCAGAAGAATTCAGTAAATACTTGCTGACCTGAATATTAAAAAAAAATCAGATTTATCATTACCAAGCAGAATTCATACCAGAGGAAGACATTCCCCAAATTAGAAAAACCTTCAATATAATATAATACATAAATTTTAAAAATTAAAGAAATTTGTAATTATATCTATAGGTATAGAAAAAAGTCCTTGATAAACTCTAACATTCATTCAAGATACGAAAACACTAAAAAGAAGTTTTTTAAAAGGATTTTTCTTTAGCACAATACAAGACTCCAACTTAAGAATCAACATAATATGCAATGGTGAAACATTAGAAACATTTCCACTGAAAACAAGTATAATATGAGTGTATCTGTTTTTATTTGATGAAGTATTAGAAATTCTAGGAATTAACGTAAGAAAATAAAAATATCCTACTGTGATTAATATTGCAAATGCAGAGGTAAAAATATCATTATTTTCAGATGACAGTGGATCTACAAAATTTGAGTGTCTCCAATTAGAATTCATGGAGATGGTGAGTTCAACAAGATCACAGGAAGTAGGATTAACATGCACATAAATTAAATTCTTATGAATTTAATTTATAAAATTTATAAAAATCAAGAGACAAAATAAAAATAAAGCCCACTTTTTGTGCAACGAAAACTACCAAATAATTGTGAATTAACCTTCCTAGAGATACAGATAAGGGCAAGCTATAATGAGTAAAATAAATGAAAACAATTGGAAGGATCATCAATGCCCGTAGATGGGTCAGATCAATATAGAAAATTAACACTTCCTCCCAAATAATATATTCAGCGCAAGAAAAGTTTAAAAAATCAAGAGGGTTATTTTATAGATCTGGACAAAATCATAGTAAAGCTGATCTTCCTCAAATCTCTCCTCTCTCTAGTCCATCCTGATATAGCTGCCACAGTAATATATGAAAGTGCTCATCTTTTTTTTTTTTTTTTGGCTAGGCAATGGGGTTAAGTGACTTGACCAAGGTCACACAGCTAGTAAGTGTTATGTGTCTTGGGCCGAATTTGAACTCAGGTCCTCCTGACTCCAGGGCCACTTCTCTCCCCCAGAAAGCACTCATCTGATCCTGTCATTCCTTCCTTTCAGAAGACTCCAGTGATTCCTCATTGACTCTAGCAAAATGTGTAAACTTTTTTTGTTTGGCATTTTAAGTCTTTCACAGTCTGGGTCCAGCCAACCTTTCTGATCCTATTATGTATTATTTCCCTTCAAACACTCAACATACCAGCCGAAATTTCCCACTTCTTATTTCTCACACAGAACCATCTATCTCCCATCTCGTACTTTTGAACAGGGTGTACCTCATACCCCGAATGCATTCTTTCCTTATCACCTCTTGGTTTCTCTATCTCCATTCAAAGCTCAGTTTAAATGCCACCTCCTTCTATCTGCTAATGCCCTCTAAAATTCCTTAATATTGACTTTTTCTTCTATGGGTAGATGCTTTCCCTCCAGATAGAATTCAAGCTCCTTGAAGGCAAGAATTTTCTTTGTATCTCCAGGGCCCAGCACCAACTGACATGCAGAAAGAGCTTATTGTTAATTTTTGTTGTTGGTTGAAAAACAAGCAGACAAGTTATCATGTGTATGACGAGAAAAAGGTGTTTAAGATGGCTGTTGATCCCCAGATTTTTAAAATACATTACAATGCAGTTTTCATCTACACTATCTGGTACTCAGAAAAAAAAAACTCCATAGAGAAATAGTCTAATGGAATAGAATAGATAACTTGGCATCCAACCAAATATGTACCAAAATAGTGTTTGATAAATGAATAGAAAATAAGAAGTAGAGAAAGGATTCATTAATTAACAAATGTACTTGGGGAAAGTGGCAGTTTGAAAGGAAATAGATTTAGACTCATATCTCCTACCATGTGCCTCAGTGGCTTCCTGCTAGATAAGAGACTTAAGCTCTGAAAAAAGGAACTATACAAAAGACAGAAGAAAACCTACTAATGTAGTTATCTTAATTATCAGATGACAGAGAGTTTTTTAATAGTCCAACAAATAGAAAGAATTAATAAGGAAGAGATGCATGATTGATCCCATTAAAATAAAAAAATTCAGCCTGAAAACCAACATAATTAAAATGAAATGAAAACAAGAAAATATTTACGGAAAATGCAATAGATAAAAACTTAACATCTAAAATAGACAAGAAGAGATAAATAATAAAACAGATAAATAAATAAATATAGATAACAAAAATAAATAAATTATATAAATAAGAAAATAGATGTTTTGAACCTATCAACTTACCATCACCTCTTCTTTAATTCTATGATGGCAACACTATTAATTTCTTTTCCCTCATGAGGAATGAGTATTTAATCTTACATATATAATTTTTAAAAAGTGAATTAAAAGGGAAGAAAGTGATGAGGAAAGGGCACAAGCATTTATTAAGTTCCTAAAAATGTGCCAGGTGCTGTGCTAAGTGCTTTAAATATTATCTTATTTAATAATCAGTTTGTGTTTCAAAAGAAGAAACAGGTTATGAACATAATCACTTGAAAATATTCAACCTCACTAATGATCAAAGAGATATTAATTAAAACAAATTAGAATTTTCGCCTTTTACATATAAAATCGGTGCAAATGATTAAGAGTAACAAAACTCAATGCTGGAAGATCTGGGAAGAACCAGGTATGCTTATTCCTATAGGTGGAATTGCAAAATAGATTTTCTGCAAGGCTTTCTGGAGGGTAATGGCACTACACAGCATAAGTTAGAAAAATTATCATGCCACTTACCCAACAATTCCATGGTTAGGAATGTACATTTAAGTGGAATTTTAAAAAGTAATAATATTGAAAGATTTTAATAGAAAATTTAGTTGTAATTATAAAAAAAAACCCTTCAAGTAACCTAAATTATCAATGAGGGAATAGTTAAATATAATGAAATGCAGTAATGGAATTTAGACTGGCAGGGATAATGTAACATAAATAATACATAAAGAACAATTCAATGACATTTTTCTATGATACTAGATTCTATTATTGAATTATATTTGTTGGGGCCTGGTTGGGGGTTGGGTAGGTTTGTTGTTACTAGGCTCAAGGGGATTCTGGCCATTTTGGAATTTCAGGATGTCTTATGAAGATGAAGCTCAGAATTTGCTTCTGCCCTGCTCCAATAACAGTGTTGAATGAGTCAGACTTTGGACAACTGCCCTAATTCCACTAATCTTTCTAATGTGGCTTCTTCTTCGTCAGGTGATTTTTTTGACTCCTCTATCCAGGTTGTGGATACCACCAGTGACTCTGGGAGGCCAGATGCCAGTGTGCAGCCAAAACCTCAGAGTCACCCATCCATACTCCAAACAGTGACTGGAGCATTGAAGGCTGAGGTAGACAAACATGGTACCTCTGTAGCAGCTATTAAGTACTATATTTGCCAAAACTATCCAGCAGTCAATATGAAAAGACTCAAATACTTGGTGAAAGAAGCTTTGGTCAAAGGTACTAGGGACGGGGTGCTTCTGAGACCATGAAATTCCACTGCTACTACAGCCAGAGGAAGATTCAAATTAGTGTCCAAGGATAAAACCAAAGTGACCTAGACTGAGAAATCAACAGAAGGTGTCAAACCCGGGGGGGGGAAGCTGCTAGGACAAGTGCAGGTGGAGAGGTTTCTTTGGAAGCTTCAACCAAGCGGAAGTTTTCTGCAACCAAGAGGAAGATTCCTGGAACCAAGAAGAAGGTTCCCGTGGAGGCTTTGACCAATATGATAGTTCCTGAGGAAGCTAAGAAAGCTACCAAGATGGAGATAGTTAAGGGGCATTCAAAACCATAAGGTTCTAGAGCCAAAAAGATGTGGAGGAAGTGAGAGCCAAAGCCACGGGTGTGAAACCGAAGGCTAAAATTCCCAAAGGCAAGAGAAAAAACTCATGCTTCACCCAAGAAAGTAGTAGAGGAATGTAAGAGAAGGCTATGAAGCACCCTCCAAGGCCAGAAAGGAAAAGGGACCAACTAGCATCCCAGCAAAATCCAGAGCAGCAACTGCAATGTCTAAACTAGAATGCCCGAGGAAAGCTAAGGAGGCCAGTGAGGAACCAAAGACACAAGAACAAGTTGGATGTGGACATCAAGCCTTCTCCTTCTAATATAAGGTTTGGTTAATTAATTTAACCTTTTAATTAAACCTTTTATCTTTAAAATCAACTTTTTTTCTTTTAAAGAATGAAACAGAGACAATGGTATCCACTTATTAATAAAGTTTTTTTGCATTAAAAATTATATTTGTTATAAAGAATAATATAAAGAAATATGGAAAGAAATGAATGAAATCACATCAAGCAAAACCAGAGCAGCAGAGTAAACCATTTGGTCTGGACTGGTGGTTTTATCAGAATAGGGAATTATTGGCATGGGAACTCTCTCCAACAATGCAGAACAGAACTGGCCTGGAACTTAGGCTCCTAGGACTTATCCATGATCATATAGTATCAGAGGCAAAACTTGAACCCAGATCTTCTTAACTCCAAGAATAAATCCTTTATACAGTATGCCATTCTTCCTCTCAGGTATAACCACATAAAAGGAGAAGTGAATAAGAATGAAAGGGCAAGAGCAAATTCTGTTGGAGACTAAAAGAGAGTTCCTGAAAAGATTTTATAATATTTTATGTGTTAGATGGATTTAAATGTAAATTGTTACAAAGCAAGTTTTATTAATTGTATGTATGTACTGCATTAGTAAGAAATCATTTGAAATATGTATCAGCAACTCATATTGGAATATTTGGACATACACTATAAAGAAATGAGATCATTCAATGAATGTACTGCCATTTCACTACTTCTGTTTCCTCAATTCAGAGTTGGTAAAAGTCACTCTAGGTAACCTACTAATATGATGTCCTTTATATTTCCTTATTCATACATCAATTCTTCCTGAGGGTTGATCATGGATTCTTAGGATTCTTAGCCTATGGGTCCATGAATTTGTTTTTTAAAACTATTTGAAGGAGAGAGAGAGAATATCATGTCTTCAAAGATCCCACAATTCTGTCATTAATCAGTTTTCCTTCTACAGTTTTGTCTTTAGCCTTTTCCTTTGACACTGCTATTAGCACCATACCATCCATATTCCTATTTCATTCAGGAGAAATGATGAGAGGAATGAGAAATTTTCCTACACACAACTCCTATCATGCCACAAGCTCCCAACAAACCAGTAAGAATGGTTCTGTTATTTGCATGTAGAGGCTATCTCACCCTTAATTGAGATTCAAACACACAAGTTAAAAATATTTTCAAGACATTGGGAAGAATATGAGCAAATGCATGTAAGTTGGGGATTTTCATGGTTTGAATGAATGAATTAATGAATGAATGGACAGTTATTAAGTACTTATGCTCAGCACAGTATTTTATGCTAGGTATACAGATAGGAAAGTGAAACATGTTGCTATCAAAAGACTTCCATTCTAATAGTGAGAGATAGCACATATAGGGGGATTCAACCAATAAGGTGTATTGCAAGGCCCAATAGAGAAGATGGTAAGGGTCAAGGGTCTAGAGGGTTCAGAAAGGTTCAGAATCAAAATCAATAGCAAATCCCAGATACCCAGGAGGTACAAAGGCAGG
The DNA here is from genome assembly GCF_003287225.1 of Phascolarctos cinereus. Classification (NCBI taxonomy): domain Eukaryota; kingdom Metazoa; phylum Chordata; class Mammalia; order Diprotodontia; family Phascolarctidae; genus Phascolarctos; species Phascolarctos cinereus. Next base: position 63,498,619 of record NW_027555514.1, on the reverse strand, counting down.
CAGATGGCAAGGCCAAGTTAGTAGTTGCTGGCACAGTGGATATGTGGATGGCAATGCTATGAGTTCATCTCCTTGTCTGCCAAAAAACTCAAATCACTCAGCATCTCCTGTTGAAGAGGAAGGCAAAATATTTTTTTACAAGGGGATTTCTTGAGTGCCAGCTGTAGACAGTCATCAGCATAAGTCCTGCTACCGCTGCTGTCCACCTATCTTTCCTGCCCCAACATTCTCAGGAAATACTGGGGCTGCTGCCATCCTTCTAAGCACTCACTCCTGCTACAGCTAAGCTTTCCCAAATGCCATATGAGGCCTGAGTGGTGATGACAACAGTGGAAACTGAGAAGTAGGAAGAGATCATTGTGGTGAGGCTGACGTAACTGGTGCTGAGTTCCTTGGGATTGAGGCTAGGTCTGCTACTGCTGCCATAATCATTCCCCTCCTCCAATGCATAGAACAACAGACTGCTTCTACAAGCAGCCTTCTCAAAAAAGATTGGGGGAGAAGTGGTTCAATTTGGTGGAATATAGAATAAAATTTTGGGGATACTGTGAGATAAGGTTTAAAAGCTAATGTGATGTCAAATTTTGGAGAATACTGAATCCCTTACGTGCACACACACAAAAAGGACATAGTAAACACCACCAACAAAAAACTGGGAACAAAATGGGTACCTGTTAATTAGGGAGTGGCTGAACAAATTGTGATATTTAAAATAATGGAAGAAACAACATAAGAAATAAGTATGAGAAATTCAGAAAAAATAAGATTAGCAAAGATTTGTATGAACTGACGTTGAGCAAAAAAAGCAGAACCAAGGAAACAATATACATGTGATCACAATCATGTAAAGGAAGAGAGAGAAAGGCAACAGTATTCAGATTAATACAAAAACCAAGCTTAATTCCAAAGCCCTTGATGAAACCATTTTTTCTTGTTAAAGAGTCCTGGGCTATGATATGGAAAGATAGATATATTTTCAGATACACCAATATGTTTATTTTTGCTTAGCTGCAATCTTTGTTCTCCCTCAAGGGAGTGAGGTGCAGGGGAGGAATATTGAGAAATACTTTTTAAAAAAGTATTAAAGGAACTTTATTTTTAACAAGAAATTATCTTTATGTAGTTAGAGATGTGGCTCTAAAGCTCTGAGACAAGTTGAAAGCTAAAGGTAGAAGGTTGAGGGTCATCTGATTGAAGGTAATAGATGAAGAATTGGATGAGATTCCCAAAGATGATGGTGTAAAGAAAGAGAGAAAAGGACCAGAAACAGATCCTTGGGGAATAAACACCTCTGTGTGGTGTGTGTGTGTGTGTGTGTGTGTGTGTGTGTGTGTGTGTTCAATGAGAGTAGAAGTCAAATTTTAGAAGGTTGAGATGGAGAATAGATTGTAAGGAAGTGGAAATTTTACATAGTTATCTTTCTCAAGAAGTATGGAAACAAACAAGAGGAACAAAACTGAATGGTAATTGGATTGAGCAGAAGACTAAAGGGGAAGCTTTCATAGTATGACAAGTGCATCCCACCTCTCACAAAGGGCATGTGGACATCCACTAACTTTCTGAGCTGGTTTGCTCAATACAAGCTGATCTCACATTATTTAGGTTTAGGTTCCCAGAGAAGATCCACCAAATACTAAACACTTAAATTCTGTCTAGGTGATAAGGGTGACCCTCTAGAGGTAGAATATATTTTCCTCTTCACCATTCTAGCTCTTAAGTCCCCACCAATGTGTTTACATTTACATAAATCCAACCACTCGCAATGAACTTTTAGATGTTAACAAAATGCCTATTTACTTAAAACAACAAGGCAAAATCATATCAGAGGCACTCATATATTAAAAAGCAAATGTAGGAATGACAATTATATCAAAATTTATGAATAAACTTGAGTAATGCTGTCCCAACGACATATTCAGTTTTTGTTATAGAGAGTGGACACACACACAAGAACTGCTAAGGAGGCACCTAAGTGAGGAAAACTCCACTCTAGAACTTTAACATTTTGAATCTTCTTTTTGTCTAAGAAACTTTCCATAACATTTGTTTTATGAATGTAGTTTCTGTGTTAAATAGGTGCTTCCAACAGCTCAGCTGTACTGATCTAAAATTTACTTGACTAACTCCACATCTCTCTGAGCATAAGGTCTCACTCAACTATTAGGTCAGCTGAGAGACTTCTCTGATTCCATGATAGTCCTCTGCTCAGCTATACTTACTCCCCAACAGCGACTTTGGTATGTATCACTTAGCTGATGCAGTTCTGAAACCTGTCTTTTCTCATTCCTCCTTTCTCATTCTGCCTCTTCCTCTCTGTCTTTCTGTGTCTCTATCTCTTTCTCTCTCTGTCTCTGTTACTATTTGTCTGTCTGTTTCTCCCCCCTCCTTTCCAACCCTATTTTGGCTTATGCTAGTAGCTGCGCTCCCACCTACTATCTATAAGAAAATAAATTATGTTTTCCTTTAATCATAAGACAATTCTTATGTCTATATCACTCTAGTATACTCCAGTGTGTCACATTCAAAAATCAATAACAACCTTCTCAGAACTCTGAGTCAGAGTAACCTTTTTTCCCAGAACTCTGCAACCAACTGCTACATGTGAAAGGGAAGTATCTTACAATAGAATTGGGGTAAACTGAGCATGTTTGTTGGCAGAGAAAAAGAACAAGTGGAAAAGGAGAAATTAAAGATGTTGAGATATTGGAGAGAGGGAGGGGAAGAGATGGAGGGGGACAGAGAGAAGGAAAGAGGGGGGAGATCACTGGAGTAAGATCCTGGTTGAAAGAAGAAGGCATGGGATATCAACTTTGCTTATCCAGGAACTATTAGCAAAGAATATCAATACGTTCTTTTCTTGGATGTCCTTCTAGACCAGAGGCTTGTTCTTGGGACACATGCTGTGTTGGAATCAGAAATATGCAAAAATAAAGTTTTCATCTTCTAATTTTAATACTTTTATCTTAGCCACCTACTCCAGATTTTTTTTCTTATCTGTTCCAAGGGAGATGTGCTCATTGTTTACATGGCCCAGGGTTTCATTCAGGGGTTTGCAAATGAACAGACTCTGCTGTGCACTGTTTGCTTTTTACCACCTCCTTGGGATCAAACAGAAATGAAGAATTCTCAAATTAAACATAGCCTTATGAAACAGCAGCTAACAGCCACCACTGAAGTAAATATGCAAGAGGACTAGGGTGGTATTTGGGTGGTATTTGGGCTATGTGAAAGGATTTGGGTTTGCTCTTTTCATGTGTGGTAGAATAATGAGCTATAAAGAACATTCTGTAGAGGCACACTGGGCAAATCCCAGGAAACCTTGGGCAGCTTTAAATTGATGTTATTTATCTTTCATGTTTAAACAAAGTGGGATTTTTTTAAAGGATGGAGAAAGGGCCTAGTAGACAGCCTACACTACTTGCATAATTTCTAAATAATGCTCCAATATATGATACAGCCTTATTTTGTTTAACAAAGGGTCTTTAGAGTTGGGCATGACCAGGTACAGCTGGTAAGGATATGTGGAGGGCAGAATGTATCCCACGTAGAGTTAAGATTCCCTAAAAAGCTTATTTATTAAGCCTGATAATTCTTTTTAACATTCAAGATCTAACTCTACACTGTCCTCCCAATTTTTATTCCAAACCATTTGTACTTAAGCATACCATTTTGTTTTTGTTTCAGGGATTAGTATTTTGGACGCTTCTTTCGGTTGAACATAATTTGATTAATCACAGCTTTGTGGACATGTGCCTCCCCTGGGTTGGCATTATGAAAAACTATGTGAAACTTAAAACACCTAGCTGCTCCAAGGAAGAGTGAGAGGATTACAAGTTAATCAATCAACAAGAACTGATTGGGTGCCTATTGGCTAGGTATTGGGGATACAGACAAGGATGAAATAGTAACCTGCCCCAAAGGACCATACTTTCTATTAAGGGAAATGACATTTATGAATATGTGTAGCACCCCCACAGGTTTACTTTCCAAATCCCACTAGCACTGGCAGGCTAAAGGTATTTTGTTTTTTCCAAGCATTATGGCCCACAGATCCTTTTCCATTGTTCTCTCCATCACCAGCCACTTAGTGATCGGTTATTGTTTTTCATTCTTGAAGAGGACCAAAATGACACCACTATGTTAGCGTAAAGGTATAGTGTGCCCACAATACTGTGGTTGATCAGACCAATACCAGCCACTTAGCCATTAACCGTCATCACTCACATAGGCTCTAAGGTATGCCAAGAACTTTACCTATCTTATCTTATTTGATCCTCACAACAACTCTGTGAGGGGTGGGAAGGAAACTGGTCACATCTAAAGATTAATTTGTCTAACTGTGCCATAACTGATCACTGGAAGAGTAGACTTTCTAAATGAGAGGAATGAGATGCTATAAAGAATCAACTTGTACTTTTATCTGACCTCTAGCAATTCACCTTGTGCCTAGATAAGTTCCAACTTGCTTAATTTCTCCATCTCTAGTCACAGTTTCATCTGGGGAGGATATACGATTGAGAATTCCTTTCTTGATAGCGTGATGCTACTGCAACCTGCAATATGCCCGTGCTGACATAGTGTATCTACTGTTTAGAACAGGTCCTGAGAGGTCAGAAGGCTCATTCTGGGCCTGACTTTTGACAAGGGCCTAAGCTAACTCGTTTACCTTCCTGTGGTTTCAGTGAGCTCTTTAAGAAAACTGGCATCATCACGCAATTTGTTCTTTCAACTCCAACTTGGAAAAAGTATTGAGAAATGCAAATGTGAAAATGGGATAACTGGATTTTACTTTCCACATATAGAACACTGTTTCTTTAGTATCTTCACTCTCACCAAGGTAACTCCTTTATCCAAAAAACAAAAAAAAAAGCAAAAAACCAAAACGCTTGAAGGGGCAGCTAGGTGGTGCAATGGATAGAGCTCTGGCCTTGGAGTCAGGAGGACCTGAGTTCAAATCCGGCCCCAGATACTTGACACTTACTAGCTGTATGGTCCTGGGCAAGTCACTTAACCCCAATTGCCTCACCAAAAAGCAAAAAAACCAAAATCAACAACCAAAAAAAACCTCTTGAAATTCACTTTCTCCTTTGTGACTTTGCTACCTAACTGGAAGATAGCAAGCAATTTCCCCCTTTATGCCATCCTTCATAAATATGCAAATCTCCAAACTGTCCTTTCTCATCCATTCCTCCAAAATACACTGATGTCATTATTTCTTTCTATCCACCGTAGCATCTAGTATAGTACTTATGAATAAAATAAAAACAGCTATTAAGCCTCTGTTGTATGCAGCGTACTAAACTGGTGGCTGGGGGAGATGAAAAGAAGGACAGAAGGGAGGAAAAAAGGAAGGAAGGGAGAAAGGAAAGAAGGGAGGAAGGAAGGATTTATTAAGTACCAACTTGACACCTACTATACACTAACATTATACAAACCTGACAAATGTCTAATTTGTCCTTCACAACAACCCTAGGAGGTAGGTGCTATTATTATCTTCACTTTACATTTGAGGAAACTGAGACAGATAGAGGATAAATGATCTGTTCAGTCACACAGGTGGTGTCTGAGGCCATCTTTGAACTCAGGATCACATACAGAACATTAAAAACCCATGGGATCTTTCACCTGCTCACTGGGACAGTTCCGGAAGTCATGAATTTAAAAAGAACATGAGGAAGAAAAAAAAGAGTCCTGTGATGTCTCTGAATTGCCATGGGCAGAGTTAAACTTGAGCAGTAACCTGAGCAAAGTTATAAGGGCCAGAGTTGTCAGAGTAACTAAAAGGATGAGTGTTCCACAAAGTTTCACACAAAAATGTGACTGATATTATAATTACATAGATGGAATAAAGTAGACTGTTCAAATATTTTCATTTTACAGGGAAAAAAAAGCTCAAGCCTGGTGAGAAGGCAGAAGTAGGAGCCAATGATTGAAGTAGTAGAGAAAGTCTACATTTTGTATAAGAGAAACTTCTAAATAATTACACACATACATGGACACATATGAGTTGGCTTCATCAGGAGGTAGTGGATCCTTCATCAATGGACATCAAGTCAAAATAACGATTAAGTAACCATTTGTCAGAGCTGTTGAAGTAGTTCTCAGTCAAACACTGATTGGCCTAGATGCCCCTTTGGTTTTTTTCCAACTCTGAGATTCTGTGATAAGTTAAATCTTTCACAGAAACACATGTGAATAGCAATGGTGTGAAGAATGAAAAGGAAGACAATCATATCACTGGACAGTTTGGGTTGCCTTCCAACTTTTACTTTTATATACTCACTGTACGTATGTGTATATATACCATATACATTTATGTTTGCGCAATAATACATATCTACATATACATATGTGGGTGTATTGTTAACACGCTGATATTTCTTCAAACATAAGGGAGAACTTTCTAGCAATTAAGAAGCTAAGAAGAAATGTGGGATGCCTCAGAGAGGAAGTGAGCATTCTGTCATTGGAAGTTTTCTGGCTAAAGAGAGATAAACACTTATTTGTGATGGTATAAAGGGGAGTCATGCCTTCCATAAGACATTGAATTAGATAGTTCCTACAACTCTAAAATTTGTTGAATCCATGATCCAGAAGAAATAGCAAAATTCAGCCAAGCCTCTAAATCCTGTGTCTAATGAATCCAACCAATCTGGATACATAGATACCCCTTCATCTTTGACATCAGTGTGTTATTATCTGAAGTTTTGGTGTCACCTAGACACAACCAGAAATTATTTCTTCTGAAAGAGAGAGATTAAGTGACTTGCATAAAGTTAAATAGGCAGTAAGTATCAAAAGCAGAATCTGAGCCAAGTTCTGACTCCAGCGTCAGTGCTCCTGTGCAAAAACTGTCATTGACCTCAAATCCCATGTTTACTCGACTATACTGTTTAGATGGAAATAAGCTCACTTGGTAACAGGCAGGTGCATAGAATGAACACAAACCAGTTTAATATAAATGTGCTTTATTGCAGAGAAGTTATATTATTTACATGCTGCAACACATCACAACATAAATCTACCAAATATTTCCTGTTGGATGCTGTAGGTTGCCAGATAATAGTTTTAGAACCACAGAATAAAGTGAATAGACTTACAGTGATATCGACTCTACAACTCTCAGGAACTACAATGCTAGAAGTCAAACGGCAGTGTTTTCTCAGTCCTATCTGTCATTGCTTGCATGCAGAAACCTAAGGAGCAGATACAAAAGTGCTGTTGATTTTCCAATCCATATGGCCACCAAAGCGTACAGTGGGTTGAGTAATTTATTCATGTCTTACAGCATTTAATTCTTGCATAAAACATACAAGTCTATTAAGGTTGGCATAAATCTATTTACTCATAAATCTGGATTAGAAACAAAGGAGCAATGATGCAGCCCATACATGCACAGAAGGACAACCTAACAAATGTTTGTAATCTCAGTGTTTGTTGACTTCTCATGTTGATCGATTTTGCTAGCAAATGCTTTTAGTTCTAGATTGTAATTCTTTTGGCTGAATATTATACTGGTGGAGAACAACTGTGGGTCAAAGAATGTTACATAGGTCTAATTTAGCATGTCTTATTGAAGCCACGCCTCTAGCAACATCAATCCAATGATGCTTGACTTCTTTCTTTTTAGAAAATAAGTTGCAATAAAACTGAGGCATATGTGAAATGACTCATTGGGCTCAAACCCCACTAGCCTAGGGAGAAAATAAAACTTTTAAAAAATAGTACTTTCAAGGTCATCACAAGGGCATTTCTTGAGTGATCAAGTGATCCTAGGGGAAGGGACCAAAAAATAGATTTTCTTCATTTCCACTTGATCTTGGCCTACCAACCTGAGTACAGCAACAGACAGACAAATGATTACACAGGGCACATGGATAGCGGGTAGGGTAACAGAGAGGCCCCTACGTGAGACTTGTTCTGAAACAAAAGAGCTGGGGAGACTTTAAAGGTAAAGGAAGAGAACTCTTGGTTCCTATGCTATCCCCTTAGGGATAAGATTCTTCATGGGCTTCCTGTTTTCTGCTGGCAATTCCTTTGTTCTTTTCTCCCTCTTGAATTTTGTCCATATTCCCTGGTTAAATGAAACCCAATCATTTGGGTTAGAAATGAAAAGGGCAGAATAGGCACTTGACATACTACCATGTTTGGAATAGGCAAGGTGATGTCTGTTAAACTTTAAATTAAAATACATTTTCAAGTTTAATTTTTTCCTAATAAAAAACACTAAACTTGTACAGGGAAGCTACCAAGGTCATATTGGCAGCCAGAAGTCAGACCAGAGCCCAGACAAAGAAACTGTACACCTAGGACAAGGCTTGAGGATTATAACTGGTCTCTCCCTTGATGTTAGTCATTCAATCAACCAGCAAGCATTTATTAAGGACTTACTATATGCTAGACACTATTGCTATCTCAAAGTAACTTTGAGCCTTCAGTATAACACATGGGACTTTAATTATCACAAAATAAACCCCTAGATATCCTGGAGAGCAATTTTCTGGCATTAAAATATGTGCATTTATAAAAAATAATATAAAAATGTCCCTTTTTGCCCCTCCCTACGGCTTACACCCTAGGCAATTACCTTGTTTGCCTAGCCTCCGCCTGGATCTTAGCAAGCTAGTGTTCTCAGCACTCCCCAGTCCTATGGCCATTACAAAAGAATGACTTTTAGAAAACATGCCAGTGGAATGTTTTGTCATGAGGCAGAGTCTTATTCTTTTATTATTTCTCCAGTGCGGAAATATTACAATGGGAAGCCACAGGATATGGAACTTTCCCAGGGTTTAAGAGAATGAAGGTCCAACATCATCTTGTTGCAATTAAAGTAGATAGGGTTCTGAACCTAAGATTGAACTTAAGAAGTGGTATTCCTACCTGAACCAATGAGGAAGTCTAAAGTCTATAAGGTAGATGAATTGACTTTACATTCAATATGCATAATCCGAAAATATCCATGAAATTATCTAGATGCAAGCCCAATTTTTCTTAGCAGTTGTTTAAAAAAATAATCACTTGAAAGAGCTATCAGGGAATACCTCCACGTCTTTCCTCTGAAAGGCAGATTCCCTGGTTCTATAGTGTAGCTAGAACTAGAATAATGTCATTCCTTAAAGTCTTCTCTTTCCAAAAAAATAATAATTTAAAGCATATTTTCCTCACCCTTAGCTCTTCCTTTAGATAGGGATGCTAAGTATGAAATACTGAGAAAGATAACAGTGACTGACGATTAACCAGAACGATTGGTTTAATGTCTGGCTTGTAACAAACAATGGATAAGTTGTCCTTAACTCATTGAAATATACAGCTAATTAGGACCACTTGATCTCCAATATCAGCAGAGCTTCCGAGTGCTAACATAGAAGTGCAAACCAAGTAACTTCTCTGCATAAAAACCTTGAATAATACCATATCAAACGAGGATGTGAAAAATAAGAGTCAAACCCAAATTCACAAGATAAATCACAGCCAAAATAAAAAATTATGGCCTCCCCCACCAGGGAAGGCTTGCTGAACTTCTAGAAATGAACCAAAGTTGTAGATAGCAGTTATGTTGTAAGGTGCAATAACAATTGAGTATCTGGAGATTGCATAAACATGTTGTTGTGTCACATAATATCAAAGTTATTTGCAAAAATTATACAATCTGGAATGCTTGAATGTGAGACACAACAATGTACGGAAACATACATTTAGAAGAAAATGAGAGCAATCAGTAATATAAAATGTATTTTTGGGATGCATTAAGTTAGCAGTGCTATCAAGGTTAAATGAGTAAAGTGAAAAGTTCATTTCAGTCAGCTGCTCAAGGATATAACTTTACTTCATTTCTTAATTTTTTACCAAACATTTTCTATATGATTTAGAATTCCCTCCATTTGTATCTTCAAAGGTAAATTTCAATGGGGGATGGGGAAGGGCAAACCTTAAACGAACATTTCGTTTAAATACATAGTATCCCAAAAATCTTAGTGTTAAAACTGCACTAAGACTTTTGGGACATGTTGTATTTACATCTCTTCTCTAGATTATTACGGAAATTCTTTTAGAGGTGGGGAGGGGGGAGAAGTGGGAAAATTGTCACTCTGATATTTATTCCCAAGGTATCTTCCATATCTCCAACTCCAAACTCCTCTACCCTGGTTGAAACCTTATTGTCTTCCATTGTCCCTCCTTGATTAACAAGTTCTCCTTGGGAATTCTCTGACCTTCCTAATCTTTAGTGGATGGTGACATCAGGGTTTCTTCTTTGCTCTTTTCTTTTTTCACACCATTCATTTATGGGCATGTACACTTTAAAAGTGTCCTAAACCTCTTATTTGCGGAGTGTTGGTGTTTTATTTGCACTTAAAGCAGAAGAGGCCAAAAAGGTTACACTTCTCTCAGCATTTGGTAAGCCTGGGGTCTCATACTCCCAGGGACACACCTCAGCTCTGGATGTTAAAGGCTGCTGAAAGTTATTACTTGAGTCAAAGGAGGCAGATGAAAGCACATTTCCCTCAGAGAAAGATGGAGTTTTTTTCTGGTCTCCTATTTGGTTGGTATTTTCTTGTTCTGCTTTTGATGCTACAACTTTTGAAGGCAGTTCGTCATGTTGACCCACACAAACCTTGGCTGAAGGATGTTGACCACCATTTTCACCTTTCCCACCCCCAGGGAGAAAGTGAGTCTTAGCATTCAAATGCTGTTTTTCCTCTTCAAAAACATACTGTTCTGGGCTCTCCCAAGGGCACACTTCAGACTTGTCAATACTTTTTTGATTGGATTGCTGATAGCCTTCATTGGGTTCAGGCTTGTACTGAGATTTCTCCTTTGGGTGGGGAGGGATGCTTTTCTCGATTTCAGAAGCTGCAATAGACACATGTTTCTGAACTTTCGATTCTGAAGGCACAGGACCTGGTGTCAAGTCATAAACCTCCCAAGGACACACTTCCCCAATGTCAAAGTTATCCTTTAACAAGCCTGGGCCTGTTTCAGAATTGGCAGTGGGTGTACTCACCCGCTGTTGTTTCATAATTCCAGATTTGGGAGGTTTCCTTAGTTCTTCAGAATGAGTGGAATTTTTCCAGGCAGAATCTTTAGTCTCTATTTTATCAGGGTTGGAATGTTTTCGGTTGAACTCTTTGCCTTTGAGTGGTGGTTTGGGGGATTTATCATTTTCTTCTAGGCCTTGAATTGATGTTTTCCCAGTCAAACTAAGAGTCTTCTCCTTGGCACTTGCTATAACACTGAGTGACTTTTGTAACACAGATGTTCTCGGATGCCCAGGCTTCTTTTCTGAGCTAAGGTTGTGAGCACTTGCTGACTTACACACCAAAGGGACTGACTCAGTGGATGAAGCCTCCATGTTTTCTGTAACCCTCTTGTTGACTTTTTTACCCGGAAGGGAGTCCAGTAGAGAGTTCTCTGTGGTCTCTACTTCATTTTCTGTTGGTATACTATTGGACTCTTCTGATTGGTCTCTAACATGATCATAAGTGCTGTGGGACTTTTTTAAGGAGAAGACCCGGTTTTTCAGAGACTCTTCCTTTGCCTTTACAATGCCACTGGAGGACTCTTGGGGGTTTTTCCTCACAATGACAGCATTTTTGGTTGCACTGTGGTCCATGACCTCCTTATCCTCCTTAGAGCATTGTCTGCTGACTGTTTCTGGGATCTCGGTAATGCGCCTCATGATGGAACGGCCAAGGCCCTTTTTTGAGCACCGCTTTTTCTGGAGGTGTGGATTATTTGTGATCATCTTCTTCCTTTTATAGATTTCCAGCTGAGCATAGAGTTTCTTTAGCTCATCCTGAGAAAAGATAAAAACCAGAGGGTTACAAAATGAAGGCAGTCAACTAACCAGGACAGTAAGTGTGAGTCAAATTAGACAGATCTGAACATTGTAAGAAAATAGCATCTAAACAAAATACCTTATTCCTTTTTTCTACTATATGGTTCTATTACAAATTTGTGTTTAGTTAGACACTGATCTTCAAAAGAGAAATAGTTCAAGGCCTCACGTGACATATATTCCGTACTTATTTTTCATCGAGCACCTACTTTGGATCTGTCTTTACTATGTTCAGGATTGAATTTGGACCATCACATTATGGACTTATTGATAACACATAACCAAGCACTTCTTCGGGCAAATTATGAAGTTATCCTGAAAGTGGTTCCCAAGATATTAGATTTAGGTCAGATTAAAAAGGTTTCAAAAATACTGAGTAATCACACAGCAGATCATCTGCCCAGAAGCAAAATTCTTCCACTAGTTGTTATCGTAGCCTGTTATGACCAATTCTTAATAATATGGCCCTCCATCCTACCCGTCTGACAATAAGATATAATATTTAATATAATGAGATATCTCCTTACAGTCCCTGGACACAAGGCCAGTTTTTACCTTCACATCCTATCCATCCATTCATCCATTTACCCAGGCCATGTCATCATCTTCCTACTGCTATTAAGCTGCTTCTCCCCATCAGGCCTAGCACCCCTCACACTGGACCTGCTGGGAAGGACTTTCCTGAATCCATGCCCTAGACCGTTAGAAAGTTAATCCACTTCTTTTTAGAGTTCCTGGCCAGGGCCCTATCCATTTTTGGGGGACTAGATTTGTTCAAACTAGCCCACTATGTCTATAGCCTGATCCTAGACACCAGACAAACCATCCAGACATTTGTCAAGGCCATTTCACCCTCTCTCTGCCCCCACGTGCCCACTTTTTCCCTCCATAGAACAAAACTTCATTTTGGCCACCTCTCTCTTATAATAGTGTCCTCTTCCACTATTCAATGAATGAGGTCCTTGAGGACAAGAACAATTGCTTTTTAATCTTTCTATCCCCCATGCTTAGGACAGTGTTTGGCCGGAATAAACTCTTATTCATATAATTATATATTATTCATATAATGATAAACAAGAATTTTAAAAATCAGCAAGCACTTATTAGCATCTTTATACAAGTCCAGTTGAACTTGCTTTCTTGTTTTTTTCCCCCCCACACACATGGCACAATTCCCATCATCACTTTGCATTGGATATGGGTTGGTCCACTTCACAAATGCTGCTCTGCCTTATTTCAACTCTAGTTGAAACCTAGTGTCTCACCTAGTGTTTCCCCCACTGTTTTCCCACTTCCTTTTGGGTATTCTCTCCCTCTTTAGATTGTAAACTCTTGGAGGGCAGAGATTGCCTTTCTTTTTATTATTCATATTCCCAGCACTTAGCACTGTGCCTGGCACATAGTAGGTGCTTAATAAATGTTCATTGAATTGGATTGAACATCTCTCATGAGTGAAAAATATTCTGCCTCCTCATCTCTTCCTGTTAAAAACTCTAAACCCCTTCAAGACTCAGATCAAGTGCTTTCTTCTGTTCGAGGCCTTTCCTGATTCCTATAGCTGATACTTCCTCCCTTCCACACCCCATTACGTCTCCTCCAGTAGAATATAATCTAATTTAAGGAAAGGACTATTTCACTTTTGTCTTTGTACAGCCACATAGTAGGCACTTAAAAATGTGTTGATTAATATATATTATGTGCTAGGTACCATACTAGATGTTAGGGATAAAGAGACAAAGATTAAACAGTCCATGCCCTGAAGGGTGCGTATTCTAATAATGGTAATGTGTACATGTATAAATTCTGATGGCCAAATCAGGTAAAATATTTGTCAAATCAATCAAAAACCAGTTGGTCTTTTTGGGGACTAAGTTGGTTATTATAATGATTTTGCCAAATGATACAGCTGAGTTACACTGTAGTATTATTTACCACGAAAAGAACTTTCTTTTGAAATTTCTGAGGTTTCATAAATTAAAAATAAGATAAATTTTAAAAAAGAAAACTTTCTGCTGAGTTGAAACCAATAACAATGCACATTTTCTAGATATTTTGGTATTGTGTGTGGTGAATAAATACATGCTAAGACAGAGAATTCTGGGAAAATGATGGAGTAGGTCAGGAAATTCCAAGCGCTCCAGATTTCCCCCACAAGAGAGATAAAATGGCACTTCAGGGCTGACATAGACTGGTAAAAATAAATAAGACTAGGGGCAGAATAGTGGTCCTCCTGGGACAATCTGAAGATCTGTAGAAAAATCCCAGGACAAGGTTTGGCCCCTGTGAAGAGTAACTACCTCCAGGCTAGTTCTGCTTAAACAAGTGGCAAGCCCTGGGGTTAGCTGGGTTGAGAAGGTGCCTGGGCTCCTGTCACAGGAACTTTTACCCCGGGACAGTGAAGGGAGTTGGGTGTCTGAGCCCAGAAGGGAACCTCTGCTAACAAGGAGCACCAGCCCCAGCTGTGCTGTGGACATGAGGCTCTGGGCAAAAAGGAACCAGCACACACTGCAGAAGCAGTGGGGCAAGGATGCCACTGGCTGTTGGCACTTACTGGAGGCTGGAGGTCTTTGTTTCAGTTTCAGGCCAGAGGGGAGAACTGAAGGAGGCTCTGAGGCCAGAGGCACCATACCCCATCCCTCAGGGCTAGAGGTGATTACAAAAAAAAAAATAATAAGGCTGCCACAAATACAAAACAAAAATGTGCAGGCAAAGAAAAAAATAATTCAACCATAGAAAGTTACTATGGGAATAGAGAAGACTGGGATTCATCTTCAGAGGAGGATACTGAAGCAAAGAAACCCTCATCTACCTCAAAGAGTAATGTCAAATGGTCACCTGCCCCCAAAATAATTCACAGAAGAACTTTAAAAAGACTTTAAAAATTAAATGAAAGAGACTGAGGAAAAACTAAAAAAAAAACAATCCAAGAAAAACAAGATTATGAAAAGAAAGTCAACCAATTAGAAAAGGAGATCCAGAATCTTAAAGAAGAAAATGACTCCTTGAAAACCAGAACTGGGCAAGGGGAAGCCAATGAAGTCATTAGAGACCATAAATTAAATAAATAATAATAAATAATAAAACAAAATATAAAGAATGAAAAAATAGAAGACAATGTGAAACATCTCCTAAGAAAAACAACTGATCTGGAGAACAGATCAAGAAGGGAAAACACAAGAATAATCAAACTACCTGAAAGCTATGTTTAAAAAAGTATCTTGATACAATTATACATTAAATAGTTAAAGAAAATTGTCCTGAAGTATTAGAACAAGAGGAAAAAGTAGGAATAGAAAAAATCCACTGATCACTACCTGAAAGACATCCTACAAGGAAAACCCACAAGAATGTCATAGTCAAATTCTAAAACCCCATGCTCAAGGATAAAATATTATGAGAAACAAAAAAAAACAATTTAAATACAGCAGTGCCACAATTAGACTCACACAAGATCTACCAGTGATGACACTAAAAGACCATGAGTCTTAGAACACTGTATATCAAAGAGCAAAAGAACTGAGGTTCTGGCCAAAAATATTATACCCAGAAAAGCTAAGCACAATCTTGAATGAAAAAGACATGGATATTCCATGAATTGTCAGACTTTCAGGATTTTGTTAAATGAAAAAAATATCTCAACTTAATAGATTTGAAATACAAGAAACAAGAGAAATATAAGGTACATACCAAAGACTATTTACAAAGGATTCAATAAGAACAGATTGTTTACCTTTTTTTATGAGAATATGTAAAATATATGTCTAAGATTGTTATTAGTAATTGGGTAGCTCATAACAAAGATTGGGGTAGACCTGAGTATGATATGATTTTAAAAAGTAAAATGATTTAGGAACTGCTGAAAAGAGTAATTATCTCACAGAAATGAGGTGCAAGAGGAAGAACTGATGCAGAGGAATTAGATGGAGGAGGAGGGCAGGTAGTTCTGGAAACCTACTTTCTTCAGAAATGGGTTTAAGAGGCAAAAATACATATATATCTAGAAGAGTATAAAAGTTTTCTCAATTCAGAAAGAAATAAAACACTAAGGCGATAGGGAGGGGGGAGAGGATAAGGGAGGGATCTTTAGAGGGGAGGATGAGGGAAAAGATTAAAGGGGAGTATAGAAAGGTGTTTAGATTAATGGGAATGGGAGGATAAGGGAGGGATCCTTTGAGGGAGGTAGGTTAAGTAATAGGAGGGTAAGATAGCAGGCAGAAGTAAAGTAGAGGAGTCAGGAGGGATAGGAAATGAGAGATATAAACAAACACAAAATAAAGATCAGGAGTGGTAATCATGATCACAGACAAAGTTAAGGCTAAAATAGATTTAATTAAAAGAGAAAAATAGGGAAACTATACTATGTGTCAGTCATACTCATCAACATTGTTTTGGACTGTTTAAAACAACTAGACAGTATAACATTGGAATATTGCTGTGGTACAGAAAATGATGTGTTACTGGACTTGGAAAACTATGCAAAGACTTGAACTTATGAAGGAAGAGGTTATCCACCCTTAGGAAAACAGAGGACAAATAAGTATAGTACAGTCTTATGTCTTGCATATGAATGTATATATCTATATATGAGTATGATTATAGATATCTCAGTATATGTATATGTACATACGTATATCTTTATATATATATGTCTCTACACACATATGTGTATATATGTGTGTATATGTGTGTGTGTGTGTGTGTGTGTGTGTGTGTATATCCATGCTTAATTGTAGCTTTCTGGAGTTGGGGGGACAAAGAGGGGAAAAACAAAGTAAAAAGTGCACAGAGAGAACAAAAGAAAACTTGTAAGAAGGCAAAGATGGACAGCTCTCAACACAATGTGTAGTATTTATTACATAGGCTTTCTTGAAATGGGAATTTATTGCTATATATTTTGAATCCTCTCTCACATTCTGCTGTACATCTGGCAGTGCTTTTTTTTCTTTTGTATTATTTTAGTTTTAGTATTTAATTTTGCTTATTTTTTCTTTTATTTTGCATTTAAGTTTAAAATAAAAAAGAACAAAAAATAAAGACAGAAAACCTGTCATATAACTATTTTCAACATTGAAAAAATACATGCAAAGAAACATGAATCCATACGAAAAGATGTTATCTTCATTCATTGAGATGACCGGTCATTTGATTGTTATTTTATGTATCTTGATTTGGAAAAAAAAATAGTACCTTTAAAATAAAGAAATTCCCATGTTTGGCTAGTTATGTTGACGAAATTAATTACTAACATTTTATTTATACCCTAAAATATACACAGGGATTTTAAAAAATAGATGATTTTTGAATGAAGTATAATGAATCACATTATTCTTAAAAAAAAAAACAGAAAGGATTTTTTGTACTGTTAAGAGAGAGAGAGAGAGAGAGAGAGAGAGAGAGAGAGAGAGAGAGAGAGAGAGAGACAGGGAGAGAGAGACAGAGATGTCCAAGTGTTTGTATCATTCTCTGATTATTTTCATTCTACTCATCCTTTGAAGTGAATCTCCAATCCTATTTGCTCTGTGAAGTCTTCCCAGACCATGTAGGCTACAAGTGATTTCTATCCTCTCTCTGAACTCTTAGAGCATTATCTTTTACACCAGTCATTTGGCCCCTAATATCATGCTTTGTACTGTTATTTTTTTTATTCATTTACTTAAATTTGATCAAATTATGTATTTAAAAAATAATTTTTATTTAGAATAAAAGAAATTTCTAATACATATAAACCCAAACAAATCAACATACATTCTTTTCTTCTCAAACAAAGATTGGTACTTGCCATATACACCGACTTTATCTAAAATATGGAAAAGATCAAGACCAAGGTTACCCGAATATCCTCAGGGTCCAAGCTGTGCTCACTCCAAGCTGAATTGATACTGCTGTTCAGGTACGATCCTGACCGGCCCATGTCAAGTTCATCTTCATATGCTTCTGTTGCTATATCATCTCTTGGATTATTGCTTGAATGTGAAAACTGCCACAAGGAGCAAACATGAGGTATTTATTTGACTCCAAATTGAAGAACAAGACAAAAAGTTCTTTGAGAAGTTAGGGTGAGCTATATGTAGTAGGAAAGAACACTGATTTGGAGTCAGAGAACCTGGAGTTGAATTAAGGGTGGTGAATGAGGTCACCTGTGTGTCTCTGCACAAGTTGCTTCACATTTCACCTGGAAAATGAGCAGGTTGGATCGACCCCCAGGGACCCTTCTGGATCTAACTGTGTGCTCCTGTGATCCTCCAAAATGCCCAATATTTCTGCTTAGGTGCCTCAGGGTTGGCAGTGTGGTAGGATGGAAAGAGAACTGAGCTTGGAGTCACAGGGCCTCAGTTCAAATCCCAACACTGTCACTTAGTGTTATGTGAATTTGGGCAAGTTACTTGGTATTCCACACTAATGAAAATCTGGTCTTTGATGTTCATCAAGAAGAGCCTCATCTAAGCTTTCTGTGCATTCCTTCTTCCTGGATCTCATTGCTATTATTTACCCGTGGCTTCTTGGCAGAAGGAAAGTGAATCTTAAGATTTGCTGAGACATTAGTGAGGATTATTGATGAGAGATCATCTCCTTAGGGTATGTTGTTATTGCTCTTTAGTCATTTTCAATTTTGGCCAACTCTTCCTGACCCCTTTTGAGATTTCTTGACAAAGATACTGGAGGGGGTTGCCAGTTCCTTCCCTAGATCATTTTTACAGATGAGGAAACAGGGTTAAGTGACTTGCCCAGGGTCACACAGTAAATGTGTGAGCTAGATTTGAACTCAGGTATTCCTGACTTCAGGCTGGGTACTCTATCCACTATGCCACCTAACTGATCCTCTTATGATTATTTATGTTTTGAGTAATAGAGGAAAACAAACTTAAAGGACTGAATCTTTAATGCTATATTGTGGTGCCTGAGGAGGGGAGACATTTGCAACCATAAGGGTCTTCCTATTGTCCTTCAAATTATACTACATGGGTAATGATGAATATCATCTGAGTTTAACATCAGTCTTTAACATAGAGTTTTACCATAATAAAGGACAAAATATAGGATTTTTCACCTACAACCTACAGCTGTGGCAAATATCAGCATACGAATTTAATGCTGGACTGGTGGTCCACAGGTAATGGTTACAATCCTGGCTTGGATATTGGTGTCATCTGGAACAAGTCACTTTGTGCTTCTTTTTACTCAACTGCAAATTTAGGGTATTGTACTAGATGAGGGCTCTCTCTCTCTTTCTCTTTCATTCTTGTACTCATTTAATTTCTAAAATTCCACAATTCTATGCAAAACTCCAACCCTTAAATGTACCTGCATTAGTCAAATGCCTTAGCCAAGGAAAGAAGCCACAGACTGGAAGATAAAAGTAAGTAATTACATGAGATGTTAATGTCTGGTGAAATCACACTAGCAAATCTTTATTGAGCATTTACTATGTGGGTAACCGTGGGCCAATGAGGTTTTTTTCTGAGACTGATTATCTACAATATGTGATGACTGGATGTGAGAAAACAGGAATGAGTAAGTAAGTGAGTAGGTGAGAGGATTTAGAGGAAAATCAGCTAGGACTACTGTGAGTCTCTCTTTATGCTTTCAACTAGTAAATGGAGTTTAGATTTAGAAGAAAAAAAAGAACAGCACATCAGCAAAGTCACTAGAAGAGATATTTTTATACATACAGTATATACACACATCATATATATGTACATATAATATAGGTGTTAAAGATCTATTAATGTATTCAAATATAGTATATCCACTTACATAGAAGAAAGTGATGGGATGTGATTTCATTGGTAAATGGAATTCCGAGGTGATGAAACCCTGTTTACCAATCAATACAAGATGGCACCTTCTCTACAACTTAATATTCTTAGAAAGTTGCCTAGGGCACAGAGAGATTTAACACTTTGCTGAGTGACACACAGCTGGTATTTTTCAGAGACAGGAATTGAACCTAAGTTCTCCTGGCTTCAAGATCAGATCTCTATCCAATATGTCATGCTGATCACGTGTTATAGTCCAAAGGATGCAATGGATGCAACTTTTATCCATGGAGAGACATTGTGTTATAGTATACAGAGCGCTGGCCTTGGAGTCAAGATCTGGGTTTCAAGACCTGCCTCTGACACATACTAACCACATAAACCTTGGTAAGACACGTAACCTATCAATGTCTGAGGCAAGTCTCTAACTGGTAAATTATAAGGTTATGATGTTATAGCAGATTTTAAATTAAAGACAAATTGCCAATCTTCATTGGTGAAGGAACTTTTTCTATCACAGAACTATACAAAAAGGAAAAAAAAACCCTGCTCATAAGAAGATTTAAAAATCAGGGTGCAAATTGCACCAATGGCAAGCTCATGAAACTCCCACTGAAGTCTTGGGAATGAGTTAATAGGCTCAGAGGAATGAAAGTCCATACATCACAAAGTCAGGCTTGGAAGTATGAACCAAAATGTAGCAACATAAAAACTGGGTTCAGCCTCTTCCCTGTTTCAGAGAGAAACACAGAGTATAGAAAATGGGTCCAACATTCTGTTGTATTTGCCCAGTATAAATCATTACTCATCTTGGGCTTAGTGTACAAAGCATGATTTGCAATGCTGATTGTATTTCCCAAGTCCTCCAGTCAGGATAAAATCTAAATTCTCAAAATGTCATCACATTCATTGGGAGGAAAAACATAAATGACAAAATATCTTGCCATCTAGTATTAATATTATTTTAAAAGGGAAAAAGTGCCAATTAAGAAAAAGGGATTTGAGAGCTAAGGGACAGGCTACCTTTTATCCCTAAAAATGTTCTTGACATTTTTAGAGAATTCACATTGAGTGTACACTTTATTCCTTCCAAATTAATATTCCTGAGATTGCATATGGGAAACAACTGTTGAGAGGAAAGCTTAAATAACACTTTTCATCAAGTCACCCAGCTGCTCAAAACCCATCACCAGCTCCCCATTGTTCATAGGATAAAATCTGAATTCCTGAATCTGATGTGGATTGGGGCAACCTACCTTCCCAATCTCATCTTTGACTGTTCTATATAATCCTTTAATCCATACAGACTGGTTTCAAAATCTCTGGACCTTGACTTAAGGTGCCTCTGAACCTTTCTTCATGTTGCTCCCCTGTCCTCCTAGCACTTCCCATCCTCACTTATCTCTTAATCCCCAACTGAATGGAGCCTGCCATGAATAGCCTGCAATGATCTAGCCCTCCTGTAAATTCCACTTTCACTTACCTTGATAAGCCACTGATCTGACACATAAGCTGTACACATTACTGCCATGCATTATTTGTTATCTTTTTATGTATCTATAGCTTATCTTCTTAACTAGCTCCTTGAGGACAGGCCTCTAATTTATATGTCAGTCACTATGCCTGTATCAATGTCTCCTACAGCGTATTGCACACAGCATAATCATTGGGCTGTGATATTGAAGATATCCAGAGCTTGGAGACCATCTAGTCCAAACCCCTCTTTTGCAAAAGGGGAAATTGAGGCCCACAGATGTTAAGCGACTTGTCCAAGGTTGCATAGTAAGTTCCAGGAGCGGGATTTGAACCAAGGTTCTCTGACTCCAGAGCCAGGGTTGTTTCCACTCTCCTGTGCTGCCCCCATGTCGAGATTTAGAGCAAGAAAGGACCTTTGAGGTCATCTAGCCCAACCCCTTCCTTTTATAGACTAGCAAAATAAGGGCCAGAAAGCTTCCATTTCTTACCCAAGGCTAGAATTCAATCCCAGGAGCACCTTTAACTCCAAATACAGCACTGTTTCCACTATGCCACATTGCAATTGTCACTCAAAAAACACTTGTTGATTGAAAGAGGTAGAAAAAAATACTTTTGCAATTAGACAGTTACATAGAATACTACTTTTTCTAGAATCATATATTTAGGTTTTTAAAGGTCTCCTCATCCAGTTTCCTCATATTATCGAGAAATCTGGAGTTCTTAGAGGTTATGGGACTTTCCCAAGTTGACACAGGTAGTAAATAGTAGAACTGAGGTTTGAGTCTTCCTACTTCCTTCTTTTTCTACCACACCATCTTGACTCTTTTTCATCATCTGGTTAATGGAAGAATGCTGTTTCACTCAGTGCGTGAAATTGCTAGTGTTAAGGATGAGAAGTACTCTCATTTTTCTCTTATCACTCACTCTGTTCCCCAATAAGCTGAGTTGCTTTGAAAATGTTAGATCTCTGCTATAGCTGATAACTAAAAGAATGGCCATATTAATCTACTGCTGAGCAGACATATTCCATAATATCCTGCAAAATCTTGTCTTGCTTCTAAATTCATAGCAATTCTCTGAAACTGGGTTAGAGTGGGGCTTTTAAATAGGGGGAAACCTCTTTGCAATACTAAAATTGGTCAGTATAGTAATGCCCACAATAAAATAAGCATTTAATAAATGCAAATGTACCTTAAAACTATAGAATGCTAAATGCATAACTAGTCATTACAATTAGTTACCTATGTCACATCCAGCTTTTTTCTTAATCCTTGGGGGAACATAATTTGATTACGCATGTATGTGAGCTCTGCTCATGAAGTTAAGATACTAATTTTCATAAGCCATATAAAAAATTAATCTCTCTGATTTTCAATTACAATCTGCACAAATGCATATAATTATGTGTTTCAATGGTTTTACATGCTTTTAAAATAAAAACATTAAAAATAATTGTTATGATTATAGACCAAGACATAAAAAGTTCTGCTACTGAAGGTGTCTCAAGTATGAAACAGAAAAGCATTTTTAAAAACTACATGAGAATATACTTTAGGGCTTTTCAAATCCAGATCTGAATCCCAAGTGTTCCAATCCAGTTTTAAGTCATTGTGACCACAGAGATAAGGGATAAGAAACTAATGTTCTAAGTATCATCTCTGTTAGAATTGTCCTTGGGGTGTAGCATAATCTTTTGTCTGTCCTCTAAGTGCAATGGCACAACAATGATGCATTTCAGAACTCCTGGAATCATACCCTAACCTCCTCTGACAGTAGTCCTGTATTGTAAATATTTGTTTACATTTGCTCTAAGAAAAATGAAGTCATTCTAAATCACAGGAGATACACAAAAGTTCAAAAGGATTCCTAGAAATAGTTGTCAAAAATATCTCTTGACTAAATCAAGGAGTATTCCTTAGGATCCACTCAAATTTAAATCTAACAAGGCATCAAGATATGGTAGATGTCCTTGGTAAACTAATTGTAGATTTTATCAAAGTAAAACTTTTTCAAAAATAATTTTGACATTTGGTAAATCCAAATGTAGTCAGGTCTCTAGTTTATAGTGAAAAGACTTTTAGAAGTAATCCACAAAATATTATAGCCCCCCCCACTTCTAGTTCTACATTTTAATGAAAAGAAACCATTCCAAGTTCTCTCAAAGCATTGAGTGCCCTGTTTTGCCAGAGAAAGAGAAGTTAAAAAAATACCTTTGGAATCAAAAGTAACCCAATGGTGACTGTCACAGTCAAATGGGTATGTGCAAAAAATAGCATCAGCATCCAGTCAGACTGAAGTTTTGAAGCAAGAACAAATCTGAAATAAGAACGCATAGAGTTAGCAATCATCAAGACTATGACTTATGATGCTAAGCACTTTATGACTTTTTCCCCTCTATCTGGTCTATAAAATTCAATTCATGTTGGAGTCTACTTAAAAAAGATTCTGATGTGTAATTTCTTCATCTTAGAATGAGAAATAGTTTGACAAACATGAGCATATTTGCAGAATTTTCTTACAAATATAGGAAATTAGGATATTTTACTCATTAATTATCTCTTACTTTTGAAAAAAATAATGAATTCATTTCATAATTTGCCATTAACTTTTCAGAGGATGCTATTACATTATGCCTCAGTTGCATCTGCAAAGCGAAGGTGGGGAACAAAAGAGAATCCAAATGAATTATGTCTTATTAACTGGTAGTTTCAGAAACTCCAAAATGAGCAGCTTTCAAGGATGGACAATTTTAGAATAAAGCAAATCCAAATAACTCCTTGATTAAAATATTCTTTACTAAATTAAAGTCATTGAAAAATGCTAATCAGAATAAAGCAGTGAGAGAGCTGGTGGTTATCTGCATTTGTGTGTTTCCCAAGATTTAAATGGCAACCAATGTAATAGATGAATGAATGTACTACTGGCTTGCAATTTGCATGATTTTTTAAAAAGTCCATATTTAATGGGATTTTGAGTATTTCAGTTAACCAGGTTTTTAATTTCAATTTAAATATTTAAAAGAGATTTTTCTCCAGAAATATATGCAATTATGAGCCAGGAAAGACCTACTGGAGACATTGGCTTGTGTGCAGTATTTGCTACAGCAATTTGGGAAAATTTCTCAAGTTAAATCAACATCTGCAAGTACAAAGTAAAGCTGATTGCCACACCAAAGTAAAATCAGAATGGTTTTAATAATATTAATTTTGTCATGGTACCTCCCCTTTTAATATTTCTATATACAACCCCATTTATTCAAGAAGGTTGGGTGAAACAAAATTCTTATTGCCTTCTTGGCTCCTAGATGTTCTTTTCAGCGACATAGAGGGCTAACTGTCAATTTGGGCACTTAGAAAAAGAAACAAAAACATATTTTCAGGGCAAGCAGCTTTATCTGGCCCTCACAGGATTATAGAATCTTAGCTCTAGATGTGGAAGGGACCCTACAAGCCCCCTAATCCAGCCCCCACATTTTATAGATGAATATACTGAAGGCAAGAGAGGTGATGGGCCTTGTCCAACATGACACAGTGGCAGAGCTGGGCTTCAAACTCAGCTCTAGTGATTCCAAGGTCAGTCAACCCAATTTGGCACGCTTTCCTTTACAACAAAGAGACTTTGAAATTCATGAAGTGAACACAATACAAGAAATAATTCAAAGATATTGAACTAAGTGGAAGGAAGAATTCATTACTATTAGTATGTATGATATTAGAATACAGATATTAAATTTTTGTGTTCTTTAAATTTTGGCAGCCTATGGCAAAGGCTTCATTGCTCCACCCCACTTATGGCTGTGCAGTAACTCCTTCAAATGTTTAGGAAAGTGCAATTCATCCTCTTAGTAGTGATGATATTAAAATCCAAGAACAAATACGTATGTTACCGAGTCAAAAGGAACAAAGAACTGTTATCGTAATATCCTTCTTTGTCTCTAACTGTGGTTTTTTTTTTGCAAATTAAGAATAATAGCTGTAGACATTTAAATGGCTTATAATCATAACCATTAACGATAAGTTTTCAGCAAATGATATCTTCTTCTAGGTTGGAGCATGCTATACTTGGCACTTAAATAATGCCCCAGATTAAGTGAACAACATTCTTTTAGGTGTATTGGCTGAAGTTTAGACAATACATTGAGTCTACAATAAAGGAGAATCAGAAGACACAGCACAGATAATGTGGCATATCAATAAAAAATCCACCAAAATGACCATTTTCCCCATCCATCATGAAATAAAGGGCACATGACTCAAACCAGAGTGAATATTTATTTTGCTCTATGAGGAGATGAATTACTCCTTGCTATGTACTGTTACCACATGAATCTGGTGAGTAAGGTCCCTTTACAAAACAGTGTAAGTCAAATCATTCTTTAGAAGCCATACCCTCCATTGATGTCACTGGGGAAATAGGGAGGTGTAGGGAACAACTTGTATGGAAATTCCCTCTACCAATGAAGACAGACTTGTAACTTGTATGTAATTTATAATCTTAGAGAATTGCCTGGGCTACTGAAAGGTTACATGACTTACTGATATTTCTAGAGCTAGTATGTGTCAGATATTGAACTTACCTCCATGTTTATCTGAGCCCAGTGTTCTATCTTCTACATTAGGTTGCCATGACACTGAATTTATCATTGGGAATAGAAACTATCAATAATGTACAACTCTGAAGTTGCTGAAATTTGACTTCCATATTCATAATAATAATTAGCATTTATATTGGGCTTTGCCAGGTGCTCTACAAACATTACTTCGTTTTATTCTTGTAACAACCCTGGCAGTTAATTGCTATTATTTACTTCATTTGTACAGATGGGGAAAGTGAGGCACATAGCAGTGAAATGACTTGCCCAGGTCACCCAGTAAATGACTGAAGTAGGATTTAAATTCCAGGTCTCTCTAATTCCAGGTCCAGGATCTATTCACTGCACCACTTAGGTACCTAGTCATGTTGGAGGTCTAGCTGATATGATTTCTGATACTAAAGAAAATGAGATTACAGTAAATTCTTAAACCCTGATGGATCAAGATATTCTCTAACTTTGCAAAGCAATGGAACTAAAAATAAATTTCTTTAAGGAAAATATCTATCTATATAAATATATGTATATATTTTTAGGTACATAATTTTTAATTATATATTAGCTTATAAAGATTTTCATGCAAGCATCTTTACTATAACCAAATAAGACTCTAAAACAAGTCTCCTTTCTATGACAATCAGACTTTGAAGACTGCAGAGTCTACTTAGAAAAATTTCAAGTCAAGATTGGCTCCTGTCATGAATTGCTGAGCTTCCCTTTCCCAGCTAAGCTGCAAATACGTGCTAAAGGCCTTCAAGTTCATCCTACTTCAGGCTTGGCTGAGAGCCTAAACTATAGAATTGCTTAGCTAGGGTGGTAAAGAAACAGGGAGGAAAAATAGATCCCTGGCCTTCCCAAAGTTAAGTAGGATCAGTGCTTCAGAGAAGAACAGGATGAACAGAGAGAGCAGAACAGAGTGTGTTATGGGTTTCTCCATTCCTTCTGAAATAAGAGATTTGATCCAAATTCATCTTTCCTCCCATGTATCACAAATTTTGAATAGGAGAAATCCACATAAGATTTGAGGTCAGAATAGCTAGTCATACTAATGAGTTTTAAAACAGACCCCAAAGGAACACAAGTGTTAGTTACATTGACAGAAAATGAAATGTCCATTATATTAGAAACACCACTCAGCCACACTCAATCCTTAGAAAAGATGACTCTGAATAAAGGACCAGATTTAAATTGTTTTTGTTCTCTGCCTCCTACTCTGAGACTTCACAGAAAATATGAACGTGGTTTATGAGTAGTAAAGTAGTCCACATAATAAAAATGGCTTCCTAAACTCACACATGTATACACTCATTTTTCTTATATTATGATGGTCTTTCATCTATAACACATAATAAAAATACAATCAATATTATTTAATTTATTTTTATGTAAAATACTTTTAATTGTTTAGACTGACTTGCTTTCTCATGAAAGACATTAGGCAAGTCACTAAACTTTTATGATCCTATTTCCTTATATATAAAACGAGGTGAGAGTGGACTCAATGATCTCTAAGCTTCCTTCTAGATTGAAAGTTATGACCTTATGAAAAAAAATCAAGCAATAAGCATTTCTAAAAGACCTTCTATGTGCCAGGCATTCTATACAAAATGAATATTATATGTGAATGTATGTTTCCCATAGGAGGGTAATTAATTCAAGTAAGTGAATCTCTGAGGCATCTAACCTGAGATTTGGGCCAATTAAGTCTTTAACATTAATTCAGTTAAATTGAGAGTCATAAATGTAGAGTCCTTCATTTCATTTGATATGTTTGTCAAAGCAAATATCTGAGTCTCCCTTTGGCTATTTAGCATCTCACTTGCTGACTACTGTTTCAACCACTGATGCAGCTCTCTCTGGCAGGGACTGGGAAGATGTCTTATCTACACCATATACTGGAGGACAAGTGGCCTTATGGGTCTAGGAGGCTCTGAAACACATTTTAACAGTATTGATCATGTGTAGAAATAAAGGACTGAGCAGGTGAACAAAGGCTGGAAAAGACAAGTGAGGTTTACCCAAGTTCGCAAGGGCAGGGACTAAGTAATTTTTAATCTTTGAATGAACCTAGTACAGTGCCTTAATCAAACTGGCTGGTAATAGTTAACATTTATATGTTAGCTTACTATGTGCCAGGACTGTTGCTAAGCACTTTACAATTATGATCTCGTTTGTTCCTCACCATAACCCTATGACATAGGTGCTATCATTATACCTATTTCATAGATGAGGCAAACAGAGGTGAAGTGACTTACCCAAGGTCAAACATCTAGTAAGTGTCTGAAGTTAGATTTGAACTTGGGACTTTCTGACTCTGGGCCCAGCGCTCTATCCACTGCACCACTTAGCTGCCTTGCATATAGTAGGTATACGATAAATGTTTGTTGCATTGAACAGCAAATCATTGGTTAGAAAAAGGAAAATTCTGTCAACAGGTAATTGTGTTGCATCTCATGCAATTAGATTTATCAAGATTTTTTTTTTAATGGAATTGGTGGGAAATTTTTGGTGCTATGCAGTACAAGCCTCAGAGTTGAGTTAAGTTAAGCAAGCACAGCTGTCAGTCAGCATTGAACAAAACCTGATTCACAGCATCTTAGAGCTAGAGAGAGCCTTAGAGATTATCAGGGCATGGTGTTCTTGCCCTTCTGCCCATTCATTTGTATATTTGGGTTCAGATCTGGCTTCTGATGCTGACTGGCTGTGAGACTATGGCAAGTCATCTAACATCTCTAAGCCTCAGTTTCCTCATTTGTAAAATGAGAAAATTGTACCAGATGGCCTCTCAAGTCACTTCAATGTCTAAAAATATGATACTATGCTTAAGAACCTTCATTTTAAAAGTATCTTCCTTTTCAGCTATTTCTCTATTTTCAAGACATTTCAAACAATGAGAAAGAACCTTTTTTCACCACCATTTTCTGTCCTCCAAAGTAAAGAATTGGGAACGTTTAGACAGCTTTGTAACAGATTCGTTTTGAACCCCACATTGAAGCTTGCATTCAATTTTTTTTTCAAATATTGAACTACTATCAAATATATACAAGGGGCAAATCCTAATAAAATAACTGATAGAAATCTCCCTTTGTTCACCTCACAATGAGCAGCTCCCGCCTAACTCCCTTTTATTTCCACCACTGTAGAAGTGACATGCAGTACCAAGGGAAGAAGAATCAGGCTACATTCTCTTCTAAGAAAAGAAATGTATGTGTTGCTGAATGAAACTGTACATTATGTTCAGCTCATAAAGCCCAATTCTGCAACATTAGTGCATTCAAACACTGAATGAGATGCTCTTTTCTGTAGCAATCATTATGCATACAAACCAACACCTGTACATGTAAATATTTTTCAAATAAAATCTTAGAGCTACAAACTAGTATCCAGAACATGCATGAAAATCGACAACAATAGTTCACCTACATCAACCTGAAAATGTTCATTAACTGTACTGAACCATTGATTTACATGTATTTTCAACACAGAAAGAGAATTGACAAGTTTCAAAGAGGAAGATGACAATGGACACACCAGGAGAAACTGATTAGAGTAAAGAGTATAACTTCATTGTTCATTTCCCATTTCTATGAAAAGAAAAGTTAAACCAATCCTTAACTTTAAAAATAATACATATCTTTCTTAAATCTTTCCATTAGGAAAGCTATCCATTCTTTGACATTTAAATTAAACCAAGATACAGCAGAAAAACAAAATGAAATAGTTAAGTACTCATTCTACAGATTACTTGCCTAATTGTATGGAATATAGCAGAGATAATGAGCTCATTGTGAACTGCAACAGCCATATAACGTGGCTCATGAAATGCTGATGGGACTGTCCGAACTGCATAGCAGAGATAAACACCCCACAAGAGGAATAAAAATTCAGCTGTGAGAAGAACAGAAAGAAATAATTTACCATTAGTTTTGTAAAATGAAACAGAAAGTAAAGCTGAAGTTACTTAGCATGCGTTATAAAGTGTGTGTATAAGATACATACTACTCATTAGAAAAAGACATACATCATTCCACTCATATAGCCATGGATATGATCCTGTGACTTTTTTCAATTTTACTCAATGTACCATAGATTTTGCTTCATTTACCCAGGATGGTAAACTGCCACCTAGAGCATCATTTCTTACTACATAGAAAGATGATAGAAATTGGAAAATCAGTTGTGGATGTACTGAGGAGCCTGGCTAAATTCTTACCCAAGCTTGTTTAAGACTGCTGGTGTCTACAATCCAAAAGATGGCTTTGATGACTCTGATTGATCAATTTAGATGATAAAGCAATGAAGTCACCCAACTTGCTAGGTTGAGTTTTTTTAAGCTTGTGTCTGATTTGTAATAACTCACATCTCTTATCACATGCTGAGGATTATGAAGCACTTTTGTTGTAACAAGCTTATTATATAAAATGCAAGGATATTAAAAATCACTGAATGTGAATTTTGCAAAGGGCCAGAGGCCATTGAAGTCAAAAATGTGTGTGCATAAGAATCCCTTTTGCAACATTTCCAACAGGTGATAATTCAGTCTTTGCTTAAAGATTCCCAGGGAGCCAAAATCCACTATCTCCTAAGACTAAGGCAACCTATTTTATATTTGTATATACCTCTAGTCATAGTAAAGTTTCCATTTAAACAGAGACTCAATCAGGTAATATGATACATACGTAAGTAAGTAGAAATACATATTACATATATTTTAAATACTTAAGGGAATCTATGATCTCACCAACGAGGGTACTTCCTCCAAAGGGGACAGATTACCACCCATCTCTACTTTCATTTTATAGACGAAGAAACTGAGTTAAAGAGCAGTTAAGTGACTTAAATATATTCACAGAGCTAGTGTCAGAGGTAAGATTCAAACTTGAGTCTCCCCTGATTCCAAACCTAGTACTCACTCCATTGTGCCACATTGTTTTAGCTTACTTATGACAAATGAAGATCTCCATAACAACAACAAAGAGACATTAAGGTAGGAAACTCCCACTCAACACAGCAGAATACTCTAGTTTGAAGGAAAAAAAATCATCAGATTTTTCATGGCTTGGATGCTGAAATGTTGATCCCTGTATCCATGAGTCAAGATTTATCATCTGACAGAACTCTGGAGTACTTTGCTATCACATAGAAGTCAGGGAAAGTTCTCACATTTTCTGAAAATTCACTACATAGTCAAAGGGGTTAGATGATAATATGGAACCTTAACTCTGACCAAGTACTGAAGGAAAGAAAAACCTTACTGAGATTATTCAGTGAGATTTTGTTTGTATCAAGAGTATCCTTCACTCTAGGTCAGGGGTGGGGAACCTGCAGCCTCACCACATGTGGCCTCCAGGCCACAGGGTTCCCCATCCCTGCTCTAAGGTGTACTTCATTGGGTAGGGGAATTCACATAGCACATATGCTGCCACTCCCAACTTTCCCATTTCTCTTAATTTTATCCAATTTCTCCAGTTACCCAGGCTTGAAATATCAGTTATATCTGACTCCTTTCTTTTCTTAATACCTAAATCCAATATTTTTTCCTTTGAAATGTCCATATTTATTCATTCTTCTCTATTGCTACCACTCCTAATCAAATCCTTATTTTTACCCTCTCACTCTACAGTTTCCTAGTTTTTCTGCCCAATCCAACTCTACCCTCTCCCAACTATCCTGCATACAAGCTTAACATGCCTTGCGACATCTCACTGATCATCTTTCTTTATATCTTTCCCTATAGTTTTCACTTCAAATATGTTAACCTCTGACTTGATTCGACTGCTTCCACCTACAAACCTTTAGTTGACCATACCCTGAGACTGTCCCAGGAAAAAGCACACATGAGCCTATGTAGCTGATGCAAAGGCTTTCTTAGGTTCGAAGTGTCTATATCCAATTGCCTGGATGACTTGGCCAGATGCAGCCTCCTGCCTTGACTTACAAAATCTTGAGGATTTCTTGGATGTTGACTACTTATTTGAATCCCGATGATCAGATCCATTCTGATCCATTGCTTCTACATGTCAGCAATTCCTCTTGTTTATTAGGCAAGTAAAGTCATTTCTCCACATTTCTTTATGAGGTTAATGCCTAATCAAAGATCATCTTTCCATTATTCTCAAACATTTATTTAATACTTGCCTTTGAATCAGTGGCCAAAGTATAGTGGATTATTAAGAGGCTTCAGAGTCAGGAAGAAAGATATTCAAATCCTGCCTCTGACAAAAGCCATGGGCAAGTCACTTACTCTCTAAGTGCCTCAGACAACTCCCTAAGACTATTTTGAGAGCAAATGCCAATTTGCATTGATAGAAGGAATTTTCCCATGAAGGAGTTCCCTATGGCAATGAAATCACAGGTCATGGTCCAAAAAGTAAATGTGCTAGGCACTGTTCCAAATCCCCAGAAACTGGTAAACATTGAAATCCTATTGTGGTATAGAAAATAGTGTAATATGTGGCAGAGTTACATTTGCAGAATACTTTCTATCAATTATTGCTATACTTCTCTACAACTCCTTGTACAGAAGATAGACTAAGGAAAATAACCAGCGGGTTATTTATTGTTTGTCAATGGAGAGCTACCTTTAAAATATACAACAACAAAAAAACTTTCTCATAAGAGTTAAGCTCAACATTAAAATCATTTCATTAGCAACACCAAACAATACATTCCATCTGAGAAACAATTTATTATTCAAGGTAGCAATTAGGTAGACTAGATGTAATATGCAAAAGTTGTACTTGAGTAAAAAAAATCAGTTTCATATAATTAACTTCAGACTAACACTGCAATTTGTAAAGAAAATATGCAGATGTTACTGAATTTTGCTATATTATTATGTAGGAGTTGAAGTATGTGTTGTGTTTCCGTTTTTAAAAAATAATATTAATATTTTTGGTGTTAAATGATCCTGATGGGTAGTTTGGGTATATTAAAAAAGAAAGAAATGAGTTTATTTTTAAAGATGCAAATGAAGGTATGAGAATACCTCTGTGAGGGGAATTTTAGTTTTAAACTACAAATAATTATATGCTATTACAAAAAAAAATACTAACCACACTATATTTTGATTTGTTTTTTTGAAGCCATGAACTGAAATTTCAAGTCATCATGAGACAAACTGTGCCATCCAGTTAACACTGGCCTTTGACTTGTCCCATATACCCCAAGTTCATGACCATAGCCATTTTAACAAGGAAAACAGAGAGAATCATGCATCAGAATCTGAAGGAAGCAATAGAATCTTTCTATTGTAGCCCATGCTGTCCCAGCTATGGTGCACTGTGGTGTGTTATTGCATGGTAATTCTTCAAAAGTGAAAGTTTTGACACCTATCTCTTCCATTTCTTTCTCTGAAGTCAGAACATCACCACTGCCACCTTGACCGCCAAGTCTCTTCAGACCCTAACAAAGACAGTCCAGGACCCTGAATCCCAGAGTCTTCTGAATGACAAATGATTCTAGCCCAGAAGCCTGGGAAGCACGGTCTATAAAATGCAGCCTGCTGGCTACTCCTGAAGATGTGATAGCCACATTCATTAAAGACACAGAAAAGAAAATTCTTGCCACCAATGTTCTTTGTACTGTCAAATGGTTCAATATCAGAAACTGCTACGATTTTATCAGTGGAAATGACATTAAATGAGACACACTAACACTTTACTAATTTAACATAAGGACTATGGAAGCAATCCAACTTGCATCTGAAACCTTCTATGTGTATTCTTTCTCCTATCAGAATGTGAGCTGCTTGAGAGTGGGGACTGTCTCACCTTCCTATTTGTATCCAGAGAACTTAGCATAGTGCTTTGCACACTGTAAGTTCTTAACAAATGCTTGATTTGTCCATCCATCTGTCCATTCATTCACTCACTCATTCATCCATCCTCAGATGATATGCCAAAAGGAACTTTAGGCAGAAAACTTTAGCCTTGTTTTGGTGAAGTAGATAGTATGGTTGGCCCCCAAAGTGATGAAGACTTGAGTTCAAATTCCACCTCTGACACTTACTAGTTGTGACCTTAGGCAAGTTACTTAACATCTCTGAACCCTGGTTTCCCCACCTGAAAAATAAGGGGATTGATGTAGATGGATGCTAAAGTTTCTTCTAATTCCATATCTATGGATCCATAATCCATTCCCTGGGTATTTTAAAGCTATTACTCTTTTCTTCTTATACATTTTCCCCTGGGAGGTTATAAATTAGGTAGCTGAGAAGTTAATTTTTTTAAAAGATCCTATATTTCATATGAGAGATTATCAACCTTTCCTGCTATTGAACACCCAGAAGCAGTACTGCATTATGGTTAGAGAGCTAGACTCTGAGTTAAAAAGACATAGGTCTGAATCGAGCACTGAGTATTTACTAGCTGTGTGAATCTGGGCAAATTACCCAGTCTCTTTCATCTTCAATTTATTCGTTTGTCAAATAGAGGTTAAAAAATCTTTCTAAATCTCAAAGTGCTATATAAATGTCAGCCTTTATTATTACCTGTTTTGATACTATAAAAATTTCAAATAAGGATGTCATTATATAATGTTACTTGTCATATTGCAAAGGCTATATTTAATAAACATTTTAAAAAGCCTTAAAAATACTAGAGGATTTCTCAAAATCTAACATTTTATATTAAAATTTCTAATACCTTGTTTAACTCTTTTCAAATTGGGACACAATTTAGTTAGTCTCTCTTGTTTTTGTCTCTTTCTCTACCTCTGGCTCTCTCTGACTTTTGTTCTCACTTTCTCTCTCTTCTCTCTCTCTCTCTCTCTCTCTCTCTCTCTCTCTCTCTCTCTCTCTCTCTCTCTCTCTCTCTCTCTCTCTCTCTCCCCCCCCATTCATACACCTTGTTGTTGTCATTTTTTAGTGGTGTCTGACTCTTTGTGAACCCATTTGGGATCTTTTTGGCAAAGATACTACAGTGGTTTGCCATTTCTTTCTCCATCTCATTTTACATATGAGGAACTGAGACAAACAGGCTTAAGTGACTTGCCCAGGGTCACAGAGCTAGTAAGTATCTGAGGCCAGATTTGAAGTCAGGGAGATAAGTGTTCCTGGCATATGTACACATACACACATCTATATCTATATCCATCTATAGCTGTAGATCTATCTATCTATCTATCTATCTATCTATCTATCTATCTATCTACATACATACAATCACTCAGATTCTCAGGGTTAGCAGGAACTTTGGAAGTTGTCTATTTTGATCTTTTCCTAAAAACAATTCCCTCTACAACCTCCCTAACAAGCTTTCATTCATCTTCTGCTTGAAAATTTCAAGTAATGGGGAGTGAACTACCTACTGAAACAGTCCATTCCATTCTTGGAAATGTTTGTTAGATTGTAAACTCCTTGTGGTCAATGAGTGGGTTCTATCTTTGTATTCCCAGTGCATAGTTCAACTTCACTCCCCCATACAATAGACACCAATTAAATATGTTTGAATTGAATGAATTTTGAAAGAAGTTAGATGACCGTGTGAAATTATGTGGATGAAAATCCACAGATAAAAATTCATGAAGAAAAATCTAAGTCCTTTCTAGACCAAAACTAATCTATTCCCTCCCAATGCTGATTGCATAGTGCTTGCTTACATTAAGTTTCATCCTGTCATAACACAGCCTGATCTTCTAAGGTAATTATATTTAAATCTTCAGGAACTGATGCTATTTTAGATTTTCCTTGCATAACTATGTCTGTTACCTTATTTTTCAGTCACTTTTAAACATTGGCATACTACCTAATTAAATAACTGAGCAAACTGCTTTTTGTGCTTCAAAAATGTGGTATTTGTGGAAGGAAAGAGAGGATAGTGTCAATATGGGAAGAAAAAGCAAAGATTATGTAATCTCTGTTGGATTCTTGGTATGAAAGGGAGTTGTCCAAGGAAGCTAATTAGCACTTTTCAATCTGAGGGTAATTTCTATTTCAATTTACTTAAAACATGAAAATATGCTGATATTCCTAGGTGGTGGGGAAACCTAAGACTATCAACTTGCTTCATTTAACGATCTCTCAGTCTTATCCCAATCCCTTGTTAATCTTTCTAAATCAATAAATATAGGTGAGTGGCAATAATGACCTCAGTCCAAATTGTAATTTGTGATTCCAAGATTATAAGAAATACTCATGTTATGGTAAAGATTTAACTGCCATAGAGACACTGCAAAGATACTGGCTGCATGAGTAGGGTAAATCTGGGGATTAGGATACTATTGCTAAGCTATCTCAGTGGTTATAATGTTTGGTTTCTTTAAAGAAACACATTTAAATATTAAAAGATACAAATGCAGCTTAAGAGTTACAGTTATACCAAACCATGAATATCAATATATGTGTAGAGAGATAATTAAATATTTAGTTCCATTTTAAAACAGAAATTGGAGTACTTTTTCTTAGGAGATAGGATATCAAGATAGGCCAAAAGACTCTCAGATTCTTTTTTTAAAATCATATTTCACTCTTCTTATGTGCTTATGATATTCTAAATGACATTATATTAAATCTATCTTTGTGTCTTACCCCCTCTATAAGACTGTAAGCTCTTTGAAGCTTGGAGCTATGCCTTTATTTTTCTGTTTCTTCCCATTCTTATGACCATAAATTGTACAGTATAGATACTTAATAAATGTTTGTTGAGTTAATTAAATATTCATATGGAAGGCACTACCAGGCAGCTTATAAGTCACAGTAGCATGTTATATATATATGCAGGGTTGGCTGATAAGTAGACCAGTATATGTCTATCATAAGAAAAATTGGTAGGGCTGAAGCAAAAGGCTTTCAAGAAGATCTTGTTAGATTCAGTAGACAAAGTAAACTAAGAGTTGGGCCACAGAGAGAAGTAAGGTTTGAAGTAGCAGTTAAGCCAAGATTTGAGGACCAAAGTCTGGGATTTATTTAAAGACAGTTCCCTTCTGGAAAGAATTGGACAGGTGAAAAAATACCAAAGAGAATTGCCATCTGATTGGTGACTAATACTATTATAATGGAGAGTACCTGTCAGAATTGGTCCTGATTTAAAACCAAGAAGAATTCCTATCAGAATGAGAACTATATTCAGAACCATGGATAGATCCAGTTGGTTACCCTGAATCTAGTACTAAGCAGCCCCAAAGTGACTTGTGTAATGTCATACAGGCTGTAAATGTCAAGGTTTGAGTTCCAAACCAAGTCCCCTAGCTCCAAATCCAGTATTCTGTTAACTATACAACAATATTGCTTCAAAATTTCTTATTTTAAAGCAGAATAGAATGAAAATGGCTTCTCTATCAATTTTACAGCTCAATTCATTAAAATGCATTCCAAAGTAATGTCACTGATGAACAACTTAACATTACTTAGGCTCTGCTTTTTCATATGTAAAAAAACAATATAGTAATGCCTGAACTACCTAATTCACACTCACAGAATAGTGAGGAAAGCACTTTATAAAATATGAGTGCTATACAAATGTGAGTTACTATTATCAGCTCTATTAATGTAATTTAAGAGTGACTTCAAATTCTGTTGTGGTCTGTAATCATCACAAAGCACATCATGAAACTTCGATGAAATCCTAAAATGACTTCAATGTAAATATCACTTCATTTAAAAAAAATAGGACTCTTAGGAAGAAACTACTAGGAAGGTCTTCAGCACTCATACAATGAGAATACTATGAATACAATATGTTATAGGAAAAGTTTCCCAGGGTGCTTTGCAAGGGACTGGGAACTTAAAAGGGAAGTGTGGATCCAGCCATTGAAACATTAGCTTGTATCTCTAGTGCTTAGCACAGTGCCTGGCACATAGTAGGTTCTTAATAAACATTTATTGATTGATTGATTTGAAATGGTTAGGTACCTTTTACTTTAAGGGGAAAATGGAAGAAAAGTTTGAGCATCTAATCAGTGTCCTCTAACTAATTGTACCTACAGCTGGTGAGCTATACTAATTATGCCAGGAATAAAACTTAACAGAAAGTTCAGACTATATAGAAACTAAAAGTGCACCATCAATGAGGTACCTGAGCTTTATCTATTAGTTCTTGCCAGGAGGAAACTATTTTTTTTTAAACAAAATTGGTGATAAGCATAAACTTAAAACAGTTTACTGTTTATGATGCCCACAAATGACCAAATGATTTTTATTCATCAAAACATATTCCAACTGATGCTGAGTGAAGTGAGCAGAACCAGGAGAACATTGTACATGGTAACAGCCATGTTGTATGTTGACTGACATTGATAGACTTAGTCCTTCTCAGCAATGCCAGGATCTAAGACATCTCCAAAGGTCTGATGATGGAAAATGCTATCCACATCCAAAGAAAGAACTATGGAATTTGGATGCAGATTGAAGCATACTATTTGCTATTTTTTTCCTTCTGTTTCGTTTTATTTTGTTTTCTCTTTCTTGTGGTTCCTCCTCCTGGTTCTAATTCTTCCTTACAACATCACTAATGTGAAAACATGTTTAATAGGAATGTGTATGTATAGCCTATATCAGATTGCTCACCAGCTTGGGGAGTGAGGTGGGGAGGGAAGGGGAGAAAAATTAAAAACTCAAAGGCTTATGGAAGTGATTGTTGATAAATCAAAATAAATTAATAAAAAAGAAGGAA
The DNA here is from genome assembly GCF_003287225.1 of Phascolarctos cinereus. NCBI lineage: Eukaryota > Metazoa > Chordata > Mammalia > Diprotodontia > Phascolarctidae > Phascolarctos > Phascolarctos cinereus. The sequence goes on along the minus strand of NW_027555514.1, from coordinate 63,460,348 downwards.
AAAAAAACATATCCCAAGTTACATTGCCTTTCCTTCAGAATTTCTCCTATCCTTAACATTTTTGGTGCTTCAATGAAAGACTGCTTTTTGGAATTGCAGGTATAGAAATGAATTGTTGAAGTTCAGTACTATATAGCACTGAAATATTAATTGCTAACTCCTCAAGAACAATGCCTTCTACAGAATGGCAGCACACCAAAACTGATAGAGAAGTCCTTGCTATTGTAGGATCATAGATTTAGGAGTGAGATGGGACCTTAGAGGTAGCCTTGATCAACCACCTCCTTTAACAGATGAAAAAATTCAAGCCAAGAGAAGTAAAGTGGCTTGCTCAAGGTTGCACATGTACTAAGTGACAGATCCAGAACTGGAGATTAGATCCTATTAATTTTGAGGTCATTAAGTAACAGTTATCTTATTAATGAAATAATTATTTCATCTAACTTGAAAAGAATTAAGAGAAACATGTTAGAGAAACATGCCCATATGTTTTCAGGGTATCAAAAAGTAAACAGAGGGGGCAGCTAGGTGGTGCAGTAGATAGAACACCGACCCTGGATTCAGGAGGACCTGAGTTCAAATCCTGTCTCAGACACATAACACTTACTAGCTATGTGACCCTGGGTAAGTCACTTAACCCCATTGCCTAGCCACAAAAAAAGAGTAAACAGAGTTGTACATTATAGATTAATTGTTACAAAATATTGCTGTGATGATTGTTATGTTTTTACTGCTACACTTTTTTTTATTAAGTCTCTTGAGTATTTGAAGAACTAGAATTATCTATTCTACTCAATGTATTTCCCAGCTAGTACAATTTATTCTATACAAAGAAAATAAATTGCCCAAATAATATTATTTTCAAGTTGAACACCCAGAGTTTCATGTCATTTATTTCTACTCAGAATTACAGTAACAAATTGACATTTCAATGTTCTTTAAATCTTGGACTGAAAAAAAAAAGAATATGTAAAGTCCTTTGTCCAGAATCTCAACTGTCTAGCCTGGTCTGGCCACATTTGGAGTAATGTGTTCACTGCAGGACACCCCATTTTAGGATAAACATTGAAGGCCAGAGAGCAAAGAAAGGTGACACAGGATGGGGAGAAGCATAAAAGGATAGAGAATATTCTCCCCAGGAAATCATGAGCAACAAACCATAAAAGAGAAGGCTGTTAGCCCCCCAAGCCATTAGTCCTAGCTCACTACCTGATTAAAGACATTTGGCAAAATTCTTGTAGCACAGACTGCACAGGAAAATGTTGTGGTAAACATGCTACTTAGGGAAATATGTATACAAGGAACTGAAAAGGGGCATATGCTACACACTAGAAAATGTTAAATTTAAGGGAGCTAAATGTAGCATCATTTGGATGCTATCATGCTGAAAATGGGGCAAGAAATGGAAAGCATACTGCTGTGTGAAAGTATATATTACTAGCACTCAGAGCTGGTCTTCAGAAGGGTTAGAGTAGGAGGACACCTATCAAGTGTGATGGAAGGGGTGGTAGGCATAGTGTGGCCCCAAATATCTCTCTGCCTCCTGCCTCTTCCAGTCTACAAGAAGCCTATATTAAAATGCAAATAAACCCTCAACAGTAAACCCACTGGCAAGGATTAGTTTAATAGTAGATGAAAGCAAAACCCTGTTAAAATAGGAAAAAATACAGGTATTTGGGTTGGGGGAGATGTTGGAATGGGAGAGTGGGAAAGGGAGTCAGAACACTACCAAAGACAAACTTTACTTATGGTCCAATTTTGCTTTGTTATGTTGATTTCTTGATTGGCCCAGTTACAAACAGTTTGAAAGTTCTCTGTGGAGTAAAACTGAACCTACAGAGGACCAGGAAGAGGCCATTCACTTCATTGCAGGAGGATAATAGCCTCTGATTATGTTCTCTTTTGTTTCTGAATAACTTTATAAAAAGGAAAAGTCTTCTCTTATTTCCCTCTTGCTGGTGGCAAAACATTCAGCTTTTCTTGGAGAATTTGATTTCGGAGGGATGCAAGTCAATGAAGATAGTCCTCTTCTTTCTGCCATGTCTTGCTCTGCCCTTTCCTCCTCATGCTGCCACCATTCAAGTTTACTGTCTTTGCCCAGGGCCTTGGCTTTCATTTCTCCATTATGTGATCAGCATAAGATGCTAATTTCAGGGGGAGCAGCATCAGCAGAATGAACCAGACTCTCCTGGGTGCTTAGTTAACATTTGTCAACCAACTAATAGAATGAAAGTAACAGTAATGAGGCTTGCTTTGATCTGGTTGGTTTTATATTAGTTTGACCTGAGATTTACTGGTACCTGCAACTAGCAAATAGTAAATATTTAGTTCTACATGTATTATACTAGAAACAGGAAACCTTCAAGTGAATCCCCATGAAGGTTGGGTCTTGCTCTTGACAACTTCAACAGGGCAACAGTATACACAGAGGAGGTAACCCCACTGTTCATCCACAGTGTTAAAAACACAAGAATACTTTATCTGCAACATCCTGAAAGGCCATAATATGTGAATTCTAGTCTATGAAAGCCTGGTTTTCGTGACTCACATTATCTCTGTATATTGTCACTACATCTCTCTCCTTCTTTTTCTGTAGATCTGGGTTTGTCTCAGCATCTGCAGATATTGAGTTGTATACCTCTCTGTTTCATCTACTGTGTCCAAGTTTTTCCTCTGCTTTTCTCTTTAATCTCATATTTGGTATCCTTTTCTCTTTTGGCTCCTCAACTTTTGCCTTGATCTCTCTTTCTGAACCAACCATACTAAAATGAAAAAGATCAAAATTTATTTTTATTATTTTCTTCATTTGATTCCCTCCAATACTATAGATTGACATTCATAAAACACTGTTTTCAGCATATAACATTTCTGTACACAAAAACTTACAATGTTTCTCTTCTGTCTACTGAATTGAGTTCATTCTTTGCCTGACTTCCATGGGCCTCCATGATATATCACTGCCCTTTCTAACCAACTTATTTCCTATTATTTCTCTACCTTCAAACTTTGCCTTAGCCAGTCATTTTCCTCTTTGTCTGAATGGGCATTTAGCTCTATCCCTTTTGTTTATACTATTTCCATCACTTATAATGCTCCCTTTCTTCTGGAAATCTAAATTTTACCAATCAAGGTGCAGATTAAATACAATCTTTCTTGTTTCTTGCGTTTATATTTCACATATTCTACCCAGCTCTGTTTTATTTTTAAACCAGGAATGCCTGAAAGTCTTCCCTTCTATCATAGGTCTACTTTTTCCTCTGTAGGCTTACATTCAGTTTTTAGGATATTACTCTTAAGTGGAACCCTTTGTCTTTTAGAATATTATGTTCCAAAATTTCTCTTCTTTAAAGTGGTTTCAGCATAATTCAGGGGGTACAGGGAGTCCACTATTCAGGTAAACTTTCTCCCTTTATGTTTTAGGCTTATACAATCATTCTATTTTTTTCCTTGAAAGCTCTAATTTATTTATTTTTTATCTTTAGTTTTATTTCTTTCAATCATTCTTAGAGTCCTTGTGGCCAAGCCAGTATTTCCTCCAAGGTTTTACTTGTATTTGTTATAGAGTTATTGTCATCTTCTGGGATTATCTTTTGGCCTTCTCTTACACCATAATAATTTTAATGTAATTTGCAGTTTTATTTTCTTTACCCAAACCATTAGTCTCAATTCCTAGATTGGAATTTTGGTCCTACCATCTCCGTAATATACATATTGCAGATGTTGTATTTCTGAATGAGGTGGTTGGAACCAGGCTTTGCCCTTTTTTGCAGGCTTATGAACCTGTCTCCTTGTAGTGTGAGTGCTGGCCTCGTCCCATCTCTGTCTCCTCACCCATGTATTATCCCTAGGTCTGTTGGATGTTGGAATTCAGGCTGGTCTTGGGCCTCCTAGAAGGCTCCCCAGAGCATGAGCTGCCTGGGAAATGTTCTCGCCTTTTCTTCCGCTTTGGTTTCAGTAGCAGGGCTGCCTTCAGGTCTCTTGGAAGGCCCCCAGGGACAGGTGCAATGACGAGACTATCTTATGGACAAGTGACTAGGTGCTAGTTGTGTTCCTCACTGTGGTTCCAAAAGATCAAAACTAAGATTGCACTGACTTCACACTCGGTTATGTGAAATTAATTTTTCCTTCATCCCCACAGAGGATCCCTCCTCCAAGAGCTTGCAGGCTTCTGAATACCTTCTTGTAGTAATAATAATAATAACATCATTTACATAGCACTTTAAGCTTTATAAAATGTTTTACACATAATATCACATTTGATCCTCACAACCACCCTATGAAGTAGGTATTCTTATTGTTATAATACCCATTTGACAGATGAGAAAACTGACTGGGAGAGGTTAAGTGACTTGCCTTGGATAACACAGCTACCAAGTGTCTGAGGAAGGATGTTAACTTCCTGACTCTTGAGTCCAGTTCTCTTTCCTTGGGGCCACCTCATTGCCATTTTGTTCAGTCCTGAACTGGATGGAACTGATTCCTGGTGTTTCTCTTTAGTTTTCTTGATCATTGCTTCACCTACTGCCCTTTTAAATATTTACTAGCATGTTTGTTGGAATGGCTGGAATTCCCCAGATCGTTTCACTTCGAAGTCTTAACTAGAAGCCCCCAACAACCTTCCCATGAAGACTTCTCTGTCCATTGTAACATGTACTGATGATGTTGCATTTTGCTGCTATTGCATTGAGTCAGTACCATGTTAATTAGCCTTTAATTATGCTCTACTTATTTTATGTGTATTACTGTTTTTCTTCATAATGATAAGTGCTCTGTCGAGAGTGAATATGTATACATACACACTCACACACACACACACACACACACACATTCCTCATAGTACCTAGCACAGTATTAAATACTTAGTAGATTCTCAATAAATCCTGATGATTAACCAATCAGTATTTATTGATTGAATAATCAATGTTGATTGAATAATCAATATTCTATAGAATAGAATGTTATTTATTTATAGATTTTAAAAATATACCAACAGTTACTTTAAAAATTCTTGTCTCAACTGCATTCTTTCTAATGAGTCAGAAATCTATTGTCCTTCACACTGCTGCATGTTATATAACTAAAGATGCATCTTGCTTTATGCCTTGTAAAAAGTTGGCTCCAGCATTTCTGTAATTCAGAATTCCTTTCACTATTGGCTCCACCCCACCTCTTTTCCTGTGGTGGGCAGGGGAGTTTATAGTCTCTTAAGAAACAACCAAATTTCTATCCTACTTGCATTGAACCCCAGATCAGGAGCTACCTTGTATTACAATCTCATGTCTCAAGGTGTATTTTGTGTATGTATATGTGTGTGTGTGTGTATATATATGCATGTATGTATGTATATACATATATGTATGTATGTATGTATGTATGTTATTTTCCCCTGGTAGAAATATAAGACTACTTTCTGTCTTCTTTTTGTCTTAGAATTACTCTCCTCTAACACCTCGCTCATACTAGCCACTTAACTGAATTTAAATTTCAGTAACATGTTCCATGATAGAAGTTGTTCTCCAAAATGACCCAGAGTATATTTCCAAGATACTTTAAATAACTTGAATCTCTAAATAATTTCAAAAATGTAGTAGAGACAGGTTATGTCTCCTTTCCAATCTACCCCCAATTCCCCTGATTTTCAGAACTCTGTGAAAAAAGAAAGAAAAAGAAATATAGTATAGAGTCAAGAGTCTGTCTAGGACTGGTCAGTCATGACCAGCAGGTCATTTCTAGAGAGGAGAAAGAGTTTCTTTTCAGTGGAATTTCAAATTAAGACATTGATTAGCATGTAGGGAAATACTTTTCCATTCAATACATATTTGTCAAGAAATGTGGGAGGGAAAACTGCAAAAAGAGTCAGAGTTTTATACTTTACACAAACATGCTCTCCCCAAAGGAAGATTTTCTTTATACTTCCCTCTACCATAGAAAGAAATAATAAAATTCATAACTTTCTTTCATTCCTTGTGGTGCTTCTGGACACACGAGATTAAATAAGTCTAACATTTGATAGCAATAATATCCAATCCATGGCTTTTCTAGGTCCCTAAAGATTTCTTTTCTGCATTTTCATAAGTCTGGTAGTGCCTGAACAACCTGTATTTACATTCCCATCTCAAGCCAGCACATTAAATGTAAATGGTTCTTTTTCAAGTTCAGTTTTGTTCCATCCACAGCTGCTTATGGCAAGTTGTTTGACCTTGTCTTTTGGTATCAGACCCTCAGAGAGTCACTAATGAAGTGTCTTTACAACTCAGTATTGGTCAAGCAGAAATTTAGCAAGAAGTTTCTCTTCATTTGTACTAAGTTGGATAATAAGATATTTTGCTTGACAGACCATAATAGTGAATATTAATCATTAGAAAAATGCTAGTATGGCTCACTTCTTCTTACACTCAATAGATAAAGCTGAGAGTATGCTGCAGGCGATCTACTTGTATGAACAAAGTAGTTTTCCTCTTTGCCACTGTACAGCTAGCTCTTCTAAGTTAGGGGGTAGAAAGGAAAAGCCTCCATTGTTACAAACTAGACATTTAAAGATCACTACAAAAGTGCTTTCATTCTTCAAAGTAGTCCTTTCCAATGCATTTGACTCTACCATCTTTCCCCCCCCCGAAATGCTATTAGGATTTTTGGGGGGATAGGGGTTCAGAAAATTGATTTCTTTTTCTTTTGGGGGAAGGCAATCAGGGTTAAGTGACTTGCTCAGGGTTACACAGCTAGCAAGTGCTTGAGGCTGGATTTGAACTTAAATCCCCCTGACTCCAGGAATGGTGCTTTTCCCACTGAGCCACCTAGCTGCCACCAGATTCCAATGGTGTTGAGAACTCTTAGCTCCCATTTGACCAATGCAGAGCCGCAACTTTTCTGCAACTTATAAACATAATAATAAGTATGTTAGAGAGTATGTGTCAAAAGCAGAGCTTGAACTCAGATATTTCTAACTCTGAGGCCTTCTCCCCATACATTATATCATGCTATATAACTTTAAAGATAAAAGTTTTTATACTTGCACGTTATTTCAATCTTAACCCTTTTTATAATGTGGTCTCCTTAAATCTCATTGTGAAATAGTTACTAAGCATTTAACTATGAAATTTCATTAACTAAGAGATCACATTTCTTAAGACTCCCAAACAAGTCATCTTTCATCTTTTGAAAAAGAAAAAAAGTGGGGTGGCAGGGAGCAAATTAAAGAAAAAATTACCATGAAAAGTTACATACCAACTGCTGTCATGTAATCCCAGCGGTCTATGAGGCACATGTTAAAGATGAGGTGGTCTGATGTTCGCCCCTGTCCAATGAGTGAGATGTGCCTCTCCAAATTTTGGCAGACAGCTGAGGTCCAACCAGTGAGAAACCAAAATACTATCAGGAGAATTACTGCCAGCATCCTCATGACCCGGCCCCCAGTCATATAGGGGATACGTTGAGCTGTTCGTGAAAGGAAAACCTTCAAAACCCTGGAAAACAAATGATAGGAATGTTACAGGGTAACCTGTGCAAAAATTGAAGACATTGAGTGGCACATGGTCTTTCTAGAGGAAACTAGGACTATGGGATTTAAAGCTGAGAGAGATCTTAGCGCTCTAACTCCATTTTGTTAGAGGAGAAAATTGAGACCAAAAGAGGCCAATTGACTTGGCCAAGGTCATACAACTAACTAATAAATAGCAAAGCCAGAGTTCAACCTAGGGTTCTCTATCTCCAAATCTAGTACTGTTCCTACTATATGCTTGGCTACTTCAAAAACCAAGGACCATCTCTTCTGCAGAAATTTGCTGTTGCTACTTTTTAATGCAAGTAAGATAAAATGTTAAGACAGATATGTCTTATTACATTTCATTCTAATTTATTTTCTAATAATGAAATAGAGTATCTTTGGGGAAATTTTTCAAGTATGTCACAGACTCCCTTTAGAATGTTTTGATTCTTCATGGGAAAATACCAAGAACTTAGACAAATCTACAGGCAATTATTGATACTTAGACATCTAGCCTTTTTATGATTGTGATATTTTAAACAAATGAACTTTTTTGGATTTTTCTCATGTACACAATTATATGCTGCCCCTAGCCCTTTGGTCGCATTTTTACTGCAGTGGTAGTATACTGAGAGCATTCTGAAGCTCATTCACAAGATCCTCCTTCAAGAGCAGTTTACATTATTGCCAAAAACAATTATGAAAACAGTCAATGGTCTATTTAAACACTAGCTTTATGTAATAGACTATAACATTAAGGAGCTACACTGAGTCAGCACATAGATAATTGGGTCTTTTTTCTGGGAAAAGTTCTTCATTCAATTTAAGGAATGATTTGGTTGTGTTACCAAAAGACTCATCAGGGTCCTTCATTCAAAAAACATCCAATCTTATTTCCCAGATGCCATTACTTCTATAGTCCCATTCAGTGCAGCACAAAACATAGCCTCTTAGGCTAGCTGTTCTGTCTCCTGAACACATCAGACCTATGAGTCACAACAACCCAACCTGCATCTCTTTCCCTGGAGACTCAGCCAGATACCTCATAATCCTCAGACTGTGGAGTGAAACCACAGAGAAATCAGGTTAAAGGGATGAGGAGGATCTGTAGGCACTTTACAATTATAACATTTGAAGTGTCTTAATAAGGTTATATGTATCCATTATTGGCAAATTAATAGATTGTTCCTTTGTTAACTCTACTGTACTCAACTCAATGGTTTATTTTAAATGGTGGCTATAAGCCATGAAGGGATGGATGTTAGCTCATCAAAGTGGTATTTATCAAGTCTAAAAAAATTATATTTTGTTTGTCACTTCTGTATTCTTAGGTTTACTAACCATTCATTTTGTGGAATAATGAAGTAATTAGTTATAACTAGCATCTTACATGTATCATTATATTATTTATTCTTTAACTATTAAAGTGTGTTTGAAGTTAAAAGCTACTGAATGTCTAAAAGGGGCCTTTGTCCTCCAAATTATCTTAACATTTTGTACCTCTTTGATGCAGTTATCACACTCTACTTTGTAGTGATTTCTTTGTGTATATTTTTCTTATTACTCTTACTAGACCATGAAAGTCGCTGAAATCTGAATTTCATAGGAGCAACCCCCAGAGAACTATCATATCCCCCTAAGTTTTCTCTTCAGGCTAAATGTCCCTAATTCCCTGATTCTCCTATTACATGAACTATGGGCCCTTCACTATTCCAATTAGTCTCCATTGGCCACTCTCAGGTTTATCAATGTCCATCTAAAATATGGTGCCCCAAAATGAAAATAGTAGTCCAGAGGTAGTCTGACTAGGGCAGAGTATCAACAAATATTTCTTGCTATGTGCTTATTTACTATGTGCTCAATACTAGGCCAAATACTATGGAGGAAGTACAGAATAATAAGTATTAGACATGCTCCTTGCCCTCAAAGAACTTATAGTCTAGTTAGGGGTGACAAGAATGACACACATGAAATAGTTGGAAGGAAAAGGAGGAAAAAGTATGTGGGATGAAAGAGTTCTTGGCAGTTCTGGTATACAACATTGCATCAAGAAAGGAGCAATAGAACCTCTCTGTCTCCTCTAAACACAACAGTGTGAGATCTGTCAGTATACAAAGCAAATGCACAGGGATGTCAGGGATGCAGGACAGTGTTCTGGGCCTACCTGCTGCCTTCAGTTATGGTGTAACAAAAGTGTTGCCAGGTGGCAGTTAGAACATCTCACAAAGAAAAGACTTGGACTCTAGCAATAGTCTTGCCCCAACTAGTGATGTGAATCAGTGAATCCTAGAAGAGACCCTAAAAAATGCCTAGTCTGACTCCTTCATTGAATAAACAAAGAGGTCCAGTAGACCTGTGTTGTCTCCAAAATGATAGGAGGAGTCAGTAGCCAATGTAAGAACAGCATTGAAGTTTTTAGACTTGTAGTCTAGAACTTTTTCTTTATCTACACCACTCAAGAGCTCAGAGGCTCAGGTTCCTTACCTGTAAAATAGGATACTAATATCTGCCCTGCTTATGTCATAAGATGGTTGTGAGAATCAAATGAATTAGTGTCATAGTATTAGAGGTGGAAAAGGACTTTAGATATCATCTAGTCTAATCCCTTCATTTTATAGTTGAAAAAACGGAAGCAGAGAGAGGAAGTAATTCTTCTGAAAGACATACAACTATTAAGTGATGGAGCGAGGCTTTGAACCCAGGTTTCTGAATCTTTTAACTCTAAGTCAAATATTCCTCTATTCATATGGTTCCTTGTAAAATTAAGTTGAAATCTATAAAATATGAAAATGTAAGATATTATCTCCAAAACGGCTTTGGGGTTATATCAGTAATTAACTTCCAGTGTCCTCACTGTTCTACCCGGATTGTATTATAAGGACTTGTTTAAGATTTGTTCTTTTAACATCTGATTTCATCTTTGTACTCCTAGGAGCTACTACAGTGCCTTGAACATAACTAGTATATAATAAACATCTGTTGACTTTGAAAATCATTGGTCATAGAGTTTCGGAAGATTTGGAGAATTCTTGTGTATGTTTGCTTTATTCTTTAAAAACAAAATTCTCTTTTTTCATATTCACCCCCAGGGGGCACTGTTGTCCCTCTCTAAGTCACTGCTCTAGTCTTTCATTTCTACTGACTACCTTCATCATTTGTCTTACCCTCCTAGTCAGTTCTCTCCTCACCTCTCCCTCCACACTCCTCCCTTGCAAAGCGGTTGCTTTTTATACTCTCCTTTACTTACATTTCTCTCTTCCTGTCTCAATTGCTTCCCTAGACTCATATCTGTTTTGATGGGACTCTTAATCATAGGAGTAGAAGAGGCTGAACCTCCACAAAACATCAGCTCTTGAAGGGGTATTAAATGTCATCTGGTCTGACGTCCTTATCATATAGACAAGGCAATTGGACCCCAGAAAAGGTTAACTGATTTGTCCAAGGTCTCTGCCCTCCAAAATTACCTCTCATTTTCCTAATTTCATTAAGATATTCCATTTGACTGATCCCTAACAACTTTGAGATCTGCTAATGGAGAGGGTGGTACCTGTTGTCTCACCCACCTGATTTTGCCCATTGCTTTAATTTTTCAGATGAGAAATTGTGATTTGAGGTATATGTTTGTGAACATAACAGGGTTTTAAAAATAAGAAATATTTATTTCCTTATAACTTTTCTATTTCCCTTCAGCACAAAATAAATTACAGTTTTCTTTCCCTTTTCCTGTCTCATATCTACAAAACTATATTCATCTCCTCTCACAAAAATCCCCAGAAAGTCTGAAGTCATAAATGGCTAGGGCTTTGTTATTTACATCTGCAATATTTTCTGTGTGTAAATCTCTACCGGCAGAGATTGAAACTTCCCCTCCAATCCCCACCCCATGCTTTCTCATATTTTAAAACTCATCTTTCCATAAATAAATCTTCCATAGAGAATTCACCACATTGGGGGCCTTCCTCTTATTGTATTAATATTAAATGAGCAACATTGCAATGCCCTGGCCATCCACCTGTTCTCACTCTTCCTACCGGTCAATGTGATCTTAGGAATCGTTGTAAAGTCCCTTTCAGTTCTGAGATATTGTGATTTCTTGATGGTTTTTTTAAAAATTATTTTAATTGTCCTTAAGATTAAATACATACCTTCTGACTGTAATTTACAGCCCATTAAAATTTGGCTGCAGTCTACCTTTCTAAATTTATTTTATATTACTCTCCCTTATATACTTGCAGTTCTAGTCAAATTGGGTTATATGCAGCTCCCCCAGTATGATATTTGATCACTCACTGCCAGATCTTTGCAATAGAACGTATAAACAGACCATGCCTAGAACATTGCCCTTCCCTATCTTGACCTTTTGGAATCCTTAATATCCTTCAAGGCATTCCTGCTACCTCTTACATGAGGACTTTTTCTTCTCCTATCCCTTGAAATTAATTTGTTTTAACTTTGTACATCTTTTTTTTTTTAAATTTACTTGTATTTGAACACATTTTCTTCCCCAAGTAAAGTGTAATCTTCTTGGGGGCAGCTAGCTGGCGCAGTGGATAGAGCACCGGCCCTGAAGTCGGGAGGACCTGAGTTCAAATTCGTCCTCAGACCAAACACTTGACACTTACTAGCTATGTGACCCTGGGCAAGTCACTTAACCCCAATTGCCTAAAAGCTAAATCAATCAATCAATCAATCAATAAAGCATAATCTTCTTGAGGGTAGGGATTATCTTGTTTTTGTCTTCAAATCTCCAGCGTTTATCACAGTGCCTAATACATAGAAGAGCTTAATAGTTGTTTGTTGAATTGAAGGGATTTAAAATTTTGGAATCCTATTTGGATTTTGTGTAGGAATCTTGCATGACATTGGCGACTACTCTAAGGAAACACATCTCCCTGGTTTATGGCTTGCTTGATGCAATGCATGTACCAAGCAAACTGGCCTATTTACTGTTCCCTGTACACAGCCATCCATCTCTGGGTCTCTGCACTTTGCACCAAATGTCTCTGCTAACCTCATGTCTAGAATGCACCCCACTCTTACCTCTACATCAGAGAATCCCTAGCTTCTTTCAAAATTCAGCTAAAGTGTCACCTCTAACAGGAAATTTATCATGATTTCTCTCATTTCTTCTGTTCTCCCTTCCCCAAGAAATTATTTTGCATATAAGTTTCTGTGCAAATAAATACGTTATTTCCCTTTCAATAGAAAATAAAGAGCCGATGCTATTTCTTTTTTGCCAAAGCATTCTTAGTATCTCAGTAGCTAGCATAGCATGTGGCATGCAGCAGGTGATTAATAATTGTTGTTTCATCCTTTCAGTCATGTCTGACTGTTTGTGACCCCATTTGGGGTTTTCTTGGTAGAGATACTAAAGTGGTTTGCCACTTCCTTCCTCAGCTCACTTTACAAAGGATGAAATTGAGGCAAACAGGGTTTAAGTGACTTGCCCAGGGTTGCACCATTAGTAAGTGTCTTAGGCCAGACTTGAACTCAGGAAAATGAATCTTCCCAACTCCAGGCCCAGCACTCTATATCTACTGTGCACCTACCTGCTCTTATGTTTAATAATTATAGCTAGCATTTCTATAGTGCTTTAAGGATATACAAAGCACTTGCAAAGAGTATTTCATTTTACTTTTGTAACAGCCTTGGGAAATAGGTACTATTATTATGCTCGCCTTGCAGAGGAGGAAACTGAGGTTAAGTGACTTAGCTAAGGTCACACACCTAGTAAGTACATGTTGCTGGATTTGAACCCATGCTTTCTGGATTTCAGATCTAGTGATCTAACCATTGTGCAACCTAGTTTCCTCACAATAATGCCTGTTGAATGTTTAATGAAAGGAAACATTTAGCAAATTCAACATTTCATAGTTCTTAGAATCTTACATGATCACATATGCAAAGGAGATTGCGTTAGAAGAATCTCCTAGTTCTGCATTTTGCTCTACCAAGTCAGCACTTTTTTGAAATAGAAAAATAATGGATTTTAAAAGGTTTTTATATTCTCCACATCAGCCCATTATTTGTTTGACTATATGTGTGTATTCTGTAGAAAATTGTGAAAGTCTATTACCTATTTCATGTTTTTATTAAGGACAATTCCATCAGTGTGTGCACAGACCAGAGAGGGTGTTAGGAATATAGATTTAGAGGTGGGAGACACCTCAGAAGTCAGCTATTCAAACTAATTCATTTTACGGTGGAGGAATTAGAAACCTAGAATAGTTACCTGACTTGCCCAAGGTCATGCAGACCTAGATCGTAAGTGGGGAGTTCAATCAATAAAGATATATTAGTGATAAGGAAGACCTAAATTATACTTTCTATCCTGGTGATTTTCCCTTTTTTTTTTAAACAGCTGATTTTTAAGTTGATTGGATTCGTCTCCAGTGTCATCAAAGTTTATCATTTTAAAATATCAAGTGAAAATACTGGCTTTTAGAATCTTCTTCTTTAGGATATATAGAAAACCAATCCTATGCTACTACCTTTAAAAATCTGTCACTTCCAGTGTGACCTTCTGTAATTATTTTTTTTAGGACAAGTCAGTCAGACCAACTTTATCTTACAGAAGGCAGCCTTTCCTACTTTCTCACATAATATACTGGCGACTGAAGTGACAGAGTCCAAATGTGCTGGGCTTCTAACATCACAGATGATTAGAATAGAGCTGTATTATCCATGCCTAACACATCTTATTTCATATCTTAGAACTAGATGAAACATTAAAGGTTATCTAATTCAAACCCAACATTTATAGATAGTGAGATGTGATTTACAGATAGTGAGACTTGAAGCAAAAAAAAAAAAGGTTTATTAACCTGACATGCTCTGGCTCCATACCCAGTGTTCTCTTCCAAGTTATCTTCTGTGTAGGACTGTTCCTTATTCTTCATTTTTAGAATTCCACCTTACTTAATTAAAAGAACACTGCAGAGAGGAAATTATCTGGCAACCTCTTCTTTAACTTCCTATTATCCTTAATCCCACCCTCACTTAGCTGCTTACAAAATGAAGTCCCCCATAATGACACCCAGCTCAATAATCTTCATTTCCTTGCAAAACAACTCTCGGTCTGAAAGAGAGTGGGATTGATTAGGTATTTGATGATTCAGATCTCAAAGAACAGCCCATTCAAACAGTCTTGGTCTAAGTAATTCAGAGAAAATAAATGAATCTCCAGCATCTAACATCTTTGACAACTGGGCCTCATATAACCAGGCCAAAGATGGCATAATCAAGTTACCATGTCATTTATTTTATAAAGGTTAACTTTAAGTCATTACCTGGACATTTGATTCTATACATTTAGACTTTTCTCTCTAAAGACTTACTTGTGGTGTCAGGAAGATCTCATGCTCACTCATTGTCTACATCTAATTTGAATGTATTTAAAGTAAAGTCTTCCTGCCTCCAAGCCCAATATTCCATGCCCTGGGCCACCCAGCTGCCTAAGGTTTCCAGCTGTGTCCTTAGCTAGGCTCAGCTACGGTTAGGTAAATCAGCATACACTAAGAAAGGCACCTTCACAGAGGGGGTACATATTTAAAGAAACAAATGTTAAGGGTTTATTCATTTATCTTCTAAGCCAAATTAAGGAGAAAATTAACAATAAGGATTTACTATTTTTATTCTTTAATCCCATCAGAGTATGACTGAATCAATTCCCTCTAAATAAGAGGTATCACACTAAAAAGAAGTGGGCCTGGGAAAACTGTATCATCCAGCAGATCAAGCAAATCATTGGCATTAAATAGTATTCTCCATAGGTTTATTAGGGAGAAAGGTCTGCTAACCATTTTCTAAATGTTATTTCATTTGATTTTCACAACTATCCTATCAGGTGGGTGCTGTTATTATCATCTCCATTTTATAATTAAGGAAACTGAGGGAGATAGAAGTTATGTAACCTGCCCAGGGTCACACAGATAGTAAGGATGTGAGTCTGGAGTTGAACTCAGATCTTTCTGATTCCAGGCCCAGAACTTTATCCACTGGACCACCTAGCTTTCTCTACTATATCTAACTTTCCTAAAATTCTATTGAAGTTATTAAAGAATAAAAATAATAATTAGAAAGACTGTGTAACACAATGAAAATAGTGCTAAATTAGGATCATAGGATAGATCATAGAACTGTGGGAAAAAACCTTAGAAGTCCTCTATTTAGGCAGTCAGTCAATAAACATTTACCAAGTACCTACAAGGTGACAGATACTGTTAAGTGCCAGGGATACAAAGAAAGGCAAACACAGTCCCTGCCCTCAAGGACCATACGTTACAAGTGGGGAGACAGCATGTAAATAACTAGGTACATACAACTGGAGGGTAATCTGAAAGGAGAAAGTATGAGCAGCTGGAAGGATCAGGAAAGTCCTCCTACCAAAGGTGGGATTTGAGATAAGTCTTGAAGGAAGTCCAATCTCCTTATTATAAAGAGGAGGAAATGAAGAAGTTAAAATGATTTGTCCATGATCACATGGGCAACTTGTGGTATAACACAGTTTTGGGTCCTGTGGTTCCAAGCTCATCTGTTTTCTGGTGCACCATGCCACTTTGCCAACCGGAATCGTAACAACTGAGTCTGATGCTCTTCTCTCTGTGACTTTAGGCAAGTCATTCAACCTTTCTGTATTTCGCTTTCCTCATCTATAAAAAGGAAGGGTTACACACTATATACTAACATAAGATCAACATGGATACATGAATTAGACACAAAGTTGATATGATAAGCAAAAGATGATCATGGAATATTTAACTCTCATTTTTATGGATAAGGGAAGAATCTAGGACCAAACAAGAGACAGAGAGCATTACAAGATATAAGACTGATAATTTTGATTAAACAGTTTTTACACAAACAAACCCAACACATCCAAGATTAGAAGGAAAGCAGGACACTGGGGGGAAATTTTATAGCAAATTTCTCTGACAAAGGGTTCATTTCTCAAATATATAGAGAACTGAGTCAAATTTATAAGAAAACAAGTCATTCCTCAGTTGATAAATGGTGAAGAGATATGAACAGACAGTTTTCAGAGGAAATCAAAGTAATTTATTTTGTTGTTGTTGATCATTCATTTAGTCATGTCTGATTATTCATGAACCTATGGACCATAGCACAGCAAGCCCTTCTATCATCCACTATATCCTGAAGTCTGTCCAAGCTTGTATTCAGTGCTTCTGTGGCATTACCTATCCACCTCATCCTCTGCCATCCCCTTTTCCTTTTGCCTTTAATCTTTCTCAACACCAGGGCCTTTTCCAATGAGTCCTGTCTTCTCACCATGTGGTCAAGGTATTTAAACTTCAGTTTCAATATTTGTTCTTCCAGTAAATAGTCTGAATTAATTTGTTTAAGTATTGACTGATTTGATTTCCTTGCTGTCTAAGGGATTCTCAAAGGCATTCTCTGGCACTACAATTTGAAAGCATTGATTCTGCAGTGCTCAGCTTTCCTTATAGTCTAACTTTCACAATAATACATTGTTACTGGAAAAGCCAAAGCTTTGACTATGTGGACCTTTGTTGGTAAGGTAATGTCTCTGCTTTTTAGTATCCTGTCTAGATTTTCCATAGTCTTCATTCCAAGAAGCAAGACTTTTTTAATTTCATGGCTGCAGTCACCATCTGCAGTGATCATTGAACCTAAGAATATAAAATCTGATACTGCTTCCATTTCTTCTCCCTCTAATTGCCAGGAAGAGAGGGGATCAGTTGCCAAGCTCTTAGCTGGTTTTTTTAAGGTTCAAGCCAGATTTTATACTCTCTTCTTTTATCTTCAAAAAGAGGCTTCTTAATTCTTCACTTTCTGCCATCATAGTGGTATTGTCTGCATTCTCCTGGTAACCTTTATTCTGGCTTTTGATTCATCCTGCCTGATATTTTGTATGATGAATATATTCTTCATGAAAGTTAAATAAATAAGATCACAATATACAGCCTTATTGTACTCCTTTTTCAATCTTAAAATCAATCAGTTGTTCCATGTTCAGTTTCAACTGTTGTTTCTTGGCCCACATTCAGGTTCCTAAGGAGACAAATAAGATAATACTTCCATCTTTTTAAGGACTTGCCACATTTTGTTGTGACCCACATAATGAAAGGCTTCAGTCTAGTCAATGAAGCAAAAGTAGATTTTTTTGGAACTTCCTTGCTTTCTGCATAATTCAGTGAATGTTGGCAATTTGGTCTCTAGTTCCTCTGCTTCTTTGAAAATCAGCTTGTATTTCTACTAATTCTCAGTTCACATAGTGTAGAAGACTAGCCTGCAGAATCTTAAGCATACCCTTGAAATAGGTACAGTTGTTCAGTAATTTGATTATTCTTTGGCATTGTCCTTCTTAGCACTGGGATGTAAGTTGATCTTCTCCAATCCAGTGGCCACTTTTGAGTTTCCTAAATTTGATGTAGTGTACAGTACTTTGACAGTATCATCTTTTAGGATTTTAAATTGCTCAGGTGGAATTTTGTCACCTTCACTAGCATTATTGATAGAATGCTTCCCAAGGCCCCTTGACTTCATTCTTCAAGATGTCTGGCTTTAGATCAGTAACTACACTATCATAGTTATTGGTGATATTAGTATCTTTCTTGTCAAGTTCTGTATATTCTTGCCACTTCATCTTAATATCTTTCATTTATGTAAAGTCCCTACCATTTTTGTATTTTATCATGCCCGTTTTATATGAAACATTCCCTTAATATCTCTATACGGTCACCTAAAACGAGACCTGGAGCTGTGGCTCAGATTTTGAGTTTCTTATTGCAAAATTCAGACATTAATTGAAGAAAGTAGGGGAAACCATCAGACCATATAAGTGTGGTATAAATAACATCCTTTATGAATATGGAGTGGAAATGATTTAAGCGATTACACCTGGTAGATAGACTGACTGAAGAACATAGGTTCCCAATGTTGTATAGGGGGCAGCAGCAGCAACAACAAAAGATACCAAAGAAAAAGAAACAAGAAGGCAATATGGCTGTCTGATGAAGCTTTATAAATAGCTGAAGAATGAAGGAAAGCTAAAGGGAAAGGAGAAAGGGAAAGATATACTGAACTGAACTGAATGCAGAACTCCAGGGAATAACAAGGAGAGATAAGAAGGTTTTCTTAAATGAGCAATGCAAAGAAATAGATTAAAACAATAGAATGGGAAAGCCAAGAGATCGCTTCAAGAAAATTAGAGATATCAAAGGAAAGTTTCATACAAAAATGGGCATGATAAACTGAGAATTACTAGACAGGAGTATGAAAAATGCTCTAAATTACTGTTGATTAGAGAAATGCAAATTAAAACAACTCTGAAGTACCACCTCACATTTATCAGATTGGCTAATATGACAGAAATGGAAGATGTTGGAGGGGATGTGGAAAAATTGGAACACTAATACACTGCCATTGGAGTTGTGAACTGATCCAACCATTCTGGAAAGCAATTTGGAACTATGCCTAAATGACTATAAAACTTTGCATACCCTTTGACCCAGCAATGCCCCTTCTAGGTCTGTATCCCAAAGAGATCAATGAAAAAGGAAAAGGACCTATATGTGCAAAAATATTTTAGCATTTCTTTTTGTGGTGACAAAGAATTGGCAATCAATTTTGGAATAATACATTTTGGAATGGCTGAACAAGTTGTGGTATACGATTGTGATGGAATATAATTGTGCTATAAGAAATGATTAGCAGGATGCTTTTCAGAAAAATCTGTTAAGACTTACATAAAGTGATGTAAAGAGAAATGTGCAGAGTTGGAAGAACACTGGACATAATAACAACAATATTATATGATGATCAAGTGTAAATGACTTAGCTGTTCTCAACAATACAATGATCAAAGACAATTCCAAAGGATTTATGATGAAAAATGCTAACTATGTCCGGAGAAGGAACTGATGGTGTCTGAAAGAAGACTGAAGCATAGTTTTTTTTTAAAAGCTATTGTTCTTGAGATTTTTTAGTCTGCATTTTCTTTTTGTTACATGGCTAATATGGTAATATTTTGCATAACTGCATGTGTATAATCTATATTAAATTGCTTGCCTTCTCAATGAGGGGTAAAAGGAGGGAAGGAGGAAGAGAATATGGAACTCAATTTTTTTTAAAGAATTTAAAAATTTTTGTTTACATGTAATTGAGAAAAAATAAAATTTAAATATGAAAAAGGATAGGTAAGGCTACATAACTTCAAAGGTTTTTGACAGTTATACTGTACTTTTGTGACCCTATGATACTCTATAGATTTTCTGAGTTATTCTACAAGCTATGACATAAGAGCTGGTCCTTGCTAGTGAGTTTTACAGTATAACTATAGAGCCATATTCTACAGTGATTTTTGATTGGCTCAGCTCCATATATTCCAAAATGAAGTACAACTCTCTCCATATGCAGCTACACATGTTTACTTTAATAGTTTTCATTATCATAATGCTTGGGTACCTAAGGCTGAGTTACTAGCTCTCTAATCTGTGTACATTTGAGCTCCTTATTACCAACCTATCCAGAATGCCATTCATTTTGTAATTTATCTGAAAGTTACAAAGTATTCCTATGATTCTTTGAAAAGAGCCCACTACAAGTCCCTTGAAAATATAGTATGGTAATTCTCAACCTTTAGTTAAAGTATCAGATATGAAATTAGACAATTTCAGAGTGGGCATGGAGATTAGAGATCATGATATACAATCTCTTCATTTTTCAGGTGAAAAAACCGAGGTACAGAAAAGGGTTTTAGGTAAGCAACAGGCAAAAGTCCTGTGGTTAGTTAGAAGCAAAGATGAGACTAGAACTAATAGCTCTGAACCCCCTAGTTTAGTTCTCTTGCCATTAAACCACAATGAAATTCTCTTTAATTCTTTGGGCCTCAGTTTTCTCATCTGTACAACTGAAGGATTTGGACTAGATAATCTTCCAGCTATAAATCAATGGTACTATGATCCTGCAGAACCTTCTGATGTGTTTTTGCAAAATTCAATGTGTTGACAAGAGCAAATACATAGACACGCAAACACACACATAGTACTCTAGCATTTGAAAGGCTTGCTATTTTCCTCTTTCTAAATGTATTTATCTTTATTTTTTTTTCTGCTAAAAAGGTACAGAAGGATTTCTACTCACCATCCAATGGTCTATTGCAATCCTGTTTCTTTCTGTCCATTTGAACAGTAATAATCAAAGTCTTACAAAAGACAGCAGGCCCTAATCTAACCTAATGTCTATTAATCTCTTAGATTTCAACGACATTTAGGAATTTAAGTGTGAGCATTAAAAGTCATCAGGTTATGATTATCATGTTGTAAAATCTAAAGCCATTCAGTTCCTCACACTTATCAAAAGAACTTTTAGAAACAGCAACACAAAAGGAACAGAAGGTCATTAGCTATATCAGGGAGCTTATTGACATCAGAGATGCCCCAGGCTGCCAATCTACCTAATTCAATGAAATTGTCATCACTTTCTCAGATTTTTACTCTCAGAAGAAAATTAAAGAGAATATTTGATGACTGCATGAGTTTCTCTCTATCATAATTTATGCTGAAAAAGGAAATTGTTATTCCCTGGACAAAAGTAATTTTCATTTACTCCATGCAAAAGTTACAGAAGATACACATACATACATACATATATATATGTGTGTGTGTGTGTGTGTGTGTGTGTGTGTGTGTGTGTGTGTACATACACACACACACATATGTTTGTGCTATTTTAGGTCAATAGTGGGAGAATCCAAATCTCAAGAAGGGTCTCCCCTTTATTACTTGATTGAAGGGTGAACAGGTAAAATCAGGAAACAAAAAAGTATGGGAAAGATTGTAAGTTCCATTTGAGAGGTACAATGGAATGAACAGTAGAATTCTAGAATGGGAAAGAGGCAAGGGGTCTTACAGATCACCTTGGCTAATTTCCTTCTTCAATTTTACAAACGAAATAATTAAGGTGCTGGAGTGATTAGCGACTTGCCAAAGGCCACACAGCTATTTGGTAGAAGATGCTGATTCTCAGTGTCCACATCATACCAAAATTCAACTTGATAGTATCTGTTTTGGGGCAATTCACTCCGAGATTGCTTTAACCTTTTCTCCTTTCATGCCTTAATGTTTCTTTTTCTTTCTGTCCTCAACCCCTACATATACACTCTACCATATCTGTCTCCTGATTATACTACTTTTCCTCTACATATCCATCTATAAAGATTTTACCCTCTTTTGAGACCTAGATCAATGCCATTTAACCTTCATTTGCTTATATCATTCATTTTATTTTTATAATTATAGCTTGTCTCTACAATTAGAACATAAGCTTACTGAGATCACAGACTGTATCTTTGTACTTTGTGTTTCCGACAGCACTCAAGGAACTATTTATATTTTGTCTCTCTCTTCCTTTGTAGAAAATCTAGAAAAATGTTGTCTATACAAGCTTCCTCTGCTTTCTCCATTCCCACTCTTCCCCATCTCTTTGTAATATGACCTCTGACTCTACCACTGAAATGAAATTGCTTTCTCCATGGAAAGAATGTCTTGTTCTATTTCCTATTTTCTCTCAACACTCATTATCCTGTTAATGTAATCAGCTCCTACAGATTCAGTTATCTCTATGTAGATGAAACCCAAGTCTATGGTCTCTGAGTTGCTAAATCCAATGAACTTTTTTCATTTCTCATACTTCCTGACCTTCCTATGACATTTGACCTGTTGATCATTTCTTTTAAATTTAAAAAAAAATGGTGCCTCTTGTTTGTATATTATCTTTATTTCAAAATATAGCCTTCAATCATCCCTGTCCCAGTGACATATCCCTTGTAACAAAGAATAAAAAAGAGGAAAAAAAGCAAACTGACAATACCTCAACTGAGTTTGAAAGAATATATAATGTTTCTTAGTTCTGCAAAAAAGGTAGGAAGGTACATTTTCTCATCTCTTCTACAGAGATGATTGATCAGTACAATTACAGAATTCAGAGTTTTTTTCCTGTAAAGTTATAGTATAGTCATAGTCTTTATTTTTTCCTACTTCTTCTACATTCTACATCAGTTCATGCCTTCCTAAACTTCTCTGAATTCTTTATGTTCATCACTTCTTACTCCCCCCTGAGTTTTCATGACATTATTATCTTCCGGTCCTCCTCCTACCTGTTTGATCATTCTTTCTTAGTCTTCTATCCTGGAGCATTGTCTGCTCATCTTACTTCCTATGACTGCTTATAATCTAGAGGTCTTTTTCTGGGCCATCTTCTCTTCTCCATTGACAATCAGTGTCCTGGTAATGTCATTTGCTTCCATGGGTTCGATTATCATATCTATGCAAATGAAACCCAAGTTCTATATCTAGCTCTCACCTCTCTCCTGAGCTGCCCCACCAGAGCCACAGAAATATACAAGGCCAAGATACAGTCAAGCCAGCAACTACCTAGTGTAATATTCTGCCAATGTCTGACCCTAGCGTGAAAAAGGACAAAGAAGTCCCTGAGAGGCAAAAGACTTAGGTTTTTCAAAACACCTATTACTAGAGAAATCAACAGCAACTGGAGGACTGTCAGGGTCACAGCAAGGGATAGAGATAACTAAGCATTTGGAAGCTTCCAAAGAGAAGAAAAGTGAGAAAAGGATGAGGCCCAAACATAAGTTGAGTCACCAGAGGACTGAGCCAAAACCCATGAATTCCTGTAGAGTCCAAGGCCTTGGTCAGAACCAAGCAGGGCCTGCCCACACTATCCAAGAGTATGGGAGAGAGCAGAATCTAACCTGAGCATAAATTGCCAATCTTTCAAAGACTGATGCTGACAATAAGTAACAGAAGAAAATGCTGAACACAATGAAAAAAAAAATACTATGAACTGAGAGAGGTCCAACAGAAACGAATAAATCTATAAGTCCAAGTACAGCATCAGAGAAAAGAATGACCTGAGCACTAAAACTACTTCCAAGAGTACTTGAAAGAGATATAAAATGTAATAGTAAATGAAATATCACCTACTTCAGAAGATTGTTGTGAGGCCAAATGAGATAACATAGGTAAAGTGATTTGTAAACCTTAAAGCACTATGTAAATACTTGATGTGATTATTATTAGCCAACTAAATGATCTCTCATTCTCTCGCTACTTTCCTCTCTCCAAGTATCCTTTTACAATTACCAAAATAATTGTTCTAGTACAAAATCTGGCCAAAACACCCCCTGCTCAAAAACTCCAATATTGACTCTAAAATAAAATATAAAGAATCTCTAATATTGACTCTATTGACTCTAATTCTAGCACAGAACTAATAGAATATTTAATAAATATTCTAAGGGAAAGCTGAGAAAAACACTGAAGAGGGATTTGTAGACTTCTAATCAAGCTATAGCCTGTGGATAATGTGCTGGTTGTGGCCCCAAGACGACTGATAGCTGGCTGATGTAATTATACATTATTGAAGTGAAGCAACTAAATTGAAACTCACAAAGTTGTAGACTTCATTAATTGCATATTTTCCCATAACTTAGAACAAGTCTTTTATGTCAACATTTTGAACTTAAGATGAAATTAGTCATCTCTCAACATTATCAGAGATTTTAGTTCTTTCTTCAGAAAGGATAGATTGATTGATAGATAGACAGATAGATAGAGTAGATATTGATATCGATAGATAGATAGAGAGATGACCTAATGATATTAATCACTCATTCTCCATTAAGACCACCAAGGAAACTATTTTTGTACAGTTTCCTGCCTAACTAGCATTTTCAATCTAAATTGGAATAGTTCTGGTGTGATTAAGGAAAAAGTACATTTAATTAGTTGGCTACTGGCCAGAGCACACAGGATCTTACCTCAAATCCCATTCTTTGGAAACATGAAATCACTATTCAGCTTGAGTACAAGGTCAAGGGAATTAAAAAGACCTATTTAATTCCCCAAGACTATTCAAACAATGAATAGTTGTTCTTAAATTTTCTGGGCTATCAGTTATATTTTAAAATCTACTAAATGCCTTCAAATTAAAATGGTAAACAATCCATATCTATATGCATATATACATAAATATCTATATACACATACATAATCTTTACCTCATTTTATATAATAGGGTTGAACAAGGGGAAACCAACTGATCTAATACATTGGAGCTCCTCCCATGGAGTTGAGGATATACCCTCTCACTGGTAGTCAGCACTGGACTTCAAGAAGATCCCGTCTTGCCAGCTTGGGGGCCACAACTAGCACATCATCCACAGGCTGTAGTTTGATTGGAAGGCTAAAATTTCCTTTTCAAAGTTCTTCTCAAGTTTCTCTTAGAATACTTATGGAATACTCTATTATTTCTGTCCTGGAATTCACCCTCATTTGGGGGTTCTTAACCTTCTTTGTGTCACATACCCCTTTGATGTTCTCATCAAGTCAATAGACCCCTTCTCAGAAGATTGCTTTTAAATGCATAAAACAAAATAGATAGGTTTATAAAGGAAACCTTTAGAAGTAGTAGACCTTTTTTTTTTCAAGTATATGAATTCCAAGTTAAGAACCCTGACCTTAAGGGGGACGGAGCCAAGATGGCAGAGTGAAAGCAGTGACTTGCTTGAGCTCTCCCCCAAACCCCTCCAAATACTCATAAAAAATGACTCTAAACAAATTCTGAAGCAGCAGAACCCACAAAAAGACAGAGTGAAACAAATTTCCAGCCCAAGACAACCTGGATGATTGATCAGAAAGGTATATTGCGCCGGGCTGGGAGCACAGCACAGCACAGCGTGGGCGTGCAGGCTGCAGCAAACCTGGAGTAGGCCTCAGACGACTATATCGCAGGCAGCTGTGGAGGTTTCCAGACTCCTGAATCCACGAATGCCAAAGACAACTTAGAAGGTCAGTGGGAAAAGTCTGTTTCTGTCGGTGGTCAGAGAGGAAGGTGGGGCCTCAGCTCCATTCCCCAAGAGCCTGGCCCTGGGGGGGGGCAGCTGCTTCCTGAGCTTCTGGCCCACAGACTGAGGGGGAATCCAGTGGCTGATCAGAGAGGGACTGCAGAGATCTGTTGGCCAGTGCTGAGGCAGGAATCTCTTGCTTTGCCCGTGTGTGGATCTGGCTCACTGTTCTGGGCAGTAGTGCTGGGGTGAGGAGGAGCACGGGCGTGGTGGAGTTTGTAGTGGCTGTGGAGAGGAACCCCTCCTCACAGTTATGGGACAGAAAGGAATACTTGTGCTCACAGGCCAGGAAAGGAGTAAACACTCGCCCCTTATCATACCACCTTGGAAGAACTGAAAATTTACAGGTCCCTACAAGTATCTCTGAAAACAGCTACACAAACCCCTGAAGCTTGGGACAGTACACTCTCCACATTGGAAGCAGACTCTTACCTTAACAAGAGTTTAAAACTCAAGTAATTGGCTGGGATCATGAGCAAGCAGTGCAAAAAGAGTCAGACTATATTATCTTACTTTGGTGAAAAGAAGATCAAATATACAACCAGAAGAAGACAACAAATCAAAGCTCCTACATCCAAAGCCTCCAAGAAAAATATGAATCAGTCCCAGGCCTTGGAAGAGCTCAAAAGGGATTTTGAGAAGCAAGTAAGGGAAGTAGAGGAAAAACTGGGAAGAGAAATGAGAGTGATGCAAGAAAATCATGAAAAACAAGTCAACAGCTTGCTAAAGGAGACCCAAAAAATACTGAAGAAAATAACACCTTAAAAAATAGCCTAACCCAAATGGCAAAAGAGGTCCAAAAAGCCAATGAGGAGAAAAATGCCCTAAAAAGAAAAATTGGCCAAATGGAAAAGGAAGTCCAAAAGATTACTGAAGAAAATACTTCCTTAAAAAAGAAAAGCAATTGGAAGACAGTGACTTTATGAGAAATCAAGATACTGTAAAACAAATCCAAAAGAATGAAAAAATAGAAAACAGTGTGAAATATGTCATTGGAAAAACAACTGACCTGGAAAATAGATCCAGGAGAGAGAATTTAAAAATTATTGGACTATCTGAAAGCCATGATCAAAAAAAGAGCCTAGACATCATCTTTCAAGAAATTATCAAGGAAAACTGCCCTGATATTTTAGAACCAGAGGGCAAAATAGAAATTGAAAGAATCCACAGATCTCCTCCTGAAAGAGATCCCCAAAGGAAAACTCCTAGGAATATTGTAGCCAAATTCCAGAGTTCCCAGGTCAAGGAGAAAATATTACAAGCAGCCAGAAGGAAACAATTCAAGTACTGTGGAAACACAATCAGGATAACACAAGATTTAGCAGCTTCTACATTAAAGGACCAGGGCATGGAATATAATATTCTGGAGGGCAAAGGAGATAGGATTACAACCAAGAATCACCTACCCAGCAAAACTGAGTATAATCCTTCAGGGGAAAAAATGGTCATTCAGTGAAATAGAGGACTTTCAAGCATTCCTGATGAAAAGACCAGAGCTAAACAGAAAATTTGACTTTCAAATACAGGACTCCAGTGGAACATGAAGAGGTAAACAGGAAAGAGAAATCATAAGAGACTTATTAAGATTGAACTGTTTACATTCCTGCATGGAAAGATGATATTTGTAACTCATGAGAACTTTGTCAGTATTAGGGTAGTTGAAGGAAAAAAATGTATGTATGTATATATAGATAGATAGAGGGCACAGGGTGAGTTGAAGATTAAGGGGTCATATCTGGAGAATAAAATTAAGGGATGAGAGAGGATGATACTCGGAGAAGAAAGGGAGAGGTAGAATGGGGTAAATTATCTCACAAAAAAAAACAGAAAAGAAAAGTCTCTCACAGTGGAGGGGAAACAGGGGAAGGTGAGAGGGAATGAGGGAATCTTATTCTCATAGGATTTGGCTTAAGGAGAGAATAACATACACATTCAATTGGGTATGGAAATCTGTCTTACCCTACAGGAAAATAGGGGGAGAAGGGGACAAGAGAGCAAGGGGGTAATAGAGAGGAGGGCAGATTGGGAAAGAGGGTAATCAGAAGCAAATACTTCTGAGGAGGGACAGGGTCAAAAGAAAGAATAAATGGGAGGGCAGGATAGGATTAAGGGAAATAGAGTTAGTTTTTCACAACATGTCTACTAAGGAAGTGTTTTGCATAACTGCACATGTACAACCTATATTGAGTTGCTTGCCTTTTCAATGAGGGTGGGTGGGGAGGGAGGAAGGGAAAAAATTTGGAACTCAAAGTTTTAAAAACACATGTTTTTAAAAAAATGTTTTCACACGCAACTGGGAAATAAGGAATATAGGAAATGGGGTACAGAAGTCTGTCCTGCTCTACAGGAAAATAGAAGGGGAAGGGGATAAGAGAAGGGAGGGGGGAAAGATAGAAGAGAAGGCAGACCAGGGGAAGGGATATTCAGAATGCATGCCATCTTGGGGTGGGGTGAGGGGTGAGAAATTTGGAACTCAAAAACTTGTGGAAGTGAATATTGAAAACTAAAAATAAATAAATTTATATATTAAAGAAAAAAAGAACCCTGGCCTTAGATGGAATTTACCACTCATTTTGGGTTGCATTCCAAGCAACCAGACTCTGATAAAAGAGATGGAGAAAAAGTTGCTTCCCTTTACTTCACCTTATAGTCTACTGAGTGGGAAATTCTTCCTGACTCAATCATCAATCATTTTTGACATAGTCACATGATCAACAGGGAACAAGAAATGATATCTGCATCATCCCAAAGCTTGCCTTTCAGCATTGAATCAGTGTATATGTCTCTCCCAAAGTAACCAGAGCACACATTCCCAGATTCTTGGCAGTTTATGGGAGCTCCCCTGATCACTAATATTACACTCCCCTGATTACCTCTATTTCACAGGAAAGAGGTAGTAATGGGAAATATTCTTAATGAGAAGTGAATCACAGAACCCAGTTGGAGTTCTCAGGAAGAAGAAACACTTAAGTGTATGGATCAGCTCATTAGATACTCTTAAGGACAGGGTTATATGGGTTATTTCTATGAGCACAAACAAAATTTATTTCATATAGGCTTCAGGCAAGTGTTTTCTTACCAGGTAATAGACCCAGTCAGCCATGACCTACCTCTGTGCTAATACCATTTTCTTGCTCATAAGTATACATAAGTCTTGATCTTATAGAGGAAAAGAAATTCATTTACATTTTTAGAAGATGCTTTGTCCACATGAGGAAAATAATTTCAACAGAGAATGAAATTAGGGATGCCAATAACCTTGCTGAGTTATATACTGTGCACCATCTGAGGTTAGATTACTAAAATAGGTGTCAAAAAGTCTGTTCAATAAAGCTTATAATTTGCTTCATAATATGATAAAGTAGAAATAATTCCCTATTAGGATTCAGAGAACTTGAGTTTAAATCCTGGCTGTGCAATTTACAATACTTGTGACTTGTGAAAGTCACTTGACTTCTTTCTTGGCATCCTCATTTATAAAAAAAATGAAAGTGCTAAACCAGATGATCTTAAATGTCCTAATGTCTTCTATCTCTCTATATATGATTCCTATATCATCATTCAGAACCTATTTACCTTTACTTTACACACTGTTTTAATACTGCTGTACTCCAAAGAATTCTTAAATTAGCATCTCTGATCACAATCACCTGCTCTGCTATCTCCCCTGATGAACCTACTCTTCATCCTCACTATTACATCCTATTACTTGATCCCACTCAATTTGTTTAATCAATTACCCTACTTCTAGGTTTTACTTACCTCTGACTACCTGATTTTCTTCTCTTGATCTCTCTTTAATGCAAATCCCTAGCCCTAAATAACCCCCTTCATCACTTTTGTATAATATTTCTCCCAAACTACTCAACTTTTTGTAGAAATTGCACATCTATTTAAACTTGGCCAGGCTCTCACTGCTACTCAGCAGTTCTCTTATTGACTCACTATTACATTCCCCACATGGATTGTTCTGGACCTTTTCCATTTACCTCATTCTTACCCTTCTCCCTTGACTCTAAGTAAATGTATTTACCTCCTACTTTACTGAAATTAGAAGAATTCAACAGGTGCTTCCTCAACTTGTCATCTCACAACTTGTCTGAATCTAAAACAATCCTTTTCCTGCCCTCAGCAGAGGTGACTGTCTTCCCTTTCCAGACTTCAAAATAAAGTCCAAAGTACTTATGCTAACATAAAGGAGAGCCCAAAGGTGGGATATCCAAGTGGATATCATCCTGTGCAAGGAGACAGCTAGGAAGTGGCATGGAGTCCTGAGCTCTGACAATACAAAAGTTCACCTACTAGAACTGGGGACCCAGGGTAAAAGGCCAATAAAGGCAATCATAGGATCATAGATCTAGAACTGGAAGGGACCAGAGAGATCTCCTAATCAAACTACTTCATTTTAAAGTCTAGGAAAGAGTCCCAGAGAAGTTAAGGGACATGTGCGACATCACACTGGTAGCAAGCACTGGAGGTAAGATATGAATTTCATTCCCCTAACTTCTGAGTCAGTGCTCTTTCTCCTATGCCACTTTGTTTCTTTAAGAATACTGTGTTAGATTGTGTGCCATCTTGGTGAGGGTAGTAGGGAGGAAGGGGGAGAAAAATTTTAAACTCAAAAGCATATGGAAGTGATTGTTGATAAATAAAAATAATTAATAAAATAAAAAATAAAAAAAAGAATACTGTGTTAGACACCATGAGATTAGTATACTCAGAAATGTGCATTATACAGGATAGTTTCTTGGCTTTTGCATCCATGCTTCAGCTAACAAACTGCAAACTTTATTGTTGTATTTGAAACTAGACTTCAATGTACTGTGGACATCAAGCAAGTGTGAGAAGAAACGTGGTCTTTAGGAAAGAACACTAGATTAAGAATATTAAGACTTGGGTTCTAGACCCAACTCTGTAACTTACTAGCTATCTGACAAACACATTACCTTAATGGAGGCATTAACAGATGGGTACTACCCTTGATTCTTTTAGAAATTTTGTGTGTGTGCCTGTGTTCATGTGGCAAAAAGCTTAGATACAATGATGTTAAACCCCAAGAAGATATGTGTGTGTATGTATGTATATAATGTATACATATATATATATATATACACACACACACACACACACACACACATATGTGTATGTTATATATACATATATACACACTGAGATGTATATGATATATACACGCATTTGATATATATATGCATTTGTGACCCCATTTCTGGCAAAGATATTGGAATAGTTTGCATTTCCTTCTCCAGTTCATTTTATAGACAAGGAAATGAGGCAAACAGGGTTAAATGACTTGCATATATATACATACACACACACACACACATACACACACATACACACACATATATCTTATTAAACAGAAATAGGTAGTCATCTAGTCTAACTCATGGGTCAATTCCTTTTCAGTTCTAATGTTCCATTATTCTTTGATTCTATAAGTATGAGGAGAAGAAAATAAGTCACTAGGATTCTAATGATGAGAAAACGTGGCTGTGGTGGTTAGAAGTCTCTGAGTATTTTCCATCTGTGTCTGTATGGCATGCCTTCTATCCATGGCATGTATTCTGAGAGGTATTTGCTATGCATTTTCCTCTAGGGATACTAATAAATGACATGTAAGATAAAACCAATGGTAACAAAATTCTGTTTCTGACAGTGGCACTAAAGGATAATTTGTGGAAAAATTTAGGTGCCCTGCATAATCTTAATCGATGGAAGTCAGGAATGGCATTCAAACTTCTCTTTAAAAACCTGTCATTTGAGCTGGAGTCAAGATGGTAGGGTAGAGGAAGCAGTCCAACTGAGCTCCCATCCACATCTCCTCCCAACTGATCTATAAAGTGCACCAGACTAAATCATGATGGGGAAATACAGAAAAAAAAATCATAGTTAATCCTTTTTCCAGGCCAGATCAGCATAGGGAAACAGACAAAGAAGTCTACAGACACTGGGGCCAGGGTCAAGGTAGGAGCATGTGGTGAGTGGAGAATTCCAGTGCCTAGGGAAAGGTTATGCACCAACACAAAAGGAGGTCCCAGATTCATATTGGCATCCTCAAAACCATACCCAGGCCCTGCTACTGGAACAGATACCAATTGGTGGCTTTGTTGCCAATTCTCCAATCCTGGGTTGTAGATTTCGAGTAGAGTAAGAAGGGGACCTACAGGCCATGCAGTGCAGCAGTGGTATGCCTTTCCCAGGTAGGGAGATCCAGATAGTGTACTGAGAAGGGGGAAAGTTTAGAAGCTAGCCAGCAGCAGTGACATGGCTCAGAAC
The DNA here is from genome assembly GCF_003287225.1 of Phascolarctos cinereus. Taxonomy (NCBI): domain Eukaryota; kingdom Metazoa; phylum Chordata; class Mammalia; order Diprotodontia; family Phascolarctidae; genus Phascolarctos; species Phascolarctos cinereus. Next base: position 63,428,663 of record NW_027555514.1, on the reverse strand, counting down.
TCCAAATTCAGAGTGGGGTCTCACTTCCAGCATCTAATCCAGCATGCAGAGGAATAACCCAAACAGGAAACCCATATCAAAGGGGAGCCTACAACTTGACCACTTTGAACCAATGTGGCTTTCCAGCTTACTGATAAGAGCAGAGCGTAGCAGAAAGACCCAAACCCAGGTTAAGAATTGGCAGAGCTAAGATTAGGAGAACAGCAGTCATGCTTTGCTTTAGATCAGAATCCTTTGGAAACACTGAAACCTTGTAAGTCCCTAGCCTGTCTCTGAGATCCTGGACTAAAATGACACTCTACCTCAAGAAAGCAGTAACAGGACCAGACCAGACTTTTCCTCCAGAATCACCACAGAGCCCACCCCTAACATCGAGTACAAAGTCAGGAAATAGTCCGGAGGAATGGGCAAATAAAAAAGGAACCATATGACAATGAGCTATAAGAGTGACATGGATGTTCGAGACACACATACAGAAGAAGAGAATGACTCCAAAACATCTAGAAGCAATGCTTCCTAGAAAAACACAGGGTGGGCACAAAATCTACTAGAATTCCTGGAAGAGAAGCAGCAAGAATGAAAAAAAAACCCAACAAACCCTCAGGTCTTCCTGACTCCAAGCCCAGGACTCTCATCCACTGCTCCTCCTAGCTATCTCCAAAGAAAGTATTCTGGTTTTGTCTAGTACCCATCCTAATGATGACCAGCATTTTTGACAGGGAATGCTTTTGGGAAACAACAATTAGAGTCCTTACGAATACTACTGCTACTTCCACTACAGTTATACCCTGATGATTCACTATGGTATAAATGTCTGTAGTCAGCACAGAGTGAACCTGGCAGGTTCTAACAAACCTGTATCTTCCATTATTGGCCTGGACACAGCCAGTATGAATTTTTTTTTCACTCCCTTAATTGTTATCTCCCAAGACTTCCTTCTCTGCCTCCTTCTACCCTCTGACTTCCTGTGGTTGTGCAAACTCCCAACTCCACCTTCCCATCAGGTAATAGATCCCTGGTGGGGGGGGCATTTATGACCTAATGACACTAATATCAGCCATTTTGAGGGAAAAATTCATCTCCATCCATGATGTCCCCATATCCTGCCTCCAGATTACCCTGTTTCTGTGGCAGGCACCTCTGAGCAGTGTAGGTGAGGGTGATATGCACTCCACTGTTAATATATGCTCTGAAACATTTATGCCTAGTTAGTGTCTTCTTGGAAGATTGATTCAGTGTCCAGGGCATAGCCACTATTTGTCCTGAGAGATAAATTACAGCTTAGGGCCCTAGGAGGTACAGAAATGAAGAATTCTTATATTTGTTCTGCCACTAAGGAGCTGTGTACCTATTGACAAGTGGCCACTTCTCTAGGTATTAATTTTATCACCTATAAAATGAGGGGACTGGATTACATGGTCCTTAATGTTCCTTGCAGTTGGGTCATTTTATGATTTTATCATTCTTAAGAATTTCAGATTTGCTTTTCTGCAGAGTTTTTAGAAGAAACATGGGAGGTCACTGGACATCTAAAAACATAGGGCTTTCCTTTGCAGTCTTATTTTTCTACCAAGTGTGAAAGTAATTCTGAAAACTTCAACAAAAATTAGAACACAAATAAAATTATCCAGAATGTGCGATGGGATGCTATGATGCTACAGAAGCTGAGCTACAGGTGAAGCAAAGAGATTTTGAGAAATGATTGGTGGTGCTGTCCAATGTACTTTATGTCTAGGGAGTCTGAATCTGTCACAGATGTCACATAAAGCCTAAGTGTACATTCCAACACTGACACTTAGCTTCCATAATAAATATTTCACTGTTTACATGATAAGAGAAGACCCTAGAGAACAGGTGAAATACTAGTTTGTAAACCACAAACCCAGCTCCTTTGGACATGTGAAAAAGAGTAATGATATTTGATCTTCGTATTCTAAGGGCCAATGAGAGACCCATGTTTAACACATTTTTTCCCCTAGTTTAAATGTGTTATAATAAACCCTAGTAAAATAACTAGCATCAAGGAAAGCTGATGGCTCATTAGAAGAATGACCGTCTAACAATATGGCCTAGTTAGAATGTGAGCTCTTTGAGGGAAGGCATTGTTTTAGTCTTTGTATTTGTATCCCCATTGCCTAGCACAGTGCTTGTTACATAGTAGGTGCTTAATAAATACTTTTTTATTGATTGATTCTTTGCTCTCCAGAAACCAGATGGTGCTAATATGCACTCCAAGAAATTGCTTAACTCATTTTGGTGCCAGGTCCTTCCAAAGGTGAAGAAACCCAGATCTATGTCTTTCTGCTTCTGATCACATTTATCTCCCTCTTGCCTCATTTTAATGCACAGGGCATAGGAACTTTTTACCTTAGTAACAGAAAATCAGGACAAACGTTGTGATTCTGTCCCTGTCTTTATATAACATAAAGAGTATTAAATTTAACAGTGCAGCTAGGCGGTGCAGTGGATACAACACCCACCCTGGAGTCAGGAGGACCTGAGTTCAAATCCAGCCTCAGATATTTATTAGCTGTGTGACCATGGACAAATTACTTAACCCTGATTGCCTCAGAAGGAGAGGGAGAGGGAGGGAGGGGGAGAGAGAGAGAGAGAGAGAGAGAGAGAGAGAGAGAGAGAGAGAGAGAGAGAGAGAGAGAGAGAGAGAGAGAGAGAGAGAGATTTAAAATCCCAGGAGACCTTGCTTCAAATCCTAGTTCTATTGCTTACTACCTATGTGACTTAGGGAAAGTGACAATCTCCCCCTGGGTCCCAACTTTTGTTCTGATTTTCTGCTCCTAAGGCAAAAGTTCTTGGGCCCTGTACTTTAAAATGAAAGGTCTTGGGAGAAAGTAGAAAAGACAAACACAGCAACAAAATATGGATTTTTCAGTATAAGGAAGTCATTAAAAGCAAATTACATATAGGAAGTATTTGAAGGCAATATATCATAATGACATAAGTTAAAACAGTATATCAAGAATAAGAAATGAATTGTGTTTTTTGTTTATACTTCTGTTTCCAAGGAACATTGCTTAATTGAGAAGTTCCTTGTTACTTTCAGCCCTAATCCTATGATCTTGTATATGTTAAATGAAAGTTGGTTGCATTTTATGTGTGTTCTTATATTTCCCAAGCTTTGCTTTTCACAAGTCAGCTGTAATAAATATTTTCATGAAGTAACTTCTCTGATCAAGTCAAATTAACCCCAAGAAGAGAAATGTGTACAAAAACAAAATTAATGACTTTGGCTTACTTTGAGAATTTAACACCAATGTATGAGTATATATTAATCTGTAATTTAATTCATATTCATAAGTTTCCAGAGAGAAAAATCAATATTTCCAGAAATATATTGCTTCATGGTGGTTATTATGAATTTTACTTTGAAAGAATACAGAAATATCACCAGAGATCCAGTCAACTCTCCTTCACTTCTTGGAATCTCACTGCTAGGAATGCTCACACTGTTAGCAATAGATATAGATAGATGTATACATACATATATCTTAAGATCCTGTTCAATGGACCTCTGCTCTCAATATTATGAGTGTTAAGGAGTACAGATCCCAAACCACTTATACTGTATAATTCTGTGCAACTATTATCCCTGGCCTTCCTTAAACCTTTTATAGGAGGTTCACCTGGTATTCTTGAATCCTTCCTTTAGGTCTTTTCACGTTACACAGGTGCTGGTACACTTCTCTAACTTTCACCATGTGATTGATCCACCTCCTCTCTGCAGCATCTACTCATTGCTCCTGGGGGCCAAGTAGAAAAAGCATGGCCATTCTTCCACATGACAAGCCATCAAAGAGAGGGATCATGGTAATAGAAGATTTCAAATCTCTTCTTTAGGGTAAATGCCCAAAGTTCCTTAAACCAATATGGCAAGTCCTCCAGTCTTACCATCTTAGCTAGTACTCTTTTGGACAGGCTTTAGCATGTTTATGTTCTTCCTAAAATGTGGGGCCTAGAAATAAACATAGTATAGAGGGGCACTAACCAGAGCAAAGCATAACAGAAATAACAATCCCCTTATTCTAGAGACCTCACACAATGCAAATGAGGATTGCATCAGCTTTTTTGCCTCCCAGCTCATATTACTAACATACTGAATGTGTGGTCTACTAAAATCTCTGCATCTTTTTCAGCCATGTTGCTGTTTAATCACATCTACCCAATTTTGTATTTCATAAAATGGATCATAGATTTAGTGTTACATGAGAACTTAGAGCCTTAGAACTTAGAGTCCAACCCCTTCATTTCATAGATGAGAAAAGTAAGGTAAGAGAAGTTTTGTGATGTTCTAGGTCACAAAGAGATGAAGTAGCAGTGCTAAGCTTTGAATTTAAGCCTTCTGCCTCTCAATCTAGTGCTTTTATTTCCATGGTACTATTCTGGCTCCTATAAGGAAAGCTGATTTCTGGAACCAGAATATAGATATGTCCATATATTTATTATATATTCATTTTAAATTTAATCTTTTAATTTTTAAATTCATCCCACTGTTCTAGTCTGCTGAGATTTTCCTAGATTCTAACTCTGCCATCCAATGTGCCAGCTATCCCTCTTCCTCTCCTGTCAGTTAGAGATCTAACAAGCATTCTATCTATTTTTATCTATAGATTTTAAAAATATAAACAAGTACAGGGTGAGGCACAGATCCTTGGGGCATTCCACCATAGTGTCCAAGTCAATTCCAGCTGACTAATAATGACTCTTTGGGCAAATTCACTTAACTGTCCTATCACTGAATCTTGGTCTACTTCCATGTTATCTATCAGTATAGTAGAAGAGACTTTATCATATGTTTTGCTGAAATCTAAGTATGCCATGTCCATAGCACATCTACTAGTCTAGGCTTTTGTTTTGATTTGTTTAGTTTTGTTCCTTTGAGTAGGGGGAAGGAAAAGGGAGATGAGATTGGGTCCAGATCTATGATTTCATTGGTGTAAGAAAATGCTGGTGAAACAACTCCCTTTACAGGTACAATAATACCAGAAGAGTAATTTAGTTCTGCCAGTTAGTATTAGAAAATTTTCTATGCTTTGAGAAGCTAAGGGACTTGCCTAGGGTCCAAGCCAGCAAGTGCCAGAGGTAAAATTTGAACCTAGGGCTTTCTGACTATGAGACTGACTGGATGCTAGACTGCACTGGCCCTCTAGTTACCCTGTGAAAAAGAGAAATGGCACTGGTTCAGTATGACCTTTTCTTGAGGAAGTCATCTCTTTGGTACTACTGCTTCCCTTTTCTCATGCTCATGAATCATCCTCTCTACAATACCATCTAGAATTTTACCAGGAATAGAACTCAAGGCCACTGGGTAATAGTTTGAAAACAAAGTTAACATTTGCCTTTCTTCAGCCCTGCAACCTTTCGATGGTATAGTAGATAAAAGTTTGGGGCCCAAAGTCAAGACCTGAGTTCAAATCCAGTCTCAGACACTTACTAGCTATGTGGCTAGTCAGTTAACCTCAGTTTCTTCATTTATAAAATGTGGATAATAACACCTGCCTCCCCGGGCTGTTGAGAGGATCAATTGAGATAATATTTGTAAACTCCTTAGCACAGTGCCTGGCACAAAATAGGTATTATATAAATGTTAGCTATTATTATCCTCACCATTATTATTTGATATTAGTGACATTGGCAACTCACTTAACCTGTCCCCCAGGCAACTCTTTCAGACTATAAATTGCAAAGGAATTACCAATCTGACTTTTGAGTTTCTATACAAGAAATTCCCTTATACAAACCTTTTTGCCTCAGTTTCCTCATTAAATTAAAGGGGATCAGACAATGAAGCCTCAAAGGTCCCTTTCAGCTCTAATTCTATAATCCTTTGTCCTACCACACTCAGTACACTGGGTCCACTCACATTTATAAGAGAAAAGCATGAGCTGAGGAGAGAAGGGAAAGGAATTAGCCTTTATATAGCACCTATTAAGTGTCAGTCACTATCCTAAGTGCATTTAAAAAAAATAAATTTTACATAATTTAATCTTCATTAAAACCTTGTGAGGTAGGTGCTTTTATTGTCATAGTTCTGCATTTGAGAAAACTGAAGCCAACAGAGGTTAAATTACTTGCCCAGGATCATATAGCTAGTAAGTTCCCGAGGCCAAATTTGTACTCAGGTCTTCCTTATTCCAGACCCAAATCTCTCTCCACTGTAACACCAGTTGCTTCATTGTTGACCACTGTTTTGGATTCTTCCAGTCTTGATCCTGATTTAAATATATCTATGTTAATAAATAGAAGAGTTCATTATTTTATGCAAATCCTGAATTCCAACCTTCCCCTAATTTATGGTCACTGGCTCCATATATGCTGCACTCTTCCCTTACCATGGAGAAAACAACAATTTCAGGTTCAATAGAAGCCCACTGAATTATTGATAGTGGTTACTGCTAACAATGGAAATGGGGCCAACCCAAGAGACTCTCAGCCATTTCTTGTTTTTGTGACTTTTCCATTTGGTATTCTATAGAAGCCTTTGGAGTTATTGATCGGGAAGACTCCTTGGCTTAGAGGAGAGGAGATGCGACAGAAATATAGATTGCCAAAGTGAAAAGTGGGGGAATAACTTGTGAAAACAGATGAGGCTTCTGAACCTAGTCAATAAAATCCCATCCTTAATTAAGAAAGGTACCTTTGGTGGTACAAATGGTACCCTGCTTCTTTTTCTACTTCGTTCAGTTAATCTATATGGTATGCCAAGTATTCTACTTTATGGAATAGGAGATGGAGGTAGAAACATTTATCCAATAACTGTTACAAAGCCATGAAGAGAATGGTCAAGGCAAAAATCAAATCTGAAGACTTGCTTCCAGACTAAGCCTATAGTTGGAATATTAATAGAAAACAGCAGTAGAATGGAAAGAACTCTGGATGTGTAATAGCCCTCCTGTAAGGCTTTGGTTGGCTGCCTACACAGAGGACCAAATCTCTAAAGACCTTGGGAGTTGCTCTTATTCCCAATGCGGAAAGAGAGGAAGACAAAGTGAGACCGGGATTGGAGAATGAGGTTTTGTCCTTACAGAGGAGTTTTAGAAAATCTCTTTTCTGGTCAAGAGGACAGAGAACAGGAGAAGAAATAAGGGAGGTGATGGAGTGAAATGACAATAGTGTTTGTTGTCAGCGACATCTATATTTCCCTTCCTCAAACCAAAGCCTCCAATTGAAACCAGGTAAAATGAACTCTCAAAGGATAAGGGGATATGTATTTATGGCTGTGTTGTGTTCGCTTTTAAATCACAGAAAAGCAGACACAAAAAACTAGTGGTCCTTACCCCTTCCCCAAATCACCTTACTTCACATGGATCCCAAGACAGATCCAAAGGCTCTTGTTTCTAACTATGTCCTTTTATTCTATCAAAGTTTCATCTGACTTATCTAATTTTATTTCTCACAAACACCTATGGTTGACTATCTCTTTGCATTTCCCCATGTCTCTATGTTTAAGGAACAAGGCCATCAAACAACTCTAGGAACCATACAGGGGAAAGTGACCTTTCCTAGGGCAGGGCTAAGATCCCGACCCCACTCTTTTTTTGGATAATTTTTCCTCTCTAAGTGGGGGTACCATTATAAGGCACTTATACATTATACTTCCAAGGGCTGAATAACTAAGGACTGGTGCCACCTTGAATCTGCCTCATTCCCTAGGGTTCAACTTTGTATTCAGGAGGCCTGAGTTTGGACACTAGCTTCATGATTACAGACAAGGTGTGTCATCTCTCTCAGCTTCAGCTTCCACATTTATAATTTGGGGATATTATCATACTAATTACCAGGGTATCATAGAGAGAGTATTTTGTAAACCCAAAAAAGCGATGGAAGAAATGCAAGTTGCTGCAACTATCCATATTAAGAATATTTGCAATTGACTTGCATTTTTTTCCTAAGTGAAATCATTTAATTTGCCTATTAATTTTGAAGGTGAAATGATGTGATCTTCCCTAAAAAGTTTCCTGAGACATTAAGTCACAGCTCAGGAAAACTACTCATGGGACACCATCTGCTTTTCTTCAAGAATTAATAGGGAGCAAAGAAAGAATTGATGGAGTCTGAATACAGATTGAAGCATATTTTTGTACTTTATTTTTTGGGGGTTTTTATTTTGGTCTAAGCTTTCTTTTACAACATAACTAATATGGAAATATGTTTTGCATGACTACACATGTATAAGCTATGTCAAATTGCTTGCCTTCTCAATGAGCCGAGGTGGGGGCATTGGGAAGAGAGGGAGAGAATTTAGAATTCACTTTTAAAAAAGAATGTTGAAAATTGGTTTTACACGTAATTGGGGGAAAATACAATCGGTTTTTTTTTTTAAAAAAAGGACTAATAGGGAGAAAAAAGAACAAGGAAGTTCTTTACCAGCAAAACACATACTGGCACACTCAAGTTCTGGATTGAGTGAAATGACCTCATTGACACTAACTCTATGACCTTGGGCCTAAGTTATCTGAGCTTTCCAAGTCTCAAGAGATCTCACCTGAAAACAAAGATAGTTGTGTTATAGGTTCAAATGAAACAATGCGGATGCCTTTTTAGGTATGAGTTGAACTAGATAACCGTCGGTAAGGTTCCTTCCAATCCTGAAATTCTGTAATTTCTTTTCAGCCTAACCTTCCCTAAGCCTTGAATTCTGTACACAAAATGCTTCATAAACCTTGGATCAATTTCTTCAGCCTTCCTTATGATCACATTGTTGAATGTGAATCATTTTAATTTTTTCTTCCTTTATGTACTTTTCCAAGTTTTTATTCCTTCACATGTTATAAGGCCCTGAACTAGACCTCTATAGACAAGAACTGATAAATAAAGGACTTCAATGTGAAGATAAACCACAAAATACTTCAGTGAACACTATTCTCAGAGATAAACAAGAGTGAAGACTTATAATAGCAGTATTAACCCTGACTCCTTACTTACTCATTCAGTGGAGTACTAAAAAATAAAAAGGAAAACAAGCACATAAACTGAAGGCAATTTTATGCAGCCTGCTCATTTTGGATACCATGTCTGACCTGAGCCACCTGTTGATTGTGAAGTTTACAAACTTAAATGAATTGTTTTGCAATTAACCAAATCCAAGCAGCACTGATGATGTCAATATACTGTTCCCTAGCCATATGGTTTGGAAGAAATACTGAGAATAATTCAGTTCATTAAATCAAACTAGGTTTCTGCTCTGTTTAAGCCTTCAGAAGGATAATTCTTCACTGTAGTGTTTTCCAAAGGACACATTGCCACAGGGGAAACATTTCAAGCTTCGCTTGCTCATTCAGATTTCCCACTTGAAAAGGGCTTAGAATTCTAATCCTTAGTATAAAGAAGTATGATCATATAGCTCAGAGTGAGAGAGAGAAAGGTAAATGGCATTACTTTTTATTAGATTGCCTACCAGGTTTTGTTCAAGCTCTGCAAAGACTGCCCTTGGAAAAGAGATCTATAGATATCATTCTCTCTTTAATAATCACCATTAACTCCCCTATTGGCCAAATTCTCTTCCCAAGCAGAAAATGCCTATTTTATGTTTCTTATGTGTTCACCACCCATACTACAGAATCACAGCAATTTAATTTTCTGTGGCAAGAAATCAAAAAAACCTTAAAGAATTGGGAGGAGAAAATAAGAGAAAGAATAGGAAGGCAAAGTAGAATCCAAGGGCGTAAGGCGATCTGGAGTAGATAGGATGGATGATTTCCAGGCAGGCAAAATGAAAACCATTAATAATAATCTGAAACAAATCCTAGTAACTAAGTTCACATATAAAAAGAGGTAGGAGGTTCAATATTCTAAGGGTTCTTATTATCTCTTCTCCAAAATAAGTTCTGGTCATTCTTAAAGAAAACTATACTAATCACAAGAAGAGATAAGTAACACTGTATGTGTGTATATGTATGTGTATGTGTATGTGTATATATATATATATATATATATATATATATATATATATATATATATAGTGTGTGTATACACAAACATACATACATATATACATATGTATATATAGAAATACACACACACACACACACATATATATGTATATATATTCTGAAATCCAGGATGGACTGTTACATGGACCATATATAAATAAGTTACTGAACTATCACAGAAATTCATTAGCTCAAATCAAAATGGAAGAAAATATCAACACTCAAAATCTAAAATACTGACTTACTTAAGTTTTCTCTATAGGAATAATGGTATTTGTTTACACTGGAAAAGCATGAACAGTATGTTCTTTTCATGGTTTCCATTAAGTGACTCATTGTAAAGATAAGCACAGAAGATGAAAACAAGATTTAATGTTCAAGGATAAACATAAAAGGCTGGTAAAATCCTATTAGAATAGGATTGATACTCAAAACAAAGTCTGGTGAAGTAAGCTAAGAGCCTCCAAAAAAGGATATTCCTATGTTGGCCTCCCAGCACAATATGTAGAACTGCTATAGCAAACTCAGGGAGGGCATGGATCAGAGCTGCCTCACAGGATGGGCAGTCATGGATGGATAATAATTAATTAGAGTGCTACAGTTGGAATGAAACAACATTGATAAGATCCCAAATTCATTGTATCTACTACTGATAACTACTGATAACCTGAAAACATGACCAGGATTCATTAGAGGACTAGAGATTACGCCCAACTATGATGGGTGAAATTAACTAATGATGTTTAGCCAAGAAAGCAAAAAAAGTAAAAAATAAGAGAGTGGGGACAAGACAGATCCCTGTATTTGAAGGGATGTCATGTGTAAGAGGATTTAAACTTCACTGTTTGGCCAGCAAACTAAGAACAAGGAGAAAATGTTAAAGGGCAGATTTTGGCTCAATATAAGGAAAAGGCTTCTAACAATTACATGAGTTCCAAAGTAGAATAATGTGATATATGAGGTAGTATGAAAGTATATATGAAATGCATAGCTTTAACTTAGATATATCTTTAAAAGATCAGTCAGCAAACATTTATTAAGCACCTACTATGTGCCAGGAACTATGCTAAGTGCTAGGGATACAAAAAGAGGCAAAAGACAGTTCTTGTCCTTGAGGAGCTCACAAATCATGGAATCCTTTTGCAGAATGTTGTTGCTTGGTCAAACTGCTTCTGTAATTTCACTACATATTCTTGGCAGAAAAGAATAAAGGATCTAACCTAGGCAAACATTTTTAGAATTTTACCTTTACTAAAGTTATCAAGGTGAAAACAATAATCCAAAAAGTCTATGAAGATTATAAATTTAAATGTTCTTTTTTACCTTGTATTTAAAAAAAATCAATCAGCAAAAATAAGTTTGTGTGTTCTTCCAATGTAAAAATAAAATTGCTTTTGCACACTTGAGGAATAAATTTCCTTATTACCTAGGTTAGCTTGTACAGAGGTGAAATTGGTTTAACTGGAATAGAGTTTTGTTTCAGGGTGATGAAATCCTCCTTGCAGTGACCAGAGTTACTGCATCTCATTGTATAGTCATCTATCTGCCCACCCACAATCAGTACCATATCTCTTTCTCTAATCCCCTATGAAGACAAAGACTAGACTGCCCCCTTTCCTAGCACTCATGATTGGACTTATCCCTGAACTATTACCATCCCTCCCCTTGAAATTATTTTGTTTTTGTTTAAAAAAAAAATCCCAGTTATGGATCTGCCTTTCTGTGAGCTCTTCTCTTCTAGTTCCATAATATAGCACAGTGCAAAAGAAAGCCCAGAATTCAGAACAAGAGGACACAGATTTGAATTCTAACTCTGATACTTGTGACCTATATGACTCTGGTCAAGTTAATTTCCATTTCTGTACCCCAGTTTCCTAATTTGTAAAATGAGGGGACTGGACTAGATGACTCTAGCGTGTCATATCTTAATTATAGATGCATCATTTTAGTAAATATCGACACCAAAATTCCTGTCTAGGGAGACGATTTTTGCTGTATTCTGTTGTTATTTTCATTAGAAAAGCTTAAAGCAAATATATTGATTTAAATGAAAACAAAACCAAGTTTAGTTGTTTAAATTCATGAAACTATAATATTTAGGTGGCAAAATCAGCTTTCCAATGCATACTGAATAATGCATTGGGATCCTCCCACAGCACAGGAAAGTAAGAAAAAATTTAAATACCTGTGAAGCTTGAGAGTCACAGTTCCATAAACAGTAGCAAAACCCAGAAGACGAACCCATCTCAGAAGGATGCAGCGAAATGTGCTTGGCTCAAAATATAAAATGATAACCTATGAGAAAAAGAGACAAAGAAACAGACCTTTAAGATGAATTTGTAATGGAAGAAAAAAGCTGATGGTCTGGACACAGGAATCAATCAGCCATGACATAACGTATTAGATGAGATTCAGCAATTACAATCAATAGTACTTTAAGCTCAAATCTTATATGCAGCTATCAAGATAATTTCTTTCAAGCATCATTTTGATCATTCACTCCCTTGTTCAAGAAGCTGTAGTGGCTTCTTATTGCCTATGAGTTCACATCTAAGCCCCCAAGTTTAGCAAAGGTCTTCCATCAAATCTCTGGAGCAGGAGGACCTGAACTAGACTTTGAGTCTGGAGAGATACATGTCCAAATCCTGCCTTTTACTGTTATTATTTATGTGTCTAGGGACAAGTCACTTAGCCTCTAGGCCTCAGTTTTCTCATCTTAAAAATGGGAATAATAATAATGATAATAATTAATAATAATAATTCCATTGCCTGGAATGTTGGCATTTAATAAATGCTTATTGCTTGCTTGCTTAATTGTCTCATAGGGTAGTAATGATGATGAAATGAGATAATATTATGTGAAGTTCTTTCCAACCTTAAAACATGATACAGATGTCAGCTATAATTGTTATCATCTGTATATGTGTGAGACAGACATACAGAGTGGGAGAGACAGAGAAGAGACAGAGACAGAGAGATCATTATGTGCCTACCACTGTGCTCAGTTCTATAAATAAATACTCAAGGATATATAACTTTATTAGTTTGGGTACACCATCTACCAAATACCAATAGATCATAACATGCCTATAACTTGGTAAGGGATCTTTGAGATTTGTCATGACTACATTGTAATGAGCCCCTTTCAGGCTATTTGGAATTTACTTAGACAATAGACTTAGAGTTTATTATCAGTCCTATGCTAGGTGCTGTAAGAGATACAAATTAAGTTGAAGGCATAGTTCTTACCTTCAAAATAATTTCAGTCTAACTGAAAAGACAAGTTATATGTATTATCCAGGAAAACTTTTATAAAGCAACACAAAAGTTGTGGACTGACTAAAGGGTACTGTGTGCAATATATACAAAATGTCCTCATAATAGTTGAAGGGTCACAGAATTGGGAAACTATCCTGAGGAAACTATCTCTCTCTCTCTCTCTCTCTCTCTCTCTCTCTCTCTCTCTCTCTCTCTCTCTCTCTCTCTCTCTTTTTCTCTTTCTTTGTGTCTCTCAATATAGATGTAGAAATAGATATGTTTATATTAATATATCTGTATTTACATCTACATATATCTTTATATCTATATCTATCTGTATTTACCTATATCAATATCTACATGTTGTGTCTGTATGTTATCAATCTTAAAGTCAGAAGGACCTAAGTTCAGTCCTTGCTTCTGAAATATACTAGTTGTGTGACCATAGGAAAGTCATTTAACTACTTAGTGTCCCAAGAAATTCTGTAATATAAACTTCAGAGGAGTTGCTGATCTGCAGCAATGGAGGTAGATTCCATACCTCTCAACCACTTTTTAAAAAAAATGTTGAAAAGACAAGTTTTCTTTTAATTAAAAAAAAATTTAGTAGTGCTTTAGCAGAGGGCACATTTGAAAGAGAGAGAAGTTCCTCCCCATTCACTTCTTAGATTCTTGACATGTTTCTACCACTTTCCCCACTCAGATTCTTTTTTTTTAAATTACATTTTTACAAAAATTACTTTATAAACATCTATGGATTACTCTCATTCTATGAGAGGTGTGTTGTAACAATGTATAACCCATGTCCTAATACTCATTGTTATGGGACTGTCTCCATATTGGTGGAGATCAATGTCCTATGTCCATGGGAAGGGTTTGGTTGAGAGGAAGGGAGGAGAGATTTCTTTGGGTTCTTTGGTCTCCAATTTTTTCAGGTTCTTCTGGCTTCCAGGTTTAAGAGAGGAGACAGACAATTCTAACTTTTGGGAAGAAGGCAACATGAGAAGAGCTGGAAATCTTCCCTATGTCCCTATCCCCAGCTTGCTACGCTTAAAGACTTCAGGGAATTTACCCTTTGGGTGAGATCTGGGACTCTCTTGTTTGAGTTGATATACCTTGCTCCCAGTGGGAGAGCTCTTTCACTCTGTATTGCCTAGAGTATATACATACATACATGCACACACATACACACACACAAATATTTTCATATGTATACTTTCTCTGATTTTTCTATTTTTTGTATATATGAGTAAAATCTGGATATTAATATTCACAATGTGTATCCATTAAGATACTATTATTTGGTGGGAAGGAAGTCAAGCCTTGCATATAGAACTTGGGGTTCTCCCTTTCTCCATTAAAAAACAGTAATTAGTAATTAGCTTGAACCTTAAAATTATATCCCTTAGATGAGTAATATTTAAGGAGCAAAGAGATAGAATCCTATCCCACTACCTTCTCTCTGAAGAGTGCAGAGTGACCAGCCTGTCTGGCCCCAACCTCTAACCTCCTTCTCTAGCAGGAATTGAAGTCTGCCTTGGAGAGATCTCCATATTGGTTCAGCCTGCATCTGCAAGCCATACATGGTATCTCATGCAATATATTGAGAAATAGCCTTGTTACGGAAATAAAACAAACAAAACTAACAATGCAGTAATCTCATCTCAAATGTAACATTTCACATCTGTAGGACCCCTCACCTCTCTACTCTTAATTGATTTTTTCCCCACTTTTTATTTATTTATTTTTTATTATCCACATTTTAAAAAAATGTTTTTAGTTTTCAACATTTACTTCCACAAGATTTTCAGTTCCAAATTTTCACCCCATCTCATCTCTCCCCCCACACC
Organism: Phascolarctos cinereus; assembly: GCF_003287225.1. Taxonomy (NCBI): domain Eukaryota; kingdom Metazoa; phylum Chordata; class Mammalia; order Diprotodontia; family Phascolarctidae; genus Phascolarctos; species Phascolarctos cinereus. The sequence continues at coordinate 63,413,608 of NW_027555514.1, read as the reverse complement.
AAGGTGGCATGCATTCTGAAAATCCCTTCCCCTAGTCTGCCCTCCCTTCTATCTCTCCCCCCCCTTCTCTTATCCCCTTTCCCTTCTACTTTCCTGTAGGGCAGGATAGATTTCTATACCCAATTTCCTATATTTCTTCTTTCCCAGTTGCATGTGAAAACATTTTTTTAAACATGTGTTTTTAAAACTTTGGGTTCCAAATTTTCTCCCTTCTTCCCTCCCCACCCACCCTCATTGAAAAGGCAAGCAACTCAATATAGGTTATACATGTGCAGTTACGCAAAACACTTCCATAGTAGTCACGTTGTGAAAAACTAACTCTAAAGAATTCATGACCAAACAGGAGATAGAGAATATTATGAAAAGCAAAATGGATAATTTTGATTACATTAAATTGAAAAGTTTTTGCACAAACAAAGCCAATGCAACTAAGATTAGAAGGAAGGTAGAAAATTGGGAAAGAATTTTTACAACCAGTCTCTATGATAAAGGCCTCATTTCTAAAATATATAGAGAATTAAGACAAATTTATAAGAACACAAGCCATTCCCCAATTGATAAATGGTCAAAGGATATGAATAGACAGTTCTCAGATGAAGAAATTAAAGCCATCTATAGTCATATGAAAAAATGCTCTAAATAGTTACTGATTAGAGAAATGCAAATCAAAACAACCACATCACACCTATCAGATTGGCCAACATGACAAAACAGGAAAATGATAAATGTTGGAGAGGATGTGGAAAAATTGGAACACTAATGCATTGTTGGTGGAGTTGTGAAATGATTCAACCATTTTGGAGAACAATTTGGAACTATGCCCAAAGGGCTACAAAAACGTGCATACCCTTTGATCTAGCAATAGCACTTCTAGGGCTATATCCCAAAGAGATCAAACAAATGAGAAAAGGACCCACATGTACAAAAAAATTCATAGCATCTCTTTTTGTGGTGGCAAAGAATTGGAAATTGAGAGGATGCCCATCAATTGGGGAATGGCTGAGCAAGTTGTGGTATATGAATGTAATGGAATACTATTGTGCTATAAGAAATGACGAACAGGCTGACTTCAGAAAAACCTGTAAAGACTTATATGTTCTGATGCTGAGTGAAGTGAGCAGAACCAAGAGGACTTTGTGCACAATAACAGCCATGTTATGCAATGAGTAATTTTGGTAAACTGAACCCTTCTCAGCATTATGAGGATCTAAGACATCTCCAGAGGCCTCAGGATGGAAAATGCTGTCCACAGCCAAAGAAAGAACTATGGAAGTCGAATTGCTATCACTTATTTTTACCTTCTGTTGAGTTTTGTTTCATCTTTATGATGGTTCCTCCTATTGGTTTTAATTTTTACTTACAACTTCACTAATGTGAAAATATGTTTAATGGGTATGTAAATGTAAAGCCTATATCAGATTGTGTGCCATCTTGGGGAGGGTGGTGGGGAGCAAGGGGGAGAAAAATTTGCAACTCAAAAGTATATGGAAGTGATTGTTGATAAATCAAAATAAATTAAACCCCCCCCCCAAAAACCCTTAACTCTCTTTCCCTTACTCCTATCCCATCCTCCCCCATTTATTCTATTTTTTCTTTCAACCCTGTCCCTCCTCAGAAGTGTTTGCTTCTGATTGCCCCCTTTCCCAATCTGCCTTCTTCTCTATCATTCCCCTGCTCTCTTGCCCCCTTCTCCCCCTATTTTCCTGTAGGGTAAGACAGATTTCCATCCACTTGAGTCTGTATGTTATTCCCTCCTTAAGCCAAATCCTATGAGAATAAGATTCACTCATTCCCTCTCACCTTCCCATTTCCCCTCCACTGTAAAAGCCTTTTCTTTTCTGTTTTTTTGTGAGATAATTTATCCCAATCTACCTCTCCCTTTCTCGTTCTCCTAGCATAATCCTCTCTCACCCCTTAATTTTATTCTTCAGATATGACCCCTTCATCTTCAACTCACCCTGTGCCCTCTATCTATCCATCTGTCTGTCTGTCTATCTATCTATCTACCTATCTATCTATATCTATATCTACATACATACATATAATCTTTTCTCTCCAACTACCCTAATACTGACAAAGGTCTCATGAATTATAAATACCATCTTTCCATGCAGGAATGTAAACGGTTCAACCTTAATAAGTCTCTTATGATTTCTCTTTCCTGTTTACCTCTTCATGTTCCACTGGAGTCCTGTATTTGAAAGTCAAATTTTCTATTCAGCTCTGGTCTTTTTATCAAGAATGCTTGAAAGTCCTCTATTTCACTGAATATCCAATTTTTTCCCCTGAAGGATTAAACTCAGTTTTGCTGGGTAGGTGATTCTAGGTTATAATCCCATCTCCTTTGTCCTCCCGAATATTATATTCCATGCTCTGTGGTCCCTTAAGTCAGAAGCTGCTAAATCTTGTGTTATCCTGACTGTGTTTCCACAATACTTGAATTGTTCCTTTCTGGCTGCTTGCAATATTTTCTCCTTGACCTGGGAACTCTAGAATTTGGTTACAATATTCCTAGGAGTTTTCCTTTGGGGATCTCTTTCAGGAGATCAGTGGATTCTTTCCATTTCTATTTTGCCCTGTGGTTCTAAAATATCAGGGCAGTTTTCCTTGATAGTTTATTGAAAGATGATGTCTAGGCTCTTTTTTGATCACGGCTTTCAGGTAGTCTAATAGTTTTTAAATACTCTCTCCTGGATCTGTTTTCCACATCAGTTGTTTTTCCAATGAGATACTTCACATTGTTTTCTAATTTTTCATTCTTTTGGATTTGTTTTACAGTGTCTTGATTTCTCATAAAGTCACTAGCTTCCAATTGCTCCATTCTAATTTTTAAGGAAGTATTTTTTTCAGTAAGCTTTTAGACTTTCTTTTCCATTTGGCCAATTTTTCTTTTGGGGGCATTTTTCTCCTCATTGGCTTGTTGGACCTCTTTTGCCATTTGGGTTAGGCTATTTTTTAAGGTGTTATTTTCTTCAGTATTTTTTGGGTCTCCTTTAGCAAGCTGTTGATTTGTTTTTCATGATTTTCTGGCATCACTCAGTTTTTCCTCTACTTCTCTTGCTTGCTTCTCACAATCCTTTCTGAGATCTTCCATGGCCTGGGACCAATTCATATTTTTCTTGGAGGCTTTGGATGTAGGGGCTTTGACTTTGTTGTCTTCTTTTGCTTGTATGCTTTGATCTTCTTTGTCACCAAAGTAAGATTCTGTGGTCTGACTCTTTTTTACATTGGTTGCTCATGATTCTTGCAAGAGATTCCTGCCTCAGCACTGTCAAAGAGATCTCTGCGAACCCCCTCTGATCAGCCACTTGATTCCCCCTCAGTCTGTGGGCCGGAAGTTCAGGAGGCAGCCACTGCTCTGGGGCCACGCTTGGGAAATGAGGCTGAGACCTAGCTTCTCTCTCACTGCAGAAACAGACTTTTCCCACTGACCTTCTAAGTTGTGTTTGGTGTTCGTGGGTGGAGAAGTCTGGAAACTGCCACAGCTGCCTGTGATTCAGTCCTCTGAGGCCCGCTTCAGGTTCACTGTGGCCTGCCTTGCCTGCGTGCCCACACCAAACTGCATTCCTCTTCCAGCCCAGTGCGATATATCTTTCTGATCAACCGTCCAGGTTGTTTTGGGCTGGAAATTTGTTTCATTCTGTCTTTTTGTGGGCTCTGCTGCTTCAGAATTTGTTTAGAGCCATTTTTTATGGGTATTTGGAGGGGTTTGGGGGACAGCTCAAACAGCTCAAAGTCACTGCTTTCACTCTGCCATCTTGGCTCTGCCTTCTTTTAATTGCTTTTTGATGAACAGAAATGTATTTCTCTTTTCTTCCCTACCCTCCACCCCTGTTCAGATCCTTATACCTTCAGCAATTATGTCACATTTTCCCTATTCAACTCAACTTCTTCACCACTCTCTAGCCAGTGAGGTTTGTTCCTATCTATGGTTTGATACATCTGGAAAGTCTTCTGCTAGTTAGCTCTCTGGTTCTAGATTTGCCTTCCCTAGAAAGCCTTCCCAACTGATCCCTGTCCATGTAACTTGCCCTCAGGCTATTTACATACAGTTTAAGAATAGCTAGAGCCCTCCCTATAGTTTTATGTTACTTTGCAGGTATTCCCTGGACATTTTGTGTATAGTAGGTATGTCATGTCTCCCAAATTTTTTGAAGACAAAAGCAGTACCTTCATTTTCACTGTGTCCCCTTACAGTAGGTAATGCTGTATCCATCAAGCAGTCAGCATTTAATAGATGTTCCTTGGTTAAATAAATGTTGAACAAAAGCCCCTGGTTAGTTTGATAGCAATGCTTTGAGTTGGAAACAACTGAAAAATGACTCAACAAAAAAAAATTTCCCCAATTCTATTTTATTTATCTCAATATATATACTCCTGATATTAAAACAATTCAAAAATAATTGTCAGCCCTTTAGTAGAGAGAGTGTATTTTCTGCTATGCCAACTTCTAGACTCCTCTGCTGAGGATTCAATCTCTGGCCACTCCCCTGCCCTAGGGGAAATATGTACACAGGATATTTGCAAGGGGAAGTGGGTGTAGGCATGTGACACTAGTTATTTTATGGACAGCTAGGTGGCATAATGGATAGAGTGTCAGGCCTCAAATCAGGAAGACTAATCTTCCAGATTTTAAATCTGGCTTCAGACACTTACTAGCTGTGTGACTCTGGGCCAGTCACTTAACCTTGTTTGCATCAGTTTCCTCATCTGAGGTTGGAGAAGGAAATGCCTTTGCTAAAAAAACTCCAAATGGAATCACAAAGAGTTGAACACAACAGAAATGACTTGACAACAAAAAGTTATTTTACAGATGAAGCTATTCCATTGAATACAAGGACACTCCCTGAATGACATTCCTAGTAATTCTATTGTATATCATTTTCCCTTAATTTGTCTAGAGATAGTCTATCAAAGCTGTTGGCATTGTACAACAGAGTGTACAAGAGTGGAGGGGAAAGACTTGGGAAACTTACAGGTAGAGCTCACAAAAGAAGATAAAAGACTAGGCTCTGAGCATAAGAAACTGACAATCACTCCATTAACAAGCATTTATTAAGCACCTGCCCAAAGTTGCCTTTGTGTATTCCTCTTTCTGTCTCAGTTCTCTTATCTGTAAAGTGGGAATAATGATGGCACTTATCTCTCAGGATTGTTGTGAGGATTTAATAAAGTAACACAAGCGAAGTGTTTTATAAACCTTAAAGTGCTCTTTAAAGGCTAATTAACATTATATTAATATATTGCATAATACATAAATCTATACAATAGGTCATATTAATCTGTGTGATCTATTAGTTATATTACATATTACTTTTACATTATGTTACATTAATCATATTATACTATACTATATTGCATTTATTGCATTTTAATATATTTTGTTATATTTTATGTTAATCATATATCAATTACCTAAATTAATATATGCTATAACATTATTACATAATCATTTTGTTGTTGTTGAGTTATTTAGTTGTGTCTGACCCTTTGTGACTGCATGGACTAAACTGCTTGTGGGGTTTTCTTGGCAAAGGTTTGCCATTTCCTTCTCCAGTGGATTAAGTCAAACAGAGGTTAATTGATTTGTCCAGAGTCATACAGCTAGCAAGTGTCTGAGGCCAGAACATCACTGTTATTATTCCTCAAAAGGAATATAAGCTCCTAGAGGGCAAGGCGGAATTGTCTTAGCCTTCTTTTTATCCCCTCTAATACCTTGCACAATGATGTGGCCCCATAAGTATTTTTAAGAAATAATTTAGATTGACACTTACTAGCTGTGGACACTTACTAACTGCATGACCTTCGGCAAGTCACTTAACTCCAATTGCCTCAAAAAAAAAAGTTAAAAAGAAATAATTTATATTTTAATTAATTCAATAAAGGGAAAGTTATTTGTATGAATACCTTGGATTTGAGGGTCATTATTTGGGATCATCCTATGAGGGTCTAACTACTCAGCTAGTATAGGTTCATTGTCACTTTGAGGCCACAAAAGTAGCTTTCAGGGGAAAGAAAAAAAATATTTGTCTTTCAAACTCATTACATTGGATGACAGAGTTGGAACAACTTTGTGAAGCTTTGCAAAAAGTTAAATGAGAGGCAGGGAAGAATTGAGGAGAAAAGGACAGAAAAGGAAGAAGGAGGAATGAGTAGGAGGGGAAAGGAGGGAATGAACAGGAGAAATGAGTAGGAGAAGTGACTAGGAGGAGACAGCAGAAGAAAATATCTACAAAGAGGAAAGAAGGATGAAGGGAATCCCATATCTAATTGATTTTATATACTATAACTCTTTCACTGAGCGAGGTGTGTGTGTGTACATACACCCACATACACACACAAAGGACTGGATTCAAAAGATACACCTTCATTTGCTCTTTCAACACTAAACAGCAATAACAGCTACAAGGATATAACAAACTGGGAGCTCGAGAATGCACATTCAGGGTTCCTAAGTGTGGAAGAAAAATAAAGGTGTAAAATATTTGTGTTGTTAAAGAAGAAATCCTGGAAGGTGGGGAAAGGGAGAGACAGAGTTGGAAAGGGGCAAAGACATACAGAGAGACAGATGGAGACAGACAGAGAGAGACTAAGAGAGTGGGTAGGAGGAAGAGAGATACAGACAGAGAAAGGCTCATGCACTAGAGAAGGAATAAATTCCCCAAGTGTTGATAACACTACAACCATGAATTCTTTCCTTCAAGAGCTGATAAATCACCTACTAGGAACTTCAAATATATCTAGGTTCTGCACCATTAGCTCTGAAAGTGAGATTTCAGAGTTAAAGACTAATGTGTCTGTCTGTATAGAATTTTAATGTTAGATTGAAACACACATGCACTATGTGAGCACATCTATATATGCATGTATGTGTATGTGTGTGTATATATATATATATATATATATATATGAGCAAATGAGCCTCAACTTTAATAGTAGAAGTAGAGCTAGCAGACTTAAATTTCAGACAAATTTTGGCATGGATAAAATTAAATCAATAGCTACCCTTTCATGCCCTTGCTCTAAATTTTAGATTTCTCCCCAGGATAAGTCTGAACTTTTCACCCAGTTATAAAACTGCAGTGTTTTTAGTCAGCTTTTGAATTCTACTTTGATACTGAGCACAACCACTGGGGAAAGAAAGAAAACCCAGAAGCAAAGGACCATTAGGCTTCTGAAACAACAGTGAAATAAAGAAACTTTCTCAATAGAGCAATATATTGTTCTAGTAGAGACACAGGGCTAGAGACATGAAATTAAATGGCGTTATCACTCATTGGCAAGGAAGGAAAATGCTCTGAGTGCTTCAAGATGAGGGATGCCTAGAAAGAAAAGTGTCCAGGGGCTCAGTGCATCCCCAAGTTATTTTGTTTGTGTTGTTTTTCATTTAATTCTGCTCTTTGAAGGAGTCAGGCAGAGAGTTTGTGGAATGGAGCTTGACAAACAGCTCTACTTTCTTAATCATTCCTCAAGTGATGTGCCTCTTCTAATGAAACTGGTTGTGAATTGAGCCACTTTTACATTGTTGAAGTGAAATGAAGGAGTTGTTACATGTCCCTAGTTTTCTGTCAGAAGGTCATTTTATTTATGTAAGACATACTGGGCAAAGGGATTGGCCTGGAATGAGCCAGGGGCACTTAATAGTTCCCTCTTGTGAAATGGCATTTGTTGGATGGATTCTTAACGAATAAGGCTTTGAAAGCCCTCTAGTTCTTTAGGATTTGGGGGTCTTAAGGGTGATATATCTAGGGCTGGAAGCAACCTCAGAGACGATATAGTCCAACCTCTTCAATTTACAAATGATGGCCTCTGGACATGTAGTTATTTAAAGCTGGAGAAGAAAGTGATTTGAAGTGACACAGCTATAAAAACCCCTTCACTCCTTGCTGAACCAAGGAGCTGGACCTTTCCAAGAAGTGACATCTTCTAGTTCACCCTCCTTACTTTGACTCTCCCATGTGGCAAATGGTGTGTTCTGTTTCTAGATTCCCATTAGCCAGATAGGAAGATGGACTGTTCTTTCACCTGCTACTCTACTGCAGGTCCATGTGGAATGTGGATTCAATGAAACAAGCTTTCATCTATCCCTGTGACTGTATTTCCACCTTGCATTCTTGTTTTTGGACTAATGATCCAATAGGCAACATCAATGTGGATGTCTTGAGGCTTTGCAGACCTTGTTAGTTCAAGAGGTTCAGAGATCCTGAGACCACTGAGTGAAATTGATGGGCATCAAAGGGACTTTCCTCATCAGAGAAGAAATCACTAGTAATAAGACCATTGGCCCCAGCCTTGACCATTTTTTATCAGCAGCCTGGTTTGAATAGCACAGAGCCAAGGGGAAATATAAAACATATAATCAGCTATCCTGCAAATTGGTTTATGTTCTGTTGAAGTTTAAGTATTGACTTCCCAGTTTACAATACAATTGGTTATGTATAAGTCCTTGTAAGTTACTTATAAGCATACTTATAAGTTATATGTATATATATATATTTATATATATAATGTTATAATACTTCTAAGTTAGATTTCTGAATCCTATTTCAAATTGTTCTTCCAAATTCATGCCACATCTTTTCTGTTTTACACTTCTTTTGTGTGTAGACATAAAATACTTGTAAAATTCCTGATTCATATTGTACAATGAGAATCTTTTAGCTCCCCACTTTGGAGAAACAATAGATATGAGCCAAAACTCAAATCTTCAGCATTTTTATCTCTGGGACTCCAATGGAGGCGGTGGACTTAATGAACTGAAGTATGTGAGGAAAAGGACCTAGCTCCATCTCATTGTAGAACAGGATCCCTCAGATCTAAATACAGTCTGGGCTGTATGCCTGGGTCCAGAATATATGGGGCCCTTACAAAGAGGGAGTGGATGTCCTACCCACCCCTGTGGACTCAGCCCTGGCTCATTACAGCTTGGGAAGCATCAGAGGCAGGATTTGACCTAGGTTCTTTGACTCTAGTTCCAGTGCTCTTTCTGCCATACCACTTTTAGAGCATCAGAGGAATAATAATAATTATTATCATAATTATAATAATAGTTTACATTTATATAGCATTTAACATATGTCAGTCACTGTGCTAAACACTTTACAATTATCTCATTTTATCCTCACAACAACTCTGGGAGGTAGGTGCTACTATTATCTTCGTTTTACATATGAGGAAACTGAGGCACACAGGTCACACAGCTAGTGTGATCTGAGGCCAAATATGAACTCAGGTCTTCCTGACCCCAGATGTGGCACTCTATCTATTGTGTCACTTAGCTGTTCCCTCTCTACAAAGGGAGGGGTGGAGGACACAGTTCCTGAGGGCCTGAGAAAAGGCATAGGACATGACAAGCAATTTAAAAGGAATGAAAAGGACAAGATTTTATCTTTACTATTTAAAAAAAAAATTGTCAACATGTTACCTCTCCTGAAAATTTGTTACATTCAAATGGAATGAGTGCTCAAGATTAAGGGGTGGGAAAGAAAGAGAATCCCTTCAAGCCTGTGTCATACGCATTTTCAGTAGAATAAAGGGAAAAATGTAAAGCCAGGCATAAAAAAAAAAGGTTTCTATTCCCAAACCATTGTATGACCTTAGACAAGTCACTTAATCTCTTTGAGATTCAATTTACTATTTCCAAAATGAAAAAGATTATATCATTTGACCTCTAAGGTTGTTTCTAGGTCTAAATTTCTATGAATCTCTTCTATTACTGAGGTTGGTGTAGCATCCATTGAAATAAGGGGAATGGACTGAAGAACACAAAGCACATTCAGCCTCCTGGCAGCAGAAGCAAAGCTATTACTATCCTTGTGATAGAGAAGGAAGCAGGGACTCCCCTTTCAAATCTATGAGAAATACTCAGTTACCTCTCACTCCCCAAAGCCAGTGGAAATAAGCAATAGGAGAAGGAATTCCATCCTTTCCATATCCTTGTTACAACTTGCACAACTCTGGATCATTATCTTAACTCTCTCAGTACATTCTTGAACCTAACTCATAACCATCTTCTCCATCTCCCATCCTTTGCCCTTATCATTGGGGATAAACATTTGTGCATTTTCATGACCACTCTAAGGAAAACTAAAATCTAAGAACCCTAGATACTGCAGGAAAGAAAAAAGAAAATAAAAAAACAAACTCCATGATGCAGATTAATTACTTAAAATCTCTAATGAAGAGATAGTTGTTCAAGGTCCTAGCACCAAACACCATGGTTATCTTGCTATAAAGATGTCCCTGTCCCTCCCCTGCCAATAATGAAACATTTATTAAAAGTCTACTAGGCACAAATCACTTGACTAGATATATATGATCCTAGATTGGTCATGGAAGCACTTATTACGTATCTATTTATTATCATATATCAAGAGCTTGAACGGACTTCAGAGGTCATTTAAGTCTAAACTCCTCACTTTACATATATGGAAGCTGAGGCCTAGAAAGGTTAAAGTTATTGAAAAAGTTTCTAAATCCAATTCCTCCATTTTGTATTCCCCCATTGTCTCCTCAAGCTCTTGAATTCTTGGCATCACATTACTTTAACAACTCTCTCAAAGGCCACCAGGGTCCTCTGAATTGCCAAATCAAAGGATCATAGGAGAGCCTTAGAGAAACTTAGAGATCAGCTCCTCTAAAAGCCCCTTATTTTATGGACTGAGAAACAGGTCAAGGGAACTAAAATGACTTGCCCAGCATCATATGGACAAGAAGCACAGAGCCAGATACCAAACCCAAGACTTTGCACTCCAAGTCCAGTCCACTGAGTTACAATGGAATCTCATGTTTGAAACTTTGGGGTTGTCTTTGTCTCTTCTTTCTCCCTCACCTCTCATTTCTAATTAGTTATCAACTCCTGGCAATCTCACCTTTGTTATATTTCTCACATCTATCCCCCTAGTGGAAAGAATGTGGGATTTGGAATCAGAGGACCTATGTTTCAGCCACAGATCTTTTACTTTCTAGCTGTGTTACCTTAGAAAAGTCACTTCCTGACTATCTATGAATCTCAGTATCTTCATCTATAAAATGTGAATAGCAAAACTCAAAACGCCTATCGACACAACTATTGTGAGGAAAAGATTCTATAAGACTTTAAACATGCTAAATAAATCTGTGCTGTTGCAAGCCCTCATTGCCACTCACCTGAACTATTGTAACAGTCTCCTAATAGGTATTCCCCCTTTTTTATTCTCTTGGAAGCCGGGTGGCATAATGGAGAGAGTGCTGGACATGGAGTCAGGAAGATCTGAGTTCAAATCCTGCCTCAGACACTTACTAGCTATGTGACACTGAGCAAGTCACAACCTCTCCCAGCCTCAGTTTCCTCAATTGTAAAAAAAGGTTGTTGAGAGGATTTTTTTTTGATTAGGCAATGGGGTTAAGTGACTTGCCCAGGGTCACACAGCTAGTAAGTGTTATGTATCTGTGGCCATATTTGAACTCAGCTCCTCCTGAATCTAGGGCCTGTGCTCTATCCACTGTGCCACCTAGCTGCCCTTTGAGAGGATCAAATGAGATAATATATGTATAAAGCCCTTTGTAGACCTTAAATACTATATAAATGTGAACTATTATCCCTTCTTCAAGCCATCTTTTATGTCACCACTGCTTAAATCTGGTTATGTCATTCCTCTCTTAAAACAAACAAACAAAATCTTCTGTGGCTCTTCAATGCCCTTGGAGAAAAATTCAGGTTCCTTTGCCCGACTTTTTGTAATCCGGGACTACCCCTAACTGCCCAGTATTATCACATATGATGTTGTTCCAAGTATTGTGAACTACACTCCAGAGAAATTCTCAGCACTCTCAGGATATGCCACTCTATCAGGCTTCTGTGTCTTTGATCTTTTCTGCCTCCCCTCCCTGGCTTGGCCTGTTGGACTCCTAGCCCTCATTTAGAGCCCAACTCCAATGCCACCCCCTTCCTGAAACTTTTTCTCATCTTCCATCATGATGATGACCTTTTTTTGGCCTTTACTTACTATGTTGTCTCATAGATCTATAATACCCTAATGAAATGTTGTATATTACCAATTTATGGCAGTACCATAAGCTCACTGGTAGACTATAAATCCCATGAAGGGAGGAAACAGGTCTTAATCCAAATTCTGCATGTTCTCTACCACTTAACAGCAGGGCATACTGTATACGACAGCTATTTAACATATGTTTATCAAAATTTTGTTGAAGACAGGGTCTGTTTTTTAAGGAGTTCTTTTCCTCAGTGAATTTTTGTGCTTATTTTACCATTAGGCCAATTCTGTTTTTAAGGTACTATTCAATATTTTCATGCCTCTTTTACTAAGCTGTTAATTATCTTTTCATAACTTTCTTGCGTCAGTCTCCCTTCTTTTCCAAATTTTTCCTTTACCACTCTGATCTCTTTCTTTAACTCTTCCAGGAACTCTTATTGGGCTTGGGTCCAATTAACATTTTTTGAGACTTTGTTTGTATTTGTTTTCATATTGTTGCCCTCTTCTGAGTTTATGTCTTGGTCTTCCCTGCTACCACAGTAGCTTTTTGTGGTCAAATTCTTTTTCTATTGTTGGCTTATTTTTTGAGATTATTTTTTGACTTTGAAATTTATGTTAAAGTTGAACTCTGCTCACCTGGAGGTAGGAAGGCACTATGCCAAGGTTCAGGCTTTTTTGTGCTGCTGTTTTCAGAGCTAGTTCTGGGGGTCTGCAAGTTTTCAGTGCTTCCAAGGTGATGTTATCCTTGGAGAGGTGTGGTCACTGCTCTCCTGGTCTGCCCTCTAGTCTTTACCTAGGAAAGACCACTTGTTCCCTTCAGCCACAAGCACTAGCACTCTCTTTGCCTTGGAACTGTGACCAGGGCTCGCTTCTGAGTGATCCCCAGCACTCCTCCCTGCCCTAAAACTGTGACCCAGAACTGTGTATGGGCAATAGAATTGCCAGTCAGTGCCAACTATACTCAGTGCTAGCAAAGGGTCCCCTGTAATCTCTTTCTGAGCAGTTGTCTGACCCCATTACTCACTCTGGACTAAGAGCTCCCAAACCTGCTGCTGTAGCTGCTGTTGGCCACTGTGTGTGTGGGTTCTTCTATTTTGGTGTCCCAAACTCCTTCTCCTGACGACCTAAATTTTCTCAGACCAGAACCTTTTGTTACCTCTGCTGCTCCAAAATTTGATTTGAGGCAGTATTTTAAATTTGTTTGGAGGGGAATATTGAGAGAGTACAGCCTTCTAATCTGCCACTTTAGGATTAATTTAATTTCTGGGATTATGGTTTGAAGGGAAGGACAACGTGAGACAGAATTAGGAACACAATAAATACATGAGAGGAAAACAAATCCAGGAGCCTCTGCCCCTTTAACAGAGTATGCCTTATGAAGTGGCTCATAAATTGGGGCTTATTATACATAAGTTATGCCTGGTTATCTCAAAAAAAAATAAATGGTTCATCAGTTGTAAGTTTTTAAAATTACTTCATGGAACAAGAAGAGTAATATGATACAAGAAGGTACACTGGGAATGACTAATGCAGAACTTTTGTTTTCCTTTTAGGTTAATGTATTTATGTTTAAATTTTGATAAAGAAAGAACAGGAAAGAGAAGGCTTGTGGCAGAATTTTAGGTAAATTGATCTCCTTTTAAAATTGTGGGCAGGGTTGGAGTATGCCAGAGGACACTTAGTTGTGTTCAATGGCCTGTGGGTTACTCTGATTTGTTTCAAGGGGGCTGAGTGCACAGAAGTAGAATCCTAGAAAGTCTAGAAATGCCTGGCATCCTAAAAATATGTCCAGTCTGTTCAGTATCAGTAGTCCAACCCAGCCCCCAGGAAGAACCTTCAACAAGTCTAAACATGAAAAAATATCCTATGATTGAAAAGGGTTAACAGAGAAAAAAAACTACTGCAAAATGGGGCAACTCAGTGTCATATTGACTAGAGTGTGAGGCTTTGAATCAAGCAAGAGTACCTTAGTTTGAATCCTACCTCTGACACTTACTAGATTTGTAACCATGGGAAGTCACTTAATCACATTTAGGCTCAATTTCCTAACCTGTAAAATGGGGATAATAATAGCATCTACCTTGCTGGGAGGATCAGATGAGATAATACATGTAAATTGCTTTAGAAACCTTAAGAGGCTATGTAAATGTTAGTTATTATTATTATTACTATTATCATTATTATTGCCAAAGAGAGAAGGGTTGAATGTTAAAGGCAAGAGAAACTCATGGGAAGAAATCCTAAATTGGAAAAATATAATGCAAATATAATTTAGTATTTGTAGGGCATAGGAAAAGGACTAAAAAAAGTATTAACAAATTATAATAGCTCAAAGCTTCCAAGGAAAAATAAAATAACACCATACATTCAATGTAGGGGAACTAAGATTTATAGGAGGAAAGGAAAAAAAAATATGTTTCAATACTGGTATAGAAATAAAAAACAGACCTGGAACCATTAAGTCTTGCTGACACCCATTTGTGACAGGTTTATCATAGCAAACCAGAGGAAGACCCAGTAACAGCAGCCAGTAATGCCTGCAGTATTAGGAAAAGCTATATCATTTAAAAATATGATGAAAAAGTGGGAAACGTGCAGATAACCAGTGCAGGGGGAATTATGCATTACAAAAAAAGTATTTTATAAAATGAAGGCTTTCTGTCCAAGCTGGCTAATGCTTTAAACATCCCTATGTTGTGTCCATTCTGTGTAGTTATGATTCAATGGCTAATTTTCTCAGAGCACTTTCTTCTTGTGTTTTCTTTGGAAAATAATATCCTTCACTATTGGGATTCTTGACCTGGAGTCCATGAATTTTTTTCCCCAATTTAATCCCATTACCTTATTCTTTTTTTTTCATTTTATTTTTAATTTATGGAATAAAAAAGCATTTCTTTAACATAATACAATAAAAAAGATTATTGTACATGAAACTGCAAATCTGCTATGCACAACTTGCCATTCCTTTCAAATATAGAACAAGATTATCATCTAAATTTCTTTTTTATTCCCTCCCCACCCTGCCTTAAAGATAGCTCCCATTAGATGTAAATATATCAGTCCATGAATTTTTAAAAATATATTTCAATGTAATTTGTTTCCTTTGTAATGTTATGTATTTTAAATAGTTAAAATATTATCCTAAGGAGAGGTTCATTGGCTTCACTAGACTGCCAAAGAAATCCAAGACACAAAAACAGCTAAGAACCCTTGTTCTATATAGAAGCCAAACATGCCCATTAATTAAACTTAGATTATGTATCCATTCTTATCCATTCCTCCACTAAGGCAAGAGTAAGAAAGATGAGCATAATAATTCATTCTCTATTTAAGGTAGGACCATAAAGATTTACTGCCCCCTACTCTACTTCCCTTCTCCAACCTTTATTTCTCATTACTTGTTTTGACAATAAGCTTTAGGTGATTCTCCCAGACATTCTAAAAATTCTTCCTCTCAGTGCCAAATTACCATAACAAACATGGAATTCTTATCACTGGGAAGCTGCTATGCTAGCCTGACTCAGCCTCTGAATCACTGCCTCACCCTACTTTGAAAGGGCCCATTTCTGTACTCAACTTCAAATAAAGGATATGAAAATAAATATCTAAGTTTAACTGTAGTTTGTGGTATAGGCTTTGCAGAATTTCTTTGTTGGTGATCAATAGCAAGCAGCTTTTCTCAACATATTATTTTTTTCAGCCTCCCACTACTTACTCTTCTACTCCAGATTCACTTGTTCAACACACAGTAACTATTGAGGAGGAGGAGACGCAATCTCACTTTGCATGAATGGACCAACTTCCAGTTTATGCCTGTCTTATCCCTGACATTCATGTATAGGTTTGGGCATTTTTGGGGTTGTCCTTATTCAGAGGCCAATGAAACATTTGATTCAATAACCTTGGTACTATGTAGAAGTGAGGGACAAAAAAACTCTGGTCAAGATGAAGGAATCCACAGTAAACTTATATTGATCTCTTAAAATCTCACTTTCATTAAAGGAAGATCACTTCAAAATTCAATCTTCTATATGTGTATCTTGCAAAATGTATCATTTTATTCATGTGTATGTAGGTATTCAGATATATATATGAATAAACTCCAGGAGTATGGCTGTGTCACTAACTATACCACCTTGGACAGCTCAGTTAAGCTCTTTGGATCTCAGTTTACTCCTCTGTAAAATTAATTGTTATGATTAGAGCAAAGATTCTCAACCTTTTTGGTACCATAGCCCCCTCTGGCAATCAAGTAAAGCCTATGAATTCCTCTTCAAAATAATGTTTCTTAATGCAGAAAATATTACATTATATGTGTGTATAACATTACAAAAGAAACCAGATATGTTGAAACATAGTTATAAAATATGTATTATGACAAACAAGTTTCACAGACCCCAACTTAACCCTTACACTAGAGGAACAATTAGGATTGCTAAATTATTGTTAGTTATCTTTGAGAAATCACAGAAAAAGAAAAAGCTTATGGGAATGGAAATGGGCAGATCTATCCCAGTTTTCAAAAATAGGAAGAAAGTACATTCTGAAAACTGGCCAGTAAGCTTGTCTTCGATTCCTAGAAAATTTCTAGAATGTCTTCTCAAAAGGTGTTTTATGAGTAATTAGAACAGAAAGTGGTGATCACGATAAACTAGCATGGTTTCATAAAGAGCAAGTCATTTCAGGCTAGCTTATTGATTGTTTATGAACAAAGTAACTAGATGAGTAGAAAGAATACCTGGATTTCAACAAAGCATATGTCAAAGTACTTTATGATACCCATGTAGATAAGATAGAGTGATAAGGAATAAAATGATAGATAATCCAGTCAAATATCTTTAGAACCTTCTTCCCTCCTCAAAGTATATATTAACGTCAACTTAAGAGAGATGTCGTAGTGGAGGGCCATAGGATTTTGTCCTTAACCATGTTCCATTTGATGTTTTTATCAATGTCTTGGATGAAGGTACAGAGAGAATGTTTTTCAGATTGATGGATGATGGGATGAGAATGGAGATCATAAGCTTTATTATTTTCTTCCAAGTATTGGATCCTCCTCTCTTTCAGATAGCTTAAGAATTAATTCTACAATAAATTGAAACATGATTTCCAGCATGGACTGTCCTATGTATATTTGGTCTAGTCTAGCTCTTCTCATCACTGTTGCATTTGCAGTCATTTTTATTTTCTCATGCAGCACACGGGGGATTGTAATGTTAAAGTACAAAATGGGATAGCCTTGCTGTCTCTGAATAAGAAGAGTCCATTTTTAAAAATGGACACATCTGCTTCGTTTTCAGTTATCATCCTCATTCCAGTTTTATACATATATGCTCTCTAGATGATGAGATAATTACATCTCTCCCTAAACTTTCTGTAAATTTATATATTCCATAGTATTTCACTGTCTTATGTGGCAATATTGCACATAGTCTTTTTTTTCATTCACCTCCATAAGATTTTATATATGAAATATTATTCTAAACAGTGCTGAACCTGGAAAGACTTTTATGATCTCATGAAAAGTGAAGTGAACAGAACCAGGAGAACATTATAAACAGCAACAGTAATACTGTAAGGATGATCAACTGTGAAAGACCTATCTACTCTGATCAAGACAATGATTGAAGACAATTCCAAGGGGCCACAATGAAAAATGCTTCAGAGACAGAACTGATAAACTTGAAAGGCAGATTGAAATACACTTTTAAAAATACTTTATTTTTCTTGTTTTATTTTTTGTCCACATTTTCTTTTGCAATATATTTTGTATAACTTCATATGTATAATTGATATCAAATTGCTTATCTTCTAAAGTCTGGGGGAGAGGAAAGAAGGAGGCTAAGAATTTGGAACTCCAAATTTAAAAAGAAAATTGCCTTCATGATAGACTAATTTTACAAATACTTAGCATTAGTACTGAATTGAGATGCCCAAGTATATCATACAATGATGTTTTTGGTTTCCTTTGGACATAAAATAAAATCACCTCCACCGAATCATTTTATTTGCCTCTCCAAGGAAAACTAGAAAGCCATCCTTCCATTTATCTGAAACTCCCTTTTGCTCTGGTATCATTTATAATGAGAATGACAAGACTGATATGATTCATTTTCTCTGTACACCTAAAACTGAGAAAGGGCTAAAAGAACAGATATACACATAGACTAGAAGCATTTTCTAAGGAAATTTAACTGACATAAATCAATTGCCACAATGGGTCAGATGACATAAAAAGCTTAGAAAGTTTCTTGTCCCAGGTTTTTCTGAAACTGTTCTGCTAATTATTTCTTTCTTTTATTTTCCCATTAAAGATATTTTCACATTAGTCATGTTGTAAGGAAGAATTTGAACCAATAGAAGAAACCACAAGAAAGAGGAAACAAAACAAAGCAGAAGAAAAAAAAAAGAGCAAATAGTATGCTTCGATCTGCATTCAAACTCCATAGTTCTTTTTTGGATGTGGATAACATTTTCCATAATGAGACTTTTGGAGATGTTTTAGATCCTTGCATTGCTGAAAAAGGCTAAGTCTATCAAAGTTAGTCATCACACAATGTGGCTGTTATTGTGTACCATGTTCTCCTGGTTCTGCTCACTTCACTCAGCATCAGTCCATACAAGCATTTCCAGGTTTTTCTGAAGTCTGCCTGTTCATTTCTCCTAGCACAATATATTCCATTATATTCATAAACCACAACTTGTTCAGCCATTCCCCAATTGATGGGCATTCCTTTAATTTCCAATTCTTTGCCACCACAAAAAGAGCTGCTATAAATACTTCTGTACGTGTGGGTCCTTTTCCCATTTGTACAATCTCTTTAGAATACAGCCCTAGGAGTGCTATTGCTGGGTGAAAGGGTGTGCACATTTTTATAGCCCTTTGGGCATAGTTCCAAATTGCTCTCCAAAATGGTTGGATCATTTCACAACTCCATCAACAATGCATTAGTGTTCCAATTTTCCCACATCTTTTCCAACACTTATCATTTTCCTGTTTTGTCATGTTAGCCAATCTAATAGCTATGAGATGGTACCTCAAAGTTATTTTGATTTGCATTTCTCTAATCAATAATGATTTAGAGTATTTTTTCATATAACTATAGATAGCTTTAATTTCTTCATCTGAGAACTGCCTGTTCATATCCTTTGACCATTTATCAATTGGGGAATGACTTGTATTCATATAAATTTGACTTAGTTCTCTATATATTTTAGAAATGAGGCCTTTATCAGAGACACTGGTCATAAAAATTCTTTCCCAGTTTGCTTCCCTCCTAATCTTGATTTCATTGGCTTTGTTTGTGCAAAAACTTTTAAATTTAACATAATCAAAATTATCTATTTTGCATTTCATAATGTTCTCTTCTCCATAAATCTGACATGTAAACTATTCCTTGCTCTCCCGGTTTACTTGTAGTATCAGCCTTTATATCTAAATCATGGACCCATTTTGACTTTATTTTGGTATATGGTGTAAGATTTTGGTCTATGCCTAGTTTCTGCCATACTCTTTTCCAGTTTTCCCTGCAGTTTTTGTCAAATAGTAAGTTCTTATCCCAGAATTTGGTGTCTTTGGGTTTATCAAATTATAGATTACTGTAGTCATTGACTGCTGTGTCTTGAATACCTAACCTGTTCCTCTGATCCACCACTCTATTTCTTCTGCTTATCATTTCTTATAGCACAATAATATTGTATCACAATCATATACCACAACTTGTTTAGCCATTCCCCAATTGATGGATATTCCCTCAATTTCTAATTCTTTACCACCACAAAAAGCACTGCTATAAATATTTTTGTATAAATAGCTTTTCCCCCTATTCTCTGATTGCTTTGGCATGTAGATCTAATAATTGGATTGCTGGATCAAAGGGTATGCACAATTTTATAATTCTTTGTGTAGTTCCAAATTTTTCTCCAGAGTGGTTGGACTAGTTCACGACTCCACTAATACTGCATTAGTGTCCTAATTTTCATAAAGGTGTTTGTTGATTACATGCCAATATCTATTATAGAGGATAATGAAGGTAGAGAAAATCTACAAAAAACTAATACAACTCTCCAATTTAATCAACATATATTTTAGTTCTTGGTCATGCCCAGGTCGTATAGGGAAGGATGACCCCCCCAAAAAAAAATGGCGTAGGAAAATCTGGCTTAGTCAAGAGTGACAGCAAATGCTGGTAAAAACCAGTGTGAGGCCAGAGTCATATTGTGTTTTTAATGATGGATGCAGAATACACACAGGCTGGGTATTGGTATTCCTCTTATTTCCAGGGAAGTATTATGCTAAAAGGATAACATTTGAACTCTCATGTAGGCTCCCTACCTAGGCTCATCATTGTCTAGAATAATAAGAAATGTGCCAGATTGACTTGTGAGTGGGAACTTTGCCACTGTAGCAGATGGTTGTTTCTATATGTTTATTACATACACACTCTAAAGCTAGAACATTCCCACACATATTTCATCTAAACTGGTTAGGTACAATGAAATCGAGCTCCATCCAGGTATAAGCAGTGTAGTAAGGTCTATATTTACTATCATAAGATATCATTGTAAAATCATGTGACTAATTTTCTTACGTGGCATGAAACCTGGTGCTAAAAAGAATTCCAAAAGAACAGCAAAAAAATACATTGAGTAATGGTACTCATTCAAAGGCCAACAGGTATTCAAATGTATATTTGTTCTTACTGAATTTTAGTTACGTTACTTTATAGACATACCTTCTAAAATGACTACTTTGGGCATTTTAACATTAATATATTTAGTATAACTGAACAAATTTTTACCTTACTCTTTTTGGTACCTGTCAACAGGGAGCTAGATTCTTGATGGACATTAAAAACAATAATATATTATACATATGGATATAGATATACACATATCTGTGCATCTATGTATGTATAGATGTATATATACTCATTGAAGCAGAGGCTACAAAGATGGTGAAGCATCTGAAATAGCTCCTAAAGTCATCTTCTTTTGTCTCTATCTCCTTACTACCCACTCACTTCTCAATTCCTTACAGTTAGATTTCTGACTCCACCACTCTACTAAAAATGTTTTTTTTTTCTAGATTTGCTGGAGGTATCTTAAATGCTTAATACCATGGACATTTCTCAGTCTTCATTCTCCTTGACTTCTCTGAAGCTTTTGACACCATTAATCATGTGTGCATCCTGGATACTCTCCTTCCTTCAGTGATGTTGTCTCTGGCTTATCCCTTTACCTGTTAATTGTTTTTGTTCTTCTTTGCTTGTTTCTTCTTCATCTCATGCCCCTTAAGTGTAGGTGTCCCTCACGGCTTGATCTGATGTCCTCTCTGTTTCTCTAATGCTAAAACCCTCACTAATGTTAATCTTATGGATTTAAAATCATCTTTGTACACAAAACCCAAAACTATCTATCTATCTATCTATCTATCTATCTATCTATCTATCTATCTATCTATCTACATATGTACATACATACACACATACATACAGATAGAGAGACAGACAGATGCATTTGTTAAGAACTTACTATGTGCAAGGCACTGTGCTAAGTGTTGGGAATACAAACATGAACAAAAGAGACAGTCCCTACCCTCAGGAACACAGTACCTACCCTTATATTCTAATAGAGGAAATAACACATAAGAGAGAGCTGAAGAGAGTCCAGGGAAAATATTAGCCTGGAGTAAGGTGGAAAAGTTCAGAAAATCAGAAGAACAAGGGTAGAAATGAGAATGGAAAACCTAGGAATTTCCTAAAATGATGTGCTCAAATAATAACTGACCAATCAGAAAAAGTCTGAATTTCTCTCCTAATCCATAGTCCCACATTTCTAATTCCCTATCAGATATCTCTAATTGGTTATCCCATCCACTATCTGCAGTCTAATGTGTTCAAAATGAAAATTATCAGCTTCTTCCTTAAATCTGTCCCTTGTACAATGTCTCTGTTTGTGAGAAGGGACTATCATCTCTCTTGGTCAACCAGATTTACCACCTTGGGATTATCTGACTTTTTCCTTTTCTTCTTCACTCATATTCTATCAGTTGTCATCGTGCTAGTTCTACCTCTAAAACATCTCATATCTCACCCCCTTCTCTCCACTTACATGATCATGATAATGTCTCACGTTGTGTTAGTCTCGTTCCTCTCCAGCCTATGTACCTCAAAACTACCAAAGTATTTTTCTACAGCTCAGATTGGACCCTAGCATTCTCTTACTCAAAAACCTTCAATGGCTGCTTGTTGCTCTAGGATAAGGTGCAAACTTCTGAGTCTGGTATGCCCTCCACAGTCTGCCTCTAACCTGCCTTTCCAGTATTATTTCACATTACTACCCTTCATATACCAAATGTTCCAGTCAAACTAGATTACTAACCATTTCTCAAACTATGCTTTCCATCTTATGCCTCTATACATTACAGAAACTCTCATCTGTTCTTAAACTATACTTCCTACACCTCTACACTTCTCTGAATACCCATTTTTCTTCAAGGTTCAGTTGAGGCATCATCATATCACCTCATCCATGAAACTTTCCTTGATATACCTACTTCTTGGGTTGTTAATGTACCTTCCATTCACAAATTTATCTTTTATTTGCTTAACAATTTACAAATTAAATCTTTACTAAGAAAACACCATGCCCTTAAGAGAAAAGACATTTAGGGTCCCTAACTGTGCTTTGTTTTGTTTTACTTTGTACCCCTAAAACTAAGCACAGAGTCTTGCTTGTAATTAATGGTTAATAGATATTGAATTGCATTCAATTTGTCCCAGCTTTCCAGTGCCTTACAATTAAGATTTAATAATAGTTACAAGTAATGGTTCTGATGAGGATGGGAGCTAGACCCCAAAAAGGAAAAACCCTGGACTTTCCCACATGGCCAAATCTCTGGCATTTGCTTGAAGCTATAATCCCATCAACTGGCTTTTCATTGTGGCTACACCCAATTTCCCAATTCTGTGTTACCCTTAACCTAGCCTAGCCTTCCCTATGGCCCCGGGTCATTTCCCACACTTAATCCTAGGTAGGCTCCACTGTCCAGGTATCAGGAGTTCTGTTCTGTTCATCCCAGTTTACTTGGTCACACCTAGATCTCTCCCATAGTCTTTCTGTATATAAGGTCCATCTTGTCTCCATTAATATGCTCTGATTCTTATAATTTAGCCACTGCTCAAATTTTTACAATCTAGCCAATAGCTGACAGATGCTCAGATTCCTTAAGAGTCTGGCTAATATGGCAGATTTTTAATAAACCTTGTTTTTGACTGAAAGAAGGCTTGGGTCGAATTCTTTTCGGCTGGACCCATGTGTCATGATTTTGAGGTTCCAGCACCTCTAAACCTCTAGACCTTATCAGTTCCAGGCTCAAGATTTCTGAAACTAAAGGGACTGGTTTTTACAAAGTTTTGGTAGTAGGTCATTTAAACTATTTAAACTCTGAAACAGGTTGTATGACAACTCAAAGGAATATAAGATGGAGGAAAACATTGGCATATATTATCCTGGTTAGGGGGTGGGGTGTTAGAAATATTGAAGTAGAAAGCACATTTGACAGTACCTCATTATAATTCATCTCCTTATTATATGGACTTGAAAATATTATGGATCAAATATGTGATATAATATGATAAATCCTTACATCTAACATCAATAGTATAAAAGAGTACTTATACTTTTCTCCATTAAAAAAAGAAAGAAATTATGGCCAACCTAACATGTTTTGACAGATTTAATCCAAGCTTAAGTGCCATGTTTGGGGTGGGGGGGGGGAATGATGGGGTTAGGATCTGGACCCCAGAAAGGAAAGACTCTGGACTTTTCCACATGGCCAAATCTCTGGTGTTCCCCTGAGTATATAATCCTATCAAGGGGCCTTTTGTTATCACCTATGCTCAATCTCACGATTCTGTTACCTTTAACCTAGCCAAGCCCCCCCAGTGTCTTACCTCCCCATGGCCCCAGGCCACTTCCCACCCTTAATCCTATCTAGGCTCCATTCTCCCTTGGCCAGGAATCAATGAAGCCTTTCTAAAAATGATAACTGGTATCTATGTAAACCAAGAACAAGCATTATCTGTAATGGGGATAAATTTGAAGCTTTCCCAAAAGGGTCAGGGGTCAAGCAAAGATATCCATTATCACCACTATTATTCCATATTGTATTAGAAATGCAAGCCATAGCAATAAGACAAGAAAAAGAAATTGAAGAAATAATAATAGTTAATGAGGAAACAAAACTATCATTCTATACAGATATGTTAGTATGCTTAGAGAACCCTAGAGAATCAACTAAAAAAATGAGTTAAAGCAATTAACAACTTTTAGCAAAGTAGTAGGATATAAAATAAACCCACATAAATCATCAGCATTTCTATACCAACAAAACCCAGCAGGAAAAGCTAGAAAAAGAAATTCTGTTGGAAAATCACTACAGACAATACAAAGTGCTTGGGAGTCTACCTGCCAAGAAAAATCCAAGGACTATATGAACACAATTAAAAAGTACTTTTCACACACATAAAGATGGATCTAAACAGTTGGAGAAATATTCATTGCTCATGGGTAGGCCAAGTCAATATATTAAAAAAGATAATTCTACCTAAATTAATCTCCTTATGTAGTGCCCTCCCAATCAAACTACCAAAGAATTATCTTATAGAGCTAGAAAAAAGCATAACAAATTTTATCTAGAACAAAATGTCAAGAATATCATGGGAATTAATGAAAAAAAAAGTCAAGAAAGATGATATAGCAGTACCAGTATATAATCTATTATAACAGAAAGTGGTAATCATCAAAATGTTCTGCTACTGGCTAAGAAATAGAATGAAGGATCAGTGAAATAAATTAGGTACACAAAATGACTAGAGTAATCTAGTGTTTTATAAACCAAAAGATCTAAGCTTTGGTGGTAAGAATTCACCATTTGACAAAAATTGCTGAGAAAACTGGAAAGCACTGTAGTAGAAAGTAGGCAGAGACAACACATCACATCACATACCAAGAAAAAGTCAAAATAAGTAAACGATTTAGACATAAAGGATGATATCATTAGTAAATTACAGAAGCATGGTAAAATTTACCTGTCAGATCTACAAGTAAGGGAAAAGTTTGTGACCAAACAAGAGATAGAAAAGATCATAGGAACCAAAATGGATAATTTTGATTAAATGAAATTAAAAAAGATTTTACATAAACAAAACAAATGCAATCAAAATTAGAAGGAAAGCAAGAAATTGGGGAGAATTTTACAGCAAGTTTCCTTGATAAAGGCCTCATTTTTCAAATATAGAGGGAACTGATACAAATTTATAAAAAATAAGAGTCATTCCCTAACTGACAAGTGGTCAAAGGATATGAACAGAAAGTTTTTATAAGTAGAAATAAAGCTATCAATAGTCACATGAAAAAATGCAAATTAAAACAATAAGATTCCACCTCATACTTATCAGATTGGTTAACATGACAGAAAAAAAATGACAAATGCTGGAAGGGATGTGGAAAAATAAAGACAATAACATACTATTGTTGGAGTTGTGAAGTGGTACAACCATTCTGCAGAAAAATTTGTAACTATGCCTAAAGGACTATAAAACTATATATACCATTGGCTATATCCCTACTAGGCCTATATCTGAAAGAGGTCAGTGAGAAAGGAAAAGGACCTATATGTACACATATATTTATAGTAGCTCTTTTTGTGGTGGCAAAAATTGGAAAGCAAGGAGATGCCCATCATTCTGGGAGTGGCTGAAGAAGTTGTATATGATTGTGATGGGATACCATTGTGTCATAAGAAATGACAAGCAGTATGGTTTCAGAAAAATCAGGGAAGACATAAATTGATGCAAACTGACATGAGCAGAACCAGGAGAACATTGTAAACAGTAATAGCAATATTGTAAGAAAGATCAACTATGAAAGACTTAGCTACTCTGCTCAATACAATGATCCAAGACAATTCCAAAGCCCCAAGATGAAGAATGCTATCCACCTCCAGAGTCAGAACTGATGAACTCTAAATACTGGTTGAAGTATACTTTTTTAATTTTCCTTATTTTCCTTATTGTTGTTGCTGCTGTTGTTTTTTGCAACATGGCTAATATGAAAACATGTTTTGAATTAACTTCAGACATAAAATTTGCATCACATTGCTTGCCTTCTTGATGGGTGGAAGAGTGGTTAGAAGGAGGGAGAAAATTTGAAACTCCAATTTTTAAAAATAGTTGTTAAAAGTAAATAAATAATTAAAAAACATTTCAATACCTAGCTTATTTATATATTTAAAATGTGTTTTTCCTTTTTATTGTCAGTTGGGGGCATGGGTCACACACACACCCTGTCCTATTCCCTTAAATAATTAAGGTTGCCTTCCTCTACATTTTCTATTGCTTCCTTTATCTTCCCACTGTACTTTACTTTCTTCTAGTCCTTTAAATTTGATCTTTAAATGTAAATTCTCTTCCTTGCTTGGTTTTTCATGATGTGACTATCTTTGTTGTGCTAGTTTTTCATTTCTATGCCAAATAACTAACTATTTGGGCATTAGTGGAACCTCTTATCCCTACAAGTCTTGAAAGCTTTGAGTCAGTCACAAATTTTGACACAGCATGCTCCAAACAAAGCTAGGAGGGAATACAAATACAGTAGTATTTTACTGGGGCATCCTCTTCAACTCCCCTCATCCAGCCCTCTCTTCAACCAAGGATATATCTTTGCAAGAGCATCTGTGCAATTTGAGAGCAATAACTCAAGCTAACCAGCCCAGGGACAATGAAAAGTAGTGCCATAAATGGCATCTAGGCTCCTACTTTAGTACTGTTTTCAGAACACTAGAGCTGCCTTTGCAGGTAGATGAGTTTAAGAGATAATTACCAATGCCCAAATATAGCTGCAAATATAAACAGAACTATGAGGGCAGATGTTAGCAATGTAATTAACCAAAACTAGCAACTTCAAGGTTTACTATTGCTCTTCTCATTAACATGCTCAGATGCCAACACTTTTCATCCTATATCAAATACCAGGAGGAAAATGGGGATCTGAGAAGTTGTTGAAGCAGATACTGAACTATCTTCTCATTTCTACCCCTGATTAGAGTGAGAAGGCCAGGCACTTCCCATGATTGCAGCCAACCAGGTCTGTTTGCAAGTATGAGAAGCCACTGCCGCTTAGCTTACCTCTCCCTAACACTAACCAAAAAGTGATTTTAAAAAAAATTTGCAAGAGCAATTCAATTCCATAAGCAGTTGTTGAGTACCAATGTGCCACACTGTTGAAGTGCTAAGTGGGATGTGACATATAAGACACTGTGCTTGCCCTTAGAGTGAAAAGATATGGCTTACATATGAGAAATGGAAATGAGACAATGACAAAATATTCATGAAAAATTATTATAACAGATATTAAACACAGTGATTATCTCTGAGATGGAGAAAAATCAACCAAAAAAAAACCACTTAGGGAGTTACTATCATCTCTAGTGATTATAGGTACAATACAGGTTTACTGCTAACAGAAGTCTGTGAGGCAATTACATAGATACAGTAGATAGAATGATGGACCTGGAGTCAGGAAGGGCTGAGTTCAAATCCTGCCTCAGATACTTGGTACTTGACCCTGGGTTATTTAACCTCTTTTTGCTTCAGTGTCCCCATCTGTAAAATGGGGGTCATAATAGAACCTACCTCCCAGAGTTATTGTGAGGATAAAATGAGCTATTTGTAAAGCACTGCATAAACCTTAAAATAGCTATTATTATTATTGTTGTTGTTATTGTTGTTGTAATTACCATTGTGTTGTACATGCAGGTAATTTAGTCACTCCTTAGGAGTAGATAATGAGATATGAGGTCAAGTTGCTCTACTTTTTAAAAACTAAATTTGCAAAAAAAAAAATACTATTCAGCTATTGTAAATTAAAAACAAATAGACTTGGAAACACAAAGGGACCAACATTTTAAAGAACAAATATCTGATTACATATATGTGTTTCCCTGAAATTTCTACTTTTTCATACCATGGACTAAACCTTTGGTAGCATCTCATTTGATGCTTAAATTTAGGTCATTTTGATGAAGTCCTCTTGTCAAATCTTTTTTTTTTTCTTTCAAGTCAGGATAGATAGGGGGAAAAAAAGCTTCTGGAGGTCTCCATCTCCAGCAATCTATATAAGCCTAGCTTAACCTTGTGGCAATTAAAATGTAAGCTCTCCAATTAAAAGGTAAGCTTTCTGAGGGCAGAACTGTTTTTAATTGCATTTCAAGTGCTTAGCAGAGTTCCTGACACAAAATGAATCCTTGGTAGTTACTTCTTGACTGATACTTCTTCTGAAGTTTTCAAAGACAGAGAAGCTCACAAAATACGTCAACATAGAAGAGACTAGGAATTTCAATGCCACACAGTTTAATTTGTACGTATTCCTTTGAAAGTAAAGCCCAGAAAGAATATATTCCTGTGGTCTCTGAATATATAGATGACAGGAGGATAAAAGGGAAAGGGGCTGTAGATGCCAGAATCAGGTATTCATTTTTGGTTGATGGTGACAGTGAGAAAGGAGTTAGAAGAAACCAGGGATCAGGTACAAGAGTTCTCTTAACCCAGGTAGCTTCTCAGAGACCAGGCAAATTCAGCAGGCTCAGAGCCTTAAAGCCTGACTCATAGACTAACAAAGGTTTGGAAGTTAGGAAAAGAGGAAGCCTAGGATCACAGCACACAGGATCCAAACGTCAAAGTCATTTGTCCTGGATCCAAGAAGAGAGAGGATTTGGTATTCTGGGAAGCTTATAAGAGAGTCAGCTTGAGGCACAGGTTTGGAGCTTTCCAAATGGAACCAAATTTTTATCTCCAACACAATCCCTTCCACAACTTCCTTCCTAATTATCATTAAGGATTCTTCAGGGATGGGAAGCTTAAAAATCACCACTATGAAAAAGGTTTTCTCTCAGAATAGCAGCTTAGATTCTATTGAAGTGCTGTCTGGCAGCAGAATAAGAGGCTTAAGATTCTCCTTTGGGTTTATGGGCCAGTTCTAGGCTTTGTGTTTTTGGTTTGTAGACAACATAGCTCATGAAGTTACTATCTGCATGTTATTCATCTCACTGTTCTGTTATCTGTAAGTAGCATCACCATAGCCTTGGTCTCTATTCACATGAAGGCCAGGAATAAACATCAGTCTGTCATTAAACATTTATCAAGTGCCTACTATGTGCCAGGCACTGTGCTAAGCACTGGGGATACAAAGAAAGCAAAAGTCAGTCTCTGTACTGGAGGAGCTCACAGTTGGTGGGGAGAGAGACAATGTATAAACAACTACAAACAAAAAGGCTAAATACAGGATAAATAGGAAATAATCCGCAGAGGGAAGGAATGAGAATTTAGGGGGATTGGGAAAGATTTCCTGTAGAAAGTGGCATTTTAATTGAGACCTGATGGGAGTCAAGGAGGCCAAGAGGCAGAGATGAGGAGGGGATACATTTCAGGCAGTAGGGAAAGCCAGAGAAAATTCTGAGAAGTGGGAGATGAAGTATTTGGTGCAAAGAAAAGCAAGATGACCAGCGGTTCCGGATCAGAGTATGTTGATAGGAGTGGGAGGAAGTAATGTAAAGGAGGCTAATCTAATAATGCAAAATAGAGGATTTTGTGATTGATCCCAGAGGTAAGAGAGAGCCACTGGAGTTTATTGAGTAGGGGTTGATATGGTTGGACCTGTGCTTTAGAGTGGGGAGAATGTCATTGAAAGGACTGATGCATGGCTCACAGTCCTTTGTCATATGCAGTTAATGCTCACTCCCTTCTGGAGGCAATATACATGGCCCAATTTTCAGAGCTCCCTAATGTTATGGTTTGCTTTTAATAATAATAATAACTAGCATTGATATAGCACTTAAAGGTTTACAAAGTGCCTCACATCTTATCTCAGCTGATCCTTACAATAACCCTGCGAAGTAGGTGGTATTATTAGCCTCACTTTGCAGATGAGGAAATTGAGATGAGAAAGTTAATTAACTGACTCAAGGTCATGTAGCTAGCAAGTGTCTAAGTTGAGAACTGAAATTCCGAACTTGCTGTCTCCAGCTGCAGCCATCTCTCTACTTTACCTTCTACTTCTTGTGTATTGAATCACTTGTTGTGTATTGTTGTTGTTCAGTTGTTTCAGTTGTGTACAACACTTTGTAACCCCATTTGGGTTTTATCTTGTTTTGTTTTGGCAAAGATACTGGAATGGTTTTCCATTTCCTACTCCAGCTGATTTTACAGATGAGGAAACTGAGACCAACATGGTTAAGTAACTTGCCCAGGTTCACACAGCTAGTAAATGTTATCTGAGTTCAGATTTGAACTCATGAAGATGAGTCTTCCTGACTTCAGGCCCAGCACTCTATCCACTGCACCACCTAGCTGCTTACCTGTTTCCAGGCAAGCCCTTCAATATGATGCCCTATGATGCAACAGCATCTAACAAAGAACCAGTGCATGATATCAAAGAAACACAGTATAGCCAGTTGACTCTACCTATACCCTTAGACACGGGGTAGTTGGACAAGGACATTCTCAACTAGTTCAATTTGATACCAGATCTCATCTTGTTTCAATTCAGATTTCCCCAGGGGCTTAAGATTAATTCTGATCTGCTCTGTAGCAGGCTTAGGAGGTCAAAATAAGATTGAGGTTCCACAAACTTACCTCACAGTACATTAAAATTCCTAGGAAAGGCCCAGAACAGGCCGGATTATGAATGCTCAGGAATCAATCCCAGGCTTAGACTGGTTGGTCCTTGCATAGGTTACTTCAGAAGGTCTTCAAGGTCCAAACTATTTTCATAATAGCACCAATAGGTTTTCATTTCTAACATGGCAAACGCTGATAGATATAACCTACATAAACAAAAGCTCCTTGGGCAGGGAGGGAATCCTCAATGATCTTTAAGAGTATAAAGTGGTCCTGAGACCAAAAACTTTGAGAACCTGATAATATAATGGATAACCTGGGCTTAGAGATGGCGCTGGGCCATGGACCTAACTCTGCTGTTATCTTGCTCTGTGACCTAGGCTAAATCACTTCATCTCTGGACCTCCTTTTCCTTACTGATAAAATGGAGATAATAGGACATGCTTTGCCCTACCTTACAATGTTGCTCTGAGGAATAACTAAGATAATATATGCAAAAATTCTTTGTAAACTCTAAAGTGCTGATACAAACATTAGGGGACATTTTCATCCATGTTACCATGCTTTTGTAACATGCATGGGGACCCCAGAACATCAGAAATCATCTAGTCCCATTCTGCCATTTTACAGAGGAGAAAAGTGAGGTCCAGGAAGAGAAGCAACTTGTCCAAGGTTATGTCAGAAACTAGTCAAGATCCCAGATTTCCTAACCCATTTGGTCCAATACTCTTTCTGCTGAGAATCCATAGGCCAATATATCCTTTTCTAGCTTATATTTTATTAGATCAGTAACCTTTGAAAGTCATAATTCTTGCAAAAGTATGAATTGCACTCAGTAGATAGCTGTCACTTGACTCTTAAATCCCAAAGAGCAATGTCAGAATTATCCAGAGTAACACACAAGCATGCACCAACACAGGCATATAATGGCAATAGAATCCTGTAAACATTTTAATTTATTTTTTCCTGAAGCCTTTTAATTATTCTCCTTTAACTATCTCATTGTATTCTTCACTAATAAGTATCATATTAACCAAACACTTCCATAGATCAGTGGTCTTATCAGTGATCTTATTAATGGGATTTCTCCAATGGGGTTGATCTCAATCTATCCATGCTTTCCCATCCTATAATTCTAGCTTATTTTCTTTCCTAGAGCCTTCACAGTCATTTGACCAAAGAGGCCTTCTTCTTTTAATGAGTGTTCAGAAAGCAGCCACTACTACTGACCAAGGGTAGAGGCAGAAAGGCTGGTTTTGTCTCAGCAAAACTAGTAAAAATGAGGCCAAGAATCAGCCTACCAGCAAAATACTCAGGCTATTAATCTGTCATCCATGGCTCCCCAGTCCAGATCCTTTTCCAATCAAATATTTCCTGGACAATATCTCTTTGTGCCATTTCCTAATATGTTGCAGTTGACTTTTACCCTCTAGTCAGATCCCCATTGCCCTTTGGTGACATAGTAAGATGGTAAATTTCAAAGCCAGAGGAAACCACGAAACACATGGTCCTCCTGAATTAGCGTTTTTAAATCTAACGGTACATGTACTTATGCAGTTCAGCAGCCACCAGGTAGCTTCCATATGGCATATTCTTTCACCAATATTTGCATCTCTTCCACATACCCCACAGTTGAATGGCAGAACAGGAAAGATTTTCTAGTATAGCAGATCTACTTTTATTAGTCCTAGTGCTTTGTGGCTTGCCTGGTGACATGAAACAATATGTACCTTTGCTCCTTTTATATGAGGGGTAGTGATCATCAAGAAGCTGTAGTTTTGGAATTGATGTTTGGGGGATCTGGCATCATAGATACCCTAAGTTTACCAGCAGTACCTTTCAATTAGACTATCTTGTGGACAAGGCAAGGGTGGTTGGGGTGGGAGGGGTATAGGGGTGTGTGGATTTTTTTGTTCAACTTCCTTGAGTTCCTTTCCCTTCCACTATAATTTCTTCCTAGAGGATGTTTGAGAAGTGTGAGTCTGCTTCTGGAGGTGATGGACTGAATATCATTGTTGTTTGGAAAGTCTTTCCTCATTTTTTATTCTGCCTGTGAATACCGCCCTATGCCAAACACAGCTGGGGACCTCTAAGCAAACTGTTTTCAGGAAAATAAAGTGTCCAAATGATTCCTGAATTAATTTGAACCCACACAACAAGCTATTTTTTTCTTCCACTTTCTCTACCTTGCAGCAGTTTCATTTATATGCCAATAAGCTGCCATGTACGATAACTCTGCAGCTGCAGACCCTACTCATTTATCAGTCACTTCATGCTGTGTGTACCTCTCCAAGATGTAAAAGCATATATTTGTCTCAGTGTAAACCCAATCAAGGCTACGTGTAGACAGAAGCAATAAGCAGAGAATGGTTCACTGCTGATATATTGTTTTAACCAATTTTGTGTTACTTAAAATAAAACTCCCATTGCATTAAGATCGACCAGTGGATGGAGACCACTGCCAAGAGGTTATGTTGTTGAGTTCTGAAGCAATTTAACAAATGCACTGTCTGATTCAGCTTCAAGATTTCAAAGGGACAGGAAAACAATCTGAGATTAAAATTCTTCCTTCTGTCCCCACATCCATCCAGCAATCTTTAGGTATTTTGAAAAAATCAAAGGACCCAAATCACAAGAAAATGCTATCACAAAATTGAATAAAGAGCCATATTCTAATTTCCTTCTTCAATCACTTGCAGAGCATATGGACCAAGAGTCCTTGCCTTTTTTTTTTCTGTCATGGACCCCCCTTGGCATTTTAGTAAAGCTTACAGACTCATTCTCAGAATAAGTTTTTAAAATCATAATTGAAGGAAATTCTAAATAGTGCTTAGAGGTTAGAGAAAATGAAGATGTAATTTTTTTCTAATCTAAGCTCATGGAGCCCATAAAATCTATCTACAGACCCTTTGGAGGTCCATAGACCCCAGATTAAGAATCTTTGATGTGGATTTTAATTTTATAACTATAAATTCAAACTTTCACACATATTCTTTGGCCCTATTCAATCCTTTCAATTCAATTCAACAAAGATTATTATGTACAAGATTACTATGCTAGGCCACAGGGGCCAGAAAGACAAAAAGAAAAAAAAAAGAAAAAAAAAGAAATGGTTCCTGCATTCTAAGTAACTTGTTGAAAGAAAAACAACTAGTAAATGTTAAAGCTGGGATTTGAATCCAGTACAACTGATTCTAAGTCTAGGATTCTTTTGACTTTGTTGTTGTTCAATTGTTCAGACACTTCCAACCCCGTGTGATCCCATAAAAGTCCACAGGGTTTTCTCAACGATACTGGAGTGGTTTGCCATTTCCTTCTCCGGTGTGTCCCTAATTTATAGATGAGGAACTGAGGCCAATAGGGGTTAAGTGGATTGCCCAGTGTCACACAGCTAGTAAAACAACATTTGAACTCAGATCTTTCTAACTCCAAGTTCAGTTCTCTTTCCACTACACCAACTAGCTGCCCTCTTTCCACTTTACCATACTACAGCAATGAGCCAATAAAGATTCTTGATGAGGGAGGGTGAAGTGGTCAGAATTGTGTTTTCAGAATATAGCCTGGCAGCTACATGGAGGATAAATTAAAAAAGAAAGGAACTAGAATCACGGAAACCAAATATGAGTCTATAGCAATGGTCCAAGATTAATCAATAAGTTCATCAACATTTATCAAGTACTTACAATGTACCAGGCACTGTGCTAAGCTCTGGAGACTTAAAAAAAAAAAAGCAAAAGACAGGCCCTGTCTTCAAGGAGCTTATAATCAAATGGAAAACATGCAAACAAACATATACAAGGCAAATTATATAGAGGAGATAAGTAGAAAATAATTAAAAGAGGGAAGGCACTGAAATTAAGAGGGTTTAGAAAAGGCTTTCTGTAGAAGGTGGGATTTTAGTTGGGACTTAAAGGAAGCCAGGAAGGTCAGTCATCAGAAAAGAGGCAGGAAAGCATTCCAGGCATGGAGGATAATCAGTATAAAAGCCAGAGCCAAGAGATAAAGTGTCTTGTTTGTGGAACAGGCAGGATGATGGTGTTGCCCTCTACAGTAATAGCAAATGTAGGAAAGGGGAAGTGTTTCCTTGGGGGTGTATGGATATAATGAGTTCTGTTTTGCACATATTAAGGTTAAGATGCCTACTGGAAATCTGGTTCAAGATATCTGAAAGACAGTTGGAGATGTGAGATTAGAGGTCAGCAGAGAGATTATGGCAGGATAGGTATATTTGAAAATCATCAGCATAGAGATTGAAATTAAATCCATAGGAGCTGATAAGATCACCAAATGAAGTGCTATAGAGGAAGAAGAGAAGAGAAGAGAAGAGAAGAGAAGAGAAGAGAAGAGAAGAGAAGAGAAGAGAAGAGAAGAGAAGAGAAGAGAAGAGAAGAGAAGAGAAGAGAAGAGAAAAGAGAAGAGAAAAGAGAAGAGAAAAGAGATCCAGGACACAACCTTGAAGGACACTGATTAGAAGGCATGATCTGAAGGAGGATCCAGCAAAGCAGAGAGAGAAGGAGTGATCAGATAGGTAGGAGAACTAGTATAGGGTGGTGTCCCAAAAACCCAAAAAAAAGAGAATATCAAGGAGGAGAGAATGATTAATAGTGTCAAATGCTGTAGAAAGGTCAAGCAGAGTAAGGGTTGCCAAGCAGCAGTGAGGGCCCTGTTGAGGTTATATACCATAAATTTGTAGTGGACCAAGTCAGAATGGTTGCATGATTTTCTCCACTTTCATTTAGCAGTATGTGTGTGGGAGAAAAGGTGATGAATGTTGGTAATGATCCAAGGCTGAGGTCTGCCTAGATATAATCAGGAATATGATAAAGGGGACAGAGATGCAAGAGAAGAGAACAATGAAGAGTTGAATTGGTTCACCACGGAGTCAATCAAGGACAAAATGGCTAGTGTGGGGGAGATGCCCTGGACGAGAGTTGAGGGATAAAGGATTAGAGGTCATAGTGTGGATGAGGAATAGAGTTTTGAAAGGGAAGGCACGGGCAAGGTGAAAAGCTAAGAGATTATGATTGAATAAAGGTAGGATATGTATTAAGGCCTTGAACTAGGAAAGGGACTGAGTAATCAAATAAAAATGTTCAGATGTGAAAGCAATTTTAAAGGTAGGATTGACAAGATTTAGCAACCATCACACACTTAAGGAGTAAAGAATAATGTGGATGTCAAGGATGACTCAAGGATGAAGCTGGGTGAATGCAAAGAAGGTGGCAGCATCAGCAGAAGTGGAAAAGTTTGAAGGAGGGATGAGTTTAGGGGAAAATGCAATGAATTCAATGGTAGATATGCCAAAGAAGGAGATGAAGAAAGAGATGCAGAAGAAATAATAAATCTGAAAGGAAAAACACAAAGCAAACATCTCTCAGGTGAAAGGTTAGAGAGCAATGCTTTTCCTATGTCTCAGCTCACTTGTGGGGTCCAAAAGCTCTCCTTGAATGGGCTATCATGCAGCCAGATGGTCTAGTCCATGGGGATTCCCTGCTGTTCATAGCCTAGGAAGACCTGACAGCAGCTGGCTTTGCCCTATAGCCCTGCCAGGGGATGGAATAGAGATGGAGGGTTTTAAGAGTACATATGAGAAAATAAATTGCCTCCTCAAACTCATGATGAATGTTTTCCAAATCCCTGAAATACCAATCTGTTTGTAGAAATAGATTGCTCCAGCTGAGTTCTACTGACATGAGAATATTATGGGAAAGGATGGAAAAAGAAAGTACCATATCCACTTTCCCCAGCTTTTCTTCTGAGTTAATAATGTTCAAGCTAAAATGAAAATTGTCTCAGTTAACTAAGATGCTTCTACACTTCCCATTTCCCTATCTTCCTATGAACTGAAATCTGTGTGAGACAAGTCTGAAATACTCATTACCCTACAGTAGCTATTTTTTACAAACCCTGAGAGGAGACCTATCTCAGGTCCTCCGGGCAATAGTCAGTACCACCCTAATCCCCTATATGGGCACATGTTGTATCCACACAAGCACATTTCCAATGGATTTCTAAAGGCTTAAAGTAAATAACTCACTGGAAATGGTCTCAATTTTTTGAAATCTGATGACTTTTGATATAATGCCAACCCATGGCATTGCTGTTCTGTACCTCCTTAAAGTGTGGAGTTCCCATATCTTGTGGGTGAGGACTGCTTTAAACTCTAAGACACAATGACTCTACCTATCACCCACTCTGAATTAAGGATTCAAAAATGTCCACATAGCATACTGTGGGTAGCTTATTAGTCAAATTTGTTGCCCACCTCCACTATTAACTTCCATAACTCAGACCTCAAAGAAGAAAAGCACTGAATTACAAATATTAAACAGCTGTATGTGAAACTAGATCCAATGTTGTACAAACATCTATAGATTTACTTTCAATGTGTGACCAAAACATCTGTAGTTATATGAAGATCTACCTTTTTTACTTTATTCAAAACAAACAAAAACTTACTTGACATGTATTTTTTTAAATAGCTTCCAAAGTTCTGAGATGCCCTCTTTATCAGATGAAAAAGACCAATAGTTGTCATTAAAGGACTGTTTTATATCAGTTTTGTTATTTACTATCAGATTACCTTGAAGAAATAATTTAATCTCTATGCCTCTTTTCTGTATATGGTGGAGACCACCTAGCTCCCCTCAGACTAATAGGTTCTTAAAACTAAGAAGGAACCTTAAGGAGTCATTTAGTCCAACTTATATCTGAAACAGGAATCTTCTCTACCAGAATGATTGTCCATACTCTTATTAACCATCTCCATCTATGAAGGAGTCACTGCTTAACAAAATGATCCACCCTGATACTGGACTTTTCTAATCACATTCCTTATAACCTATATGCCCCAAACTTCCATTCATTGAGTCCAGTTCTTCCCTCCAGATCTAAATCAGTGGAAGATCTTTAAAATAGTAAATATAGCAATCATGTCTCCCACAATCCCTGCCATAACTCTTCTCTTTTCTGGCCTGACATCTCTAGCTTCTTTATATGACTTGGTTTTGAATTTCCTCACCATATTGATGGCTGTCTTGGGGAACCAACTCAGCTTTTCAATTTCTTTTAATTTATCAGCCTCAGTTTCCTCATCTGTAAAATGGGGATAATAATACCACCCACTTCATTGGGTCATTGTGAGGATCAAATGAGATAACATATGTAAAGAACTTTGCAAATGTTATATATAAATACTAGCTATTACTAATATTAGTATTTTCATTTTTTAACCTGACGTCTTCTTCACATGGCCAGACTTCTAGCCAACTCTTTCCCATTAGCGAAGTTGTTATTTTTTAATCAAAGCATGGGACTTTCTAGTTATCACTTCTAAACGTCATCATATTAGATTTAGACCACTGTGATCTTTTTTCTTTTGCAAGCCAATTATGTCATAAAGTGTATTCCCTAGTGTTCTCAGTTTTGTGCAATCTACCGATTTGATAAGCATGCCATATAGGGCTTCATCCAACTCACTGAAAAGAATACTGAACAGAAGAGAAGATGGTGACATCACATGCCACTAGAGACATCTTCTAAGGTTGGGCCCTGTAAGCTTTGAATCCAGCTATTGAATCCATGTCTCATCTCTCTCATCCAAAAGGCATCATGAGTCACAAAGAAATATTGTCAAGTGC
The DNA here is from genome assembly GCF_003287225.1 of Phascolarctos cinereus. Taxonomy (NCBI): domain Eukaryota; kingdom Metazoa; phylum Chordata; class Mammalia; order Diprotodontia; family Phascolarctidae; genus Phascolarctos; species Phascolarctos cinereus. The sequence goes on along the minus strand of NW_027555514.1, from coordinate 63,375,310 downwards.
TTTGTTGAAATCTCTGTATAGTATATCTTCAACATTCCTAGGACCTACCAGTCTAGAATAGTGATTATCAATCTTTTTTGGTCTCAAGTCCTCTTTAACAATCTTAAAAATTATTGAGGACTCACCCAGAGAGCTTTTGTTCACATTGGTTATATTTATGGTATTTATTATATCAGAAATTAAACCATTTTGTGAAAATATTTTTGATCTTCTAAACCCCTTGAAAGAGTCTCACAGACACCCAGGAGTTCCTGGACTATACTTTGAAAGCTGGTAATCTAGAATATTAGCAAAATATTTTAAAAAGAGGAAATGAGGATAACTTGGTATGACTTGTATTTGATCAATCTATATTGGTTTCTAGCAATCACTTTCTAAATGATTTAAAACAGTTGTACCAGAGAAGAATTCTGAATTTTTTCTTTTTCTTTTATGGGTTGTTTACCTTATTGTAAAATTTGGTTGATAATATGCATAATACTATACTTATATTTTATGCATTTCTAAACTTTTTCTGTGTCATCTGCTGGCCTCTGTGTATCATCTGTGGCTTCCATAAAACTCCCCAAACATTACTATTTAATTTCTTATGCTGACCCACAATATTTTGAAAATGCAATGGGGAATATTGCTATGTAGATCACTGATTATATCAACCAGTATGCTGGCCTGTAGTGTGTTCCCAGCATAGCTATCTAGTTTAAATACTGAACTTTCAAGCAGAAAAAGAAAGGTAACTCTGCATTTGTTTTGATTTCATCATCTGATATGATTAGAGCTGCAAAAAACCGTCCTTTAAGAGGAACCTCAGAGCTTCACCTGCCCAAGAATATTCTACCTACCACCACAGGAGCTTAAAATTCTAGTCTTGTGAGGCAGCTTGGGGCTACTAGAAAGAGGAGTAGAATTGATGTCAAAAGACCCGAATTCAAACTTCCATTTATCAGCTGTGTGATGATAGGAAAAATCACTTAACTTCCTTAAGACTCAGTGTCCTCATTTGTAAACTATAGATATAGATATAGATATAGCTGCAGATATAGATATATGGATGGCTTTCTAGAAGGGAGAGAAATACTAGAGACAACTGTAGTGATAAAAAAACTAAATACTTTCTAAAACTTTTTAAAAAATATAACACTATGCTTCTAATCTCTTAGGGTTGTTATAAGAATTAAATGAGATATAACCTATGTGATTTTTAACACCAATTCAACTCAATCCACACTGATTAAGTACCTCTTTCACACAGCACTTGGTCCTAGACATTGAGAAATATAGGGCTAAAGAGAAGGCAACCCTAGGTCCTCTGTCTTCAAGTATTTTAATATTTAATAGTTGGAAGAGAGATTAGCTTATTCTAATTGGTTCCCCTCCTGTCCCTGTTAGTGTTCCTGCTTCCCTTAATCATTCCCATCCCACTGTAGCAAGCCCTACTCTGGAACTCTCCCACCCACTTATATCTTAGCCCTAGAGAGGCATGCTATCGCCCTCCGGTCATACCTTAGCCCTACAAGGTCCATGCTCTCTCAGGGACCTGATTCCTTAGCATAAAGAGAAATATAAAATTCTTATTGGATTCAGTCACCTTCCTTCTCATTTTTGTCTGCCTCTTCAGCTTACCCCATAGCCCTCATTTTATCTCATTTCATCCTGGCATTCCTCTGTTCCTCTTCATTGCTGGCCCCAAAGCAGAGGGAAGCAGCTTGGATTCCTAGGCTCAGAACGAGGAATCTGTTCTGCTCAATACACTAACCACAGACAGTCACCTCACTGAGGAAAGGGTTATCATCTAAGTGAAATTCAATATATCTTTTCATACAACCATCTGTGAATTTATTCATGATAATGGGGCTCAGAGGAAAAATGAAAACATTAAAGCCACTAATAATTCAAAATTCTCCATTCAGCCTCCACTTTTAACCTCTATCCCATAACACACACTCATACCCAAGCTTTTGCTAGTGCGTACTAGGAAGCTGGGAGAAAAATAACAATTGGTATCTCTTCTCATTTTCTTTGCAACTCACAGCAGCTACAGATGACAGAAAAATAGTTTCAAAAGAAGAGGAAAAAGCAACATCATTAAAAGGCTGGGCAAAGTCAATAGTCTGGGTAACCAGCCTCTGAAATATCAAAAGTGCCTTGAACCTCTTTCTGAATCTTGAGCCACCATATAACCAAATGCTTTGAATGGTGGGAAGGATTCAAAGATTCATTCCTCTAATTTTTCTGTTGTAATTTTAAATATAAACTGTGCCCCATTCTTCTTGCTTCCTGTAGGAATCCAAAGAACAATGAAGTGCCAGTATTGGTACAGTCAGTCAGTCAGTCAATCAACAAGCATTTGCCATGCCCCAAGCACTGTGCTAGGTGCTGTCAAGGCAAAGGAAGACAAAAAACATGGACCCTGCCTCAGTGAAGTGACATCGTAGCAGAGGAGACAACATGCAAAAAAAAAAAGTATCCATCTATCTAGCTACACATATGCATGTATAATCTAACTATGACATGTATATAGTATAATGGAATGTCACTTCAAAGGGAAGGTAAGGTACACTGAGGTCCTTTCTTGAACTAAACTGCCAAGCATTCTACTTCAGAGAACACAACTCCAATGGGCTGGCCATGTTGTTCGAATACAAAAAAGTATGCTTGCCAAAAAGACTATTTTATGTAGAACTCTCTGGGCAAGTGCTCACATGATGGTCAGAAGAAGCAATACAAGGACACTCTCAAAGTCTCTCTTAAGAACTTTGGAATTGATTGTATAACATGTGAGACACTGGCACAGGACCACCCAGTATGGCATGCCCTCATCAGAGAAGGTGCTGTCCTCTATGAGCAAAGAAGAATTGAAGTAGTTCAAAAGAAACAGAAGATGAGCAAATTTAGAGAATCCACCCCAAATGTTCACATGGACTATTTGCCTGACACATGGTAGAACATTCTGAGCTCATATTGGTCTGATCAGCCAGTCAGACACACTGAAACTTGACTCTAGCATAGTCATGTCATTCCGGTCCTCTTCAAGAATGAAGGACAAAGAGCAATCAAGCAGCTGGAGGTAGAGAGGACTAGGAAAGGTATCCTAAAGAACATGAGATTTTAGCTGAGTCTTGAGGGATGCCAGAGAACCAGGAGGCAAAGCTGAGGAGCACCAGGACACAAGGTGTGGAGGAGAGGCCATTAAAAGGCATGGTGTCTGCAAATAGAATGTCCTGTGTGAGTAATAACAAGGTCAGTGCTCCTAGATAGTAGAGTATCATGGGAATAAGGTATAAGAGAACTGGAGAGGCAGGAGAGAGTAAGTTGTGAAGGGTTTTAAAAGCTAATCTGAGAATTTTATATTTGATCTTGGGAGTGGTAGGGAGCCATTCAAGTTTATTGAGCAACAGGTACCATAGCAATTCTATGCTTAATGAGTGAGAAAATGAAAAAGTGAAACCCCCTGCAAACAACTTATTTTCACCATACTTCCTAACCAATATAAACAGGAAATGGTTCTAAGAATCATCCAGAAATTGTCAGGTTATCAAATCATAAAGCACAATATTGCTTTAAGTTTTATAAAGCATTTGATGATGATGATGATGATAATGATGATGATGATGATGATGATGATGTTGATAACTGGCATTTCTTTATCACCTCAAGGCTCACAAAGAACTTTAGAAATATTCTTCTAACTCAAAGCATGGGACTTTATATTTATCCCTTCTAAATGTCATCATATTAGATTCAGACCATTGCAATCTTTTTTCTTTTGCAAGCCAATTATGCCATGAAGTATCACTAGTACTCCAAGTTTTCTTGAAATCTGCTGATTTGATAAGCATGTCGTATATGAGTTCATCCAATTCAGTGAGAAGAATACTGAACACAACAACTCTAGAAGGTAGGTATGGGAACTGAGGTTAGAGAGAAGTCAAGTGATTTGCTCAAGGTCAAATAGCCAGTAAATTTCAGGATTCAAACTGATGTCATTCTAAATCCCAAGCTCAGCCCCCTTTCCCCACAATACCGTGCTTCCTCATGTTTTTAAAACTATAGGTTCATATTAAAATTTAAAAATTCAAATAATGGTATTTAGTGCTGGAGGGGTCACTGAGATCATTTAATTTAGCCCTATCATTTTACAGATGAGGAAACTGAGGGCCAGGAAAGTTATATAACAGAGGGAGGGAGTGTCAGAGCCAGAATTCAAACTCAGGTTCTTTGCTTCAAATCCAAGGTTCTTTCTACAGTATCACCCCTCATCTAATAATCATCTCCCCTTTCTAGTGCATTTCCAATCTGTCCCATAGATCCCTTACCACTTTCTTATTTTTTATTTTAACTTTTTAATTTATGGAATAAAATGAGCATTTCTATAACATAGTATAATAAAACTATGATTGCACATGAAACTGCGAGTCTACTATGTATAACTTGCTATTCCTTTTAAATGTATAATAAAGTTATCATATAAATTTCCTTTTTTTCATCTTTCCTCCACCTGCCCTAGAGATGGCTACCATCAAGCACAAATAGGTATATTTATGTAAACTCATTCTATATGTCTACTTATCAGTTCTTTCTCTGGATGCAGATAATGTCTTTCTTCATATGTCCTTTATAGTTAATTTGGGTGTTTATAATAGTCAAAATAACTAATTCACTCAAAGTCATTCTTAAAACAATATTACTATTACTATGTACAATATTCTTTTGGTTCTGCTCATTTCACTCTTCATTATTCCATGCAAACCTTTCCATGTTTTCCTAAGATCATCGAGCTCATCATTTCTTATAGCACAGTAGTATTTTATCACAACTTGTTCAGCCATCCCCCAATTGATAGACATACCTGTAATTTCCAATTCTTTGCCACCACAAAGAGAGCTACTATAAACATTTTAGAACATATAGGTTCTTTCCCTTTTCTCCTAATCATCTTTGGACACAGACCTAGCAGTGGTATTGCTGGGTCACCCCCCTATTTATGAACATTGTCATATTTCCTCAACCCTCAAAAAACAAGACACCTTTCCTTGACTCTTCTTCCCAACTCAGTTATTATCCTATTTCTCATCTCTGTTCTATCTATAACCTCTTGAATTTGTTTTCTCTACTCAGTATCTCTGCTTTCTCATCACCAACTCTCTTTTCAAGGAGTATTTTGTCTCTGGTTGCCAATGGTTCTAATAATGCTTGAGTTGCCTAGCCAAAAGTCTCTTCCCAGTCCTGACACTCTTTAATCTTTGCGCATCTGTAGACGTTGTTTGACGCTCCCCTCTCTTGGCTTCCTTGAGACAAAACAGTGGAAATGATGCGATCTCTAGTGTCCAAGAACTTGGGTTCAAATGCTCCCTCTGATGCTTACTACTTGGACAACCTTAGGCAAGTTACTGTACCTCCATGGACCCCACTTTCCTCTTCTATAAAATGACAGGAATGGATGAGATGGTTTCTGAGGCCCCTCCCAGCTCTAGAGCACAAAATCCTATGATCTTTTTCTCCTCTTAACTGCTTTTTTTCTGTCTTTTCTTCCTGTCTCTTGATTCTTGCCATTTCTTGCAAGAGGGTATCTGAGTCTGATCTGGCTGTCATCATAGTCACAATTTCAGAGCCTTCAGACACAAGTAGTAAGCACTTAGCCATAGGCTCAGTTCCCTAGCCTGAAAGGAATGTTGAACATCTAAGCACTTTCTAAATAACCCCCTGAACCAGATATCGAAAATTTGATAATCTAAATGAAGCCACAATAAAACAGGCTGTATGCATCTAGTATGGAAGAACCATTTGCTCTGACCTATCCTGACACACTGTGTTTAATCTTCCACAACAGACTGGTCTGCTCTGTCTCCAGATGGTTCTTCTGAAAGGTAAGAAGAAAGGAAAGAAAAAAAAAAGAAAATGAACAAAGCCCCCCTACCCAACCTGTCCTTCCACATGAGTTTAGAGAGAGAACCCTTTTGGAAAACATTTCTTTCAGTGTACACCCTCAGACTATTCCCCTCCATGAGTGACATTTACAAAAAGCAGCATGGAGTCTATCTCAGTAACACAGAGATAAACTTGGCTAGCAAAGAATGGAGCTGGGTGGCATAAAAGGACAGAAATGGGGTGAGTAATGCTGGATGCAGAGTGGAAAGGACAAAGGGAGAGGAGCCCAGGGCCTTCATTATCATTGTCTTTGAAATCTGCTTCCTGGCAAGCAGAATCCCAAAGCTGAGCTCTTCAGCATTGCTAGAATAAATGAACCTGTGGTTACATAGAAAACACCCTCTTCCCACCTCCATTTCATTAAATGGCTATTGGTGTAGAGAAAAAGGCAGGAGACCTCTTCTCAGGGACACACACATGCATGTACACACACACACACACATGCATGTACACACACACACACACACACACACACACAAATAGGGTTCCAAATCCTGTTTCAATTCCACTAACTAGTAAACTTGTTTTGATTAGTTGTTTGATTTTATTGGGTGAGTGGGAGTGGTAATTCAGTTTGTTTTCAGTATTTATTAGAAGCAGTACATATACAAATTCAGTAATTAATTGAAAAACAGAAGGAAAATGTAAAAGAACGAATTTACCTTTTGTCTACAGATTTAGCTTTTCTACCCACATAAACTGCAGAAATCATAAATAGAATTGAATCTGAGCTCCCACCTACCTTGCCCATTGTTTTATCTTCAGCCCCTTCATGCATTGTCCTAGTTAAATTGGCCTGCTTGCTCTTCCCTCCAGTCTAAGACATTATTTTACTTTCCTCTTCCATGATCTGAAGCCCATTCCCTCCTCAACTTCCATTAATAGAATCCTTTACTCAGGTGCCACCATTTAGAAGAGATTCTTCCTGATTCCCCCAAGGGATGAGTATTCTTTCCTTTTTGAAATCCTTTTGTTTTCTTTTTTACATACTCTGTATTTACTTATTTGGAGATATGTGTCCCTCCAGTAGGATGAAGCTTCCTTAAGGAGAGCAAAGAAGGCATCATGATGGTGTGAAAAAAGAACTGGATTTGGAATAAAATGAATAGTGTTTGAATCCTGTTTTAGTCCTGAATCCACTGACCACCTGCGTAAACTTGAACTTCTTCTTTCCTGGCTTCTGTTTCTCAATTATAATGAGGAGGTTAGTCTAAATGGCCCCCAAGCTCCCTTCTAGCTCTAAATCTATGATTCTATGACTTATTAGAAGAGACAGATATCTTCATACCTCTGTTCTTGGAAGACTGTCTTGCAATCAATCCATAAGCATTTATTAACCAAGTCACTTTAATTGCTCAGTGCTCTCCAATGTCTAAGTTACAGAGGAAATGCCAACTGGCATTGTTAGAGGGAGTTTCTTTACCTGAGAATTCCTTATACTAAGGAAATTACGGGTCCATCCCTATACCTGTCTCTGTCCTTAGCCCTAGCCCTAACCCTATCATCATCCCAAAGTATCAGACATTGAGCTAGACCCTGTGGATACAAAGTTAAAAGCAAAATAGTCCCTGCCCTCAAGCAGCTTGCATTCTACTTGAAATTGAATTGAATTTTCAATCACTTTTAATAAGACAAGTCATTTTCTCATGGCCCTAAAAGTCTTGTGTCTGTAGCACCATCTTTTGAAATGCCTTAGTTCTTTGCTACAGTCTAACTTCTTGCACACATACTATCTCCATAGTGCATGCCTCAAGAACTGCAAACATGACATGTGCCAAAAAGTAACATTAGCCTGTGGCCTTATTAATGAGGTAATAACATGGAAACTAGTCTCATTCCTTTGTAGGCCACCTATATGACTGGAACAAATTATGCGACTATGATGAGTAGTCTTCATCCTTGAATACCTCTTTAAAAAAGGCAGACAATAATTGGTCTAATGAGTTCCAGCCTAGAGTGACCCTGACAGTGTAGTGGAAATTCTACTTGATTATGAATGTAAATAAGCAGGATGCAATCCTGTCACTGTCATTGACTTGTTATATGATCTTGGACAGATCATTATACTTCCTGTGATTTTAGTTTCCTCATCTCTAATATAAGGGGCTTGGATCAGAAAATCTCTAAGGTCCCTTCTAAGGCAAACATTCCATGATGCGATGTAACCTTTTAAAATCCTTTCTATTTTTGTGAACCTACAAATTCATATTCACCTAATATCCTTATGAATATGGAACAGTTCTCCTCATTCCTTAATAAACCTTTATTGAACACAGAGAGATACAGATTATATCTATATAAAACTAAAAAGACCAATGCAACAATTCAATTTGATGCAATGACTGTCACTACTTGGATACAGCCTTAGTTACATGCCTAATTTCATAAAATAAGACAGTCATATAGATGGGATGAGAATTGTGAGCTCCTCATTTCCAACGGACTATACTTTTACCAGGCTATCTGACTTTTTAGAACTAATACATGCTTTGCCCACATTGGGATTGGTGGATAGCCATAACACAGTCTGCTTACAAAGTTAAATAGAGCTTGTATACCTAGAGAACAAACAAGTGAGAAGGTCATTCTTCCAGAAAGGAGCTGACAAATATTTCTTTAGTGCCTAACATATCCAAGGTACAAGAAGACCAAATAGGGGCTAATGATAATACCTTCTGCTAGTACTGGCTGTAGAAAGTAGAATTGACCAAGACAAAGCACAAGCCCAAGGCTCAGAGTCAAGGAGTTAGGGTCCAGAGCCCATAGGTAAGAGATCATAGAAAGCTGTGGTTTAATCACTTTGATTCCATGCAAGCTAAGAAAATAACATGACTGTGACCCATTATAACTTGATAATTTGTACCCTGAATATTTTTTATGCAGGGGAAAATTTTAATTATTCATGTCAAGTGTGTGATAAACTACAATGGATAAAATGGGAAAATGCTGATGGAGAAGATAAAATGAGTGAGGAAAATACTGGGAACCAGGCATGAGTTCATTGATGAGAACAATTGCCCTCCTTTTTCCCATTAGGGTAAGTGGCATTGAAAGAGTGAATTTTAGAGAACTATTTGAGAACTATCAGAGCTGAAATGGAAAAACCAGCTGGGATATGATGTTATACCCTTTTTCAGGATAGCTATTTTGGGAAATGGGTTTAATAAGAAGCAAAGGCTTACTTAGTACTCAAGTACAGAAATGGATCTTTAATCTCTTCAGTGTGGATATCCCCTCCAATGATGTAGACAGTAGCTCATCCATACTTATCCATTCTGAGTGATACTTCTACATGCCCTCCTATGAAGGGTCCACCTACCCTCCTGGGGTCCTTCCTCATTTTCTCTTCATACCTTTAAATTCAAATGGAACACAAGGGTGAGCCACTCTCTATTTGTAACTCTTCCCACATGATCAGTTCCTATCTTTCATGTGTACATTTTTCTGCTATCATTCATACCACTTCAAAATTGTTTGTAATGTAATGCAGCCAGCTCACACCTATTTAGGCAAACTCTTTGATCCCCTTTGGGTGATCATCAATTTTAATCCATCAGAAACATAGTTTTCCATGACTATTGGACAACTGTTGTATGAATTGGAGTCATGGAAAGGTGTACAAGAAAATCAGGTTAACAACAAATATAAATCACAATTTTCAGTGTCAGGAATAAAAAAAGATGGTAAGGAACAAGCCCCAACAGGATAATTTTCATGTTTGTTAAGTAGCCTTAGATATAAACAAAAAGTGTCACAGCTGTGACAAGCATTGTCTTCTGAGTTTCTGTAAACATTATTTAGAGACAACAACGTGTGATAGAGAACCATGGGTGATTCCTGCCTTTGAAAGATACTGGCTATGTGACCCTGAAAAGTCATTTAGCATCTCTAAGACTACAAATTGTATTGGTAGATGATATTTCTTCATTAGCAGTTCCCATTACCAATAAGGTCACAAATCTTTTCTAAAAAAAGATACCCTTCCCCCAACCCCCAACACCCCTCCCACCAAAAACTGTTATCAAGTTGCTCTATTTTCTTTTTTAAGTGCCATTTGTTTGGGTTTAAAAACAAATAAACAAACCACCTTATATTTCCATAGACTTCATAGTCTAAAAAATGCTTTCCTTTTAAGAGGTCACTACTATCCAACAAAGTAGCTTATTAAGGTATCATTATCTCCATTTTACAGGTAAGGAAATTGAGAATTTAAAAAATTAATGGCTTATCTATGGATATGTAGCTTTAAAATTACACTCAAATCTCCTGACTCTAGGCCCATTGGCTTTCTGATCAAACCATGCTAAAGCTTCTGCCCTTGATAAAGATGGCTATTTAAGCCTGAGATATCATTTTGCTCTGTATTCACATTATTTTAGTTTAATTTAGTTTGTTCAGACCTGTGATCTCGTCACTATAGGAAGTTCCTTACTAGTAACAAAATGGATTGGCATCTTCTCCTTAGGTTTAAAGCATTGTCTGGGGCACTGACAGGTTGAATAATTTGTCCAAAACTGCATTGTCTCCATTTTATGCCACCACCATTGAATAACATTTGCAAGTAGCAATTGCTCCTGAAAGAAAAGAACTACAGAAAATTCATTACCAAGGTAAAATGAGGAGTATGAAGAATTAAATTCATTGTCTACACAAATATAAGAAGAAAAATAATTTCAAGGGATGTTTAATCATCTCATCTTACACCATTGGCGAGGAGCATAAGTGAAATGATCAGCACAAAGATAACTGCACCTTTTAAGTCAATATGTGCTGCAGAAGATGAAGATGAAGTGGAATTCTATGAAGACCTTGAGAAGATTCTCCAAAGTTAACATGTACTTTGATATTCAGTGACTTCCATTCAAAATCAAGTCAACAAGCATTTATTAAGCACCTACTACATGCCTGATACTGTGCTAAGAACTTGGGATACATGCCTAAAAGAGAGCAAAGAAAAAGAAAAAGGACCTATATGTACAAAAATATTTATAGCAGCTCTTTTTATGATGGCAAAGAATTGGAAATTGAGAGGGTGCTCATCACTTACAGAATGGCTGAACAAGTTATAGAATATGATTGTGACGGAATACTGTTGTGCTATAAGAAATGATAAAAAGATGGTTTCTGAAAAAAAACCTGGGAAGACTTATGTGAACTCATACAAAATGAAGTGAGAAGATCTAGAAGACTGTACATAGTAACATCAATATTGTAATGATAATCAACTGTGAAAGACTTCAGCTACTCTGATCAATACAATGATCAATGATAATTCCAAAGGACTAATGTTGGAAAATGTTATTCACATCCAGAGAGAGAGAACTGATGGACTCTGAGTGCAGACTGAAGCATTTTTTCACTTTATTTTCTCTTTTTTTCCCTACAACATAGCTAATATGGAAATGTTTTCCATGACTTCATAAGTATAAATGGGTTTCTATTTCTTGCCTTCTAAATGTGTGAGGGAGAGGATAGAAGAAGGGAGAGAATTTAGAGCTGTTAATAAAAATTTTATAAGAACTGGAGATACAAAGAAAAGCCATAAAAATTCTTTGCCCTCAAGGAGCTCACAGTCAAATGAGAGAGACAACATGCAACTATATACAAACAAGATATAAATAGAAGATAATAGAGATAATCTCTGAGGAAAGGTTTTAAGGAGGAATTAAGAAGGAATGGGAAATGCTTCTTACAAAAGGTGAGACTTTATCTGAGATGCAAAAGACATCAGGGAATCTAGGCAGCAGAGATGAGGACAGAGAGAACTCTAGGCATGGGAGACAACCAGTGAAAATGACCAGAGTCAGGAGATAGAGTGTCATAAGAAACAGCGTGGAGGCCAGTACTACCAGATCACAGAGAATGTGGAGCAGAATTAGGCTTGTACAGGGGAAAATGGGGGGGGGGAGTTGGAAAATAGATAGCTCAGGTTCTTTAAAAAATATGCCAAAAGTTCATAGACTACTCAGAAGCCTTACATTTATACATCATTAATACTTTCTCACAGTATTGATCATGGTGCATTCTGAAGAACATCATAAAGAAAATGAAATTGACTGTATTTTAACAGGCAGAAAACTACAAATTACTGATGCAGGAATCAGATCAGAATTAGCTCTAAGTCTAGTCAGACCATCAACTAGTTAGAGCAAAGACTGAAATCAATATCACATTATAAGACTAAAGATGAGAAAATTACACTGTGAACTATTGCAATAATTTCAAAATGACTTATTCAAATAAGCCCCAAACTAAGAAATAGAAAAAGGCAAAGAAATTTATCTCGATTATCACCTTTTCCTACATGTTTTGATGGTATGAGATAACCACTGTAATAAAGATGACAAAATAACCCAGAAGCCACTTTAGTCTACAAGCAATTACCCTTCTTACCAGAGAAATATAGCAGCCATGGATAACACTGGCTTACACCGTGGCTTCATTTGTAAACTCTTTGGATGATGATGGTAGAAGATTAAAAGTAGTATGAACATCTTGCAACAGAAGCAAAAACAAGTATTCAAGAAGTAGGCATGAAACCCAAATAATCCATGTCATCCCAAGATAATTCACCGATGGAGTTAGCTGGAGGACCACAAATAGACATGCAATGTAATAAATGTATTGATGTTTCCATAATGATCTATTTTCATCATTAGCAACAGGGAAAACACCATATTTGGACCCTAACACCTCAGCACCAAATGTCATACAAAAAAATTACAATGGTTTTTAGGCCAAATTGGAAAGAATCTGGAACTTGACCAGACCAAGGACAAACTGAAGAAATACATCCTGGAGAGGACACAATATTAAAATTACTTGATAGTTTATCTCAGTGAGGGGAAGAAACTGAAATAAAGGGGGAAATAATAGATGATAGTAACACTCAGAAAAGGCAACAAAGAGAATATTGGGGAAAAAAACCAGACCTGTATGCCTACTTTCTAATCCCTAGAAAATCTCTATGGAAACGAACTACATATATATCAAGGGTATTCTCAGTAAAAATATTAGAAGGGAAAATGTAGAGTTTTGCAAATGATTCTCTACAGCAGACCATATTTTTACAAATACAACTGACTGAAAGGTGAAGAGAATAAATACAAGGTCCCACTGAGCAGTCCTCCTGAAGAGTTCTCCAGGTGTTCCTGTTAGTAGGTATTACTAAACAGATTTCAAGTCCCAGAAAATGCCCAGGTCTCCTCAATGAGATAATGATTACTCCTAAAAAATAGTACTATTTCATTAGCTTTCCTATTAAAGTCAGCAGAAAAGCTGTTTGCAAATGGTTCTTGATAATAATGTACTCTGTAGGAACATTCAAAATTCTTTCATTTTCATCCATACAAGACATAACGAATTGAGGTGATCCTCTTTCCTGAGTGAGGGAAAATTTGGAATGTTTGGAGATTCTACAGAAGTTGTCTGAACTGGAAAGAAAAGGGACAGAACAAACTCTGCCTCAGTGGATTATAATTAGACCAACTACAGTAACTGAGTTCCTTGGTTCCTAAACTCTACACCTAATGAAACTTGGTGAATTTAAGGTGATCTAGTATAATGGATTTTTGATGAACCTCTTTCCCCTATATGTAGCTTTACTGCTGCCTCTAAATGGACATAGACTGGTTATCTTTATTAGAACTCAATATATTATTGAAATTCTGTGACTCATCTTCCTAATTCTTAATGTTTCAGACTGCCCTCCTCTCATCTATACATTCAAAGTTGCAGAATAAGAAGTGACCTCAAAGTTCATATAGTACAAGACCCTCATTTTACAGTTGAGAAAACAAGGAAGGTTGATGACTTGCCCAAGTTCATCTGCTATCAGATGTAGCATTTGAACGTAGTTAGTGTTCTTTATCCTGAATCATAATATCTTACCTATTCAAAACATTTCAAAGGTAGAAGGAAACCTTTGAGATCATCTGGTTCAATATCATCTTACAGATGAGAGAATTGAGGAATGCAGTTGTTAAATGACTTCCCCAAGCTCACACAGATAGTGAACAAAGCTGGGAGAAGATCTTAGGTCTTTTAACCACTACTATACTTCTTTTTTTAATGTATTATACTCCCTCTAGTCCCTAACACACCTTCCTTATTAAAAAACAAACAAACAAACCAACCTTAATTTGGCATTTTATCAATCTGCTGCAATTTAGAATTTAGTTTTAGTATAATTTTTTTAAAAAATAGAACACATGAGAAAATGAGTGGAGCTGAGAGAAGCAAAAAGAAAAAATCCCACATATCAGCTATGCCATGGGGTCTCAGCCTACACAGCACTTCTTAATAAAAATGATAAGTTTTGATGCTGTTGGAAAACTGAAATAACCCAAACTATTTGAACTGTCATTCTCAAAACCCATATGGGAAAAATCATCCTAGATCCTGACCATCCTTGTGATTATCTAATTGCCAGGGGGCCAAGCACCCTGAAAGACAATGACTGAAAGGAAGCACTGAAGGAAAGCTTACAATTAAATAACAATGACAAGCATTTTTCAAAAACACCATCTGCATTTTGAGCTGAACAATAAGGATGCTGCTTTCTGCCCAGCTTTATTAGATGAATGTGGCCCCAGATAGGACTTCAAAGATACTTTACTTGGCTCAATTCTCTGTGCCTCTGACAGATGAATATTCTTAAACCCACCACATTCCAACCACTATTTTACAATATCACATTGTCAATGATTACCATCCGGGGTGGGGAACCTGTAGCCTTAGAGCCACATTAGGTCCTTGCCCTTTGACTGAGTCCATTTGGACTTGAGAAACTAGAGGGCCACATGTGGCCTCGAGGTTGCAGGTTCCCCATCCCTGCTAGACTTTCACCAGAGCCATAACCAACTTGGGGTGAATGGGGAATTTGCCCTGGGGGAATGGAACTTAGAAGCATGCATTGGCATCCAGCATGGGAAGTATGCTTAATAGTCTCTACAATGGTGAGTACAGTGGGTAGGATACCAAGGCTCCCACCTCTTCTGGTGGGAGCATTGTCCTATGATCTGGTAAAGTCAGAGACAGATTTCCCATAATCCTCATTATGACGACCTTGAGAAACTGTAAAATCCCCAAAGACCATCCAAGTCACAAAATATGAATGCAAACGCATGGCTTTAGTGTTCAGTGTATTGTATTCCAAATCTTTGAAAATTGGTCATCCAAATATGGCATATAAATATCTGTATATCAATAAGCCTATTCTACCTTTTAAGATGAAAGCGTTTTTAAGGTACAACTGCCCCTCAATTGAATTTAAATTTATGTGTTTTCTTTCTGGTTTTGTGTGTGCATTTGTGATATGATGTGGTTGTGTGTGTGTGTGTGTGTGTGTGTGTGTGTTTGTATAGAATGGACCTATGATTTCATCAGTAGATGGAGCTCCCTATGATAAACCTCCAATACCAATGCAGATATGCAAATTCTTATAAAACTTATCATTTTAGACTTTCCTGGAGCAGTGAGAGATTAAGTGACTTGCCCAGAGTCACATAAAGAGTATGTTTCCAAGTTGAGCCTTGGACTCGGATCTTCCTGACTCCAAGGCAAGCTTTCTATACACCACACCTAAATGTGTCACCACATGTATGTGTGTGTTCACTGCCATGTGAGACAGAGGTGATATGAATAACTGTAATGATAGTCTTCTGTTTGTTTGGCTGAGAAACTGAAAGAACTAATGATGCAGTAAGGATTGAATTGTTTTGAATTGTTAAGTGGGGGGAAGGGCAGTAGCTTCCTTATCTCCCCCACCTGGTTACCATGTGTCCATAAATGCATGGTATCTCTGTTTCTTTTATCTTTTGGGTTTATTCTTTCCTGACCATTGGTGAATAAGCATCTGTAGCAGGAATAGAGCAGATTATGACTTTTTTGAGCATTGAAAGATCTGGACAGCTATCAGAGGTCCCCTTGACAATCAAAACTAGTAGTGGAAACAACTAGAGCTAGTAGCAGCAGTGGATGAGCCTGGTGAGGAGCTAGTCCTAAGATATAGCTCTTCTGATTTTGCAAAAAGTTTTTCAATTTCATTAATCAAGGTTATCTATTTTATTTTTTGAAATTGCCTCTGTCTCTGATTTGGTTAAGAATTCATCCCATAAACATATCTATGAAAGGTATATAATCTGTTGCTCTATTTTTTATGGTACAATCTTTAATATTCAAGTCACATTTCCGTTTTGAATTTGTTGTGGAAGATGGTATAAAGTGTTAATCTATGCCTAATTTCTGCCAGAGTGCTTTACAATTTTCTGAGTAGTTCTTTTAAAATAGGGATTCTTTCTTTGGTAATGTATGTTTTCAGATTTATCAAACACCATGTTTTTAGTTCAAATATTTGATTCTTCCTCATCTATTCTGCTCCATTGATCTACTTTTTTCTGCAATAGCCTTCTAATTGGTTTTTCTGCTTCCAGACTCTCCCCTCAGCAATCCGTCATACACTACAGGGCTGCCAAAATAATCTTCTGTAGGCAAGTGACCAAATTGCTCCCCTGCTAAAAAAAATCTACAGTGGCTCCTCATCATTTCTAAAAACAGGACAGAATACAAAATAATAAGCTTGACATTTAAAGACTTGAAGGATTTGGTGCTGGCCTACCTTTTAACATTTACTTTACATTATTCTCCTTCACACACTCCAAGTTTCTAGCCAGCTGGGCCTCCTAGCTATTCCTATGCCTTCTTCCATCTCTCTGACTTTGTACAACAATATCCCAATTCCACCCCTTCTCTTCAAATCTCTAGTTTCCTTCAAAGATTAGCTCAGGTGGCACCTCCTCCAAGAAGCCTTTACAAATTCTCTCCAGGTATTGATCCCTTCTCCTTCTGGAATTTACCTGCTATCAATCTGTTTACATGTAATCAACCCACACTTACAGTATGCAAGCTCCATGAAGGCAAGAAGTATTGCCAGGGATATTTTTCCTTGTCCACATTTCCAGGACCTAGGACAGTGCCATTCCCTCTGAACGTAGTAAATGTTTTTCCCTACATTGAACAGAAGCAGGGGAATTTTCAAACTAGTTGCACAGCTTGAAGCATTTTGTTGTTGTTGAGTTGTTTTCAGTCATGTCCAACCCTTCATGACCCCATTTGGGGCTTTCTTAGCAAAGATATTGGAGTGGTTTGCCATTTCCTTTTTCCAGATCATATTACAGATGAGGAGCTGAAGCAAACATTGTTAAGTGACTTGGCCAGGGTCACACAACTAATAAATGTCTGAGGCAAGATTTAAATACAGGAAGTTGAGTCTTCCTGACTCCAGACTCAGCATTCTATCTACTTCGTCGCCCAGATGCCCTCTTGAATTATTAAAAAGTGAATAAGATTTGGGTGTCACATGTGTCACTGACCTAGCCAGATGATAATGTCTTACAATTATGGTTTTTTGGAATTCTGCAAGTGAAGAGAATTAGTCAAGGGGAAACAAGATACACTGTGAAAAAAACTGAATGTATCCAGATCTAGGCTCATTTCCTATCAATTTGATTCCGGGTGAAATGGACCACAGATTATAAGAAGATCTGAGTCAGCAAGTCAAACAGATGTCCCTGGACTGACTTCATCTGAACAATTTTTTGATCTTTGTTGCATTTTCTTTGTTCCACGTGGCCCCAACACAAACAGTTTCCTAGGGCACCTGGATCATTCAGAACCCAAGACACCTTGGGTTGGAAAGCTAAAGCTTCTCCATGGAAATAAGCAAATCTGCAAACTAAAAAGCACACCAGTCGCAAATATCTCAGTGCCAGTTGCTTACTGCTATTTGAAAGAGAGGGAGAAAAAGATTTGTCTACTTAAGTTTTTGTCAAGAATTGCCAGGCTATTGGAAACCTCCACCTGGCCTACCAAGGATCTGCTCCAACATAAAATGAAAAACAAACTTGAAATTAATCTAACACCTCTCTTCCCAGGAGTCTGAAGCCTTTAAAAGTGATGCATTCATTTTCACAGCTTTTAACAAGGTGAACAGGTGGGAAGTTGTCATCTCCTCCCGTTATTTGGGGGTGGAAAGCAAACCTGGATTCTGAAATTAAACAATAAAGCCTTGTCTTTTGTCTAGCACTTCCTGATTTTCTGGATGCTTTTATATATTATTTCACTGACTCCCCACTAGAATCCAGTGAGGTGTGTAGAGCAGGTATTATGATGAGTCTTACTTTAGCTTCCATTTCTAAAATAACGTTGCATTTATTAGGCAAATAAGGAAAGGAAGGCATAGAGAGGCAGAACTTCTTGGTCAAAGCTACTTAAGTACCTAGCTTCTTTGTTCAGCTCTTCCTTTTTTCTGCATCCTGTCTCCCTCATTATTTTAAATCAGATGCTAAGGAGAACGATGGTAACAAAGAGGTCAAGTAAAGAGTTATCCCTGGGAAATAATGAATCAGGGGGATCAGTGCTGCAGGTTGGAAGCTAGGCAGTGAATCAGGGAAGCAATCAATAAAGGAAAAAGAGACGTCTTCCCCTGCTAGTCCTAGAAAAAAAACATTTCAAATGAAAACCTAGTTTTCCAGTTCTTTGTAACACTGGCTTCCTTGCTGTTCTTTGACCAAGACATTCTATCTCCTGCCTCCAGCCATTTTTCATCGGCTGCTCCACCTAGCTGGAATACTCTCACTCCTCATCTTTGCCCCCCAGCTTCCCTGGTTGCCTTCAGGTCCCAGTTGAATTCCCACCTTCTACAAGAAGCCTTTACCAATCTCTCTTGATTCTAGTCTCTTCCCTCCATTGATCATTTCCAATTATCTATTAGATAGCTTGTTATTTGAATATTGTCTCACCAGCCAGACTATGAGCTCCTTGAAAGCAGGGACTGTCTTTTGCCTTTTCTTGTATCCCCAGTGCTTGGCACAGAAAGTGGAACATAGTGGATGTTTAACAAATGTTTATTGGCTGACCACTGAGTGACATAGGATCAGCCCCTCTACCTTTGTCCAAGCCAGGTAAGGTGAGCTTACTTCCGTATCTGTCTTAGGCTCCTCTGCTGTGATAGCTCGGCATGCTCAAGCCTCCTTCTGATATATACTTTCATGCAATTTGTTGTATCTAAAAACATGCCAGGTGCAACAGGACTTAAACAATGGGAGGTCTGCTGGACTGGAGATTTGCGCTGATCTAAGTAACTGTGTTTCCTCCATAGCCCTTTGGTAGTAATTAGGTCTACATTTTAGTGATTATTCTGTAACATTAGGTGGAACACCAGCTCACCCAACAGTCAATCCAGATGCTTTTTAATTGGCTAAAAGTGGATCCAAGAACTCTAACAGTTTAGTTCAGGTAGACATAAATACTCCTAAAATGCTTTACAGAGGCACTTGTATCTCAAGGAGGAAAACGGAAGAGGTCATCATTTCCACCCTCCCCATTTTGTGGATAAGGAAACTGAGGCCCCGGAGAGGTTTTTATTTGTCTGTAGTCACAAAGCTCCACTGGAATAATACTCACTCCTCCTAGAAGAAGGCTAGGGAGCCTTTTACTGATTTAGGTAGCCTGTATAAGCTTCAAATGAAGCCAGGAGTTTCTGGAGCTCAAACATTGTGTTTTCCTGAAATAAAGCACCATGCTGTTTAAACATTGCCCAACAAATAGTACAGTTTGCCAACTATGATGAGTAAATTTTACTTTCCAAGTCCTATTTAAACAGTGTGAGCCAAGAAGAAGGAAAAAAAGTCAAAAGACTAAAGTCAAAGGAAAGAAACACCTAAAAAGCTACCTTAATGCTCCAGGAAAGTTTCTATAAAAGGGAACATGGGTAACAGCCTATAGCACACTCTGAATTCTACCCTCCCCCCCAAGAAAATTAAGAACTTCATTAATAGGTATTAATTCAACCTAAGGTCTAAAGAGCCATTTTGACAATCTATATTGAAATGGTAATTAATTGTCAAATTCACATTTAATTCTGTGCTTCACAGAAATGCCTTAAGTATTTATTTGTACAATTACTTCTGACTAAATATACATAACCTAAAACATTTCTAGAGTCTCATTCAGTAGAATTTCACAGGCAGCACCAATTACCAATGGTCCCTGATTAGCTGGCAACCACTGAACCCTGCACAGTATGCAGAAATAAAGGGTACAAGCATAAAGCCAGACAGAGAACACATGCCATAGGATCATTGTCGTAGATGCTGAGAAGATACAACCAATTATTAATGTGTCAGAGTTTATTCTCAAGAGTACCCAGCAATGTTGACTCAGAGATTTCCCTTGAGATACTGGTTGTCTTTGGAAAGGCAATGAAGAATAGGAAGGCAAAGACGGCAGAAAACAAAAATCACAGAAAGTGAAAGTTGGAAGGTAGCCTAGTGACATTCTAGTCCAACCCACAAACAAAAGGAAATCCCACTATAGCCTAACTGACAAGTGTATGCCTTTTCCACAGAATTATCTGGAAAGTTGGATCTTCTCCAAAACCTAATACAAGAATTGGGGTGCACAATAGATCTAGGCCTAAGAAAAATAAGGTTTTTTGTCCTTAGAATCACCTGCTCCCTCCCCCATAGAACCTACCCTCTTTATGGATAGAAAGGGGCATGGCATCATCTCTGCCTTTTAGGGGCTTCCATAGGTTGTACCAAGGCACTGACATCGGGAGGGGTAGAGGTGGGTGGGTAAGGAAGTGCTATTCCTTTCCTGGAACCCACCATTCCCAAGTTTGAGAGTTAACCTGCCCAATTGCACCCAACCAGGACACAATGCCCCCATCACATGTCACTAGGCCTGAGGATTTGTGACATATTAGATTCCCAGTCCCATAAATAGGCAGCAAATACTGACCTTCCTTACAGTGATTCCAGGGTCTGTGCCCTCAACCCCAGCAGAATTTTTCCCAGGTTCCAGAATTCCTAGCTACAACTCAGTCCCTAAGTAGCAAATGAGTGGTATAGATAAAATTCAAGTACCTACTCATGCACTCATGCACCCCTGCCAATTTCCCTAATTAAATTGTGTCTGTCCCAGGTCTCAGTCTCTCCAGGTTATGTTCTCAACTAGCTTTCAAATTGGCAAATAGTCTGACTAAATCATCTGCCCAAGGGTATTAATTACTAACAGGGAAATCATGAATATTAGAGCTGAAAGAGCTGAATATTATAATTAATATGATTAATTAATATTCACATATGAATATTAGAACTGAATGGGATACTAGATTTTGCATTTCTCTCTTCTATTAATTCTAGGGTTGTGTTTTTTTTCAAACTTCTTATGAACACATCTCGTTCTAATGTGTATTACATGTAAAGACTCTATTTCCCCTTTAAGCTTCTAAGTTTCTTGAAGACAGAGACTGCATCTTATTTTTCTTTGTATCTCCCTCATTTCCTTGCATATGGAAGAATCAATTAGTCAATAAATATTTATTAAATGTTGACTATGCATCAGGCACTGTGCTAAGTCCTAGAGATACAAAGTAAGATAAAAGACAGTCCCTGTCTTCAAGGAGCTCACAATCTCATGACGGAAGGTGACAAGCAAATAACTATGTACAAAGAAGCCACACATAGGATAATCAGAAATAGGTCCTTCTCTTTCTCCAGTGGCATAATGAACTAATGAAATGTTAGAGCTGGAATCAACCTTAGAGAGCTTTTAGCCCAATCCCTTCATTTTCAACATAAGGAAACTGAGGCACTGAGAGGAGTAACTTGTCCACAGCTAACCAGCGACAGAGCTAGGTGTGGATGCTCTTAAATATATTTTATCGATTATTGAGTCTAGTCCAAATACTGATACCAGGGACTCACACATTAAGAAGATTAGAGATTAGTATGCTGGCCTCATCACTCCCAGGGCAGTGTTCTTCCTATTATATATTGCTGGCTTAATGTTTTACTACTCCAAGAATATTTATACTTCAGTTGGACCACTCCCACATTCAAAAACCATAATCCAAAGGAATAAGTAGACAGCTATGTGGTGCCATAGTACACAGAACATTGGGCTTAAAGTCAGGAAGACATCTTCCTGAGTTCAAATCCATCCTCAGACACTTCCCAGCTGTGTGACCCTGGGCAAGTCATTAACACTATTTGCCTCAGTTTCCTCATCTGTAAAGTGAGCTGGAGAAGGAAATGGCCAACTACTGCAGTATCTTTGCCAAGAAAACTCCAAAATAAGGTCACAAAGAAATGGTTATGACTGAAACAACTGAACAACAGCAACAAAGGAATAAACATTCAAAGGTGTGATTTCAAGTCCACTAGCATTTATTAAACACCTACTATGCTGGGATTACAGAGAAAAGCAAAACCTAGTGCCTGCTGTTAAGGCATTCGCAATCTAATTTTAGAAATCATTCAGGCAGTACTGGCAAAGATGCTTATGGACTGGGGGGTTTTTCTAGTACCCTTCAAATAACACTAATCCCCTGGTTGTCTATGCCTATGCATAAGGTTAATCTTGGAGCATTACACTACAGTAGTAGATATCTGTGGACGATAACCATAGAAATAGAGATGTAGAGCCTGGAAAGCAAAGTCAATGCTCTAGTCCAACCCCTTCATTACACAAATGAGGAAAGTGAGACTCAGAGACATTAATAGACATAAAAGCTTAGATCACATAAAGAATGAGTCCGAATTTGAATCAGGGCCCTCTAACTCCAAATCCCATCTTCTTGCCACTGCACCAAAGGAACAATGCAATTAACAACATAACATACTGCATTAAAAGCTGTATTAACTAAGAACTTCTCTGTCACAAGTATCATGCCCACATGGTACTGTAAATATCAAGACATTGATTTTTTTTCTTTTCACAAAGCTCTGCATCTCCCTTCTTGAGATTCCAATGTGAGTTCTCCAAAGAAGTTTAGCTTGGTAGGGCATTGTTGCTGTTGTTATATGATCCTTAGATATTTTAGTTTTTCATTTGGATTTAAAACTAACAATGTTACCACTCTAAATTTTAAGCATCACACTAGAAAAAATGAGTTTGCCATTGTTGAACCATGTTCACTGTCTAATTTAGCTTTTTTGTACTTTTTTTCATATGTATGTATATTTATATGCATACACTCAACCAGTTACCAAAAATGTGTGAAACTAAATGTAGGACAAACAAATGTCATCAGTCTTCCATCTGTTAATCTCCTCCCTCTCTTTACTTAAGTCTTAATTGACTGACTTCACCTCAGTTTCATCTTTCACATTTCTACTTGACATAGATTGACAGTACCCAAGTATTAGGGGAAGTGGATGTTCAAATAACTTGATCTTATAGTATTTGTATCAAATGAATTTTTTTAAAATCACAATTGGAAACAAATATGTGAGAATACCATGGTATTCTATTGTTATAGTCTTTGGGATTCCTCTCCTAGGGAGAGATGTCCAATTATTGGTCAAAATTTCCTAATTTAGATTTCATAGATAAGAATAAATCACATTAATTTGTCATTGATTTAAGGGTGTGTGATGATGTTAGCCAAAGAATGGATATTAAAGGGTAGGTCCATCAGGTTCAAAAGTATGGACCACAGAAATGTGAAATAAATGAAAGGCCATGCTACAAATAACATGTGTGCAGAGGACAGAATCAAGGAGAAGGGCAGAAGATACTGAGTCACAATATCTGGATAGACTGAAGTGGAAGAGAAAACTTCACCAACAAAGTTAAAGCAGGTAAGAAGATTCTGACCAGGGGGATTTGTTTCAGGTAGACTAGTTGAGCAATGATAGAAAGGGTCAAAGGGATGCTATTGTTGTTGTTCAGTTGTTTTTCAGTCATGTCCAACTCTTCATGATCCCACTTAGGGTTTTCTTGGCAAAGACACTGGAGTTGTTTGTCATTTCATTCTTCAGCTCATTTTACAGAAGAGGAAACTGAGACAAACACAGTTAAGTGACTTGCCCAGGGTAACACAGCTAGGAAGTGTCTGAGGCCAGATCTGGATTCAGGAAGATATGTTCCTGATTTCAAGCCCAGTGCTCTATTCATTGTGCCACCTACATGCCCTAAAGGAACCACAGGATCAGAGAATTTAGAGCTGGAAGGGATTTTGGAGATTATTTAATCCAACACTTATTTTACACATGAATAAACAGGCAGTTAAATATTTTTCTCAAAGTCACACAATTAGTTAAACAGAAGAACTAGAATTTGTTGAGAAAAAGAAAATTAGCCAATACAGTTCAACAATTTCATACAATGTCTACTGTAATGCTTAGGATTTCGAGCTGAATGGTTCAGTCCAAGTGATTACACTCTGCCACTAGAGAAAAAAAATGCAAAGTTGCAGAGGACTAGAATCCTTACCACAAATATTTGTCTGATGATGGATATTATCTTGGACTACTACTAAATCTGAAGCTGAGGATCATCCAGAAGGTGATGGAAAAGAACATGATAGTTATAAGAAGCCTTGAACATTTCATAAGGGAGGAATTTAACAGAAGAAGCAGCATAAAGGCTGTCATCAGGAAGAGAAATATATAATGGGGAGAAAAGATGAGATGTCACATAGCAAAAGTTTGAATCCTACCTCATATACATATAGCTATGTGATTTTGGGAAAGGCTCTAACCTCTCTGACCCTCATTTTTTTCATTAGTAAAATGAAGATTATAATAGCACCTACTTCATAGGATTATTGTGAGGTAAAGCACTCTGGAAATCTTAAAGCACTGTTTAAATGGCATCTATTATCATTATTGGTTTTATTATTAAAGGTCATTTTTCTAAAATGAGAAGTAAGGGGCAGCTAGGCGGTGCAGTGGATAGAGCACCAGCCCTGGAGTCAGGAGAACCTCAGTTCAAATGTGGTCTCAGACCAGACACTTGATACTAGCTGTGTGACCCTGGGGAAGTCACTTAACTCCAATTGCCTCACACATAAAAAAAAAGTGATAAGAAGTGACAGTATATAAGATGTCCCAAAAATCAGGGCAAATTTAAGCTTTAATAGCTAATAACTAAGATTTTGGGGACATTGCACTTGTCATTTTTCCTTTATAAGTTGGTCACAAGTTATTTTTCTCAAAAATATTAACAGAAGCAGAAACCAAGCAACCAGCAATACCAATCAAGACTAGTCACCTTCGTAGATTGGGAGAATCATCTAAGCAGCATAATGAAAAGAGTATTCGATTTAGAATCTGAGGACCTGGGTTCAAATCCCCACTCTGCCCCCTTACATCCTGTCTGACTGGTCAAGTAAGAGGAACCTCCCCGTGCCTTGGTTTCTTCCTCTGTAAAATGAGAGGGTTGCATTAGATGGTCATTAGTATTCTTTCCAACTCTAAATCCTATGCTCCATGGTATGCTGGCTAAAGCTAAAGCACACCAGGATTCAGAGCTAAAATTTACCAGCAGATATTTACTGTTCTCACTCCTGGTCCCTTAAATTAAGAGAAGACTACTAGACCAACATGGATCCAAAAGGTCTTGTAGCCCATCTCCCTTTTCCTTGTGAAAGTGCACTTCTCAGCCACCACTTCCTAAACCCTTCTTTGATAACCAACCAAACACATAGTCCATTGGCCACACGTGAATTCGTGGTATCATTGTGCCCTGAGTCCAGAAAGAGAAATATCTTATACTATACCCAGTATTAAGGCAGGAATGGGAGAGGAGTATACTGCACAGATACCACAGCTAAATATAAGATTCTCTTTCTCTCTCTTCCCCCTGTCTCTCTGTCTCTGTCTCTCTCTCTCTCTCTCTCTCTCTCTCTCTCTCTCTCTCTCTCTCTCTCTCTCTCTCTCTCATTTACCCAAGTCTATGCCTCTATCTGTCACAAAGAAATAAATTGGCCAGCCAGCAGCAATCCCATTTATATATGCAAAAGATCCTGGATGAGTCCACATACTCCCCTTGGGGATAAAGACTAATGGATACTAAGCATAAGGGTGACTGAAGCTGCTTCTCAGCATGCACCAGGGAATCTGCCTTCAAGAGTGAAGAGCTGGAAGCAGAATCTATGAAAATTTATTTGATATTGAGACTTTCCAAAATACTATAGTTAAGTCTTTACCATGTTATCTAAGAATGAGTAGGTATGATCGCATTGTTATTGTCTCTCCTTGAGTATCAAAAATGAAAATGTCATGAGGCATCTTCTCGAGCACTATGGAGTTACAGCTAAGTGATTTACTAGTGAACATTTGCTTTCACATACATATATGTATCACTTTCCATATGTGAAAGCAAATACTTTAAGTAAATGTTTTATTAAAAATAACCATAAATGTCAATAAAACTAAACTTGCTTTCTAGAAATCAATAACAATAATACCAATAATAGTAATAGCTAACATTTCTATGGCAATTTAAGGTTTGTAAAGTGCATTGAATCTGTTATTTCATTTAATCCTTACAATGACACTGGGAGATACATTATTATCTACTTAGAGATAGATAGAGTAGTGGCAGATAGAATTTAGGTGACTTGCCCAGAGTCACCTAGCAAGTTAATGTCTGAGGCAGAATTCAAACTCTAGGTCTTCCCAAGTCCCAGTCCATCAGTCTATGGATGGTACCACCTAGCTGCCACAAGCTAAACTAATTAATTTCAATTCATAAATTAAAACAATTATTTTAGTCACTTTCTATAAATCTTACATCAGAAGATTTTATCTATTCATTTTCATTTACTTTTCCTTCTGAAAGAAATGATTATTTCTCTCTTGTATTTAATAACTAATTATTGAAATCAAGACCAAGTTTTTTTTTTTCCTTTTTCTACTTCCTCACCCAGAAAACAACCAGAGTGGGAAATCTTGGGCAAAGACGGTGGATTCCTGTTTATTATGTTTACTCATACAGGTCTGGGAAAATGTGGAATCTCCATTTTGTCAGACAGGTAATAGGGAAATTGATAAGTCTCTTTGACCAAGACTTGGGTGATCCAAGACACTACCCGAAGGACCCATATATAGCCCAACCTCTAATTGTAAGATTCATTCTCTCATTAATTGTTAACCAATTAGAGTTGATTGCTGCCCTCAGGAATACCCACTCTTCCAAGAGCATATAAACTGTGAGCCTACAGCCATAAGGGGCCTTTGGCTTTTGAGAGTGCCACTGACCACTTTTTATTAGTAAATATGCTA
The DNA here is from genome assembly GCF_003287225.1 of Phascolarctos cinereus. NCBI lineage: Eukaryota > Metazoa > Chordata > Mammalia > Diprotodontia > Phascolarctidae > Phascolarctos > Phascolarctos cinereus. Next base: position 63,348,305 of record NW_027555514.1, on the reverse strand, counting down.
GCTTTATTAATAAAATTATTCAGTTACCCAGAAACTATGTCTCTCAAACTTCTTAAATGTCACACCTGTAAAAGCCTAGAGATCATGGGTACTCTATTCTGCTGTTTTAAGCTTTGTAATATTTCATTAAAGACTTTCCAGTTCTCTTTATATTTCTCATATCTGTGGGTCTTAATTCTAATATAGCATTCCATGGAAAGAGCTTGCTCTGGCTTGGCATCTTACCTCTGACACTTACTACTTCTGTGACCTCAGACATTGGTTCTTGGACAAGTCATCTTAACCTCTCTTGGCTTCAATTCCCTTCCCAATAAAATGAGGGAATTGGGCTAGGTCCCTTCCAGCTCAAATCTAAGATCCAATAACACTGCCTTAACATACCATGATTTATTTAACTAGTCATCTATTATTGGACATTTAGGTTGTTTCCAGTTTTTGTTGTTGTGTTATTTTGCAGTTACACAGGATGCTGCTCTGAAAATCTTAGACAAAAATGTTTTTGTTTGTTTTGGTAAGATTTTAGGCATATATTCCCAACAATGGAATTATTGGGATATTTGGTATGATAACTAATATAACTTTTAGTGGGTACTACCAGATTGTTCTCCAAAAAAGTTCTATAAACTTGCACTAAAATCTAAACTGAATTTTAAAATCATAATACAAAATTATAGCTACAAGGAAATTAGTTGGATCCCCTCATTTTTCAGGAAAAAAAGATGATACGGCCCAGAGAGATTATACTTCCAGAAGGTCATACAACTAATGTGACAAACCAGGTCTCTAATTAAGGGGTTATTTTTGATGCCCCTCCCCCATCCTTCTCATCAAGGACAGCCATGGAAAACAGATGGTAACTGGATCTGCCATGTGATAAACACACAGTAGGGCAACTGAACCCATAACAACTATTTGATAAAAGTTCTAGCTTAACTTTGAATGTTATTCCATGGCCTTGCAGTGCTGAGTTACTCTCAGAAATGGATTGATTAAGCACGTAGCCTTCAGGAGCCTGGGGTGCCTTCCCAGGAGAAAAGAGTATAGAGAGCTTACAGGGCAAAGAGGCAGAGTAGTAAGCAGGCAGGGAATCTGCCAACATCAGCCATCAGCCGAACAAAAGGCAGTCTTCACTAGCGTCCTTCAAAACTGAGCTCATCCCCAGATCCTACAACTGCTAGTATTTATTCACCTCCAATTTCAAATTTTGTTTTGCTTATAGTTTGCATGTATTTCAGGCAGGCAGGTGGTACAGCAGACAGAGTGCTGGATGTAGAGTCAGGAAGACCCAGGTTCAAAAAACTTACTAGCTCTGTGACCTTGGGTGAGTCACTTAACTGTTGTCTGTCTCAGTTTCCCCATTTGTAAAATGGAGATGATAATAGCACCTACCTCCCAGGAGTGTAACGAGGATAAAATGAGATAATAACATATTTTGTGAAGCACTTTGTAAACCTTAGAACACGATGTAAATGTTGGCTATTGTTGTTATTGTCGGATGGTGATGTTGCATGTTCTATATTGTTTCCCCTAAAGCTCAGGGAGCTTTGGAACCCCGTTTACTAGTAGAGTACCTGGCATGTTTTGTATGTTTTGCACTATACCCAAGAACCATTTTACTTTCATATTGTCTATGCACTCTGTAGCTGAATGATTTTTACGAGCATTGTCTTCCCCAGAGTGTGAGCTCCTTGAAAGCAGGAAGTATTTCATTTTTTTTTCCACTTGGTGGGGCTGGTTGGAATGAAGTTTTTAGTTCATAACCTTGACTCTGCAGTGTAGCCACTTGTGGAAGAAAAATAAAAATGATGAGAACTGCAGGAACCAAAAGCAGATGGATTACAGGTATGAAAACAGGTGAGGAGGGAGGTAAGGAGGGGTATTCTCCCTAGCTACACAGGAATGGTTTGTGGTTAAGACCATTAGTCTCACTTAAGTCCCTCATTACCTGAAGATGGCCAGAAACCTGAAAGAGCCAATAGGAGAGGATGATCTGAGCCCTTATCAATAATCCTTTGCTGTGCTCTCTGAGTGAACCTGAAAATCCTCCTGCTGTGTCAGCAACACCAAGACTGGATTAAGTTGACCAAGAGCATTGTCCTGTTTATGACTGATAAAGACCAGGTGCCTTTAACTGGACACTATCTTGATCAATGGCATTTTTCATGCTATCTTGTTGTTTTATGGCCCTCTCCTATTAAGACACTATCTTGTTATGACACTCTCTTGTTGTATGACCTTCCCTTGTTTATGGTTGACAGAAGCCAGATATCCTGGGGGCACACTTTCGTTCTATGGAAACTGTAATTTTGGCTAACAAAAGGACAGACATCCTGAAGTCAGGGGTACTTCCTTGCTTATTGGGAACTGTGATCTTGGCTGACAGAAGACACAGGCATCCTGAGGCCAGGGCAGGGGGCAGGGAGAAGGAGGGAACACTTCCTTACTCTATGGGTATATAATCTCTTTCAACTAACTCTTTTTTGAGCTCAGCTGCTGACTGTAGCTCCCCTGTATTCATGTGCATGAGTACCTGCTTTGTCTTTCTTAGACTGAACTCTGGAGGTTGACGAGACAAAAAAAAAACAAAAACAAATGAAAAAATCAACTTAAAAGAGTTGTCCACAGTCAGCAATGGGGATTTTTCTTTTGTTTGCTGGTCTTAACACTTTGCCATGCCAGGCTAAAGCACTCTTAGCTTTGACAACGTTTATGCCAAATGTCATACTTGCAATCCAACCAGTCTTAGTAGCATATTTGTAAAACTGAGAGTCATTTGTTCTGGGCCCAGCATTTGCCAAGGACAAGATGCCAGGACTGGTGTGCTTCAGGATTTAGTTGTCCTCTGCAAATTTCTCTCCAAAGATGGACTTGACACCAGTACCATCATGGCCTGTGAAGTCACCAGCCTGGCCCACGAACTTGGAAATAATTCTGTGAAGGCAGAATCTTTTGTAAGCAAATGTGTTCTTTTGAGTGTCCAAAGAACAGAAGATTTCTGCTTTCTGCAGAAACTTATCTGCAAATAGGAAGGTGATACAGCCAGGAATGTCAAAGAACACAGTGAGCTTTGGACATGGCTTCAGGTGACTGGCCTGGAAGAAGCAGCAGAGGCAGTTGAGGCAATGGCAGCCCAGCTGTATCTGGAGTACCCAGGGAAGCCCCAGGCTTTGGGGGCTTACCAATGAATTCTCATACAATCAGTGTTTAATGAATTTTTTTCATTCATTCATTCATTCATTCATTCATTCATTCATTCATTCATGCATTCAGAATTCCCAGTGAGGAAACTTCCCTTATTAATGCAGACATGTACTTTAGAGATTTCCATAGAGCATTGAGAAATTAAGTGATTTGTCCAAGAGCACACAACCAGTGTATGTCATATACAGGATTTGAACCCAGGTCTTCTTGATTTTGAGGCTATGTCTCTGTAAAAAGAAGATAATAACAACACCTACCTCCCAGGACTTTTATGAGGATAAAGTGCCTCCTGTGGCCCAGAGTAAGAACTTAATCAATGTTTGTTGATTGACTGATCTAGTACAAGGACTCCCACACAAGGACATCATCACCATTAGTATGAATGTCTTCCCACACAAAGCACAAAAATATTACCAAAATGCTTCCTAAGTATAACCTGTCAGCATTTAAACTCTTTAGTAGGTAGGAGTTTTTCACCTTTTTTTGGGTATTAGGGATCTCTTTGGCTGTCTAGTGAAGCCTGTGGAACCCTTCTCAGAATGTACTCAAATGCACAAATATAATACATAGGATTATTTTTTAAAAAACCCAATTATATTGAAGTGCAGTAATCAAAACACTAAAAAAAAAAAGTTCACAGACCTAGGTTAAGAACCTCTGGATGAATATGCAAAGAAAGCAGTGTCATCAGTGCTAGTAAGCAGCACAATGAATTATTTTTTCACAATTCTATCACTGCAAAAGATGAACAAGGGATTGTACCCAAACCATAAAAAGAAAAAAAAATTAAATCTCTTTTGTCTAATATAAAGAATGAATAAAAACTTAGCTTTTATTAGTAGTGAGGTTCGAATTAAAATGTCACCTGCCTTCCCCCATATCATTTTTGCTGAGAGGGCTGAGAGAAACAGAGATGGAGAGAGAACAAATGCACATGAATAATTCAGATTTACATAAGTTCATACAAACAGGAGAAGATCCTTCATATTAAATGTTGTTTTGGGATACTCAACAAAAGACAAGTATATAAGGAACGTACCTCCATTCAGACAATAGGTAAAAAAAATTGGTACAATACTTCTGATATTCTCAATATTGTGCATGTCACAAGATACAGTTGCCATTTTTTTCCTCACAAATATTTATATTTGTGGGAAGGTGTTCATTCCCAATAATAATTCATACACTGTATAAGGTGAACTAAAATGAACAACTCTATTGACACACTCTTCATTATATTATTATTTGATGCATTCTGGGAAAGCTTTTGTTCCTTCCTAAAATTTTGCTTTGACCCTTCTAATCCTGATTTTTCTTCTGATCATCTCTGCAGTTGGCTAGATCTGTTTTTAGCTGTATATGAGTATTGTTTCTCTATCTTTCTCCTTTTTTGCTTATTTTGTCCCCAAAGAATGTATCTTTTTTTTTCAAAATGTAGTCCATTAGAGACAGTACATTCTGTAGCCCTTGAGACTGAACATATGATTTGCCTTGTCAAAACAATGTCATCTTATTTCCACTTAAGAATATTTGCAATCAGTTATACATATTTCAAAATCCTCTTTGAGAACTTCTCAGCAGTTTTGTACTGGGAACTATTTCTTTGGAATGTCACTTCTCTGAACTTGCCTTTGAACACAACACTCATCACTCTATTTTCATATTCTTATATGACTCAGACATTTCTTTCTAGGTGCCTTGATGTCTTAATCTTGGCCCTAAAAAGTATAGATTGCCCCCCAGATCTTGAGAGTTCCCTCTAGACTCCTCTCTTCACCTGTAGCTTCTTTAACACTCCGTTCTTCTGGTTATCTTACCATCTTTTCTCCAATTGTTATCACTCTCCCATCCCCTAAGGACAAGTGTCCACCAAGACTCTGTACTTAACTTTAGGTTCCCACAGACAATCTTCTTCCTAACCAAAGGACCAATTAATGCTAACCCAGCACTCATGCTTTTTTCTAGACTACTAATGTCAGGGAGGCACTTGCTATAAAGCAGTGGTCTCCAAAATTTTTATCATGATACACCCCTATCAGCAAAATTTTTTGGAGCATGCATCCCTCAAATCTGTATATTTAATTATGTCATATACATGTAGTATTTTGCTACAAGTAGCTATATTATAAGACATATGCAAAAATAGAAATTAGAAAAGGATGAGATAAAGTTTGAGACACCCTGAATGACTATGTAAAGATAACAGTGGGCCATCAATGTTACCAAGAAGTTTCATGCATTGTTTTTTCCTCATTTCTCTCATGACAATTATCTTTCTTTGTTATCTTCCTTAGTGCCTTGAATATATTAGAATCATGAAATGTTAGAACTGGGGAATGTTTAGCACAGGGTTTCTTAACTTTTCTTTTGTCATGGGGTAAAGAATGTACCTTCGTTCTCAGGTACCCTTTTCCAGAATAAAACTTCTAAATGCATAAAATAAAATTCAGAGGAGTACAAGGAATTATTTTGGAATACAGATAGCAAAGTATTTTTAAGTTCACCTACCTCAGTTAAGAATACATGGACCAGAAGATTTCTTAGCTCCTTCTAGTTCTATATACTTTGACCCAATGATTTGCTTGCTATGTAACCATGACAAGTTATTAACTTCCCCTAAGCTACAATTGTAAAATGTCAATAATAATGGAGACAAGATTGTCTTGAGAATCAAAGAAAAAAAAGTGAAGATTTTTTTTTAAAAAGCAAAGTCTTATACAAGTATAAATTATTTGTAATACTAATTTTGTGATTTGGGTACCTTTTATCTTTGGGGAAAATAGGTTTGGATTAAAAACTATTTTAATTTCAGAAAAAAATTTCCTCACCTTCCCCTTAGATCATGAATTTATTAATTTTTGTCTAGTGTATTTAGACATTGTTATTAAAGAAAGGACAGAAAAACAGAATGTCAGCTGGTTTAATTATCTTGCAAACATCAAATGAGTTCACTTTAAGTGGGGGGAAATACTTTTGATATCTTGTGTTTCAAAGGTCCTTACTAACTTTGAAATCCATCAACGGATCTTACTCTGAAAGAACATTTATCTGTGTTTTGCTTTTCCAAGGCATTCCTTGGCACAGTGGGAGATACAGCTATAATATAATATCTCACATTTCTCATATCCCCCTAATTTACTACTCAGCCCCCTTATTTTTTTGTTCATGACAGATTTAAAATGAAATTCCATAAAGAATGAATAGTCTTTTTTTTTTTGTCTAGGCAATGGGGTTAAGTGACTTGCCCAGGGCCACATAGCTAGTAAGTGTTACATGCCTGAATTTGAACTCAGGTCACTTGGTCATTTAATCTGAATCCCCCTTGGAAATGTTTATTTTTTAATTAGTGGTTTTACTGTTTCCTTTAGTTTGTATTTGGTCTGAGATCTTAGCTATCAGATACTCAAAATTTATTATTCTTGGAAAATTAGGTGGCTCTTTCAGTGACCTTGGAGGGAAGAAGAAAGAGAATGGGAAGTCTGTATTGAACCAGGGAACACTCACTTCTATCTCTTACAAAAGCCTGAACATGTTTCCCTAGGCTAGAGAATTTGAATAATCATATTAAATCCAAAAATGAGATTATAAATAGTAGTACAGCTACTACCAGGTAGAATAAATTTGGGGAAAAAAAACTTTTGAAAGGATGGGAGACTTCAAAAGGAAATTGAATAAAACTGATTATTACCATGGATCCTTTGAAAGTTTTTGTGAGGATTAGATGAGATAACACAGCATTGTTTGAGTGTTTCTCCACCCAAAAAACCCTCTGATTTGTCCAAAAATTGATCTGAAGATCTATTTTTCTTGTTTGTCCCATGACTATTTTATATTCCTTTGCTTGCTTCAAGTACAAACTTGCTTGTTATGGTGATGGTCATTGGACAAAGAACCTTGTCTTTAATAATATTCCTGGGGCTGCTCATTCTCTCTCCCCATAAAGGAATAATAATAACTTGACAAAAATTCTGATAGCTAGCATTTATATAAATAGTTAAGGTATGGAAAGTTCTCTGTATATATTATGCCATTTGATCTTTACAGCAACTCTTTGAAGCGGATACTATTATTATCCCCATTTCACAGATGGAAACTGAGGCTGATAAGGTTTAGTGGGATAACTTCTTTTCTACTTCTTTTTTCTTCTTTGCCTCACTTTCTGCTTTTCTCGTGTTCTATCCCAGAATTAAACTTTGTTGTAGTTGCTCAGTTGTTTTCCAGTTTTGTCTAACCCTTTGTGATTCCCCCTTTGGGGTTTGCTTGGCAGAGATACTGGAGTGATTTGCCATTTCCTTCTCCAGCTCATTGTACAGATGAGGAAACTGAGGCAAACAGTGACTCGCCCAAGGTCACACAGCTAATATTTGAGGCTGAATCTGAACTCAGGAAGATGAGTCTTCCTGACTCCTGGCTGCATTCTATCCACTGTGCCCCCTAAGAATTAAACTAAACTACCCCTATTGTAGCTCAAGATTTTTCTTGAACATTCCTCCAACCTAGTTCTTCATCTTCAGATAGGTAACCACCCATTCTATGACCAAAACACTGAATTTCAAATGAAGTCCCTTGGGGGTGATGTGCTCTCATGAAAGACTTATCTCCTAGCTTTAATATAAAAAAAAACATAAGGTGGTCTTGAATTCCAAAGCCTAAAAATAAAGGATACAAACCTCATAATCTATAACTAGTCATTTGGTAGCACGTGACACAGAGCTTTCTAATGTGTGGAAACAACCATAGGATCAGAGACATAGAATTAGGAGCAATGTCAGGGGCCAGAGCATCCAACTCGTTCATTTTACTGAGAAGCACTCTGAGGCCCAAGGAGGTTACGTGATTAGCCCTGGGTCTATGTAGGAAGGATCAAAGGCAACATTTGAACCGAGGTCTGTTGACTCCAACAACAGACCTTTTGCTCACCTCAATTGACGTATGTTGGAGCCAAGAACTTGGTGTCCCTTTTCAGTATGAAGTGAGACCCTATGGCTTTTCCCGTTCAAATCAGGGAACCCTACATGCAAGGGCTAGGGCCATCTTTGTAGCTGGGCAGTTGACCCAGACTTTGTCCCAGCGGACATAAATTCAACACTTGCCATTCGTCAGTTGCTTAGAAACAATTGAGTTTAGAACAGCTGTTTAGCTTTTAATTGGTAGGAATAATTAAAATAAGAAGCTACCAGATGTCTCCCTCACATGTCCTTGAGTAGCAGCCTAGATGGTCTCCTGCCCTACCTCAGCTTCCCTCCCTCCTGTGGCTCTTCACCAAGTAGCTTCTGAAGCAATAGCCTCCAGGTATCCCAGGCTCTCTGCGTATGGATGATGAGTGCCGGGTCTTCCTCTCACAGGGTGGTGTCCCAGCTGTCACCCTGTCCCACCGAATTTGTCCTTTGAATTATAAGCAGCCAGTGACAGCTCAGAGAGAATTCTGGTCCTGAAGTGAGGAATACCTGAGTTGAAATCCAACCCCAAATACTTACTAGGTACATGGCCCTGGGCAAGTCACTTAACCCCTGTTTGCCTCAGTTTCCTAAACTGTAAGATAAGCATAATAACAGTAATCCACCTTGCAGGGTTGTTGTGAGGATCAAATAAGATAATATTTGTAAAAAGCCCACATCACTTTATACACAAATACTTATTCCTTTCACTTCCTTAAAAAAAAAAAAAAAAGAAAAGATGGTCGGAGGGCACATTTTCTGGGTTCATTTTTTAACCTCCATTAGAATTACCTATTTTGTGAAGAAAAAGACAACAGTTATCATCAATTCCTTTTTGGAAATCAATACCATGAATTAAAACATTAAGTTTTACAAATCAGTCTCTACCATAAGATAGAAAAGACAAGAGAAAGTTAGGGAGGCTCAGAGTGTTGGACTCAGAGCCAACATGACCTTGGTTCAAGTGTCACCTCTGACAGGCAATACTCTGAGATCATAAGTTAAAGAAAAGGTGCTGATCAGCAATGGAAGGGTTTTCCTGCCTCAGATTTCCCTATATCAATGGAATCACAGGTTCATATTTTTCTTCCAAAGGATGTTCAATCTTAAAACAGTCAGACAAATGCACTTTTCCTTTTCCTGTTTGCTATATAAATAGTTGATCTTTTTAATTTCTAAATTCATTGCAATGTGAATAGTTCACATGTTTTCAATTTATATATTCATTCTGCTTCTCATTTTTCACTTGTTGTCTCCTCATTTCAATATTCCTGAAGTTCTTACACAAAAAAGTCATGATTGAACTAAAACACAGGGGTATAAATGTTCAAGAACTTTGAGTGCTCAAGGACACAAGTACGACAAGCAGAATTTTTAAAAATAATCCGATGGCTCTGTTATGTGAGCCTTTGGTCCTATCTAGCCAAGTAACAAGGCTATCAAGCAATTTACTGCAATCTCTTTCGCTTTCCCCCCTTTCAAGAGCTCCACTATGCATTTTCTTCCTCAGCCCCACCCTCCCCAAACCCCATTAGAAGAAACTCTGTGAAGGCAGGACTGTCTGGTTGGTTTTTTACGTATAACCTCACCTCTTGGTACAGTACCTGCCACATAGTAAGAGTTTGCTTTAGGTGGCTATAGTGGGCAGGGGGTGGGGGGTGGAGGAAGAGTCAATGCTATGCCACAACTAGCTTAGATACCAGGGTTGGGAACTTCAACAAGCTTGCCCACAAAAGTTCAGAAGTAAGATTTGCCCATGCCATAGCAGGCCACGGTAGCCAAGTCCCAACAGGCAAGCCAGATGGCTAGGAACACAATTTCATACAAGTCAGGGCTGGATGGGAATGGAAAGATAACCTAGTCCAATCCCCTCGTTTTACATATTGGGAAATGGAAAAAAAATCAGAGATGAAATAATTTGAATGAAGAGAGCATTGATTAAGTTCTTACTATGTGCAAAACGCTAGGGATACAAACAGAAAAGATAGGCTCTGCTCTCAAGAGCTTACATTCTACTGGAGGAGACAACACTCATGGAAGGTTTCAGCTCTGAAGGCAAATGGAAAAGTCCCATGGTGCTAAGGGTGCAGAGGCAAAGCTGATCTTAATGCTTCTTCTTTAATGTCATTTCACTGGCAAAATGATATGCACTTGAGGTTGAACCATTTAGCCACGCCAAAGATTCTGAAGACAAGAATTTTGTTGTTAAGCATTCAGTATATCCAGCTGGGGCACCTACAGGAACAGATGCCAAGCTGTGTCTCCACAGGAACTGTTTCCCAGGATGATAGACCAGAGCATTGTCATTCCTGAGGCTCTTGGTTTCAGTATGCTGGGCTGTCCCCATCAGAATATCAGGGAAGATAGTTGCTGAGGTGGCAGTAGTGGTTTGACTTTCCTGCCACGTGCTGCCGCCTGTCTCTCCTGAAGGGGCCTTGCTGCTTTAGCTGGGCCAGCTTGCCTGTTCTATCTGGAGGAAATGGCTGGCCCCCTTTCCACAGGAACCGCCTTCCTGGGTAATGATTATGAGGGTCGAACTAGAAGTAGAAACTTTGGTCTAGAGGGGTGCTGCCACTGTGAGGGCTCTTGCCCCTGTCACATTATTAGTGGCAATTGGTCAGCAGTTGTTGCTGGTAGTGGTGATGAGAGAAGTTAATACAGTAGGTTAGAGCACAAACCAAAGTAGGAAGCTAAATCCTCTGACTGCAAACATTGCTCCAAAAATACTGCCTCTCAACATAGTCAGTATATGATTCTATCTTACATCCTTAGCCTTCATAAAAGGTCAGCATGAGAACCACCAATTTAAATCGCGTTTCTCTGCTCTCTATTTTTAATTGCTATGTCTTATTTTGCATTATATTTAATTTTATAAGCCATCCAAAACCCTTCAGGCAGTTGGTGGCTCATAAATCTTACGTAACTAAATAGACAAATAAACAGTGGATAAACAAATAAATAATCAAAGAGTCAGTCAACTCCTTCCTGCAGTATTTATAATTCATGTTACTTGTCCTTTTTTGTCTAAAGTTCTAAGTGATAATTTGTTAGTGTCAATAGAAAGTAATCATTTGCCTGAATACAAAGTCTTTTAAATCATTAAACAATACTTTAAAAATGTGGATCATTAGTCATAGGGGAATTAGTTATAGTTAGCACTGGAAGGAACCCTAGTGTGTCCTCTTCCATCCTGCTCTTTAAGAGGCTTTGGTTCTATTTAAACCATGTCATCATCATTATTCTTTTAGTCAGACTTCTTACTGGATTTTTATCATTTGTTTTGTTTTGTTTTGCTTTCTTTATGACCGGAAAGTGCTAATAATCAAGTATGTTTTCAGAAAAGACATTCTTTTTCAAAGGAAACCCCTTCTATATGTTGAGCATATTGGAATCAGTGGTCCTGACTCTTTCACTGAGCCAATTAAAGAAATCCAGAGGCAGCCACTGTCTGATGGTACAGGCTGCTGGGGCTTGCCAACTTTCTCTTCCTAACTGAGGTGCCAAGGGACTTATGTTGTCTCAACTCTCCTCTTGGCACTTTTACCCATGAACATGATATAGTATAGTGTAGTAGTTCTCAAAGCGGGGCTCCAGAGGCCTTTGGAGGTGCCCAAGACCCTTGCATGAGGTCAAAATTATTTTCATAATAATACTATTTTAATTTCTAGAATTTAAATTATATTTCCCAAATAATTAATTTCTAATATAATAATTTCTCCTTTTAATTTCTAAATTTAATTTAATTTCTAATAATGGAATATTGATAAATATAACCTACATAAGCAAGAGCTCTTTGGGTGTCCTCAATAATTTTTAAGAGTGTAAAGGGGTCCCAAGGTCAAAAAAGTTTGAGAACCACTGAATAGTAGAAAGAAAATCAGACTGGAATTCAGGACACCTGGGCTCTAATCCCAAAACACTAATTAGCTGGATGATGAGCCTGGGTAAGCCCTTTGCCTATTTACTAAAAGGTTGTTTGTTTGTTTGTTTGTTTGTGGTTGCTGTTTTTTTTGTTTTTTTGGATTTCAGCTTTCTCGTTTGTAAAATGGGATGGCTGGGCTAGGAGACTTCTAAGATCACTTAATTAATAATTAATCATTTTCACAGAGAATCTTACTTGTGAGACTCAGGCTAGGAAACAAAAGGAGTGGCATGGGGGTGAAGAGGTTGGGGCTGCTTTTAAATCCAAGCACTCAGCACAAATGCAACCAAAGCACTCAACTCGAAAATTAAGCCTCAAGTACAGCTGCTAGTTTTAGCTGGGTCATCAATGTCATATATGCGCGCATGAAGATACACATACACATTTACCCTGATGAGGTCTGCATGTAGTTCATATGTGTACTGCCATACTCAATACCTCAGGTTCCCCACCCCTAAGCCAATACCTTCTAGCCAAAAGTCAACTAAACAGTAGAGGGAGGGAGCTACGATTAATTTGATTGGCTGGATGGAAAACGGCACATCTGATCAATACAGTGAAGGAAGACTTGAGGTTCTAGGAATCTTAACAACCAGAAAATCATTGACTCTACATTTTTCACCCCAAAAATGTTTCTTTACTATCATGGAGACCAACGAAATAAGAGTATTGGAAAAAATATTCTTTTAGCTTCCTTTTAAGAAATACTAACGAATTCTTATGAGATAATAATATTAATGACAATTTCAGAATTATATATGACCATCAAACCATGGCTTTTCTTTGAAATTCCCTGTGAACATGTTTTAAGTGTTTCAATCCTCTAAAGCACAATTATAAGAATGCTAAATTTAACCAGGCTTGTCCTCATCTGCACAAATGGTGATAATCTCTTATTCAGACCCTCCGATGCAAGCATTGTTACAAAATCATAAGCAGTATTAAATTATTTTTAAAACTAACTTCTTGCATCAGTAAGCAATAATGTGCAGAATAAAAAAATGAATAGTTTAATGAATAACTGAGTACCCACAGAACAATATGTAGCCCCTAAACTTCCCAGAGAACACTATCACCAGGAAACACTCTTTCAGTGAGAACAGTTCCAATCTACTCAGTGATTTTTTTTATTACAAATTGTAATTCCCAACATAAGTTACCCAGACAACACCAATACAAGTCATACTGGAACAGACTTGCAAAATAAAGTCTTTCCTAATTTTCTCCTCCCTCAATGCTTCCCCACACAGGAGTGCTGTAAAACTCAAACAAGATAATGGATGTATAGCACTTTACAAACCTTATAATGCTATGCAAGTGATAATCCTTGTTGTTTTTGTTGTTATTATTATCAGCCCCTAGTCACCCAGTCTCCAGTCTGCTGATGACTTCATTCCCTGAGCCTTGTCCCACACTCCTTCTGAGCCTAACCAATGCACATAGAGTGATACCAGGGTGTCCTAGCAAATGTTGAACATTACAAAGATGCCCTTGAACTTAACACAGGGTTAATCACCCAGTGAAACCCTAAGGGACATTTTTTTTTTACTTAAATTCTTGCTTCTCATACCCCGCTCAGAATAAGACAGTCATGAAAAAAAAAAAAAGCACTTAATAGGTTAGGGCCTAGTTTCTAGACCTGGTTCTGTGAGACCTTGGCAAAATCACTTTATGTAACTGGTCCTCAGTTTCTTTATCTTTGAAATGGGGGTAGAGGTTGGGCTCAATAATCTCTGAGATCCCTTCCTGCTCTAAAATCTTATGATTGTCTAGAATAGGAGTCAGCAATCTACACCTTGGCAAATTTCCACCCTCTCAAGTTGTAGAAAAATAGGTGCCAGGCCAGATTTTATCCTCAGGCTGAAGTTTGCTGACTTCCTGAGCTAGAAGTTATCCAGACATTTGCCAGCACACCCTCGTATGGCTCTATGTGCATTGCCTGAGCTCAGCAGGGGCACAGGAGAAGGCTTAGGGAATGAAGTCATCACCAGACTGCAGGCCTGGTGACTAGGGGTGAAGAAGAACAAGAAGGATTCAATAAACTCCAATACCTCCTTATTATCTCTAGGCACAAATACAAACTTCTCTATTTGAAAGTAAAGTCCTACACAGCTAAGATCTAATCTGCCTCTTCAGCCTTATTTTTATTATTCATCTTCATTGAACTTGACAATCCAACCATACGGGCCTTCTTTACATGGGACATTCTGGCCCTGGTCTCTGTGTCTTTGCACTGCTCCCCCCACCCTCTGCCTGGAAGGCATTCTCTCTTCACTGCCATCAGCTTCCAAAGCTTCACGCAGGCACTAGCTTCTAGATGAAGTCTTTCCTGATCGACCCACTTGCTAGAGTTTTGATACCTCCCACTAATATATTCCTTTTATGATACATATATAAAATACGTGGGTGTATATGTGTGTATATACATATATATGTATGCAAATATAATTACATATATACATATAACATATATCTTATAATATCTAATTATGTATTATATAGATTTATATATACCATATATGTATTATATATACATGCTTGTGTGTGTGTTTGTATATACACACATATACTTATATATGTACATTTTGTTTCACCTAATAAAATATAAGTTCCTTGAGGAGAGAAGCTGCTGCATTGATCTTTTTATCTCCCGGTGCCTAGCACAGTGCCTTGTGCATAACAGGAACTTAATTAGTGTTGGCAGATTCATTGACTGAATGACTCCCTTTCCAGAATTCTACAAGGGCACATTAGAATCATTTCCACTTTCCAGTGGAAAGTGTTGGCTCTGGTGATAGAAGATTTGAGTTGAAATCAGACACAGGCTTTGTGACCTTAGGCAAATCAGTTAATTCTCTCTCAGCCTCAGTTTCCTCATCTGTAAAATGAGGCTAATAATAGCACCTGCTTCAACGGGTTGTTGTGAGGAATAAATGAGATACATATTTAAAATGTTTTGTAAAACTTAAAGTACAATAAAATGCTAGTTGTTATCATTGTAATCATTCAAAATTAGTAATCATTTGATAAGCATAAAAGGTGATGTGCTAGGTATTGGGGATAGAAAGACAAAAATGAGTCACTGTCCTCTAGAAGCTTATATTCTATCAGAGGAAATACCTTGTATACATTTAGGTAGGTATGCAGGTATGTATATAGACAGATAGACAGAGAGACAGACAGATAGATGCGCGAGATAAAGACAAAGAAATGGTGTCAGTGGTAAGGCTGCTCTCTCTGCAGATTCAGGTCTCAGACTCTCCACATGTTAGCAAGGAGTATGTGAATTGCTTTAACAAAAACAGAAAGACAGAAGGATAACAAATCATCTGGTAATGACTCTATACTTAGTTACTTAGGCTGCTTTTTAGAAGACAAGCAGAGCAAACGTTGTGCTTGGCATACAGTAGGTACTTAATGTTGCCCCTTTCCAGGCACCTAGCTCATCAAGCTCATTTTCACATAGCACAGTGGCTTATGTCAACGGAGCTATCAAGGACTTGTCCAATGACACGCCGACAGCACCACCATATGTTTCTAGCTTGGTAAGATCTGCCAATGCTTATGTCGCATTAGCACCGGCCTCCCAAATTCTTACCATGATGAAGCATTAGAGAAGGATTTTAATCGATGCTGAATATCCATTACCTTAACCCTGCTGGCTGGCATGCCTGATATTACCTTCCTGAAGGGGATAGGCCAGACCCATTTTATTATGTATATTAGGGCAGAGTAGGGATAGAGAAGATAAGTAGGCATTAGCAAAACAAGCAAACCAACCTTTGGATAACATAAGATAATTCAGATTATTTAATACTAGGGGAGAACTTATAATTCAGTAAATACATATTAAGTGCCTGCTATGTACCAGGCACTGTGCTAAGCACTGGGGAAACAAAAATAAGCAAAAGGCAGTTCCTGCCCTCAAGGAACGTACAATCTATTGGGGGAGGGCAATGTGCAAATAAATACAGAGCAAGCTACATACAAGATAGACATGAAATAATTAAAAGAGGGAAGATAACTGGAATTAAGAGGGTTTAGGGAAGGTTTCCTGGAGAAGGGGGGATTTTATGTGGGACTCAAAGAAAGCCACGAAGGTCAGTAGTCAGAGTAGAGGAGGGAGAATGTTCCAGAGAGAATGCCTGGAACTGAGAGATGGAGTGTCTTGCTCATGAAACAGCCAGGAGACCAGTGTCACTGAAACAAAGATATTGTGTTACGGAGTAAGGTGTAAGAAGACTGGAAAGGTAGAAGGGGCTAGGTTTGTGAAGGGCTTTCAGTGCCAAACAGAGCAATTTGTATTTGCTCCTGGAAGCAATAGGGAGCCACTGGAGTTTATTAAGTAGGGGGAGTGACATGATTGGACTTGTACTTTAGTAAAATCACTTTAGCGACTGAATGGAGAATGGATTGGAGTAGGGAGAGATAAAGTAGGCAGATGAACTGGCAAGCTATTGCAATAATCCAGGTGTGAGGTGATAAGATCCTGCACCAGAGCATTGGCAGCGGCAGAGGAGAAAAGGGGATGTCTTTGAGAGATGCCGCAAATGTGACATTGACAGACCTTGTCAACAGCTTGGATGGGGGATGGGGTGAGAGATGGTGAGGAATCCGGGATGACTTCTAGGTTGTGAGCCTAGGAGATAGGAGGAAGATGTTACTTAGATCAGCGAGCCAAACTCCTTCTTTTTACAGATAACAAAACTAAGACTTGTGAGAATATTTGTAAAGCACTTAGCACAATGCCTGGCACGTGGTGGGTGCTTCATAAGTGCTTAGTCCCTATCCACAATGGCTGGGTATGCTACGTGTATGCATGTAATCTGTGATCCCAGGGCGGCTGAGGCTTGTGGAGGGCTTGCACTCAGGAATTCTGAGCTGCAGCAGGGCTAAAGCTGATCAGACCGCCACATTCACTTTGGCACCAGGATGGTGAGTTCTTGAAACAGAAGTCACCAGGCTCCTTAAGCATGAACTAATTGTCTCAAGTAAGAAGAAGAACAGATCACAGCTCTGTCAATCAGCAGTGAGATTGACCTGAGAGTGGCTGCTGTCCTCCCAGCCTGAGTGACTAAAACAAACAAAACCAAACAAACTGAGGGTAAGAGGGATGAAATGACTCATACAAGATGACTCCCAAACCCTGATGATCACGAAGCATCTACACCTGTCCATATCATATGGCCTTGTCCACGTACTACCCTACATATATGGCAGCAGCTCTCTCCCATGTGCTAGAGACATTCACTTATTCTCTTGTACTTATGGTTATGTGGAATCAAATGAATCTCGTAGGCCTCCCAAAAATTAGCTTTCACCTTTACTAAGTAACTGACATGTTCTTTTTTTTTCCTGTTATATTTATTTATTTTCTAGCTTTGTACAAACTGGATGTAGAAGCATAAACATAGTACATTTCTACCATTTTCAACAAAAATATAACCAATATGTACAATTATTATATTTAAATACAAAAGGGATAAGAACTTCACCAATGTCTTTCTAAAAGACCTAGGTGCAAATGGTATCAAAAGTATGAGGAAATCACCAGTTAATTAATTGTACATTCTGCACTGGATATCACAGAGTGAACTTGAATTTAGCCATCCTAGGTTCTACAATTATTTAATGCTTATATAACATCTGTGCAACTTGTGCTACAGCTAGATTTCTGTGTGTGTGTATATATATATATATATACATATATATATATACA
The DNA here is from genome assembly GCF_003287225.1 of Phascolarctos cinereus. NCBI lineage: Eukaryota > Metazoa > Chordata > Mammalia > Diprotodontia > Phascolarctidae > Phascolarctos > Phascolarctos cinereus. The sequence continues at coordinate 63,330,526 of NW_027555514.1, read as the reverse complement.
TATATATCTATATATATAATGTATATATATACATATATATATATACATATATATGTATATATATATATGTATATATATATATATATATATACACACACACACACATATATATATACATACATACATACACATGAGGTCCATAGCGTATATAATAAAACCAGCAAAGAATGAATATTATACATAAAATTACAAATGCATAATTGACAATGTGATATGTAAGCAAGTAGACAAAAGCCATGATTACAGGAGAGGATTATTAAATAAAGCCTTGACATTGTTTCATACAGTGAAAAATCACTGCAATTTTACTTTAAAAGTTGAAGCTACTTATGTTTTATCTACTGATCAACTGAGTTTAATGGAATGATCAGCTAAGTTTAATGGGGGAAAAAATCCAAGACTAACAGTTCTTCACATTTGAGTACTATTTGGATTGGCAGCCTTCACTTTTTCCCGAGTCTGTGGACATGTTCTTTTATTCTGCCTGGATTCAAGTCCCGCTTTGATACATCCTGGCTATGTGACCCTGGACAATTTACTAAACTGCTCAGTTTTCTGGGTAAGTCTCTAAGACTATAAGTTGCAGAGAAAGTTCCAACCTGTACAACAGAAGGAGCTTCCTCATCCAAGAGTTCCCTGTACCATTGAAATCACAGATCCCAGACCGATTCCTAACCTACATTTGTCTGATGGCATCCATTACACCTTAGGTTACACAAATAGTATATACCTGAGTTGAGGTTGTATTATAATGATATAAAAATATTCAGGGATTTGTTGATAGGTACCAATGCCAATCATACTCATCAACACACAGAGGCATTTTAACAACTGGCTAATCATATGCTCAAAGTACAGTCCTTTGGTACACAAAAATCAATGGGCCATGAGTAGCATTTCCAACAATCTTATGTAGGACAAGGTAAGATGGATTCAATTGGAATTTTTACAGAGGGTAAAGGGGAAGGTAAAAATTTCCACGTCAAAGAACTGATATCAGAAGGGGAAGATCTATATCAGATAAGTTAATAAACTGATTAGTAAATAATGAAGCAAAGCTGATATTTCAAGCTGGAATTTTTTGAACAGACAGAGCAGGAACTGACCAGATAGTGCCAGGGCTATAATTGACATCACAACTTAATTAAATAGATGTAAAAAAGTGTAGCCAGAAATTCTTCTATCACTAACCTGAACTAAAATTTAATGTCTCCAGTCGATTCTGCAAGCTTCATCCTATGATGCGAACAATGGTCTTAAAAATGGCAGCAATACTAAAATTTTTTACCATAACACAAATGGCCGGCACTCTCTTTGGGGTCCTCTAGCTTGTTTCTTGATCCAGTACCGGGATTCTGTCCTGAGTCTATATTCATGGAACCAGTATTTCATTTTTTCTGTTTTAGAATTTAATGCTTAAAAGAAACCTTAGCACTGCTCAAGTTTGATCTTTTGATTGATTCTTATGCTGGCCCTGCAACAATCTAGATCACAGGGATGCAAGCTGCAGAGTTAAGAATGGTTTTTACATTTTAAAATCCAATAAAACTTAAAAAATTAAACACCATTCTTGCTGCTGTACAAAAACAGGTGGCAGTTAGATTGCTAACCCTTGATCTAGGCCTCCACCAATTAGAAAATTTTAAATTTTATCCTATTCAAGTAGACAGTATGAATTAAAACTATTTTTTCATCTAATCACTAAAAGTTCTTAATAGGTTTAGTTGTTTTGGAGGACATTCAAAAAGAAGCAGAGATGTAAGACGTATCTTATACACTACCTGAAGGTTACCTGGAAGTAACTTAAAGAAATGGAGAAGAGACTTAAGTTATTAAGAGACACTAGGCAGTAGATTCAATAAAAAAAAATCAATACTCTGAAATATCTTAATGTTCTTGTTGGCAAGATTTGTTTGCTAAATATTAAAATTACTCATTATTCTATTTCTCTTGGTCACATTAAAATTATTTACCTAAAGTGTTGTTCTCATGATTTCTGCAAGCTTTCTTTCTCTTCCTTCACTATGATGTTCTTTTTCTTTTGTGGTCATTGATTTAGCCACTAAGCCCCCAGGCCCAAAACATGGATCCAATTCTTAAGGATCTCTGATCATGACTATGAACGTCAGTATTTCTGCAACTTCAAATTCTTTCAGGTGTCTTTTTTTATTAAGAGAAGTTTTTTTCTTTTTCTGTTCTCACCGGCTCCAGACCTCACCCAGGAAAATTCGAAGCCTGAGTCAATTTGTCTTTCCAGGGCCAAAGGATGGATAACCAACTATTGGTTTTTGCTTTGCTATAAATCAGATGATGTTTCACTTAAAATAAATCAACCTTTTTTTTTCCAGACAATTGGGGTTAAGTAACTTGCCCAGGGTCAGAGAGCTAGTAAGTGTCAAGTGTTTGGTCTGAGGCCAGTTTTGAACTCAGGTCCTCCTGACCTCAGGGCCAGTTCACTAGCTGCCCCCAAGAAAGAGAACAAGCACTTTTTTTTTTGGCAAGGCAATGGAGTAAAGTGACTTGCCCCAGGTCACACAGCTAGTAAGTGTCAAGTGTCTGAGGCCAGAGTTGAACTGAGGTCTTCCAGAATCCGGTGCTATATCCACTGCGCCATCTAACTGCCCCTAAAATAAATCAACCTTATAGGGACACAACCATTTTGTCAAGGCACCACTTCCCAAATGAAAACTAAACCAGGTAAAATAAAGCCAGGACCTGAACCCAGACCTTCTAGGTGATTAAGGCCACCAGCTCTCTCTCTCTCCCTACTCACTACACTAAGACAATTACCAATTTGGTTGAAACTGGCATATAAATAAATTAAAATCATTGCAATATAATATATGTGACTTTGCTGGGCAATGACATTATGTGAAGTATTTGGGGAATAATTAACATCTAGACTAGTGGTGTCAAACTCAAATAGAAACAGGGACCACTAAACCATACATAAATATCTCCATGGGCCATACTTAGAAATCTATTTATATATTTCCATTAATATAGCAATACATTAAAATTAGATAGGAAGTATATTTTAATCTGATTCAGGCTTCACTCGAAAGTGTTGTGGCTGCATGCAGCTGTAGGTCACAGTTTTAACACCTCTGATCTAACCTGTGGACAGTTAAAATATCTGTTTTCCCATGTGTGGAAAGATAATGCTGTTTGGGGTTTAGCCAAGATACGGTACCAAAGCATGGGGACTTTACTGTTTGCAGATATGTACAATCAGGGCAGGAATGCAGCTTAGGTGGTTAGAAATAATACTCTTTCCTTCTTAATTTATCTTTTTTTTCTGGTTCAAGTTCATTTAAATGAATTTAGGAATGTCTAATCCTGACTTAGGTAGTTATCTATAAAAGAAGATGCTGATCTCCACCTAGAAAAAGGAGCCCAGTTGGTTACAATTGAAGAGTTACCAACCTACTCTTTTCAGGACAAAGGTCCAGCCCCTGGCATAAAGAAGCCAATATGATCATACTGTGGTCTTGGAGAGATGAGCCCAAACCTACTAGCTTGAAATAATTTCCTGTAGAAACTTTAAAGACCAGCAGACACAGAGCAATGCTCAGCTGAAACTATGTCACCAACTGTCATCATCAGACCAATAGAGACATATAGAGAAACATACCCAATGGAGATGCCACATGGCAAACAGAGAGATAATCACCTAAGACTACCTGCCTCCGTCTGGCAACCACCATAGCATGAGTGGGAAGATGTCATAACTGGTAGGAATTAGGCTCAGGGAGAGAAGTGGCATAATGATCACAGCAGAAGACATCAGTGGTCCCTCAGTATCCGCGTGAGCTGCCCCACACACACATGGGCCACCTATGACCCCTGAGTATATATGTGTGTATCATGATATGAGAGCTCCACGTGAGTTCATTTTCATCTTGATGGCATGTTTATTTGGGAAACATGATATTATAACTTTTGCATTTTGCTTTTAATTAATGATATCCTCAAGATGACTAGAAAAAAAATTAAAGTCATTGCTGGAGGAGTTTGTGAGCTACAGTTTGTTGTAGATGTGGACCCACAGGATTCGTTGATTTGGGGGTAGTTTTTCTTGCAGGCTAATATATGAGGAGTACCCAAATGAGGTGTAACTATTTGCATATTTAAAACTGGTATCTTTCATCACCAACATTTTAGTCCTTTGTGCTAAGTGAAATGGCCAATTAATTTAAAATAATCATGCAACTCACCGGAAAGTATAGTAGCAGAGACCCAAAAAGAATTGTTTCCAATAGGATCAGTCCTGATGCTCTGATGCTCTAGAAAACACAAATAAAATCAAAGGACTTACTTGTGATTCAAGGTATAGAAATATATTAAGTGTAGGACTCAAAGGCAACCTCTATAATAGCATTCTTCCACAAAGTAATAATAGCTCACCTTTTTATAGTGACTTACAGTTTGAAAAGCCCAGTTCTCACAAGAATATTATGAGTTCTGCCAAATAAGATAGATGATTATCCTCATTTTACAGAATGAGACAGATTGGTTAAGTTTCTTGCCCAGGGTCACTCAGCTACAAAATGTCAGAGCCAGGAAAAGAATCTAAGTCTCCTTATTCTGTGTCCAGTGTGCCCTCCACTAGACCATGGTCATTTAACTTGTTGAAGAGATTTTTTTATAGAAGTGAATTGTCAAGGAAGACTTTTGGGTGGAGGAACTTGAATACAATGGCAAGCAGGGTTGTGAAACCTCACAAGTTCATCATGAAACACAAAATAGACAATGGGGGCAGGCATGAAAAAGAACTCTGCAAGGCTCTTTAAACCTAGAAATTTTATAAAAATATGGCATTTGACCCTCATATCTCTCCTGTTCCAATAATGAGCTTTACGCCCAAACCATTTCCCAAATACTGATGAATTAACATGAGGGAATGACATGATACCATCTTAATGCTTCCATTACACAGCATCCTAAAATTTCATCCAACATACCAACAGAGCTCCCACATGTGAATTTAAAATTTTATTAAATGGCAAAGTTGCCTCTTCTCCCTGCAAATATGCATAAACTTTACTCTCCCTACAAAATCCAAAGGAATAAGCTGATGGAAAAATTAAAGGTTCCAAATATTTGAAGTCTGGTTAAGCATGAGAGTACTTAATAATTTTAACCTTTTCTGATACATTCAAACAGAAATATCTTCCCACAGTAGTGTGCTTAGAGCTTGGGGCAAAAAAGAAACATGGATTTCATGATCCAACAATAAAACTTCAATAAGTTGAACCAACATTATCCAGTAAACATGTCAACAAAGAACGAAACCAAAATGCAATCACAGCATTTCAGCTTTCCTGTGTTCTCACAAGTGGAACATCAAAGGTGACTTGTCTGTGGTCATAGGATGAATGATTTACAGATGAAAGGGACCTTAAAGGTTTTCTAATACAACTATTTTCTTCCACAATGAAGAAAACTAAGGCCCAGAGAATGGGACTTACCTAAGGGCATATATATAGTGACAAGCAAATGAGATTGATTATTATCAATTATTGAAGTAATTGTCTTACTTAAAATGAAAGCCTTTCAAAATAACTTAAAATTCACAATTCTGCAGAAGAAAGAGAAGATGGCAATGGTCTACAAAGAGGAACCAAACTTTTAAGGTTCATTAAAAAAAAAACTCAGACAAGTAAGAAGGAAAAGAAAACGTCACTTCCTCCTCTGGAAGCCTGAATTCGGACATTGCCGGATTTCCACATTGGCTCCAGTTAGTTCTGCAGAATGTCTACCACAGAGATCAGGGCTTCATACTATGAATTTTTGTTTTATTTGAACAGTTATCTTTGCTTTTCTTCTGGTCTTTAGACAGTAAACATTCCAACATGACAGTCACTTTGAAAAAAAGGATACAGTGTCCAATGTGATTTATTAAATATAACTGTCATCTACAGTAACCTGTTAGCAGAAAAGCAACAGAATGCTTGGGCTATACTGAATGTAAACATACTGGGAAATTTTTTTCTGCTTAATCCAGGAAAATCTTAGAAGGATTTCATGTGAAATTAAGTGTAGTATCTTATTTTTTTAATTTTTTAATGTGTGTTTTTAAAACTTTGAGTTACAAATTTTCTCCCTTCCTCCCTCCCCACCCACCCTCATTGAAAAGGCAAGCAACTACATACAGGTTATACATGTGTAGTCATGCAAAACACTTCCATAGTACTCATGTTGAAAAAAATTAGGTATATTTCTCTTTTTCCTATTTTACCCCCTACTTATTCTATTCTGTCTTTTGACCCTGTCCGTCCTCAGAAGTGTTTGCTTCTGATTATCTCCTCCCCCAATCTTCCCTCCCCTCTATCAATCCTCTTCTCTCTTGTTCCCTTCCCCCGTTATTTTCCTGTAGGGTAAATTAGATTTCCATACCCAATTGTGTATGTTATTCCCTCCATAAGCCAAATCCTATGAGAATAAAATTCATTCATTCCCTCTCACCTTCCCGCATTTCCCCTCCACTGTAAAAGCCTTTTCTTGTCTGTTTCATATGAGATAATTTACCTCATTCTACCTCTCCCTTTCTCCTCCCAGTATAATCCTCTCTCACCCCTTAATTTTATTCTTCAGATATGACCCCTTCATCTTCAACTCACCCTGTGCCCTCTATCTATCTATATACATACATATAATTTTTTCCCTCCAACTACCCTAATACTGACAAAGGTCTCATGAGTTACAAATATCATCTTTCCATGCAGGAATGTAAACAGTTCAACCTTAATAAGTCTCTTATGATTTCTCTTTCCTGTTTACCTCTTCATGTTTCACTTGAGTCTTGTATTTGAAAGTCAAATTTTCTATTCAGCTCTGGTCTTTTCATCAAGAATGCTTGAAAGTCCTCTATTTCACTGAATGACCATTTTTTCCCCTGAAGGATTATACTCAGTTTTGCTGGGTAGGTGATTCTTGGTTGTAATCCTATCTCCTTTGCCCTCCAGAATATTATATTCCATGCCCTCTGTCCTTAATGTAGAAGCTGCTAAATCTTGTGTTATCCTGATTGTGTTTCCACAATACTTGAATTGTTTCTTTCTGGCTGCTTGCAATATTTTCTCCTTGACCTGGGAACTCTGGAATTTGGCTACAATATTCCTAGGAGTTTTCCTTTGGGGATCTCTTTCAGGAGGAGATCTGTGGATTCTTTCAATTTCTATTTTGCCCTCTGGTTCTAAAATATCAGGGCAGTTTTCCTTGATAATTTCTTGAAAGATGATGTCTAGGCTCTTTTTTTGATCATGGCTTTCAGATAGTCCAATAATTTTTAAATTCTCTCTCCTGGATCTATTTTCCAGGTCAGTTGTTTTTCCAATGAGATATTTCACATTGTTTTCTATTTTTCATTCTTTTGGATTTGTTTCAAAGTGTCTTGATTTCTCATAAAGTCACTAGCTTCCAATTGCCCCATTCTAATTTTTAAGGAAGTATTTTCTTCAGTAAGCTTTTGGACTTCCTTTTCCATTTGGCCAATTTTTCTTTTTAGGGCATTCTTCTCCTCATTGGCTTTTTGGACCTCTTTTGCCATTTGGGTTAGGCTATTTTTTAAGGTGTTATTTTCTTCAGTATTTTTTTGGGTCTCCTTTAGCAAGCTGTTGACTTGTTTTTCATGATTTTCTTGCATCACTCTCAGTTTTTTCTCTACTTCTCTTACTTGCTTCTCAAAATCCTTTTTGAGTTCTTCCATGGCCTGGGACTGATTTATATTTTTCTTGGAGTCTTTGGATGTAGGAGCTTTGACTTTGTTGTCTTCTTCTGGTTGTATGTTTTGATCTTCTTTGTTACCAAGGTAGGATTCTATGATCTGACTCTTTTTGCGCTGCTTGCTCATGATCCCATCCAATTACTTGAGTTTTAAACTCTTTGTTAAGGTAGGGCCTTGCTTCCAGAGTGGAGAACGTACTGTCCCAAGCTTCAGGAGTTTTGTGCAGCTGTTTTCAGAGATACTTCTAGGGACCTGTAAATTTTCAGTTCTTCCAAGGTGCTATGATCATGGGTGAGGTATTTACTTCTTTCCTGGCCTGTGCTCTGGTCTATGAGTGACCACATGCACTCTTTTCTCTCTTGGAATTGTGAAGAGGAGTCTCTTTTCACTGCCACCACAAGCTCCACCATGCCAGCACTTCTTGCCCCAGGACCGCCACCCAGAACTGTGACCCAGATCCAAGCATGGGCAAAGCAAGAGAATCCTGCACTACCAAAGAGATCCCTGCAATCCCACTCTGATCAGCCACTTGATTCCCCCTCAGTCTGTGGGCCAGAAGCTCAGGAGGCAGTCACTGCCCTGGGGCCAAGACTGGGGCTGGGACCCCTGTTCTTCTCTCTCACCACAGACACAGATTTTTCCTACTGACCTTCTAAGTTCTCTTTGGCATTCATGGGTTGAGAGGTCTGGAAACCACCACAGCTGCCCATGATTCAATCCTCTGAGGCCTGCTCCAGGTTCGTTGAGGCCTGCACATCCATGCCAAACTGCATTCCTCTCCCAGCCTAGCATGATATGTCTTTCAGATCAACCATCCAGGTTGTCTTGGGCTGGAAATTTGTTTCATTCTGTCTTTTTGTGGGTCCTGCTGCTTTAGAATTTGTTTAGAGCCATTTTTACAGGTATTTGGAGGGGTTTGGGGGAGAGCTCAAGTAAGTCATTGCTTTTACTTCACCATCTTGCCTCTGCCCACCACGGAACCATTTTCACTGAAGTACTAGACTAGGAAGGAATCAATCCCCCTAGGTTGTCCTGGTAAATTGTCTACTTGAAATTATATTTTGAAGTGATATTGACCATCAAAACCTATGATATCTAAAATATGAGGAGATGCACACATGTGCACACACATATGCATCTACTTAAAATATCTGCCTTAGCCCAAAACTACTAAAAAGGACAGGTTCAATCCAGCATAAATTTATTAAACATCCACTGTAGACAGAGCACCAAAAATAATACTTTTCAAATATCAAAAGAATATAGCACTCATAGATTCAAGGAGGCAGCTAGGTGGTCGTATAGATAGAGCACCAGGCCTGAAGTAAGACAGACCTGAGTTCAAATTCAGCCTCATACACTAGTTGTTTGACCCTGTACAAGTCACTAAACTCTGTTTGGCTCAGTTTCTTCATCTGTAAATTGAGCTGGAGAAGGAAATGGCAAACCATTCTAGTATCTTTGTCAAGAAAACCCTAAATGGGGTCATGAAGAGTTGGACATGACAACAACAACATCAAGGTTCTAGGAATGTTTAGCTAAAAGGGACCTGAAGAGCTCACCTACTTGAATACTTTCATTTAATACATGAGGAAACTGAGGCCCAGAAAAATTAGAGAGTTAGTCCAGAGTGGAACATCTGGTTAATGGTGGAGCCCGTATTAAAATCTCAAGTCTCTTTACTCAGAGCAGATGAACACCTTAGGAAGCAAACACTGTTACAATTATATGAATAGCCATTTCAATTTAAAAGTAGGTAACCATTTTTAAAAGATATTTATGCAAACAGCTGTTATTTGTAAAGTGATCATTCAATTTGCCTCTCCTAGAACTGGGGAGTAGGGAGTAGGGGAAGCAACACTTCTCTAAGCAGTTTGTAAACATTTAGAATTGCTTTCTAAAGGTTGATAACCACCATCAGGAAAGGGCCTTAGAGGTCATCAAGTCCAGTCTCATTTTTTAATAGACAAGAAAGTTGAGACCCATAGACTTGAATGACTTACCCAAGGTTATACAGATTATAAGCAGCAGAAAAAGCAGGGCTCTCTGCCTATATTATTCTGTGCCTCATATTACTTCCACAGTACCAGACTACTTCCCCTACCTGCAAGTCAGAGAATCAAGATGATTATGGAGTCTTTGATGTGTTTTTAGTGGAATTACCTCAAAGTTAATTTCTAAATTCCATAATCCTTAGTATGCAAATTATAGATCCTACAGAGAAACAACCTGAAATATATGAAAGAGTGAATCAGAGAGCCAATAAGCATTTATTCAGCTCTTATGCCACACACTGTGCTAAGCACTGGGAATACAAATCCAAGAAGAAAGATAGTCCCTGCCCTTAAGGATCTTACATTTTAAAGGGAAAAGACCACACACAAAAGTAGGCTGAGAAAGAGAAGCAGAGGGAGATGAAGGCAACTCTTCCAGGACCTACTAGAGAAACCTGGAGCAGAGCAGCCTGCAGAGTATTGAGACGTGGCTGGCCTGAGTGCTGGATTTTCTGGAGGAGTGATCCAATAAGATAGAGAGGCCACATAGTGGAAAATACTTCCAAGATGTGAATTCTGGGGCAAGAGTAAGAGCTTTCTGAGGATGGTAGAGACCATGCTGAGTGGAAGAGTACAGAGTAAGCTCTGGGCAGAAGACCAAGTGAAAGGAGATTCAGATTTGAGTCCTGACTCTGCTCTTACTCAGTTCCCTTATCTGTAAAAAATTGAGAGGTTGGCCTCTAAATTATCACTAATATTGCTTCAAGCTGGATTACTTTTTGATTCTCACTTGATCAGATGAATGGTTGTTAAACTATTAAGTACATTTATCTTGAACTGGAGCACACAGAGGAGGTCAAAAGAATGGGAACATTGAGGGCTGGATTTCCCTAAAGAATAAAACAGTCTTCTATAATGTCCTTGATTTCTACTAGGAATATTTCACACCTTCTGGTGAAAGGAAGACATTTACTTTTTCTTTCTTTCTTTCTTTCTTTCTTTCTTTCTTTCTTTCTTTCTTTCTTTCTTTCTTTCTTTGGTCTCTGGGGAATCATCAAATATCTCTGGTGAAATACTACAGCTATTGCTGAGACTTTTCTATTCACACTGCCTAACAAATCCAACAAATTCTTTTGGTCTGAAAAGCAAATTGTGGCAGTGTTTTCATTTCCTCGTATCCTATGACTTTAGAAAGTATTTGGTCAAGGTTAGAAAGCATTAGAATTATATCCAAAATGGGGCAGCCTATCATGATAATGCAGGATTCTCCAAATCGAATCATTTTCAGAAAGAACCAACTGTGTGAGTAGAAGGTGAATACACAGATGCGAGATATATATATACATATATATATGTATATACATATATATATACATATATATATGTATATACATATATACATATATATATGTATATATATACATAAATTTTTTTTTCTTAACTGGATGGGCAAAGTCACAAAAAAGAGACTATAAAGGAATACCCACATGATGAAAGACTAACACATCAAAACCTACATGTAACAAGAAGAAAAAAATTGTCATGAAAAGAAGTGGGGAGTTGGGTGGTCTCTGGAGACTGCTGTTCAGCATTTTTATGAACCATCTGACAGATGGGTGAGAACAGAGAATTGGCAGACTTTGTTAAGCTATTTAGTGCTCAGAAGCAGCATGGGGAAAAGCTGAAGAACCAATCAGAAGTAGATAAGGAGGTCAAAGGACAACTGTCCAAATTCAGTGTGTGGTCAATTAAAACTAGCCAGACATTCTAGTGGGTGTACGATCATTTCTATTTTTTCCAGAAAGTATTTTAGCATGAAGAGGGTCATCATATGGTCAAGGCAGAGAATCAAAACTAAATAAAATTAGTCTTCATTCCATATTTAGGTTCATAGAATTATGGAATATAAAAGCTTTCAGGGAACTTAGGAAACATTTTGTCTAACTTTTGCATTTTCCAAATCAGAAAACTAGGGATTGAGGGGATAAAATTAGGGACCAAGAGAAAGGAAAGGACTGGCCCTAGGTCATACAGGTGCTTACTATAACTTTTCATTCCATACAACTCTTGTCAATCAATTAGTTAGGAAGCATTTATTTAAAACTTACTGAATGCCAGGAACTATGCCAAGTGCTGAGACTATAAAGACAAAAATGAAATAATCCCTGCCCTCAAAATCAATGCAACATGCGTCCATACAAGTCTGTAAAAATATATATGCAAAATAAGTGAAATGTATTTCTTTTTTAGAAACAAATATGATTGGGTGGGGAGGGGACTAGCCTATGTCTTTCTGTAAACCCTACTACAGGTATTCTTTTAGATTTTGAGACATTATAACAATAGCAATGAAATACATGCAAATGGTATCTCCACCTATGATCCATTATTCTGTCTCTGTGATTGACCTGTCTTTGCATCATATTACTTAGATAATATATTTTATTTTTTGGTTTTTCTTTGTAATGATATATTTTAAATTGCAATTGGTGAGCAGTTCTTCATACTAATGAGTTACAGCCTTTTTATTCTACCCTGAGTCTTTTCTATGCCATTTGGGTTATAATCAACTTTAATTCTTCAGAGAGAATAGTATTAGACATTTTACAATAATATTATGTCACTAAGAGAGTACTGCTGTTAAAAAGGTGGTCCTCTGTTTCACAGAAAAGCTTGTGGAGTCATTGAAAGCACTATAATTTTGCAATTTTTGAAGTGCAATTTTATCTACTCTCTACCTCCTATTCAACTCTGGACCCAGTGCATTACCCATCTTCATTGTCTATCCAAGACATACATACATACATATGTGTGTATATGTGTATTTTTTGTGTGTATGTGTATATACATACTAAAGGACCAGATTGAAGAGCTATCTATCCAATTGCATAGCATAATCTGAACAAAAGGCATTCTTCTTCCACTTGTTTCTTCTCCTCCTCCTCCTCCTCTTTCTCCTTCTCCTCCTCTTTCTCCTTCTTCTCCTCCTTCTTCTCCTCTTCCTCCTCCTTCTCCTTCTCTTCCTCCTCCTTCTCTCCTCCTTTTTCTCCTCTTCCTCTTCCTCCTGCTCTTCCTCTTCCTCCTTCTCTTCTTCTTCTTCCTTCTTGTTCTTCCTCTATAGAGGCCAAACCCATGAGTAATTATAAATTTCATGTAGAAATCACTGCAATAATATGAAGCTTGATGTAATTAGCAGAATACATCTATAAAAAGAAGCACTTGGAAGACCTTACTATCTATAAAGAAAACTATTCTTCAATATGGACTCTGTGGTGGATATCCTACATGATGTGACAAATGCCTTTGTCAACCTTTTGTTTCCCCTTCTTATACCTTGCCTGATGCTATTAATCAAAGAGACACTGAATAAAATTTTCCCTGTTATACTTTTTAAGAAATTTTTTATGATTCTAGAATAGGTGTAGAAGGAACCTGATGGCAGCTTTAAGGCAGTACTTTCCTCTACCAAATCCAATAACTATATGCCTGTTTTATTAGTCAACAAACAATAACTACAGTGAGATCTTTTATGCTCTGAATCTCTCCAAGAATTATATGACTGTAAATATGTTGTCTGCTATAGAATATCATTTACTAAAGCCTACTTTGTCTCTTCATACATGTTTATAAAAATGTCTTCATTGCACAACAAAATTGTCAAATTTTGTAGAGGTGGGAAAGTTCAAGAGTTACTATTTGTTATTTTCCCAATTGTCTTTTTTTTTTTGGTATTAATAACATTTGAGATTGTTTTTAATAGGGTTGGTATCTTCAGATTCAGTCTCCCAATGACCTCAAAATTATGTGTCCCTGAACATGACTTCTGTGTACATTTGATATGGTCTATCTGGTTTTCTCATGTTTGAGTTCTTTATGATTATGCCTATTTTCTCATAGAGCACAGCACTATGTCCATTGGGGTAGCTCCATTGTTATTGAGGGAGAAAATAATTTGTTATAAAAAAATACTGACCGATCTTTTCCACTTTACATAGGTTTGCTGTCCTACTCTTAGTTTCTTCTTTAAATCCAGGCAGGATGATCCGAATTAAGTGAGTCTCTTAAGAAGTTTTCTTTAAACTTGTTTTTTATCCTTCAACTTCTTAATATTTTATGAGGTGGTACTGCTCATAATCTCCCACCTTTCTCCTTCATAAAATCTTGCAAACAAGTTTATACTCGAAACTGCTCATTCCCTTTACTGTCATCGCTGCCCTTTTGGCAAGGAGATTGCTTTCTGAATGAGGTTGTTTCTAGGGAACTCTTTCATTCCTTTCATGGTGATAATAGATTTATACAAGTTGAAGTTCCCTAAGAAATGTCTGTGTCAATATTTATTCATTTGCCAATTTTCAACAATAGCTTGTTTGATCAAATAGATCAATTTGGAGTTGTTTAATTTAACTCCATGTCGTCTGATTTTTATTATTTATTTTTAGTTGGCATTGATTTTAATCTTTAAGAAGTTGATAGACTGTTCACTCACTGATTCAGAAATTATTCTTATAACAATAATCAGTCATTTCCTCCCCATTAAAATATAATCAGTTTCATTTTTGTGACATTATTTACTGGTCATTATGTTCAGACCCCCCTGACTCCCTAAGTGAAGAAATATTTGTGATATTTAGGTGTGAAACTTCTAGATAGTTAACAAGTTATTCATCTATTTCTTGATCTGTATCCATATTTTCCAACATACTTAATTTTTTTGCCATTCTCCCCTATATTTACCTTTGTGTTGAGGCTATAGAATATCACAATCAAATTAATTTAGGTTGGGCAGTCTTATCAAATTCTTTTAGAATGTCTTTGTTCATCCACTGCAACAGATATTAAAGAAAAAGATGCAGTAATCTTTACAATTTTTTATTACAAGTGCTCATCATGAGACTCGTAGCATAAGATGACCAAGCAACTCATGAAACAATATGCCTTATTACCTTGGGTTGGTGATAAAACCAAACTCTATCACCATTATTTGAATCTCTAAAATCCTGTTAAGTTTTCCTTCCATTTATATGTAACTTCCTTTGTAACTTCCTTTCATATTCTGGTTTCATTTATAAAAAGAATGTCAGAATTGATTTGTTTGATTTCTGTCAGTAGAAGTCTATCAGTCATTTGAAAAGGGTCTCACATTTAGTGTATGAACAGCTAAGTTAATATGTAGTCCATCTTATCTAAAAATAGTCCAAAAACTCAGGTATGACCATGTCACCCCCTTTTCAAAAAAGTCCAGTGGTTCCCTATTACTTTCAAATGCAAAATTTTGTTTGGCTCTTCATAACTTTGTGCCCTCCGAGCTTTCCAAGCCTTCCTATACTTTCTTCTAGTCACACTGCCTTACTTGCTGCTTCTCAACATGGTATTCCATCTCCTGATTCTGTGTCCTTTCACTGGCTGTCCACCATCCTGAAATGCTATTCCTCCTAGCCTCACACTGCTACTTTCCTCTTCATTCAGTGCAGCCCAAGTCCCCTCCACTGCAGGAATCCTTCCCTGCCCCTCTCCCGACAGGCCTTCTCTCACAAGATTATTTTTCATTTACACTCTATATAACTTGTATTTCCATACTCAATTTGCATGCTGTCTCCTTCATTAGAATGTGAGTTTCCTGACAGCAGGGAAATTTTTTTTTATTTCTTTGTATATCTATTGCTTAGAGTAATCTTTGGCACATCACAAGCACCAGAGGCAGCTGGGTGACACAGCGGTCAGAGGACTGGGCCCAGCATCAGGAAGACCCAAGTTCAAATTGGCTTTAGACATTAGCAGTCATATGACCTTGGCCAAGGCCCTTAACCTTGGTGTGCTTCAGTTTCTTCATCTGTAAAAAGGGGATAATAATAGAACCTACCTCTCAGAAATGTTGTAAGGATCAAATGAAAGATATTTGTAAAGAGCTTCACAACCCTTAAAGCACTATGTAAACAGTAGTTCTCCTCCTCCATATTATTGTTACAACCATTATTTGATTGTTTATGGGCTTAATTGCACACTAGCAAAGCACTTTACTAGTTTTCTCTCAAACACAAGCCTAATCCTACTTTTCTTAACAAAAGTCATCACATATATATTACCAAAAACAATTAAAACATCAATGATCCTCCAAAGTTATAGGACAATTATTTGGTTATGTATTCTTTGCAAAAGCACCTACAACTGTATCAACAGAGTATATGAAGCAAATTGTTATTAGATTATAATTTCTAATTTTTGAAAAAAGCTTCCCAAAAGCACCATAACATGAATGACACTTCTATTGATTACCATAATTTTTTGTATTCAGGCTCATACATCATTCATCTATTGCAAATATATAACATAGAACTAATTATAGTGAAAATTTTAGAGTATTTAATGTTTACATAGAACACTATTCTATATTTAAAGGATAATTGATTTAGACTGTTATGATTCTAACTCACCTGAAACTTAATATCATATCTCCTGAATATAATCATGTATGTATGACTTTCCAAGTCAAGTGAATTACACTATAATTTGGAATTAATTACTTGACGTACGTGGGTGGCACTATACATCAAAAAATACATCAAACAGCATCATAATCTCACAGAAACTTTCTTCAATGACATCAAAATGTTGTAAGTATAAAAATATAAGTATAAAAAAGTATTAAAAATGTTGATAAGTATAAAATTTTTAATGCACACCAAGGAAAAATAGAGAGCAAAGGATTTGAGCTTGAATCCAGTGGTCAAACAGAACCAAGAGATGAAGCTGAAACTGTCTAATTCCTTGGTCTTCTTGGCCTAAGAAGTGTAAAATTATCAAGGAAAAAGCCATAGCAGCATTTGCCAAGAGACTTATTGGCATCCTAAAGTCAAAGCTCAATAGAAATAGCAGATTGAAAGCAATTATCACAGTTACAATATTTGTCTCATATACTTTTGGAAGAG
This sequence comes from Phascolarctos cinereus, assembly GCF_003287225.1. Classification (NCBI taxonomy): domain Eukaryota; kingdom Metazoa; phylum Chordata; class Mammalia; order Diprotodontia; family Phascolarctidae; genus Phascolarctos; species Phascolarctos cinereus. The sequence continues at coordinate 63,313,877 of NW_027555514.1, read as the reverse complement.
TAAAGTAGATAATAACTAATCTAGAGAGTAACCAAACAAAAACCTACACTATATTATTTTTTTTAAAAAGTGCTTATCACCCAAACACAGCTAGCTTTAGACAGATTAATACTTCCTTGTCAAAAAATAGAAGATGGTTGATAGACGTCCTCAGATAACATAATAAACATGTTTATAATTTACAGAAATATTTCTGGAAAAAATAGATACCACTTCACAAATCAATAGGAAATGTGACAATCAGCATAGTTGGTACGGACCATTTGACATATTCAATATAAGCAACGCTGGCTTCCCTCCAGATAGAGTCTGTTAAAGAGCTAAGATCCAAGAGCCAGACTAAAAGGACTTTATGAGCAATATCAAAATGAGCTCAGCCAATTATATGTTGACGTAAAGAATCAAAAAATGATTGAGGCATACATCATTCGGTTCAGAAATTTAAGGGTTTATGAGTGCAATTCAAAACCAGGTCATTGCCATCAGAAATTATGGCAAGCTTTTTCTTAGGGAATCTGGATTTATGGGTTGATAACTATGTTTAAGGAATTGGTAGAAATTGTATAATCATTCAAGTTGCCTAATAAATCAATACCACAATACTAAGTACTATGTATTGTGCTCGACATTAAGAATATGAGCACAAAGTATTGAACAATCCCTAATTTGATGAAGATCACGTTCTAATAGGGGACGTCATAAGTACTTATAGAAATACAAAGAACAGAAGTTGAATGAAAATATATAGAAGGTAGGGAGGACAGGCCCTAGAAATTGAAGGATCTGGAAAAGTTTCATGCAGAAGATGGTGCATTTTAAAGGAAGAGAAGGACCCCCTGAGGCGGAGATAAAGAGGGAATGTATTACATACATAAGAGATGGCCAGTGCAAAGGAATAGAGATAGGAGGTGGAATATTATATTTGAGGAGCAGGGGACACATACATCCTTTCACCTGACTATTATGCCAAAGTAACAGCCTGGGGTACTTAGGAGGTCTAGCCTTCCTTCCTGCTTACAGGATACAAAATCCTACACCCCTAAAAAAACCAAGCTCTCATGTGTGTTTTTTCAAGAAAGAATCTTTTAATCAAATGTAAATAACTGTCTAATCATAGCTACAGCATCTTTCTGTCTCAGCTGGCTCCTTGAACCTTTTGGGATGAATCTAAATGAGTAAATTTTTTTCTCTTTTTTCACCCTTTTTATTCTCTTTTAGGCAGCAGTTTGAACACTAAGGAAGCTGCCAGATTTCACAGCATGGAGTGTAGGTGGAACATTGGGATCCAGGGTATCAAAACAACAGTTCTGCCCTCCCTTTGGTCTGCCTTCCCTTCATTGTTAATCTTTCTTTGTTTCTTAGCTATATTTTTAAAGCTGGAAGAGGTTAGAAATGCAGAATAGCAGGTCTTAGTAATAATTAACAAAGGAAGGAGGATATGAGCAGCCCTAGGCTAAATTGTGAAGAAGAAGAAGAAAATGTTTTTTAGTATCTCTAGTTTTTCATTCTGTCCCCTTTTTCTTTTTTCAGTAGCAACTCTGCTTTTTTTCTCGTCCAGTGCCCAATGCTTTCACATTTCTGCCAAAAATCAGAGAAGGACCTCATAAACACATTCAGACAAAAATGTAAATAACTGATAACTCAAAGGATTACCCCTTTCATGGGGCATTTTCATTTTAACATAAATAATGACTAAATAATGAGCTAATACCAAGAAGTTCCAACTGAAATTTCAGACATCTGCCAATAAATAGGGAGGAGACCAGTGAGGCTCCTCTGTCATCCATAAAAACACCAAGAAACTGGTCAGTCTCCTATTCTACCTATTTTTTACAGTCAGCCATCATGCCTTGCAAACCTTAGAGTGCTATGCACATGTCAGCTATTATCATACAAACTGTTTATTATGCTGACACACAGAAACAAATATACATGCCGACATTTATATACACATATATGCAAATCTATGTACTGACAGAGTTGTACTTCATTTTAACCAGGATATTAAAAATATGACTTTACCTAAAAATCATTTAGAGTAAGGATTCACAATAGAATTCTCAAAGCCAAATTCAAGAATCAAATAGATTTATTTAAGAAGATTCTCTTTTTAAGAAAAAATAATTATATGTTCTAGGAAAACACCTGATACCTAAAGCAAGGTATACTTGTTAACTATGTCTACACTTGAATATTTGCCTATTTTTCCAAGCAGTGTAGATATATTAGCAATACAACTTAGGATTTGGAGTGGGGGAGGGGGTTCCAGGCTCATGATGTTATTGGTTAGGAAACTCCCACTGTGTAAACTCCTTCCAGTAACACACATCAGCAAATTAATTTCTACTTTGTACTTTTATGAGTTGCCTGAGACATTGTGAGGTTAGATGACTTGCTCATATTCACCAGACCCGCATGCTTCAGAAGCCAGAATTGAACACAGGATTCCTTATCCCAAGGCTGGCCCCTTCTGTCTCTCAGATTGAAAAATAATACCTAGAAAACATGAGAGAAGCCTTTCTCTCCAGAAATGAATGATGTGGAAAGAGTTGTTGATTTCTTATATAGGGTAATTTTTCTCTAATTGAATTTTATTGATTTGGTCTATATTTGAAGTGATCAATGTTGGTGAACTTTCACCTTACAAGCAACTTCAGCTTAAGGGTTATATCTAACGTTTTTCCATCAAAAAGGATTACTCAAAATAAGGAGCCAATTGTGATAAACTACCCCTACCCTATTTGTCTTAGCTATGTTTTCCAAAGCAATGTTGGTGGACACAAATTCCTGGTTTACTTTATTGCCACTGCCGTAAAATACCATCTTTTCTCTTGCTGCTGCACTATAAAAATCAATATATATTTCCAACCTATTCAACAATTCTTTCAGCAGACACTTTTTTTTTTAACTGTGACCTAATATAAGAAGCAAATAGGCTGGAACTCAATTTGAACATGCCAACTATGAAGTCATTAAAATAGAATATTTCGAGTTTATTTAATTAAAATGACTATAATCACACATCTAGTCATTAAATATGTTTAATATAAGGTGAGCTGATCACAAGCTTTATGAGATCTAAAAAGGTCTAAAATCCAAATCAAGGATAAAATGATGAATTATTACATGCTTTCCAAAAATCATAAAAGAAGGGAATTCGGGGAAAAAAAGAAAGGAGTCCAGAAGGAAGAAGGAAGGAGGGAGGGATGGGAAGAGAAAGAAAAAGAGGGAGAAACAGAGAGAGAGGGAGAATGAGATAAAGGGAGAGGGAGAGAAAGAAGGCAGGGAGGGAGGGAGAAAGCAAGACATCCATTAAAGGTTGTTCCAAGAGAAGTTAAACTTTAGCCCAGCTGGTCAGTTCTTTGTCATTACCTCTATATGTTCATGGTCCAAAAGCTACAAGAGAAAAGGCTGTTCTCAAAAATCTAGCACAAAATTTACAAGTATTTTGTCACTTTGCTTCAGGTTGAGCTGTAAATAGAACTGAGTATTTATTTTAAGGCATTTAAGCATTTGTGTTCCTGATCCCAGCCAGAATCAGGAAGGAAAAGTGACATAAAACTAATGATTAATTCTTCTTATTGAATAGTTTTTTTTAAATGAAGTTTAATTTGGGTTCAAGGTTTAGATGAACACTTAGTATAGGGTTGATTTTATCCATTCCTATTCCTAAAAATAATTCAATACCAGGATCATAAGTAACCATGTACTATTTTTGAAATATGTACTTGTAATGAATCCATACTACATTTTTTCCTCCATGAATGACAACTTCTCAGCTGTGAATATAGCAAGATAGCTGAATGTGTATGGATAAAGATGATTTTTAATGAATTTTAGTAACTGAGAATACACCCAAAGGTTGAGTTTACACATGAAGTGCTTTAACTTCTAGAAATACTAGACAACAAAGTCAATCAATAAACATCTATTAAGTGCCTACTATGTGTGAGGCACTATACTAAATGCTCCTGGAGGTGATAGGAAGCCATTAGAGTTTATTGAGTAGGAGGGTAACATGATCAGACCTGCGTTTTAGGGAAATCATTTTAGTGGCTGAATAAAGGGTGGACTGGAGTGGGGAGAGTTGAGGCAAGCAGAAACATTCAGTTTGTTTCTAAAAGTAGTTTGGGTCATTAAAGTAGTTTGATATTTGTTGAAGGCAATCCATTCCACTCTCCTTCTCCTATTTAATCATAAGTCCAACTCAACTCATTGTCCATTTGTACTAGGAAACCTTTCCTGATCACTCTTAATTCTAAGGCCTTTTCCCCATTGATTATTTCCAACTTAACTTATATATAGCTTGTTTGTACATAGCTATTTAAATATCATTTCCCTCATTAGATTGTGAGCTCCTTGGGAGCAAGAACAATTATTTACCTTTCTTTGTATTCCCAGGGCTTAGCATAGTACCTGGCATAGAGTAGGTTCTTAATAAATACCTGCTCATGCATATGTGTGTATACATTTGTGTAAATGGATATGTGTGTGTATATGTATGTGTGCACATATATACACATACTTGTACATGCTCTGTACACAGAGTAGCTCTAATAATGTCTCATATAATTGTTGTTTTATAACCTAAGCAAATGACATCGCTTATCCACTGTATTTTTCTTGTGTGCATAAGTAAGCCAAATTCTTTCAGATGGTCACAGACCTACTCAAGAAAGCATTACAATATTCCAAGGCTTAATTCAACCAGCATAATGTCATCTACCAAAAGATATATCAGTAAAACCTCAAAATTTGTAGATAAATCCTCTTCAGTCTAGACTCTGCACCAGATCTCTTCCAACACAGTGACAAACACATTTGCTGAGTATGTCGCCCTGGTTTTTGCCTTGCTTATTATTTATGAGGTTATTTATGTTATTTATGTGTTTTAGGGGCTCTTCTTTCTCCCTATGATAATGATTGATTTACATCAGTTAAACTTCAGTGTGATATTATTATGGACTATGTTTATATTTTTTCTTCTATCTGCTACTCATTTTTCAGCATTAATTCCTCATTTGAATAGGTCAGGATTGAGTTGTGTCTATTGTGTATCATACCTTATTCTCATTTTGTTCTTCTAGCTTTGCATTAAATTGTATCTTTTCCCTAAGAAGTTTGTGGTCTGACAGTACAGAGATAGCTAATTTTGGAATGACTCCTAACTCAGCAATGCTAGTATGCTCAGAAAATCATACATGATTATATCTCATTAAATTTTTCAAGGAGTCTTGGGTACTACTGATGTATGTGTGGGAGACAGCTTGTTGGAAGGGAGCCTTTAAGGCAACATTCTGCTCTACTAAATCAAATTCCTTTGTTATAATCAACATGCAGCAAGAATTGATAGGCTCTTGTATTCTCTACATCTTTCAGCTAAATGTGTCATCATAATAATGTGGTCCCCTGTGGACTCTCATTTGTGAAAACCTGCCTTTTCCATACAAATAAATATCTTCATTAAGGATCAACTCAATGTACACATAGATCAGAGGTGTCAAGCTGCAAGCAGACTGCAAAACTCCAATGTGGGCCAGAACCAATTTAAAGTGTAACTGGAAAATGTGTAGCAAAATAAATAAAAATGTAATATGGCATAGATAATGTTAATTTATGGTTTTCTAAATCAGCATGCTTCTGGTGAAGATATATTTCTATTTGAGTTTGACACCATTGATGCAGATAGTTCTTGTAAAAAAAATTATATAAATGAGTAAGTAGCTGATATTTTCGTCATGTTCTACTTGTGAATCAATCTTTCAATATCCTCACAATCATGCTACTTCCATCATAGATGTTCTGCATGTACACATGATACGCTTTTCCCATCTTTACTCTCTTTGGTGCAATTTCTGTCTTCTTTATAAGTACGTCTGGAACTGTGCTGTGTTAGAATACAAATGCAATAGTTCTATTATCCTTGCTGATAAATACAGTTTATTACAAAAAATATTTGCAGATATTTTCTTTTTTCTTCTATTTGCACCATTAAATAGCCTTGAGGTGACTTTGTTTAGTCGGGTCTCTCATTAAAATTTCTTCGGACTGATTTTACCCTCTATCGCATCTCTCTGCTTTATGATATGCTAAACTTCACAGTCAAGTTTATGGACTAAATTGTTATTACCTTTGATTATTATCTCAATGTGGTAAATAAGTCAAGTGCTTATTGACTAAGGTGTTTGAGGCTTCTATTTTCTCCCTGTGGGAATAATTGACTTATATTAGCTAAACTTCAGTATGATAATAGTATGATCGGTGTTTATGTTCTTTCTTCCATATGCTACTCATTTTTCAGTATCAATTCTTCATTTGAATAGGTCAGGATTGAGTTGAGTCAATTGTGTATGATATTTTTTGCCTATTTTTGTTCTTCTAGCTTTGTATTAATTTCTATCTTTTTCCCTAACAAATTTGTGGTCTGACTGTACAGAGACAGCTAATTCAAGAATGACTCCAAACTCTGTAATGAGTCATTTCCTGTCTGTTAACCTATAATGAATTTTATTTTTCTGATGTTATTCAACAATTATGACATCCAATGTCTACTAAATTATTTTCTCAAGACAGTGTTCAGGGTCAAAGTGTCTATATAGTTTTCAAGTTTCTCATTACTTTCTCTTAATTTATGTTTTCCAACATATTTCTCATGATGATTATCTATTTCTTTGCACTGAAATCAAGTACCTATATATATATATGTATATATATATATATATATATATATATATATACATATATATATATATGTTCAATTTTGAGGATGGCATGAGATATTGGATAGGGCATTAGAGTAAGGAAGACCTCAATACAGTTGCTACCTCAGCCACTTTATAAGCAATGTGATCTTAGACCAGTCACTTATCCTCTCTGCATCTCAGCCTCCTCGTTCGCAAAATAATGGAGTTCAATCTGGTGACATCTAACACTCTTTACAGCCCTAAGTCTATGATCCAATGATCCTCTGGTAATTTGGATGGTCTTAACCAAAATCAACCAAAGTCAGTAATTTCTCTTCTTCATCTTCTGTAACAAATGGATAATGTTGTGTAAGCTGTAATTATTTTCACGGTGGTCTTTCTGCAAAGACTGATCATGAACACTGTAATACAAAATAACCAAGTGTCCCAGGGAATGATATTTCTTGTGTTGGGAGCATAATAAAACAGGTTCTACTACCTCCTCTTCTTTCCTCTATAAAGAATACTTGTAAGCCATTCTTTCATTCAACTTCTTTCTGTTTCATTATAGAGAAAATGGGAAGAGTTAGAAAATACACTTCCTCTAAAAGTGTATCAACTTTTTCCCTGAGCAATGATCTCAAATGAAAAGTATATTAGTCAAGTTAAATTTACAGATTGTCAAAAAGTTGTGTGACACTTAGCACCTTTCTCACCTTCTGACTACTCTTCTACTGTCACTGTATTAGCAGAAGAGAGCACATGGGACCAGAATTTTAACAAGATCTTTGTTAGAGTAGTTTGTTCAGAGACTCTTATTCTAACTGGCCAATCCTGCTACTTCCTTCTCTGCAATCATGGCTGTTCTCCCCCTGGGAGGATAAGGGACTTGCTCAAGATAATGCAGGTAGTAAGCATCAAAGGCAGGATTTGAATCAAGGTCCGCTGACTCCAGTGCCACTGTTCTTTCCACTCTTACCACACTTCCTTTCATTTACTGTTATTTCAATTAATTTCTAGTTTTTCTTTGGAGTAGCTTGAAGGTAATTAGAATTTGCAAAATTAACATCCATTTCAGAATAGTTTGAAACAACCCAGACTGTGTTCATATGCCTCTTGAGATCCAGGGGAAAGAACACTGAATTTGAAATCAAAACACGGCTTCAGTTCCCAGATCTGTTCTTTTTGGTCTGTGGCACCTTAGAGCATCTGCTCACCTGTATGTACCTCTGTTTCCTCATCTACAACATGAGGAATTTGTACTAAGTGACCTCTGGGATCCCTTCTAGCTCTACAATTGTGCAAATCTCCACGAATTCCATTTCTCTAGGCTCAAGTCAATCATGTCTCATGACTACATCAAAAAAGTGTTAGTGACTATATGACATAAGGATAAGAATAAGAGACAATGTCAGTGTCTACACTCAAAGGATAGGAGCACTGATCTCTTTAGTGTTTATGTCCTTGTGTGGCGCAGCATTAAAAACCTCTGCACTTGAGATAAGAAGACATGAGTGTCTAAGTCTCATACAAATCGCTGGCCATATGATAAGGAACAAACCATGTAAACTTTCTGAGTCTTAATTTTTTTCATCTGTAACATGGGTAATGGGGCGGGGAGGTGGAGTAGGGAAGGAAATATATGTTTATTATGCACTTACAGTGTGCCAGGTACTGTGCTAAGCACTTTAAAAATATTATCTTATTTGATCTGTACAACAACCCTAGAAGGTAGGTGTTATTATTATCCCCATTTTATAATTAAGGACACTGAGGCAGATAGAAGTTAAATGACTTGCCTAGTCTCACACAGCTGGTAAATGTCTGAGACTGGATTTGAACTCAAGACTTCCTGACTCCAGGTCCAGTACTCTAGCCACTGTGCTACCTAGCTGTCCCATGGGGATTATAACATTCATGCTATCCAGTTTATAGAGCTGTTGGAGGAAAAGTATTTTAAAACTTTTGTTGTTATGTAGTCATTTTTAAGTGATCCTACTCTTCATGACCTATTCTGAGGTTTTCTTAGCAAAGAAACTGGAGTGCTTTGCCATTTTCTTCTCCAGCTCATTTGACAAATGAGAAAATCAAGGAAAATAGGGTTAAGTGACTTGCCCAGTATCATACAACTGAGTGTCTGGGGCCAGATTTGAATTTAGAAAGATGAGTCTCCCTGACTCTATGCCTCCTAGCTGCCCTTTAAAACTTTCAATTTTTATTTAAATTTGAATTGTTATCACTATTATTGTCCCCATTTTATATAGGAGGAAACTGAGACTCAAGCAGACTAAGAGATTTGCTTATGGTCACACAAGTGCCAGAAGCAATGTTTGAGCCCAAGTCTTCCTAACTCCAAGTCCCACATGGCTACCTTTCAAATGGAAGAGCCTAAATGAGAAGCATCAGAACACAGGTCTTCCTGATTCTGAGACCAGTGCTTTATCTAATACACCACAATGCCTTTCAAAAAAGCCTTCAGACATGCCCTCATCCTATTTTCAATGGTGAAAAGGAGGCTACGTGTTTTAGAATTAGAATTCTAGGTTTAATTCTAGGTCCTGTCATTAAGAATTCAAGTCCTGATACTAAAAATAGTCTCCATTACTGAAATGTCAAAAGTGATCACATTAGAATATCATCTTCTGAAAAGAAAAAAATGTTCACAAATCTCCCAAAGACCTCAATATGTACTGCAACCCATTAGTTGTGTAAATTGAATATTTTCAGGAAAAAAAAAAAGCCATGTGAGATAAAATAAACCAGAAAGGTAAAGGGGATGGATAATCAAGCATGAAAGAGATTTCAGGTCCTGAAAAAGATTTCACTTTTCTGTGATCTTTGACAACTCAGAAGTCACTTCTTCATTAATTAGCACTGACTTTCTGAACAGCTTACCCTCTCATAAACGGAAAGATAAGGGTTTTCTTTATGTTCTGAAGACTGTCAAGAGATAAGAAAGAGAAGAAAATGGTGGGAGAGAAAGCTTTGGCACCTAAACATTCCTATCACCAAGTGGAAGCTTCTGGCAGAATTCCAAGGAGTAAGGTGTTACCTGTGAGCAGGTGTTATTATGGGAAGTTGAAAGGGGGAAAAATGACACATACTTTGTTTTCCTCTTTTTCAAATATATCTTCTAATTGCATTGTAATAAGCAATGGCAAATGATCCAGAGAATGTCATTCATTCTTATCGTGATTATTGGAGGGAGGGGGAGAAAACCAAGCATTCTTTATTGTTTTGTAAATCTAGTTTGGTCTCTCTTCTCTGAACCTAAGAGGTATGACTAGACCAGGCTAGTCTTGGAGAATTATGTCAACATTTACCCTCCAGTTCTGACTCAAAATTCAGTGTAGTTATGTTACATTTTGTCCTAGAATCCCATTTCATGATGGTGTCTTTCCATTTCAATTAATTGTAGTTTCAGGGAGGAGATGAGTGTAAAGTGGAAAGAATGAGAGAAGAGGGCAAGGATAGATAAGAGAATCATTCTTAGAATGGGATTCAAGAGCAATCAATCTACTCTACAGTGATGGAAACAAGGAAAATTATGAAGAACAAGATAGCATTCACCATTCAAAAAAACCCCCCAATATTACATAGTATACTTTATGTATACATTGGGGTCTTAGGAGAGAACAACTATGCATGAGACAAGAAGAGAAAAAGGTTCATCACTAGACAACAAATTATCATTTAAAATCTTCAGGATATGAATATCCTTCATGGTTCAGCTATTCACTTGACCAAAGTCCAGGCTCTCTCTGCTCTGATCTCAAGGTCCCTTCTAGTTATATTATTCTGAGACCATGTAAGGAAAACAAAATACCTCTCCAAAGAGAAAAGGGCTAATGGTGTTGGCAGAATAACAGAAGCAAACAAGCTCTGATACCCTGGAGAGCCCTCTCCTGGCCTCTAGTTTAAGAAACACTTATCTAGAAGCAGCATGGTGTCTGTGGCCTCAAAGCCACATGTGGCCTTATAGGTTCTTGGGTGCAGCATTTTGACTGAGTCCAAGTTTTACAGAACAAATCTTTTTATTAAGGAGATTTGTTCTGTGAAGTTTGGATTCAGTCAAAGGGCCACCCTTGAGGACCTAGAGGGCCACATGTGGCCTCAACGCTGCAGGTTCTCTACCCTGGTATAGTGGATAGAGGGCAGACTTTGAAGTCAGGGAAACCTACGTTGAAGTCTTACATCTCAAACCAGATAAATGTGGGACCTTGGGAGAATCAATTCACCTCTCAGTGCTCCAGACAATTTAACCTCCATTAACTCAGTTTCTTCATTAGGAAAATCATTAATTTTTATATTAAAAGGGTAGTAACATTCCACAGTGCTCTTAGTATTAAAGTTTAGTTATAACAGAGAGAGAGAGAGAGAGAGAGAGAGAGAGAGAGAGAGAGAGAGAGAGAGAGAGAGAGAGAGGGAGAGAAGTATTTATGTATTACTATTTATTAATTTTAGGAATTTTATCTTTGGTGCTTTGGTCCTAAATGTCCCCTTTATGGTCCCTTCCAGTTCTAAATTTGAAATACTGTAGACTTTTTAAAAGGATAAGTTACAGAATAGTTGCCAGCTTGTGTTGATAAAAGAGGTTCCCTCACCATGAGTCTCCTAAAATGATAAAATCACCAGTCCACACAAAAAAATACATAAAACAATGACCTAGATAGAAATTCATTAAGAGATTCCAAAGTATACATGATGCATCGTTCTTTCAGTTCACACTTTTGCTGAGCAAGGTCCTCTCCCCAAACCACTGAAACAGCTAAAAAGGAACATAAATTAGTCATGGACCATCAGCCCAAGACCCAAGAAAAAATAGATTATAAAGCAAAACCTTTAATATACATTTGTGTTGGGATACAAAGCATTCATGCTGTTATTTCTTTAAATTATCCATAGCATTACCACCAGGGTTATAGATGACTATGGGGAAGTCTAGTGGGCACAGCATAAGCTGATAGTCTTTTAGAAGTAGTTGGAAGATTTGGGTTTGCAAAGCCACATGTCACAGGGTAACAGCCAATGTGGGTCTCAGGTCCTGTGATAGGGTAGATACATAAGGATAGCACACACTTAGCAGTCTCCGCCTAACAACTCATATAAACCTATCTAGAACAACAACAACAATAATAATAATAGCATTTTTACAGTTATCCCTTCCACATCATGGGGGATTAGGGGCACGCCTTCTCCCCCCAACATAGTACCAGAAAAGAAGCCTGAATTATTATGATATTAAAAGATTAAACATGTTGATATTATACAACATTATACATATTGCATTTCTGAGTTTCTAAACTTTTTCTGCGTCTTCTGCTGGCCTTCTCATAGTGTCTGTGGCTTCCACAAAACTCTCAAAAAATTTCCATTTGATTTCTTGTGCCAACCTGCGATTTATTGAAACCATCATGTGGAAAGCCTCAACATGGAAGGAATAACTGTGTAGCATTTTAGTGCTTACAAAACACTATTCACATGTTCTCTCATCTAGTCTTCCCAACAACCCCATGAGACAGGTGCTATTGTTATATATTGTTATAAATGTAAGCATTTGGGTATGATAATTTTAGGCACTGAAATGAGTTAGGGCTGGGGCCCAGGCCTGGGTTCAATGTCCCTTCACCATCTCAAATGCTCTCCTCTTTACATACATCTGTCAACCTCTTTTCTAAACTATAATGGCTCAACAGTAGACAAAATACTTCAGACATATTCTGTCCAGGGCTTTCTCCATCTGATTACATTTCTATTCCTCTAGGCTCTAATCTGTAGACTATAGACTATATTTTCTATAATTCCTTTCCTCTAAGGCGGCTATCACATTTTTAGCTGAGGACATGCGAGAGAGACCAGGATTCCTGTATTACTATTTTTTGAATTTAAGTATTTTATCTTTGGTTATTAATAGCACATATTTTTGGGGACATTAGTAATCCTTTTGTTTGCTCAGGTCCAGGGAACCCTTCCCACTGGACTGCTGGCTATCCATGATTACCTCAATGGTTGGCCCTTCTACCCCTCTACTCTTTCACTTCTGGGAAGTCATGGATTGCAGGGGAACATTAAATTTCCTGGCACACATTGCACTTTCCACCAGAAACAAGCCAGGCTAAATGTGTCTGGCTCAGCCACATTAGGAGAGCATATTTCTTAAAAGTCCACTTAATTCAAGCTATAGTTGAGTTATAAAACTAAGAGCTGTATAGAATATTACCTTTTGGCACCATGGAAAGTGCATTGGGTTGGAGGCTGGGGTCCAAAGCTTGAATCTCAGCCCTCCACGTACATCCTGTCTCCCTTTGGTTCCATCACTTAATCTCTCTGGGCCACAGTTTCTTCATATGTAAAATTAAATGATTGGACCACATGACCTCACTTTTATGGAAAAACTTTCTCAAAGTTCTAAATGGGGGTGCCACATGCTCGTCCCCTTCTCCCCTAGGAATATAACCCTTAAGTAGGGACTCTACTTTCACCAAATTGAAGCAGTTCTGAGACAGTGGGGGGGAGGCTGGAAGTAGGACAGATTTAGGGAAAGGGAAGGTTGGGGTTACCCTGAGTCTTGCTTGGGCTGGGAGACTGGACACCTGACATCTGAAGGGCCTAGGTGGCATGACCTCCAATGGCTTTCAAGGACACAAGTATTCCAGCAGAGAAGGCTTAGACAAGGAAGCAGATATTGAGGTAGTGATTATTTTCCCTATCTGAATGGGTCAAGATATGTATTAGATGAGAGGAGATAAGGGAAGCTTCTGTAAGTAATAGCTTCCAATAGTTCAGAGATTCCTAGAAGGCCAAGAGTAGCAACAAGGACTGAGGTTTTGTGGGAAGGAGAACCTTGGAATCTGAAAGAGGGGAAGGAAAGTAGTAGAAATATATATGTATAGCTTCTTCCACTGACCAGTATTTGCAGGTAAATGCTTGGATAGATAGTTATTTATTCCAATAATATTGTCATGATGCACTTACTTTTGGGATTTCTCATTGGGATGTGCCTTCAGTACCTATAATACATTGTTTTGACTGTCCTCCATGAGAGGGAATCTTTTTCTTTGAGGATGGATTTAATTTTCAGGAGTAGAAAAGTCATTCAGGACGGGGGGGGCAGTAGGAAACTCAATGTTTCTACTTGGATAAAAAGTGAAGTGTGACTATAAAGTCATGGGTTGCTCATCTTGCATCACCCATAACCTGATGCCAATGATGATTCTCATGGAGGAGTTGAAAGATGTTTTGAGTAATGCCAGCATCACTGGAAATAATTTAGAACCTTCAAAAGTAGCCATTCTGAAGAACCTCTCTTTATTAGGATGTAAAATTTCTGGTGTGCTTGTTAAAAAGAGCACTTGCAGAATTTCATTACTTTATAGTGACACCTCATAATTATCTAGCAAAACACCACCACAGTGTTATATAATATGTCTTATTTGCTTAGCTTGGCGAACATCACTCTGTTTTAATTACAAGAGTCACCAATGGTTCACAGTGTGCTCTTGGGCACATCTCAGGGCATCCGTCTTTTTCCATTTGTTGCTGAAAATTGTTGTTTCTTTCTTCCAGGGGATGAAGGAAGCTTCATATATATTAGTGTTGCAGATGTATTTAGAAACTTTAAGGAGAAAATTTCTATAAATAATTTTTTAAATCAGCACATAATAAAAGGGCACTTGTAAAATGTTTACGCTTCCTCAGGAAAAATTAATTCCTATGTAAATACAAACATTATTCATTGCCTACACCAGTACTTTTATTATTTACCAGTTTTCGAAAATAGGAATATTGAAGAGTCTTTTAGGAATATGTAAATATTTGTATATTATTTGTGAATCTACATTTAAAAAGAAGTTGAGGGATTTTTGAGAGCGTTTAAAAACCCAAATGATCAATATTACATCAAAAAATTTAATACACAGAAATATAGCTTTGGATACATTAACAAAAAATGACTCACTTGAATGCACCTAGAATTTTATTCCTTTTCTTCTTAATTAAATTCCTTGAGGGCAGGGGTTATTTGTTTTGTTTTACCTTTCTTTGCGTTTAATTGTTGACTGGCTTATTGACTAGCTGACTACAAGTTAGTTTGCTGTGTTTTACTGAAAATGAAAATAGGGGCAGCTAGGTGTCACAGTGGATAGACCACCAGCTCTGAAGTCAGGAGGGCCTGAGTTTAAATCTGGCCTTAAACCAAACACTTGACACTTACTAGCTGTGTGATGCTAGGCAAGTCACTTAGCCCCAACTGCCTGAAAATAAAAATGTTTTTTTTAAAAAAGTGAAAATAAACATCTTTTAACTGTAGAATTCTCAGGAAAAGACAGAGCTTCAGTTCTCTGTATGTATATTTGTTATGTGGTCTATAAATGCAGAATGTTCCTCATAATTTGTAATTTGAGTTGTTGCCACTATCTGAGAAAGACATGTAAAGGGGGCATGATTTCAGAAACAATAATAAGCAATCCTCCTTTTGTCAAGAAAAGGGGTGTAGCTCTTCAAGTAGCTCCTGGAACACTTAGAAGCCTACCAAAGGAATTGTATCTATACCCCATCCCTCTGCATGGCATGCTTAACAATCTCCATTCAGGTTGTTAGATCCAAGCAATGTATTTAACCAGCCTTAACTAGGATGTTTTCTACAAAACCGCAATTACTGTCATTGCTGATGATGACAACTTATACTTGTGTTGTGCTGTAGGGATGCACGTGAGGGATCTGGGACAACACTGGTATAGGGAACTCTTAGTGAAGAAACTCCCCTTACCTGGGCACTTGGATATCTCTCTATAAGGCAAAGTCATGGACAGTTGCTTCATCATTGTCTCCAGAAATTGATCTTCCTGTAAGATCTAATTAACTCTGCAAATTATACCTCTTCAGTAGCCTCTCATCTGAGGACTCTCCCTCTCATTAGAAAGGGAGGAGAGTGGATATAGGAGACCTCCTCCCAGATCCTCCACTTAAGGAGGGGCCACAACATACCAGCTGGGCTGCAGGACTTCAATAACCCCACACAGAAAGCGCCCTCTTCTCCTCCCCATTTTTCAGCTTCTTTTTACAAGTCTTTAGATTATGACCTTCTTGAGGGCAGGGATTATCTTACCTTTCTTTGTATCCTCAGTGTTTGGCATATACTAGGCGCCTAATAAATGTTTACTGACTGACCAGAGAACTGAGAGGTTAAGTGATTTGCACAGGTATATACAGCCAAGGTTTCAAAGGCAAGACTTGAATTCAGGATTTCCTGGATTCAAATAGAGGTCTCTGTCTACTACGCCAAAGATGACTTTCATGTAGCACTTTAAGGTTTACAAAACATTTTCCCCACAACTCTGTCAACCAGGTAGAATGAGTATTATTATCCCCATTGATACATGCAGAAACTCAGTCTCAGAGAGGTTATTTGTTTTGCCTGTGGTCAAACACCAGATATCCAGTACTGCAGTCAGGATCTATAGGTCTGCCAATTCCAAATACAAAGTTCTTTCTACTATGCCACATGACCTCTGCAAAATGGTTAGAACTAACTTGTCCATAGTTTGTCATCAAATTTGCCTACATTTGAAGGGACTTTAAAATCTGAAGTATTGTCTGTTTTATTTTTGAGTGAAGAACAAAGCTGTGCTCTCTCTCATCTTGACAATGGAATGCTTAGTCACCAGAATAGATTAAAACATCTACTTTCTAATAATAAAAATACCTTTGAGAATGTAAAATATGTAACACAGAGACGAGGTTAGTGAGCTCTGAGAAAGAAGAATTTGAAACTCAGAGCTTTATCTTACCAGAATGAATTCATGCCTCTTGGGTTTTGTTCCACTTAATGCTGGCAAAATGATAATTTATTGATGAAAATAAATGTGTGTGCATGCATATGTCTGTGAATGTACACACATGTGCATTTGGGGGGGGGAGTTAAGGGTGGAACCTTTGAAAAAAATGAAATTACTTTGAGCACTTTGAGAGTAACTTAAACTGAATACCTTTGGGAGAAAGAAAGGAAAAATGAATACAGATGGTAAGTACTAAATTTCATTTGAAATACACTTAGGTTTCAGCATTTGGGGAAAAGCACCTGTCACAACACATTTTAGATTATGTCAAGCTCAAAATATTTGAGGACAAGGTAGCAGATCTTGCAAGGGGATGACAGCCCCCAGAATCACACCCTTGATGAAAATGTCATCTGCTCATCTGAAGAGTGACTGGATATTGATGTCATATTTCAGGAAATAGAATGAAATCAGATAAAGGTATCTCATTGTTCCCTGGGTATTTGAATTTCATGAGGTGTCCACAAGAGGCAAAAAAATAAAATTATGTTGGTTGAAGAATAAGCAATTGGTTGATGTTTTAGGAAACGTATCTCTCTAAATCATGTCACACTAATCCTCATAATTTTAAGGCTTCCACTTTAAGGGTCACAAAAGTTTTCCCTAAAGACTCATCATGGCATGGAAGTTAGCCTCAATTATTGAAGGTTATACCAGCAGATTATGGGTCCTACAAAAACTAAAAAGTTTTAAGCATGACTCAATAGCAGATTGTATACCTTTTATCCAAGAATCAGCCTAATTTTTTGGTAAAGCCAGAAACCATGTTGGCCACAAGGTGATGAATTTTTCGGCATGTCAGTACTCAAAGAGTATCTACCAAGTCACAAATGGGCTGTGATTTGCATTAGTGAAGGGAATTCTCACACTGTTGAATTCATGGCTCCTTAAAACACTAAGTATTAAGCCCTAGAGATGATTATTTGACAATAATATGGGAAAACATAGTCACCCCACTCCACTGTTGGGTGAAGTCCAAACTTCTCATTCAAAGTTATAGCCTAGATTAAAAAAAGTTAAGGAAAACAGAAGAAATTTAAGCAAATAATTAATGAGACCACTGCATTTTAGAGTAGGAAGGGACTCTATTTAGGATTTAGGACAGGTAGGTGGTGCAGTGGATACAGCACAGGGCATGCAGTCAGGAAGACCTGAGTTCAAATCTGTCCTTGGACACTTACTAGCTACATGACCTTGGGCAAGTCACTTAACCTCTGTTTGCCTTAACCCACTGGAGAAGGCAATAGCAAATTATTCCAGTATCTTTAACCAGGAAACCCCCAAATGGGGTCACAAAAAGTAGGACATGACTGCAAAAGACTGAACAACATTGACAAGCTCAAGGCAATCAACTAATCAATAAGAATTTGTTGAGTGCTTATGATTTGTTAGCCACTGCTCCCAGGAGATAAAATAAATGTTTGGAACAATGGAAGGTGAGGAAAACTGAGACTCCGAGACTTAGTGATTCATCTAATGTCATACTAGTAGAAAGCAGAGTTGGGATTCTGATTCTAGAATCCAGGTCCTCTAACTCTAGTCATCATTTTTTTTCCTACTGTACCAGGCTTCTTCCTCATATTTAGACAGAAAAATTGATGTATCTGTCACAAGATTAAAAATCAACATAAACCGTACAGAGCAGCTTATGGGGAGAAAACACTAACAATCTTAGCTGCACCCTCTTCACCTTTCTTCTGTAAGAGGCATATAGAGAAAATGCAAGTGGACATCTGGCATCTAGCTTTGGCACAAGCTCCCTAAGAATAAAATTCATAAACCTTCAGGATTGGGAGCCCTGCCCTGATTAGAATATAGTACAGAGAAAACCTTTCAAAAATTAGAAGGAAGAGGAATTAGAACCAAAGATCTTTTTTTTTAAATAGCAAATAACACAACTAAGGAGTTTTGTTATGTTTTTGTCTTCTAAATTTCAAATTATCCTTCCTTATGCAAAGAATTAGCACTTACCTTTCTGAGCCATACCTTTGGCAGTCCTAACTTTAAGAATCTGTAACGAATTTAATAAATAAAAGGGCAAGTAAATGAATGAATGAATGAACAAATGACTAAATAAAACATAATCAAATAAATTACTAAATAAGTATTTTAAATGATTGCTAATTGCTAGCACTTATATAGCATTTTATACATTTGATTACTGTGTTGTTTACAAAAAAAAAGAAAAATTAACAAATAATATCTTATTTTAGTATCACTACAATCCTTGTGGTAGCTGCTATTATTATCTCCATTTTATAGACGAGGAGACAAAGTCAGGCAGTGGTTAAGTGACTTGCCCAGAGTCACATAACTAGTAAGTGTGTGAGGCTATATTTAAACTCAGGTCTTCCTGATTCCAAGTCCAGCGCTCCATCCATTGTACCACCTGATATATGTCATCTGCTCATCTGAAGAATGACTGGATATTAATGTCATATTTCAGGAATAGAATGGTCACAGAGCAAAATTATGAAATCAGATAAAGGTATCTCATTATTCCCTGGGTATCTGAAGTTCATGAGGTGCGCTTAAGAGGCAAAGAAATAAAATTATGATGGAAAGGGAAGTCAGAGAGTATAGTTATTGGAATAATAGGGCAATTGATTGAGATGTCCATACTAGGAATTTGATTTGATTACTGTTCTCAGAAATAAAATATAAAAAAGATGAATAGGGTGGTGGGAGGGGAAAAGAATGGTTGGTTATGTGTTGCACAGAAATGATCAGAAAGAAGCATAATTAAGCCTAAGAGACAGCAAGATAAAGCTCATTAATCAGAGCCCTGAGGAGGACCTTCAGTTCTGGATGGAGGTGGGTGGTAGAGCTGGAGACAACATGACATACATATAAGATGCTGCTAGTGGTGGTGATATGATGGTGATGACTGAGGATGCTAATATTTGATCATCTTACAGTGTCAGGTTTACCTTTTTAGGGAAGGTCTCAGGCTCCCAAGCACAGAGTTAGATAACAACAATTCTTCTATAAACCTCCTTTGGACTTTTGGCATTACCTTCTTCTCAGTGGCATATAGATTTCCTAATTAAAGTGAATCAGAATTCTTTCAGTTTTGAGGTTGTCTGGGGAATCCTACTCTCATGAATTTTTGATAAAATCAGAAACACCTCTGGATGTCCCAGAATTCTACACTTGGAATTGCCTTTCCAAAATGACTACCTCCTTGACAACAATTAGTCTCCCAAAGGAAGCATGAGCTTCCAAAAACTCCTTTTTGGAGTTTTACTTAACATATATTCTGACAGCTGGGGCCACCAGGATGAGTCAATGACCAGCAATTCCTACCTAGTTCTTGATTGGAATACTCAAAACCCTCCAATCCTTTCATTCTAAAAGAGAGCAGAGAGTGGACTTTAGCTCCAGGTCAAGGTCAGTACTGCCACATATCTCGCTGGAACAGAATGAAAGATATAGGTTGTACCATTCATACCTGTCCTCCTTCAAGAATAAGTTTATCCCTACTATCCACATATTCCTAAGCCTCCTGGCATCTATTGTCCCATCTCCTTATGACTTTTGAGTTTGAATAAAGTAAACAAAAGGAAGCATTCTTAATAGTGAAATACTAAACCTAAATTATGGTGCATTTGATGTAGGACAAAGGAAGATATCAGATTAGCAAAGTCATTTCATTGAAATACAAAACAAATTATAAATCTATTAGTGGAAAATGTTGGCCTCTCCGTTTGTGTTATTACAGTAGATATTAAAATGTCATAATTTACTTTGAGAGAAATTAATAAGAAAAATTAAATCACATGCTCTATTAAAAATCTCATTTTCCAAGCCATAAATGAGTACTATTGGCAGGTTGTTTTTGTCTATTCAGATCTAATTTAAGAACACAAAAATAGAATAATAAAATAAAGCAGATGAGGAATGTTCACATTTTTTGTCACAATGAAATAATTTTTTTAGCTTCTAAACTCAAACAGAAAGTGTTAAATTCACTCAGAAGCCCAGGAAAAGATAATTTTCAGAAATGTAATAAATTGCTGCTGCTCACAGTATATCTCCCTTTTATTCAACATCTAGTCCAGAAATAAATTGTGTTAACACCTAACATTATTAAGTTGTTAGAAATCATGCACTCCCTGCTGAATAACTAATAGAAAATAGGTTAAGTGTCATACCATATGGTATAAAACCTGTAGAAGCAATTTCAAAATATTTAATACCAACATCTTATAAATAAAAATTTTTTCTTTTTATACCAGATGATTACTTTGCCAGAGCACCTCCTTTCCTGAAAACACACACTTCTCCATCACCTACAGTTTAATGACACATTTTTCATCCAAAGATACTAGGGCAAATGCATGTCATTAATCTCTCTATATACTTAGCCAAAATTTAGAAGATATATAGTTCTCTAAATTTTACAAAGCATTTTATCCAAAACAATATTGTGAGTTAGGCAATGTAGATATTGTGTAGTTAGGCAAGTGGCACAGTGGAAAAAATGCTGGGCCTAAAGTTGGGAAGGCCTGAGTTCAAATCCAGCCTTATAAACTTAGTAGCTATATGACCCTGGACAAATCATTTAACTGCTGTTTGCCTTAGTTTCCTCAACTGTAAAATGGGGATAATAACAGCACCTACCTTACAGAGTTGTTGTGAAGATCAAATGAGATAATATTTTTAAAGTGCTTAGCACAGTGTCTGGAACATAATAGGTGCTCAATAATCAATAAACATTTATTAATAATAATAAATTCTTATTCCTTTCCCTCTACTTCCTTAAATATGATTCCCATTTTATAGCTGAGGTGATTAAGGCTCCTTCCTTCATACACAGTTTCTTCTGTTCACTACTGTCTGACTCCAGGGTCCAAATCCCAAGTTTTCATAAACCAATTTCTGTTTTAAAACAGCCAGGAATTACCTACAGGATGAAGTACTTTAAATGAAGTCAGAGGGACGTATTCATCAAAATAGCCAAATGTCTTTCAGCCTTGGAAAGGAATTTGGAGAACATTTCATCCAACTGCCTCATTTCAGACATGAGAAATCTAAGACCCAGAGAAGTCAGATGATTTATTCAGTCACACAGCTAATCACTTCACATTTCTCTCCTCCCCAAATGATACTTTTTTAATGCCTCAAAGATCTGCAATTTCATTCATGTTTTTACTTTTTCCACTGGGGACTTAATAAATACTGGCTGAATTGAATTGAATGAAACTCCAACTACACCTTATGAATTGCTGCAGTCACAAAAAATTCATCACCTGGTACACACCACATTGGTGGTGAAATTCTCTGAGCTTAACTAATCACTCTCATTCTCCCATTCTTCTTCCCCTCCCTATGGCTGATCTCTTCATACCAAGCATATAGCCCATCTGGGCAAGGCATTCTAAGTCTTACTAGCCCTCTGGTATAACTTCCAAGAACACAGGTCATCTCAGTGATCTAAGCTATCACAGTAAGATGTCAGTAGAAGCTTAAAATAAATCTAATCATAGTATCTAGTCCTCAGAAGGGCCTCATTACATTTTACAGGTAAAGAAACTGGAAACTGGACTTGTGACTTGTCCAAAGTCAAAAGCAGTAAGTAGCAGAACTGAGATTTGAACCTAGGTCTTCTAACTCCAAGTATGTACTTTGTGTTATACGATGTTGACTCTGGCAGCAGTGAATTTTTTTTCCCACCTGTCACTTGTTAGTGACTTTATGAGACTGTATAAAATTTAATATGTATTTTATTGCAAATGAATGAATAAATAAATAAATGGCAAGTCTTCATTAAATGAACAACAATTTGCACTTCCTAAGCACTGAGAACCTGATTTTAATTTACCCCTGCATGCATCTGTTAATGATACTGTCTATTTAAGACAGCTATTAAAAGTCTATATCATTTACATAATGGGAAAAACCTCATTGACTCTCAGGGGAGTTCTCTTATGCTAACACTAGGGCCCATCATAGATGCCAATTCCCAGAGTTTTTCTCCATAATGAAAACACTTCTTAAATCGAAAGAGCTTTGTAATCTGAATTAATCTGAGCCATTTTCAAAAACAATGAAAGGCTTTAATAAATTCAGTGGGGCAAAGGGAAAACTTTTGACTGCTATTTTCTCTGAGAATTTTAGGTTTTTGGATTTAGAATTTTTATTTGTTCTAAAAAGAAAATGCTTTCACTATTCTAACCAACAAAGGGCCTCAAAGTTTACAAAGTGGGTGACTGACTGGATAATGCTATTCAGAAAGCTGTTTGTTTCTATGACATGTAAATACCTACAGTGGCAAACATAAATGCAGAGAGTTACAAACAACGGGCTCATTTTTCATCTTCTTCTACATGTCTCCAGAAAAGATCCCACTGGTTAAATTCCTGAAAAGTTAATGAGAGTACTACCCGGGATTACTATTATCTAATACACTAGAGTAAGATCTCCCCAAATTATCCAAACACATTTTCCAAAAATACAGATGCTCAAAGTATATAATTATCCAGGTGCCATCTTTAATGATGGCTGAGTGAGCTCCTAAAGAAAGAATGACAAACACAACAAACGTTTTTCACAGGTGAAAATGTGAGCAACTGACTTGGGTGGAATAATCCATGATGGCTTTGTTTCACTGAACATGCATTGAATACACACACACACACACACGTATATATACATACACATACATACATGTATACATATACGTATGTATATGTATACATGTACACAGAATTGTGAGGATCAAATGAAATATTTGTAATGTGCTTAGGATAGTATCTGGCATGTAATAAGTACTTAATGATCAATAATCAATCCATAAATATTAATAACAAATATTTTTCCCTTCACTTCTCTAAATATTATACACACACACACACACATATATAGAGAGAGATATTCAGACATATTTCTCTAGAAATAATGCTATTTTCAGAGGGAAGGAGGAGGGAATGAACATTTTCAATAGACCTACTATGTGCCAGGTGACGTGCTAAGCACTGTACAATTATTATCTAATTTGAGTCTCACAACAACCCTGCAAGGCAGGTGCCATTACCCCCATTTTATAGTTGAAGAAACTGAGCGAAGCAGAGGTTAAGTGACTTTGCCTAAGATCACATAGCTAGTAAGTGACTGAAGCCAAATTTGAACTCAGGTCCAAAACAGAGAGAAGTCTCTGACTCTGAGGTAATTCAATTTTAGGTTAAATAAGGGGAAATGCTTAAGAGAATAAGATGTTAAGGACTTAATGGAGTTTTATTGCATTAATCATATTCCTGCTGGTAAGTAAAAGGAAGTATGCTGAAATTTAATTGCATAAATGTGGTATTATGAGAAAGGGGAAGGAGCAGTTGGGTGGTACAGTGTTAGAGTGCCAGGCCTAGAGTCAGGAAGACTCATCTTCCTGAGCTCAAATCTGGCCTCAGATACTTACTAGCTGAGTGACCCTGGGCAAGTCACTTCACCCTGTTTGCCTCAGTTTCCTCATCTGTAAAATGAGCTGGAGAAGGAAATGGTAAACTCCAGTATCTCTGCCAAGAAAATCCCAAATGGGGCCATGAAGAGTCAGACAGCACTGAGAACAACTTAACAAAAAGAAAGGGGAAAGAGTCCATGTGCTTTGCTGTAAAATACTTGAATGCAAAAGATATAATGGGAGACTGTTGTTCTACATGAAATGATGAGCAGGTGGATTTCAGAAAAACCTGGAAGGACTTATATGAACTGATGCTGTGAAGTGAGCAGAAACAGGAGAACATTATACACAGTAAGCCACATTGTGTGACAACTGACTTTGATAGACTTAGCTCTTCTCAGTAATGCAAGGATCTAAGACAACTCCAGAAGACTCATTATGGAAAGTGCTATCCACATCCAGAGAAAGAACTATAGAGTCTGAATATTGATCAGAGCATACTATTTGCTCGCTCTCTCTCTCTCTCTCTCTCTCTCTCTCTCTCTCTCTCTCTTCTCTCTCTTGTTTCTTGTTTCTCATTGTTCCTGCCAGTCATTCTAATTCTTCTTTACAATGTGACTAATGTGAAAATATGTTTATTAAGATTATATATGTGGGCAGAGCCAAGATGGCAGAGTGAAAGCAGTGACTTGCTCGAGCTCTCCCCCAAACCCCTCCAAATACCTATAAAAATGGCTCTAAACAAATTCTAAAGCAACAGAACCCACAAAAAGACAGAGTGAAGCAAATTTTCAGCCCAAGACAACCTGGATGGTTGATCAGAAAGGCATATTGTGCTGGGAGGACAGAGGAGCGCAGTGTGGCAAAGGCGCGCAGGATGAAATGAACCTGGTGCAGGCCTCAGAGGACTGAATCTCTGGCAGCTGTGGTGGCTTCCAGACCTCTCAACCCACAAACACCAAAGACAACTTAGAAGGTCAGTGGGAAAACTCTGTTTCTGCGGTGCTGAGAAAGGAGCTAGGTCAGAGCCAACTCCAGAGCGCAGAGCACGGGTGCTAGGGTGGTGGCTGCATCCAGTCTGGCCCACAGACTGAGGGGGAATCCTGCGGCTGATGAGAGGGGGATTGCAGGGATCTATTTGCCAGTGTTGAGGCAGGAATCTCTTGCTTTGTCCATGCTTGGATCTGAGTCACAGTTCTGGGCTGTGGTCCAGGGGCCAGGAGGAGTGCTGGAGTGGTGGAGCTTGTAGTGGAAGTGCAGAGAAAACCTTCTTCACAGTTCCAGGACAGAAAGGAGTGCTTGTGGTCACTAACAGACCAGAGCACAGGCCAGGAAAGGAGTAAACACCTCGCCCCTTATCATACCACCTTGCAAGAACTAAAAATTTGCAGGTCCCTACAAGTATCTCTGAAAACAGCTGTATAAACCCCCAAAGCTTGGGGCAGTACATTCTCTACATTGGAAGCAGACTCTTACCTTAACAAAGAGTTTAAAACTCAAGTAACTGGCTGGGATCATGAGCAAGCAGCACAAAAAGAGTCAGACTATATTATCTTACTTTGGTGACAAAGAAGATCAAAACAAACAACCAGAGGAAGACAATAAAGTCAAAGCTCCTACATCCAAAGCCTCCAAAAAACATGAATCAGTCCCAGGCCATGGAAGAGCTCAAAAGGGATTTTGAGAAGCAAGTAAGAGAAGTAGAAGAAAAACTGGGAAGAGAAATGAGAGTGATGCGAGAAAATTATGAAAAACAAGTCAACAGCTTGCTAAAGGAGACCCAAAAAATACTGAAGAAAAGAATACCTTAAAAAATAGCCTAACCCAAATGGCAAAAGAGTCCAAAAAGCCAATGAGGAGAAGAATGCCCTGAAAAGAAAAATTGGCCAAATAGAAAAGGAAGTCCAAAAGATTACTGAAGAAAATTACTTCCTTAAAATTTAGAATAGAGCAATTGGAAGCTAGTGACTTTATGAGAAATCAAGACACTATAAAACAAATCCAAAAGAATAAAAAATTAGAAAACAATGTGAAATATCCCATTGGAAAAACAACTGACCTGGAAAATAATCCAGGAGAGAGAATTTAAAAATTATTGGACTATCTGAAAGCCATGATCAAAAAAGGAGCCTAGACATCATCTTTCAAGAAATTATCAAGGAAAACTGCCCTGATATTTTAGAACCAGAGGGCAAAATAGAAATTGAAAGAATCCACCTGAAAGAGATCCCCAAAGGAAAACTCCTAGGAATATTGTAGCCAAATTCCAGAGTTCCCAGGTCAAGGAGAAAATATTACAAGCTGCCAGAAAGAAACAATTCAAGTATTGTGGAAACCCAATCAGGATAATCACAGATTTAGCAGCTTCTACATTTAAAGGACCACAGGGCATGGAATATAATATTCCAGAGGGCAAAGGACATAGGATTACAACCAAGAATCACCTACCCAGAAAAACTGAGTATAATCCTTCAGGGGAAAAATGATCATTCAGTGAAATAGAGGACTTTCAAGCATTCTTGATGGAAAGACCACAGCTGAATAGAAAATTTGACTTTCAAACACAAGACTCAAGTGGAACATGAACAGGTAAACAGGAAAGAGAAATCATAAGAGACTTATTAAGCTTGAACTGTTCATATTCCTGCATGGAAAGATGATATTTGTAACTCATGAGACCTTTGTCAGTATTAGGGTAGTTGGAGGGGAAAAATTATCTGTATGTAGATACATAAATAGATAGATAGATAGGTAGATAGATAGATAGATAGATAGATAGATAGATAGATAGATAGATAGATAGATAGATAGATAGATAGATAGATAGATAGATAGAAGGCACAGGGTAAGTTGAAGATTAAGGGGTCATATCTGGAGAATAAAATTAAGGGATGAGAGAAGATTATACTAGGAGAAGAAAGGGAGAGGTAGAACAGGGTAAAATATCTCACAAAAAAAAAACAGAAAAGAAAGGGCTCTTACAGTAGAGGGGAAACAGGGAAGGTGAAGAGGGAAAGAATGAATCTTATTCTCATAGGATTTGGCTTAAGGAGGGAATAACATACACATTCAATTGGGTATGGAAATCTGTCATACCCTACAGGAAAATGGGGGGGGACAAGAGAGCAGAGGTTTGATAGAGAGGAGGGCAGATTGGGAAAGGGGTAACAGAAGCAAATAATTCTGAGGAGGGACAGGTCAAAAGAAAGAATAGAATAAATGGGGGGCAGGATAGGATTAAGGGAAATAGTTAGTTTTTCACAACATGTCTACTATGGAATGTTTTGCATAACTGCACATGTATAACCTATATTGAGTTGCTTGCCTTTTCAATGAGGGGGTGGGAGGGAGGAAGGGAGAAAATTTGGAACCCAAAGTTTTAAAAACACATGTTTAAAAAAAAGTTTTCACATACAACTGGGAAATAAGAAATACAGGAAATGGGGTACAGAAATTTATCCTGCCCTACAGGAAAATAGAAGGGGAAGGGGATAAGAGAAGAGGGGGGAGAGATAGAAGAGAGGGCAGACTAGGGGAAGGGGTATTCAGAATGCATGCCATCTTGGGGTGGGGGGAGGGTCGAGATGGGGTGAAAATTTGTAACTCAAAATCTTGTGGAAGTAAATGTTGAAAACTATAAATAAATAAATTTCTATAAAAAAATAAATAATCAACTGATCTAAAAAAAAAAGAATATATATGTAGAGCCTATATCAGATTGCACACCATCTTGGGGAGGAGGAAGGAAGGGGAGGTAGAGAAAATTTAAAACTCAAAAACTTATGGAAGTGAATGTTGAAAACTAAAAATAAATTAGTTAATTCAAAAATTAAAATAAAATAAAATAAGTACTACAAAAAAGATATATAAATTATCAAGAGTATGCCCCTCTACTTCTCTGCCTCCCCAACTCCCAGTCCCCCATATGGATTGGTCCAAGTATATTTCCAAGTACCTTTGCCTTGCGAAAGTGGTAGACAACCAACATGCTAATGAAATCAAGCAGCATACACAGGATTTGGAAGGAGATAATGGCTAGCCGTAAATACTTGTCCTCTTGGGCAGAGCAGGGTCTGTCATCAGCACAAAAGGAGCAGCCTTCCCTGCATGGCAAACAGACATGGACTTCCTCCAGCTTCTCATCCCCAGCAAAATGGTGATCTGAAAGTTCCAAAAGAGATCTCAGTGTTAGTGGCATGGCAGATCAAGTCAGCAGTGGAGCCCAAAGTCAGAACCCATTTTTCATCCTTTCATTCTTGTCCCTTCTCATCCATTTAGATCAAAAGCAGACATGCTACTCCCCAAGTACACTCTGGGTTTTCCCCCTAAGCAAATCCTGTTTTCATTGTTATTTTAAATATGCCAAATCTGGGTTTTCCCATTGTTTCCCAATTGTCCTCAAACAGGTTTCTAGAATGAGTAAAGATCACTGGCAACATGGAACAAAGAAAAGAAAACTCCTAACGAAAGGATGTCTTTCCTCCCAGAATCCCTCCTACCCCAGGCCCAGGAGATAATAGATCTTTAGTATATACTTGCTTATTCATTTATTCATCAAACATTTATTATTTATCAGTGAATGAATGCTTATTAATCAACTGATCAAGAGCAGAGAGTAAGTACGGGAGCTGATTACACCCAAATCACAGCCAAGGATATCCCACACTGTCAGAGCTCCTTGACCTACCTGGCACAGAATCTGAAAGGAGGCTTTGATGTCTCTTTAATTCAGCAAAAATGCCATCAACTAAGTTCATTAGCTCTAAATTGGATAAAATGGTACTTAATCAACACTTGTTCACTATGCAGTTGCCTGATGATGGTGTATCCCTTGCCGAGAGCACAATCCATACTTATAGACTATTTGTATAATTTCCCTCTTTGCTTTCCCGAAGAATACTTCCCCACTATAACTGACTGCTGTTGATCCTTCCTCAGAGTACATAAAGATTCTTGTGTCTCAGTTATCTAACAACCTGGGTCCAATAGGCAGAGAAGCTTTATTCTTTGGTTGGATTCAGTTTTATCTAGTATCATATATAGTTCATTAATATCAAATATTCAAAAATACTTTTTTATACTTTGCATGAAACATACACCAAAGTGAGTCTATAGCAAATACAACATATAGCAAAACCTTGAAACAGTTGTTAGTCCTAAGAATGTTTTAACATTTAAAGTAGAATTTCATTTAAAATCAGAATAACATTTTTTTTCATTAATAGTAATTCTCTCTATTTTTCATGTTCAATATCTGCCGTGGTTCCTTTCCTACAATTATATATAGTAAAAACTACTTAATACCAGAATGGCTGAAACTGAGAGGTATTGGTGTTAGATGGGAAGATACCAGAAGTTGGGATGAATATACACTGAGTGAAGACCATGGTCTGGAAATTGTTTTTGAAATAATCTCCAATATTCATGTGTTTTACTGCATTTGTCCTTTTTCCTAAGAGATTAATGCAGCAGAAAATATCCTGGTTCACTGAGCTTTTGCAAAAAAATTTGTCTGTCTTGCATTTTTGCAGCCATGACCCAAATTGTCCAACAATGACTTTCTAAAAAGCATGGGCACTTCAACAAATCTATAACTAAAAGTATAAAGAATTTTGAATGGAAAGATGATAGATACATAGATAGGCAGACTGACAGATGGCTGACAGATGGATAGATGGACAGATGGATAGATAGATAGATAGATAGATAGATAGATAGATAGATAGATGAATGATGAGTAGAGAAGAGCATTTTAAAGTGCTTACTTCATGCCAGGCACTGTGCTAAATGCTGGTAATATAAACACAACAATCAAGACAGACAAATCTTGCTCTTAAGGAGTTACATTCTAGTGAGGAAACATTAGTCATAGAGAAGAGCTAGAAAATGAGCAGAAGATACTTTACTAAGTGTCATAGAGGCCTGAGCCCCTATAAGATAGGGCAAAAGATAGGGCAAAAAGCTCACCTACCAGAGCTTGGGGAGTCAGAAGTAAAGCCCACTGGGGCGGAGTTCTTTGGAGAGTAGGGCCATTAAAATGGGAATAACCAATTTGATCCAACAGGCATTATTTAATGCCTATAATGTGCTGAGGCCTGAGCTAGTCACTGAGCATATTTATACATGGTGAAAAAGAAGCAATGGAAAGGATACGAGGTCATGCTTTCCCTCTACCTAAGTGGTATCCATTTTAATATGTTCATAACGAACTCATTTTTCTTTGTGTTATTTGACGTCTCCATCTTTCCTTATATTATTCATATTTATCATTCTCAATGACATTACAGTTGTATGTTATGTTCCACATTGGGTTTATTCTGCATTGGCATAGACTTCCATTTCCATGTAGGGCTCTTGGTCTGAATATGGTTGCCCCTGCATCATCTGAAGGCAAAACAGAGATTCAGTGTTCACTTTCACATATATTAACCTTGGGCTATTACTTTGGATAATAAAGAAGCAAGCTTGACAAGGAATTGCCAAGACATAAGAGGTGGAAAAATATCATGGCCTATTTGAGAATTTAAAAAAAAGTTTTGCGCATTTGCATGTGTAAAATATAGCCTATGAAACTTGTTCTTTGTCATTTGGGATGTAAAGTTGGCAGGTCTTTTCATGTGGGACCTTCCCTGCCATTTTCACCACAAGGTTCTGCATGAATACTAGAGTCAATTCCAAGTGTTTATAGGATTTGACCCAAACAAAGACATTTTTATTTTAATAATACTTGCCAGCCTCCAGCAACAGCCTTAACTTCCTTTGCATTTTTCTCAAACTTTAGAAAATCATATCAGACCTTTGCAGACTTGCGAATAGAAAATTCACTAATATAATAGTTTTTTCTCCTTCCTATGTAAAGTTTTTGGTAATGCATGCCTGAAAAAGTTCATTCCTTCCCTAGACTCCTACATCTGTGTCAAAAATCTAAATAAAAATAGTTCCCTCTCAGTATAATCTCTAATCCCCACTATATGTCTATATACCTATTTTCTTTGAAGAAAAAGGCTGATGGGTAATCTGAGTTGAATGTTGGACTAGAAAGAGAAAAGACCTGATTTTGAATCCTATTTCACTCAATAACCATATGACCTGGGTAATTCACTTAACCTCTATCAACCTCAGTTTTCCATTTATTAAATGGGCATAATAATAGCACCTACACTACAAGGTTGTTTTAAGGATCAAATGAGATAAGTTGTGCAAGCCTTAAAGTACTCTTTAAATGCTAGCTATTACTATTTCAAAACCCATTGTCTTTGGTTTTTGAGGGTGTAAAATTAGCCAATCTCCATAGCTTGAGTTCTGGAGAGTTCATATAGAGGATCAACTACAGGTGTCTAGTTCTCAGCTTAATTGAGTATGGGGAGGGCAGGGAGACCAATTTAAAAGCAGTTTTATTAACATAGCATCAGTTAGAACCCCACCAAGCAAGGATGGCCTAGACCCTGGCTTATTCAGAGTAGATCCTGTTAGTTATTTCTCCTTTTTCACACGATAAGTATAATAATACTTACAAAACACACAATAACATGATTCACATCCCCA
Source organism: Phascolarctos cinereus (assembly GCF_003287225.1). Lineage (NCBI taxonomy): Eukaryota > Metazoa > Chordata > Mammalia > Diprotodontia > Phascolarctidae > Phascolarctos > Phascolarctos cinereus. Next base: position 63,282,417 of record NW_027555514.1, on the reverse strand, counting down.
AATTCTTCAAGGCCTACAAACTTTGCAAGGGCCTTAAGCTGTTCCACAATCCTAGCACTGTGCCACCACAACCTGGGCATTGCCTCAGGGGCATCCCCCTTTTATATAATTCTACAGTAGAAGAAAAAAATCACCACTCCCAAACTGCAAGTGAAGATTCAAGTAGGTTTGTCTCTTCCTCAGCTTCCCTTATCTACAATGAGCATCAATCCGTCAACAAGTATTAAATGCTGACTATAGATCAGAGATTGTCAGATGATGGGGCTCAAATCAAACTTTTCCTGCCCTTAGGAGGCATACATTCTATAGGAAAGAAAAGACAGACAGACAGACAGATGATAGATAGGTGATAACTGGATAATTTACAGATAGGTGATAACTGGATAATTGACAAATAGTGAGAAATACATGGATACAAAAGGGATCTAAATAAATAGGGTTTTCTTATTACAAAGATCATCATAAAAGTATAACTTGTCACCCCTAAAACATATCTACACAACTACCTTCTTTGCAAATACATTAATTCTATAGTTTTTTTTTCCTTTTTTAATTTAATTTATTTTGATTTATCAGCAATCATTTCCATAAGCTTTTGAGTTTTAAATTTTCCCCCCTTCCTGCCCGCCTCTCTCCCCAAGACAGTGCACAATCATATATAGGCTATACATATATATTCCTATTAAACATATTTTCGTGTTAGTGATGTTGTAAGGAAGAACTAGAACCAATAGGAGGCAGCACCAGAAAGAGGAAACAAAACACAACAGAAGAAAAAAAATAGCAAATAGTATGCTTCTATCCACCTTCAAACTCCATAGTTCTATCTTTGGATGTGGATAGCACTTTCCATCATGAGACCTTTGGAGATGTCTTAGATCCTTGCATTCTAAGAAGGGCTAAATCTATCAACATTAGTCATCACACAACGTGACTATTACTGTGTACAATGTTCTCATTCTGCTCACTTCACTCAGCATCAGTCCATACAAGTCTTTCCAGGTTTTTCTGAAATCTACCTGCTCATCATTTTTTATAGCACAACAGTATTGCATTACATTCACATACCACAACTTTTTCAGCCATTGCCCAATTGATGGGCATCCCCTCAATTTCCAATTCTTTGCCAACACAAAAAAGCTGCTATAAATATTGTTGTACATGTGGGTCCTTTTCCCATTTGTATGATCTCTTTGGGATATAGCCCTAGAAGTACCATTTCTGGGTCAAAGGGTATGCACATTTTTATAGCCCTTTGGACAAAGTTCCAAATTGCTCTTCAAAATGGTTGGATCATTTCACAACTCCAACAATGCATTAGTGTTCCCATTTTTCCAACATCTTCTCTAACTTTTATCATTTTCCTGTTTTGTCATGTTAGCCGATCTGTTGTTGTGATGTGGTACTTCAGAGTTGTTTTTGATTTACATTTCTCTAATCAATAATGATTTAGAGCATTTTTTCATATGACTATAGATGGCTTTAATTTCATCTGAGAACTGCTTGTTCATATCCTTTGACCATTTATTGATTGGGGAAAGACTTGCATTCTTATAAATTTGACTTATTTCTCTATATACTTTAGAAATGAGGTCCTTATCAGAGAGACTGGTTGTAAAAATTCTTTCCCAATTTTCTACTTTCCTTCTAATCTTGGTTACATTGGCTTTGTTTGTGCAAAAACTTTTCAATTTAATGTAATCAAAATTATCCATTTTGCTTTTCATAATGTTCTCTATCTCCTGTTTGGTCATGAATTCTTCTATTCTCCATAAATCTGATAGGTAAACTATTCCTTGCTCTCCCAGGTTGCTTATAGTATCAGCCTTTATATCTAAATCATGAACCCATGTTGACTTTATTTTGGTATATAGTGTGGGAAACTATACCTAGTTTCTGCCATACTCTTTTCCAGTTTTCCCAGTAGCTTTTGTCAAATAGTAGTTCTTATGCCAGAAGCTAAGGTCTTTGAGTTTATCAAATACTAGATTACTACAGTCATTGACTACTGTGTCTTGCATACCTAACCTATTCCACTGATCCACCACTCTATTTCTTAGCCAGTACCAAGTAGTTTTGATGATTGCTGGTCTATAACACAATTTAAGATCTGGAATGGCTAGGCCACCTTCCCCTGCATTTCTTGTCATTAGTTCCCTTGATATTCTGGACCTTTTGTTATTCCAAATGAATCTTGCTATTATTTTTAATAGCTCTATAAAATAATTTTTGGTAGTTTGATTGGTATGGCACTGGATAAACAAATTGGCTTAGGCAGAATTGTTGTTTGTATTATATTAGCTTGGCCTACCCATGAGCAACTGATGTTTTTCCAATTATTTAGATCTGACTTTATTTGTGTGAAAAGTGTTTTGTAATTGTGGTCACATAGTTCCTGGGTTTATTTCAGAAGGTAGAAGTTATTGATTGTTTCTATGATTTGTTGTTTGACCCATTCATTTTTAAGATTAGATTATTTGGTTTCCAATTAATTTTAGTCTATCTTTCCATTGCCCTTTATTACATATATTTTTTATTGTATCATTATCTGAAAATGATGGATTTAATATTTCTGCCTTTCTGCATTGGATTGTGAGGTTTTTGCCCTATTACATGGTCAATTTTTGTGTATGTGCCATGTACCACCAAGAAAAAAGTATATTCCTTTCTATCCCCATTCAGTTTTCTCCAGAGATCTATCATACCTAACTTTTCTAATATTCTATTCACTTCCTTAACTTCTTTCTTATTTTGTGGTTAGATTTATCTAGTTCAGAGAGGGGGAGGTTGAGGTCCCCCACTAGTATAGTTTTGTTGTCTATTTCTTCCTGTAATTCCCTGAACGTCTTCTCTAAGAATCTGGATGCTATACCATTTGGTGCATATATGTTTAGTGATGATATTACTTCATTGTCTATGTGCCTTTTAGCAGGATGTAGTTTCCTTCCTTATCTCTTTTGATTAGATATATTTTTACTTTTGTTTTGTCTGAGATCAGCATTGCTACCCCTGCTTTTTTTACTTCAATTGAGGCATAACATATTCTACTCCAACCTTTTACCTTTACCCTGTGTGTGTCACTCTTTTTCAAATGTGTTTCCTGTAAACAACATATTGTAGGATTATGGTTTTTAATCCATTCTGCTATCCCTTTCTGTTTTATGGGAGGGTTCATCCCACTCACACTCACAGTTATGATTACTATCTGTGTCTTTCTCGCCATCTTATTTCCCCCCTTTTATGCTTTTCTTTCTCCTTTCTCTCTTCCCCTCCTCACACTAGTGTTTTGCTTTTGACCACTGCCTCTCTCAGTCCCGCCTCCCTTTTATTAGCCCCCCTTCATTTTCTGCCCCTTTACAATTACTGCTTTTTTCCTCCCTTCTATCCCCCTCTCTTTTCTTTCTCCTTTTCCCTTCTATTGCCTATAGGGCAAGTTAGATTTCTATACCTAACTGATTATGTTATTCTTTCCTGGAGCCAAATCTGATGAGAGTAAGTTTCAAACAATGCTCATTTCCCTCCTTTCTTTCTCTCTACTGTAATAGGTTATTGTGCCTTTTCCTATAACTAATTTACCATTGTCTGCCTCCTCCTTTCCTTTTATCTCAGTATTTTCTTAGATCAGATTAATCCACTTACTTAGATCCATTTAACCCACTTGATTAGATTTTTTTATCATTACATCAAAGTCAACTTATACCCACCCCCTCTATGTATGCCCCTTTAAAATGGTGTAATAACAGTACAGTTCTCAAGAGTTAAAAGTGTCATCTTCCCTTGTAGGGATATAAACAGTTTGCCCTTATTAATTATATGTTGTTTTTTCTGTCCTGTTCACCTTTTTATATCTTTCTTGAGTCTTGTATTTGAAGATCAAATTTTCTGTTGAGCTCTGGTCTTTTTATCAGGAAGGTTTGGAAGTCCCCTATTTCACTGAATATCCATCTCCTCCCCTGAAAGATTATGTTCATTTTTGCTGGGTAGTTGATCCTTGGTTACAATCCAAGCTCCTTTGCCTTACAGAATATCATACTCCACACCCTATGGTCTTTTAATGTAGAAGCTGCAAGGTCTTGTGTAATCCTGACTGTGGTTCCATGATATTTAAATTGTTTCTTTCTGGCTGCTTGTGGTATTTCTCTTTGACCTGGTAATTTTGGAATTTGGCTACTATATTCCTTGGTGTTTTCAATTTGGATCTCTTTCACAAGGTGATCGGTGGAGTCTTTCTATGGCTATTTTACCCTCTGATTCTAGGACCTCAGGGCAGTTTTCCTTTATGATTTCCTGAAAGATACTGTCCAGGCTTTTTTTTTTTATTGTGATTTTCAGGTTTCACCAATAATTTTTAAATTGTCTCTCCTGGATCTATTTTCCAAGTCAATTGTTTTACCAATGAGGTATTTTACATTTTCATCTATCTTTTCATTCTTTTGTTTCTATTTCACTGATTCTCTCACTCTCATAGAGTCATTAGCTTCCATTTGCCCAATTCTAATTTTTAACAAATTGTTTTCTTGTATTAGATTTTGTACCTCCTTTTCCATTTAGCCCATTTTATTTTTAAGGAGTTCTCCTCAGTGAGTTTTTGTGTCTCCTTTTCTGTTTGGCCAATTCTGCTTTTTAAGGAGTTGTTTTCTTCAATGTATTTTTTCTTCATTTGGCCAATTATGTTTTTTAAGAACTTGTTTTCTACAGTTAATTTTTTTCCTTCCTTTTCTAAGTGATTGACTCTCTCTTGCACACCTCTCATTTCTTTTCCCAATTTTTCTTCTACCTTTCTTATTTGACTTCTAAAATCTTTCTTGAGCTCTTCCAAGAAGGGTTTTTGGGCTTCAAACTAGTTCATAATCCCTTTTGAAGTTCCAGATGTGGGCTTATTGACAGTGTTGTGCTCTTCAGAATTTCTGCCTTGATCTTAACTGTTCCCATATTAAGAATCTATAGCAATGTTTCTTTTTGTTCATGGTGTTTGCTTATTTCCTGGCCTTTAAAAAAAAATTGAGCTCTTCTACTGGGGAGCAGGAGGCACTGACCCAAGCTTCTTGTGTTGGGAGCTCTGGGCCTGGTCACTGGCTTTGTGTGCTGGAGTCAACTACTGGCAGTTGGAGGCTGTAGGGTTCTGACAGGTTACCTGGTGTTGGGCTAGAATCGGCAACACTGGAACTCTAGGGGTAGTATTGGGTAGTCTGGGACCTGAAGGTTTCCTGCTCACCTGGGTCTTTCCTCTTCTTCCTTTTAGATGGATGTTTCCTTGTTGTGGGATGTTTCTCCGCCTGGGACTTTCCCCCTTGGAGCACTTCCTAGAGTGTTGTTGTGGTACTGGGAGACTTGGCAGCCATAGAACACTGAGGCACATGGTGGTTTTCTGAGCTGGTTTCCACTGGTTCCTCCACTTGTACTGAGATGCTTGGAGGTCTCGGTATTGGCGTTTGCCTGGTCCACTACCTGGTGTTCAGGATCTCCCCCTGGTATGCTGAGGTGGGGCTTTCAGCTAGCTTGCTGGGATGCCTCCCATTTTGTACTGCTCCCCTTCCCCCAGGGCCTTTCCTGTTAATCTCTCAAGCTACCTAGGCTACCAGATTGCTGTACCCCATCTTTCTTCCAATTCAGCTGTTCCAGGGTTTTTTCCTGGGGTGATATTTTCTGGGCTTTCAGAGGTAAATAAGGGACAATAAGAGTGACTTACTTTTTACTCTGCCATCTTGTCTTCCAGAAGCAGAACCCAGAATCAGGTTTTTAAGGACCAAGTGTAGGAAATACTGACCTTTAATTATCTCTTTCTGGATTCATTCTTTTGGGCACAGCCATGACCCCAATTTCTCAGCTATAAGGCCTACCCCAGAAAGCCTACAGACCCATAAGAATAGCCCCTGTGTTATCTGAGAAAAATCTAACAGAAAAAGGGGACCCAAACCACCAACCTGAACATCCTGATGATGTGACAAAGATGAAAGATCTCTTGTCTATTATCAGGTTTTATGAAAGCAACAATGATTTTTTACATTGATGATATCTTTAGGGAAACTTCACAAAACACTATAATTTTATGCAAACCTTCTTAATCTTTCATCTCTCCTTGGTTCAGATCAGTTATGCATTGACAACAGCTTTGTGATAGAAAAATACACATGCAATGGATAACAAGCTAGAAGCATATCAAGGAAGACAATCTTTTTTTCCCTTTCTCTTCAGATTACATGCTACTCAAGTAAAGCAGGTTTTCTTTATTTTAAGTTAGAAAAAGAGCATCCCCACTCCCAAATTTCTACCTTTGACACTAACTAAGCTGACTCTCTTCTTCCTTGTTTCCTCTTATTATCAAATCTTAGTGCTAAAATCAGTTCTAAGTATCAATTCAAGATGGTAACATCCAGATCTACATTTCTCTCCCTATTTTAACTTGATTGTTCTATATTCCTAATTCTGGTCCCCTGTGTTGCTACCCCACCATTCTTTAATCCCAAGTGCATTGATTCAGTAGGGATATTTATTGAGCTGCCTGAGATCACATCAATGATAGAGGACACTGCCATGGAAAGCAAGAAGACATGTGACTCAATCCACTTCTGCCTCGTGTTTGACATCTACCTCCCAGAAACATAGCAAGCCTATTTCACACTGAAAAGCCATTGACTAGACTTCACTTAGTTTACCCCTCTACTTGGCACTCCCGCAGAATTTATAATCTCTGCTTCTGTTAATTTCCATACGTTGCTGGGCTGCTGTGCCAGTTTTGGGTTTTATTTTTGTGGGGTTTTTTTTCGTCTTTCTTTTTCAGTGTTGAGTGGTTGTCTATTGTACCCAAACAAACTGAAACACCTGAAGGTCACAGACTAAGTCTCTGAGGTTTTTTGAACCTATCTTCTCTCTTTTCCCCCTCAATAGCCTCATACAGTGCCTCATATTTTATTCCAGAGAGTATGTTTTTAAGTACAGAGAGAAATACAGAGAGGCAAAATCATGAGATACCCAATACAGTGCCTCAGACCTAAGCCAGTCATTTACCCTGTCAGATTCAATTTCCTCATTTGTACAGTAAGGGGACTAATACACTACCTATCTTACAGGGCTGTTGTGAGCAAGAAATTAGATCATTTGAGTCAACAAAGATTTATTAAGCACTATTGGGATCATAGTATCATAGAAAAAGAGGTGGAAGGGTCCTCAATGGACAGCAAGTCTAACTCCCAGAGGCTCAGGAATGTTGTGAATTACCCAAGGTCATATAGGGAGTTAATTATCAGCCATGGTATTTGAATCAAAGTCTTCTATCTCCAGAGTTAGTGCTCTATCCATCACAAGGCACTGTATAAAGCAACACTGGAAAAGGCCCTACTTTCAAAGAGCTTCTATTCTATTTCATCTAATTCACTTTATACAAATGTAAGGTGCTATATATATGAGTGATGATGATGATTGATACCATTATCATGTCTTTCCTTTCTCCATGAAGAAGAATTAGAGTCAAAAGCATTGACTACTTTCAGACACAAATATCTTTGCCAGCTGGCCTTCACTCCTCTAGAATATGCTTAGGAATCTTGTCATCTGTCCCAAAGTGATTTGGTGAAAATCCAAATGTTACTAAGACATTGGATCTTTCTTAGGTAGTACATAACTCAATGTGTGTATTCATATTAAATGTTTCTATTTATAGTCTAATAGCAGCAGGTAGAAAATAAATTTCAAAAATGTTTCTGCCACTGACTTAGCTGTACAAAATTAAGTGCAATTATAAATCATTCTGCTGCTTCTGTTTCCTAATTTGGATAATATTCATTTGTAGGAGACTTCAGAGTCCACAGGTGGAAAGTATTTTGCAAAAATAGGTTAGGACTTCATAACATGGTGGTCTTTCCATAACTGGTTGCTCTAAGCAAAGATTGGATGGCCAATTGTTAGATAGGCAGAAAAGTACCAATGTTCAGGTGTGGATCAGGCTCTATGGACTCTCAGATCTATTCCAACTCTGAATATGGAATTTTGTAATTATTCATTCTATTGAGTACCAAGAAACTGATGCACAAATGTCAAATAGTAAAATATACATATTAGTAGGTTATACTTGAATATTTTGTATATGCTTGTTTTGTATATAAAATGCATGTGTTCACCTAAAATGATAAAGATGGCTAGCTCATATGTGGCATTGAAAGATTATCTGATATGGGACCTGACTCGTTCCTCTTGAGGGGAAAATGCAACTTCTGATTTCAAAGGGAGCAAGAGGAGGTCTATGGCTAGATACTTGTTTCTTCCTTTGTCTATCTTCAGGAGAGGTTTGGGGCTAGAATTACATTTATCTTCCATACTTAAAGGCTCTAGTCTGGGAGTATGACGTTGGAGAGAGGGAGTCCCTGTCTATACACAGATACACAATGTCTCTTGATTACTCTTAATCATGGTGGGTAATAGTTTGATAACCCCTGCTTAACTCTTTTCCACCTAATGTCATTTACAAAAAAGACCTTCATGAATAATGAAAAGCAAGTAAACCTATTTATCCAAGCAGAACAGTAAAACAGAAGAGGAAGCTACACATATTAGAACACGTCAGGGTTTTCAGCCTTTTTGTGTGTCCTGAAACCCTTTGGAAATCTATTGAAGCCTATGGAACTCTTTTCAGAATAATGTTTTTAAATGCATAAAATAAAATAGGATTACGAAGGAAACCAATCATATTGATATACAGTTATCAAAATATTTTTAATAAAAAACAAATTCACAGACCTTGGAATAGAATGAAGAATGAATTATAGTAAAGGACTTCTTACACAGAGAGATAAAATATCGGAGGTCACCAAAGGAGAGGGAATGATCTCCTCAAGTGGAGTCCATTTGCTAGGGTTGAAAACATTGGCAGTCAAGGGACATGATGGGGCCTAGCTTCCCCAGATCTATGGCTCTAGGGGTTTCCATTAGCCATTTAAAACTTTGTACATTGTCTCCCTTGATTCATCTCTCCCCAATTCCTTCTTCTAAGTGTTCTGCAACAATAACTCTTCTGAAGGTATGCTGTGTTGTCTTCAGCATTCTCTCAGCCAAATAGGAGTCACATTTTTTTCAGTGTACTCAGAATAATGCTGCTCCTCTGGAGGTGGAGGTAAAGGGGAAGCAGGGTACTGATCTCATCTCACCTGGGTGGGAGTGGATGCTATATGTATATATTTCTGCGTATATATTTATCCCTCTATAGAATACAAGCTCCTTTTGGTCAAGTATTGTTTTTTTTTTTCATATACAGTACCTCACATATAATACACAGTTCATGAACTCTGATTGATTAATTGATCATGTTTTAATCAACCAGCTCATCTTCATCTATTAAAATGATGAAATTGTCTTTTATGTCTTTCATTCATATAATAAATAATTTTCAACTTCAGCAATAGTAACATGTTCCAGGTATTGTGCTAAGCATTTATAAATATTATATCATTTTAATCCTTAAAACAAACCTACTGTGAGGTAGGTCCTATTGTTACCCCCATTTTACAGTTAAGGAAACTGAGGAAGGCAAAGATTAAGTGACTTCTCCAGGGTCACACAACTAAAAAGTATCTAAATCCAAATTTAAACTCTCTTCCTGACTCCAGGCCCACTGATCTTATTCATTGCACTAACTCACTGCTTCATATGTAACACATAAGTATTGTTATATGTTAAATTACTGAGCAGTGTTTTGATGTCTTCTCCAATGGGGTAGTTACTTATAATTTCAGACTAATTCCGGCTGAAGTTAAAGGACTGTACTAAAAAGATCTCTACAGTACCCTGCTTCTGACTTACTTCCAAGATTATCATCAGGATTGAGCTTTCCAGAATAAGACATACATTTTAGAAAGGGTTAATGAAGGAATTTGTCTTTTTTAATTAATTTATTTATTTTTAGTTTTCAACATTCATTTCCATAAGATTTTGAGTTCCAAATTTTCTCCCCATCTTCTCCCTCCCCCCAAACCAAGATAGCATGCATTCTGAGTACCTCTTCTCCTAATCTGCCCTCCCTTCTATCTCTTCCCCTCTTCTCTTATCCCCTTCCCCTTCAATTTTCCCTTAGGGCAGTATAGATTTCTATACCCATTTCCTGTGTAGCTTATTTCCAGTTGTATGTGAAAACAATTTTTTTTCAACTTTTGTTTTTAAAATTTTGGATTCCAAATTTTCTCCCTTCCTCCCTCCCCACCCACCTTCATTGAGAAGGCAAGCAACTTCATACAGGTTATACGTGTGTAGTCATGCAAAACACTTCCATAGTAGTCATGTTGTAAAAAATTAAGTATATTTCCCTTCATCCTATCTTATCCCTCACTTATTTGATTCTCTCTTTTGACCCTGATCCTCCTTAGAAGTGTTTGCTTCTGATTACCCCTCTCCCAATATGCCCTCCCTTCTTATCATCCTCCTGCTCTCATGTCCCCTTCCCCCCTTATTTTCCTGTAGGGTAAAATAGATTTCCATACCCAATTGAGTGTGTATGTTATTCTCTCCTTAAGCCAAATCCAATGAGAATAAGATTCACTCATTCCCTCTCACCTTCCGCTATTTCCCCTCCACTGTAAAAGGCTTTTCTTTTATGTGAGATAATTTGCCCCATTCTACCTCTCCCTTTCTCCTTCTCCCAGTATAATCCTCTCTCAACCCTTAATTTTATTCTCTAGATATCACCCCTTCATCTTCAACTCACCCTGTGCCCTTGATCTATCTATCTACATACCTATCTATCTATCTATCTATCTATCTATCTATCTATCTATCTATCTATCATCTATCTACATACATATAATTTTTTCCCTCTAACTACTCTAACACTGACAAAGGACTCATGAGTTACAATATCATCTTTCCATGCAGAATGTAAATGGTTCAACCTTAATAAGTCTCTTATAACTTCTCTTTCCTGTTTACCTCTTCATGGTTCTCTTGAGTCTTATATCTGAAAGTCAAATTTTCTATTCAGCTCTAGTGTTTTCATCAAGAATGCTTGAAAGACCTCTATTTCACTGAATGTCTATTTTTTCCCCTGAAAGATTATGCTCAGTTTTTCTGGGTAGGTGATTCTTGGTTGTAATCCTATCTCCTTTGCCCTGCAGAATATTCTATTCCAAGCCTCTGTCACTTAATGTAGAAGCTGCTAAATCTTGTGTTATCCTGATTGTGTTTCTACAATACTTGAATTATTTCTTTCTGGGCGTTTGCAATATTTTCTCCTTGACCTGGGAACTCTGGAATTTGGCTTAGGAGTTTTTCTTTGGGGATCTCTTTCAGGAGATGATTTGTGGATTCTTCAATTTCTATTTTGCCCTCTGGTTCTAAAATATCAAGGCAGTTTTCCTTGATAATTTCTTGGAAAGTGATGTCTAGGCTCTTTTTTTCATCATGGCTTTTGGATAGTCCAATAATTTTTAAATTCTCTCTCCTGGATCTATTTTCCAGGTCAGTTGTTTTTCCAATGAGATATTTCACATTGTTTTCTATTTTTTCATTCTTTTGAATTTGTTCTACTCTGTCTTGATTTCTCATAAAGTCACTAGCTTCCAATTGCTCCATTCTAATTTTTAAGGCAGTATTTTCTTCAGTAATCTTTTGGACTTCCTTTTCTATTTGGCCAATTTTTCTTTTCAGGGCATTCTTCTCCTCATTGGCTTTTTGGACCTCTTTTGCCATTTGGGTTAGGCTATTTTTTAAGGTGTTCTTTTCTTCAGTATTTTTTGGGTCTCCTTTAGCAAGCTGTTTACTTGTTTTTCATAATTTTCTCGCATCACTCTCATTTCTCTTCCCAGTTTTTCTTCTACTTCTCTTACTTGCTTCTCAAAATCCCTTTTGAGTTCTTCCATGGCCTGGGACTGATTCATATTTTTGGGGGGCTTTGGATGTAGGAGCTTTGACTTTGTTGTCTTCTTCTGATTTTATGTTTTGATCTTCTTTGTCACCGAAGTAAAATTCTATGATCTGACTCTTTTTGAACTGCTTGCTCATGATCCCAGCTAATTACTTGAGTTATAAACTCTTTATTAAGGTAGGGGTCTGCTTCCAGTGTGGAGAATGTACAGTTCCAAGCTTTGGGGATTTTGTGTAGCTGTTTTCTGAGATACTTCTAGCGACCTGTAAATTTTCAGTTCTTCCAAAGTGCTGTGATCAAGGGCAAGGTGTTTACTCCTTTTCTGGACTGTGCTCTGGTCTATGAGTGACCACAAGCACACTTTTATGCCTTGGAACTGTGAAGAGGATTCACTTTCCACTACCACTATAAGTTCCACTATGCCAGCACTCCTCCTCACCCCCAGACCACCACCCAGAACAGTGACCCAGATCCAAGCATGGGCAAAGCAAGAGAATCCTGAACCAGCAAAGAGATCCCTGCAATCCCCCTCTGATCAGTCACTAAATTCTCCCTCAGTCTGTGGGCCAGAAGCTCAGGAGGCAGCCGCTGCCTTGGTGCCACACTTGGGGACTGGGGCTGGGATCCCTGTTCTTCTCTCTCACCACAGACATAGACTTTTCCTATTGACCTTCTAAGTTGTCTTAGGCATTCATGCGTTGAGAGGTCTGGAAATCACCACAGCTGCCCATGATTCAGTCCTCTGAGGCCTGCTGCAAGTTTCCTGAGGCCTGCATGCCCACAGCAAACTGCGTTCCTCTCCCAGCCTGGTGTGATACATATTTCAGATGAACCATTCAGGTTGTCTTGGGCTGGAAATTTATTTCACTCTGTCTTTTTGTAGGTTCTTCTGCTTTAGAATTTATTTACAGCCATGTTTTTACAGGTATTTTGAGGGGTTTGGGGGAGAGCTCAAGCAAGTCACTGCTTTTACTCCACCATCTTGGCTCTGCCCCCAGGAATTTGTCTTTCTCATCCATACTTATTAAAAGGGTGTCTTTATATAACACATGTAGTAACAACATTGGAAAGACAAGCAACTGTGAATGACATAAGAATTGATGAATACAACATGACAGAGTACAGAAAGCACTCAGCCAAACTCTCCCAATATTCCCCTTCAAATAACTTTGAAATAATGTCTCAAATCAAATTCTGGAGTGGTAGAGCCAGAAAAAATGGTCAGAGTGAAACATTCTTCCAGTCCAAAACAACTTAGGAAGTCTAAAAGAAAGATCTGTGACATGGGGGTGGAAGATGACTAGGTGCCTGCATGGATGAAACACCACAGTGGAGTTAGGTGGTAGTGACAGAGGCAACAGCAGGTTTGAGAGCTCTCAAGCCAAACATGGTGAAGGGACCTGACAGCTGGTAAGAAAGAAATTAGAGAGGACTCCTTTGCAAGCACTGCACACAGAACTAGATGCTGTTTGACAAATCCATTGTTCAAGGGCAGAGAGAGCTACTTTGGGTCAAGAGAGAGCAGAAGTCCTGAAAAGCAGCATCAGTTTTGATCAGAAGGGGGCAGAGGCCATTCCTGAGTAAGGACCAGAGTACAGATTGAAAAAAAGGGGAAAGGACCTGTTTGTACAATAATATTTATAGTAGCTCTTTTTGTGGTGGCAAAGAATTGGAAATTGAGGGGACATCCATAAATTGGCAATTGCTGAACAAACTATGGTATATGATTGTGATGGAATATTATTGTGTTCTAAGAAATAACAGGATGGTTTCATAAAAATCTGGGATGACTTATACGATCTCATGCAAAGTGGAGTGAGCAGAACCAAAAGAACATCATATATAGTAAAAGCAGTATTGTAAGGATGATCAACTGTGAAAGACCTAGTTACTCTGATCAAGACAATTACCCAAGACAATTCCAAAGGACCTATGATGAGGAATGCTATACATCTCCAGAGAGAGAACTGATGAACCCTGAATATAGATCAAAGCATACATTTTTACTCTATTTTTCTTGTTTTATTCTTTTCTTTGTTTTCTTTTGCAGTATGGCTAATATGGAAATATGTTTTGTATGACTCCACATGTATAATAGATATCAAATTGAATTTTAGAGGTGGGTGGGAGGGAGATAATGTGTAACTCAAATTTATTTTAATGTTTAATAGATTTGCATGTAATTGGATAATATTTAACAAAATAATTAAAAATATATTTCAAAAAACTGATCAATAAAATGTCCAAATACAATGCTGATGATGAAGCAATCTACCTACCTCCTGAGAGAAAAGTAATAGGCTCAGGATGCAGAAGGAGACATAAATAATTGGATATAGCCAATGTAAGAATGTGTTTTGCTTGACTGTTCAGATTTGTTATTCATATGTCTATCTTTTCTCTTTTTTTAAATGGACAATGGAAAGGAGAGAAGATAAATGATTGTTAATTGAAAAGTAAAACATTTTATATATACATATATGTGTGTACATAGGTATATGTACACACACACGTGTGCGTGTGCATATGTATATATATATATACATACACACATGCATGTGTATGTGTATATATATATATATATATACATATATATATATACATATACATACATGTATATGGAGAGAAAGAAAGAGTCAACCTCAAAGATCAACTCTCTGTCACTCTAAAATTTCTAATGGCTTTGAAGTCTTTGAACCAGATTTTACATGTCTGCACAATTTCATGGCTCATATCGCGCTCCACACCCAAAAGGCTGCTGATGAATAATCACTCTGTGTGATTGGCCTTTCTGTCTTGTTGGCCCTGGCAATACACTGGAAAAAGGATTCGTGATTAGCTGCATCTCACCTCCTGCTCTTTTAAGGGAGGCTAACGCTCCCTCAGTCAGGTGACATTTTTTAAGTTTTTTAGGTTTTTTTTTCTTAGTATGTATTCTGCTTCTTCATTTCTGGTGATTAGGTTTAATAGTTAATAATGGTGGTTTTCCAGAAATTGAAACAATCCTTCAAATCCAGACCATGTGAAGATAATTTCAAACAGGATGGACTCCTTACAGAATATATCATCAGCCAAGTTTATACCCACCCTGTCATATTTATAAATAATAGTTTTGTAAATTTTCCTGTTTGCTAGTAAAGTGACATTTTTACATCACTTCTCCTGCACACTGTATGCCATCAGTGGTCATTTACTACAACCTATTTTTACCCACAATGTATATTTCCACTGGCCTTTGATTTACAATCTTAAATCTTGGTTTTCCAAGCTTAAAGGTAACATAGAAAAACACTCAAATGGAACTGTGGTCTGATTTGGAAATTCCTTCCAACAGTGCAGATCAAAATTCATCCATCCTTACAGATTGTATATGACATTTTTGTATATTTGCTTGTACTTTCAGCTATACCAGTAACTTATCAAACTTTCTCATTTGTAAATATCATTTCTTTGTGAAGCTCAGGTTTCTGGGCACTTTTTGTGATAAAAAGCAAGAAACTCCTGAAGATCAATATGGAACAGGAAAAGTGGGTGGCATTATCCAATCTGATTCCAAGGTTTGAGAAGTTGTTCAGCGCCTAACAGTTGGACATATCCTATTGGTAAATAAATGTGGTTGTTTAAGAATGAAGTAAACATTTTTCTTCCTCTTTATTTGTATTATTTTTCAAATGTCTGCTAAGTTGTTAGGATACAAATATTTATAAAATTGTTTAGACCTAACTACTTAATAAACAGAAGTGTTAGCATTTCCTTTGATCTAGGGGAGCTGTGGGGGGGAAAATGTTGAGACCCTAAGGGATCTGTGAACCAAGAAAGTTTGGAAACTGTTGTCAATGGCATTTTGAACTCCATTTTGCCTTCTGCCACTTGATGTATCTCAATCTAAACTCTTACCAGAACGATGGTCCAAAATTCCCCTTAATCCTACCAAAACCCTCAGTCAGGAGATTAGATGCCTTCAAATCATGCTGGAGATTCCATTTAGTAATACTGCAAAGGCAACAAGTGGAGGTATGGTGAATGATGTCCCCTTGTTGCTGCACAAATCAACTCAGGAACAAAACTGGAAAGGGCCAGGTGGAGCTAATGGAGCTTCTGACTTTTGCCCTACTTCCCAGGAACAATCCAAATCATTGTTGCAATTAAAAACACGAATACATGATAGAATATTGTTAAAGATATTTTAATTCACGTCTAAAGCTTGGGAACAAAAGAATTTGTTTCCTTGCCTCTTTTCAAAGGGTAAAGTACCTGGCTTCCTGTTTTAAAAAGTGGAAAGCATCACATTTAGCAAGTTAGCTCCATCTTTGGGAGCCACATCTCCAAGTCTTACAACTTTGGTGGCAATGGAGGTGCTTTCCATTTAAGCTTCTTAAATTCAAGCAGCTTGTGATCTCACAGATTCAATACTTCTAGGACCTGCCCTTCCATCAGACTCCCACAGGTCATCATTTCTTCCACCAACACAGTGGAAATCTCTGTAGAACTTAGTGAATGGTCTTTGACAGATGTTGTGGAAGAAAAACTCACCCTCTGCAGCTAATCCTGTGATGAATCTCTTCCTTATTTTCCTTATTTACTTACTTACTTCCCTTGGCTGGCTGTCAAACAACAGATAGAAAGTCTGTCACTGCCACCACATGCAAAGCTTTTCTAGCTTGATAAGCCTTGACAGCTTGTGCTCTGCTGGCATAGACTTCAAGGACCCCAAATCTCCTCAGTGCAACCATGATGCATCTGAATAGAATTTGACTGGTTTCAATCACCCACCATTCCACTTTCCAGACATCTCAATAAAAATTATACCTGGCCCATATCAGATACTGATGATCATTATCATCTTATCACAAACTCTGACCAAACTATACTTTCAGAAAAATATCTAACATGGTCATTTTAGGGAATGGAGTCAGAAATAATTTTTTATATCATCAATTCCACAGGAAATGGAGATGATGCCTCTCCGTGAATTTTCATACCAGAGTAGAGATAAAGCCTTGTTGTACTCCCACATCTTCTTCAGCTGCCACAACCGCCTGTTCTCTTCTGTCCCATCCTCCTCCATATTACTAAATTCCTAGCTAGGGAAGAGAGAATTGGGGGCAAACAAAAGCTGTAACTCCAGCTGGCAATCACAAGAATGACGTTTAATAGAGCAATAACTCTTAACTAAGAATGTTGGTGCCTTAGACGAAATTTTTGGGGGAGATGGGAGGAGGAGAAGAGGAGCAGATAGCTTGTAATCTGGAAGGCCTTGGGTTCTAATTCTTGCTGGTATACACCAGCATCTTTATTGACCCAAGAAACATCCTTGAAAGGTGTGTCATGGGTCCCCAGGCCTGATAGCAGCACAGCACAGCCCTGTAATATATAGTAATCCTGAAAAATGGGGGATTGCCCCTTATTTAGAAAGTTTTTGCTTACATCCCCCAGTAAGAAGTAGCAAGGGGACAGGAGATACAAAAATAACTGAAGACAGCCATAGGACATGGGTGTGTAACATGACTAAACTCTATTAGTAGTAAACCTAGGGCAGATGAGGAAGCAGGACTTATTCTCCTGGGTGTCAGTGCTCTGGGTCAAAGCTCCAATCATTCTTCCCTAGTTACATGTCTGGGGATCAGTCCCTATAAGTTCAGCATTAACTCCAAAACCAAAACTTTGCTCCCTCATGTACTAAATTTTAAAAGAAAATTAGAATTGGCTATTAGTGTAAATATCCCCAATCATTTCTTCCTACTATGCTGAATTTTACATTTGAGGTGAAAGGTAGATAACTGCCATTTGCTGCTTGGAGTCCATAAAACTCAGATGGACTAGCCTTAGGGAGAGAAAACAGCTACTATGTCTTTAGTACCTCAAAGCATATACTTCAAGCCCCTAGATTAGACATTCCTAAACTTTATTGGTTCACAGTTTCCTTAATATCTCAGTAATTTTTTTCACAGTACCCCTAGGTCAAAAGAGATATCTAATAGTTCCATTTATTAAGTACTTAGGTAAAAATATTATAAATATTTGTGTCCTAACAATTTAGTAGCTAATTTGAAAAACTAATATAAATAAATTGAAAGAAAAATAATATTTTCATTTCATTCTTCAATAACCACAGTTATTAATGAGACGTGTGTGCCTTTTGTGCACCACACAGCTTCTGACACCTTGGAACCATACTGGACAATACACCCTCATTTCTCATTCCATATTGATTTTCATGAGATACTTGCTTTTTATCACAACTGCCCTGAAAACTGAGCTTCACAAAGGATTGTCACAAATGAAGAAGTTTAAGAAGTTACTGACATAGCCAAAAGTACAAGGAAACAAAATCACATCTCAAACACTCAAGAATGTCACTGAAAGGAAGATAGTGCTATCTAATGCAGAAACTGGAACTCTTTCAGGCTAGTAGCTCCTGAGGTGTCCAACAGATGTGGAACATCACTGTCTTTTCCTCCAAAATTTTAATACCCCATGGCACCCTGTTGGTTTGCCTGAGATGTCCTGAGGTTAACCTGGGTATTGTTTGGGAAATAGGTGTTAGGTAGTAGTTTTCTAGTCTTCTTGGTACAATCATTTGACAAAAAAAAAAAATATTTTCCCTGAAGATAGAAGTCAACAAGTATAGACATGTATTGAGCTACATATATTGAGTTTAATATATGTCTATCAATGTGACATGGAACCTAGATGAAACTCTAACCATTTGACAGAATAAGAGAACAATTAGTAGATTTAAGAACCAATCTTCTAAGTAGATTTCTGTCTAAAGTCAGCTGTTGGTTTAAGTAGGGGACATTAGTTAATTTGGATTTATATTTGTATTTCTCAGTGCAACTTGCAAACCAGACTAAAAACAGGTTTTTAGCTTCCTATAGCAGCTATATGGTAGAATAGACAAAGGGATGGACCTAAAGCCAGGAGGAGCTGGGTTCCAATCTTATTGCAAACAAATTCTGTATAACCCTGGATAAGTCATTCAACCTCTCTGAGGCTCAGCTTCCTCATCTGTAAAATGGGAATGATACCAGCACCTACTTCTCAGTGTTATTTGGAGGACCAAATATCATAATATCTTACTGGGCTGTTGTAAGGATCAAAGGAGCTAATATTTGTAAAGTACTTTGCAAACTTTAAAACACTATATAAATGTTTGATATTACAACAATAGTAATACTAATAACAGCAATCATTTTAAAAATCAAAGCCTTGCTGGTACAATTAGGTATAGAAACAAAGAGTAAACTCCAAAGTCCATAGCCTAGATTTGTAAATTCATCCACCCTCAGTACAGACAGTACAGAGATTCCTCAAAATTTAGTCTCATGGGGCAAGTAGGTGGCGCAGTGAATAGAGCTCTGGCCTTGGAGTCAGGAGGACCTGAGTTCAAATTCAGCCTCAGATACTTAACATTTACTAGCTGTATGACCCTGGGCAAGTCACCTAACCCTGATCCCCTCACTAAAAACAAAAAAAAATAGTCTTCAGCTGAGTCATCAGATGCTTACCTATAGATTTTATGTCCACATTTCTTTTTTCTCTTAAATTTTCATTCTAGGAGGGCAAGAATATTATTTGTACTGTGCAAAGTTCCTAAATCACCACATACAGTGATATGCATGAGATTAAATAGATGATTAAAAAAGTAAAAATTATTAAACATACACTGCTAAAAATGAAATGAAATATCAATTTAAAGGATATTTTAATTTAGGAGGAAAATCACTCTAAGTAGAACTCAGAGTACTATATTTTCAATATAATAGCTTGAAAAAAGAATTGCAAATTCAGCTATATATTGTTAAACTAAAAAGAAAGGTTTAAAAGATCATCCCTTTTACACAAAATTATAAGCAATTTTATTGGGAAGAAGAACAGGTCAAAAAGATGAAGAAGATAATGCAGAAGTAGGAAGTCTTGATGCTAGCAGATTTCAAACTCTGCTACAAGGCATTTCAATCCATCCTCCACTCAGCTGCCAAGATAATTTGTCTAAAGGATGAGCCCAACTATGTCAACCCCCTCCTCAATGAGCTCTAGTGGTTCCCTATTACTTCCAGGATCAAATATAAACTCCTCTCTTTGGTATTCCAAGCTTTTCTTAGTGTGAACTTTCCTACTCTGCTGGTCTGCTTACATTTTACTCTCCCACACATGCTCTACAATCCAGCTACAGTATTTGCTATTTGTCTCTTTGCTGGCCCTCTGACACAGCACTCCTTCCATAGGCTCCTTATCTTGCCCTGGCTCTCCTCTATGCCTGAATGTTCTGCCTCCTTGCTTCCATTTCATTGTTTCCCTGGCTTTCCTCAAGACAGCTCAAATCCCAGTTTTAGCAAGAGACCTTTCCGGCCCCTCCTCCAGATGCTAATGCCTTCTTCTTTTTGATTACCTTCCATCTGCTCTGTGTATGTCTCATTTAGTTATTTTCATATTGTCTCCCCCCATTAAATGTAAGCTCCAGGAGGGCAGAGACTGTGTTTTGACCTTTCTTTATTTTCCTATACTTAGTGTGATTTCTAGCAAATACCACTTAATAACAAATAGCTTATTGACTGACAAAAAACAATAATTATCAAAGCTATCTTGTACCAGATTAAAAAAATAAAGAAATGGATGATTAGAATAGATTAATCAAGATTTAGTAATAACCTAGTTTTCAACAAAACCTAGAATATAAATGACTGGAGAAAGGACTCTATTTGACAAAAAAAAAATTTCTAGAAACACCAAAAGGCAGTTTGTCTAAAGATAGATTTAGATTAGGATTTTAAATTTTCTACTCTAGTAAATTCCAAACAGGCAAACTAATTATAAAAACTAATACAATAAAAATGGAGACAATAGGTTATATCTTTTACAACTATGGGTAAGGAAAAATCTTACTAATACAAAGGATAGGCGAAATCATAAGACACAAAATAAACCATCTATCTTGCATAAAATTAAGATGTTTTCACAAATAAAATCAACATAGCCAGAATCAGAAGAAAAATATGGGTTGGGGGGGAGGGAAAGTGTTGCATTAAATAATTCTGATAAAAATCTTATGGTCAAAATTTGTGAGGAATTGAGGCAAATGTATAAGATAAAGAACTACTGCTCAATAGGTAAATGGTCAAAAGATACAATGGTTTCCAGATAAGAAAAGATTATCAGAGAAATAAGAATTGAAACAACCATGAAATATTAATTTTCACCCAACAAGGGAACAAAGATGTTAAAAGATTGGAAAATTCATTGCTGGAGGAGCTGTGGAAAGACAGGTAACACTATTCACTACTGACAAAAGTTTGAAATCTGGAAAACAATATACAGTTTTGCAAGAAAAGGTACTAAATTGTTTATACCCCTTGACCTAGAGATTCCATTTGGGATTATATCCCAAGAAATTTGTTAATGTAAAAAACATAGGCAAGAGCAACATGTTTTTAGCAACATTAGTTGCCATAAGAAAATGCTGAAAATAAAATGTCTTCAAAATTGGAAAATAGCTGAAAAAAATATGGTATACAATGGAATATGAGTGTCCCAAGTAGAATGACAAATTTGAAGAATTTAGAGAAATAATAAGAACTCATACATGAAGTGATACAGAGTAAAGAAAGCAGAACCAAAAGAATAAAATAAAAAATTACTATAGTAATGTAAATGAAAACAACAATGCAAATGAACACAGAGAAGCAAGAAAATTCAGTTAAATGACAATGGATATTGTTGGTGTCCTGTCACCAAGGTTAAATGATATATTTCTTTTTCTTTGGGAAGTATGTGTTATATCAGAGCAAAATCATTAATAAATTTAGGGGGAAAGAGAGAAAAAAACACATTTGTTTAATTCCCCTTCCTCAAAAATCAGTAAAGTCTGAATAAAAAGAGCTGTCTCTATATTTCACATTAGTAGGTGACCAACCACTACAAGAAAAATTAAACTATAATTAAGACATCAAAACATAATTACAGGTACTCAGAGGCCGAGGAAATCACCAGGTGAGTTCCAAAATTCTTATCCTACACTACTTGAGTTCTTTGGATGTTGGAAAGCATTTTTCCATTGAAATTGAACTTCAATTCCTGCTAAAACTCTAGAAAATGTTATTTGAAAGGTACTCCACTGGTATTCATATCTTATCAAGAGACCTAGGAGAAACTTCCAATACATTGGATAGACCCTTTATAAAAGAATTAATGAGAGAAAAAGGATGAAAGTAGCGCAGAATGTAAAGATGCAGATAGACAGTACTACAGGAAGGGGTATCCACAGTGATTCATCAAAGTAGGATTAAAGTTCTGAGATATTTTCAGTATATCCTATTTTTTCTTTCTCCTAGGACTCTGCTAGGTACATGGCTAGATAATCTAATTATTTGGTTTCAGATATTAATAACTAATAATGGAATCAGTACCATTCACCACTAGAATCAGCTTTCTCAGCTCCCAATGCAGGCTTTCTTTATTATGCTACTACTATTCTTTCCAGTCTACAAGATTTATTGAATTGGAAGTTATTCATTCAGAGAGAAGTAACCTTTTCTCTGATGTTTGTGTAGTTAAGTGCATGATTCAAAACTGGTTGAATGCCTGGGCTCATGAGTAGCCAAATTGGAAGGTTTTTAGTGGAATGTTGAATTGCATTGAAAAGTTTATGTGATCTTGGGATTCCATGAGAGGTATGATGCACAGGAGACACATATAAAAGGAAACAAGGAGCTTAAATTCTAATAAGATAAGATACCCCCAGACAGGGGAATGGTGGTGAAACTGCTGGAAGTTGATGTGGTGGCCTGGCTTCTAGCCAGTCAGTGTAAAAGATTTACCCAACGGATCTATGGGGCAGACAGCAGTGGAGTCCTAGTTTTTTGTTTTGTTTTGTTTTATTTTATTTGGGGCAGGGGAATGGTTGGAGAGCAATGACAATGATGCAAGAACTAGGTGAGGTAGCCTTGTTCCCTACTATATAAGGCAAAAGTTCATTGGGGAACCATGGGTAGTAACATGGTCAAGACTATGGTTTAAGAATGTTCATTTTAGGGGCAGCTAGGTGGCACAGTGCATAGAGCACTGGACCTGGAGTCAGGAGGACCTGAGTTCAAATCTAGTCTCAGACACATAACACTTACTAGCTGTGCGACCCTGGGCAAGTCACTTAACCCCATTGCCTAGCCAAAAAAAAAAATAAATAAAATAAAATGAAAGAATTTTCACTTTGTCACTTGTGTTTAAGGAGAGTTAATGAGTTAATGCAAGGCCACCAATTAGGATTCTACTGCAATGGTCTAGTGGAGAGATGAGAGGAAAGTATTGGGAATGTTTAACCTAAAGAAGAGATATTGAAAGGACAAAGAATAGCTGTGTTCAAGTATCTGAAGGATTGTAATGTACAAGAAGCATTAGATTTGTTCTTCTTGACTCCAGAGGACAAAAATAGGAACAAAGAGAGGAAGTTTTAGGGAGGCACTTTTCACTTGGATGAAGCAAGAAAAGTGTTAACATTTAGAACTATTCAGAAAGAGGAATGGGCTTCCCGAAGGCTAAGGATCTTCAATCAAGACCTAGATGACTACTAGTTGGGGACGGCATGGAGATTTTCATTCTGATGCATGTTTGATGAAGGGCTTCTGAGGTCCCTTCCAAGTCTTAAAGAATTTGTTGTGATTATCCATATAGTATACATCAGGATCATACACTTACAAATGGTAGTTAAGTTTCCAGAGAGCACACAAAGGCGTTTATTTAATCTATAATGTAGCCAAACTATAGCACTAGATTGAATTCTAGATCCTGGGAGTAGTGCCACATGAGATAAAGGGCAAAAAAGGGAGATAATAGGCATTCCCTTATTTCCTGGCACACAACTAGCCCTAGCCAAAATTTGGAAATAAACAAAGCTTGTCTTTGTCATTTTCCTGGCTTACTTCCTGTGATCCTCTCTTCAGACCAATTCCAGGTGCCCAGTACCTAAATACTGATATAAATCCTGTATTGTAGCACCCGACCCAGACCAGTCCTACCTTCCAAAGTGTTCCAAGCTCCAAAGCTGGCAGTCTCCCTTATCCTCCCATCCCCAATCCAAAGTCTCACTCCCTTAATGCAGAGGAATTCAGACAGCATATCAATTTGAAAGCCCTACAATGACAAGAATGACTTTATTTGGGGCTGGGGGTAGGAAGGGAATCATTACCTATATATAATTACCTAGGAATCCCCTAAGCTGGGTCCATTTTTCAGAGGTTCCTCCCTTCCACAATTTCTAAAAACAGATTCTCCCTAGCAGGTGATCTTAATCTTTTTGTGAAATGGGCCCTTTTGATGGTCTACTGAAGACTACGGATCCCTTCTAAAAATAATGTTTTGGACAGAAAGTCATAATTAAAGGAAATGCTAATTTTTAGTTAGAGGTTAGTGAAAATAAAGATATAACTATTTCCCATTCAGATTCACAGACCCCCTGAAATCTATGGCATATAGCATATGGAAGTTAAGAAACTCTGTTCTATGTGATGGAATACTACTGTCCTGTAAGAAATGATGAGTTGACTTTTGAAAAGCATAGAAAGACTTGCATGAAATAATGAAGAGTGGAATGAGCAGAAACAGGAGAACATTGTATACAGTAATAGCAATATTGTTTGAAGAACAACTGGGAATGACTAAGTTATTCTGAGTATTATAAATACTCCAATCAACTATAAAGGACCCATGAAGGTAGATGCTATCAACCTCCAGAGAAAGAACTGATAAATAGAAGCATGCATACTATGATTTTATTCAAAAATGTAAGCTAAAACATATACATAATACATATATAATACATAATACATATTTTATACATATAATATATAAAATATGTATTATGTATTATATATGTATTATGTATATATATAATATATAATATATATGTATTATGTATATATACAATATATGTATTATGTATATATATAATATATATGCATGTGTGTATATATATAATATATATATAAAATATGTATTATGTATTATATATGTATTATGTATATATATAATATATATGTATTATGTATATATATTATATATATATGTATATGTGTGTGTATATATATATATAAATGTATGTATATGTATATATGTGCATATCAAATGGTGGCCTGGTCCTCTGTAGTGCAGGGTGGGGAGGGAGAAAGGGACACTTCAAAACTTAAAATATAACCAAAAAATAAATTTAATTTAATTTAAAAAAAATCTCTGCTCTAAAAAGTTCCAAATTCTTCCCCAATAGCTCCTATTCCTATGACAACTGGGTCTCCAGCACCAGTTTGTTAAGACAGGGGCAGCTATTTGTATGTATTCATTGCTTGCAAGCCACGTGTGTTTGTAAGACATAGACTACCTTGCAATAAACACCGGTCTGAGCCAAGCTAAAAAGCAAATAAATCTGAATTGCAGTATTTCCCATAGAAAAATGAGGACCTTGTCATTGAAAACTGAATTTATCCTGAGATGGATGGGGACACATGAATAAGGGAGGATTGTGAAAAGGCAGTCCCTCATTAACCTGGGAGTTCACAGTCTCAATCGGAGAAGACAGCTGCATATCAGTCCTTTGTCATTCTGGAATCCTGATGCTCTGATGCTCTGCACATGTCAAATGCCATTAGCTTCACAATGACCCACAAATTCAGGAGAGCCGCCAGAAGCAAGGCCCCTAAGCTGCCAGTACGGTGTTTTAACGGGTCATTTGAACAGATCTGTAGCAGTTTACTCAAAACCTTTGGATCACAGCAGGCCTAGAATTGAATAAAGGTTTTAAGTCACTCAGCTTCGAAATTTCTGCACAGCTCATTAGAGTAATATTCCTCACTCACCTAGGGAATTTAGGCCATGTCTAATCGTCTTTTACTAGGACACAGAAAGGTTAAGCACAGGGCTGGTTCTACGCAAAACAACAAAATAGATCAGGTTTCTCTTTCCAGCCTTAGATTCTGGAAAGCTGTGTAATCCTTGCCTTCAGCTTCAGTTTTGTCATCTATAAAATGGGGACAATAATAGTACCTACCTACCTACCTACCAGAGGTGTTGTGAGGATAAAATGAGATAATATTTGTAAAAAAAAAAAAACACTTTGCAAAGCTCAAAGAGCTATACAAGTGCTACTATTATTTTTCCTTATGTTCCTTCTTCTATGACTTTCTTCCTTTCTTTTTATACCTCATGCCAAACACAATAGTGCCTTCCTGTTATCTCTCTGGATGCTGAAGGACTCCATGAGGAAAGGGACTGCAGTAGGTTTGGAGTCAGAAAGACCTAGATTAAAATCCTATTCAGACATTTACTAGTTTTGTGATCCTGGACAAGTCATTTAACCTCAGACTCCTTATCTTTAAAATGGGAATAATAATACCTGTGATAACTCACTGGATTGCTGTGAAAATCAAATGATTTCATAGAATCAGAGATTCAAAGCTGCAAAGTACCTTAGAGCTTACCCAGTCCAGCCCCTCATTTTACAGATGAGGAAACTGAGGCCTATAGGTGAAGTGATTTGTCTGAGGTCACACATCTAATAAATAGCTGAGTCAAGACTTGAACTCAGGTCTCCCTGACTCCAAGTCCAGCATTCTGTCACATTCTGCTCTATATATGTCAGTTATTGTTATTTTTATGCCTCTGCAAAGCTTTTTTCCTTTAAAGTATATCTCCTCTGTATTTCTGTCCCTGGCTCTGCCAGGTGACTGCTAACTAATCTGAAAAATTAACCAAAATTGAGGTGTTAATGGCTAGTGATCAAAACAGTGCTCTTCAGTGCTAGAATCAGAATTCTCGGCTTCCAGTCCAATATTAGGCCAACTTTATCACGCTGCTTCTATTCTTCCTGGTCTGTGACCCTGATGGAATGGGGACTTACTCAAGTCTAGGGAAGTAGACTTTTCTCATATACTTTAGGCATGAGGTTCTGAACCTTCTTTGTTTCACAGAGTTCTTTGGCCAACTGGTGAAGCCTATGGAGCCCTTCTCAGAAGAATGGGTTGTTATTGTGGTGGTGGTGCTGGTGCTGGTGCTGGTGTTTTTTGTTTGTTTGTTTGTTTGTTTTGGTGAGGCAATTGGGGTTAAGAGACTTGCAACTAGCGAGGATCATGTGTCTGAGGACAGTTTTAAACTCAGGTCCTCCTGACTCCAGGGCTGGTGCTCTATCCACTGTGAAACCTAGCTGCTCCCATTTTTGTTGTTTTAAATACATAAAGTAGAATGGATAGGATGACAAGGTAAACCATTTATACTGAGATGTGGTTATCATTTTTTTAAAAATTTAATTAATTTATTTTAATTTATCAATAATCAATTCCATATGCTTTTGAGTTTAAAATTTTTCTCCCCTTTCCTCCCCACCACCCTCCCCAAGTCAGTGTACAATCTGATATAGGCTATACATTTACATTCCTATTAAACATATTTTCACATTAGTGGGTGTTGTAAGTAAAAATTAAAACCAATAGGAGGAACCATCAGAAAGAGGAAACAAAACTCAACAGAAGAGAAAAAAATAGCAATTCAACTTCCATAGTTCTTTCTTTGGATGTGGATAGCATTTTCCATCATGAGGCCTCTGGAGATGTCTTAGATCCTTGCATTGCTGGGAAGGGTTAAGTTTATCAATATTAGTCATCACACAATGTGGCTGTGGTTCTGTTCATTTCACTCAGCATCAGACCATACAAGTCTTTTCAGGTTTTTCTGAAGTCAGCCTGTTCATCATTTCTTATAGCACAATAGTATTCCATTACATTCATATACCACAATTTGCTCAGCCATTCCCCAATTGATGGACATCCTCTCAATTTCCAATTCTTTGCCACCACAAAAAGAGCTGCCATGAATTTTTTTGTACATGTGGGTCCTTTTCCCATTTGTATGATCTCTGTGGGAGATCATAGCCCTAGAAGCACTATTGCTGGGTCAAAGGGTATGCACATTTTTATAGCCCTTTGGGCATAGTTCTAAATTGTTCTCCAAAATGGTTGAATCATTTCACAAATTCACCAACAATGCATTAGTGTTCCAATTTTCCCACATCTTCTCCAACATTTATCATTTTCCTGTTTTGTCATATTGGCCAATCTGATAGGTGTGATATGGTACCTCAGAGTTGTTTTGATTTGCACTTCTCTAATAAATAGTGATTTAGTGGATTTTTTCATATTGACTATAGATGGCTCTAATTTCTTCATCTGAGAACTATCTGTTCATACACTTTGACCATTTATCAATTAGGGAATGGCTTGTGTTCCTATAAATTTGTCTTAATTCTCTATATATTTTAGAAATGAGGCCCTTATCAGAGAGATGACCTGTAAAAATTCTTTCCTAATTTTCTATCTTTCTTCTAATCTTAGTTGCATTGGCTTTGTTTGTGCAAAAACTTTTCAATTGAATGTAATCAAAATTATCCATTTTGCTTTTTGTAATGTTGTCTATCTCTTGTTCGGTCATGAATTCTTCTGTTCTCCATCGATCTGATAGGTAAACTATTCCTTGCTCTCCCAGTTTGCTCATAGTATCAATTTTTATATCTAAATCATGAACCCATTTTGACTTTATTTTGATATGTGGTGTGAGATTTTGGTCTATACCTAGTTTCTGCCATACTCTGCTCCAGTTTTCTCAGTAGTTTTTTTTCAAAGAGTGGGTTCTTGTCCCAGAAGCTGGGGTCTTTGGGTTTATCAAATAATAGATAACTATAGTCATTGACTCCTGTGTCTTGCATATTTAACCTATTCCACTGATCCACCACTCTATTTCTTAGCCAGTACCAAGTAGTTTTGATGATTGCTGCTTTATAATACAATTTAAGATCTGGAATTGCTAGACCACCTTCCCCTGCATTTCCTTTCATTAGTTCCCTTGATATTCTCGACCCTTTGTTCTTCCAAATGAATCTTGTTTTCATTTTTTCTCACTGTATAAAATGATTTTTTGGTAGTTTGATTGGTATGGCACTGAATAAGCAAATTAGCTTAGGTAGAACTGTCATTTTTATTATATTAGCTCGGCCTACCCATGAGCAACTGATGTTTTTCCAATTATTTAGATCTGACTTTATTTATGTGAAAAGTGTTTGTAATTGTGTTCATAGAGTTCCTGGGTTATAGTTATCATTTCATAAAATGAATTCATGGACCTCAGGTTAAGTATTCTTGTAATATACCTACAATAAGTCCTACTCAGCCAGAAAAAAAGGAAGAAAATAGATCTCTGCACATTAAATAAGGATTAGTGATTAAAACACAAGCAGTTAATTCTAATGGTGTTGAAATATCTCTCTCTCTCCATCTCTCTCTCTCTCTCTCTCTCTCTCTCTCTCTCTCTCTCTCTCTCTCTCTCCTCTCTCTCTCTCTCTCTCTCTCTCTCTCTCTCTCTCTCTCTCTCTCTCTCTCTCTCTCTCTCTCTCTCTCTCTCTCTCCCCACTCTCCCCTTTTCCCTTTCCTCTCTGTCCTCTTCTGTCACCTCTCTTCCCTTTCCCTCTTTCCAAAACGGGCAGAGTACTGAGATGGGACTTGAATAGGGAACTATTCTTTCTTATTAAAGATGCCTACCAGTAATGCCTGGAACACAGTAGATATTTAATAAGTGCCACTGATTGACTTGTGGTTGGATGCCTCAAATCCAAGGAACAAAGTTAAAATGCGCTCAAATATAATTGCAAGTTCTTAAGTATTTTAAAAGTTGTTGAGATCAATGATGCTCCCCAAGGTGAAGTAGGCCTTTGAACATATATAAATGTCTTTCATGAATTTCTGAGGAAAATGCATTAGGATCACTGAATCCCTGCCACATTGGGGGTTGGGGGAAAACATTGAATTAGACCAAGTGACATAATGACTCCACAGGCACATAGCTGTGTAGAGTTAGAGGAGGTTTTGAATAAATATAAGAGGGGGGAGGGAGGGAGGAGGGAGAGAAGGAGGGAGGGAGGGAGAGAGAGAGAGAGAGAGAGAGAGAGAGAGAGAGAGAGAGAGAGAGAGAGAGAGAGAATAATTAGATAAAAGAATTCATCCTAGATGTTCCAAAAGACAGGATTGGGGAGACCCAACCTCTAGACCAAATAAAGGACTCTTAGCCTGAGGTCCACAGACCCTTAAGAATCTATGAAAAGATTTCAGGGGTTCTAGGAACATGGATGAGGAGAAGATTACATTAACTCTCAGAGGGATACAGTGGGGGCAGGGAACCAGGGAAATAAAAACATCCTCAGGTAGAGGATGGGATTTGAACTGAGTCTTGAAAGAGGCCAGGAAATCAAGGAAGTAGAAGTGAGGAGGGAGAACATTCCAGGCACATGGGACAACCAATACAAAGGCAAGGAGTCTGGAGGTGCAGTGTTGTGTGAGGAACAGCAAGAAGTCGGCTATAAGAAACTAGAAAGGTAGAAAGGGGCCAAGCTGTGAAGAGTTCTCAAGTGCGTCACGTCCAAGATGATGCTCATTATCTTTTCTCCCAAACCTACACTTCTTCCCTATTAATGTTGAGATTCTTCTAGTCGCCCAAGGTCAGAATCTCAATATCATCCCAGACTCATCCGTCTCACTCACCCCACAGATGCAATAAGTTGTGAAATCTTGTTACTTCTAACTTTCCAACAGATTTGAACTCAGGTCTTCCTGACACCAGGCCTGACACTCTTTAACTGCACCACCTTGTTGCCCCAATTACCCTTGCATCTTCTCAAAATTCAGTGTAACAAACATGTATTGTTGCCATAACTTTCTTACTCTCCATGGAAATGGTCATATCTGGCCAGTGGACCCAGATGGCTCTGGAGGGGAAAGTGAGACTGATGGCTTTGCACAGCCCTCCCTCCCTCACATCCAATTCAATTGCAAGTCATTTCATTATCTTCCTGATGTCCTCTTTGAGAACAAATGACAATACACATCTCTAAACAGTGACAAGCAATCTAACATCTACTCCCTTTTTTCCCTTTGTACATCTATCTGTGACACACTCCAGCCTATAAAGAAGGAGAGTAGCTTTTCCAGGGTTTATTGATAAAAGTGAATATAATAATTCAGAAATAATATGGCAAGGTAAGCTAATTAGAATTAAGTATACCAGAAAACAATCTGATTTCAGGCTATTCAGCTTTCTAAATCACCTTAAAATCAAATTCCTCAGTCCTGGTTTGGCCCACTACCTTTCCTAGGTTAGAAGGGCCATGCTGCTGAATCTTTGGAGGTTTCCCTTGTGACTTCTAAACACAGTGGCAGTGGCACCTTCTTCCCCAGAATACTCCACTCTTCTGATGAATTGCCTCACCTCAGAATTTAAGATCAAAGCACTAGCAGCTGAGGGACCAAGAAAGAGAGTATTCCTGGATATGCAGAATGACCATAACACCATAGACCACATTGAGCCTCCACCATATTGCAAATATGTAGGAACTCTATATACTCTTCCTGTTGCAGTATCATTAAGCAAATTTAATGAGATATAAATATAAAATAAATAAATGAATATACAGGTAAAGTAATGTTGTGAATTTCTTAAATTACCATGAAAATTTAAGATTTAAATTATAACAGTGAAGTGTTAGGATCTTCTTAGAGATGATTAAAAAAACTCAAATTAGTAAGCAATGTGGTCGTGACAATCAAAAATTCCATTTTTTCCTTGACTCAAAGCAGAGAGTATTTTAGCAGTAAGACAGAGGCAGACCCAGTCCTAAATCTGGACAAATTTCTTTCTCCCCCTTTCTCTCCATGGGTTTTTATAAATTAAGGCCTCAGGTTTCCAACCTACACTAATTTCCAAGGTGCCTTGGGTCATGTTATCCATTTTTTGATGGTGCCAAATGTCTACTCAGTGGTTACTCTCTATTAATCTCCATTTGGAACTCTGTAAAAAAGATACATGAAGCCTTTCCTACTTCTACTATATTTTAAATAGACAAAAAGGTTTTAAACACAAGCAAGCAGAAAGTAAAGGACTCAATTTACGCTAGTAAAAATAGCAAACTAAATTTTATGTTAATTTTTTGTAGCAAAATCTCCCTCTGTTTCCCCTCCACAATCCTTCCTCCCTCCCCCCCAACCCCGATTAAATGATGTCCAAATGTTTTTTCTTCCTAAGGAAGCTAGGTTTCTTTTCATATCATTTTAATTTATTTATAAATCAAATATGCTTAAAGTAGGTATGTTTTATTGAGTTCTCAAGAGTCTCCTGGATGACAAACCCCAAGCTAAAACTCCTTAAGTGATTATATAATTCCAGAGTTGCAGGCCACTGGGAATTTACTATATAACCCTGACAAGGATAAAAGGAGGATTGAATTATTAATGTTTTCCTTTTTTTAAAAAAAATATACACAAGTAAAAGGCACTTACTCTGAAAGCTGTTCACTGAAAAGACACGGGGATGATAGAATCCTGCTTTGCAATTGCACTTATAGGCTCCGAGCACAAATCCAAGGCCTTTAATTGGTATGCACTGTGGGAAAGAGAAAGAAAGCAATGCAGATGATCATAGTGTTTTTATGGCATAAGAATACATCTATTTCTACTCCAGCAAACATAAACAATGCAGAATTTTTGGAAGATGGAGAATTTATTTATTATTTTATTTCTTATTTGACTTTGTTTTACATTTTTCCAATGATCTTTACCTGGAACCACTGTATTATTTCCATTCTGGAAATTTTGCTTTCGTGCAGTTGACATGAGGAAATGACTTCTTTCTTAGTTTGAGATTTCACCAATTCCTTCTGTAATCAAGAGAGTTTTCCTCTCTCCCACCTAGCTACTGCATGTCCCTAAGTGCATGGCACCTCTGTTTCTATTTATATCCAGAAGCAGCATGAAGTAGGTTACAAACTTGTTAGTTTTAAAAGGTTAGAAGAGGCATTAGTGGTCCCCTAAACAACCTTTGTTAGTAGCAGACATCACTAGAGCTGTAGCAAGAGCTAAGTCCTTTAAGGAGGCTACCTTAAGAAATGACCACCTTGATCCAGCTCAACAGTGGATTAGCCAGTTAATTGAGATACTATGTACTGTAAAAAGGTGGACCAGCACAGTAACATTCCATCACAATCATATGTCACCACTTGTTCAGCCATTCCCCAGTTGACAGGCATCCTTATTGTTTTAAGAACAACTCCAAGCAAATGAGTTATTTTGTCTATTATAAACGCCCAAATTAACTATAAAAGACATAAGAAGAAAAGATACTATCTGCATCCAGAGAAAGAACTGAAAAATAGAAGTATGCATAGAATAATTTTATATATATATATATATACATATATATATATATATAGATATAGATATATAGATATGTACATACACATATGTCTGTGTGTGCCTGTTTGTGTTTAATGGTAGCCATGTCTAGGGCAGAAGGGGAGAAAAAAGGGAAATTTATATGATAATTTTGTTGCATATTTGAAAGGAATAGCAAGTTGTGCATAGTAGATTTGCAGTTTCATGTGCAGTCATATTTTTTTTACTATACTATGCTATGGTTGTTTTATTTCATAAATTAATATGCTTGTTTTATTCCATGAATTAATAATAAAATAAAATATAAAGCTAGACCAGCCAAGCAAGGGAACAACTTGTAAATTGACTGTTGAAACTGTACTAGAAGTACACTTGGTGGGAGAAAAAAGAGGAGAAAAAAAGGATTCCTAGGAACAGGATTTGTTAGCAACTCCTTGGTACCACAAGTTCTTCCCAGATGTCTCTGACTACATTTGGCCTTTAAGTATGAGCCCATCATTCTCAAGAATCAAATTGTGAATAGGGAAGAGTATGTACTTGGTTTGAGAAATATATTTTTTACTTCTGTCCTTGTCATACCTCCTTAGTAAATATGCTTTCGTAAAAGCTAATTGATATCAACTGGTTAATCATATTGGGAAAAGTGCATTGGATGGGGGCTCATGGGTGATTAGAAATCCAGGTTCCTCAGAGTTATCCAATGATAGAATTCTAAGGGGAAAAGTAGTCAAACTGCTCTCTGGGAATCCAGTCCATCAGAAAAAGTGGGAGGTGGACCAACAGGCAAAAGTATGCATTACCCTTCATATGGAGTGAAGGCAGATTCTTGAAGTTAATACTACTTATTTGTTTGTTTATTTCTAAGAATTATTTGTGTAGAGGCAGGCAAAGCCATAGCTAGTCAGTTGATTACATGATAAGGATTAAGAAATCAAAGTTATAGCATCACCTGTGGCCATCTCACCCTGGAACATCTCTCTGCCATACCAGTCTCCCACTATTGGTGAGGTATTCCTGAGCTTCCATTTTAGGGAGGGGTCTAGAACAGCCAACTCCCATTTGCCCTCTGAGCTCCGCTTCTGACTTTCCAAACTTCAGTACCATGTCCCTGCACAGGTATCTTCCTCCACCTAATCTGACTTTTTAATTCTTGTTTTGTGTATTGTCTCCCTTTCCCCTTAGAATATAAGCTCCCTGAGAGCAAGAACTGTATCTCTTTTTGCTTCTATGTTTATCCTCAGTGCTTAATATACCGTCTAGAACACAGTGAGTATTTAGCAAATATCTGTTTCCCTGTTGTCTTGCTGCCCTCCTTTGATATAACCAATCCAAACTGAAGGGACTACAAATTGAGAGGCACCATGGCACAGGGAAAGAGCAATGGATTTGGATTCAGAGGACATCGGTTTGAACCCTGTCTTTAGTTATGTGATCTTGGGCAAGTCCTTTTATTCCTCTTGGCCTCAGTTTCCTCATTTGTAAGATAAGGGTGTTGTACTAGTTTTACCTATGAGTTACTTTATAGCTCTACATCTAAGACCCTAAGATTCCATGGCTGAGGTTATAAAAAAGAGAATAAGAAAATCAACAAATAAAAGGTGCTAAGAACCTAATGATAGCTTTGAGGTTTACAAAATGCCTTCCTCATAGAATTCTTGTTAGGGAAGCAGTCTTAATTAGTACACAAAAGCAAAAAGAATAGCTGTACCACCCAAGCATAAGTGATCCACATTAAGACATAAATCCTTCAGGAAAGAGAGAATTCATTGCTTACAAAACTTGAGAAAGCTAGTGTTCTGAAAAGAATATTGGCTTTAGAAAGAGAAGACCTGGACCTGCTACTCTGTAATCCTAGGGTAAATTATGGCACCTCTCAGTTTCCTAGTCTGAAAAATTCTTTTCAGCTCTAAATACTATAATGAAATGGAAAATCACATCTGTAATGAGCTAGTAGCAGAAATGGCAAGCTTCAAAGAACTGAACGTACCACAACTAGATCCTGATATATCAAAGACCTAATCAATTCGTATCTACAATGTGTAAGAATAAAAATGAACAAAGAGTGTTATAACAACATGGTCAATCTATGCTCCCCACTCAACCACACCCCTAGCCCCAGTGACCACACGAGGTTAATATCCTTCTTAAAATATTGCTAATCTAAGAAAATTGAATAATCTAAATGTGGTCTAAGCAGTACACATTAGAGTGAGATATCAGCCCTTGTTCTAGAGATTTTCAAATTTTAATTGTGCTGTTGTTGTTTAAATGTCTCTATATAATGACTATCCGGGCCACTCAATTTCATTTCCTGTGCCATAGGTTGCTAACCCCTGGCATACATAATATACAACAGCATAGTCTAAGAACTATCAATCAGCCAGATTCATGTGGAGATGCTAATGAACAACAAAATGACTAGGAGGGAGATGTTGCTAGGAGAGGAAAAAGTAAAGTCTGGATTCTCTACAAATTGAGTAATCTGGCAAAATAAAAATATCTAGAACTTCCCAGTAAAAATCTACCTGTTCCTCCATGCTTTTTAAGTAATCAATATTTGGCTATCAGTGAACTCCAACTCATTTCTACTACTCCCAAATAAATGGACTCCAATGATAAGCAGAGGGACAAATAACCATCCTCAAAGCCATACTATATTGGAATGAGCCATGGTCTGTGCTGCTGCACTAGGCTAATTAACTATGCCTTGATGCTTTTGCATAAGGAGAGCAATAATATAGAGATATGTCATGAAAACTACAAGTTGTGAACAGCTGGGTCATTATTAGCACAGTAGTAGAAGCCAGGCAACTGAAGTTAAAGTTCAAGGAGAAGAAGGAATAGGTAGACTTGCAGATATTGGGAAGTTCTAGATGTTTCCACTTTTGGTGTTGATCTTTTGGATGTAATACAAGTCCATGTGGATTTTGAGCTGTCAGAGAAAGAAACGTGGTTGAGAAATAAAACATGGACTTGGGTAGAGAAGGAAAGAAGAAAAGAAGGAAGGAAGGAAGAAGGAAGAAAAGGAGGGATTTATAAAGCACGTACTATGTGCCAGGTACCACAAATATTAGCACATTTGATTCTTCATCAACCCTGGGAAGTAGCTGCTATTATTATCCCCATTATACAGTTGAGAAAACTGGGGCAGACAAAGTTAAGTGACTTGCCCAAGGTCATATAGATAGTAAGATTTGAACTGAGGTCTTCCTGGGTCCATAGAATTCTATCTACTTCACCACCTACCACACCTCAATGTGTGGTTGTGGTTGTGGTTTGTCCTTTAATCTCGAAGAGGATCATGACATCAGAGAAATGATGACATGACTTGCAAGTGAATTGGATTTAAGTGAGGGAGGGCTGTGTAAAGTCACCAGCCTCACTTTTTCCTCCAGAGCCATCTGGGTCCAGTGGACAGATATTAGTCAGGATGACTGGAGATGGCCCAACATACCTCAGTGAGGGTCCAGGTAGAAGTCCTTAGTTACTTTAGCATATAACCTTTGGAGAAGGCTTCAGGATTCCATACTCTATGTTCTTACAACCTCTGATTAATAGTCTGTCTCCCTGGCAAAGTAGCCCTGGGCTTTGGACATAAAGACAAAGAACTGAAATGGAGGAATGTGACAGCTCACATTTATGTAGCATTTTATAGTTTATAATGCAGATAACATACATTATTCATATGAGCCTCACAACAACCCTGTAAGGGAGGCAAGGCAGGTACCATCCACTTTTCACAGACAAGGACAAGAGTCCCAGAGAAGTTAAGTGACTCACTTAAAATCACCTAGCAAGTAAGAAGGAGGAGCAGGACTCAATTCCACATCTCCTGACTTGAAATCCAAGGCTATCTGGGCTCTTTCCATCATTTCCCACACAACTCACTAGGTCTCTCTATAAGATGAACAAAAGGCTATATCAGCCCCTCCCCATTTCAGAGACTAGAGACGTGATAGACAATTGATAAGATGGCACTTGATATAGGCTAGTTCCTCTAGGAAGATTTATCAAGGGACTATTTTTGAATCTGTTTCAAGCCATTCTAGAGAATAAATACCATAGTTTCCAAAATCAAGCAAAAGTTCTAATCGGAACAAAACTGTATATCCAGTTTATGTAATATCTTCTTAAGTTCCCCTTCTGACCAAAAGGACACATTTATAAAGCCAAAAAGAGATGAGCCACTAATCTAAAGACCCAGACGCATGGGTGCAGTGATGGAGAGGGACAGAAAACTCTTGGGGAAAAGTTTTGCTTGAGGGTCCAGAATTTAAATCTAGACAATTCATGAGTACCTTTTCCAAGGTGAATTAGGTTTTGATTGATTCATTCAGAGAGTGAATATGCCTACAACATATTTTATGACTAAAAGGAGAATTCTGCTGTCTTTTGCTCACAGAAAAAGTGGCAGCAATGATTCTCATTCATCTGGATTACTCTCAGTGAGGTTATCATGCATTTCTGGAAGCTTTAAGATGAGAAGCCCAGCAACCCTTGATCAAAGGTATATCTTAGGAGCTTACCCGATTGGTCAAGCCAACCCAAGCTGAAGAGGCATAGTCAGGGTGTTCTGGGAGATGGTTCTCCCAAACCCTAGGTTCCTGGACATAGCTATGTATTGAATAGCCATGGCCCATAGGATAGAGCACTGGGCCTGGAGTTCAGAAGACTTGAGTTAAAATCTGGCCTCAGACACTTATTAGCTGTGTGACACTGGGCAATTCACTTAACCTCTGCCTCAGTTTCCTCAACTATAAAATGGGGGTAATAATAGCACCTATCTCCTAGGGTTGTTGGGAGGATCCAATGAGATAATTCTAAACTGCTTAGTACAGTGCCTGACACATAGTAGGTGCTTACTAAGTTCTTGTCTCCTTCCTTCCTGGTCATGAAATGAGTCAAATTCAGGTGGAAAGAGAGAACAAAAAGGAAATAGATTCTCCTTCCAACATACTCTTTTATGCCTTGTTTATTTGGTTGTTTCAGTCATATCTGACTATTCATGACCCCATTTGGGGTTTTCATGGCAGAGATACTGGAGTGGTTTGCCATTTCCTTTTCTAGCTCATTTTACAGATGAGGAAACTGAGGTCAACAGGGTCAAAGTGACTTGCCCACGGTCACACAGCTAGCAAGTGTCTGAGGCCAGATTTGAACTCATCAAGAGTAGTCTTCCTGACTCTAGGCCTAGCACTCTATCCACTGCATCAATTAGCTGCCTATTTATACCTTAATAGACAGTTTTAATAAGTTTTATGAGGCAAAATGAATTCATCATCTGTTAGCCAACTTTTTGGTGATGAGTCTCTGGAATGTATACATGAGGGCTAGTTTTCAGATGACTTTTAGTCTTTTGCTAGGCCATACTTTTAGTCTTTCTGGCTTGGTAGGATCTGCCACAATTTGTGCTTCATTGACATACCTTGGAAAGACCAGAGCTGTCTCTTTGCCAAATGAAGATCTAGAGTGGTAGTAGAATAAGAAGGAGGAGGAAGATGAGGAGGAGGAGGAGGAGGAGGAGTATAGCAGGAATAACTACTATACTCCTCCCAACATCAACGTAGTGCTTGAACGTTTTCAAAGAGCCTTACCTATATTATCTTGTTTGATTCTCATAATCACCTTGTGAGGTAGGTGCTAATATTATTCTCATTTCATAGATGAGGAAAATGAGATTGATTGAGTTTGTCACTTGTTCAGAATCGTACAAAGTAGGATTTCAATGAAGGAAATGAAGGGCATTGCTTGAAAAATCCCAGATTACTTTAAGTTTCAGAGAAATATTATTAACCTGACTATGCCTGACTAATATCAGGTACTCTTATTTTCCCCTTCAAGGTGAGAGTTAACTCCATAACAGAATAAGATCTTGATTTCTAATTTCCTAGCTCTTTCTGTGATTCTAAACATTTAAGCTTCCTATCTGAGTCATGGTTACAGTGATGAGTCATATTGATGGGGGAATATCACGCTGCTTTAAATAATAGTATTAACCTCTAAATTTCAGTGAAATGCCAAGTTAAAAGTATACCACTGAGATTGTAGTTCCAACCGATAAATCCTTTGGGGCAGGAGTATGATATATGTAACTTACTACTACTTCTATGTGTTAAGCTCACAACACCTTAAGCTCATTAAACAAAGTGTTGATTAGTAGTATTATCTTCACTAAAAGTAGTAGCATGGAATAAAAGACAGAGAGCCAGCATCAACGTCAACAACATCTAGGCTCAAGTCCTGCAGAACACACATGCTAGGTTTACACATCAAAAGGTAAATTAAATGATGAGTAAGACTTCCTTATCACCCAAGCTATCCCCTCACAATACAGGCTGCTACTGAGACTGGCCATTTCGGTCGCTAAAGCATCAAGCCTGCCCATTTTGAGTAAGCTTCTGTCCAATATAAGTAACACTGATAATAAAAAAATATCAAAGAGAGACAAAAATCTTAGAGTTTCCCTAACTTATATAATCAAAACCAAATAAGTTTAGAAATCCATCACTAGTTTTAGGGTTATCTTAAGTTATGAATTTGTGAAAGGGAGGGGATCACAGATAGATAGATAGATAGATAGATAGATAGATAGATAGATAGATAGATAGATAGATAGATGTGTGTATGTTTATGTATGTATGTGAATATGCATATGCATTCAATAATTTTAAAGCTCTTTAAATTGGAGCTAATAATTATAATGTTATTCTCTGCTACAAATCTATTGCACACCTGGATAGAAGATGTTTTGTTGGCAAACAACAATATATATTTTTAAGCACATTAAAATAATTCCAAAATTAAATGAAAACAACATAGACAAATAATATGACCAATCACAAGATTCATCTCCACTAGAAAAAAAATAGATTTAGAAGGAAAAAAAATTACTTTTTCCTTTTTTTTTTTTCCAGAGTCCTCAGGGAAATTAGTCATTCAGGATTGCTGGATTTTCTGGACAGCAGAGAATTCATTTCTCTAAGCAGCATATTTTTAAACTATTTTAAATGAAAATCATCTTTAGATGTACCGTGAAAATCCCTGCATTCTTAAACAGAGCGTATTAAACAAAATTTAATATTTTCTTGGTGTTTCAGGATCTTATGAACGTGATTACTGTAAAGAT
Source organism: Phascolarctos cinereus (assembly GCF_003287225.1). Taxonomy (NCBI): domain Eukaryota; kingdom Metazoa; phylum Chordata; class Mammalia; order Diprotodontia; family Phascolarctidae; genus Phascolarctos; species Phascolarctos cinereus. Next base: position 63,242,198 of record NW_027555514.1, on the reverse strand, counting down.
CTTTCTGAATGATCTAGGGCTGTTTGCCCCACACTAAATGGCTCAAGACTGCCATGGTTTTTGAATTCTTATTTCTTCTCTGCATTCAGTAGGCATGCAGATGGAATGTTGAAGTGAAGCTGGGATATGCAATTTCTAGAATAGCATCAATGGAACAAAGTGTTAGACACTCTAACTGAAGTATTAAGAGCTAGACTAAGAAATGTTCAACTGTGATCAGTTCTAGGCACTGCATTATAGGAATGACATTGACAAGGTGAAGAGCGTCCAGAAGACGATAAGCAGAATGATGGAGGACCTTGAAATCATGCCACATGGGAACTGAGCGAAAGGACTGTGAGTGCTGAGACATTTACAGGAGACATGGGAGCTCTCATAAGGCTTGGTCCAGTTGGCTTCAGAGGGAAAAACAAGGAACGACTGGCAAAAGTTGCAGAGGCAGATTTCTCTAGTACCTAGCATAGTGCCTGACACATAGCAAGCTCCTAATATGTACTTATTCATTGGCTGAGTGATTTCACATGTAAAGATAAACTTCCTTTACAATTAGAGCTTTCAAAAATGGAATGGACTATTTCAAGACACAGTGAGTTCCTCCTCACTGGCGATTTTCAAGGGAAACTGAATGACCAATTATTTGAGCTGCTTCAGAGGGAATTCTCAATCAGATAGAGTTTGCACTAGATTGCCTCTGAAGTTATCTTCCTCCTCCAGGATTCTGTAGTTTGGACTTAATCTTCTCTTTCTCAACTGAGTTCCAGAGAGGTGGAGCTGTCCTGTCACTAAGTTCCAACCAGAAAAGATTAAGAGAATTTACTCCACCAACATCGTATAGATTTGAGGTAAGGTACTATTCCTTTAAGGTAATACCTCTTTATACGATTCACATTAGTGCTGAAAAGGGCAGAAAAAGTACTTCTGACTAAATAAAAGCAAGTAAATCAAGTAGTAAGACCAGCTATGTGGCACCATAGTGCACAGAGTGCTAGGCCTAGAGTCAGGAAGACTCATCTTCCTGAGTTCAAATCCAGCCTCAGACACTTACTAGCTGTGTGACCCTGGGCAACTCACTTTTAACCCTGTTGGCCTCAGTTTCCTCATCTGTAAATGAACCGCACAGGAAATAACAAACCACTCTAATATCTTTGCCATTAAAACCCCAAATGGGGTCATGAACAGTTGGACATGACTGAAAATGATGGAACAACAACAAATAAAGTAACAAAGGAGGTTGTAAAGTTTTGCATCTTTCAAATGAGAACAGTTTGATGCCTGGAAAGGAGTGGGAAAAGAACTTTGGCTTAAAGTAAAATTGTGAAGGATGGAAATAATATGTGTAAATAAATACAGTTGTGAGATGGGATTTAAACAGTTTGGGAGAGAAAATGAATTGTAGTGTAAATAATAAAGCTTGAATCGCCTTGCAAAGGATATAGGGTGATGCTTCATCTGTATATGAAAAGTTTGATGAGTGAAGGGGATAAAGAAAAAGCTTTTTTTTACCCCAAAAAAGTGATAAAATATGTGTTTGGAAAAACAGTCTTCAAGGACTCAGACTAAATAAAGAGCCATTTTGAGAATGGATTAATGCCTGAAATTGCAGGCCATTGTGCTTTTTAGCACATATAACTGTTTTAAGACAAGAGGTTACAATTTAAAATATAAAATAATACATCTTTTGTGACTAATTGTAGGAAAAATACAATAGATTTTTTAAAATTCTAAGTGAAAAGTGAGTCACTGAGTACAAGAAAATTCTGATTTCAGCTACTAAAACTATATATGTGGAGAAAAGGCTGAAGAACTTGAGAGGAGAATAAAAACTCAACAAGGGTTTGAAAAACATTTCTTTCAGAGTTGACTGGAGAGAGCTTCAGGAGGAGAATGCTTATGAGAAAATTGTGTTTTCTAATTCCTGGTTCATTGAATAAAGACTAGAACTCATTGGTGGAGCACTTCAGTTCTAGCTATTGGCCTTCATTTCCATTTTAAGTTTGAGGGGTGAAATATCGGTCACTTTTTTGTGACCTCTCTAGTTGCAGACAGAAGAGCAGAAAAGGGGAAGAAAGGTTTTGCTGCTACTTTGCTGTGTAGGAAGAGATACTGAGATCTATTTGGGGAAGAGCTGGCTAGATGGCTTGGCTTGTTTAGAGATTTGGTGTACATTTTTATGCTGTAAATTCTATTTGCTGCAGTCTGTTTGTATGATGCAGTGTTATGGTGAGCAAAGAGACAGCTGAGCTTGTATTGCCCAGAGGAAACCAGCCTCATGAGCTTCTCAGGCTTAAAGGGAATTGATGGATAAATTAAGAACGTAAAACTTTCCCAACATCTTTTTAACAGTAATTAAAAGGTAAGAGAGCCTGCAAATGCTTCATCAGCTCAAGAATGAAGGAGAAAAGGATTTGCCCCAGATAAGGAGTAGTGAGAACCAACAGATGAGCAATTAGCAAAAGAGCAGCTTCATGTGGTACAGGTGCCCCTAAATATATCAATGACATCCATGACTACATTCCAGAGTTGTGAGTTTCCCTAAGTACACGAATTTTTCTTCCTCTTGTGATTCCCTAGCAGGCTTCTGAAAGTGTGTACCCACTTTTGAAACAGATATTGAGTGGCTGGTGTAACTGTATGACCCAGTTTTATGTGCAGATTATGATGTATTTTATTATCTACATTTGCATTAATATATGGGTATACGTGATGTTCTTATTTCTTTTGCCTTATTTCAAAGTAAATGGTCATATCTAAGATTTAAAAGTGTCACTATGTATGGTTGTTTCAATGGAAGTGCACTAGTGGAGGCTAAAGAGCAAAAGCTCTGAATAGGGGCAATTCATTCAGCTATAATAGAGTTTGAATGGCAGTATTCCTTCTCTGGGAACCTATATCTGCCAATGGAATGAAAGCTAAGAGTGAGCACACTAAACCAGAGAGTGAATAGGTGTCCACACACCCCATGTGAGAGGAGTAAGGTGCTCCAACATGGATTGGCATGCCATGCATCAAGCTTACACTAATAATTACTTTCTACCATCTCTATGCAGCACTTCTGTCCCCAAATATTAGAAAACATTGTTATCAGTCATTCAAATGTGGTAGCCCTTTTCCCATATTAGATAGGAACACACCCAGATTTTAAAGAAAGTATAAAAGCCCTAGTCCTCAAGGTCACAGTCCCAACAAATTCAGGGGGTTCTGACATCAGTCCAACTCAGCACTTTGGATCTTGTTTAGTGGTGGCTCAAGTCTGAGCCAGGGCTCTTTTTAACTCTGACGAGAGGTTTATCTGATTCCAGAAAGATATTCCTGTTGTATTGAATTTGCTGAACCTTATTCACACATTCAAAGGGCAGAGAGCCCTTTGACCCCAGAGTCATGAAGAAAGATGAAGTGTTGACATCAGAAAGAGTGAGAAACAATGGATACAACTCCAAGGACCTGAAGCTACTGAAAACTGTAGCTTTCTTGTTTTTTCCTCCCATCTTTCTAAATAACTTCTGAAGGGATCCTTAAAACCTTAGAATTATACAGTAAAAATATATTTCTTGGGAATCTTGATTCTTCAACTGTCTTGGCTAACTCACACTGTTAGATGTGAGCTCCTTGAGGGCAGGGATTATCTTTTAACTATCCTCTTTGTATCCCCAGCACTTAGCACAGTGTCTGGCCCATAGTAGGTGCTTAATAAATGACAACATACAGAGTAGTAACTTTTTCCCTGACATTGCTTGAAAGTTTATAAAAGCAAAAGAACAAGATTTTGTAAAAGGGGGATTTAAGTGGACTCCAAGAAACAATTGAGTACATGCATGTCACCCACATATTCCATCAAACGATCTTCCCACAAAGTAGGGCCCACAAATAGCAAATGATGTCATATTTTCACCAGGGAGAAGAGAACCAGCATTTTGTCTCTATTATTCAACAGCTGCCAAAAGCTGCTTTCCAAAGAATGATGGACTAGAGGAGGGCTTGTGTTTTTTTTCGTTGACACAGTTAAAATTTTTAAAAGCAACTGTTTTCTATTATTAATTTTTTTAAATGTTCTCATTATTCACAGCAGTCAGCTCTCACAAAGCAGCATCTGGTCCAGACATATTACCAGTCTGCAAACTTCAAACTGACACACAGCAAGATGCTTTGCGGGTGATGAAACTGACTCAAGAAAAACATCAGGATTGCTTCCCATCTGAGTGAGCGAGCCCCTTTTACTAGAGCCTTCTGCAGAAATTGCCCCAGAGGCTTGACAAAAGTAAATACTTCATTTGGGTTTTAAGCCACTATCGTAACCAATCCACAAACAGATTGTACCATATCAATGCACTACTCTTCTAATCGTTCATACTTAGAAACAAACTTCAAGCATTACGGACTTGTTTCTATATGCATTTCAATTCAATATAGTCCTTGTCTTCAAGAAACTTCTGATACAAACACACACACACACACACCCCACACCACACCATACCACACCACTCTAGCAAAAGAGCACTTCCAACAAAACAAGAGACCTTTTACATTCATAGGAGTAAGCTACAGGGCTGGGCTTGGATTCATGAAGATCTGAGTTCAAATCTGGCCTTACTAATTGTCTGACTTACCAGATGTGTGACTCTAGGCAAGTCATTTTACCTCTGTCTGCCTCAGTTCCCTCATCTGTAAAATGGAGATAATATTAACAGCTATCTCACAAGGTTGTTGTGAAGATCAAATGAGATATTCATAAAGCATTCTTTAAGCCTTAAAGTGCTATACAAAAGCTAGTTATTGTTTATTATGGGGCAGCTAGGTGGCTCAGTAGATAGAGCACTGGGCCTAGAATCAGGACAACTTGAGTTGAAATCCAGCCTCAGATACTTATTAGCTGTATGATCCTGGATAAGTCACTTAACCCTGTTTGCCTCAGTTACCTCATCTGTAAAATGAGCTAGAGAAGGAAATGACAAACCACTCTAGTATCTTTACCAAAAAGAACCCCAAATGGGGTCATGAAGAATCAGACACAACTGAAAAGACTGAATGACAAATATCATCATCATCATTATCATTATCATAGGTAAAGGACTTGGATTTGGAATTACTGGGGGTTGGGAGGGTGTCATCCTGTAGAGAGCTCTTGCAAGCTGTCAATACTTCAAAACTAATAATAACAATAAGTAAGAGTTATAAAACACTCTAAAGTTTGCAAAGCCCTTAAATAACCTCTAAGCAACAACGATGTACATGCATGTCACCCACATATTTCATCAAACAATCTCCAAGAAAACAAGGACTCACAAACATTTTAAATTTCACAGTCAATGATATTCCAGTCATTATTACACATATATGAAGGTGAGGACAGTAAGGCACAGAGAAATTAAGTGACTTCAAAGAATCTGATAGTTGAGAGGGACCTTGGGGCCATTTAATATGACCCATACCCAAAAGGAATCCACCTATTACATGGCTACTTATGGTCTTGCCTATGGTCACTTAGCTGGATTTAAATCTACATCTTCCTGGATCCTATTCCACTATACCACTTGAAATCCATTAAGATCTCAAGTACTCCCTCTACCATAGCAAATTTGAAACTATTTCAAGTCTCTGGACTGCAAGCCTAATGTCTTTCAATAGTGTGACATGGTGGTCAAAAAAACCTAACGAAATCTTAGACTACATTAATAGAACTATGGCATCTAAAATGAGGCAGCCAGTAGACTTGCCCCACCCTAAGCTGGTTATGTCATGTCTACATTGTATTGATTTGTGAACATCATGCTCTAGAAAGGACATTGAAAAACAGAATTTCATCCAGATAAAGGTGAACAGGGTGCCAAAGAGACAGAAATCCACAGAATGTGAGAATCCATTGAATAAACTGAAGATAATTAGTGGAATGTAAGCTCCTTGAAGGCAGAGACTTTTTTCATTGTCTCTGGAACCCCAGTGCCTAGAATATTGTACATAGTAAACTCTGGGCAAGCTCATACTTATAAAAAAGTTTTGCAAGCCTGAAAGCATTCTATAAACACACAGTACCAGTATCATCACCACCACTCCTTTAATGTGCTTCTGATTTCAGTCTCCATTACTGCTCCAGAGGTTAGAAAAGGGATGAAAATCCCCTCCTCAAACCAGAATGGAGATCTGCTGTGGTCTGGAATGCCACTGAAGAGAGAGTGTATGACTCAGTTGACTTTTATATACCCTGGGGGTGGGGCAACTTTTTTGACAAGAGATCATCAGGATGATGAGTCTGCCTGACTCTAGGCCCAGGACTCTATTCACCGTGTCACCTAACTACCCCCAAAACAAGGTCAAAGGAATGAAAAAAGTCATTTAGACAGGAAGAAGTAGACAAGGTTTTAGGCAGGATGTTTCTAATGGCTTCCTACAGACCTGTGTTCTGCCCTATTCTTTTTTAAATTTTGTCTTCATAACTTCAAGTGATAAGTAGTTATATGAAAGAACCAAATTCCAACAAGAGTTTAACAGGTTGTGTTAGTGGGCTAAATATAGCCATGATATTTAAAGAGCAATAAACAAGAAGTCTTACCCTTGGGTTCAAAAAGACAATGATATAAACAATAGAGGAGAATACATGGCTATATAGGCATGCATATGAAGAAGACTCATGGGTTTTAGTTGACTCAATATGATGTTGTACCCCAAAAAATCTAACACTCCCTTAGGCTACATTAAAAGATTTATAATGTCCAGAATAAAGAATACTATCATCCTATAGAACTCTGACTTTGCAAGACTACTAGTAAAGTACCGCATCATTTTGAGTACCATATTGGAAATGACAAATTGGAACATATGCAAAGGAGGATGAAGGGGTTTATAACCATGTAATTGAGTAATAGTTAAAGGAATTGGGGATGTTTAAACTGGAGGTAAGAAGATTTAGGAAAGACTTGGTACCTGTCATCAAATATTTGATGTGTTGTCACACGGAAGAGGGATTAATGTAATACCCCAAAGGGTATGACAATATTTAATGTAGAAGAGAAGTAGATTTCAATGCAATATGAGGAGATCCTGCAAGGAATTAAAGTTGTCCAAAAGGATGATAGGCTAATTGATATGATAATAAGCTCCTCATCAAGGTATTCAAAAAGAGGTTAGATAAAAATAAGTCAAGATGATTCATGCTTCAGGTCAAAAGTTGGACTAGATGACCTCTATGGCCCCTTCCAATTCAGAAATTCTATGATCCATTTAGACAATTTGTCTATTCTGACAGAGATTACTTAAAATCCTCCCTAATTTTGTTTTAATGGAGTCCTGGAAATAGCTGTGGGGAACATGCAAATGTAAGTAACCATGTTAAGTAACCATGACAGAAATATCTCGCAGGGCTTCCCTCAATGAGAAATCATCTTATATGCCTTGATGTAGTTACAGTCCAGTCTAAGAGGAAAGAATGAAAAGAGAGGTAGGGAAAAAAGACAAATGGAGAGAATGGGTAAACAATTATAGTAATAATATTAATAGCTAACATTTATATAGCACTGTGTAGCAGGCACTGTGCTAAGTGCTTTATTATCCCATTTTATCCTCAAAACAAACCTGAGAGATAGGTATTATTATTATTATTATATAATACCCATTTTTTAGATGAGTAAACTAAGGTAAACAGAGACTTGCCAAAGGTCACATAGCTACTAAGGGTCTGAGGCCATATTTGAACTCAGGTATTCCTGACTCCAGGTTCAGCATTCTATCCATTGCACCCCTTTTTAATGAGAATACTGTAATTTTTTGGGCTGGGTTTTCCCCTCCTCTTTTAATACAAGGAAACTGAAGCAAAGAAGGGGAAAAAATCTGAAAAGAAAGGAAGCCAAAAATGAAAATCTTGAGCATCACCCATAATGGCCACCCCTAAAATAAATTAATTTTCCCTTTTGCAAGAAAATACATGTTAACAACTGTAGAACATTTGGGAGGAATTGAAAATTGCATGGGATAGGAAATTGCTAACAATGACCTCCTTTTTCAGGAGTCTCTAGAATACTGAGTATTTTCCTAGAAAAGATTTAGTTCAGACAACCTAATTGATTCTGAGTGTACCCAATACTAACAAAAATACTGGAGGGAAAAAATCTTAACATATAGCAATCAGAAGGCAAATCTTTGTTGCCCTCTCCATCATCTTCAATGGATTTTTCCCTGACAAATTGGGAATAATCAGAAACTCTCTTTAATTCCACTTTGCTATTGCTTATGGATTAATATGCGCAGAAGTAGCCCCTGGGCAATTAACATAGTTATATCCAACAGTATAAAACTGAGAAATATATTTAGATGCATTCAGTATTTGGCTTCTGTTCAAGTACTTAGTATTTAAACATAGAATTTTATTTCTCCTCTCAAATTTAAGAGGATGATGAAGTAATAATTAGCAGAGTTGCAAAAGAAAAAAAATCCTTAGTAAGGAACCAAAAGCCAGATAAGGTGATATGTATACAAATGTCTCCATCCAAAGGACTCATACATCACAAATTCATCTAGTTTACCCAATTGATGGTCATGCTTTCTGTTATTATGTGGGAAAAATAAAATAACACCTGTTCCTCCCATGAAACTTGATAGCCATTAACCACAACTAAAGAAAAGGAACAGTCACCCAGGTTAAGTGATATTATTTCAAATTTGAGTAAAGTTTGTCCCTTATTCCCAGAAAGCCTTTCCAAGACATTTAAATGATTTCTACTACACTGGTGTAGTGAAAATAGCACTGGATTTGGAAATAGAAAACCTGGCTTAAAATCTTGGCTCCCCAATTTACATTTCAACTATGAGCAGGTTATGACACCCCCTCTGAACATTTTCTCACCTGTCACCTAGGGATAATAAAACGTGTACTTCCCATAGCGCAAGCTTTTAGTGATAATGAATGCATTGTTTTTGTATTAGCATAATGCTGCTCTAGCAGGTGGTGGTGTTATTGAGTTGTTTCTGTCAAGCCCAACTGTTTGTGAGCCCATTTGGGGTTTTCTTGGCAAAGATACTAGTGGTTTGCTATTTCCTTCTTCAGTTCATTTTATAGATGAAGAAACTGGGGCAAACGGGGTTAAGTGACTTGCCCAGGGTCACACACTAGTAAGTGTCTAGTACCAGATTTGAACTCAGGATATGAGTCTGCCTGACTCCAAGCCCAACACTCTACCCAGTGTGTTAGCTAGCTGCCCAATGGGATATGTAAAATACAACAAACATATATTTGTTGTTATGTGTGTACATGACATAAAATATTTTAAGGATGATATTTCTCCTACTTACAATCATAATTATAATAATGCTTACAATTATATAACAAACTATTATTTATAAAATGCTTTTAAGTATAGTAAAAACCTCATATGAGCTTCAGAACAAGTCCCTCCCTCTCCTACTTGAGGTAGACAGGGAAGGTATTAATATGTAAAGGTCTGTGGTAGTCACTAGAGAGAAAGACAATAATGGAAATCCCCTCTAGGAGCTTACAGTCTTGGAGGAGTACAGGTCATGAACACAGGACATCTATATAGCAAAATTCAACAGACAAATGACAATTTGGTACTGCCATTCAGGGGAGAGGCTAGGCCTGAGCATGTAGATTGTAGGAGTTATTTACTAAGGGGTGAAAATCAAAGGCAAAGATTCTGATGACATCACCAAGGGAGAAAGTAGGCAGACAAGGGGCCCAGGCTCAGGCCCAGGACAAAACTTGGGGGACATTCATAAATAGTGGGCAGGAAGAAGAAAAGGATCTAGCAAAGGCAACAGAAAGGGAACTTTCAGACAGATAGGAAGAAAAGCAAGAGAGAAGAGCATCACAAAAGTCAAAGGAGGAATAGCCAGGAGGACGTGTGCAGTCATCAGTGTCAAAAGCTGATAATAGGATGAAGACGAAGTGAAAGCCATTGGATTTAATAGGTAAGAGATCATTGGCAACTGTATAGGCTTATTTTAATCAAATATAGATATTACTTCTGCTTTCAAGCATGTAAATGTAAATAACTAAATAAGCATATACATGTAAACAATAGAAATGCGTATTACCAACAATTCCTTTATATTTATTAAGAAAGGCAGCATGGGGTAGTGGACAGAGAGCCACTCATAAAGCCAGATGACCTGAGATCAAGTCCTATCTCTGAGATATACTGTGTGACCCCAGGCAAGTCACTTAATCTTACTTCAGGCAACTCTCTAAGACTTGAAGTTACAAAAAGGTGCCAACAGGCATTGGTAGATGGAGGTTTGGGCTACTTTTCATCCTGAAGTTTCTTTTGCCATTTAAATCACAGGTCTAGTCCCTACATCTATATTCATTAAAGCAGGAACCTCTGAGCATTTCTCTTACTTTCATATAACTCACAGTCTAGCACTAAAACCACAATTCTTTCATATTTCCATAATTCAGAATTTTTACTATTGAAGACTGGTCCTTCTTCCAAGAAGCTTTTATTAATAAGCTCTAGTATTCTTTTTATCATCTCACATTCAATTTTCTTGAAGATGAAAATGTGGCCCCATTTTCAATGTTACATATGGCACCGTACAACCTTTCCAATATATCTGGGATTGATCCCCTCCTCTTTATTTCCACTAGCATTATCCTGGTACAAGCTCCCATTGCTACCAGCCAAATATTGCAGAAGCCTTTCAAAAGTTCTTCTTGCCTCCAGGCTCTCCTGTCTCCAATCCAACCTCAACATCACAGCCAATAAAACCTTCAAAAAATCATCAATGACTCCCTCCTGGTTACCAAGAATTAAAACTCATCTTCCAGTCATTCAAGGCCCTCCAAGGGCCATTTTCAGTCATCCTGATCTATATCTGGCCCTCATTTAAATCTAATTCACTTGCATGTCATGGCATCACTTCTCTGATGTCATGGTCTTCTTCAAGAACAAAGGACAAACAAGAACGAGGCTCTCCATTGTGTGATACCGGCACACCTTCCCTTGTTTATTCCATCACAGTTCTTTCTCCACATTCTGTACTCCAAGCAACCTGAACCACTTTCTTCCCCAAACCTGCCCAGTGGTTTACTGTTTTGGTGCCTTTGTTCACACAATCCCCTCTGTCTGCAGTATCCTCTATCCCTTTGTATGCCTACTGAATTTCTATTTATAAAGACCACCAGCTCCATAAAGCTTTCCCTGGTCCTTACTACAAAGAATGAACTTCCTCCTTAAATCTTACATAATACATTCTTTTGTACTTCTATAATATATTCACCATGCAATATTGTATATTATAATCATTTAGATATATTCATGTCTTATCCCCTCTCCTAAGTCTGTAAGACCCATGAGAGCAAGGATCAACCAAATCTCATCTAATTTTTGCATCTTCCTAGAACGCATCACAGGGCTCTGTTCATACCAAGCACCTAATATGGGTATGTTTGCTGAATTAAACTGAATCGTGCCTATTCATCTCTTAACCTTTTTTTCAATCTTTTTTATGTTTTTTGCCACCTCAGGGTAGAAAAAATGTTTTCTTTCCTATCACCTTTTCCACCTTTTATCCACCTCTGCTATTTAGCCTGAATAAAATGAGAGCCTTCATCACTCTTCAACTATTAATGGAGAGCTGATGGCTGTAATTGTTGCTGACTTTCTTCAAGAAGAGACATATGATCTAATATGGATTCTAAGAAATTCTGTGTTAACACAATGGGCATTTCCAATTCTATCACCAATAGCTAAGTTATGTCCTTGGAAAGAGGAAACCCTTCATGATATACGTCACTGATCACCTATAAACATTAGGAAAAGAATTATAATTGTTTTCTTTCATACAAATTCAGTAAACATATGCAATTTTTTGTGATGGGGAGGAGACAAAGGTGATCTTTTTCATTAAGGTTACAAAATAGCATTTAAGATGCTCAACCCATATATTTGAATACTTGAGTCAGTGAGAAAATTTTTTTAAAAATCATCATTGCATAGAATCTGAGATAGACAGCTGAAGGGGCCTCAGAAGCCATCTAATTGCACTCTTTTCTTTTACATATGGGGAAACTGAGGCTCAGGGAGGTTAAATGATTTGCCTAAAGCCATTCAGTTAGTGGCAAAGCTGAAACAGAATTTCAAAGATTGTTATTTATATACCCAGACTTTAATGACAAGAGATGAAATTGGTGGCCACTCCAGATTGGGGAGGGAGGTGCTGTTACTGATGTGCTTCTGAGTGTGGTCAAGGCATGAATTATAAATGGCTCCATCACTACAGAACTGAAAAGGGTTAATTGTGTGCTTGACTGAAGGAAAATATCATTTATTGTACACCTGCCATCGACCAAGGACTGTGCAACATGCTGAGGATACAGAGACAGAAATGAAACAAGTCTTGATCTCAGGGAGCTTATGCTCTGAGTTCAGAGTAACTGTCGAACCTTGCAAATGTAGCCTACAGCTGGGTTTGCATAATGGCTCTGTAGCTTCCTCCCTGTGTGACCTTGGACACATCACTAAACATTCCTGAGTCTTAGTTCCCTTGTCCATTAAAACAAGAAGGTAGGACTATTCGTTTTCTGGCTTCTCTTTCAGCTCCAATTCCTCTGAACCTAGGAATAAGACCCATTAAGTTTCATAAGCCATCACACAAGGGACTAATGAGAAAGTATATAGCCAAAATAAATGCCCACATCGTGGGCATAAATGTACCAGAAAAAATACACTATGTCATTTAATGTAAATAAAACAAGAGTGAAGCTTAATACGAAAATAACATTCCACAGGTTGCATATAACATAATGACAATTGTTACCTTTGTGAAAGAAACAAACTGCTTTGCATTGAGATTGCAATAGAAATCTTCAGGATATTTTGAGCAACCCTTACTAAAGACAATTGGTAGAACAAATCACCAGTATTCCACAAGAGACAAGTCTGCCTCCATTTCCTGGAATGGGCAACAGTGTTATGATTCTAATTATTCTGATCCACCTTACAGAACTATGCTGTGCTAAATAACTAATTAATCATTTTAAAGTACTTTTAAGCACTACAAAAAATATCTAATAAATTAAATATAGCATTTTCTTGGAAGGGAAATGGCTCAAAGGCAGAAATCTATATCTCCTATATCATAGATAACTTCAGTCATTATTGCTGCTGCAGAATTTTAATAAGGCTGATTAACTAAAGTAATAATAGATTATATCACACCACTGACAGCAATAATACTGAGTGCAAAAACTATAAGGCAAAAGAAGGGTCCAATATTAAAATTAAAAGCAATCCAACCAGATATTATCTTTTCCTTCTTTATTTTTATAGTACATTTCATACATATATATGTATGTATGTATGTATGTACATATATACATGCATATATACATATATGTGCATCATGTTTATTTTAATATATTCAACTTACTATATATATACACATCTGTGTATGCATATGTCATATTTATTTTTAACACAGTACTGGTAATAAATAACAGCTTAAATGAATATGGTGTTTTAGGGTAGCAATTGTCAAGATATGGTCTAGGGACCCCTGGAGGTCCATGAGACCCTTTCAGGAGACCTATGGGGCAAAAACTATTTTTATAACAATACTAAGATGTTTTTATTTCAAATATGGTTAATATTGATAGATCTAATCTATATAAACTGAAGCCCTTTTGAGTACTCAATAATATTAACAGTATAAAGAAGCTCTGAGACTAAAAAAGTTAAGAACTGCTGCTTTTGGATTTAGAAAATATTATATCTAGATATAGATATATATACACAGATACATATTTATATATATATACATACATACATATATACATATGCATATGTACATATATAAAATCTCATGTGACCCCCACAATGGCACTATGAAGTAGGTAGTCTAAATATTATTCTCACGTCACAGGTGAGGAAAACTAAAGCAAGAAGGATATGTGACTTCTCCATTATTACAAAGCTAGTAGGAAATTAGCCAAGATTCTAACTCAGATTCAACATTTTTGTCCATGGTCCAATGCTGCCTCTCTTCCCTGTGGCCAAACAGTTAATATGCAGTAGAACAAGAACTCCAACTCATGTCTTTTGATTCCAAATACCAACTCTCTATTTTCCCATATCTGTTTCACTTGACAAATCCAATCCAATCCGCAGGAGTTTTAGAGAAAAGCAAAAGATGAAGAAGCAGATAGATACATCAGAAGGGAAGGAGAATGTTCTATAAATGTTTTGAAATTTTCAGTAGTTAGTAGGATAATATGTTGTCTTGGCATTCTGTGGACTGAAATCGCTAGCCTTATCTCTTTGTGAATGGAGCATGTAATCAGGGATAGTGACTGAAATTTAAGATGGTTGCCCAGAGAGGACGTGTTTGTCTGATTTCAAAGCTGATTCGCTAGCTGTTTTATTTTTCTAAGATCTGCTGTCTGAAAAGAAAAAAAAGATTAATTCAATGCATACAATTTTGCCTTTTATAAGCAAACTAATCTCTTTATCAAAACATCAGCAAAATCTGACTTTTAAAGAAAGTCTATAGAAAATAAAATAAGAAAGAATTAGAAAATACGTCCTAGGCATTTTAAGAGGCCTGACTTCCATTGTTTCTTCTTACCATCACTCATTACTTATTTTTATCTAAGACAAAGGTTCTCAACATGGAGCCCATAGTCTCTCAAGGGATCCATGAAATTGGATGGGGGAATATCCATCCTTATTTTCACTAACCTCTGAAATTTAGCATTTCCTTCAATCATTTAAAAACATTATTCTGAGAAGGAGTCCATGGGCTTCACCAAGCTGATCAAAGAGGTCCCTAACATAAAAAAGTTAGGATCCCTGGATTTAGGATAATTCCCATTTGCCTTTCCCATTGATTCTTCTGTTTCTGGGGAAATGCCTAGAAAGCTGTTCTTGGTCAAAATTTGATCTGAAGTTTGATTTGCTACCCACCCCCCTCCAACTTAACTTTTTCTTTGTGGATGTAGAGCATTTACATTCTACAAGAATGCATAACTTGCTTGTTTCTATTTCCCATCTAATTCATAATGGAAAACAACGGGAGGGGGGAGGGGAAGGAGAGAGGAGCTGTCCATGGTTCCCAAGGTTAACCTTTGCCTAAGGTGAATGGTTATATCCAGTTCCTGTTTAGTCATCCAGTAACCCAAAAGCCTGGCTGTAACCTTCCTTAGCAAATCACCTACCTTTGAGCCCAATTAATGACTGTGGGAAAGCATTAACTCATAAGAAATTCCTTTGTGCAATTTCACAGTCTACATATCCCTCAATAGGATAGCCCAGCTTCTCTCTAGTGAGAGACTATGTGCTTTATAAGTTTTTGTCCAAAAAACCTGTATATTCTAATAAATCAATTTAATGCCAATAAATGTCTACCATGCCAAGGCTATCATTCAATAGCTAAGGGAAGAGTGTGATATCTAATCACCTAGAGATCAAACTCTGTTGACACTAAAATCTCTAGCCTTATCTCCTTCTGAATGGGGCATGTAACCAAGGATAGTGAATGAAATTTAAGATGGTTGTTCAGAGAGGACATTTGTCTGATTTCAAAGCTGATCCTCCATCCGCAAAGTGGGCCAGACATATTTCCATGGTACCAAACCACTTGACAGAGTTTCAGAAACAAAAGAGCACTCTTGAATTCCTCTCCCAACTAACCTTGGTAGATCTGTTTTTCCCCACAGTTAACTCAGAAAATAATAAATTTCTCACTGACATCATTGAACCCTGAAATCAGCCTTCCGATGAATTTTTACCAATTGAAATGTCCTGTGAGACCTATTGTTGGAGCTTGCTGACTCTACCAGAGAACTGGACTTAAATTTCATTAGGACAGGGAATTCTTAGTAAGGAAAATCCCTCTACCAATACAAATTGGCATCCATTCTGAAATTTACAGTCTTAGAGAGTGGTCTGGGGCACTGAAAGGCAAGTAACTTGCCAACATTCATACAGCCAGAGAAAAGACTTAAGCCCATATCTCCCAAACTGTGAAGCCATCTCTCTATCCACTATGCCATACTGCTTCTTGTCAATTACAAATTGGCCCTAAAATCTTTATCTGGGACTAAATTTTCTATGTGAGGCTCCCTACAGAGAAAGGAAATTATTGGATAGAGCAGAAAGAATATTGTTGAATGGCATTATTGTTTGAAGGGTTCTCCTTACTTTGGTTTTACCAGGTTTGAACTTCACTAAGAGAAACTCTGAGTTTCTATTTTCTTTGTCGTGTCAAATGCTAAAAACAATCCAATAGAATTCATTACTCCTGTTAATTTTTAGTACCTATAGCCAGCAGGCAGCCTCTTGAAACAGCACCATTCATATTTTTGTTATTGTTCAATTGTTTTCAATTATGTCTCTCTTCATGATCACAGTTGGGATTTTCTTGGCAGAGATATTGGAGTTTGCCATTTCCTTCTCCAGCTCATTTTACAGATGAGGAAACTGAGGCAGACAGGGATAAATGACTTGACCAAGGTCACACAGGTAGTAAGTGTTTGAGGCCAGATTTGAACTCAGGAGATGAGTTTTCCTGACTTCAGACCCAGAACTCTATCCACTGTGCCACCTAGCTGCTTACCACTCATATTAAATTCTATTTATTCTAAATTGCAATACTGACTTATAAGGCTCTAAATTTTCATGTCTTTATTATTTGAACAATTAATTTATATAGCCATTGTTGGAAAATTTTTCTCAGTAACTATACAAATAACCTTTAATTTTTTTTATTTCCACTAAATGTCATCAATTCTGAGACATATAAAAGAATTCCTAGGATAAAAGGCTAGTTTCCTTACAAAGGGCCCTCATTCAAACTAAGTGATCTTCAGATTCACTTATATACTCAGTAATTCTGTCTACTTAGTGGAAAATGGACATTTTCCTCTACCTACCAACACCCAGCTTTACTATGTTTAAGAGTAAGAAGAGTCTGAGAGGATAACAGTCTCAACTGTACCCCCATTACTCAGATAGGGCCTACAGCATATATTTTATTTCACAAGGTCCTAGAAGGGTCAAATACAGGGCTGGTCATATGCAAAACTACAAAGAAGGTAAAGTTTCTCTTGAGGTTTTCCCTTAGTTTCTCCTTTCTTTGACCTTCCTCTTCTTTTTTTATACCTCTTGCCAAACATTCTTATGCCCTCCTATTGACCCCAGCTGCCAAGGGACTCTATAAAGCAAGGGGTATAGTGGGTTTAGAATCAGAAAGACCACCTCATACATTTAATAGTTGTATGACCCTGGATAAATCTCATAACTTTTCACTTAGTCTCAGATCCTTCATCTGTAAAAATGTGACTAATAATATCTGTAATAACTCACAAGATTGGTGTGAAGATTAAATGATTTCACAGAATCAGTGATTCAGAGCTGCAAATGACCTTAGAGCCCACCCAGTCCAGTCTCCTCATTTTACAGATAGGGAAACAGCGGCCCAGAGATGAAGTGACTTGTCCAAGGTCACTTAACTAGTAAGGAGCTGAGTCCAGACTTGAACTCAGGACTCCCTTTCTCCAAGTCCAGCACTCTGTCATGCTCTTCAAACATTAAAGTACTCCATAAAGGTCAGTTATTATTTTAAATTGTTACTTTCATGCTGTTGCAAAGCATTTTCCCTTAAAATATGTCTGCCCTATATTTCTTCCCCTTAAGGTTCTGCTAGGTGCCTGCTAGCTAATCTGAAAAATTAATAGGAATTAAGGTATTAATGGCTAATGATAAAGTCAGTGCTCTTCACTGCTAGGATCTGAATTCTCACTCTCTTGGGGCCTCCTTATCGTGTTATTACTACTCTTGCTAGTCTATAAACCCACCTGAACTAGGAGTTACTAGTTTCTAGAGAAGCAGACTTTTCTTGTAGACCTTAGGATCTTTACCTTTTCATATATCAGAGCCCATTGGCCAACTGGTGAAGCCTATGGAATCCCTCCAAAAGAATGGGTGTTAAATATATAAAATAAAATTCATAAGATTAAAAAAATAAAAATAATAAAATTATATTTTAGTTTCCATTCAAGTTCACAGCCCCTCCCAAATCTCTTTTAGGAACCCCTCAACCCCAAATGAAGAACTCTGCTTTGGGAAAATATTTTGAGTCTTGCAGGCCTCTTGGGCAATACTACTTAGGTCACTAAATGAGAGTCACAGGCCTGAAAGGTAATGTACCCCTCAAATCACTAAGACATTCCTAAGGAGTTAGAATTGATCAGAAATAGCTAACCAAATGGTTATATGGTAAAAAATTTAGAGTTCATGTTCAACCCTCTCTTTCTGTCTTATTGTATATGTGGTTAATATTTAAGTTAAAAAAGTTTTTTAAAATTAGAAAAATAAATCAAAATTTAGAAAGAAAAGGAAAAAAGAAAGCTACATGATAACTTATTATGTAATTAAGCAAGTTATACATAATAGATTTGCAGTTTAATGTGCAATCTTTTTTTTCTATTCTACTATGTTATGGAAATGCTTGTTTTATTTCTTAAGTCCAGAATAAAATAAATATTTTTAAATAAATTAAAATATTTTAAAATAGTAGTACTAATAATAACAACCAAATCAGTGTTCAGTCAATGTTTGATGATGATGATGATGATGGTGGGCTCATAGGCTCATGGGTTTAGAGCTGAAAGAGACTTTAAAGGTCTGTAGTCCAAAGTTCTTATTTTACAGGTGAGGAAACTGAGGCCAAAGAGATGAAGTTTCTTCCTAAGGTCACACAGGTAGTAACAAAGGCAGAATTTGAAGTCAATTGCTCAGACTCCAAAACCACGCCACCTCTAAATGATGAAGTCAATGTGATATAATGGAAAGAATGTTGAACTAGGAGTCAGGTGATATAGACTGTAGCTACAGTTCTACCTCAATCAATCAATAAGCATTTATTCAGTTCAATTTTAATAAGTTAAATAATGTATTATTTATTATAGTAGGGGTACTATGTTTTCTACTGGGCACTTTGAGTACAAAGGCAAAAAACAAAACAGCCTCTCATTTCATGGTTCTTACATTCTAAAGGCATGCAGAAATCCTGCCTGCTTCCTCAATTATAAAATAAGGGAAATCATAATGGCCAAACTTCTAGGGCAAGTATGAAGCAAAAGGAAAATGGCTATAGCATGTGTGTTCATGTGGTATTCAAATTCAGATGAATTAGCCTGCTAATTTTAATTTTAGCTGGAGAAGTCTGGCTAATAGGAAACCTTTCTAAGAACAACCAGAAATTGTTAACAACATTACCAGATTAGTACTGGGAAGGGCCAGCTGTTATCAACATTGGTGGGGGGGCAACTCTACGAGTGAGCCATTTTACCAGGAAGCCCAGTTTCTTCCTAGCAATGCCCCACATTAGGCATGGACTTAATCTATAATGTGTTGATATTTTCTTTGAAAAAAGGAAAGAGCTAGGTATTTGCCAGAAATCTAACATCTTTATTCAAAATTTTTGATTTTTTTTTCTCTATTTGAATTGCTTCTTTGCACATGAAACATTCCATGGGTTTCCAAGGGGCTACAAAGCCATCGTAAGTCTTCTGTTCTGTGCCAAAAATCAGCAGTCTAGTCAAGGACCTTGTCTCACAGTAAGATGAACAAGAAAGGGATCCCCACAAAGGCAAGCTTAGCAAAACGCCTACTGGTCCTTTCAGCAGGAAGGTCCCTTTTATGTGTCCATTGGAAAGTAGCTCTCTGTCAGGGTTACCAAGGAGATAGGGTTTGATGTTCTACTCTGGTGATGTACAGTCAAGACAGACCCACAGGTTTTCTCTCTGTTTCAGCAAAGCTAAGCAGGTATCTACTCCAAGGCAGAGCCACTTGTTAGCAGACAGTGGGCTTCAGTTTGGGCCTGAGTTCCTTTAAAATAATAGCTCTAAGTAAAATGAGCATTTCTATACTTAAATAGTGGTATAAAACATTCGCTGTTGGGATATTCAACTTTTTTTTAGTATGCAGCATTGGAATTGCTGTCTCTGTGAATAAATCAAGTCATAAAAGCAGGATGGAGCCTGGTTTCCTAGAATATCTTTAATGCATTTGGCATCAAAAAAGTTGACTTTGGTTTGATCCTCAAAAGGTTATTGCCTGTGGCTTCTTGTAATCATTCATTGTCGGTTAATATATATTTTCAGATCTAGTTTGCATTTGATTCTGCAAACAAATAGTAATAATAGTCATCATAATAGCTTGGAATTATATAGTACTTTAATGTTTACAAAGCCATATACATGTGTGTGTGTGTGTGTGTGTGTGTGTGTGTGTGTAGAGATGGATGGATGGGTAGAGATATAGATATACATGTTGTTGTTTTGTCATTTTCAGTGGTGCCCAACTATTTGTGATCCCTTTTGGGGTTTTCTTGGCAAAGATACTGGAGTGGTTTGTCATTTCCTTTTCCAGTATACATACATACACACACATATATGAAATGAAATTTTACATATATGTATATATATATATATATATATATATATATGTAAAATTTCATTTGATCCTCACAACAATCCTGTGATGTAGGTGCTATCATTACCCCCAATTTACAAATAAGAAAATTGAGGCTGTGAGAGGTTAAGTAACTTGCCACAAGGGTCACAAAGCCATTTAAGTATTGGAGGCAAAATCTAAAAAAAGTTTCCAGCTGATAGAATTTTAGGAATAATGATTTGGGAGAAAAATACATACCTAGTAGCTCATTTATGCTAGTTTCTGCTTATCTTGGATAGAAACCAAAATCTTTCATTTTGCATCATGGTTCTATTTGCTGATGAGATGCTTGATGAGTTTGGGCAAGTCCCTTAAATACCTAGCTCCTCACTTTTTCCACTTATAAGACTTTTCCCCCAATACCTTGCAAGAATCTTTATGAAGATTATAAAAGAGGCAGTTTCTATATAAATCTTGTAAGTTATGAGATGACAGTCATAGGATTATAGATTTAGAGCTGGAAAGGGCCCTAAGGATTATTGAGTCCTACTCCTTCAAGTTACACATGATGAAACTGATACTGAGAGAGGTGAGGTACTCACCCATAGCCACACAGCTAGTAAACTGAGGCAGGATTCAAACTGAAGTCCAGATCTCTATCCACTATGCTGTTAACTAGCATAATGGAATAAATGTTATATATTCTAATTGCTTTTAAAGACTAAATAATTTAACATGGTGGATATAGTAACTCACTTATTTGGAGTACGTGGTAACCTTGTACTTAACCAAAGTCCAGAGAATCATTTGCCATGAATATTGCAGAAGGGCCTCCAGCATTGAACTGGAGGTTGGTCTAGCTGACTGGAGAGTTCTTGTTCAGCTCTAAGAGTCTATGATTTTTGTTCTCAAGACTGGGAGTAGAATTAAGCTTCTGGAAGACAAAGAATCTGTCACTTTCATATTTGTATCCCCAGTATCTGCTATATACTCAGTGCTTAGTAAAACCTTGATTGATTGACTGCAAACTTATCAAAGAAGAAAGATGCTTCGTAATGGAAGACCTGCTACTGAAAGCAGAAAAAACTGAATTATTGCATCACTTAAGGGAATCTATCCTACAACAAATCTGAATATTCCTAGCAGGCAACATTCAGTCAAGGCTAAACCCATCTTTTGTACACCATAACCATATATACTTTATCTAAGCAGGAGAGTTCTCAGGAACTTTTGGGAGAGCCAGTTTGCTTAAGTCCTTCCTTAGGTCATAATCAAAATATATCAGTAGAAGTTTTCAGCTCCCTGAATATCTGATTAACACCTTGACCTTAAAAACAAAATACTCAGATGCTCAAAGGCCTATGTGATCTCATTCATATAGATGTTCTTTCCATTTCAACCTAGCCATGCTAGTACATGCAGAATCACCAAAACCGGTGAGCTATCTAGAAGTCCTCAGATGACATATAGGTCAAGTATAATAAGAGCTGACATTTGCAATCTTAAGGTTGGCAAATAATTTTACATACATCATTTCACATAACCTTCCCAACAAGCAAGTATAATGCTACCCCTGTTTAACAGATGAAGAGATAGAGGCCTATAGAAGTTAAGTGATTTGCCTGGGGTCACACAGCTAGTGTCTTTTACCATGGCACTATCCTCTACACCACACTCCCTACATTCCAGCAGGCATAGAATACCATGACTAATTATATAATCCTAAGTCACAGAATGCTAGACTTAGAAGGGACCATATGGGTCATTTGACCCAACACTGCCATTTTACAGATGAGAAAACTGAGGTTCAGAGAGAGAACGTGACTTGACTGAGGTCATGGGGCTAACAAATGGCAGAAATTTGGATAAAACCAGGTTTCTAGGAGACCAAATAATGCCACGCAGCTTATCATGAGAAAACTATGTGACAGAATGAAGCAAATAGCTTTTCAAAAGGAACATAAACAGGAAACTTCTTCAGGGACTGACTTATGTTTACCACACTGGTTTTCCTATAATGTCCTATCACTCTACCTGGGTTCTGGGAAATAGAGGAGGTTTTTTTATTACCTAATTTGGCACTCTGTCTTCTTTTTAATCAGGTTACTGCCATGACTCTTCTTTGTGTTTAGCCTAGACTCTGAAACTCAAAAGTCTGCTGGGAATAGTAGAATGAGATTAGTCCTTCCCATCCCCAATACTTCCTTAAATCTAAAGAATTAGATTGTTTTTTTAAAAAAATCTACTGGAATGTTTTCTGTCCAAAAGCTGTAAAAATCTCGTTAGGCTCAGTTTTGTGTTTTCTAATACTTGGGAGTCTTAGCTTTGAGATGAAATGTCTCACTCAGACAGACTCTTTGAATATGACATAAAGCTTCTGAACCTTTGAAGCTGAAGAAAATGGGTAAATAGCAGTGGGGGTCTCAGTCACTGTGCATAATCTTGCTAGTATAAATGGTAAAGTCCTCTGCCTTCCCTAGACTACTTTCCCCAGTTTCCCTTCTCTTCGTCAACCTTCACTTCCATCAACCCCTTTCTCAAGCCTCAGTTCCTCCAGAAAGCCTTTCTTGACCTGTCCTATTCTGATTATTCCTTTATTTTACATGTCCTCAGCATGAATGTTTACAATATTTGGGGCTTGCTTGTATATGATTGTCAGGATTCTATAATTATTTCATAAAATGATGGATCTGGAAGTGGAAGGGACCCTAGATGGGAGGGACCCTCTAGGCCAACCTCCTTAGTTTACAGGCCAAGAAAATGAAATTTCAGAGAGATGAGTGACTTGTCCAAGGTGAAACAGGTAGTGTCAAAGGTGGAATTTGAACCCAAGTCCTCTGATTCCAGAGTTAGTGCACATTTCATCGTATTGTACTGTCTTGTCTTGCCCCATATTTCTTAGCACAGAAGATCCACCAAATTAGTGAACAAATAAACCAGTATACATATGAGAAGGCTAGATGTTGGGGATGTACTCTCACTTTTTCATGCCTTCTTGGAGAATTTTTGGACAACTTATTAATAGCCATCAAACATTGGTGATCTTGCCTATAAAATTCAGTAAGTTTAATTGGGATTCACCTATTTCACTAAGAAGGCAAGAATTAATGAGCCAATCTTTGTAAATCACAGTGTTCCACAAATACTGCATAGAAAAAGGAAGATCGACTTCCGCTTCCGGAGACAAGATGGCTGAGTAAAAAGGTAGTTGCTCTCACTCTCCCCTATCAACCTCTGAAAACCCAGAAAATAGCACCCCAGAAAAAAACCCTGGAACAACTGAACTAGAAGAAAGACAGGTAGCAGCAATGCAGCAGCCCAGCAAACAGGTCTCCCAGTGCCTCAGCAAAAATAAGGGAAGCAGCACTACAAAGGGCCCCAGGTGGACAAGTATCCAGCTGCATTCATCTGAAAGGAGCTGAAGAAAGCAACCTAAAGTCTTCCTAAAGTCCCAGCCTTACTGATTCCAACCCAACACCAGGTAAACTATCATAACCCTATAACCTCCACCTATCAACCAACCTGAAGCCCAGGTGGTAGAGGAGGAAAACACCAACACCTGGACCTCCGAGTGCCTCAGTGAGGGCAGGGGAACTGGTGGAAACCAGCTCAGAAAACCACCAGGTGACTTGGTGCCCTACAACAAAGGAATCTCCCAGTGCATTAGCAGAAACAAGGGAGGCAGCACTGCAAGGGGCCCCAGGCAAATGAACACCCTGCAACACCCATCTAAGAGGAGCTGAAGAAAGCTAAAGGAAAGGAAAAGCAGGCAACCTAGAATTGCCTGAAAGTTCCAGCCTTGCTGATTCCAGCCCACCATGAGGTAAGTTGCCAGAACCCTACAGCCTCCAACTGCCAACATAAGAGGCCCCAGCACACAAAGCCAGTGACCAAGACCTAGGCTCCCAACACAAGAAGCTTGAGTTAGTGCCCTCTGTTCCCCAGCAGGAGAGCTCAATCTCTTTAAAGGCCATGGAATAAAGAAACACCATGAATAAAAAGAAACGGACCATAGATTCATATTATGAGAAGAGTGAAGATCAAGACAGAAATTCTGAAGAGGACAACATTGTCAACAAACCCACATCTGCAACACAAAAGGGAATATGAACTGGTCTGAAGCCCAAAAAGCCTTCTTAGAAGAGCTCAAGAAGGATTTTAAAGTCAAATGAGAGAGGTAGAAGAGTCCTTCAAAAATACAATTGGCCAATTGGAAAAAAAATACACTGAAGAAAACAAGTCCCTAAAAAACACAATTGGCCAGAAGGAAGTACAAAAACTAACAGAAGAAAACAATCTGTTAAAAACTAGAATTGGACAAATGGAAACTAATGTCTCTATGAGAGAGCAAGAATCAGTCAAACAGAAACAAAAAATGAAAAAATAATGAAAACGTAAAATATCATCAGTAAAAAACCGACCTGGAAAATCGATTCAGGAGAGACAATTTAAAAATTATTGGACTACCTCAAAATCATGATGAAAAAAAGAGCCTGGACAGTATCTTTCAGGAAATCATAAAGGAAAACTGCCCTGAAGTCCTATAACCAAAAGGGAAAATAACCATAGAAAGAATCACCTCACCACCTGAAAGAGATCCCAAATTGACAATGCCAAGGAATATAATAGCAAAATTCCAAAATTACCAGATGAAAGAGAAGGTGCTGCAAGCAGCCAGAAAGAAACAATTTAAATATCATGGAACCACAGTCAGGATTACACAGAACCTTGCAGCTTCTACATTAAAAGACCGCAGGGTGTGGAACATGATATTCCGTAAGGCAAAGGAGCTTGGAATGCAGCCAAGGATCAGTTACCCAGCAAAAATGAGCATCATTTTTCAAGGGAAGATGGATATTCAATGAAATAGGAGACTTCCAAACTTTCCTGATAAAAAGACCAGAGCTCAACAAAAAATTTGATCTTCAAGTACAGACTCAAGAAACTAAAAAGGTAAATGGGACAGAAAGATACAATATGTTGTTAATAAGGGGACTGTTTAAACCCTACAAGGGAATATGACACTTGAAACTGTATTTTACACATGTTAAAGGAGTATACATAAAGAGGGTGGATATTAGTTGACTTTGATGTAATGATAAAAAAAAGATCTAATCAAGTGGGTTAAATAGATCCAAATAAGTGGATCAATCTGATCTTAGAAAATGTACTGAGAAAGGAGGAGGCAGACAAGGGTAAATTACATTACAGGAAAAGACACAAAATCCTATTACAGCAGAGGGAAAGAAGGGGGGGGAGCATTGTTTGAACCTTACTCTCATCAGATTTGGCTCAAGAAGGGCATAACATAATCAGTTAGGTATAGAAATCTAACTTGCCCTATAGGCAGTAGGAGGGAAAAGGGGAAAGAAAAGGGAGGGGGAAGAAGGGAGGGAAGAAGCAGTAAGAAAGGGGAAGAAAAGGGAAAGGGATAATAAAGGGAGGAGGGACTGAAGGAGGCGGTGGTCAAAAGCAAAACACTAGTGAAGGGGGAAAGGAAAAGGAGAAAGAAAAGCATAAATGGGGGGAAAGGATGGAGAAAAAGACACAGATAGTAATCATAACTGTGAATGTGAATGGGATGAACTCTCCCATAAAACAGAAATGGATTGCAGAATGGATTAAAAACCATAATCCTACAATATGTTGTTTACAGGAAACACATTTGAAAAAGAGTGACACATACAGGGTAAAGGTAAAAGGCTGGAGCAGAATATATTATGCTTCAGCTGAAGTAAAAAAAGCAGGGGTAGCAATCCTGATCTTAGACAAAGCAAAAGCAAAAATAGATCTAATCAAAAGAGATAAGGAAGGAAACTACATCCTGCTAAAAGGCACCATAGACAATGAAGTAATATCATTACTAAACATATATGCACCAAATGGTATAGCATCCAAATTCTTACAGGAGAAGTTCAGGGAGTTACAGGAAGAAATAGACAGCAAAACTATACTAGTGGGGGACCTGAACCTCCCCCTCTCTGCACTAGATAAATCTAACCACAAAATAAACAAGAAAGAAGTTAAGGAGGTGAATAGAACATTAGAAAAGTTAGGTATGATAGACCTCTGGAGAAAACTGAATGGGGAAAGAAAGGAATATACTTTTTTCTGGCAGTACATGGCACATACACAAAAATTGACCATGTACTAGGGCATAAAAACCTCACAATCCAATGCAGAAAGGCAGAAATATTAAATGCATCCTTTTCAGATCATGATGCAATAAAAATTATATGTAATAAAGGGCCATGGAAAGATAGACTAAAAATAATTGGAAACTAAATAATCTAATCCTAAAAAATGATTGGGTCAAACAACAAATCATAGAAACAATCAATAATTTCATTCAAGAGAATGACAATAATGAGACAACATACCAAAACTATGGGATGCAGCGAAAGCAGTTATTAGGGGAAGTTTTATATCTCTAAATGCTTACATAAATAAAATAGAAAAAGAGGAGATGAATTGGGCATACAACTAAAAAAACTAAAAAGAAAAATTAAAAATCCTCAACTAAACACCAAATTAGAAATATTGAAAACCAAAGGAAAAATTAAGAAAATTGAAATTAAGAAAACTATTGAACTAATAAATAAAACTAAGAGCTGGTTTTATGAAAAAAACAATAAAATAGATAAGCCTTTGGTTAATTTAATTAAAAAAAGAAAGAAGAAAACCAAATTACTAGTATCAAGAATGAAAAGGGTGAAGCTACCACCAAGGAAGAGGAAATTAAAACAATAATTAGGAATTATTTTGCCCAACTATATGCCAACAAATTTGACAATCTTAGTGAAATGGATACATATTTACAAAAATATAAATTGCCCAGATTAACAGAAGAGGAAGTAAAATACTTAAATAACCCCATCTCAGAAAAAGAAATTGAACAAGCCATTGATGAACTCCCTAGGAAAAAATCTCCAGGGCCAGATGGATTTACATGCAAATTCTATCAAACATTTAAAGAACAATTAATTCCAATACTATATAGACTATTTGGGAAAATAGGTGAAGAAGGAGTCTTACCAAATTCTTTTTATGATACAAATATGGTGTTGATACCTAAACCAGGAAGAGTCAAAATAGAGAAAGAAAATTATAGACCAATTTCTCTAATGAATATAGATGCAAAAATTTTAAACAAAATACTAGAAAATAGATTACAGCAACTTATCACAAGAATAATACACTATGACCAGGTAGGATTTATACCAGGAATGCAGGGTTGGTTCTATATTAGGAAAACTATCAGCATCATTGAGCATATCAACACCAAAACCAACAGAAACCACATGATCATCTCAATAGACGCAGAGAAGGCTTTTGACAAAATGCCATTCTTATTAAAAACACTAGAAAGCATAGGTATAAATGGCGTCTTCCTTAAAATAATAGCATCTATCTAAAACCTTCAGCAAGCATTATATGTAATGGGGACAGGCTAGAAGCATTTCTAAGAAGATCGGGGGTGAAACAAGGATGTCCATTATCACCACTGTTATTCAATAGTGTACTGGAAACGTTAGCTTTAGCAATAAGAGAAGAAAAAGAAATTGAAGGCATTAGAATAGGCAAAGAAGAAACAAAGCTATCACTCTTTGCAGATGACATGATGATATACTTAGAGAATCCTAGAGAATCAAGTAAAAAACTACTTGAAATAATAAACAACTTTAGCAAAGTTGCAGGCTATAAAATAAACCCACATAAATCATCAGCATTTCTATATATTACCAACAAAGCCCAACAGCAAGAGATAGAAAGAGAAATCCCATTTAAACTTACTGTAGACATTATAAAATATTTAGGAGTCTACCTCCCGAAACAAACCCAGGAACTCTATGAACACAATTACAAAACACTTTTCACACAAATAAAATCAGATCTAAATAATTGGAAAAACATCAGTTGCTCATGGGTAGGCCGAGCTAATATAATAAAAATGACAATCCTACCTAAGCTAATTTACTTATTCAGTGCCATACCAATCAAACTACCAAAAAATTATTTTATAGAGTTAGAAAAAATAAAACAAGATTCATTTGGAAAACAAAAGGTCCAGAATATCAAAGGAACTAATGAAAAGAAATGCAGGGGAAGGTGGCCTAGCAATTCCAGATCTTAAATTGTATTATAAAGCAGCAATCATCAAAACTGCTTGGTACTGGCTAAGAAATAGAGGTGGATCAGTGGAATAGGTTAAATATGCAAGACACAGTAGTCAATGACTATAGTAATCTATTATTTGATAAACCCAAAGACCCCAGCTTCTGGGATAAGAACCCACTCTTTAAAAAAAAACTGCTGGGAAAACTGGAAAAGAGTATGGCAGAAACTAGGCATAGACCCAAATCTCACACCATATACCAAAATAAAGTCAAAATGGGTTCATGACTTAGATATAAAGGCTGATACTATAAGTAAACTGGGAGAACAAGGAATAGTTTACCTATCAGATCTATGGAGAACAGAAGAATTCATGACCAAACAGGAGATAGAGAACATTACAAAAAGCAAAATGGATAATTTTGATTACATTAAATTGAAAAGTTTTTGCACAAACAAAGCCAATGCAACTAAGATTAGAAGGAAGGTAGAAAATTGGGAAAGAATTTTTACAACCAGTCTCTCTGATAAAGGCCTCATTTCTAAAATATATAGAGAATTAAGACAAATTTATAAGAATACAAGCCATTCCCCAATTGATAAATGGTCAAAGGATATGAACAGACAGTTCTCAGATGAAGAAATTAAAGCCATCTGTAGTCATATGAAAAAATGCTCTAAATCATTATTGATTAGAGAAATGCAAATCAAAACAACTCTGAGGTATCAGTCATACCCATCAGATTGGCCAATATGACAAAACAGGAAAATGATAAATGTTGGAGAAGATGTGGGAAAATTGGAACACTAATGCATTGTTGGTGGAGTCGTGAAATGATCCAACCATTTTGGAGAACAATTTAGAACTATGCCCAAAGGGCTATAAAAATGTGCATACCCTTTGACCCAGCAATAGTGCTTCTAGGGCTATGATCTCCCACAGAGATCATACAAATGGGAAAAGGACCCACATGTACAAAAAAATTCATGGCAGCTCTTTTTGTGGTGGCAAAGAATTGGAAATTGAGAGGATGTCCATCAATTGGGGAATGGCTGAGCAAGTTGTGGTATATGAATGTAATGGAATACTATTGTGCTATAAGAAATGATAAACAGGCTGACTTCAGAAAAACCTGAAAACACTTGTATGGTCTGATGCTGAGTGAAATAAGCAGAACCAAGAGAAGGTTGTACACAATAAAAGCCACATTGTGTGATGACTAATATTGATAAACTTAACCTTTCTCAGCATTACAAGGACCTAAGACATCTCCACAGGCCTCGTGATGGAAAATGCTATTCACGTCCAAAGAGAGAACTATGGAGGTTAAATCGCTATCTTTTTTTTCCTCTTCTGTTGAGTTTTGTTTCTTCTTTTTGATGGTTCCTCCTATTGCTTTTAATTTTTACTTACAACTTGACTAATGTGAAAATGTTTAATAGGAATGTAAATGTATATAGCCTATATCAGATTATGTGCCATCTTGGGGAGGGTGGTGGGGAGGAAGGGGGAGAAAAATTTTCAACTCAAAAGCATATGGAAGTGATTGTTGATAAATCAAAATAAATTAATAAAATTTAAAAAAAAGAAAAAGGAGGATCCATGAGGCAGAGATAAACAGTGCATTGAGAGGCTACAAAGGTCTATATTATGGAGCCATAATCATCAATCAATGAAATCAATAACCTCACAACATTGAAGGAATGGGAAGAAGAGAGAGAGGGAGGGAGGAAAGCAGGAAGGAAGGAAGAATTCAACATTGGAACATTGCAGAACTTAGCAGAAAAGGTCTGTAACCACTCAAAAGAGTTTGATCTGACCACCCATGAAGAATCATTATTTCCTATATTATGACAAGGTATTTGGATAGATAACCTATTGAGCTTTTTCATTGCTATGTATATTTGGGACAAATAGAACAAGTTGACCATGAGTTGGGCAAGGTGTTGAACAAGAGGAGGAGAGTAGGCTGCGTTGCCTTTAGGAAATTGTGAAATTCCTAATGACTTTAAGCTTCTCATGGAAACAAAGGCTATTTTGAAAATAGAAAGAGTCTAATGGTGTAGCAGTATGGCAGTGAGGTATGGAATAATACAATAGTCTCTGAATAATTTAAAAATGAATATTTCAGAGGGCAATAGAGAAGTACCCAGTGAAAATGAGCACACTTCAACATACCGTTACTGAGGAACTTCAAAGAAGAAAAGTAACATAAGAGGTGATTAAAGAAGTTTATCATTGGAAGAAAAATTAGGCTAGGTACATCATAAGGGCAAGGAATGATAGGTGGACAGCCAGAGTGCTCCACTGCTTCACTTGAAGTGTCAGGAGAAAGCAAAGGAGTCCAATAAGTTGGGTATATGCCCAGTGGCCAACTTGTGGAAAGACATGGATAAAAGTCACACTGGATAGGCAGACTTGGATGGACTGTGATTTGCATTATTGAAGGGAACTCTCAAATAGGTGATGTCATAGATCTATTTGAGTACTTGCATATAGAAGGATAGATCACAGCTTCTTCTTTGAGAGACAAAGAAAGGAATTGCCTGAGATGATTTTATTATGAGCCCAAAGGCAACAAAAAACATCACTTCATGGGACATTTGGTCATTTCACATTGCAGTATAAATGACAAGTATTTATAAAAAGTTTAGCATGAAAATAATTGTAGCCTATGCTTCAACCTCTGCTCAATAGTAAGGAGAAGCACAGAAATTCCACAAAGTACTCAACCAGACTCTTCAAATTAAACCAACATGTTCTTCAGTGCTTTCATACTATGAGGCAGCCTGGGGTAATGGCTAAGAAAGTCAGCCTATTTTCAGAAATACCTGGGTTCTAGAACAACCTTTGATGCATACTGACTATGTAACTCTGGGCATCTTGATTAATTTCTCAGTGGCCCAAGAGACTTTCTAAAACTATAAGTTATGGGTTTAGGAAGGAAAGAAGGGAAGAAGGAAGGAAGGAAGGAAGGAAGGAAGGAAGGAAGGAAGGAAGGAAGGAAGGAAGGAAGGAAGGAAGGAAGGAAGGAAGGAAGGAAGGGAAGGAGGAGGAGAAGGAGAGAGGGAGGGAGGAGGGAGGGAGGAGGAAGGAAGGGAGGGAGGGAGGGAGGAAGGGAGGAAGGAAGGGAGGGAGGAAGGAAGGAAGGAAATATACATTTATTAATCACCTGCTATGTGCCAGGCACTGTGCTAAGCACTTAACAAATATTTTATTTGATCCTCACAGCCCTAGGGAAAATGTGCTATTATTATTTTACCAATGAGGATATTGGGACAGATAGAGAGAGGTTAAGTGACTTGCCCAGGATCACACATCTAGTAGGTGTCTAAGATCTGATTTGAACTCAGGTCTTCCTGACTCCAGGACCACCGCTCTATCGTGCACAACCTAGCTACATTATTACCCCCATTTTACAGATTAGGAAACTGAGGTTGAGAAAAGTTTAGTGACTTTCCAATGGCTAGTAACTGTTAGATGCAGGACTCAAAAGTAAGTCTCACCTTGAATTTAGATCTAGGATGTATCCTGTCTGAATTATCTGTACATCTCTATCAACTATCATAGTGCTTTGCACATATATTTTGCAAATGGTTGATGAATAAATGTCTGCCTTGACTAATTGAATGAATGAGTGAATGAAAACATTCATAGAGAATGCTATGCCAAGATCAATTGAAAAACCTAGGGATGTTCATCTGACAGGAAAAAAAAAATTAAAGACTTAGCTCTTGCCCCCAGGTTGCTGAAGGGAATAACACAACCATATTTACCAGATCCACTAGAAATTAATACTAGCTGATTTCAACCAGACCCTCACTGCTGCAAGGCAAATCTTTTACTCTTGTCTGGTTGACTCTTTGTCATAGTCCTTATTCTAAACCTTCCCCTCACTCTTCAAGTTCCCGGTGCCAGCCTCACCCTCCAAGCTTTCAGGTTTGATAGTGACTCCAGACAGAACCAATTTTCAGCAAGGATTGTCCTATGTGTTGTATATTAATGATATCCTTTCAAGAACCTCATGCCTTGTACCACCTATAACCTTGAATACGTAGTAACTTCTTTGCAATGATGGTACTAAATGGAAAAGTTAGAAACAAAAACTTCTTACTTTTCCAAAGCCACGTTAACTTTCATAATTGAGATGTATGTCTTGGTATGTTCCCCAATTCAATTCCTTAAAACTACATTTGTTTTCACAGTAATTGATAACCTGATAGCAGGTCTATAATTTCCCTATTCAGCATATACATTTAAAAGATTCAGTCCAGATCAATTCTTTTATTCCAGTCTCCTCATGAAGTAGGCAGTTTTCTGCTCAGAATGCGTTTCTTGAGAATTACATTGAAATGCGATCATTAAGATAATATAGCACAAAATAGTCACATTGCTATTTGAAGAAGAGTTGTCAAATGCTCCTGTGTTCTGAAGCAGCATTTATACAAGTATTTAAGCCTTCAGAGAAGCCAGTATTTTTATAAACCAGTTATATTATTGTGTCATTTGCACACTTTACAACAACACGCCATTAGAGGAAAACCAGCAATGTGATTAGCAGCCAACTGAATGACAAAAAGGGAACACAGTACAAACATCTTCTTTTGGATCTAAAAAAATTACATAATACTTCTTTACATTACTTCCCTTAAAAAAAAGAAAGAAAACTATTCTGCCTGGCTCTGAAGAATATTGTCTGTTTCCCTTGCAGAAGAATTTCCCTCTATGTAATTCCTACTTATCCAGGATCAAAGTGGTAATATTTCTTAAGGGGAGGGCATTCTTGGGGGAGGGGAGTAGAG
This sequence comes from Phascolarctos cinereus, assembly GCF_003287225.1. Classification (NCBI taxonomy): domain Eukaryota; kingdom Metazoa; phylum Chordata; class Mammalia; order Diprotodontia; family Phascolarctidae; genus Phascolarctos; species Phascolarctos cinereus. Next base: position 63,208,881 of record NW_027555514.1, on the reverse strand, counting down.
GAGGTACATCATCCATTTTTCCTTTTTTTAAGAGTTGGAAATAGTAAACAAAAAGAGCATTGATTTCTTTCATTTAATGTTTTTCAATTAAAAATTTATTTTCTCTTCCTCCAACCTCTCTCCTTTCAAAAAGAGGGGGGGAAAGCAACTAGATCCTTGGAACATTGATTTTTTTTTTAACAAATAAGCAGGTTAGGGTAAATTCAGTCCCATCTCCTATATTCCAATATTTTCTGCATCAGCTGTACTATATAGATATCACTGATGTTCATAATGACATTAAACCAAATCAAAATTCATTAGTGAGAGCGGGATTTGAAGCCAGGAAGACCAGTTCACATTCCCCTTATAATCCTAACTATCTGTGTAACAGTGGGAAAGGTATTTAAACTCCCTGGGCTTCAGTTTCTTCACCCATAAAATGGGGATGTCAATACCTACTTCATAGGATACACTAGAGGTTTGAATGAATTAACAAAAATAAAGTGTCCCTTCCCACAATTCTCTAGCCATTGAAGAACAAGCAACAGTTTACTTGGGCATTAGGTCTGCCATCCATTACGAAACCTGTTGTAATCTCACCAATACAATAGTTTCCTCTGTGATTGGATCTTTAAAAAATAAACATATGGAGAGGACAGTTCAATTCAAGTCATGAAGTTTTAGATAAATAACTCATTCTCAAAGGTTTTTTTTTCTATGTGAACACTTATTACAGTATCAGGAAGTAACAATGATGCAAACAAGTGGCCTGATATATGGACAAAGAGCAAACTTGGTAAATCCCAAGTAAATAAAGAAAAAATATTATCATAATTTTGACCTATAATCTCATGATAAATGGGGGAAGAGAAGGGAATAAGTGTTTATATAGCACCTACTACATGCCCAACTTTGCTAAGCACTTTGCTAAGCACTTTACATATATTATCTCACTTAATCCTCACAATCCTGTAAGTTAGGTAATATTATTATCCTTATTTTACAGTTGAGGAAACTGAAGCAAACAGAGGTTAAGTGAATTGCCCAAGGTCACACAGCCAGTGTCTGAGGCCGGACTTGAACTCAAGTCTTCCTGACTCCAGGCCCAGTGTTCTAGATACCCTTATTAAAATATACATTATACTAATGTGAAAATATGTTTAATGTGAATGTATATGTAGAGCCTATATCAGATTGCCATCTTAGGGAGGGGAGAGGGGAAGAAATTTGGAACTCAAAATCTTATGGAAGTGAAAATTAAATGTAAATTATATATTGGTATATACATTCTATTCTCATGGTCTTTCCAATTGCCTAGGTAGGGGGGAGGAAGGAGAGGGAGAGTTAGAGGGAGGGGGAGGGGGAGGGGGAGAGGGGAGGGGGAGAGAGGGAGAGAGAGAGAGAGAGAGAGAGAGAGAGAGAGAGAGAGAGAGAGAGAGAGAGAGAGAGTTGATTCCTGGATACGAACAATTATGTCCTTCAGTATTTAATAGAAAACAACACTAACACAGCTAGTTTTGGATTCTCATATAATTATGAGGTTTCATAAATGGAGGCAGCTAGATGGTGCAGTGGCTACAGCCAGTCAGGAAGACCTGAGTTCAAATCCAGCCTGAGACATTTGCTAAGTGTCCCCTGGGAAAGTGGCTCCACCACTGTCTTCCTCAGCTTCTTCATTTGTAAAATGGGGATAATAATAGTATCTAACTAACAGGGCTGATATGAGGATAAAATTAGATAATATTTGTAAAGTATTTTGTAAACCTTAAGGTGCTATATAAATGCTAGCTATTAGTAGTAGTACTATTTACAGATATATTTAAGGTATCAACTAAATATATTGATTAGCTTATCTTTTTTTTTTAATCGTGTTCTTTGTTCTTTTCTTGGGGACATGGGGACACAGAGGAAATGGAGCTATAACTATAACATCCCACTGTACTAGCTTTTCCAAACTATGAACAAAGAACATTTCATGTACAATAAAATATTAATTACAAGAATGAAATTATATCCTTGGCATCTGATCAAGTGTGTGCCATAAGAATACCATGTATTTATGCCTTATTCCCCCCCAAAAAAAAAATCTCCTTGTACAACACACATTTGCTTTCTGCCCTATTTGCTAAAAATTCACAAGTCTGCAGTAAGTTGGTCTAAAAGCATTATGCAGTCACAAGCAATACTGGGCTCTGAACTATGTATTCTGTGACCTCTTTAAACCCCGAAAAAAAATTTAACATTTGCAATGATCAGGTATTGCAAATTCTTTTCTAACACCCCAGAGGTTTGGTCAATCTTCCTTCCAAAATAAAATTTTGGAGAGAAAAATCAAACAAAGAAATACGGATTCTGTGTTGACCTTATCTAGTGAGCCAGCTGTTTATCAACACATCCTATTGTCCTGACCTTTCTTTTGCATTGATCCTGGCTTTGACTTTAGTGGAAAAGTATAAACCTAGAAGTTTTTTTTTTCATTCAAAAAAAAAAAGGTCTAGGGCAAGTGGCTAAGGCAGGGACTTAGGCTCACAATTTCATTTCTCCTTAGCATAACAGTTGCCCCAGGCAACTCTCTAAGATTGTAAGTTATAGCTAAGTTGATGACCTGTGTTAAGCGGAAATAGTTAGAATCAATCAATTAAACATTTATTAGGTATCTACTACATATCTCTGCTAAGCACTTGGGGTACAAATACAGAAAAATAAAAAATTAAGCAAGACCTACTCTCAAGAAATTTATATAGAAATAATTTTAAAATTCTGTACATTCATAAGGCAATCATATTATTATCCCCATCTTATAGGTAAAGAAAATAGGGAGGAAAGAAAATGGGGTACTTGTCTAAAGTTGTGTTAGAGCTAAAATTAGCCTTCTAACTCTTACTTCATTTCATTTCTTTCCACTATTCCATGGGGCTTCCACAGAAATTGAGGATCTATTTTGAGCTTTGTATCCTGGAATACACGGAGCTAGAAACAAGATATAAGTTTATTTCAATCTGAAATTGTGTAACTAAGATTTTGTTGACCATGCTGTTAGTGTACTCTTTTGGGCTTCTGGTGATAACTATTGCCAGATGCCTGAAGGCATCACACTGACAAGCAAATATGCAAAGATGTGGAGTCCACTTTTCATAATAGGGTAAATCTGTTGATGATAGACTTTGAGGAAATGACAAAATACGCTGGCATTGAGGCTACAATTTAAATTTCTTGTCCTGATGTCCCTTCAAGTTCTAAAGTTCTATTCAATATAATCCCTTTTTAGCATTCAAAATTTTCTTGCTTGCCACAAGGTACTTACTGGCCAAACATTTTCTTTTCAGTGTGACTTATGCCAAGAGTTGAATTAAGATTCCTTTCCATTTCTGGTTGTCATTTCACATCATTTGCCTCTCAATATACTCTAATACCTTGTTTTGATAGACAGAAAAGTGCATCCTCTATACTCCCTTTTTCCCTCTTGGGAAAAAAAAAGCAATCTTTTAAAAAGGTTTCTGATAAATGAAAGTAATCTATTTCCCCTATAGGAAACACATTGTGTTTGAGTGTAATACATAAGCTGTTAGGAAGGTTAAAAATAAAGTCAAGTCAGAGATATCTTTCCAAGTCTGAAGAGAGAGAAGTGTGTAATATAGATATAGATATATGGGGAGGGAGAGGGAGAGGGAGAGAGAGAGAGAGAGAGAGAGAAAAAGGCTTAATCTCCTTTTTCCTGACAAACCACTTCCAATCCAAGTATGGGTTTCTGGGTGTCCTTCAAGACTGTCCCGGGCTGTCTTTTTGTTTTTCTCTATACCCTCTCCCTTGGTTATCTCATTCTCTCTGGTGAGTTCAATTATCTCTTTGCAAGTAACTCCCAAGTCTATGTATCTAGTTTCAATCTCTCCTAAATTTCAGTTCCATATTACTTAAACCTGTAGAAAAACTCCATCTGGGATGTCCCATCATCATCTCAAACCCAATACGTCCGAAACAGAACTCACCATATTAGCCTCAAAACTCACCCCCAATGTTCCCATTTCTATTGGTGATGGTGCTGTCCTTCCTGTAATCTAAGTTGGCAACCTCAAAGCTACCCTTGACTCTTCCCTTTCCCTCACCTTCCATATTCAGTATCCAAGTCTTGTTGATTCTGCTGCCCCCCATATTGTTCACATCCAGGCCCCGCCCCCACAAGTGTGTATTCTAGTTCTGTCCAGTATCCACTCTTGCCTAGAGCATGACAATGGCCTTTTCATTGGTCTCCTAGACCTTTTCTAGTCCATCCTCGACACAAATGCCAGACTAACATTCTTAAGACACAGATCTTACCACTATACTCTCACTCCTCCCTCCTTTCAATGATTTCCTAATGCTTCTACGAAACAATATAACATCCTCAGAAAGCATTTAGTCTTCTCAATATGCCTCCCATTTTCCTTTCTGGCCAGATTTCACAGAATTGCTCTTCATTAACTCCCTGTCCCAGTCAAACTGACCTATTAATTATTCCTCACATATGACATTTCATCTCCTGTTCTCAGTGCCTTAGGTTCATAATATCATAGGATCGTAGAATTCCTGTAGCTTGTAGAATCCCTAGTTTTCTTCAAAGCCCAAGTCAGCTACCATCCTCTATTGAGGCTTCCAGGTATTACTTTCACTTTCTTGAAATTAGTTTGTATTTGTTTATTTGTGCATATGCTATATTCCCTCAGTAGAACATAAACTCCTTAAGGAACTGAATTTTTCATTTTTGTCTTTCTACTATGGGGCCTGCCATAGAGTAGGTATTTAATGAGCGATTGTTGAATTTAATATATTTACATACCTGTTCGCCTCTGATGTGAATAAAAGTAAAATCAAATCTCACGTGCCATTCAATCACTTACTTTGTTTTAATCCAAGGTGCTCTTAAATCTCAGTTCCTCTAGAAAATATGCTTTGACCAACTAGATTACTGCCTTCTCCAAACTGGAATATCCAACAACCATATACTTTTAGATGTACCATATTTATATGCACGGGCTGTGCATATTATGTTCGGATGGCAATTTGCCATTCGTCTCTCATTTTTTGAGATTGCTTTAAAAATTGTGCTGTCTAATTGTCCTTCACATCAATGAATATCCATTTTAATGAACTAATTAATTAGCATTTTCTATTTGGGGAGGATCATGTTTACAAACTATATGTAATAAGCTATTAATATGCTCAGTGAATTTCATTCATTAAAGTGCACACATCATCATAGGTTATGCAAGACAGAAAGCCTTGCTTCATTAAATGTATATTCCCACAAAGAATATCGGAAACAGAAATTGGTCACAAACAGCAGGCTCCATTTTATTCCAGGAAGAAGGTCTTGTCTGTATGCTAAAAATTATTATTTTCAAATAACAGGTATGAAATTGCTTAAAATAAAATCCCATACTCAGTAGCCTCTTGCCTCATAGCTACTTCATTGGTCCTTAGTTCCATCATAGTTCAAATATCCAAAATTTCTAGCTTATCATTGTTTCCTAACAACCACCTTTGGAAAATGTGAAAGATTCACCAGCCTCATTTAAGTCCTAGGAAAAGTTAGCCTTTCAATTCACCAATCTTAATTCAACTCATATTTATTTAAGTTCCTGTCATGTACAAGACATCACATGGGGCACCAGGGATACAAAAGCAAAAATATTAGTTCTTACCTGCAAAGAGTTTACATGCTACTAGTGGGGGAGGAGGTGGACAAGATCATGTTTCTATTTATGTGCTGTCTTTCCCCATTAGAATGTAAATTCCTTGAGAGCAGGGGACTATCTTTCTTTTTGCTAGTATTTTCACCACTACGTGGCACCTCGTAAGTGCTTAGTTAATGCTTGTTGACCTGACCTGGCAACATAGATAAGTAAAAAGTTATACAAGTTAATATAAAGAGCAAAAGAAAACTGAAAAAAGTGGTTGGGTTTGGGATCCATGAAGACTTCAAGAAGAAGATAGTATATGAGCTAAGCTTGAAGTACAAGAATTCTAAGAGACGGAGGTGAAGAGTGACTGGATTTCAGGCATGGGAAATGAAATGCCAAGTTTAGGGAATAGCTGCTAGTAGTCCAGTGCAGCTAAAATATAGAGTAATAATTAAAATGGTAAATATGGTAGATTAGAGTCAGATTGTGGAAGGCTGATAAGGATTCATTTTCACATAGAGACAATAGTATGCATGGAAGGTTTTCCAGATGGGAGCAATGTGGTCAGATCTTTGCTTTAGGAATATCATTTTTGAAACTAGATAGACTGTAGATAGAAGGAGCAAGAGACTCAAAAGAAAGGAACTCTTTAAAGTACCTATTACAATTATTCAGCAAAAAGGTATTGAGAGTATAGCTGCTGGTCCATAAAAGGCTGTAGCTTCAACTTGGTCCTATTGTCAAAATGGCAAGTCCTGCTGTCTGTCTTCTTAAAGACTCTTTAAACAAAAGTGACCTTTCTTTGAAATGTCAGATGAAAACTATGACATTGATGGAGAGTTAGAACTCAATAAGCTTAGTAAAGTGATCCTCTGATAGGTCTATTCATGAAAGAAAATGTGACATAGGAAGGTTGAGGTAAAGACTGAATGAGTAGAAAGTCATAGATTGAACCACTTCTCACAATTATATCATATTTTGATTAAAATATATCCAAAGCTGCTGAGAATTACTAAAAAATATTCCATTAATTTTTTCCAGTCAAAAGGGGGGTGGGAACTCATTTCAGCTTTACAAAGTACACAGTACTTAAAATAACCATTGTGAGGTGATGCATTATTATTCACTATTCTACAGATGAGGAAATTAAGATCCAGTGAAATGGGCTAGTGATCTGCCTGGGTCACACAGTTCCTGGGTCAAAGTCAGAACCTTAAGTCTGTGGATTTTCCCTTTCCTTCTGTCTGCCTCCTTCATGCATAGGTCTTCATCATGAAACATGCTCAGTCAGGTAAAAAATACAATGGAAGTAGGTGGATTTAGAATATGGTTTCATTTCTTAAAGTTCATAACAATAAGAGAAAATAATCAGACATAATAATAACAATAACCATGATAACTAGCACTTATATGACACTTTGAGTTTTGCAATGCACTTTACAAATATTATCTCATTTAAACTTCACAACAACCTAGAAAGGAAAGGTGTTTATATCCTCATTTTACAGATGAGAAAACTGAAGCAGAGGTTAATTGACTTGCTCAGGGTCACACAGCTGGTCAGTATCTGAGGCCAGATTTGGACTCAGGTCTTCCTGATTCCACTGCCTCCTGTTTTAATTCTTTATTTCTCATGTACCTTTCATACAAGCTTGTTTTTGTATTACATGTAAAATGCAAGAGCAAATAATCCTATCTAGGAAAAGCTTCCTATACAAATACTATTTCTTCCTTGAAGAAGACCATTTCTTTGATTTTGATTTTTCCAGGTTGTGAGCTCATATTCGACCTTATTTTGAGTAGTTGCCCCATCTCTAGACTTTGTACCATGGCTCAGCTGCCTTCTCACCCTGGAACTTCCCTCTGCCCCTGCAGTCCTCTTCTCCCACTGGTAAGTTTCTCCCAAGGACTCCATTTTGGGGAGGGATCAAGGCTATCCAGTTTCCACTCTCCTCCTGACTCTGTTCTGACTTTCTGTCTTCACCACCATGTCCACATACAGGTATCTCCTACCCACCCCTGCTTTTCAGCCCCCTCTTATGTGTTGTTTTTCCCATTAGAATGCAAGCTCCTTGAGGGGAGGGATTGACTTTCATTTTGCTTGAATTATTTGCTTGAATTATGGCTTAGTATGTTGTACCTGGTATATAGTAAATGCTTATAAATCCCTTCATAACCTGCCCCCACCAATTTTCCAGTCTGATCCTTCCACCATACTTTATAATCCAGTGACACTGACCTCCATGCTTTTTCTCAAACAAGACATTCCATCAGTCAACTCTACATATTTTCATTGGCTGTCTCCCAATTTATGCCTGGAATGTTGTCACTTTTCATCTCTGCCTTCCGATTTCCCTGGCTTCCTTCAAGTACATATAATTTAAGGATGAGAGTCTTCAACCCATCACTAATAGAAAATTTTTAAAAATTCCACTAGTTTATAACTTATGATATTTCTTCTGAGTCTGGCAATTTAGTTTGGTTTTTGTTTGATTTTGTTTTTTCCTGAGCATATTAAGAATGCAAGCATTCTTTCTGAGAGTATGTTTAACCTAAGGATTTGAAGACAATGCTTACAAATTAATGTTGTTAATCTCAAACAAGTTTATTCATTGAAGTAGGCTGCAGCAGCATACTTACCCCAAAATTATTTTGTTGAGAGTTCATCCTAGTTACTATAGATATTTGAAAACAAAACAACATTGAAAATAAATAGTCCATATTTCCAACATGCATTCTCCCAAGTGGTTTATATCAGTTATGGTTCACTGCCTAACAGAAGCAGTCTGCCAGAATTGCCTTTTTTTAATGTGGAGAGGCAGCATGGAGTAGTGGGTAAAGAGCTGGGATCAAAGCCAGGAACACCGATGTCCAACATGTACAGAAACATATAGTTGCTGACCTTCGTTAGCAGAAGGCATTTCCTCACATGGGAGTTCTCTATGCCAGTGAAATCCCAGCTCCAGTTCCTATTTCATCCCTAGTGCCTAAGTGACAATTAATGTTCTCTCACCCATTTTTCATGCTTCACTGTCCATATTATATAAAAGTCATGACCAACATTTCTGAGTTTCTATCATAAGCAAAATACTAAGAATACAAAAAAGTAAAATATATGGTCCCTGCCCTCCCAGGGCTTGCAAGACAAATAGAGAAGACTAGATAAACTACAATATAAAGGAGAACATGCTACATGGCCAGAAAAAGGCTATGGTCAGGGAAAGGAAAAATCACTTGAGTTGGGACTGATCATAGAAGACTTCCTGGAAGATATGGGACTCAATGAAAGGGTAGCAATTAGGCTGGTAGAGCTGTGGGAAGGGCATTCAAGGCAGGGAGGATGGTAGGAGCAAATGCATAGAAGGTAGAAATATGCATGAGGTGCTTTGGGGCTAGTGAAGATTGCTTCTGTTAGGGTAAATGATTTGTATAAGGGAAGAGATGGTGTTACAATAGAGATATAGATGGGGGCCGTGATCTATGGGCTTGATGGCCCTAGATATGAAATTCGGTCTCTTTCCTGTGGTTCAGAGAGAACCCCTGAGGCATTCTGAGATGGGATTTGGCTTCAAAATGGCATTTTAGCATGATTAATATGGCAGTGCTAAGTTTGTTGGATTGAAGATGGCAGAGATAAGACAGGAAGACCAGTTAGAGGGCTAGACATACCTTCAACTTTCTTAAAAGACAGAGCTCCAATAGCATAGGTCTATGCAAATGTGTTCATAAGTCTAATGAGTCCTATATTATCCCATAATCTCAGAGTTGGAAGGAACCTCAGAGGCCACAGACTCTACCTTGTACCTGGAATAAGAACTTCCCCCTCTACAGTATCACCCATAAGTGGTCATTCATTCTTCACTAAAAGTCTTCTAGTCAAAGAGAAACAATTCCCTCCAGAGGCAGCCTATTCATTCTACCTTTATATACTTCTGTTAGGAAGTTTTCCTTATAACAAACTAAAATGTGTGTCTTAGCTACTTCCATCCTTATTCCTTGTTCTGCCTTCTGGGGTCAAACTGACAAATCTCCACTCCTACATGGTGGTCCTCCAAATATTCAAAGATGGAAATTACATCCCTTAATAAATAACAAATGTTTGTTGTATTGAATTCTATTTTGTAGATGAAGAAACTGAGATCCAACAGGGATGTGTCCAAAGTTATAAGGGCAGTAGACCATTTCATCATTCTGCACAATAATATGGGCTAGCAATTCAGCTGTTTTTTAAACTCTTGAAATGATCAAGCTTCCTTTTCCTTGGAGACAATCACAGTCTGGCAATTATAACACTTAAAAGTTTCCACATTCATCTAACTTCCAATTGGAATGTAATAAAGAATCAGTTCTCTTAGCTTCAACAAATTACTTGCACTGAGCCATGCTAAGATTTTTCCTTCTTAGTCTATTGTCAGCACTTAGCACTATGGCCCAAGTATATGTCCTAGGGTTCAGTGCCTACCATGATACAGGTCAGCTACATTGACAGAGATATTTCCTTTCTATAAGTCACAGTGTAGCAAATTGCAACTGCTCTTCAATACCTGTAATGCTCAATTATAAACTGGCTTAAGATTGAATTTACTATCTCCCTCATTTAGTGCACTGACACCACTTGGAGAAATGCTCAGGTCACATTCTGCGGCTTGTCACTGATGGGAAAAAAAACACATTCATTTGTACATCTTTGCCTCTGGATCCACATGAAGTGGTATCTCAGATATCAAAATCTTTCTTCCATGAAGTCCAGACATTTCTACAGTCTAGATAGTTCTGGTTTGGTGTGAGGGAATATTAACAGGAAAAGGGAAAAACCACATCATTATTGTCATTATCTCACCAGCAAATGAAAGACCATGTACCAAATTTCAGAATGATTTCAAGACGTCCAAAATGCCCATGAGGTTGTTCTCTCATCATTGAATCCTAGACAGTTTTGACTGAAATCAACGGCCTTTCTACAACACAGATTAGGCAAGTGTCACTCTCATCCTTGATTAGCGTAAACACAACTCTTTGGAATCACCAAAGAGAGGTCAAGTCAACAAAAGCCTACTTACTATTAAGTGTCTACTAAGTGCCAGGCACTGTGCCAAGCACTAGAAGAAGGCATGAGGGTCACTATGTGCTGGGAGGGAGCCAAGTTTGTAACTGTAAATCTTTAGTCCCTTATATAATGTCAGTCCAACAAAGGATCCAGTGCAATTCTCTTAAAGTTTTTCATGGATAATGCCATTCACATGTTATCCAACCAAGACTCCAGTACTGATATGTTGAACCTGGTTTCACTTGGGAAGGACTCAATGTGCAGGTCTTTATAACAAGAGTCCCAGGTTGTAATATTCTATCCCTAAAATACAGGCTGGTCCTTGAAAGCAAAACATTCTACAGAAGCTAAGCTTCCTCTCATTGTACAGACCTCTCTGAATGCAACCCAAAGTATAAGACTTCTGGTTTCCCAGGACTGGAGGGTACTTAAGTCTTTAAAGAAATATCTTTCTACTATTTTTACTTAGCTATGATGAAATACCCTGTATGTTAAGCTGTCCTAGGTGCATGATTAACTATAATTAATGTATAAGATGATAACAGAATTCAAAAATGCAGAATATCACATGAGGTACTAGAGAAAATACAGTCTACAAAATACACTGTTCTTTCCCCATGGAATTTATAGTCTAGTAGGGAAATAAGACACAAACATAGTTAAAGATGTTTCACATTAAGTGCATTAGAGAGGGCAAAACAATGGGCTATGATGAAGGGAGGGGACAAGGAAGATTCAACCAGTCTTTATGGAAAAGATGGCATTAAGGGAAATAGGCAAAGGGAGAGTTTCTAGAAACCAGGCATAGGGAACAGTGTGAACAAAAGCCTGAAGGCTGGAATGTACAGGGAACAAAAAGTAAGACAGTTTGGTTGAAATATGGGGTATGTCGTATCAGGCTGGAAAAGAAGTGTTTTACAAGATCCTGGATGCCCTTGAATGCCAAGCAAATGAGTTAGTGTTTTATTTATAAGGTAATAGGGAGCCCCTAAAGATTTTTAAGCAAAGCCATGGAATGAGCAGGTTTGTGAATGAGAAAGATTTGACTGGCAGCAATAAAAAGTCAGTAGGTTAATGAACATTTTTAAAGTACCTACTATGTGCAAAACATTCTGCTGAGCACTAGGAATACAAAGAAAGGCAAAAATAATACCGGCCCTTAAAGCACTCACATTCTAATGGACGAGACAGAATGAGAACAGCTATGAACAGACACACACACACACACACACACACACACACACACACACACACACACACACAGAATGGATGTATACAGGTAGATGGAAGGGAGGGAATCACAGCTCAAAGGCACTACCATTCATGGGGCCTGAGGAAGGCTTCATGCTGAAGGTGATACTTAAAGGGAGACTTGAAGGAAACCAGAAAACCAGGTGACAGAAGTGAAGAGGAAATATGAATTGGAGAGACTGGAAGAATATATAGGAGAAGTGAGAACTCTAAGAAGGACATTTCAATAGTCCAAACAGGTAGCAATAAGGACCTGAAATAGGGTGATGACAGTGGGATGGGGGCTGGGAGTGGGAAGGGATAGGTTGTTGTGAAGATAGAATCAATAGGTCTCAGAAATAAAAGGCAAGGGAGAGATGAGTCAACTATGCTGCTGAGGCTTCAAATATGGGAGATTGGTAGTGCCAATGACAGAATTAGTTGTCAGAAAGAGGAGTAATGTTATCTTTCCCCTTTAGTGGAAAAGATAATAAACTCCATCCTAGTGAATATATCCCCTAGACAGTTGGAGATGTGGATATGGAACTCAGAAGAGAGAGAAAGACTAGAAATAAAGAGACGGGAGGTATCTGAAGTTAATGTCATTGAAGTAATAGCATTGCAGAAGGAGGCAGGGCAGAAAGAGAAAAGAGCAAGGACAGAGTCTTAGAGGAATATCCACCTTAGGTTTGAATGAAGATGAGGAACCAAGGGAATGGTTAGAGAGATAGGCAAAGTATCAAAAGAATGGGATGTCTCTGAAGGCAAAAGAAAGAGTATCCAGGAAGATGTGGCCAAGCAAAATGCTACAGAAGGCATCAAGGGGAATGGACATTTGATTTGTTTAGGATACCTCTAATCACCTTTGAGAATAGTGTTAGTAGAGTGATATTGGAAGAAGCCAATTGAACTAATGGGGGGGGGGGGAAGAATTATGTTGAAGTCTAAAGTACTTCCATGCTGGTGTATGGCTGAAATAGGGTAAGAAGTGAGTTGAAAAATTATTTGAATTGGTCATTAGAGGGGTCATCATTATGAATGTTGATATCCCAAGGATGATGGTAAGGGACTCGAACAGGGAGAAAGACTGTAAGATGGGTGCTAAAACTATCGAGAAAGATATAGTCATGGCCTGGAAGTCAATCAAATATAGTAACAAGGACAGGAAGAAGGTATTTAAATGGATGACATTAGTAATTGGGGTTGGTGATGAACAGGTGAACACTAGAAATAAATCAACATCTAAAGTAAAGCCATGTATGATATGAACCAACATAATACTGCATTCTAATTCTTTGAAAATATTTAACATGTTTAATATGTACAGTTAGTCCTTTGTTAACCAAATTGTTTGATTAGTCTGATATCCTAATTCTAAGACCAGAGAAGACCTTTCTATAATAGCTTAAAATATTCAAGATGACATAAACTTTTAAAAGATCTCAGTCTTCTTCCCAGTGACATTGTCACTGTATCAATGGCACTTTTTCCCCAACATTATCTCAGGACATTCTGAATTTAAATTTGACCCCATCCCCCAACTTATCTGTCTTTCTCCCATCTTTTTTTGTAATTTTATCAGCTTTTCAGCTTTCAGTTAAACTCTGTAGTTGAAAAATGAAACATATAGATGATTAACTCCCACATCAATAGTATTAGCTATAAAATATTCAGTGCTAATTTAAAATATGACCCATGTTCCCTGCTCTTGCTTTCGATCCCACAGAATCATAAACCTCAACTCCCCCTCCCCTGCCCTTCAAAATTCAATGCCAGCTGCAGATGGAAAGATTTTATTTCACCTGGGAGGTAAGGCATCGAAATCATTCCATGGGGGGAGAAACAAGCAGAGCCAGCCTTGTATGAACCATTTAACTCAACTGTTCCCCTGCGAGGTACTTCCTGGTATAGCTGACGACTGAAATGCTGCCTAGCACAGCGCTGTTAGACATTTGTGGGCCATTATATTAGCAAATAGTTAAGAGCCATGGAAGAATTCAATGAGTCGGCAGAATTCAGTCACGTGGATGACTTTGAATTTTTATTCTAAAATAAAAGGAAAGACTGCATCTGAAATGGATTACAATCAGAAACAGAGATTGGAGAGACTATGGGAAAATGCCATGCCATAGCATTTGGGAAGGATTTTGTGTCATTCCCTTTTTTTTTTTTTCGGTATGAGTTAGTGAGGACCAGACCCAAGTGTTTATAACAGTGAATTCTGCCATTTCCCTTTCCTAGTCTCTTTTCCTTCTCTTATCTTTTTTTCTTTCTTTCTTTTTTCTTTCCCTCCCCATTGTAGACCTAGCACATGATGCTCATGAAGAAAAGATGAAAGAAAAGGACCTATTGTTAGAGGAATTGGATTGCTTAATATGGAAGAAGCAGCATATTGAAAAATCCAGAGGCAAGCATAAGAGAGAGATGGCTGGCCCCAGGCACAACTAGAAAATTGATAAAACTGGCTTTTAGTTCCTGTTTATTGTACTTCCTCTTCTTCCCTTTCAGCACTGCCTTTAACCCATTCCCCTTACACACATAATTTGTGACATAGCCCATCACCTTCTTATTCACTCTGCTTCTGGCCCCCAGTGATCCATTCCTACCACCCTTTCTAGCAAAAGGCCACTGACATTTTCATGAGCCCTCCCAATCCCCATCAAAACATACCAATTCTTTGTCTTATTCTGTCAAAGATTTTATTTTCTAATAACTTAATAAATTAAACCATGCTGAAGTGTTAATGGATAGTCTCTATAGAAACATTCTGGGATGGACTTTCAGACATTCAGTGCAGAATGACTCCTACTTGGTAATTTCAGTTCCCATGCAGATTGGTAGGGCCAGAACCTATTCAGTGTCCATCACACCATATCCCATATGCAGCTACCTGTTCTAGTTTTGCACATTTGTTCTCATTTGTAAATGCTCTGAAAGCTGGGTTTCCAGATGAGCCACAGATAAAAAGTTTGGATGTCTACAATTTATTCCTGGCTCTTTCTCTATTTTAATATTTCACCTGGCCTAAATTACTCAATATTTCTGTGCTTCCATTTCTTCCATTCCAGAAAAGGAAATGTCTTTTTACTTGCCAATTATCACATCATCAAAAATAGTGAGGTCTTAGACCTGCCTTCTAAATTTTTTATCTTTATTAAATTCCTTAGTATTCAAAGTATTATAATTGGTTAATGTTATAATTCCATCATAGTCAATTGCTATTTAGGCTAATTCAATATTTTGAAAATGTCCCAGGGGCAGCTAGGTGGCGCAGTGGATAGAGCACAGCTCCTGAGGTCAGGCGGACCTGAGTTCAAATTCGGCCTCAGACCAAACACTTGACACTTACTAGCTTTGTGACCCTGGGCAAGTCACTTAACCCCAACTGCCTAAAAAAAAATTGTCCCAAACAAATAGGCAAATATGTGAGGGCTCTGTGATTTCATCAGCATAGGTAATTTCCAAGATGAAACTCTTTTTCACCAGTACGTGTTGCAACCCATCCAAGTGTACATAAATCCTATAGAACAGCCTGAGAAAAATAGAAGTTTAAGCAACTTTTTCAAGGTCATACAGTAAGTGCTGAAAGCAGAATTTGAACCCCCACCTTCCTAATTTAAGCCTAGTATTCTATCCAGTCTACCACACAACTATCAAACTAATACTCAAACCAAATGAGTGTTAATTTACAAAAGATGAGGAACCTTCAAGGGGTAACTCAAGCTTATTACAGATCTCAGATGTATAGAGTTCACACAGAATACCAGATGCTAACACCCCTTTCACTTGTCAATTACAAGACTTTTTTGAGGGGTACAATAGCTTCTCACCAGCTATATGTGTGCGTGTAAGGTATGTATATAGGTAAGGTATATACATGGGACAATTAGATGATATGGTCTTTAAAGTGCTAGACAATTTGATTGGGAGTCAAAAGATGCTGATTTGAACTTACCATCCAAGTGACCATGGACAAATATAACTGGGCAAGGAGGCAAATCCTGTCTGGGCCTCTGTTTCCTCATCTTGAAATTAAGAACGTAGACTTAGTATTCTCTAAGGTTCCTTCCAATTCTGAAATCCTATGTTTTAGTCTGGACAGAGATTGACACTAATGTCATAATCAGATTTTCCACCACCATAATATAATCTAAACAGCATCACACCGAGTTAGCTGCCCCCAAATCTCTCATCCTCTGCTGTATTATGGCGTTTACTTCCTTACCTACTTATTATTAAATTGCCATCATTAAGGTCACCCGAGGTTTTAGACAACAAAGGCAGAAGTATTCTCTTCACAAGGACATTCTTAAGATATAAATTAGCATACTAAAATCACACATTCAACTTTTATCCTTATCCCTTTTTTAAGGACATAGGGTAAAGGTTCTTTACTGAGAATTAACAAAGTGAATTATAACTAGACATACCGAATCCCATCATGAATAACTCTGTTTTAATACAATAAACAATATGCTGTGTAATTGAATCCCAATCTCTTCCATGTTAAATGTTTTCAACTCAATCCTTCTACTTCCCTATTTTATTCAGGCCTCATAGAAGTTTATCTAATTTCAATTGGTGAGTTACAGAATCACTGATTTTGAAAGAACCTTAAAAGTGATCTAAGTCTGCCCTTCAATTACACCTTTACTTCAAAGTTACTTAAGAGGCAAAATTAGGTTTAGATCTCAAGTTTACTGATTCCCTATCCAACGTTCTTTCCATTATTCAATGTCAGCCTTGAGATACGAAATTAAATTTTATGAATTTTCTTGAATTGTATCTATTTTGTAAATCAAGTGATATCTGATTCTGTATAAATTAATGCAAATTCTTTAGTTTCTCCCTAATTAGAAACCTTAAAGGAGGTCCTCTAAGGATTAATGTATTACCAGCCTGTTCCAGAGTACATGATTTGGTTTGATTTCTCATACTTATCAGGTAATTTGACAAAATCAGAAATCCTGACTGCTTGACAATATTATTTTTAGAAATGATATTTTAATCCAGAAAAAAAATGCTGATCTGTTCCTAGGCATGACACACAAATGACATTTAAAACTTTTCAGATCAGTCACAGGAAAGGAAAATGCTTACATATGTAGATCTGGGAAGAAAGGAACATTGTTTGCACTCCACTGGTAGAATTAATGTGGCTTTTTTCCTCCATTAGATTGTAAGCCCCTTAAAGGTAGAGACTATCTTTTTGCTTGTATGTATACCTCCAGTGGTTAGCACAGTGCCAGGCACATAGGAAGCATTTAATAAATACATCTTGCCTTGTCTTACCTTTTTCCCATGGTTATAGAGTGTAACCCACACCAACTCAGAAAGTTAGTCACCTAGCATCTCTTAGTGACAAGAGACACTAGATGAGCATGTGAATGTATCATTACCATATCTAATGCTGTTGTGGAAAAATAACCAACTCTAAGTCATAGAAAAGAGCAGTTAGTGGCTTCATTTTCATAAATACACACCATATATATGTATATGTATATATGCATAAATGGCATTATACTAGTAGTGTTAGTTTAAACAAAAGAGCATTCTATCAATATAGCAAGTATTTACTCTCACAACAAAGTGTCTTCAAATTTCTTTATGAATAAAATTGACCCAGTTGGAATCAGGAAAGATTTCCATGAAGGAAGTACTGTACTGTGTCATTAGTTGAAAATAGCTAGACCATTTGAGAAATGTGACTACAATGGTATATCATTATACTATTAGCAACAATGAATATCGAAACATAAAAATTTGAAAAGGCTTGAATGAACTAAAACAAAATACAGAAATCAAAACCAGAAGTACCGCAGCAATATAAATAAAAACAGTATTTAAAAAGATATCTGAATACAGACAAAATGTGATGATCAGTCTTGGTTCCAGAGGACTTCCTTCTTCTTGAGTTAATATAATGTTGCATATGCTGCTATATGAAGTCTCTATGATAATTTGTGTTATGAAAGAAAGGAAGGAAGGAAGGAAGGAAGGAAGGAAGGAAGGAAGGAAGGAAGGAAGGAAGGAAGGAAGGAAGGAAGGAAGGAAGGAAGGAAGGAAGGAAGAAAGAAGAGAGGGAAGGAGGGAGGGAGAAAGAAGGAGGGAGGAAGGAAGAGAAGGAAGGAAAGAAGGAAGGAAGCTCTACCAGGGAAAATGACTATTATTCAAAGCAAAATGTGTCAGTATTTTTAAAAGTTTAAATTGTTGAAAATAAGTTTCAAAAAAGTTATGCTGAAATGTGACATTGTCTTCTCACAACGTCAACCACTAACCCTACTAAAGACTCTATATGTCTATACTCCAGATAAACTTTATACCCAATAATATAGAGTATAATCCTAGGTAAATCCTAGGTAAAATCCCCTTAATAAAATGATTTGTTCTGTAAAACTTGGACTCAGTCAAAAGGCTGCACCAAAAGACCTAGAAGGCCACATGTGGCCTCAAGGCCGCAGGTTCCCCAGCCCTGCCCTATATAATCCATGAATGCCTAGGACTAATAAGCATTTATTAAGTGCACATACAATATGTCAAGCACTATGCTAGAGGCTAGGGATACCAAAACAACTGTCAAACAACAATCCTACTCTCAAGGACTGGACATTCTACTTGAAGAGATATCACATAGGTTATTGGCCAACTAAATACACTGTGATCCTTGGCAACCTTTTCCCCCTTTTCCATCTCTCTGCTAATGCAAATGCATGGATCTAGGAAACAGTGTCATGTGTGAGAGAGAAAAAAAAAGGGACTAGTTTTGCTGGACCATAGAGTTCTGGAAATGAAGTAATATATAATAAGACTGAGGAAATAGAATAGATCAAAGATATAAAAGAATTTAAAAGCCACACAGAAATTTATATTTTATCCTAGACTAGGGGAGTGACATGGCCAGATTTCTGCTTAATGCAGCTCCTGGATGATAGATTGGAGTGGGAAGATCTGAGATGAGAAGGCTTATTAGAAGGCCATTACAATAGCTGAGGTAGGTGATGAGGAGGACCTGAACTGAGACAGCGACTAGACAAGGAGAAAGAAGAGGTCTACTCTCTCTGGAAAGAATAGACTGCTCCCTAGGGGAGAGATGTTGTGGAAGTAGAAACACAATTTGGCAACTGATTGGTAGGTTGGTCAATGAAGAATGAGAAATCAAGGCTCGCATTGAAGTTATGGGTGGTTTTCTTTGAAAGGACTCACATTAGGGGCCGCTAGGTGGTGTTGCAGGTAGAGCACTGGCCTTGAAGTCAGGAGGACCTGAGTTCAAATACAGCCTCAGGTGCATAATACTCAATAGTTGTGTGACTGGGCAAGTCACTTAACCCTAATTACCTCATAAAAAAAGAAAAGATTCACATTATAAATTATTTTATTGATTATGATGAACTTTTACATTCATCATTACACATAAGCCTCACAAAAATCCTGTGAAGTTAGCTCTAAGACAAGATATCTGGTATTGCCGAGGCAGCACCATAGTGGATAGAATGCCCACCTTGGAGTCGGGAAAACTCATTTTCATGAGTTCAAATCCAGCCTCAGACACTTACTAGCTGTGTGACCCCAGGTAAGTTATTTTACCCTGCTTGCCTCAGTTTCCCCATCTCTAAAATGGCAAACCACTCCAGTATCTTTGCCAAGAAAACCCCAAATGGAGTCACAAAGAGTTGGACATGACTGAAATGACTGAACAATAACAACAAACTAAGGATAAATTGTGACTTGCCCAAAGTCTCATAGCAAATGGTAGAGCTAAGACTCAAACTCCTTCTCACTCCAAATCAAATCCTTTTTCAACCATACTGAAATTCTAGATAACTGCCATTTTGAATGACATGCTGATCCATCTATTGTCTACCACAAAGAAAACATGGTTTCAAAATTTCCAGAAAGACCTTCTGGCCCAAGGGTCACCATTCCCTGGAGGAGGTATCAAGCCTTTATAGCATTTCAAAGAAACTACCAATGAATGGCAAAGCTCTTTTGTGGTTTCAAAGTGACATTATCAAAGGTAATTTAAATCTTTATTCACCTTCACAGGGCAAGCATTCCTAAACTCATATGTGAAACCTCTCCCATGTAGAAGGTGATGAAAAATTGATATTGTGCGGTTGAAAGTCTCTTTCATGAATAAGACATGACACAAAATATTTTTAACTTGCCCAGCAGCATTAGTCCTGCTTCTTCAATGCTATGTGTGATTCTATCTAAAAGTTTTAAACGCTGTCCTTTGAAAAAGTCAATCTAATTCTTTCTAAAACAGATTTCCTCGACTCTGGCTTTACAGTAGCCCACGTACCTCAAAAAGCAGTCTGAGATTTTTCAGGAATTAATCCAATTTTAATCGAATTTAATTCAACAAGCATTAAGTATATGCTATGTGAAGGCACTGTGCTGGGCCCTGGAGATTAAAAAAATTTAATTAAAAACAAAAACAAACAAACAAAAAAAGCCCTGACCTCAAAAAGCTTATATTCTACTTTCAATTAATCAATAGATGAGAAATCGAAGCACATAAAGGCTGTTACTTGGCCAAGGTCATAAAAAAAAATAGAAACCAAACCAAAGAGCACATCCATGAGTTAGAAATTGTCTGCGTATAAGGAAGGCAATATTTGTACAATATAGATAATGCACAACAGAAAGAATAGGGAGGCAGAGCTTAAATGGATTAGAGTTCACAGAAGAGCTACAATTTCAGCTAGGCCTTGAAGGACAGGTAAAGGAGGGGCCTTGGGATTTCAGAGCACAGGAATAATACCAGAAAAAAAGCAGAGGCAGAGACAGGGATAGTAAGTGTCTGTAGAAAGTTGGTAGACTAGCCAGAGTGGAGCAAAGGTTCCAAACTGGATGGGCAGTGCCTACTTTACAAACAAGTTATGTTCTAATAATCCATTTATAAGTTTGTTTGGTTTTCTTTTTTAGGCAATTGGTGTTAAGTGACTTGCCCAGGGTGACACAGCTAGAGTGAGAGTCAAGTGTTTGGTCTGAGATCAGATTTCAACTCAGGTCCTCCTGACTTCAGGGCTGGTGCTCTATCCACTGCTCCACCTAGCGGCCCCTCATTTATAAGTTTTTGATAATAATAATAGTAACTATTAAGTGCCCACCATGTGCCAGGAACTATGCAAAGTGCTTTACAAATATTACCGAATTTGATCTTCACAGCCATGAGAGGTAGGTGCTATTATTATCCTTATTTACAGATGAGAAAACTGAGGCAGACAGAAGTTAAATGACTTGCCCAGAATCACACAGCTAGTCAGTGCGTGGGGCCACACTTGAACTCAGATCTTCATTTCTCTGGGACCAGAGGTCCATCCACTGCGCCACCTAGCTATTTCATTTAGAAAACATTTCCCCACTGAAACAATGTCATAATCAGTGTTTTGAGCTCTGAAAGTAGCCCACAAAGACCTATTTAACCAATAATGGAATATGATAGAAAATGGTGCTCTGGCAACACTAGTTATTGAAACAGAAAATCAATGATATTTAGTAAGAATTTTTCCTCACATGTATTTGAATGCTGGCACCTATATGTGTTATCTCTCTCTCTCTCTCTCTCTCTCTCTCTTCTCTCTCTCTCTCTCACTCTCTCTCTCACTCTCTCTCTCTCTCTCTCTCTCTCTCTCTCTCTCTCTCTCTCTCTCTCTCTCTCTTCCTCTCCCTCCCTCCTTCTTTCCTTCTCTCACCAAGGCTTTAAATAAATATTTCTTAATCCCCCTCTTTGCACAGAAAATTGTGCCAAGCTTCAGGGGTAGATGCAAACACAAATAAGAAATGTCTGCTATCATGGAATATACAACCTAATAGGGAAATATGAAATTGTTGTTCATCCTCTGTTTCAAAGAGAACTAATGATGTCAAAGAGTGATGTCTTGACTTGTGCATGAATTGTGTTTAAATAAGGCAGAGTTGCACAAAATCATCAGCCTTCCTCTCTTCCAGAGTCCTCAGAGTCTAGTGGCAAGACAAAGTCAGGATGACTGGCAATGGCCTGGGATGCAGTACACGACCTTGGCATCTTTGATGTCTGATCAAGCTCTTAGCACTCCAAAGCATCTACTTCAGCCACCTTTGAGGCCATTAGAACAAATTGTCCTCATTTGCCCACTCTGCTGTGGAAAGTCTTCACATGCTTGGGGTAGACATCCACCTAGCTCACCAATAGGTTTGAAACTTGGCAGTTACCCTCAACTGGTTTGACTCGTCTGCCAAGACAGCACAGCTTCTAGGAGCCATAGGTGAAAGTTGGGTGCCAGGTGGATACCAAAGGTGGATGAGCATCCCTGAGAAAGGTTTGACAAGCCCTCACACCGGAGATGCTAGTCTTCTTTGAAAACTACATTTATATATATAAAAATACAAAAAAAGAAAACTACATTAATCCATGGTTCCTCCCCCTCCAGTCAAAGAGGTAAAGGTTTTAGTGATAATATATTCAATGTTGTGAGACATTCAATGATAATTGAACAGTTGGCAGTACGAGTGCAAAATGTCTTCCCATCAGCCTTTCAGGCATTGGTCTTAATTCATTTGCCACCACTCCTGTCCCTATCCTCCCCACCACCACCACCACATACACACACACACACACACACACACACACACACACACACACAGGCATTCTCACTCACCTTCAATAGTATAGACTCATTTGTAATAGATCCAGTACTGGATTTGGAGTCAGGGAGGCCCAGGTTCAAGTGCCACCTAAGAAACTTATTAGCTGTGTGACCTTAAGCAAGTCACAGTGAAAACAGTAAAATAATAAACAATAAAATGAGGATGGTAATAGCACATATGCCATGGGGTTGTTGTAAGGACTGAATGAGATAATGTGCAGAAAGAGCTCTGCAAACATTAAAGCCACTATATATATATATATATATATATATATATATATATATATATATATATATGTATATATATGTATATATATATGTATATATATATACGTATATATATGTATATATATGTATATATATATACATATATATATGTATATATATACATATATATATACGTATATATATACGTATATATGTATATATACGTATATATATACATACATATATACGTATGTATATATATGTATATATATGCATATATATATACGTATATATATACGTATATATATATACGTATATATATACGTATATATACATATATATGAGTTATTTTAATATTATTGTATCATCAATTTTAACTATTGTATGATCATCATTATTATGAATGCCTTTTGACCTCCATTCAAGGATGGAGCCTCTTTCCTACCCTCACCCCTTTGAACTTTAGGAGACTGAGGTTTTGTCTATTTGAGCAAAAATATTAAACAAATGTCTGAAATTTTGTTGTTGGGCAAGTACATTTTATAAATGCATTAACATAGAACAAAGGCTCTAAGACAGAGGCTGACAACCACGATAGCTTCACCTAGCCCTTTTGTTTTGGCCTCTAGATTTGTTTGTAAAGCCAAAAAGTCTCATGACAGCCTGAGGCGAGCCACAACACTTTATCAATAAATGGTCTTTTTGCATTTTTGTTGAGTGGAAAGGTCCTTGAAATGGCTTGAAGGACATAAATGATTGAGAATCATGGATTTTTCAAGACCTGGAAAGAAATTTTCTAACTCAGAATCATATAGTTGGCTGGGCCAGGGACTTGAAGCAACCAACAGAGAAGCGTCATTCAAAAGGATAGACACTTTCATACTAAAGACTTTCCGAAGCTGGCTGCCTGACTCAGTGCAGCTCTCATAGTCCCCTCACTAGGTAAACTATAAAAGACTAACCCTCCTCGTCCACAGTTGTAGCCCCAGCAAATGATAGCACAGAGAGGCAAAGGCCTAAAGAGACTGAATAGCAAAAGACCAGTAACATATGACAGCTCAGAAAACACTACAGCTAGAAACCACTGCAGATGCTCAGCAGAGAATAAGCAATGTGCAAACGGAAAGTAGAGATGAAATGCCAAGCAGAGAGCAGTAAGGTCAATCAAGCTAACCAACGGTTCTGCCCCACAAGTACCGCAAACTTAGGTTAGCTCTCTGGGGCCCTGTGTATGGTATGGGTCCCTAAACACTGTGCTGGTCCAGTCGTCCATTACCTGATAGCCATCCGCCAATCCTCACCACCACCCAGGGAAAATGGTCAAGGTTAAAGTGAGGCAAATTCCTCTCACCGGAGAGAGTTCTCTCAGTTCAGTTCAATACAACAAATATTTACAAAGTGCTTAGCCCAGTGCATCCAGCATGTAGTGCAGTGTCTAGGCACTTAGTAAGCAGTTATTGACTCACTGATTACAAAGAAAAATAGCAACTCTTGACCTTAACAAGCTTACAGTCATAGACTTTTCACAGACCTAGATCTGAGAGGAACTTCAGAGACCATGTAGCCCAACCCCTTCAGGTTATAAATGTAAAGTAAAAGTAAAGAGACTTACCCAAGGTCACATAGTATCAGAGACAGGATATGAACACAGAACCATGCTATTTTAGCCCATAGGTTTACAGACTGTGTGTTTATCTGTAGGGTGATAAGTATATAATACCAGAAAAGGAAGATAGTTTTTATGACACAAGGTGATAGGACAAAGAAGAATTCTATACAGAAAAAAAAATCTTCAGTAAAAGCAGGGAAAGTACTCAAATGTAATCCTTGTTCCTTGTGTATTCACTGGGCCAAGAGGATGAGTACAAACACCCCTGGCTTCCCAACCCCTACTCATCTTCACCTCTCATTCAGTTGACTATCTTAACATGGAAAAAGAATAAAGGTATCTCACCTTCCCACCCCCGGCCTGGTATGTTCACTGAGCTGGGGAACCCAATCCAGCCCTCCATTCCCCTTCCCACACCATTCTGAGTATACACGAAGTGCTCAATAATCACAGTTATCTTAAGGTTAATATTAATTAATTTAATCATCTTGATCAGACTAGTTTCTTCTGAAAGAAGTAATTAGGGTGATCCGGAATTAAGGAGACAGCCAAATAAAACTGACTTGCTGGAAATTGAAAGCCAGACCAAGCTAACAAGAAACTATAGTCATTGGAAATTAATTATTTAATATATAAAGGAAGGAAGGAAGCTAGACTTAGAAAAAAAATGCTAGACTTTGGTTTCAAGTAGACCCCTCACTATTTTCAGCCTCAGAATACAAGTACACATGCTGTCACCTAAACAAACACTTAAATTGTGTTCTAATAAATGGCTCCATGATTTCCCATGGTTAATATTTGCTGGCTCCATAGCCCAAGATTTCTTCCTCTGCTAAAGAAGAAAAGGATGCTAAAAATAGGTATGGAAATCTATTGCATGGAGATCATTTCTCATCAGAAAAACTGAGAAACTGCTGTGATAAGATTAATGATATTTTAAAGTTACAGTTGCTAGTTAGATGACCTTTCTGTGCCTCAGTTCCTTCAATTATAAAATGGGGATCAAAATCATGATAAAAGGACAGGTACTAGGCTTCTGATTTCACTGGTATAGGGAATTTCCTAGTGAAGAAACTCCCCCACCAATATAGGTTAGCACCTTCTCTGCAATTTATAGTCTTAGAAAATTACCTAAAGCATTGAGAGGTTAAATGTTTGCCCAGGCTCACACAATCAGAATGTGTTCAGAGGCAAGCTCTGGGGCCAGCTCTCTCTTTATATACAACACTGCCTGGCTCACTAATGATTATAACTGACATCATTTCTAAAGTCTTTTATGTACAAACAGTTCTTACAACTCTGAGAGGTAAGTATTCTTCTGTGTTAATTCTATTTATATTTTTATTGAAAAGGTAATGGTTACTTCAAAATGATAACAATGACACAAACATTCATACAGCACTTTGAGGTTTGTAAAGTGCTACACACATGCTTAATACATATTATCTCATTTGATCCTCACAACAACCTTATAAGATAGGTGCTATTAGCAACATTTTACAGATGAGGAAACTGAGGCTGAGAGAGGTTAAGGAACTTAATCAGAGTCATGTAGCTAATAAGTGTCTGAAACAGAATTTGCTCTCAGATCTTCCTGATTCTAAGTCCAATACTCTACCTACTATGCCGCTTAGCCATCAGTTTAAGACAGAGCTTGTTATCGTTCCTCCCATACCCATTTTCTTTTGAACTTCCCAATTTGAACTTCCCTATTTCTGTCAAGGGCACTGCCATTCCTTCAATCATCCACCTTTATAAACTCAGAGTCTTCTCACCTACTCACCATAACCAACCAATGCCAAGTCTTGTCGATTCCACCTCCATAGCATCATCTACATCCTTCTCCTCTTTATTCATGCCTATAATTTAGCAGTTCAACAGGATTATTGCAATAGCCTCCTACCTTTCTTTCTGCCTCAACATCCTCCCATCTCCAAACTATGCTCTAAACAGCTACCAAAATAATACTCCTAAAGGATGGGGTTGACCATATCACTCCCCTGCTCAAAAAACTCCAGTGGATCCCTTCAATCTCTAGTGAAAAAATATAAATTCTTCTGCTTGGCCTTTAGAACCCTCCTCAGTCTGGTTCAAAACTCATTATGTTTTTCTCCCCATCATACACTCTTTCCAATACCAAACATCCCATCTCCCACCCTTGTGCCTTTGCAAAGTTGTCCCCAATACCAAGAATCCATTTATTCTCTCCTCATCTTTATCCCCTAAAATCTCTAGGTCTCTTCAAAGCTAAGGGTCACACAGGTAACAAATGTTGGAAGTGAGATTCCTGACTCTAAGTACAGTATGCTAACACACCAAGAGGTAGATTGTACAGATATAGAATCCAGCCTATGCCAAGGACAGAGACAGGAGAAGAGTTTCAAATGACATATAGAGGCTCACATTAATCAAATGCTGGGGTAAGACTCAAATACAAGCCTTCCAACCCAAACTTGTGTGCCCTTTCCACTGTTAGTTATTTTTGGTAAGTAAATTATCTTATATTTAATGGAAATCAACCTCTTTTCACAATCTCATGCACTAACCCTGGGTAGACTAGGTTTTGCTATCCTGGTCCAGAAAGTAGAAATCACATACTTGTGATCTCAAAGCACTATACAAACTTGGTGCAGTCATTTCCCATAATCTCACTGTGTGGCTGACAACAGGCATTAAAAGCTCTTTCTTACAGATAGTAATTAAGACACAGAAATTTTTAAAAAGTGATTTAATGATGGGCCTAAGGCAGGAGCCAAAATGCAGGCCAAGGTCCCAGTTTCCTCAGATAAAGGAAACAAGAGATGGCACAGTTAGGCAGAGGGATGTACTCCTCCACCCTTTCCTCTACCTCTAAGAATCCCTACTTTCTTCCAAAGATCTGCTCAAATACTACATCCTGCATGAGGCTTTTCCTGATTCCACCAGACTCTAGAGCTTCCTCCCACAAACACCAAAATTACCTACCATTTACTTTGTACATATTTAGTATATTCTTATGCATGTACGTGTTGTTTTCCCCAAAAGAAGCTCCTTGAAGACAAGGATTATTTCATTTTTTTCCTCAATCTCGAAGGGCTGGCATGAGGGTTAACAAACTACTCCCCCAACATCACCTATTTTCACAAAGCCAGTGAGCTAAGGATGACTTTCAAGGATTACATTTAAATAAAGTTTTATTACATTTATGATTTTTATATTTTCAAATAAAGTTTTATTCTATTTACTCTTGTAAATATAAAAACATAAAAACTATTCCCGTCTTGAGGACCATGCAAAAAGGGTCATGAGCCCAGTTCTCAGGCAATAGTTTGCCAACCACTGGTCAAGCATATGGTAGGCACTTAAAAATTCTTTCTCTCTTAATTGACTAGTAATCTCTGCACAGTGTGAGAAAACCTACAAAGACAAGAAAGCTTTTAGAAACATTACAAAGCAGCCATACTTCTTCACCTTGTATCCTTTAAAATGTTCATTGGGATCCATCTGCAGACAATCTGTAACTGATCAAATCCTTCACACTTTTCGTGATGGAAGGGGATTACATCTAATTCACTGCATTGGGACTGTTTTCCCAATTCCTCTGCCATCAATTCCAACTCTGCACTTTCTCTCTCTCTCTCTCTCTCTCTCTCTCTCTCTCTCTCTCTCTCTCTCTCTCTCTCTCTCTCTCTCTCTCTCTCTCTCTCTCTCTCTCTCTCTCTCCAGATAAAATAGTGATAGATGGGTAGGCAACCTTATTCTCAGAAAATGTGGAATGACTCACTCAGCAAAGCTAGCCTTGTGACTCACAGGAATGACTCAGAAAACTCAGAAAGAAAATGACTTTTTTAAAAACCAAAATCATCTTGCTAAGCCAAAGAGGATTATTTAAAAAGGGGTTTTCCTTCTCTCTCTCCCTTCCTCCCTCTCTCTGTCCCTCTCCCCCCCTCTCCCCCTCTTCTTCTCTCTCCTTCTCCCTTTCTCTCCCTCTCTTTCTCTCTCTATCTCTTTTAATTGCAATAGAACATTAAAGTTAAGGCATAAATTTAATATTGAACAAAAAGATGCCCTATTAAATAGTGACTCACTGAATTTCTCCCACTGGCCTCTCTTTAAAGACATCTATTTGTTTACTCCCAAACCAACTCTTCTTTTCCTGGCTCAGATAACTGGAACTGCATTAGTCTTTTTTGAGTTGATTGATTAAATGTACAATTGCAATATGGATGTAGTTGATGCAACAACAGGACAGATTAAAATACAAATAAAATGGTAAGAAAATTCAATCAGATAAAGGAGCAAGTAGAATATCTAAGGAACTTCAGCAAAAGGTATCAGAGTCACAGAAACAAAATGGTCCATGGACTTAAGTAGGCCAGTATGCTATCATATATGTCTGAGTTGAGGGGAACTTAGAGATATTAGAGTCAGAGGGTCCAAGAAGGGCCCTCATAAGGCTATGCAGTCTAACCCCCTCATCATGTAGATTAGGAAACTGAGGCCAAATAATTTGTTTGGTTAATCAATAAAGCTTCGCACATACATGCACCAGTGCCATTTTACAGCTAAAGAAATGGAAAACCAGAGGGGTTAAGACACTGATGGCCAGGGTCATGCAGTAAATTAGTGGCCGGAAGGATCACATCTAGAAGCCAAATCTCCTAATAGCCAGGCTAGTGCTTCTTTCACCATACCATACTTAGAATGGTAACTAACACAGGGTAAGTGGGAGAGAGGCATGCTCCCTACCCACCATGGCCCTCTATCCCACTACTCCTGTACTCTCTAAGACCTTGTTAGCCTCATACTGTCCCACAGAGTTTAATGGCCCCCACTCTCCTTTGCACCTCATTCATCTATCATGGTACCCATCTTTCAGAGCACACCTTCATCTAGACCACCTAATTCCAGGGACTAAGGGTTTGGTAAGTCATCGTGCAGGGGAGTAGGGTAGACTTTCTGAAGGACAGGCCATACCCTCAGCATAACTGTACCCAATTGTAGCAGACTATCCTGGAAACCTTAATTATGACTTTCACTAGGATTGCTCATGCCCTTTGTCATATTCAGAGAGGAAGCCAAGTGTCTTGGTCATTCTATTTCAGGGCATTACATCTTGAATTCTGAAATCTTCTCCACCTCCCAATATTCGCCTGAATTTGTCCCCATAATTAGAATTCCTAGTTATGTTTCTGATCATAGTGCCTTACAACTTACCTTCTTTAGTCCTTAGTTATTCTTCCTTTATAGTCTGAAGAAACATACCTGGTAAAGCAGAATCTTATAGCTCTTTTATGACTCTTATGATGTTCAGTTCCCTGGAGACCAATTACCACCATGTAGAGGAATGGCACTATTCCCTAGCCACTGACTGTACCCCTCATTCCATTTACCAACTTTGAAAATTGTATTAGTGACAAGGAAGACCAAGAGAGACATGTGTATGGCTCAACAGAAACAATGGAAAAAATATCTTATAGAACTTGAATCAATTGCTGATCGTGGATAGGACTGTAGTATCAGATAAAGATGAGAGATTTTCCATTTTATTCCTTATGACTAAATCTCAAAGGGGCCCTTTGGAACTCAATAATATCACGTTCTTGGTCTGGAGCTATAGTGAGGAAAAGATTTCTTTGTCACTGACAAAAGTTTGCCTTTCTTATTTTTATTGTTCAGATCCCTCCCTTTCTTTTCTGACAGAAAGGTTCACATTCTTCACAGAGGTGGGCTTTGTTTGTACTACTCTGACCTCACCAGTAACTGTTCACCCTGTAGGCTAGCAGAAAGAGCTCTGTGCCTCAGTTTCTTCATCTGTAAAATCAGGGGGTTGGATTGAATGACTTCTAAGGTCTTTCTAGGTCAAAATCTATAATATTATATGGGTAACTCAGATTTCTCGACTGTCCACAGATGCCTGAACTGATATCTTTTTCTCTTGGTAGATTTCCTTATATCAGGCTTAGTGGACAGAATATTAGAAAGCAGGAGCATAGATAAAGAAACTGAAGAACATAGAGGTTAAACGATTTCCCCAAGGTCACACAGGTAGACTCAGAAGGGACTGTCCTGTATGATTATAATATACTGGCATATATATAAACTTTTCCATTGTTTTTAATGTCAATCATTCAATAAGCATTTATTAACTGCCTACTCCATGACAGGCACTGTGCTAAGCACTGCAGATATAAAGAAAGGCAAGGGACAGTCCCTGCTCTCAAGGCGCTCACAATCTAATGCGGAAGTCAACATACAAACAACTATGTACAAAGAAGCTAGATAGGCAGGATAAATTGGAGATAATCCACAGAAGGAAGGATGGAACTTGGGGGTCTCAAGATGTCAGTTTCTCATCTGATACTCGGGAGCCTGAATTAGGCATTTACTATATGCCAGGCCAGGTGTCATGCTAAATGCTAGGCATACAAATATGAACAAGTCCTCACTGTCAAGAAGCTTACAAGCAATATTGAGCACCTACTATGTGCCAGGCACTGTGCTAAGCACTTTACAAATAATATTTCATTTGACCCTCATACCAACTCTAGGAAGTAGGTGCTATTATTACTCCCATTTTGTAGTGGAGAAAACTGAAGCACACAAATGTTAAGTGACTTGCCCAGAGTCACAGAGCTAGGAAGTGTCTGAGGCTAGATTTGGACTCAGATAATCCTGACTCCAGACCCAACACTATGCCAACTATCAACATTGGTAGAAGGAGTTTCCTCCCTGGAAGGTTCAAGTTTTTAAAAAAAAAGTTTATTTTCACATTTTGTCAGAATGTTGCACGATCTCATTGGTCTAGACATTCTTCTGAAATCACAAAGAATTTTCTTTCCTTCATACTTTGCTTTGAGAGTTTTTCCTTCTAGTCTGTTAATGAGATCTCTAGGTCTTTTCCTTCCTAAGATTCACCCTTGACTTTTTTAGTCTCACATCTTCTTCTCTGACCTTCTTATGACTCATACCCTCTCAACAATTTGCCTTATGATCTTTGTCTTCTGTTCCAAACTTTGGAGGCCAATCCTGGGAAGTATTCAGGATTCCAAGTGAACTTACATGAAGACAATGATAATATTAAAATCAATGAAATCAAGGAACAAAAAGAATTCAAGTGTTGTGCAAATACTTCAAGTGCCAATATTATCCTGAAGTTTCTCTAATCCTCTTGGGGATGTCAACGGATCCACAATTGCAAAGTTACGTGTATTCCCTCCATTGATCCAGAGAGTTGGCAGGACTCTGTAGATAGGACCCTGGACTTGGAATCAGGAAGACCTGATTCCAATACTGCTTCAGATATTAGCTGTATGACCCTGGGCAAGTCACTTAGCCTTTCTCTGCCTCAGTTTCCTCATCTGTAAAATCTGAACTCTAAGGCCTCCAAGAGCCCTTCCAGCTCTCAATCTGTAAGCCTATATACCTCCATTTCTTCCAGTCCTTGTCCAAGTCTCTCTGTAAATGTGAGGATACAGTCAATGCAATAAGGTTTTCTTCTGATTCTTTTACTATTTCAAGGGCACTAGTGGAGGATTTTGGTTGTCCAAATGTTACTCCTCAGTCTTGCTACCTGACCAGCCCACCTCCTTTTCTAAACATCTATGTACTTTATGCCATTTCTCGTGTGTAAAGTCATTGCTGGCAATATGCTGTTACTTCCTGATATCCAGCATGCAGCTCACCATTATGCACTGAACTATTTGTAGTGATTACACTTTGGGTATTGTGATGTTATAAGATTAGCAGTCATATAAAATCACTAGGAGTAAAGAGATACATGGTCGAGATTTAGCTTTGCTACTAACTAGCTATATGATCTTGAGTAAGTCTTATCACTTGGCCTTCATTTGCTCTTCAGTAGAATGAGACTGGAGAAGAATGGTATAGTTCAAAGACAAATTGATTTGGAGTCAGAGGGTCTGGGTTCAAATGCTGGCTCTGTTCTTGTGTCCTTGTGTCTTGTATCTTGTGTCCTATGTGTCCTTGAACACATTGTCTCTCTGGGCCTTAGGGAATTAAAATAAGGCAATTGAACAAAGTGATCTCTAAGTTCCCTTACAGCTCCAGATACTACAACTAAATGTTGATTTTCTTCTATTTAGGTGTTATTGAAAATATTCATTAATAAGGCTCACGATAATAAAGACTTGCCACCAATTTAATAAAACTCATTTATATTAAAATTGATTGTTCATGTTTGGCTTTCTTTATTTTTTTCAAGTCTATTTCCGTGCTTTATAAACATGAACAGAGGAAGAAAGAATGGGGAAGAGCACTGAAGACTGGGGCTCATTGTTTCAGTTAAATAGCAAGTTAGAGCCAGAGATACGGCTAGCACCTGCACAGTCAGGAGGAAAGAGAATCTCTTAAGCCCCAGCTAGCCAGAGTCCAGGTGGCATATCAAATATGGAAGCTTGCAGAGAACTTGGGAAAGAATGTTACTGCAAAAGAAAGCTTCCACAGTCCTAAGTCTGTGACAGCTTTGAGAAAACAGGTGCATTGAGATATTGAATTCCAAACTACTACCTCTGGGGCTATTTGCTTCTCTTCTGCCTGTATCCAAATGGATATTCTGAATTGTATGGGACCACTCAGGTTATATTCCATTCATGGAGAGGCTATGGGTCCCTGAAAGATGAGGGGTACCCAGTTGGACTGACTTTAGCACATCGATGATGTGAAAATAAACTACTTAGAGATGTGACAGGATCATATATTTAGACCTGGAAGGGATCTTAGGGGCCAATGAGTCTGACCCTCCTGTTTTATGCGTGAAGAAACTGAGACACCAATAAGGTGATTTGCCCTAGACTACACAGCTAGGAAGTGTGTGAAGCAGGATATGAAGTGAAGTCTTCCTGGCTCCAAGCACAGTGCTCCATCTGCTATGCCGCCTCTGTGACTCCACAGATGACTTGTCAAACTATACCGTAGGAAGAAAAAGTACACAAAATAAGACTATTCAGGCACAT
Organism: Phascolarctos cinereus; assembly: GCF_003287225.1. Classification (NCBI taxonomy): domain Eukaryota; kingdom Metazoa; phylum Chordata; class Mammalia; order Diprotodontia; family Phascolarctidae; genus Phascolarctos; species Phascolarctos cinereus. The sequence goes on along the minus strand of NW_027555514.1, from coordinate 63,175,564 downwards.
ACCATAGGTTATACACTTTGTTCACTAAAGCCCCTTGCAGTCTCATTGTGGTGTGGAGGTTGTTAAAGCCTATGGCCATGGAATACAAGCTCTGAGATAAGCTGTTCAGGTACTATTCTAGCAAATGACTGTTGGTCATTTGAAGACCTGTGTAACTGAGTTTGAAAAGGTCCATTACCAGAAAGCATGCAGTCAAGTGATAAATTTTTCTGGACTTGGTAATTCATGAAGATAGTCTACTTACTAAAGGTAGAAAAGAGCTGTGATCTACTCAGGTGAAGGAAAGAACATATTTCAAAAGATCCATTATTTCATTAACTCACAGATCTTTTGAAACATGTGCCATCCTTAAATAGCATAGGGTAGTGAAAAGAAAGTTGGATTTGTCAAAGGATTTGGCTTCAAATCCCTGCTCAGCCACTTACTCTCTTTATGTCCTTGTATATGCCACTTAGCTTCCCATTCTTAGTTTCTGCTTCTGTAAAATAACTAGGTTAGGCAGAATGGTCTTCATCATCCTTTTCCTGTCTCAAATTCTATGACTTTAGAATTACTCAACCTGTACTACTCTTTTTTAACCATTTTCAGTAATTCTCTGGGTTGAGTGGAAAGTTAGAGGGGTAGAAAAGGAAGAAGGTATTGGTAGGACATTATCAGAGAGCACAGTACAGACTAAGAGACAAGGATTCTTTTTGAGTAATATATCTATACCTCCCCCATGGACCTTCTCCATTTTCACATTCCCCAGTGAAAATGGTGATAAAAAGTATTTCATGTGCATTAATGTTCTCTCCTATCTAGTCCTACTGAAGAGATGATCTCATTGTACTTAGTTAGCCTACTGGTTGGTTCTTTTCCCACTTTGTGCTTAGAATGTACAAACTATAGTTATTAAAGCTAGAGGTCTTTGTTTAAGCATTACTCAAGTGACCACTCAGCATTTTAGTCCACTTCTCATTTCCTCCTAATACCTTTATTAGATATTATCCCTCTTCAGCTTTCCACAATAACCCTCAGCAATCCAATCTACTCTGTTTATGAACTTCCGTGTTGTGATGGCACACTGGTTTTGCTAATTATAAAGACGGCTCTCCTCTTACTCCAAGGGAACCAACGATTCCTGTAATTCCTCCTAGGTCCATGAAGAGTAAATTGATTTCGGTGCTGGAAACTAATGGCAGATCAGCATCATTTCAAATGACACAGAAAAGAGGGAACTTCCCATAACTGATCTGGGATTTAGGGTGTAGGGCAGGAAAACCTCCTGTTTCAAGACAGTCTTCATGAAAATTAACTTTCCAATTAATTTTTTTTGAGAGAGAGAGAATGGGTCTTCATATTTGCCCCAGACTGGAAGTGTAGTAGTCATCTAATCTCTTCCATTTTTCCACCCTGGGCCAGTTCTAATTTCCTTATATAGTCTGGTATTGCCTCTCCCCAGCTCTCAGGGGCTCACTATATTTGTGCAGAACTTAGGGCAGATATTCAATCAGCTTTTGCCCTACTGCAGCTCAGAACTCCTGAACTCAAGCAATTCATCAGCCGCAGCATCTCCTGGTAGGAAGGATTAGAAGCATGCATCACCATTTTGGGCCCCTTCCAATTGAATACTGGTAAATATGGACAAAATGGAACCTCGTTTTAACTTTTAATTGTGCACTGCTTTGCCATTGTTCTAAAGATACACTGAAGTGTCACAAAGTTACAGTTTGAAGGGAATGAGGAGCTAATATGATTCAAGTCCTGATTTCATATATGAAGAACCTGCGGCTTAGAGAGGTTAAGGAAATTGTCTAAGGTTGCACAGTCAGTAAGAGACAGAAGCAAGACTCAAATATGTCCTCTGAATCAAAATCCAGCACCCTTTACACTGGACCCCACCGCCTGAATGTCTTTGCCTTCTCTATTAGGTTACAAAACATGAGTAACTGAAAAACTATTACTACATTCCTGGCTTATGTAATTTATAGTCATGCCAAAAACAGAGGATGAGTAATTGAAGCAGAATGGTAGCCATGAGGGTGGAAAGGAAAGTACAAGTAAGAGACATTGCACGTGCAATCAATAGAATTTGGTAGCTGATTGGACTATGTATTGATGTGGGAGAGAGAAAAGAATTGAAGATAACTCCAATTTTTCACCTGAGTCCATGGCAAGTTGGTGTTGTTGCCAACAGGAACAGGGAAATTGGAAGATTAGCAGGTTGGAGGTGAGGGGGTGAAAATGAATTCAGTTTTGTCCATGTTGGATTTTAGGTAACAGGAAGATATCCAAGCGGAAATGGATTCAGAAAGCTCTAGGGACTTCTGGGACTGATTATTTATGACTCTGTCTAGCGAATAGTTGATAATATGGGACCAAACTCAAGGGAAAGATTAAGATTGATTGATCCAATGCTGAATGTAATAAGTACATTAGGACAGTGTCTGATGAGTATGTTATGAGAAATCTGAAGAGTGAGAAAGCACTTTGAGCTGGAGGAGTCACTGGAAGTTTCATAGAAGATGTAACCTCTGAGTTGGGCCTCGAATTAAGAGGAGGACTTCAAATAGAGGACACTAGAAGGGAGGGGTGGGAAATCCATTCCAAGTAAAGAAGATGAAAAGGCACAGAAATGAGAGAGCAGTATGAGAAAAGTGGATGACAAATACTCTGGTTTAGCTGGAACATAAAGGGAGACGGAAATAAAGAATTTATAAATAATTCAGAAGGTTTCTGAGGAGAAGAGTGATGTGATCAAAGCAGTACCTTAGGAAGACTATGTGACCAATAATGTGAAGAGACAGGAAGACGAGTTAAGAGGTTAGTACAGTGACTTAACTAAGAAGAAATAAGAGCCAAAAGGTAGATAGGCAATAATTACAACTAGTACAGGTAGTGCCTTCAGGTTTGCAAAGTGCTTTAGAAATTTTATAAAAGATATGAATGAAAAGAGGTAATATGAAAGTAGAACCAATAACACTTGGTCAGAAATTGGATGTAGTGAAGGATGAGTCAAAAATGGCACTAAGATTTCAAGGCAGATGGCTGGAAAGATGGTGGTGCCATCGAAAGAATTAGAGAAACTATGGTAAAGGGCAGATGGAGTGTGCCTGTGTGTGTCTGTCTCTGTGTATGTTTGGGAGGAGGGGAAGGAAAAAATTGAGCTCAAATTTGGACCTGTTCACTTTAGAAAGTGAGACAGAAACTGTCTTTTCATGTGTTTGTTTCTATTTGAATCACCAACTCTTAGCAGTGCCTGGCACATAGTAAGCACAATGCTTGTTAACTTGACATGACACTCAGTTGTGGGTAGCAAGGAGAAGGTGGAAATATAGGATGGAAGACTTGGGAAAGGATAGATTTGAGATTCATCTACATAAAAGTAATCACTGAACCCTTGAGAACGAGACCACCAAAGGAGAAGTTATAGACAGGCACAGAATTTTAAAGGAATCCTACACTTCAGAAGTAAAAGATGAAAATCCAAACAAAGAAGACAGAAAAGGAATCTGATATTTCTTATCAAAGTCACAAGCCTCACCCTGTACCTGTGTCCCCTGTTCTGTATTCAAACAGAGTTACTAGTTTGTATTACCAAATATCCCATGTTTGTTAGTGGTATGTTCTGTCCTGTCCAGTTGTTTGAAAACTGTTTTCGAGTTGTAGGACACTGTCACTCTGGCCTATTTCATACCTTAAGATAGCCAAGGACCTGCTTCTTAAACTCAAAATGACTTGCCCCTCTCATTTCAATTCATTCACATGATCAGGTTATTTCATAGTAATTATGAGAATAAATGCCCCCATTCCAAGTATCCATTATGCTGAACCTTGGGCAAGTTCAGGAATCAGACATTAGATATTCTACATGAAAGAGAGTAAGTGGTGAATTTTTCATATACCAGATTCCAAAAGGGAGCAAGGGAAATGGTCCAGTGCCTCTTAACAGCATGTGGGTGGACTTTGCTCAGGGTACAGTTGTGCTAGCCTCCACATTTTAATCAACTGAATTCACACTGATCAGTGTTATTACAGTGAATGCTAATTAAATGGATTGTGCCTTGACACCTCAAATAAAGTGTTACCAAATTCAGCTCCAAGCTGCTGGGATCCAATTCTTCTGAAAGCTACAATTTACATAGAGGTTCCCTCAATAAAGAATTGTTGTTGTGCTGTTTTCCCACAACAGACAATGAATAGAAACAGACCTGGGAAAGTTGCAAGACTACTGGGAGGCATACACAGGAGTCCTCTGAGGAGCCATTTGTACTTTAAACACAGGAATGTGGAGCAAACTTTAATGAACAAGCCCCTAGGCTGAGAGGGAAGAGAATGGAGTTCCAGTTCAAACCTGACCACCAATGAGCTGTATGACCTTGAGTAACACACTTCTCTCAGTCACAATTTTGCAACCAACAAAACGAGGAGGTGAAATTAACATCCTACCTAAGGTTCCTAATAAATAGGAACTTAGGATGCCTTCTCTATGTGCAAGCAGTGGTGGCCCCCATACCTGAAATGATTTTGTATTAAGTCATACAGTTCTGTTTATGTCTGGCATTTATAGAGAGTTTTAAGGTTTGCAAAATGAATTGCATGCATTATCTCATTTGATCCTCACAATCACACTAGGAGAGGTAGGCGCCGCTGCTATCCCAGTTGAGAGATAAGGAAGAGGATTGGACCTGTGTTTTTATTGGTATAGCGAACTTCCACGTTCCCTATGAACCTGGTCATCACCTTTTCTGCAACTTACAGTCTTCGAGTTTGCCCTTAGAGCATTAAGAGTTTGGGGTCAAACAGACATTAGGGGTCTTACACCCAGGTCTTCCTGGCTTTGATGCCAGATCTCCATCTGCTCTGCCTTACTAAATTTCATCCCCATTTTACAGATAAGAAAACTGAGGCCAGAGAGTTTAAGTTATTTACCCCAAGGTCACATCAGCAATAAGGAACAGTCCCAGCATTCCTGTTCAGATACTAATTGTACTGGGTACTGAAGACTCTTACTAGTCTATGACTCTGCACAACAGTTCTACAAGACAAGTAGATAAGACATCATTATTCTCATTTTATATATGAGGAAACTGAGATACCAGTGTTGAAGTGGCTTCCCCAAGGTCATAGAGCTACCTGGCAGTGGAACTCGCATCAGAATTCATCTTCCAATTGTCAGCTGAACATTGCTAATGCTGTTCTCAAAATAGGTTACGTAGAGCCTCACCAACTACATGTAAACTCTTTCATCTCGGAGAGAGAGAGAGAGAGAGAGAGAGAGAGAGAGAGAGAGAGAGAGAGAGAGAGAGAGAGAGAGAGAGAGAGAGACAGAGACAGAGAGAGAGAGAGAGAGAGAGAGAGAGACAGAGAGAGAGAGAGAGAGACAGAGAGAGACAGAGACAGAGAGAGAGACAGAGACAGAGACAGAGAGACAGAGGAGAGAGAGAGAGAGAGAGAGAGAGAGAGAGAGAGAGAGAGAGAGACAGAGAGAGAGAGACAGAGAGACAGAGACAGAGAGAGAAAGTATGAGTACGATTGGGGACCTGAGGCCTTGGACTGCATCTAATCTGACTCTTTTTACAGATGAAGAAACTGAGCCCCAGCAAAGTGAGGTGGATTTCTCAAAATTGAGTAAAGAGAAAGGGAAGAGAATAAGCATTTATATATAGCACCTACTATGTACCAGGTACCATGCTAAGCACTTCACAAATCTTATTTCATTTGATCCTCACAACAACCCTGTGAGTTAGGTGCTGCTATTTTCCCCCTTATACAGTTGATGAAACCGAGGCAAAAAAGAGCATAAGTGACTTGCCCAGAGTCACATAGTTAACAAGTGCCCAGGGCTGGATTTGAGCTCAAATCTCCCTGACTCCAGACCCAATGCTCAAACTGCTGAACCACCTCGTCGTCTCTGAATGTTCATCTGAGTGAACACTCCTCTGAGTGTTGAAAGCCATAACTAGCTTAATCTACTTCTGGGACGCATTGAGTAGGGCTGGGTGGGAAGACAGGATAGTCTCATAGCAAATTTAGCTGAAGGACAGGCAGCCTGTCTCCCAAATCATTCTGCACCTAATCTGAAAAGGTGATCAGAATAGCACCCCCCAGAAGAGGTTGCAGAGTGTAGTGTAGTGCATAGAAGATGGCAGAGAAGGAAGTTCTTTGCTCTTCCAGAGGCTCTCTGGGTAACTGTGAAGAAGTAAGGCTCTCACCCAATGTCACCACTCTGTGCAAAATCCCTGAGTAAGTGATGGTCCTGAATGTCTTCTATTACTTTTGGCCACTTCCTTTCCCCCAGACGTGCTCCTACAATCCAGTAAACTAAACTAAGCATCTTTCTGTCCAGATTTATCCATTTCTCATCTATTCAATATTCCCTCTTTGCATTGAACTTGAAAATAAGTAGAGATACTGAGTTCATTTTTAAGTTCTTTTAAAATATTCAATATGAAATATGCATGTTTCAGCCAAAAGGAAGAAAATAATTAAACCCCCTGGGCCCTCCTTTCTTTTTCTCCAAAGAGATTCTTCTAAGCTACTTAAGCAAAGCCATTGTTTTTGAATGAATAAAATTGTTATGGCTAAATGAAAACTTTGCTGATAAGATCAAAAATATTATGGCCATGTAATATCTTATTTTCTGGCCTTGTATCTTTAGCCATTGCCCAATACATCCTTCCCAGCATCCTAATGTATGATTTCATCCACCAGACCAGATGCCTTCATGTAGGGAACTAAATGGCTTTCTGGGTCTTTTCAAATGATAAGATTCTGGGAATCAGTGCCTTTATGTTAATAAGAAAACAACAATATCCTCCACAGCATTTTACCTGAATTTCTTTGCCTTTTCATGTATCCTTCATATATAGAACCATATACATGTATATATATATATATATATATATACATATATATACATATATATATGTATGTATACATATACATATATAGAACCATGGATACAGCTTTTTGAATTTGTTTTCTTTATTATGTATCACTTCTTGTAACTTTTCCTATGTCTCTTTAAATATTCTTTATGGAATGATAATATCCCATTACATCACAAAACACAATTTATTCAGACATTTCTCAAACATTGAGCAAATGGTTTTTTTCTAACTTTTGCTATTATTGTTATGAAGATGTCATTATGAATATTTCTACAAGTAGGTCTTTATTTCTCACAAAAGTACCCTTAGGATATAAACCTATTAGTGTAATGATTGGATCAAAGGGTAGGAATAATTGCATAACTTTTATTGTATAATTCCTTATTGATTGGCAAAACTGTCAGACCCATTCTGGTAGTGAATTAACATCTCCACCTATACTTTGAGAGGTTAAGGTTAAGGCTAGTGTTTTTTTTTCTTATCCTACATTCATAGACTTAGATCTGGAAGGGACCTCACAGTGCTGGCAGAATTACCTTCATAACAGGCTAAGACAGGACTCCTAGTGATAACAGTATAGTCTCTGTACTTCTTTAACCTGTGAGACACCTGTACTAAGCCATGCAGAGTAACTGGAAAATGAGGAGTTTCTACTATTCCATGGGAATATTTATACGTGGAGTTCTCAAGGTGATCATGAGGTAAGGAAATAGGAAATGCAATGTAGGCAATATCTGTGAGGGAATGTTACCTAAGGAACTTACTATTTCCCTATAACTAGGGAAATCACCATGCATAGTAACAGTATACAAGATGCTTAACAGAAATGCAGTCACAATGCACTGTTTCCCCAGCTGCCTTCCTGCTTGTCTGAAGGGGCGGGTGATGACTTTGCTAAGAACTAGAGACTTCCCAGAATTTACTTGCTTTACATATAATAAAATCTGCTTATAGGCATCATGAGTAAGATCAAGATCAGTCTGATTATTCACCAGTAATGATAAAGACATTTTATTTTCCTCCTTTATATAAATATGATATAGAAGTGCTACTTATTTTGGATTTAATTTTATTTGTGAAAAGGAAATGAAACAAAGGCAGTTCTGTCAGAATCTCTGAGAAAACAGCTCCTCAAAGAAAAATACTTGGGAAGAATTTCAGTCAAGTCTGAGAGGACCTGAGAAAAGCAATTCTCAGGAAAAAGCACTTACTAAAGGCAAAGGGCAAGTAGGTGGTGCAGAAGGAAGAATCATTTTCATGAGTTCAAATCTGGCCTCAGACAATTACTAACTGTGTGACCCTGGGCAAGTCATTGAACCCTGTTTGCCTCCATTTCCTCATCTTTAAACGAGCTGGGGAAGGAAATGACAAAACACTTTAACATCTTTGCCAAGAAAATCCCAAATGGAATCACAAAGAAACAGACAGGACTGAAATAACCAAACAACAAAGATAGCCCAAGTGTCTTGTTAGTCAGAACCTAAATTATATGAGGTAGGAATCTGGGGAACCTTGATAACTGTAACTTTTTGGCAACTATGGGACAATTGTGTTTTCTCAATCTAAGGTAGAGGTATGTTATTTGAAACAAAGAAAATCTGATTGGAGGTAGTATAAAGACTAAGACAAAATTTAATGGAGCCTGAAGAAGGAGATTGGAGACAGAAGTAGAGGAAGACAGAAGAGTGAAAGAAGTAGACACTTCTCCTAGATTCTTGAAGAGAGCCAAGCCCAGAGAAGCACAGCTGAGCAGTGGCTCACAGAAAAGCAGATGGCTGAGAAAGTGGTAAGAACCTGCACTGTTCCAATTCTGAGTTGATTGAAGGAATTTTTGTTGATTGGAACTGATTGGAGGGAAAGTATTGCTGCTGGGAGCTGACTGGAGAAAGAATTATTTACTGCTCAACAGAGCTGTCTGGAGAAAGAAGAGCTTGTCTGCTTTGTCTTTCACTGCCATCTATGGCTAGAAAGGGGAAAACCCCTAGTACCCCAGCCAAGCCAACAGACATGAACAGTCCTGCAGATTCCAAACTTATATAGAATTGTTTTGCCAAGATAACTAACACTGCCTCAGAATCCAGCCAAGAAAACTCAGCTTGAGTTGAATAGCTCTGAGATCTCAGGATTAGGGCATCTTTTGTCATTAAAAGAACTTGACCCTGCTCTAGTAGCCTAAGCATATAAGATTAGGGAAAATCCAGAAAAGTAGCAATCTTACTTATCAGACTAATTCCTAAGAAAAGCAAAGATATGAAGGCCAGAAGTATAGAAATGTGAGTCATTCCAGGCACATGAGATTCCCTACTCATATGCCTCTTTGCTAGGTTTTCTCTGAGTTTTTGCCCATTCCCCCTACAGATACTGTATGCATCAGTGGAAGAACATGGCCCAGTGGTATAGTATGACTATTCTTGCTTTTGCCTTCTTGCTTGGCAAATTTCATGATTAAGATGATTTCATCATTAAATAAGAATACATAGTACACTAATGAGGGCTCAGGAGCCAAAGTCATAAGTAGTAGATAAATATAGCTCTCCCAATACAAAAGTTACCTCTAGGATACCACAAAAAATAACTGTAACAATATGGCTACCCCTTATGGGAAAAGTCCTATGACCTGACAGTGTATGGACAGGCTGAGGTAAGAGAACAACCCAAAGAGATGAGGGAAGGGTTGATATTCAGATGTGCATGTGACATACTATACTTAAATGTCTCAGTTCGTGAGCCTGTGCCTGCTTGCCAAATAGGTGGAATACTTGTTTACAAATAAGGTTACTTAGCCCCAGTGTGTTAAGGAGGTTCCTCTAATTGCAGTGATAGATATAAGCATGATATTCCATAATTCTGGATGCTTGGCAAGTAACTCAGCAAAATCAGTTTGGAAAAAAATAAAGACTGTCCCAGGTGGGGGAAGAAATGGAAGAGAAAAAAATAGATTAGCTTTCAGCAGCAATTGGCCTAACCCCTCCATAATTTGAAGGAATGTCATTTGCTGCTCTTTGCCTTCCAATCAGCTCAACACCTTTCCTCCAGATTAGTGCTCATCCCCTCATCCCCCTCTCCTCAATCTCTGATTACTGTGTTTATCCTGGTGTATTCTGACTGTTTCTATTTCTATTCAATTCTGTATGGGAGGACCAGCTTCTGTCTTGATGAATGAATCTCCTGAGAGAAATAAACATTCTGGGGAGGTAATTTCCTTCTCAAAATAGAAAAGTGCCATTTCTACATCTTTATAGCAGTATTTATGGATTTAGTTAGGGTTTCCACTCTTTTTTTAAAGTACATTGTGCAGGAAAGAGGGAGACAGAAGATGAGAGAGGAGTGCCATCGAGAGGAATGATGGGAAGAAAAAGGACAGGGAAAAAGAGAAAGAAGAATAATAATAGGATGAATATGAAGAAGAAATTGGCATTGGATGCTAAAATATGTGAAGAAAACATACATGCCTACCCTGTAACATAGAACAAATGAAATGGTACAGCATTTCCCAGACCATCTCAGCAATAAACACCAAGTCAAGACTCTTAATCCTTCACAAAATGCTACAAGAAGTCCAAGATGGCACACAAAGATGGATACCTCTTTGAAATAATAGAAGTTCATTTTAGAAAGTTTAATGATGGTTTAGGAAAATCTTGTCTAACTTGACAGTGTGCTTCTGTCACAGAAATGTCACCAGATTTCCTGCCTGGCTTGCTTTATGGGATCAAAATCCAGAATTTGTCACTCTGGGTATCACTTGCACTGACTCATCACATTTGACCAGGGTTTCAGGAAGCTCCTTGCCAAGCCATTCTGAGATGACCTGTCGCGTGTTCAGCATGGCTATGATCATGATCCAGATCATTGAACATCTTGACCACAGGCCAGTAGAGGTTATAAAAGGTTAATATGTCAGCATGTTTCTCTGAGGAACGTTTTACCTCTAACTGTGGCCATAGTATATAGTAGCTGTATTAACTGTGATCATCCTAGCCATCTCAAAATTGGATGTCTCTGGTCACAATTGAGGTTACCAGAGTGAGAACGGATCAGTGCAAGTTCACTGCCTATTAGGAAGCAATTCCAAGCATATGCCTTACTGATAATGGTCTAGTACTGTCATTCCTGTACAAGTTCAACAACAGATCATTTTAGGGTATCATCTAGTTAGTATATTACAGCACCAGTATGTTGTAGAAAGAGTGCCCCATTTGGAATTGAAGCACCAGGGTTCAAATCCCAGCTTTGCTAATTACTCTGTATGGCCTTGGGAAAGTCACTGTGCCTCTCTCAAACTCAGTTTCCTCATCTGGAAAATGAAGGCATTAGACTAGATGACCTTTGAGGTGACCTCTAATTCTAAATCTATGATCCTGTTATAGGCGTACTTAGGCACTGGCACATTTCTATGTGATTCCACTGAAACTAACTCAAATCCCTCCACCAAGACTGAAAATCAAGGACATTTTCTAAAGAAAATTGGTACAGTCAATGGCACCTCAGAGAAACTGATTTGTGGTGCATTAGGGTAACAGATTGAGTTGATTTACATAATTTCAGACAGGAAAAGAGAAAAAAAAGTCATTAGATAATAACACTGTCTCAACACAGTAGAAAAACCTCTAAATTACCTTGGTGTTATATCTTAGTGAAGATTCTAGGTCCCTTCCTAAAAGGTCAAATCCATACATTATGCCAGGGCTTCTGCAAAAGGTCCTGGATACAATAAAACCTTCCTTTTTTTCTAAAGTATATGGCAAAGGGTAAATAAGCCTGACTCAGCTGGTTGGAGCAGCAAGCTGGAAATTTGGATTTCTTGACAATAGAATCCAGAAGTCCACTCGGCTTCCAACACTCATCGAACCATACGATCTTAAATTCCAAATGCATCTAGTCCAATCCATGCTTGGGCAGGAATTCCTTCTTTAACACCCATGACAAGCAGTCATCTAACTTCTTGAAGTCTTCAGTGACTGAGAACTCATGCCTTTCTCAGATAGCTAATTGCATCTTATGTCTAGAAAGCCTCTCTTTGAGGAAGGTAGATAGAATAATGGATAGAGCTTTGGGTCTTGAGGCAGGAAGAGCAGAGTTCAATTCTGACCTCAGACACTTAATAGCTATGTTATCCTGGACAAGTCACTTAACCTCTATCTGCCTCCGTTTCCTCAACTATAAAATGAGGCTGATAATAACTCCTGCCTCCTAGGATTATTGTGAGGATTAAATGAGATAATATTCATAAAGAGCTTAGCCAGTGACAAGCACATTCCTTTTTTCAAGGCAAAATCTGCCACTCTTTTAACTTCTGCCTGTTGTTTCTGGTTCTGACTCTGGGACCTAGGCACAACAAGCCAAATATCTTTTCCAGATGACACTCTTAGCAATGTGTCCTGGTGCACCTAGGTTCAAATCTAAACCCTTGGTCAAGTCACTTAATCTCTCTGAGCCTTACCTCCCTCAACTATGCAATGAGGGGTGTTGAATTAGCTGGTCTAATGGAATGGAATGTCCAATTTAAAAAGCACTTTCATGTTTACAAAGTGCTTTTGTGATAATGGCTAACATGTATATAATGCTTCAAATGTACTATTTCATCTGATCTTTTTCTTTCTTTTCTTTTCTTTTTTTCTTGAGTCTGGATCTCCCCATTGTACCCCATTCTACTAGATGTCCCACTCCACCCAGAAAGGAAGAGCAATAGCCATTCACCCACCTGATCCCACAGCTTAACAAAGCATGGAAGCTTTAATCTGCTCTGTTTCTTACCCAGCGCATTCATTCTTCTTTAGGCAGCCCACTGCTGGGGGCTCACCATTGTGGTGCTAGGCCAACTATGAACATCTAATCAGCCTCAGCTCTATTGTAGCTCAGAATTTCTCAGCTCAAATGATCAATCAGCCTCACCCACTGCCCATAGCTGAGATTATATTGAGCTGTACACCAGAGGTGTGTAATATGATGCCAGTGGCTGTGGGGTGGCCATACCACTGGCAAGTGTGGCCTCAATCAAATTAAAATGTAATTGGGAAATATTTCACAAAACATGCAATTAAACATAGATAAAATTTTAAAATTAAATCCATGTGTGGCTCACAGGGAGTGATCCCAATATACACAAGACACCACCACTGTCAGCTATCACATTTGATCTTCACAATATCCTATTATAAGGCAGATGCTAACTATATTAGTACCCTCCTTTTAAAGAAGAGAAAACTGAGCACCAGAAAAATTAAATGACTTATCCAGAGTAATAGGGATTGGGACTAGACCCATGCTTTCATTATTATTGTGAGTTCTCAAATGAGGAAACTTCCATTTAGCAATGAGATCTGTACCATCTCAGCCACTTATTGTCTTTGAGTCGCCAAGAGCACTGAGAAGGTAAGAGACTTACCCAAAGTCACAAAGCCATTGGTGCCAGAGTTAAAACTTAAACCTAGGTTTTCCCAGACTTCAAGACTAACTTGTCATTCCATGACTATCCCATGCAAGATAGCTATCACATTTCAGTAGGTTTCTTTTCTCAAAAGAAAAGATCCCTCTTTTCTTCAACAAACCCTTCAATGATTTGGGTTCAGGTCCTTTCATCATTCTTGTTAGGCTCAGTTTGCCCTAGTTTGCCAAAACCATTGGTAAAATATGGTGCCCAGAACTGAATACCAGACACTAGGAGGGGTTAAGCAGGACACTGGCAACAAAACTGTTTCCATGACAGCACAAATAATAAAGTAAATGGCATACGAGAAAGCCTTTTCAAGAAGAGGATAAAAGCCTTTTCTGCCCCAGGATCTTATGTACTACATTAGCAAGACCCTGAGAAACAACTCCTCCACAGAACCTCCATCTACCATTATTGTCATAGACCCATTTTACAGCCTCTATCAAGAAGTCAAATAGTAAAAAGGTCATGGAAAACACATGTGCATTTCAAATGTATGAAATAAAGAATATCTATCTATATAAAAAGTTTTATGACTTGCGAAGTGCTGTTATCCTACTAGCCCTGTGGGGCAAATGGTGGCAAGCATTGAGAGGAGCAACATGGAGCAAAAGAGGGATGCATTTGGAGTCAAGAAGACCAGGTTTCAAATCATCTCCTCTAACTCCTGTGTAGCTTTGTGACCATTTCAGTCCCTCTCTTGAAACTTCCATTTCTTCATTTGTAAGATGAGGATGAAAAATACCTGTAATAGCCACCTAACAGGGTTGTTGTGAAGACCGAATAGGATGATGCCCAAATGTGCTATCTAAATGTCAGCTGCTGTTATTAAAGCACTTTGGAAAAAAATTATGTCATGTAAATGTGAAGCTATAATTATTCTTTGTTAAAGCTGGAAGAAATATTCCAGACTAACTACTCTAACCTCCTCCTTTTACACATGAGAAACCTTAGGTCTACAGAAATTAAGTGACTTATTCAAGTTTATACCTATAATAAGTATTGCAAATGTTATGGGATTCGAATGAGATAGTAAGGGCTTGGCAAATTAAAACATACTATATGAATACCACAATAATATTTATTATCATAGCAATATGTTATATATAACATATTACATTAATTAAATTATTGTTGTTCTTGTTATTCCTATTTTCCAGATGAGGAAAAGCAGCTAGATGAGTTGTCCAGCCATGGTAACACAGCTAGAAAGTGTCAATGTCAGTATTTCTGTCTTCTTCCTGACTCCAAATTCAGTGCCATTTCACCCTACCATGTTATACCTTTAATTTATTTTTAGAGGGTATAACATTCATTTACATTCATTTTTATTAAATAAATAATTTTCTTCTTTCAATAAGGGCCTTTAAATTTTCACAACACCCTTTAACATCCTTGTCTCCCAACAACAGTTCCAGACCTCACATTCTGCCATAAAAGCAGTAATCATCAAAACTATTTGGTAGTGGCTAAAAATAGAAAAGTAGATCAATGGAAAATATTAAATAAGAAGCAATCACAAGCAATTGAACTCAATTATTGTGCATTTGAAAAACTCAAGCACATACATTACTTGGAAAAGAACTTATTATTTGGAGAGAGAAAGAAAACCAGAAAGTTGTTTGGCAGCAATTAGGTTTAGACTAACCTCTTGCACTATATGCCATAATAAACTGAAAATGGATATGCACCCTAAATAGTAAAGGTCACAACATTTAAAAAAAATGAGAAGATGATAAGATCAGGTACCTCTCACAGCTATGGCTAGGGGGAGAGCTCTTAATAGGCACATAAGGGATAGAGATAATCACAAAAGGTTAAGATAGATCATTTTAACTACATGAAACTAAAAAGCTTTTGCACTAACAGTCAATGCAGAATCAATAGGAAAGGAAGCTATCAATTAGGGAAAAAATCATTATATCAGTTATTTCCAATAAGAATCTGATATACAAGATATAAGGGAGCTAAGACACATCTATAATACCAAAAGTCATTCTACGCATGAAAATCAGTGGACATCAACAAATGGTTCTCAAAAGAATTGTGAAGTATTGACAATCACAAGAAAGATTGCTCTTAATAGTTAATAATAAGAGAATTACAAATAAAAATAATGCTAGATTTCACCTTATATCCAGTAAATGTGTATCATCAAAGAAGGGCATAGTCAATGTTGAAGGTATGGATGGGTAGAGTTGGGAATTGTTCCAATCATTTAGGAAAGAAATTTGGAACTACTCAAAGAAAATTGCTAAACTATCCATTTTGTCCCAGAGATCCCACCACTAAGAGAGAACGGTAGGGTACAATGGAAAGCATGCTGGATTTAGATTCAGGATCCATGAATTCCTATTTTGATTCTGCCATTTACTAATTGTGTGACCTTGAGCAAGTCACTTAACCTGTTGTGTGAAAAGAACTAGATGTAAGTAGATAGATGCCTATCAGCTGGGGAATGGCTAAATAAATTGTGGTATATGAATGGAATGGAATGGGGGCATTCCATAAGAAATGATGAATGTGAAGAATTCAGAGACAATTGTGTAGACATGAACTGATGAAGCGTGAAGTAAACAGAATCAGAAAAACAATAGATAGAGGACGTCCCACATGTCTTTTTGTTGTCATTAGTCATTTCAGCTGTTGCTGCTGTTGCTTGTCCTGACTCATTTCTTACCTGACCTTGATCACTGAATAGATGTTGTCTCAGCCAAACTGACACCTGTTAAAGACCTTAGCTTAAAAAGGCCAAGGCCTCCCACTCTATCCAAGGCCGTCTCCAGTCTTCCTAATACATATCTGGCCACTGGACCCACATGGCTCCACAGGAGACAGTGAGGCTGAAGACTTTGCACAGCCCTCCCTCACTAAAATCCAATTCACTTGCAAGTCATGGCATCACCTCCCTGATGTCAAGGGCCTCTTCAAGAACAAATGACGAGCAAACAACAATAACACGTCTGGCTTTTTGTGCACTCATTTGGGGTTTTCTTGGCAAAGGTAATGGAGTGGTTTGCCATTTCCTTCTCCAGCTCACTTTATAGATGAGGAAATGGAAGCAAACAGGCTTACGTGACTTGCCCAAGGTCACACAGCTAGTAAATGTTTGAAACCAGATTTAGACACAGATCTTCCTGACTTCACACCTGGCACTCTAACCACTGTGCCACCTAGCACAGTTTTAAGCTATTAAAGTTTAAATGTGTATTGTATATAGTTGCAGTCATTGTTATTAAAGCTTAAAACTGTATTAAGATTTCTTAGATACCCTGTATGATGACTACAATAATATAATTTTTTTTAAAAAAGAAGGAAAAATGAAATTGAATGCTGTGAATAATAAGGAACAAGGAGCTTGGTTCAGGTGAAGAGATGAGAAAATGCATTCTTCTTTGAAGGGGTTTGGGAGACTAGCTGTGGAACACTGCATATGCTGTCAGACTCCCCATTGTAGAAATTGGAAAAAAAAATTAAGGCAGAGGATTGGCATAAAAATCATACCATTTTAGACTTGAAAGAACTCTTCAGAATTATCTAGTCCAACCCCATTTTTTTCAGATAAGGAAACTGAAGCATGCTCAAAGTCACACAGCAAGTGAATATAGAGCCAGCAGTAGAATCCAGGTCCCCCACCTCTGAAACTGCAGCTAAATTAGGCTCAGAGAATGAAGTGGCCCAGGTACCACCCCATATTCCTCTGTCCCTAGACCTTGCCAAGACCGGACTGCTCCAACCTTTGATTATCTTTTAATTAATGACCTCAGAGTGTCCCTGATGTTCCCTGGAGGAAAGTGTCTAGTTTAATTTCCATAAGTCAGACAACACAATCCCATTTCTGCTATTGGAACTTGTGCTCAGGCATCGACATGAAAAAGTTGGGTTGACTTTAGCAAGGTGCCCACTTGGAGTGCATTTGCAGAATGCACTTGTGAGGGAGGCCAGCTACTCCACTTGGGAACACTTCCAGCAGTCAAATAGCTGTGCTCCAGTTGCACATCTGTAGAGACCAGAGATGACACTGATTCAACCTTCTCCACTTCACATTTCTAATTGAAGTAAGTGGGGGGGGGGGGAGTGAACAGGCACATCGTATCAGTGAAACTGAGTGACTGACAGGTTAAAAATATCTAAATTCCTTTTAAAAAAAAAACCACAACCTCCTGGGTTTTTTTAGTCCTTTTATAGCATTCTTACTCACAGCCTTTCAATCAGTTAAGCACAAGAATTTTTGTCTCTACCAGTTAATATGAGAAAAATGAAACCCTTTGCTTCTAGATGTAAAAGAGAACCCTGGGCTCCAGCCACAGACTCAAAGTGAACAGAGGTCATAACTCCAGGAAGAGGCTTAGAAAAGGGAAAGGCACCTTGGTGTCTGATGACAAGTTAATGAAATTATGAATTTCCCAGCACCAAGCACTGTCCTTAAAAAAATGAGTCAATATTTTCAATTACAATAACAGGGGAAAGAGGTACATGAAATATTATGTATTTCAGGTGCTGTCTATGCCCCCCCCCATCAGTAATGTGTCCCGGTTCTACCTCTTCATCACTACTTCGACTGTGGAATGTGAATAATGCCTCTTCACAATAAAGGAATGGGCCTCAGCAAATGTGAAGAAGCAGAAAGGCCAAGAAGGCTAGAGGCAGGAGGGGAAAGTCAGCTGAAATATAATGCCAATTACATCTTAATCCCAGGACCCAGTTCAGTTCAGAGGGGGGAGAAATATGCCATCAATTGAAATCAAATAAAACAATTCAAAATAGGTACCAGCGTTCAAATGTTTTCAAAAGCTACTGGAACATAAACGATTCTCTTTTCTATAATTATTCTTCTCAAGGTCACTCTCACATTCACATCAAATGTTTAAGTGCTCACCTGTTCATGGCCCTTCAAAAGAAGCATATAAGCACCTACTACAGCAATCATAAGGACAGCTCATGCATGTTGATAATAAGCATCTAAGCACCAATTATAGTAGTCATAAAGACAGCTCAAATATGAAAAAACCTCCCCTAACAAGCTGCTCTGGTACCTTATACTGTTGTGAGGCTGACACTGTATTCTGGAAGGCCATTCCAGAAAGGCAATGGCAGATCCAGCTGACCTGGAGGCACTTTAAGTACAAACTAGGTGTGTTTCATCTGATGACCCATTGAGCTAAGCTGAGGGTAATGCATCCCCAGAATGCCTTCCCCCAAGTCCAGGGCTCTTTTCACACAGCATCATGTCTCTCTACTATAACAAGTCAAACAGTTGGGGGTTTCTGCCCTCTAGATATTTCAAACATAAAGGGAATGACTTGTTTCCATTCACTTAGCTTACAAAGAACATCTCTTAAAGTATAGGATGTTACTCTCTGTGTTGGTGGAAGAAATGTTAAATCACAGATCCCTGAAGCATTAAAATCAGTTGACATAGAATTTTACCCTTAGGAAGCATATAAATACATAATCCCTTTTGATCTTCTCAGTACTTCTAGAGGAAGGTAGTACATGGACATCTGCCTTAATTCAGAAATAAGGAAACTAAAGCCCAGAGAAATTAAGTAATTTGTTCAAGGTCACAGCTAGTGCTAGATGGCAAAGTAGATACAGTGCCAGGTCTGAAGTCAGGAATTCCTCAGTTCAAATTTGGCCTCAGACACTTAATAGCTAGTGGGCAAGTCAATGAGCCTCCATTTGCCTCAGTTTCCTCATCTGTAAATTAAAGATAATAATAATAGCACCTAGCCCCCAGGTCCGTTGTCAGGATTGGATGAGACAATAATTTTGAAGTGCTCAGCACAGTACCTGGCACATAGTAAGAGCTACATAAATGTCAGTGATGATGGCAGTGGTAGTGGTGATGATAATGATGATAATTCTAAGTCTAATGATTTTCCCCCTCCAATAATGTCTCTGTACTATAGCTAGTTGAACATGGGGTGAGGGAGGGGGAGGTTCCTGTCCTGTAAAATCTTATCATTTAAAGGAGACAATATTAACATATACAAAGATGCAGTGTTTCAATCACATTAAAATGGCAGAAAATTATTTTTAATTTCTCTTTTTTCAAAGGAATTCAGTCCTACTAAAGACTTAAAGCCTGATTATCTGCTGACATGTATCACTCAGTGATCCTGCCTACTACAACAAAGATGTTCCAAGTTCTCCTCTGAATGAGGCTGCCTTTCCTATCTCATTTCTACAGGACCATTGACTTACAGTCAGAACTCTGTGGTCACAGCATTAGCTAATATTCCTAACATAGGAGTGTCCCAACAACAATCTATCCATTCATAATAGGAACTATCACTACATAGATTGCCTTACATGAGGACCCTGTTAGCTGTGACTGTACTCTGCAGACCTCATCTTCTATCAGGAACCAGAGACCCTATCCACCATTAATTCCTGAAGGAGTCTTGCTGGGTGAGGGAAAAGAGCACAGGTGTAACGGGAAGATGAGGGGGAAGAAAGGGATGTTGGACCTCACCCTTTGGGAGTCCCAAAAATGCACAGCTAAGGAGAACAACCAAGGCCAAGATTGTCACCAGCTCTCTGGCCAGCAGAACATGCAGCTACTTAAAGCTTATAGAATCATCGTGTGGAATGTACTTCGAAAACTACAGAGAACTATTTAAATGGAATATCTATTAGATGGTAAACTCCATGAGGGAAAGGACTATCTTTTGAATCTTTTTGTATCCTAGCATTTAGCATAGTGTCTGGCACATAGTAGGTGCTTAATAAATGCTTATTGATTTGCCTTATCATAAACTAATTAAATTAATATTAAAATAATTAAATCATTTTTAAATTACCATTAAAATAATCACTATTATTATTATTAATGATAATAATTCTACAGGTAGGTGGCACAGTGGATATAGCCCATGGCTTGGAGTCAGGAAAACCTGAGTTCTAATATTGCCTTAGACACTCCCTATAGCTTTGTCACCCTGGACATTACTTAACCTTTCTGTTCCTCAGTTTCCTCATGTGTAAAATAAGGTTAATAATAGCACCTACCTTTCAAGCTCATGAAGATCAAATAAGTTAACCTATGTAAATTGCCTTACAAACATTAAAGTGCTCTATAAATGCTACCTATTTTTATTAGCCATTAATCACAGATTTGGAAGGGACCTCAGAGGCCCTCTGGGCCAACCCATGTCTGAACAGAAATTCTCACTGAATTCTGGTTGCTAAGCTTATGTCTAAAGTTTCACAACATGGAGGACCTGAATATTTCCCCACCCCTTATCATTTCTTTCTTAGAAGCTCTAGGATTTCTCATTCATGTAGTTGATTCTTTACTGCTCTGTTTTACTCCTTTCCTCAAAGTAGATACACAAATATCACCAGCAACTCCCTGTGTACCACTGAAGTTCTTGCTGATCATAACTACAGAGAAATCATATATAGGAGCTGCATTAGACTTTTTTAGACTTCTGAGTACTTAGGCTCTCTTACATCTAGGATTCAGTGACAACCAATTTTGGGTCCATGAAAGAGGTCAAAAAGAATTTAATATGGTTTTGTACCTAGAAGAATGTATAGCATCCCCTCTGGGATAGTCCCTGAACTTCCACTCACAAATGCACATTGGGATCCCATAGGACAACTGCTACTTTGAGTTCTAAGGGTAACTTGGTGGGTCTACATTCCCAAAAGCCCCTATCTGTGAGCTTCCCATTAACAATCAGGCAGTAGACTCAATTAGTTCTTATCAAAAGGCATTTACTCAAATGTCATAGCAAGAACAATAGCTACAAAAGATTTCCCTCATAAACCTGAGGCACATTTTCTCATAAATACATACAATAAATATCCATGGGATGAGGGTTCAAACTTAGAGGATAATGGTAGTGGGACATATGTATAGATACATATGTAGCAACAACAGTTTCATAGAATCCACATGCTGAGTTCCCAGGGTCTGCTCTTCACCACAGCCCAATTCTTGATTGTTAAAGGTCATGCTCCTTGAAACTGCTTCTTCGTTGGGTATCTCTCTATATTGATGTCTATATGGTATATACATCTATGTTTCCTATTAAATGAAATATTTAATACTGCTCCAGTAGTTCCCTTAAAAGCTGTATGTCCAGTTTGGGAGAAGAAGGAAAAACTCCTCCCTCTCTACCCACCCCCCACTCACTCTGTACCCCTAAAAAAAAGGATCTCTTCAATAGGCAGATCCTGACTTTCAATCTCCTTTGCTCTCAAACTCAAACTGCTATGTAACTTGACTGTTTGAAACTCCCCAGGAAGTATCTATTTAAAGCCTGTGAGGCAAAGATAATGGATTTTCTTATCCAATGGGGTTTTCTGTTTCTCGACTCAGAGAAATAGTCATACTTCATAAAGGAACTAGGACACAATTACATCTTTATAGTTATTTTAAGACCCATTCACACTTCGTGTTTATATTCTGGGCTATCCCAGAGAAAGAGGAACATCCCCCTTTCCTTAACAGATGAATTTTTCAATCCATCCACCATTTGGTTTCCAATTTAATATTCATATAGCAGAAGTCTGGATACACCATTCTCTTGCTTAGGAAGCTCTAATAGACTCAATTACTTCCAAATTTTAAAAAAAAACCTCTTCTGTTTATCAATTAAAGCCCTTCACAATCTGGATACAGCCTCTCTTTCAAGGTTTATTGAAGTTAACTTCCCTTCCTGTATTCAACACTTGAGGCAAATTGGCCTTCTTCTTGCTTCACACACTCAACATTCCATCTTCTACCTCTGATTTTCAAAGGTTGTCCAGCACACTTTAAAAGCAATGCATCCTCACCCCTGCCTCTTACAGAACTTGGTCTTATTTAAGACTCAGCTCAAGAACAGCACTGAATACAAGGTTCACTCCTATCCCTCCAAGGTCCTGGTATCCTTCCCTTGAATATACTTTGTAATTTTGTATATACTTAAGATCATAGGATCATAGACTTAAAGCCAGAAGGGATGAGGGGGGTCATCTAGTCCTACTCCTCATTTTTCATAGAAGAAAACTGAGGTCCAGAGAGATACCCAAGACTTCTTCCCAAGGTACTAAGTAGTAAAGCTGGGATTTGAAACTAGGTTCTCTCACTCCAAATCTAGTGCTTTTTCCATTGTGCCACTTATCTATGTACATGTTTTTTCTTCCCAATAAAAAAGTTACCTGAGTTCAGTGACTATTTTTTTCTCTTTTTTTTTCCACCATCACTACAACATAGTAGGTATTTAGTAGATGCTTGTTGAGTGGATGAATGAACACATAGTGAAAATGATCAAAGCCCACAAAATCATGACAGGTAGATACATGGGGCAAATAGGCTAGTTCACCAAATTCCAAGCCACTAAAGCTAGATGGAATCCTTTGAAATTTGAAAGGGTTCAAAAGAAGTACAACTTTTCCAGTGTGGCTTAGCTTGGGTAACACCAACTGAAGATATAAATAAGTTCAAGAAGACTTGAGATGAATTCATAGAGAAAGAGAAAGGAGAGATTTAGTGAGCATATATCCCCCGTGACTAGAGTTTAATATCACAGAGGCCAACCACACCCTTTCTTATACCATTCTTTAGGGTTGCTATCAGAGAAAACATTAAGTTGGAATGACCTCAAAGTCAGGTCTGATCCAGGATAGTATTTTCTACATTCTTACAAATCAGTTTTTTATTCTACCTCATAGCCATAAACTATACCCTTAACCTCAGCAAGCTAACATGTATATACCTGTTTAAAGTCATGATGGGCACAGAGAGAGAGAGAGAGAGAGAGAGAGAGAGAGAGAGAGAGTGTGTGTGTGTGTGTGTGTGTGTGTGTGTGAGTGTGTGTGAATCAGATCTAATCCATCACCACAATTGGAAAAGAGTATATCAAAAGATATGCTCTTCTTCTGGTGAGTGAATGATACCATATCTGTATATGAAAGGCATGCACTATGTTATTATTAGCTTGATCAATCAGGGTGTAGAAACACCATAAGGATATGCTTTAACATATACCCCAATAGGCCCTGGCTTAGCAAGCAATAGCAGCAAGGCCATAGCTACTAACAGAACTACCTGATATACCATTAGCTATCTTGGAAAACTGCCAGAATGAAGTTGATGAAGCAAAAAGTCAAGGTGGCAGACAACCACAGGTATTAATTAAAAAGCAGACTGCACATAACTCATGAGGCCAAATGCTGGTCCTTTTCATTGTTCCCAGATACATATAGTAAACACCATCCACAGAAGCATCTCTTAATGTGAAAAAAGAAATGGTGTCTGTCAAACTCATCTGAATATTGAAGTACTGTGTATGTTTTTAATGGAAATAAGCCTAAAGCAAAATAAAATCACAAACAATAAATCCTGCAAAATACATAATCTTGGCAGGTTTTCCCTCTGTATCCTGCCTCACTCTGTACCAATCCACAAATATAAAATCCTAAAAAGTTACTCAAAAGTTCTTTCCAAGTTTGGCTCTGTTTGTGGTCACTAATTAGCTATGTCATGCAATGCTTCCCTAGGGAAAGTTAGAATAATTACCTTCATTTCAGAGAACAGTAAGCAGACTTCTAAAAGCTGACTTCCCCAAGACCATGCCAAAATAGCTGAAATTAGTCCTTAGAGCACCTTACTGTCAAATCTGGATACTAATCATTAGACATATAAAGTCTGGTTTTCCTAGTAGCAAGAAAGCCAACTGCTTACCTTGGGAAAATATTTCATTATTGAGGACACCAAGACTAGTTCACAAAATTTGTCTTCACTGATTGAGTATTTAAACCCAATGCTCCCTGTACTACATGTACTACATGTCCATCCCATGTGCTATAAGAGACAATGAATCCATTGATAGAGCTATGAATTTGTCCAACCATTCTAGAAAACAATTTAGAATTATATGAGAAAAGTCATCCAAGAGTTCATATATGTTGGTCCAAGCAATCCTACTTATAGGCATGTGCCCAAAGGAGGCCAAAGGCAGAAGGAAAAGTTTCCATAACATCAAGAGAGGCATATCAACCTTTTTGTGGTAATAATAAACTGTTTTAGAGATCAGGGAATGATTGAATTGAACTAAGCTAAATGAATATAACCAAATATCACATTGCTGTAAGAAATACATTACTGAAATTACATTGCTGTAAGGAAGAATTCAGGGAAACATAGAAAGATTTGAAGAATTGATATAGAGCAAAAGAAGCAGAACCAGGGGACCAATGTATAAAATCACTACAATAACATATACAAAAAGGACATGAAATGGAAGATGAACTGAGCAACTGTAATGAACAACCATGGTTTCAGAGAACAGATGATGAAATTCATTTCCTTCCTTTGGTGAGGGGAAGAAGGAGGAAGAGAGCAATAGTATATTACACTGTCAGATGTTGTTCACTCCACGGATTTGTTTTGCATAATTGCTTTTCTTTGTTACAGTGAGGAATTCATGGAAAGAGGGTGGTGTGTCAATTTTATTTTTGTCTTTGTATCCTCAGTGGCATAGCACTGTGGGGAACATACAGTAGGCACTTAATAAATTCTTGTTGAATTGAATTGTTGAATTTGGAAATGAGTATGATATAAAAAAAAATTAAAAATGTCATGAAAACTCTTTTTTCTCCTCAAGAGTCAGTGAATTCTAGAAAGTAAGAAAACAGCCTGTCTTATAAAGACATAACCCATGATAACTTGCATAGACAAAAGTGGTATGATTTTACAGTGTGTCATCTTTCCTTGGAAGCATTCTAAGCCTTTTATTAAAGACAGCCAAAACATAGACCATTTTAATAACATGCCATGGTCAATTAACTTATCTTGACCTATTGCAGAATATGATGACAGGAATTTACTTCTTCCTTTCATTACATCTGGTCTAGCTGCTCTTGTCATTCTTTTCTTCATTCCCACCCCATTCCCATCTTTGTAAGAATGGTTATGTCAGCTATCATACTTAAACTTTACATTATTTTAAAAGTGAAATAAAGAGCCCCTTTGGATAAGTCTATATTTTAATAAAATAGACTATTAATTGTGTTTATCTATTATGCAGAAATTACATCATTTTTTCCTATACCCAGCAACACATGATCCAAACATCTCACCCATGCATTTTCTGAAACTATGAGAGTAGCCCATCAGAATTAATTAGCAGAGGTGACATTTATACTAAAAACTATTTCCCAGAAGGACAAACAAAACCATTTGTTTTGCATGAAAAGTAGAGAAATTAGAAAGCTACAACAAAAACCTGGGCTGGCTTTTTTTTAAAGGTGCCAACCAACTGCCTAAGGTAGTATAGCTTCCCCCCAACACTCCTCTGTTGGGACACATTAGAAATATATTTGGGCAGCTAGATGGTACAGTAGACAGAGAGCTGGACCTGGAGTCAGAAAGACCTGAGTGTAAATCTGGCCTCAGACACTTACTAATATGTGACCCTGGGCAAGTCATTTAACCCTGTTTGCCTCAGTTTCCTCATCTGTAAAATTAGCTGGAAAAGAAAATACCAAACCACTACAATTTCTTTGCCAAGAAAACCCCAAATGGAATTACTAAGAGTTGGACCTGACTGAAATGACTGAACAACAACTATACATATATGTATGTATATGTATGCATGCACATACATGTGTATACATATATACACATGTATATAAACATAAAAATAAACATAGAATGTAATAATTGCTTCAAGACTTTGGATAAAGGAAGGTCACTCCCACCTAGGAAGGTCTTGGGGGATAGGGCATCTGATAGGTGCCTGAAGGATGGGTTGGATTCCAATAAGAACATATGGAGGGAGTGGAAAGAAATGAAGGTCCATGGAAGGATGTGGACAAAGGTATGAAGAGAGTCGGTGAAGGGCATATTTATTTCATGGTCTCATTCATTGAGGTGAAGAAAGGAACAGCAAGTCATCCTCCATAGGTGAATCCCAGGGTATATAAAATGAAAAGATAGGTTGGAATTCTGGGAAGACTCATATGAACGGATAAAGAGTGAAGTGAGCAGAACCAGGGGAAATGTGTATATAACAATAACAACATTGTAAAGAAAAACAACTTTGTAAGATTTAAAAATTGTGACCAACACAATTACCATTACAGAGGATCAGTGTTAAAGTATGCTATCCTCTTCTTGACAGAGAGGTGTTGGTCTCATGATGTAAAATGAGACAGATATATTTTCAGACAATACCAAAGCAGAAATTTGTTTCACTTGACTATGTATATTTGTTACAAGGGGGTTTTTTTGTTTCAGTGAAGGAGGCAGAAAAAAACATATTTTTAGTTCATTGAAAAATTAAACTTTAAAAACCATAGCTTGGACCCAGACTATGTAGCACCTTAAATATCAGACTGAGGGACTTGTACAATAGGCAAAGTATAGAAGTAAGTCTTTTGTGATTAAAGACAGAAGCACTGGGTGCAAGTCCCAATTCCAGCACTTATTAATTCGGTGTTCCTTCTTTAAAAAAGTGAGGTCATTGTTCAGACTCCTTAAGAGTCTGCCCAATATGATGGATGTTCTAATAAACCTTGTCTTTGGCTGAAAAAAAAAAAGATGGAGTCAGACTGATTAATTCTAAGATCACTTCCAACTCAAATGCTTTATAATTCTGTAGCTCTGTGGTTCAATGGATAGTCATCAAAGAGTTTTGTGAAGAGAGTGACATGATCAGAACTGTATATTAGGAAAACTGATCTGGTAGCAATTTATAGGATGCTATGTACATACAAGGTATAAACTGTATAAATGGAAGGAAATTAGAGGGAAAGGAATAGCAACAATAGGGGACAAGAAAGGCCTCCAAAAGAATTTAGGATTTAGCTGAGTCTTAAAGAAAGCCACAAAGCAGAGGTTAGGAAGGAAAGCTTTCTACTCCTGGGGGACAGCCAATGAAAAGGCATGGAGTCAAGAAGATGGAGTGTCATGTGTGGGGAACAGCAAGAAGGCTAGTGTCACTGGATCAAAGAGTAAACTCCCTGGGAGAGACTTCTTCAAAGGACATCTGGATTCCTATATTTAGAGCCTTGGACCTAACATAATGGGTTGACTCCAATTCATTGGTGGAACTCTCTGGATGTTAAAGTCTCCTCATCCATATAGTCAGGACTTAATCCAAAATTATCTTTATTCTCCCAAGAGGAGCACGATGTAACGGAAAGACCATTGAATTTGAAGTCATCAGAACAAAGTTTGAATACCAGCTCTACTACTCTGGAACCTGGGAAAATTCATGCCATCTCTTGGGGCCACAGTTTTCTCATCTGTAAAATTAGAATATTAAACTAAATGTTCTCTAACATCCTTTCCAGTTTAAACTATTATGAATTTTAATCTCTATGTCAGATAATAGGGACTACATTGGAGCTCCTCAGAGGTGTCCATTTCCAAAGAGTCCGTTTGGGTGGTTGGAGAAGGGAACGATCAGGGAAACAGGAAAGGAAAAGGCATTTATTAAGTGCCTACTATGTGCCAGACACTATGCTAAGCACTTTAGAAATAGTATCTAATTTGTTTGGAAGTGGGAGGAAAGGAATATAGGATTATCTTCCTTGTCATCATATAATAATTTTCATTAATCTTTATCAAAGGCATGGATCAGCCCAAGGATGAGGCTGTGACCCCACTTCTACCATCTAAGCCTCCTTTACCAATCTGATAGAAGATAACATTGGTGGGATAGGGGGTGAATTTTATAGACCAATACCAGGAATAGTTCTTCTAGTCTATCAGATAAAACAATTGCATCCTGTGGATATAAGAACTCAGGATTTGACGGCCCTTATATTCATTATCTTAACTCATATGAATTGGACAATGCCACAAGCTTCAAACACAAGCATGGCCAAGTGTATTAAAGTAGAGGGAACAATGAAAGATTGGTTACATTTTCATAGTATCAGAAAAGTGAAGCTTAAAGGCTGCAGATTGTTTACTTTAACCATGGGGAAAGAGTTACCATAGTAAGAAAAGTAAAGCAATTCAACTTTAATGGCAGAAAGACACCAGCTATTATGAATAGCCTTGAAGACACCGACTGTTATGAATAGCTTTGAGTATTAAATCAGGTTCTCTTCTGAGGCTACTGGAAGCCAGAAAAAAAAAAAGATTAGAGTTTCTTTGTTAGTGTTTTATAGCATGGCCCATTCTATTTCAGTTGCATAACTGATTGTTCTTGAAAGAGAGAGAACCAGGTGAACATTATTCCTAGCCAATCAATGCTGTTTTATGTCCCTAAGTATCTTCCTGTGTGTATTTGCATTTCCTCATGTAGTGTGTGCCTCTAGAGAAGGACATGGGAACTAGGCTATACTTCAAGCTACCTAAGGTCTCAGGCATAAGAAAAAAACAAGCATTTGTGGTAATGAATTTATACCTCAAGCTAAGCAATAAACATGTTATTGTTATTTTATTCTCCCCCAATTACATGTAAAGACCTTTTTTTAGGCAATTGGGGTTAAGTGATTTGCCTAGGGTCACACAGCTAGTAAGTGTCAAGTGTCTGGTCTGAGATCGGATTTGAACTCAGGTTTTCCTAACTCCAGGGCCAGTACTCTATCCACTGCACCACCTTTCTGGCCTCTAAATATCATTTTTAACATTCTTTTCTTTTAATTTTTGAGTTCCAAATTTTCTTCTTCCCTGCCTCACTTTCCCCCTTCCTAATACAGTAAGTAATTTGAAAAATATGTTACCATATTAGCCATGTTGTGAAAGAAGACACAGACCCAAAGTAAAAAAAAAAAAAATTAAATACAGAAAGTGAAAAATAGTATTATTTGAACTGCATTCGGATTCCATCAGTTCTTTCTCTGGAGGTGGACAGCATTTTTCATCATGAGCCCTTCAGAATTGTCTTGGATCATTGTATTGCTGAGAATAGCTAAGTCATTCACAGCTGATCATCATATATTATTGCTGTTACTGTGAACAATGTTCCCCTGGTTCTGCTCACATCATTCAGCATCAGTTCATATAAGTCTTTCCAGGTTTTTGATGAATCAGGCTGTTCATCATTTCTTATAGCACAGTTGTATTCCATTACAATCATAAACCACAACTTGTTCAGCCATCCCCAACTGAAGATCAGCTCCTGAATTTACAACTCTTTGCTACTACAAAAAGAGCTGCTATAAATATGTTTTATACAAATAGGTCCTTTTCCCTTCTTTGATCTCTATGGGATACAGAACTAGTAGTAGTGTGGCTGGATCAAATAGAATGCACAGTTTTATAGCCCTTTGGGCATAGCTCCAAGTTGCTCTCTAGAATGGTGGGATCAGTTTACAACTCCACCAATAATGCATGTGTTCCAATTTTCCCACAACTCTACCAATAGTGTATTAGTATCCCAATTTTTCCACATCCCCTACAGCATTTATTATCTGATAGGTGTGAGGTGGTACCTCAGAGTTGTTTCAATTTGCATTTCTCTATTCAGGAGGTGATCAGTGGATTCTTTCAATTATTTTACCCACTGGTTCTAAGATATCAGGGAAGTTTTCCTTGATAATTTCTTGAAAGATGCTGTCTAAGCTCTTCTTCTGATCATGGCTTTCAGATAGTCCAATAATTCTTAAATTATCTCTCCTGGATCTATTTTCCAGGTCAGTTGTTTTTCCAGTGAGATGTTTCACATTTTCTTCTATTTTTCATTCTTTTGATTGCTTTTGCTTGATTCTTAATGACCCATGGAGTGATTAGTTTCTACTTGCCCAATTCTAATTTTTAAGGAATTATTTTCTTCAGCTAGCTTTTATAATTCCTTTTCCATCTGACCAATTCTACTTTTTAAGGAGTTTTGTTTTCTTCAGTAAATTTTTTATGTCTTTTTTCCATTTTTTGTCTTTACCAATTTCTTATCCTAATTTTTCTTCTACCTCTCTTACTTGAGTTTTTAAATCATTTTTGACCTCTTCCAGGAGTTATATTTGGGTCTGAGACCAATTTGTATTTCTCTTTGAGGCTTTGCATGTAGGCATTTTGACAATGTTATACTCTTCTGAGTTTATGGTTTGATCTTCCCTGCTGCCACAGTAGCTTTCTATGGTGAGGGTTTTTTGATTGTTTTCTCAGTTTCCAGGCTATTTTGTAACTTTTTTTTTTAGCTCTGGCCTTGGGATACAGGGAGTACTCTCTCAAGCTTCTTGCACGAGGGGCCAGGGGCCTGGTCACTGGCCTGCTGCACCAGAGTCTCCAGGACTAGTCACTTGCCTGTTATACCAGGGCCTCTAGGCCTGGCTCCTGGCCTGCTGCATCAGGGCAGCAGGGCCTTGGTTGCTGATCTGTGCTAAGGCTAGGGGCCTCCTGCTGACTTGCCCAGACATCACCTACACTGGGATGTGCTCCCCTTTTATCAAAGTGAGACAGACCTTTCCTGCAGTCCTTCTAAATTGCCCTGGGCTGGAAAAACTATTTTACCCCATTCTTTTGTGGGTTCTGCCTCTCCAGAATTTGTTTTGAGGTGATATTTAAAGTTGTTTGGAGGGGAATTTAGGAGAACTCAGATAAGTCCCTTTTTCTCTGCCATCTTGGCTCTGCCTCAATAAATGTGTCCTTGATAATACCTTCTGCATACTTCCACAGCCTCTTGCATATGCCTTTGCCAAAATCTAAGAACCTTGAAAGTCTGCCCAAAAACCTTGGGCAGAAAGATGCAAGCAAGCATTCATCTAGTTTTAGTTTTCTTTTTAAAACTGAGCTTCTGGCTGTACCTTGTAGAAATCTTAAACCCACTCCATGAAGAAGCTTTCCTAAGGATAAGTATTTTCTTTTCCTTGGCTTCAGCATGGTTTAGAATGCCAATAATCATAAGAGCTCACATTTATACAGAGCTTGCAATTTCCAAAGTCTTTCTTTTTCCCTCACAACAACCCTGTCTGTTAAGTAATGCAAGTATTTTTATTCCCATTTTATGTAAAGAAATTGAGACCAACAGAGGCATCATAATCATATGATGACAAGGAAGATGACCCTGATGTTCACTCTTCTCCAATCCCAATTTCCCTCATGGCATCTGGTGGCAAAGTGGATATAATTCCAGGCCTGGAGTCAGAAAGACCTGAGTTCAAATGTGATTTTAGATACTCACTAACTGTGATCCAGGGTAAGTCACTTTACCTCTGTTTGCCTCAGATTCCTCAAGTGTAAAATGGGGGCCTTGCAGAGTGGTTATGAGGATCAAACGAGGTAATTGTGAAAAAATTCTTTGGACAGTGCCTGGCACATAGTAAGTGCTATATAAATGCTTATTCCCTTCCCTTCTTCTATATATCCTTTAGAAATTTAGACATATCAATTGACTTTCAACATTCATTTTTTTTTTATTTTGAGTTCCAAATTCTCTCTCTCCCTCCCGGCCCTCCCCCACCCATTAAGAAGGCAAACCATATGATACCCATTTTACATGTGAAGTCATGCAAGCTATATCTATTGACTTTCAATTCAGATCTTGTTCTCTGAAAAGTATATATAAAGTCATAGTATTTAAACCTGAAAGGAACCTCATAAATCATACCCTCACATCAATCTATAAAACATTTGTCATTTTATTTTTTTCCCTTTCTTTTTTTCTTTTTGCCTTTTGGTGAGGCAATCAGGGTTAAGTGACTTGCCCACGGTCAGCTAG
The DNA here is from genome assembly GCF_003287225.1 of Phascolarctos cinereus. Classification (NCBI taxonomy): domain Eukaryota; kingdom Metazoa; phylum Chordata; class Mammalia; order Diprotodontia; family Phascolarctidae; genus Phascolarctos; species Phascolarctos cinereus. The sequence goes on along the minus strand of NW_027555514.1, from coordinate 63,143,648 downwards.
TAAGTGTTAAGTATCTGAGACTGGATTTGAACTCTCCTGACTCCAAGGCCAGAGCTCTATTCACTGTGCCACCTAGCTGCCCCAAAATACTTGTCATTTTACTACACACAATGGTAATCCCAGTGCTGCAAAGTCCTCAGGAGCATTCTGAATCATATGAAGATGACTGAATTAAGCTCAATGTGGACTCAATGTTGAGCTCATTTTCATAGGATTATAGATAGAAGAGATCTTAAATGATATCAAAATGAATGCTCTCATTTTAGAGATGAGGAACTGAGGCCCAGAAAGGTTAAGTTACTTGAGTAAGGTCACACAGATTGTAAGCATGAGAAAGAGTACTGAAACCCAAACCCAGTACTCTCCAAGATACTACAAGGGATAGCCTTCATATCTCTCAACCAACAACTAGCTTAGCTAAATCCAGAAAGGCTTAACACCAGTTTGGCCACTTCAACTCATTAAGATCACCTTAATTACAGAAGGGGTTGTGATCTGAACTGACAGAGGAAGAATCCACATTAATTAAATTAGAGATCCTGAAAGTATTGAATATATTAAAAATTGTTAATGCATACATGTTGTCTGTGTTCACATTCAGTTAAAGCAAATATTTACTTAACCAGAAATATCCTATTTCCCATCTATGCTAGATGTAGAGAAACACACACACACATGCAGCAGTATATATACATGCTTGCATATATACATATTTACACATACACAGATAGATATAGATATATAGATATAGATAGATATAGATATAGATATAGATATAGATATAGATATAGATATAGATATAGATATAGATATAGATATAGATATAGATATAGATATAGATATAGATATAGATAGATATAGATATAGGTATATAAGAAAGCACAATACCAACAACTCAGGTTTTGGCAGGTAAAATAGCAACTATAAGGGTCTTATTACCAACACTTTCACATTAGAATCATAGGATTTAGAGCTAGAAGGGACCTTGGAGATTCCTTCACTCACCCTCATTTTACAGATGAAGAAACTAAGGATTTGCCTGGTTCACCCAGCAAGGTAGAAGAAGCAGAGCCAAGACTCAAACCCTGGTCTTCTAACTTTAAGCCTAATGTCACTTGGGCCAATAAACTACAGTCGATTCTACTGTTATCAACAACACAGAACTGATAGTATCCATCCTTAGATGAAATAGTTTAAGAAATACATGTCTACCTTTAAGGATGCTATTATTTTAAACCAGATTTTTCTGTACTTCATCTGTAAAATGAGTGGTTCTGGCTGGATAACTTCTAAGGTTCTTTCCTGCCCTAAACTTATGGTTCAACAATCCTATGATCACTCTTTTTCATCTGGACCTGTCTCACTACTTATTATGTCAAAGGTTTCCCAACCAGAGCAGCTTCTCCTCCCACCCTACACCATCACTCCCAACCTTTGTCATGGTTGGTAAAGCAGGAGCTGGCATTGGTGCTAGGTAGAAAGGATAGGTGGCCACCACAAGAGTCATACACCCATACATCCCATTAGGTCTTGATCTGCAGCTGCTACCTTGGTACCTTTACCTTTGCCCTTAACCTGGAGCAAATGACAGCAGGTCCTAACAGCATGCAAAAAATAAAAATTCATTCCAATAAAATGTGATACATGAGAACTGATAGGCATCTACTTTAGCTCTCTCCCTGTTGTCACACAAAATGGCAGCCATGTGATGTGCTGAGAAACAATGAAGACCTTAAGGGAACCTGAGAGAAAACAAAAAATCAGGCACCATTGTTAGTTGTCTGTCTTTGGCACAGTATGGTGCTGTTGCTGTTCTGTCACAGAAGGAAAGAATAATTTTACGTGAGTGGAGAGACTGATGAAAAAAGCATCCAGGAATAGCAGGGAGTCCATCCCATAGAACACTTGATGACTTGACAAAACCAGGAGCAGGAGTTTTCAGGAAATCACTTGGTCTAACCCAGCATGATTAAAAACTAGGACTATGTATATGAATTGCAAGTTCTGAGGATTCAGAATAGCTGAATCGTATTTCTCTGCAGAATTCACAATAATAAAACTCAGGTGCATTTTTCTTTCTTTTTCTCTCTTGTAAAGGGGACTTAGATTTCTCTAAAAGCTAAAAGCTGAATGTTTGTAAATATTTGTGAAGAGGAAGAAGTCTGAATGTAGAAATGTGTTGAGAATAATCCAATACTGATGTAATAGAATAAATGTCATTATGCCAATATTGGATTATTCAAAGTGCTGTAGAATTCAAAGTAATTGATATTCCCCAAACAATCAGATTCCCAGCTGTTCTTTAATAAAAGATATTGAGATGACATGAACCCAAATCTATTTTTCCAGGCCCTTCAATTTCAAATAAATTAAGTTTTATTGTATTGCCTTAATTAGAATGGAATTTCCTCTAGCCTCTTGCTTAAACTTCCAAGATCTAAAAATTTAATGAAGATTCACAATTAGGTGGTATTTGGGGGCAGCTTGATAGCACAGGGAATAGATGGCTACAGTTGGAATCAGGAAGACCTGAGTATAAATTCTGATATTTACCAGCTGTGGAAATTTAACCTCTTTCAACCTGTTTCCTCATTTTGGGGATAATAATAGTACCTATCTTGAGAGTTTTTGAGAGAATCAAATATGATAATACAACTTTGCAAAATCTTAAAGTATTATATAGCTTTTAGCTATTACTATAAGATTAGTGAAACGAGTTCATTCTTTTATATTTTTAGGATTTCCTAAGGAAGCCAAATGACAATACCTTTTTTCTCCATCATTATTTTATTTTCAAAACAAAAATCAAAACTTTTCAAATAGAATGTGTTAAACCAAAATAATAATCTTTTTCCTTAAATCTCTGTGACTTATTTGGAAAAGCTAGAAGAAAATTTTTGAACAAAATACTGCTTCCCACAGTATTTTGATACAACCAATTTTAGGGTTGTTATTGGCACATATTTCTCAGCAAAATCATTGTTCTCCTTTATATGAATGAAAAGCCTTTTTATAGAACTATCCTCATCCACTGAAGAAAAACAGAAAAAATCTGAATGGAAAAAATATCCGGTTTAAAATAATAGCATCCTTAAAGGTAGACTTGTATTTCTTAAACTATTGGCCAAAGTTTGGTTTTGATCTGATAGGTCATGCTTTAAAATCCTAAGGACTCCAGAAATTCCCCCATTTTAAAGAATCCTATGTTAAACAATGGATGGCAGGCAGGATTGAAAGTTCTTCCATTCATTCTCACACTACATCTCTCCATATGTAAGTTAAATGAAGCTTATTAACAGCAACTTTTTGAAATTGTTCCATGGTAGAACCAAGTGTATGTTAGCTATCATTATACCCTTCATCCATAATTTTTATAATCACTAACTTTCCAAGGAACAGAAGCCAAAAATCATTTGTATGGCTTTCTTCCTTCACTAAACTCTACATTTTTCTTCCAGGAAGAGGGTTTTCCCCTTTCAGGCACTTAAACCATTAACCAGTCAGGACTTGTTTATATCCTCATTAACTTCAGTATGGCCAAGAAGCCATCAAAGAACTATGGTTTGGTTTGGTTTTGTTTTACAGCTTTATCATGTCTCATGAGCTTACAATGTATCATTCACTTCACAAATTTATCACAGCCTAACAGTGTCTTTTCCACAGTTGGCTTGTGAAAATTAGCATAATTTCTGTAATTATATTCTTCCTATGTCAGTGAAGATATTGAATATCATTACTCAAGACAATGGGTTTCCATTTTCCCTACAGATGTGTATGGCATCCTAGATTTCAATCATTCATTTAGGATTTCCCACAAGCTCAGATTTCCATCAACTTTAGGATAATTCATTTGTTCACAAAGCTGAGCTGTGTTTCATGGTACATGATGGTATCTCATTGGTTTTACCCCATTAATAATTTTGATTTATGCCTTTTTAAATATCTAAATCATTTTCTAACACATACCCCCAATGTATCATTTCTTGTAAGAAAGACAAATCTGAACAAGACCCAAAGATCCAAAGGAAAAAACAACTACATATGGTGGTATGTGCCACATCCCATACTCGGTAGTCCTCCATTTCTCCTCCTCTATTTTCTAAAAGGCCAAGAGTGTCCTTTAAAATAATCTGAGTGCGATATACCTGGGGGCAGAGCCAAGATGGCAGAGCGACAGCAGTGATTTGCTTGAGCTCTCCTCCAAACCCCTCCAAATACCTATAAAAAAATGGCTGTAAAGAAATTCTACAGCAGCAGAACCCACAAAAAGACAGAGTAAAACAAGTACTCAGCCCAAGACAACTTGGATGATTGATCAGAAAGGTATTATCACACAGTTCAGCATGGGTGCACAGGCCGCAGCAAACCTGGAGCAGGCCTCAGACAACTGAATCTCAGGCAGCTGCGGTGGCTTCCAGACTCCTCAATCCACGAATGCCAAAGACAATTTAGAAGGTCAGTGGGAAAAGTCTGTTTCTGCTATGCTGAGAGAGGAATGTGGAGTCTCAGCTCCAGTTGCCTGAGAGCATGGCCTTGGGGGGGCCTCCTGAGCTTTCGACCCACAGACTGAGGGGGAATCCAGTGGCTAATCAGAAAGGGATTGCAGGGATCTCTTTGCCAGTGCTGAGGCAGGAATCTCTTGCTTTGCCCATGCTTGGATCTGGGTCACAGTTCTGGGTGGCAGTACTGGGGTGAGGAGGAGTGCTGGCATGGTGGAACTTGTAGTAGCTGGGAAGAGAAAACCCTCCTCACAGTTACAGGACAGAAAGGAGTCCTTGTGGTCACTAATAGCCCAGAGCACAGGCCAGGAAAGGAGTAAACACCTTGCCCCTTATCATACCACCTTGGAAAAACTGAAAATTTACAGGTCCCTACAAGTATCTCTGAAAACAACAGTACAAACCCCCGAAGCTTGGGACAGTACATTTTCCACATTGAAAGCAGACTCTTACCTTAACAAAGAGTTTAAAATTCAAGTAATTGACTGGGATCATGAGCAAACCTCGCAAAAAGAGTCAGACTATATTAACTTACTTTGGTGACAAAGAAGATCAAAATATACAACCAGAAGAAGACAACAAAGTCAAAGCTCCTACATCCAAAGCCTCCAAGAAAAATATGAATCAGTCCCAGGCCTTGGAAGAGCTCAAAAGGGATTTTGAGAAGCAAGTAAGAGAAGTAGAGGAAAAACTGGGAAGAGAAATGAGAGTGATGCAAGAAAATCATGAAAAACAAGTCAACAGCTTGCTAAAGGAGACCCAAAAAATACTGAAGAAAATAACACCTTAAAAAATAGCCTAACCCAAATGGCAAAAGAGGTCCAAAAAGCCAATGAGGAGAAGAATGCCCTAAAAAAAAAAAATGGCCAAATGGAAAAGGAAGTCCAAAAGATTACTGAAGAAAATACTTCCTTAAAAATTAGAATAGAGCAATTGGAAGCTAGTGACTTTATGAGAAATCAAGACACTGTAAAACAAATCCAAAAGAATGAAAAATTAGAAAACAATGTGAAATATCTCATTGGAAAAACAACTGACCTGGAAAATAGATCCAGGAGAGAGAATTTAAAAATTATTGGACTATCTGAAAGCCATGATCAAAAAAAGAGCCTAGACATCATCTTTCAAGAAATTATCAAGGAAAACTGCCCTGATATTTTAGAACCAGAGGGCAAAATAGAAATTGAAAGAATCCACGATCTCCTCCTGAAAGAGATCCCCAAAGGAAAACTCCTAGGAATATTGTAGCCAAATTCCAGAGTTCCCAGGTCAAGGAGAAAATATTACAAGCTGCCAGAAAAAAACAATTCAAGTACTGTGGAAACACAATCAGGATAACACAAGATTTAGCAGCTTCTACATTAAAGGACGCAGGGCATGGAATATAATATTCCGAGGGCAAAGGAGATAGGATTACAACCAAGAATCACCTACCCAGCAAAACTGAGTATAATCCTTCAGGGGAAAAAATGGTCATTCAGTGAAATAGAGGACTTTCAAGCATTCTTGATGAAAAGACCAGAGCTGAATAGAAAATTTGACTTTCAAATACAAGACTCAAGTGGAACATGAAGAGGTAAACAGGAAAGAAAATCATAAGAGACTTATTAAGGTTGAACTGTTTACATTCCTGCATGGAAAGATGATATTTATAACTCATGAGACCTTTGTCAGTATTAGGGTAGTTGGAGGAAAAAATTATATGTATGTATGGATAGATAGAAGATAGATAGATAGATAGATATAGATAGATAGATAGATAGATAGATAGATAGATAGATAGAGGGCACAGGGTGAGTTGAAGATTAAGGGGTCATATCTGGAGAATAAAATTAAGGGATGAGAGAGGATTATACTGGAGAAGAAGAAAGGGAGAGGTAGAATGGGGTAAATTATCTCACAAAAAACAGAAAAGAAAAGTCTCTTACAGTGGAGGGGAAATGGGAAGGTGAGAGGGAATGAGTGAATCTTATTCTCATAGGATTTTGCTTATGGAGTCAATAACATACACATTCAATTGGGTGTGCAAATCTGTCTTACCCTACAGGAAAATAGGGGGAGAAGGGGACAAGAGAGCAGGGGATGATAGAGAGGAGGGCAGATTGGGAAAGGGGGTAATCAGAAGAATACTTCTGAGGAGGGACAGGGTCAAAAGAAAGAATAGAATAAATAAATGGGAGGGCAGGATAGGATTAAGGGAAATAGAGTTAGTTTTTCACAACATGTCTACTATGAAAGTGTTTTGCATAACTGCACATGTATAACCTATATTGAGTTGCTTGCCTTTTCAATGAGGGTGGGTGGGAAGGGAGCAAGGGAGAAAATTTGAAACCAAAGTTTTAAAAACATATGTTTAAAAAACTGTTTTCACATGCTACTGGGAAATAAGAAATACAGGAAATGGGGTACAGAAGTCTATCCTGCCCTACAGGAAAATAGAAGGGGAAGGGAATAAGAGAAGGTGGGGAGAGATAGAAGAGAGGACACACTATGGGAAGGGATATTCAGAATACATGCCATCTTGGGGTGGGGGGAGAGGTGAGATGGGGTGAAAATTTGGAATTCAAAATCTTGTGGAAGTAAATATTGAAAACTAAAAATAAATAATCTGAATGTAATAGCATTTTAGTGTTATTTTTATTTGCATAAATTGTAGTAGTATGTGGTATTCTTTTGGTTCTATTCTAATTTTCCTGAATCCATACACATCTTCTAATGTTTCTCTGAATTCTACATATTGAATATGGCATAATAAAATGCCATGGCATTCATATGCCAGAATGTTTTCATATTTTCCCCAGCCAATGGACAGCAAATTACTTTTCATTGTCAATATAGATACTTTATCAAAAAAAAAAGTCACCAGATGAGCAATGGCTTGCCCCAAATTTTGCATGGGAAAAGTCAAATTTTGAAGTATGATGACTAAGGCTAGTTTTACATATTCTTAATTTTGTACAAGTTCAATCCAAAATCAAAAGATGTCTCTACGAGAGAGATTTTTGCTAATATGCTATCAGACACCAGATTAACTGATGTAATAACTCATACTAATGATTTAAGGCTTACAAAGTATATTATACCAACAACTTTATAAAATAGTCATTATGGCATAAAGGAGAATGTGCTGGACTTGGAGTCAGGAAGGCATGAGTTCAAATATCACTTCTAACCCTTACTATGAAACCATCAGCAAGTCAGTTAAGCTTTCTGAGCTTCCTTTTCCTCATGTTTAATAAAGGGATAATATCACCTACTTCACCAGGTTGTTGTGAGCATAAAATAAAAAATTGTTTGTGAAGCACTTTTGTAAACAAAATACTATATAAATGTGATTCAGGTACAGAGAGCTTTCCACTATACCATTCTGGCTCAGAATTATCACCTCAGGAGCACAACTGAGCAGATTCAGGGGTGGTGGGCATGACAAGGGAAAAAAAGCACTGTTTAATTTTATAAGAAGTAAAAAATAATACTAATCCTTCTCTTCTGTACCTACATCAGATCTGGATATGTTTAGACATCCATTTTGACTGTATAATATGTAGCATTTACAACCCTCCCCTGGTTTGCTAATGGTGTACCAAGCTAGGCCTTCTTGGTACCTTCCACAAATGATTCTCAGGCTTTTTGACATTCTGAGACTTGATTATTGTCTGATCCTGATTCTGCCTTTCCTGCTCCAAATTCAAAATGGCAGGGACCTTTTAAGGGAAATGAGGTTTGCTTGCTTTTTTCCCAGAAATTTTATAAAATTTTGCAACAGCCTTTGAGGTACTCTGGGACATCACAAAAAGGGGTGGACACATGCATAAAAGCAAATCCACTGTTTATACTCCTGCCAAAAAATAAATCATTCCCAGGATCTAGGATTCACATTCACACCACACTTCATTTTTCCTGCTGCAATGAATAGCCACCTATGTACCTAGGACAAGCGGGGGACCAGGGGAGGGGAAGGTGGGGAGAATCACAGCATCTGGTACTTTCCACTTAGCTCCTGACACTGGTTAATGAAATGGAGTGTTCATCAGGTCTCTTTTTGTTATTTGTCAGCATCATTGAATTGAGTCCACTAAGGGGATCTAAGTTGTTGTCTGCTGTCAACAGTTGCACCTTAGTGCAACCCAAACCAGATTCAAACGGACCAGACTTTTGACAAGTTCCCTGACAACTCTGCAAACTAGCGAGCCTCCTTGGAGATGGCAAGATCTCAGAAGGGTACTGTGATATTTTCTTTCCCAATTCCTGATTTATTTGACAAATATTTATCAGTCTTTAAAGCAAGAGTTCTTAATTTAGGGTCTATTAATTCGGTTTAGGGTAGCTAGTAGATGGATAGACAAATAGATAGGTAGACAGACAGATAACTATTTCAATATAATTTGTTTTCTTTTTAATCCTACATATTTTGTTTTATGCACTTAGAAACCTTATTCTTAGATGGGGTCCATAACTGCCTTCCCCTAAAAATGTTCAGAATACCTGCTTGAAAGCAAGACTTTAACATGAAAGTGCTGGTGGACCACAAAAGATTTCATAATAAAGCTTCCTTTCTGTGTCTGGAAGGATTTACCTTGCCCTATACATTTGACCTTGATTTTTCTTATAATTGGATAACTTTATGCCTTTCACATTGAGTTAATTCCAGTACCAATGTCAACGTTATAATTTCATCGTATATGGGTAAATAGAGCAACTCAATTCAACCAACACTTATTAAGCACCAACTACGGACAAGGTACTATGGTAGGGACTAAGGATACAAGACAGAAACAAAATAGCCCCCAACTTCAGGAAACCTAGTCTATGGAAATGGCAGAGGTAGAAGGAGATATAATATATACACAAGTAAATAAACACTAACTAGGGATGAAGAGGCATCATAGATAGGTCTCCTGTAGAAAGTGGCATCTGAGTTGTGTTTTGAAGAAACTAGGAAGAGGATAGAAGGGTACATCAGGGACAACTCGTGAGAAGGCACGGAAGTGGAAAATCAAAGAAACCAAAAGTTGCATGGGATAATAGCCCATTAGAGATCATATTACATCATTATATTATTTTCATTTTTTAGAAATTATTTTCCTCTCTGGCAGTTGGAAGGGATAAGCAGTAATTTTATATCCATAATAAAATCTATCATTCATTTCTTGATCCATTCAAATGATTAGAATGAAAACATAAATTTTGACCTCTATTTTTCTCAATGGCAAAAATCAAACAGTAATGTAAACAGTGATTGAAATAGACAGATTTCTTCACTTGGACAATTCATTTTAACCCACATTGAACTGAAGGTCTAATCTCAGCCAATATCTTACTGGTCCCATGGCATCTTGCCCATATCTGTTTTATCTTGTCTTCTAAAATGGATGTTAAGTTCTTAGAGGGAAAGAATCTTGGTGGCAAAGTCATTGGCACTGCCCTAACCTGTAGGAGACTCAATGTCCTCTTCTGCAAAATGGGAATAATGGTATTTGTACCAATGACCTCACAGGATAGATCAAATGAGATACAGTCTAGAAATGTTAGCTCAGATACGAAGCCCTTTGTTTGTATAACCCTCTATAGCCGAGGTGTCAAATAGACAGCTGACCTCACCTTAGTGCAACCCAAACCAGATTCAAATGTAAGTGGGAAATACTTATCAAAATACAATAGAACATAAATAATGGTGATATGTGGTTTTCTAAGTCAATACATCGTGTATAGGTTAGTGCCCCATTTGTTTTTTAAGTTTGACACTGCTGCTCTTTAACACTTAACACAGGGTCTGGGCTCCTAAGTATTCAATAAATTTTTACTAAATTAAATTAAAGAATCATTTAATTGCTATCTCCCTTAGTGGCATACGGTAGCACAGTTAATATCCCAAGTCATTTGAGCATCATTGTAAGTGCCAGGAATACAAAGATAAAAATTAAAATAATATTTGTCTCTGTAGAGATTATCTACTTGTAGAAAACAATCTGTATACAGATAAGCAGATATATTATTAAATCTAATTTAATTTTAATTAACTTTAAAATCAATTTAAATTTTAAAACATTAAACAAAGTAATTTTGATGGGGTAGCCTAACATTTAGGAGATATACCAATATATTGCTTAAAAAATGGTGTATGTACAGAATACACTAGCATAAAGGTGATACAGTAAAAACACAATCATTTGAGGATCCCAATCATTGTAGAACCATTAAATTTTCATGATCATTGTCACTTTCACTGTTTCAATGTTCAATTTTTAGGGTCTCCTATTCTCCTACACTTAACAGTATTATGGATTCACTGTGTAGTTTACACACTTAACCCCAGGGAAATCGAGTCTATAACTGTGGCTAAAGTTTCCAATTTTATTCATTGTTGTAGATTGCTTTCCTTTAGGACTGAAGCCCAATGTTCAAAGCTTGCATGGCTGAATTCAGTGTAAGATTAACTGAGTAATGTGTGAAATCCTTAACACTTATAGTTGTTATTGCTCCATAAATGTATTATTGCACCAAGAATGTTTAGGTAAAGAAATAATAAAGATATACAAAAGGAGATTGTTGTTTGTCCTTCATTCTGGAAGGGAACCATAACATCAGGAAGGTGATGCCATGACTTAAAAGTAAATTGGATTTAAGTGAGAGAGGGCTGTGCAAAGTCACCAGCCTCACTCTTCTCCAGAACCATCTGGGTCCAGTGGCAAGATATAGACCAGGATGACAACAGATGGCCTGGATACAGTGGGAGACCTTGGCCTTTTGAAGTTAAGTTCTTTCCCAGGTATCAGTTTGAATGAGGCAATACCCCTTCAGTGATTAGGGCTACATATAAAATGAGGTAAAAAAAAACGAGGTCAAGAATGGCCTCTTTTACTAGCAAAAAAAAATCTGGGAGGGGAAGACCTTCAGGGTTTCTGGCCAAAATAGAAACAATTCCATCAGGGCCCAAACGATGACCAAGTGAGGCTTGGACTGGGAACAATTGCTGAACAAACAATGAGAGCCTGGGTGGTTTGGGTTTAAAGCATGGTCCTTAACACAGAAATCTAGCCCATAAACCCCAAAATATCTTGCAAGGTTTCAGCAATCAAAATTTACATTCCTTTGGGCAGAGCACAGGCAGGTACGGGTATGATACCTAAGTGGACAAAGGGAGAGAGGGGAAGGCAGGAAGGCAGGAAGGAGGGAGGAAGGAAGGAAGGAAGGAAGGAAGGAAGAAAGGAAGGAAGGAAGGAAGGAAGGAAGGAAGGAAGGAAGGAAGGAAGGAAGGAAGGAAGGAAGGAAGGAAGGAAGGAAGGAAGGAAGGAAGGAAGGAAGGAAGGAAGGAAGGAAGGAAGGAAAGAAGGAAGGGAGGGAGGGAGGGAGGGAACTACATTGCACAACTGCAACTTGCCAGTTGCCCATACAAAAGAAAATAGAGTTAACATGAAAGAACATTAGCATGGAATACAGTTCTCTGAGCCAAAGTGGGTAAGATGGCCAAAGCTATACTTAATAGCTCCAAGGAGTACATAAATTAAACCAGCACAGGTAAGCAGGATTTCTCTTGCTGGACCCATAATGTCACATGCACAGAATTATATAGTCCTGGGACAGAGAGGGAAGACCCGAATTCAAATCCAGCCTCAGATACTTACTTGCTATGTGACCCTGGGCAGGACATTTAACCCTGTTTGCCTCAATTTCTTTATCTGAAAAATGTGCTAGAGAAGGAAATGGCAAACGACCCCAATATCTTTGCCAAGAAAACCCCAAATGGGGTCACAAAGAATAGGAAACAACTGAACAACAATATATTAGTATTGCAACAGAAGGCAGAAGGTAAGTATTCCTCCGGTTTTTTTTTTCCTTTTCTATCTGTAGGTGTATTTCTACTATGCTGTGAATGTTCCCTTGGGGAGGGGGCAATGAAGATGTTTTATGGGCCAAGTCCTGCATTCGAGCTGCCTAAGGTATAGGGCATAAAAAAAAATGAAGGAATTTAGCTACAATGAAACTGTTACAAGGTCAGTGAAAATTTGGCCCTCGAAAGCACCTTCTTAGACACTCTTCAGATTTGACTATTTCAGATCAGGGCACCAATAAAAGTCACAGAATCCAAACAAAGAGAAGGCAGCTGAATTTTTTCCCATTTGGAGAGCACATCTTATATTGCATGCCAACAGGAAGTGTGATATAGTGTATAAATAGTTGGCCTAGGAGGCAGCAAGATCTAGTGAACCCCAGGATTTGTTCTGTGAAGTTTGGATTCAGTCTAAGGACCACACTTGAGGACCTAGATGGCCACCTGTGACCTCAAGGCCACAGGTTCGCCACCCCTGAATTCTAGTCACACATCTGACATATACTGGCTGAACGACCATGAACACATCTCTTAACTTCTCAGTGCCTCAAATAATTCTCTGAGGATATAAATTGCAGAGCAACTTGTATATCAGATCAGGTGCTGCTCCATGTTAGTAAAGAGAATTCTGCACTGGGAGTTTCCTGTACCAATAAAATCATAGATCCAGTACCCAAAAAGTCATAAACTTACAATAGATTAATGCAGTTTATTGAATTTGAAGTCAGGAAGCAGTTGCTACAACAATACTCAAGCCCAATATTCAGTGCTCAGCAAATTATGATTAATATGGTTAATTATTTTAATGAGTTGAGAGACTTCCTTAAATTGAGATTTCCTTTCTATTCACAGTTCAAAATTCCATCAAGCCTCAAAGCTTGGAGTGAAGGCAGAGGTAGAATATTCCCCAGGGTTTCCCAGAATTGTCCAGGTTCACTGGAAAGTTGGGCAGGTCCTCCCTATTAGAGATCTAACCTACAATTTTAAAACAAGGAAAATGAGTCATACGAAAATTTCTACTGGGATGTCCAACCTGGCCATGAGGTGAAAGAAATGGGAGCATTCACTCTCAGGGAAGCATATTAAAAATCTATATAGTTTCTCTAAGAAAAAAAAATAGTTCTCCATGCTAAAACCCTTTACCGTCTTTTCCTTTTAGATACAGCAATTAGAACAAAAGCAAAGGCCTTTCTTAGAAATATGATTTGTAAAACTTAACTCTTTCTTAGATAAAGTGCCTTTCGCATACCTAAAGTGACAGACACTAGGACCTACCCAATGGAAATGCCTATTTCTATTGAAAGGGAAGACCCTCTCCAACTCCTATTCCATATATATTCTTGATAGAGATATCTGGAAAGAGTCCCAGGGGGATGACCCTCAGAGAAATGAGATAGATACCTAAAATTGTCATGGAACAGAGAATCAAGTCAGAGGGCAAAGGGAACTATGCTAGTTTAGACAGCTATCTCTATCTCTCCAAGCTAGAAATGCTTAGATATTAAAGAGAAATTAATTAAATTGTTCCTGCAAATTTGAACCTAAAGTGTATAATGTAATATTAGTATTAATATTTTTTCTTCAATGTTCTCAAGGACTGTCCAGCACGGGAGAAGGGCAGTCTCTAAAATTGAGTGAGCTTCCAGCTACAGCAAGGAAGAGAGGTTCAAACTTGGGAATTCTCACTTGCAAACAGACATCTGGTAGTCTTGAAGAAGTTAGCAGAAATCTGGAGCAATAAATAGGAACCCAGACTGGATCTGTTTTTGTCTTCAAAATGCTCCACTTCTAGTCCAAAATGTATTATTCCAAACCTAAGTCTTAACGTCTAGGCATTTCTTTACCAGAAACCATTATTAGACTGCATGACCCAAATATTCTTGAAGTCCAACTTCACCAAAAACTTTTCAGGCTACCAAATGCCCAGTGTTTCCAACACTTTTCATAACTACCATACCAGTATGCTATCATGGGAAATGCAAAGATTTAGGCCAATTGCATAATATAAATTCAAGTACCTAATGACTTAAAATGATTCTTTATTAAATACTTCCCAGCTCTAGGTCAATTATCCTGGATCCCCAATTTAGAAGTTCCAAGGAACGAAAGACAAAATCTTAGGAAAAATTTTTGTGGTTTTTTTTCTTCCATGATTGTGTAGTCAACTATGCAATTCCCCTCTTCTCCCATTTGATTGACTATCGAACAACACGGATATACTCAAATGCTTCCTGTGGGCATAGATTGGAACAGTGACATACAAAGAGCTGGAGGAGGAGGACAAATTTATATATGCATCATCTCCAAGTCAGAAATAAATTTAATTGGAACTTACCATATGCCTGATATTTAAAACCTAAGGTTCTTAACATTTCCCTTATAACAGGGAAGTCAACATACAGAAAATGTTTTCAGTTCTCCTTTGCTGAAACATTTTAGCAGCTTTAGTCCCCTCTCTCCCACCTTTCCCACTATCAATCTACTAATCTGCTTTCAGAAGTTCCTGCTAAGTCTTGAGGATACTTGGCCATCTAGATACAGTGAGATGTACCACCTAATTTTGAAACCACGCCCAAACTGGGCAATTACAGACAAGGAAACTGAGGCCCAGAAAGGTTGGGTTCTACAGAGTAGTGATGTGAACCTAGAACCTTTGTCTCCAAGTTCACTGTACCACTGATGTCATGTAAAAAAGACACCAAAATGTCCTGCTCCATCCCAGAGGGTGGAATTGGGAGCAGCGGGTGGAAGTTACAAAGACATAAAATAATAATTAATGACTGAGGAAAAAAACCTACAAAAGATGAGAGCTATGCAAAAGTGGAATGGTCTACTTTAAGAAGTGGTGGGCTCCCCTTCACAGGAGGCCCCTAAGCACAGGTTGGATGATCTTATAATAATTAATGATGACAATAAGTTATCATTTATAGAGTATATTAAGATTTACAAAGCACTGTACCCATGTTATCTCATCTGATCCCCACAACAACCCTATGAGGTAGGTGGTATTATTATCCCCATTTTATAGATCAGGAAAATGAGGCTAAGTAAGGTTAAGTGACTTACCCTGGGTCACACAACTAGTAAAGGTCTAAGGCTGGATTTGAACTTAAGTCTTCCTGACTCCAAGTCCTGTTCTCTTACCTACTGCACTTCCTTGATGCCTCTCTTTTCCTATCCTCCAGGTCAGTGCTAGTCAGAAGGTTTCAGAGAAACCAAAAGGAGCTTTCCAAAAGGAAAAAGCTGAGGAATTGCTGATATAGAGAGGCATGTAGAGCCCACTTTACCCTGAAGGCTTTATATACTCTTCTGAATGAAATTCTAGCCATTTAAATGTGTAGGTTATTGAGTTCTTAGTATAAATTGAGTCACCAGGCACAAGATTTCAATCAAATTTTTTAAAACTTAGCTCCTACCATCCACTGATCTAACTCCCTTTCCCCTCCCCACCAGGGATTGTTTTAAATTTTGACGTGTGACATACTATAATCAAGAGTTTACTGGACATAATTCTGTGGTTAATATTTTATTTTAGATTTCAGAGATGCTCTAATTGATATTTTCCATCCACTCAGTAACCTAGAGGCCACCAGACCACAAGAATTCTTTTTCCCCTAAGATCCCAGATCAAAATACATCCACCAAGAGGATTGCCAATATATGTGCCACCGGGCTCTCCCCCCACCTCATCAGTGTACGCTGAGGACCCCTAGGTCTCATTATTAACCTTTCCATTTCACCTTAAAGAACACAAGACCTGTCCATTCACCCTTCAGCTAAAACCTCTAACATTTGTTATAGTCCTCATTTATATCATGAGGACTTTCAGAGAAGGGACTGTCTGTTTCCCATTTGAATGTCTAGCACTTAACACAATGCTTGGAGTATGCGTATGGAAGCAAGGAAAGTGAGGGAGGAAGGGGAAAGTCAGATAAAAGGGGTGTCAACCAGGGACCTAAAGGAACACTGAAGATAAATATCGTCTGCTTCATGACCATGCCAAGAACCAAAGCAAACTCAAAGGAACAGCGCCTTACGCTAGCCTGAAGATGGTTGAAATTAGACATAGATTTCATTAAACATTATTTATCAAGTTCACTATTGAAGGGGACTTGGAGGAAAAAGTCATATTGTTGAATACACCACATACTCATTCATACCTAAAAAACGGCAAAGCATTTGACAGTGGGGGAAGCAGAACAATCACTAGGCAATCTCTAGTCACCCATTCAAAATTCTTTCCACCTTTGTACAAGATGCATCTACCACAAATGGAAAACGATAGAAACTCAAACACAGAACTAAGTTGTTAAAGCACATGCATAGTTTTTCTTATTGGATTCTGAAATAATGGATTCATTATGCTATTTATGATAATACATTTTTCCTAATAAGAATCAAGATGATTATTTTTAATTGGCTTGCTATTCATTTTTAATTAGAGCTACTTGCACCAAGTTATGTGAAGTAAAATCTAAGGTACATTAAATTAGAGCCAAAAATCTGAATGTGTAAGAATGTTTGCAGATAAAACAATTTCAGGTACCTAGGTCTTATTTAGCCTTGCTCAATGTTATTTTTTCCAGTGGCAGGGAGTGAGAGGCCAAGGAAGAACCTATTAGGAGCTGAGAAGCAAATCACCCTGTTCTTTCTCAATGTTTTTGGCATGTCTATGAAATCACCAATCATAAAAGATATTCTAAGACATATGGATGATAATAATAAGCATGAATAAGATTCAAACATGAACCTCAGATATCATGGATAGTTTTCACAACACAGTATACATGATAGCAAAGTACCAAGAGGTTTCCAACCCTCCCCAAAATGTAAGCTACATGTTAGTTGATACCTGGAATTCCTTTAAAGTGTAAATTGTTAGTGTCTGACCCTTTCCCTAAAGGAAAATTTTGACAGCAGAGAAGATCCTGAAAGACAGCATATTTGGTATTCGTAAAGGAGGGGAACAAGAAAGTGGAAAATAAGGTCATGGGGAAGTAGAACTTCCTTAGCTGCTAGCCAATTGTCTCCCCTGCATTCCCAGCCCGGGTGAAACATTTCCTGTATAAGCATTCTCTTTCAAAAGCAAATAAAACATACGCAAGACTATGATAAAAGAGGTGGAGAAAAACATCGGATGTGCCTTTGCCTTTTTCACATAGACCTCATTTGGTCCCAAAATGTCAAGTGAAAACAATGGAGCTGAGGGAGTTCACATTCTGCCAATTAAAAAAGAGAGAAGAGTTTGTTGCTGTCCAGCCTTCCAGCTGATCAGAGAACAATTTCAGTCCAATTAGCACACTAAAATTGGAAGACATTGCCTGAATAAATCCTGGTTGTTGGCAACTAAACATATGAACTGCTGCAGATACAGCCCAGTCAAATTAGACACACTTCTCTTAGACATTATCTAGTACCCAAGCATTGAGACATCTCTTGATTTCAGGACAAGGAAGAATGGTTTACTCCCTCCATTTCCAACTCAAATCTGAAGTGTAAAATTGTATCTCTAACCTAATGATGCTATTTTGATCCCTGAAAGGCAAGTCAAAATGAACTAAGGAATGATGAGCTGCTGTCACTTATCTTTGAAATATCATGGTAAATACAGGGATTATTATAGGACCAGAGAAGGGCAAGTGTCTCAGTTTTGAGAGAGAGAGAGAGAGAGAGAGAGAGAGAGAGAGGAGAGAGAGAGAGAGAGGAGACAGAAATAAAGACACAGAGACAGAGAAGCCAGAAAATTATAGGCCAGTAAGTTTAACTTCAAGTAAACAAAGGTCCCAAAAACAGATTCATCAAAAACAGGTCAAAACCCAATTTTCTTTTTTGACAAAGCTACTAGACTAAATAAGGGAATATTTTGCATATATTTTACCCAGATTTTAACAAAACATTTCATGGTCTCTTAGATGACTCTTGTGGATAAGATGGAGAAGGGTTAGACAATATTACAGTGAGGTGGGTTTAAAACTGGTCAAATGACTAAAGAGTAATTCATTATCAACTTCAAATGAGTGCTTGAGGGCCTGTCCTTGACCCCAAGCTCTAAGATATTTTTATGAATGACTTGAAAAAAGAAAAAGAAGAGTTGCTTATTAAGTTTACATATGTCACTAAGCTAGGTGGATAGCTAATATATTGTATGATAGAATTAAGATTTTAAAAGATCTCAACAGGCTAGAACAATGGACTGAATCTAATACGACATTATTTAATAAGGCTAAATATAAAGTCTTATAATTGGGTTCAAAAATTCAACTTCATAAATAAAGCTGGACAGCAGTTCATTTGAAATGATTCTGGCATTGTAATGGAATTCAAGCTTAAAATGAGTAAAAGTGTGACCTGGCAGACAAGAAAGCTAATAGGATCTCAGGGTGCAAGGAGATGCAGGCAGTGTCTAGGATTACAGAGATGATCCTGCCGCAATCAATTAATCAATTAACTAAGCACCAGTTATATCCCATGCATCATGCTAAGCTCTCTGTATTAAAAAAAATAAAAAGCAAAAAAAAAAAATAAGCACTCCCTGCCCTCAAGAATCTTACATTTTTTTTCTAGGGAGCTGTGTTTATATTTATACAAAATATACTCCAAATACATATAAGGAAATGAGAAGCATTGGTTTCTGGGAAATCGAAAAAGGTTTCATGTGCAAGGTTATACTTAAGCTGAATTTGGTGGTCAGAATACATCTATAATATCATATTTAATGTAACAGTGGTTACCATGGTCCCCACTTCCTAAAAGTCAGTTGTGTTACATTTTACCATTTCCTCAGGGTGCTCTAGAACCCTTAAAGACTTTTGGACTATCTAGGCTCTCTACCAATGTCTCTAGACCCAACTGATCATGTTCCCTAGTTTTGGGAAACAGTCCCCTATATCCCAGTTCCTTTTAACTACTAATAGTCAAATTAGCTCTTATAAAGGAACATTTACTTCAAAGGTATAATAACAAATATATAAACATACTCTCCAAAAAATGAGACATAATCCTCCCCTGCAGTACCTCATAATTTGGCAAAGGAGAAGGAATTAAGTTCCCAGCTTAGCTCAATTTCTTTATATAGCATAGTCCCAAATTCCAAGTCCAAAAATCCCAGTAGACTTGAGCCCCAAACATGCTGGCTTCTTGGAGTTTCTCTACTGGTCTATCAGCTGCAACATACAGCCTAGAATCCTGCCTCCAAGGTTGCTATGGCTTCTTGGAGTTTCTCTACTGGTCTATCAGCTGCAACATACAGCCTAGAATCCTGCCTCCAAGGTTGCCATGGACACATAGGAAAGAGAATGCTGGAAAAGATAAGTAGGACCAGTCTGGCAGTTCTCAAAGATAACAGCCTGTTCTGACCATGCAGCCAATGGAAAGAGGCTATTCTCATTCACATGGTAGAGGAACACAGGATATCCTCTCCCAAAAGCAGGGTGCCTCCATGTGAGGTCATCTGGGAATGATCTAACATCTTGTTATATTAATTCTGGTTGCTACATTTTTTGAAAGATATTGATAAGCTGCACAGCCTCCAGAGAAGAGAGACCAAAATGGTAAAGGCCTTGAGATCAAGCTCTATGTGATTCAGATGAAGGAATTGGGAATGTTTAGTGCAGAGATGGGAAGGCAAGGGAGAGAGAAGCAATATCTCCAAATATATAAAAACCTGGGGTATAGAAGAGGAATAAGACCAGGTTTTTGGCCACAGAGGGCAGAACTAGGAATAACTCATGTGAGAGAGGCAGGTTTATTGAGGTCACCATGAGGAGAAACTTGCTCACAAGTAGAGCTATCCAAAAGTGGAGGGTGCCTCCTTGAAAAGTAGTTAATTCTCCATCACTAGAGGTCATCAAGCAAAGGCCAAATGGCCATTTCTTGTGTGTGTTGTAGGAGGGATTCTTGTTCAGGCACAGCTAGGACTGATTGGCCTCTGAGGTCTCTTCCAACTCTGAGATTCTGTAATTCATGAAAATAACAATTCTAAGTGCATTTATTTAAAACTAGCCCACAAATTTAATTGTTGTTGTTCGGTCATTTCAGTGGTGTCCGAGTCTTTGTGACCCCATTTGGGTTCCCTTGGCCAACGTACTAGAGTGGTTTGCCATTTCCTTCCCCAGCTTATTTTACAGATGAGGAAACTGAGAAAAAGAGGGTTGAGTGACTTGCTCAGGGTCACACAGCTAGTAAGTGTCTGAGGCTGGATTTGAACTCAGGTCCAGCACTTTAGCCACTGTGCCATATAGCAGCCCCTAAATTAAATAGCAACCTGTACAACATACCTACTGTCATTAAGAGCAAGTAATTATAAGCACAAACAAAAACTGTCATTGGCATGCTTAAAAATGTTTAAAGATAAAATGCAATATAGAATCATAAAGCTGAAAAGGATCTCAGTGGTCACGTTGGCTAGCCCCCTCATTTTATAGACTCTCTGGACAGGGAATTCATGACATCTAAGTTTGAGTCTTATCTTTTGGTTAGCCATGTAACCTTGGGCAAGTCACTGAATTTTTCTAGTCCTCAGTTTCCTCATTTGAAAAAAAATAATGAAACTGTACTGGATCTCTACAATCCCTTCCCAATTCTGAAACTCTATGAAGTCTAACAAGAACACTAAGGCCCAGAGTTCCGCTTCTGGGAGCCAAGATGGCAGAATGAAAAAGTAGTCACTCTCACTCTCCCCTATCAACCTCTGAAAACCCAGAAAATATCACCCCAGAAAAAAAAAAAACCCTGGAACAGCTGAACTAGAAGAAAGACAGGGAGCAGCAGTGCAGCAGCCGAGCAAAAGGGTCTCCAAGGGCCTCAGCAAAAATAAGGGAAGCAGCACTAAAAAAGGCCCCAGATGGATAAGTATCCTGCAGCATTCATCTGAAAAGAGCTGAAGAAAGCAACCTAAAATCCCAGCCTTGCTGATTCCAGCCCAACACCAGGTAAGCTCTCAGAACCTCCAACTGTCAGCCAGGAAGAGATCCTGAAGCCCAGGTGGTAGAGCAGGCAATCACTAACACCTGGACCTCTGAGTGCCTCAGTGAGGGCAGGGGGGGGAGGGGGGGGATGTAGGGGGACCGGTGGAAACCAGCTCAGAAAACCACCAGGTGCCTCAGCACTCTATGGCAAAGCATTAGCAGAAACGAGGGAGACATCATGGCAGGGGGCCCCAGGTAGATAAACACCCTGCAGCACCCATCCAAAAGGAGCTGAAGAAAGCTAAAGGAAAGGAAAAACAGGCAACCTAGAAGTGTCTGAAAGTTCCAGTCTTGCTGATTTCTAAGGGTCTCATTTCTAAAATATATAGAGAATTAAGACAAATTTATAAGAATACAAGCCATTCCCCAATTGATAAATGGTCAAAGGATATGAACAGACAGTTCTCAGATGAAGAAATTAAAGCCATCTATAGTCTTTTTATAAGTTCTAAATCATTATTGATTAGAGAAATGCAAATCAAAACAACACCACATCACACCTATCAGATTGGCCAACATGACAAAACAGGAAAATGATACATGCTGGAGAAGACGTGAGAAAATTGGAACACTAATGCATTGTTGGTGGAGTTGTGAAATGATTTAACCATTTTGGAGAACAATTTGGAACTATGCCCAAAGGGCTACAAAAATGTGCATACCCTTTGATCCAGCAATAGCACTTCTAGGGCTATATCCCACAGACATCAAATAAATGGGAAAAGGACCCACATGTGCGAAAATATTCATAGCAGCTCTTTTTGTGGTGGCAAAGAATTGGAAATTGAGAGGATGCCCATCAATTGGGGAATGGCTGAACAAGTTGTGGTATATGAATGTAATGGAATACTATTGTACTATAAGAAATGATGGACAGGCTGACTTCAGAAAAACCTGGAAAGACTTGTATGGTCTGATGCTGAGTGAATTGAGCAGAACTAAGAGAACTTTGTACACGACAACAGCCACTTTGTGCAATGACTAATATTGATAAACTTAACCCTTCTCAGCAATACAAGGATCTAAGACATTCCCAGAGGCCTTGCGATGGAAAATGCTATCCATATCCAAAGAAAGAACTATGGAAGTTGAATCACTATCATTTTTTTTCTGTTCTGTTGAGTTTTGTTTCCTCTTTCTAATGGTTCCTCCTATTGGTTTTAATTTTTACTTACAACTTCACTAATATGAAAATATGTTTATTGGAATGTAAATGTATAGCCTATATGAAATTGTGTGCCATCTTGGGGAGGGTGGTGGGGAGGAAGGGGGAGAAAAATTTTAAACTCAAAAGCATATGGAAGTCATTGTTGATAAATCAAAACAAATTAATAAAATTTTTAAAAAAGGAAACTAAGGCCCCAAGAAGTTATTTCTTTAAGGTCATATAACTAGTAAACTCAGATCTTAAGTTACTCAGTCCAGTAACAAAGACAAATGAAATTATTAGGGAGCTAGGACTGGATCTGAAGATCTTTTTCCTGACAGAGATACTTGTAAAGTATAACCTTGCATTTGAAGCATTACATAGGAATAATTCGTGATCTCCTTCCATCAGTCAATAATCAGTCAACATTTATTAAGCATTTACTATGTGCTAGGCACTGTGCTAAGTGTTGGACATGCAAAAAGAGGCAAAAGATAGTCCCTGCCCTCAAGCAGTTGACAATCTAATTGGGGAGATGACACGCAAACAATTTAAACAAAACAAGCTACATACAGGATAAATAGAAAATAATTAACAGAGGGAAGGCACTGGAATTATTGTTGTTGTTGTTTGTCCTTCATTCTCAAAGAGGACCAATGACATCAGGAGAATGATATCTTGACTTGCAACTGAATTGGATTTAAGTGAGGCAGAGCTGTTGGAGAAGGCTTCCTAAAGGAGGTGGGATTTTAATTGGACTTAAAGGAAGCCAGGAAGGTCAGAGTTGGAGTGGAGGAGAGAGAGCCTTTCAGCCATAAGACAAAGCTGGAGAGAATGCCCCAAGACAAGAGATGGAGTACCTTGTTCCATGAAAAGATCTGAGAAGATCCGTATTTCTAAGAAAGCATAGAGGTTAGCAAAAAGTAGCCTCTGGAGATATCCTCCAGCTAATTTATTCCAAAACAGGGACCCCACCTTTTTTGTGTGTGTCCCAGACTCTTCTGGCACTCTGAGGAAGCCAAAGGACCTCTTCTCAGAATGATGTTTTTAAAAGAACAAAATGCATAGGATTATGAAGGAAACAAATTAATTTAAAATACAGTTATCAAAATATTTTAAATAATTTCATAGACACCCTAAAGTTGCATCTCAGGCTAGAACTCCTCCTCTAAATGAACCCCTTAATATATAATCCTTTCACAGTCATAGATTCTAACATCTTCCAACCTTTCATGTATCATTTACACAAGATCATGATACCATTATTTGGCCTTTATAGGCCTTCACAGTCTGGCTCCGATGTACCTGCTGAGACCGATTTCATATTACTCCCCTTCCCACTGTCTAAATTCCAGCCAAAGTGAACTATTTGCTGTTCCCCCATATGACATTCCATCTCTTGCCTTCATGCCTTTGCCCAGCCTCCCTCTCCCATGCCTAGAATGGTCTCCTTTCTCATGTCTCCCTCTTAGAATCCTTAGCTAAGCTCAAAGGCTTCCTTGAAGCCTCTCTTGATCACTCACGTCCTTAGTGTTCTCTCCCCCTACAGAAGGAGTAATCCTTGCCATTATATTACAAATATTATCAGCATATAATGGCCCCCTCCAATCCACCCCCTACAGAAAACAAGCTGTTTAAAGGAAGAGACTGAGTTTTGGTTTTGCTTTGGGTCACTTTTCTTGTTTTGTTTTGTTTTGGTTTTGTATTTTCAGTGCCTAGCACAGTGCCTGGGACATAATAGGTGCTTGTTGAAACAAATTACGACACCTAAGACAGGGTTATGGACGAACTAAAGGGTGGAAGAATCCAAGGACCTAACATGGAAAATAATTTGATGAAATACATGCTTTCCCACAATTTCAAAGGCACAACTATTTTCAAATCATTTCAATACTTGCAGTTCTACTTAGATCATAAACTACCCACTCCTTCCCTCTCAATCCCAAAACCCTAGGAAGGGAAAACAATAACAAATCAAAACCTGCCCTGGATGAATGTGAGCAAAGGACCTGGTAAAACTACCACGAAATAAGAAGCGGATAACTAATGCTTTCAGTCTTCAAGGAAAGGCATCAAAGAATGGGGTTTCATTTTTGTGCAACACTGTCAGTTGGAAAGCTCCTGAAGCCAGCCAAAAGTTGTAGCTAAGCAACGTGGCTCACCATTGTCCTCCAAAGTGGGCTGCAAAGTCTCAGAAGCCTTGCCTCCCACAGGAAGCTTTGACAAGCCTCCACCATATTTGATATAATTGTGGTTGAGGGAGGGCCAGATCAGATCTGATTTGCTGTCATAATGGGACTTTTCCCACATAAACGAATGATGCAGAGCTATATTTAGCAGCAGCAACAAAAAAAATCACCCTCAGGCATTCAGCGTATTTTTTGATTGCTTCTCATACCCAGAATTGGACAAGTAGCAATTTTTCAGAAACTGACTACAACAAAAGCTAAGGTTTGATGGATGCTTTTTTTTTTTCTGACTGGTTATATTAGGGATTTAGGCCCATTTTCCAAATATGTTTATTGACTTTATATTCCTTCAGATGCATTTCTTCCCCAAAACTCTGCTGTTCTTTCCAGGTCAACATTCTGATATCATGTCCAGGAGGGAAGGTCCACAACAGGACAATTAGCTTCTTTCTATCCATGCCAGGCTATGAGACAATCCTTCCTCTCTCTCTCTCTCTCTCTCTCTCTCTCTTCTCTCTCTCTCTCTCTCTCTCTCTCTCTCTCTCTCTCTCTCTCTCTCTCTCTCTCTCTCTGGATATATTTGAATGTCAAGACGACTAGGCCTTACATTTTAAGACTCTTATTATTGATGCCAAGTTCCACATGAATAGAAGAATGAAAAGGCCAAGCTGCCTAAAGTAAATGCAAGCATCTAGTTCCATACACAACCAAAAAAAGTTTAATCCATGCTCTGAGGATTGGCAAAAAGAAAAACATTCAGTCTCTGCCAATACACTTAAAGGAAAATCTTGCTCTGGGCCCAAGTTTGAAGATAAAGTCAGCACTGATTCAAAATCAGTCTGAGGACAGGATGCATCCAATCCTACTAAGCTACCTTTACAATCATTTTTTTTCCTGAATTTTCTCTTGAATCCTATGATTTTAACTGGTTAGGGTGCAGGGTTAGGAAAAGGAGTAATAAAATGTGACTATTGATTTCATTTCTCAAATTATCCATGGAGCACCCTAGCACCATGATACAGGAAAGAGGGAAGGAATACAAAAAGCAATCACTAGAGCTCTGCCTTATGGTGCTTACAATCTGGTCTACAATGTTAAGAAACACGACACATCAGAAAGCAATATAAGATAATACAAAGTGTTCAACTATGTACACACACACACACACACACACACACACACACTCACACAGAGAGAGAGAGTTTTCATGATACTGCTTCTCCTCTAATCTATCTGCTTATTCTCTGTGTCCTTTGCTCTGTCATCTATACCAATTGGTCAGTAACTCAACAAGTCTTTATTAAGTGTCTACTATGTGGCAGGTACTATGTTAAGTGCTGGGGATAAAAAAAGAGGCAAAATACAGTCCCTACCCTCAAGGAGTTCATAATCTAATGGAGGAGACAGCAAGCAAACAAAGATATACAAACAAGCTATATATAGGATAAAGAGGAATTGGAAATAATTAAAAATAGGAAGGCACTAGAATTACGAGAAGTAGGGAAAGGCTTTCTATAGGAGGTAGAATTTTAGTTGGGAATTCAGGGAAGCCAGGAGGGGGACATAAGGAGAACAGGACTCCAGACATGAAGAACAGCCATAGAAAATACCTAGAGCTGAGAGATAGAGTATCTGATTCATGGAACAAGAAGGAGGTCAGAGTCACTAGATCTGAATGAACCTGGCAGATAGTAAGGTATAAGGGAGTAAGGAAGAATGAGGATTGAGAAAAGGCCATTAGATTTGATCAAGAGACCACCATTGAAGACAGCAGTTTCAGTGGAATGATGAGGTTGTAAGCCAAATTGTAGGGGGTTAAGAAAAGAGTTGAGAGGAGAGAAAATAGGAGGGACCTATTTAAGATGGCTTTTTCAAGTGTAGCTACAAGGGGCAGTGAGAAATTTAGCCACAAAAGGCAAAAGAGATACAGGACAACAGTTAGTAGGCTAGAGGGACCAAGTGAGAATAGGGGAGATATGGGCATGCTTGTAGGTAGTGGGGAGGGATCCAGCAGACAGAGAAAGATGTAAAATAAGTGATAAAATGAGTATAATGGGAGAGGAAATCTGTTGGAGGGTAAAAATGTGAATGGAATGGAATGGGCTCTGTTGTGCAGGGAGAAGAGTTTGCTTTGGTAAGGAGTAAAGACTCCTCTTCATGTGAGACAAGGGTGAAGGAGGAGATAGTAGCAGAAGATATCTGAGTAATATGAAATGAGGAAGAAGGGAGAAGGAGTAATTCACATTTAATGGCCTCCATTGTTTCTGTCAAATATGAGGCAAGGTTTTCAGTTGAGAGCCCTGGGGGAGTAGTAACTACAAGAGGTTTTAGGAGGGATGGCCAGGTTTGAAATAGCCACTGTTGAGAAGGGGATAGTGAGTTGATAAAGAAGGCATAGAAATATTGCCAAGCAGCACTGAGGGCCCAATTGAAGTTGTAAAACAAAAATTTGTTACAAATACAGTCAGAATGGTTGCATGATTTTCTCCACTTTTATTCAGCAGCATACATGAAGGAGCAAAAGTGGCAGATGGTGGGATTCATCGAAGGCTAAGGCTTAGCAGGGAACAATAGTCAATATTATAGGGGTAGGTGGGGCTAGAGACTCATTAAATGACAATGTAGAGTTGAACTAGTTCATCAAGGTATCAAAAAGAGAGAGTGGCTAGTACAAGCATCAAAGCCTGGGAGAGAACTGAGGGGTTGAGATACTGAACTATTCTAACTCCTCTGCATAGACTGATGAGCCAAGGGGAAATGAGGAAAGGTGCAGCCAGTGCTTGAAAGGTGGCCAGGGAGGCTGGGTCATCAGAGCCAGGTTTCAATAATAGGTGGTAAACTGGAGGAGTGGGAAAGGAAAAGATTTATGATGAAAGAGTGTGTATCTATGAAAGAAGTATTCCAAAGAGTACAGTGGAAGGACTAACTGGCATATGGTTGGAACTTCAAGATAGGAGGGTTAAAGAGGAGGAGAAGAATGAATTAGGTGGTGGAGAACGACCGATTCCTAAAGCGTGGGTGTCATCTGAGGCTCTAAACTATGACCTCTCTCTCTCCCAATACCCTCCATCTATCTAGTGATATTAAAAGCTCCTATAGATTCAGTTACCAAATCTGTGAAGATGACACCCAGATCAATATAGACAACAATAATCTCTCTCCAGAATTCCAATCCCACATCACCAAGATGACAGGTGATGATGGGAAAGATAATGAGTTCTGATTTGTCAGACAATCTATAAGCATTTATTAAGTACCTACTATGTGCCAGGCACTGTGCTAAGTGCTGGACATATGATTGACATGCCTCTAGGACATCCAGATAGAGATGAAATTTAATTGAAATAAACACCCCAGTATGGGATGCATACAATTTGGACATTCAGGAAGGTGCAAGATCACTATTGACTGGAGTGATCCAGAAAGATTTCACTGGACAGCTCCTGCCAGAAGAATAATGTAAGTTGGTAGAGAAAGGTAATGGGGTCCCCCCTTTTTTTCATAAATGCTCTGTCTAAGTAAGGAATAGGAATAGAGACTGGGAGTGTAATTTCATAAGCATTGGGAGCTCCTCTGTGAGGAACTCCCTCTACCAATGTAGCTTGGCACCTTTGCAATTTATAATCTGAGACACATGCCTAGGGAACTGAGAGCTGTGACATATCTGAGGTCCCACAGCCTTTATACGTCAGAAGGAGGAAATATCTGGACTCAAGGTCTTCCTTGGCTCAATGCTAACTACTTATACACTGTACCACACTGTCTCCTATAGAATGAACTGTTTACATATTTATCATGACACTCTTTTCCTCATAAAAGGATGGCCATATATTATATTCAAGCTTTAGAGGATTTTCCACATTCAGATCTCCCTTCTGCCCACACCAAGTTCTAACTCTCTCCTATTAAGCAGACCATACTAATGCTAAAGCATTTGTAGAATCCTATGAGCCAAGACTAGCTTTCCTCTTTCACTCAGCAACTGGTATCCCAATTTACAAGAAAATGACAGCTTAAATGTAAGACATCATTCTCCCTCATTTTTTTAACCTGCATCCCCATTACCAAAATGCGAGGCCTAAACAGATAAAACTGAGTGATGGGTTGCCAGAAAGCAATTCACAGACTGATTCATACTGATCATCTTGGCAAAAGGCATCTTCCCACGACACCAAACCATCTTCTAAATGAATTGACATGACAACAGTAACAGTAATGATCATGATGATGATGATAACATCCAAACTTCACTCATGACAAGTTTATAATACTCTCAGTTCCAAAGGTAGAGCTGACATTTAAAGATGGCTGCTATGTTTTTGAGACCTCATTAAAGCTGTCAGGATTTCTAGGGACCCCATTTTTCTTGCCATCATTTTCTTGTGACTCAACCCAACGTGGGCATTGACATCATGAATCTTACAATCTTGAGTTTATTGCCAAATAATCTTCATCTAACTGCCAGTTACATGGCAACCAATACTTTTTGTCCTCAAAATTGCTGCCACCTCCCTCCATCCAAAAAACATAAGAAAACCAGGATGGAAATTATTTAAGAGATGCCTTTTTTAAAAAATAAAAGATAGAAGGAGAAAGCCAGGGGAGAAATTAAGCAGTTCTTGATCATTGATATTAAAATATCAATATTATTTCTATTTGAAAATCAACTCTTAAATTCTGAAGTTAGTGTTCTAATTTGTGCTGACCTCTTGTCAAAAATAATCTCATTTGACCCTCCCAACAATACAGTGAGGTAAGTGCCACAGGCATTATTATACCCATTTTACTGAGAAGGAAACTGAGGCTAGGAGAATTAAAGTGATTTGGCCAGGGTCAAAGACAGTAAATTCATGAATTAGAATTTTAATCCATTAAGTCCCAGGCATTCTATAATCCAGGCCCCTTATCAGAGCCACTATATATTAGCTTTGGAACTGAGAAGAAAAGGGATGGAAAGAAGCAATTAATTATCCAGGGTTGTTTTTTTTTTATTGCTTCTTCCACAATACCATTTTTTTTTTATCACCCATTCCCTCTTCTCTCCTCAAACCACCACTATCCTAGGACAGGTCCATATTATCATCCCCTTAGATTATTCCTAGTAGCTTTTTTCATTTTGCAGTCCCTTTAATATGCCACGGGTAGCTTAATCTTGTCCATATATCTAGTCATGTCATTTCTCTGCTCAAAAATGTCCCAACTGCCAAGCATGTATGAACTCTTTAGAATGGTCCACAAGTCTACCCACAATCAGGTACTAACCTGCCTTTGCAGCATTATTTCACGTACCACTCTGCCACATACACTCTGCTCTGGCTGAAAGGAGCTACTTTGTTCCTGAACATATCCTGCACTTTCCAAACAATATGCCCTTGGCTCACAATATTCCCTGGGCCTCAAATTTTGTCATGTGTTGAATTTCTCATGCCTGAAATGGAATTCTCTCCACGTATTCATCCAACTCAAATGGCACTTCCTCCAAGTCAATATTATCTTCTCTTTATTCAGACCTCACACAGCACTTATTGTACCTTTCTCCAAGAAATGCATCATGCATTATTTTGCAGCATAATTACCTATGTATGTTATTAGATCCCCCTACTAAGACTATAAGTTATACAAAGGCAGGTACCATGGTATATCCAGTTGCATTCCACCACCACCCTACCCCTATGCATATGACACGGTCATCTATACATCATAGGTATCTAATAAACGTTAATTGAATTGAATTAAAATGACTCTTGTAAGCAATGGAGAGCCAAAGACTGAGGAGGGAAATTACTTCATCAGACCTTCACATTGGAAAGATTACTTTAGCAGCAATTTGAGTTATAGAATGGGAAAGAAGATAAAATGGGAAGGTGTCACTCTTTAAAGAATTTAGAGCTTAAAAGTATCTTAGAGATGATCAAATCCAGCCCTCCTGAGATGTCTAATTGATCTCCCTAGTTCTAATTCTCTCTCTCTCTCTCTCTCTCTCTCTCTCTCTCTCTCTCTCTCTCTCTCTCTCTCTCTCTCTCTCTCTCTCTCTCTCTCTTTCTCTCTCCTCCTCCCTCCCTTCTTCCAAACTTTTACATTGCTGCTCATGTAACACACAGAGTAACATGCAGATGAAGAAACCAAGCCCTAGAGAGGTTAAGCCACACAGATATAAGTAGTATGTGAAGATTCAAACCAGGTCTTTTGAAAGCACTCCAGCATTCTTTCTAATGTACAATATTGCCTTCCTTTGTCAAGGCAAAAGCCCTTTGCTGTTGTTTTCAGTCATGTCCACCTCTTCATGACCCCATTTGGTGTTTTCTTAGCAAAGATACTAAAATGGTTTGCTATTTCCTTCTCCAGCTCATTCTACAGATAAGGGTCAAGTGACTTGCCCAGAGTCGCACAGCAAGTAAGTGTCTGAGGTCAGATCTGAACCCAGGATAATCAATCAATCTTCCTGACTCCAGGCCAGTGTTCTATCCACCATGCCACCTAGCTGCTCCTGCAAAAGTCCTAGTGTCTAAAATGTCTACCTCCAGACATGGATTAATTAGCTTTAGCTTCCACCGTGTTTAAGCTACATTGAAGTCACTTTCTACAACAGAGCTTAAAATATCCCAGGTCTAGTTTGAAGTCTGTGGTTTTAACTTTCCCTTAGAAAAAAAGGCCTACTAGCCATCTTCCCTTCTTTCATTCTTCCTATATTATACTGCTGAGCACCTACTATATACAAGGCACTATGGAGGAATCAGTGATGTAGGACATTCCAAGAGGATAACTCCTTCCCCCACCTCACCAAAATAACTATGTAACTGCCACAGCTGCAGATGAAAGAACAGAGAGAGGACTCAAAGGAAATAAGTATTGTATATGGGAAAAGAGCAGAATTTGGAGTTCAAAACCAGTTCTACTGACTACAGTGGGTATGACCTTGGGTAACCTTGAACTTCATCTCTAAATTGAGCAAGTTAGGCTAAAGGATATAAGATCTCTTCCAACTTAAGGCTACAATCATATGAAATGACTAAATCTCACATGAAAGGGAGGCAGTCAATAGTTTCAGAGTCAGAACCCACTGATGGACTCTAAGAGCAGCTATCAGATGCTTATTCTGTCAAATGCAACTACAACTTTCCTACAAGTAACAATGAGTATATGACATGCAAAAACAAAGTAAAAGAAAAAGAAAAAGATAGGCAAACTCAGAAGATTTAATAAACCCTCAAATTTTATTGTGTAGATAGTCTTCTAAGAGAGGAAATAGATTTGGTTGTTTCCAAAATCCCAATTGATGTTGTAATAGAAGATAGATTATCAGATATATTACCTCATACAGAGTCCACACTACAGAACTCTGAGTTTGCACAGATGTTGTTTTAGAGTATCAAGTTCAGAATGTTCTTTGACAGTCGTAAGTCCACAACAGGAAAGGACAATACCCAAGAGATAGCCATCAGAGCAGAGACTAAATACCAAGGTCTTCATTCAGGTAGAGGCACTAAGTATGAGCCAAGTTAGCCTTTCATATCATGGCTCCTCCAGATATATTCTACACAAACTGATGTCTACATCTGCCTTCTCTTGAATTAAACCCCAAAAGCTAATATTGGTCCTACTGCCTAGACCTGCAAATGGGATAGAAGCTCAGTTGAGGGAAGCTCCTCTCCATTGTAGCCCTCCCCTAGGTAGTAGCACCCTCCACTAGGTAACCCCACAGGAAGCAGACAGGCTACCATACACTAGTAGCAAACACCCTACAAAATCCAGTCACAGGCAGAATCTCCTGAATCCAGAACCTTAGACCTAAGTGCAAGCCTTTAGGGAGGCCCAGACTTCTCTCCCACTGGGACAAGTCCTATCTGGTCAGAGGAGTCACCCAAATGGAGTCACCATGCCATAACAGTTCCTACAGTAGCATCTGCTATAAATTGAGTCTTAATAAAGTTAAATGCCTTATATACAGCTAATAAGCAGGAAATTGTGAATTTGAACAGCTCTACGTTCAGCCCTTTCTTTATGACACCATACTCACTGACTTTGTAAGCTACCCCATCCACTCTACCACCAAAACCTGGAGCCAAAGGTCCTTTCAAGGTGACTTTCCCACTGTGACCTCTGCTTTTAGCTACAGCTCCAATTTTATTAACCATTTCATTTACTTCATTTCTTTTCCCCCCAATGTTCTTTCTGTTTTATTTATTTTTCAATTAATAAGCATTTATTTCATCAAAAATGTTTCTAAGTAAAAAACAAAAAGCTTATTTTGAGGCTCAATCTACAGGTTATTCTTATAGAAGTCAATAAAATTTATTGAACTGAAGAGAAAGCAAAGGGAAACTCATCTGTTTAGGCTTTTACCTACGGACTCAATAGCTTCCTGATACAGCCAGGAAGTGCAGTGGAGAGTGTCCTGAAGTCAACACTTGAGTTCAAATCCAGCCTCAAATATTTACTAGCTGCTTGGCCCAGGCAAGTCACTTAATTGTTGCTTGTCTCAGTTTCCTCATTTGTAAAATGGTGGTAATAAGAGCACTGACTTCCCAGGGTTGTTCTGAGGATCACGTAAGATCATATTAATAAAGCGCTTAGCACAGTACCTAGTTCCTAATAGGTACTTAACGGATGTTTGTTTCCTTCCTTCCTTGATGTTAAATCAATTTAATTCAGTAAATATTTTCCAAGTGCCTATATACCCTATCCCTGGCAGGATTCACTGGGAAATGTGGGAAGTAGGGAACGTATTCTAAATACCTCCATTAATTTTCTGACCCTCCCCTCATCGTGAGCTCCTAAGATAGTCTAGTCTATCCTTCCTCCATCCTGCTATCTCACTGTCTCTATTCCAACATTTCCTCCCTTTCTATCTCTGTATATGACTTATATGCCCTAAGATTGAAAACTCCAGGAGTTTTAGGTAAAGGCACAGTCAATTTATTTTTAATCCAATGAAGACAGGGACAAGTTGTCCCTTCCTCTAAGATCTGCTGCATCATGATTTGGGGAGAGACAATGTGACAGAATTGTCAGAACGCTGGACTAGGAGTCACAAAAAGCTAGGTTCAAATCCCACCTCTAACACTTATCAATTGTGTGACCCTGGACAAGTCATTTAGCGTTTCTAAGACTCTAAGTTAAAGATGGGGTCTCACATGACCTATAATTTTGCCAGAGGAAAATTACCTTACAGGATAAAAGATACTACCACCTTCCAATGATCCATTTTTGTCACAAACTCTTTCCCTGCCCCATTTCAACTCATAAGTCAGAAATGTCCTGTGAGTAACAATACTTCTGAACCCTAAAACTCACTTTAAACACCAAACTAAAGACACAAATCTGGACAGAGCTCCTTGCTCTCATTTCTGGTCTAAGGAACTAGAGGAGAGACATTGTTTCTTACCTATTATTATCATATTGCTCTTGGAAAGAGAACAGGAAGGATAATTGAATTTTTAAAATCACATTTATATAGCGCTTTAAAGTTGAAAAAGTTTTCCTCAGAGCAATTCCTTGAGACAAGTAATACAGTACAGCATTGTTATCCCGATTTTACAGATGAGGAAAATAAAGGCTAAGTTAATTTCCCATGAATCTAGTGTCAGAATCAGAATTCCAATCTCAATCTCATGATTCTTAAGTCTACTACTGCTCTTTCCCCTTACACCATACTGGCTGAAAGGAATGGTAATTACTTTGCCCTTTATCTCAAAAACAAAATTAATGTGTGAATTTTGATCTTGTAGGATGCTTAGCCTTGCACATAGATAAAGTCAACTGATATATTTGAAAATTCTGGGTTTCTTACTGAAAACAATGCTCAGTTTTCATCTAAGTATTCAGACTTTTCATAGGCTGCAATGGAAGCATACTCTTGATACCCTCCAAAGAAAAGAGCAGTGACATTTTAAGACTTGGATATCAAGCCAGCCTCATACCCCAAGTTTGTATCAGGACACAGAATGAGGACTTGTCTCTATTCCTCTTCTGGGCAGGACTCCAACCTCCCTGAAGGACAAAAATCCCTCCATCTTTATCTTTGTATCACCAGTACCTAGCATGGAGCTTTATATAAAGCAAGTGCTTAATATTTGTTGAAATAGAGGATGAAATATTAAAACTTGGCATTTCTATATAACTTGAAAGGCCCAACAATAGTAATGCATCCCACTAAAGCTGCCCTGGAATATGATAAAGTTGCTCACTCAGTACAGACAGGCAAAGCAGAACGAGTATGGATGAAAGGTGTTGTCTCTAAACATCAAATGTTTGTATTGATCGATTAGGTACCTATGTTTTTAGGTCCAACAAGACCTCAACAAACAACCTTCTCAACAAAGTGAGCAAAAATGAATGACATTTGAGAGACTAAACTGATAGTACCCTTGGACTCATCAGTCCCACTACTGGGCATGGATCTCAAGGAGGTCAAAATTAGAAATATACCAAACTGGTTCTAGTAGCACATTTTGTGATATAAAAGAATGAGGGGAAGTACCTATTGATTGAGAAATTGCTGAAAATGTGATACATGAACATAACAGAATATTATTGTGTAATAAAAAAACAAAAGATATGGGGAAGTCAGAGAAAAATGGGAAGATGTATGTGAACTAATGCAGAGTAAAGTGGGACCATCAAAACAAAATATACAATGACTACAACAGTGCTGATGAAAAAAGCATTGAAAGTAAGGTTCTGAGTAAGTGAAAAAACAAACAAAAAAAAATAATGGCCCCAGAGAACAGATAATACAACATAGTCCTTTCCTCTCCAAAGATAGGTGGGAGACTATGAGGGCAGAATGTTGCATACAGGACCATGACATCAGTGTTTTTCTTTTGCTTAATTCTTTCTTTTTTCTTTTTTCTTTTTTTTTACAAAAAAGTAGAGTTCAATTCTGGGGCAGAGATGGCCAGGGAGAGGTGGAAGGACAAAATAGGAGGGAGAGTAGACTATTTCCAGAAATGACTGTGATACAAAAACACAAGGCATCAATAATCCTATTTTTGGAAGTTCAGAGAATAAAATTTTAATGTTTACTACTTTTAAAAATAGCATTTAGTTCCCCAAAGTAAAAGAGAAAAAAAGACAGAACTTCTTGTAAACATCAACTTCATTTCATTTGGACATTGACCCATCAGAGATTCCCTTCTCAAGAACTTTTTTTGTATTTCCTTGGGCATCTGCAAAGTCAAAGTTAATCAATTTTATAAGATAGGGGCAGCCCCCTCTCAATGATGACTTTGGTCTGTTAAGAGGCTTATGAGGTAATGCTTATCTCTCAAATCACAAGACAGCATACTCCACTGGTCACATTTCCCACATTCCTTTGCTCCAAATACCTTTTTCTGAAAGAAAGGAGAGGAGTGGGGTGAATGAGTGGGGTGGCTGTAGGGTCAAATATTCATTTATCTGGTGTCCTAATGAATTGCTGGTACAGTAATGAACTGGTCCAACCGTTCTAAAGAACAGTTTGGAACTAGGCCTAAAGGTCTACAAAACTATGCATGTCCTCTGAGCCAGCAATACTACTGCTACACCTGCAACCCAAAGAGATCAAAGAAAAAGGAAAATATTTATAGCAGTTCTTTCTGTAATGGCAAAAAATTGGAAATCAAGTAGATGCTCATCAACTGAGGAATGGCTGAACAAGTTATGGTATATGATTATAATGGAATACTACTTTTCTGTAGGGAATGATGAGAGGGGTGGTTTCAGAAAAACCTGGCAAGACCTATAGGAACTGATGGGAAGTGAAGTGAGAAGAACTAGGATATCACTGTGCACAGTAACAGCAATGTTGTAATGATGCTCAACTGTGAAAAACTTGGCTACTCTGATCAACACAGTGATCTGAGACAATTCCAAAAGACTCACAATGAAAAGATGCTGTCCATTTCCACTCTGAGTACAAATTTAAGTATAATTTTTCTCACTTTGTTTTCTTGCTTTTTTTGTAATATGGAAATGTGTTTTGCATGATTTCACATATATAATTGATATCATATTGCTTGCCTTCTCAGTGGGTGTGAGAGGGTATGGGAAGGAAGAAGATAATTTGGAACTCAAAATTTAAAGAGAAATGAATGTCAAAAATAAATAATAAACTTTAAAAGGAAAAAACATAAAAATAAAAACAACAGGACTTCAGATTTCCAAAAGAATTTGAGAATCACTGGATATTGAGGTTCACAGACCATAGTATTTTGCATTTCTAGAGCTAGAAGAGACCTTAGATGATGATGACTGCTCCCTCTCTTTCTCCTTTGCTGGATCTTTTTCCAGATCACACCCTCTAACTACAGGTGTCTCTCAGGGTTCTGTCCTAGGCTCTTCTCTTCTCCCTTTGTATTACTTCACTTGGTGATCTCATCAGCTCCCATAGATTTAGTTACCATCTCTATACTGATGATTCTTGGATTTACCTATCTTGCCCCAAACTCTCTGCTGACCTCTGATCTCACATCTCCAACTACCTTTCAGACATATCAAACTCAATATCCAGGAGACATCTTAAACTCAATAGGTCCAAAGTGGATCTCATTACCTTTTCCCCTGAACCCTCCCCAACTTCTACCTTCCCTGTTACTGTAAAGGAAAACATCATCCTCCCAGTCCCTCAGGCTCCTAAGCTAGGAGTCATCCTGGATTCCTCACTATCTCTCACTTCCACATCCAAGCTGTTGATAAGACCTATCAATTTTACCTTTGCAACATCTCTCAAATATGCCCCCTTCTTCTCTGAAACTGTCACCACTCTAGTGCACGTTCCCATATCACCTCACACCTTGATTACTACAACAGCCTGCTGGTGGGTCTACCTGTCTCAAGTCTCTCCCCACTCCAATCCATCTTCCATTCAGCCACTAAAGTGATTTTTCTAAAGCTAAGGTCCAATCATGTCACCTCCACTCAATGAACTCCAGTGACTCCTTCTAAAGCAAATACAAAATGCTCTGTTTAGCATTCAAACCCCTTCACAACCCTTCATAACATGCACTCTTGGATCTAGTGACACTGGCCTCAATTAAAATGAAGCGATAAATGGACTTTCCCTGGGCAACAGCCCTGTTACCCACTTCATAAGTGAGCCATCAGTCCTCAGTGAATGAATTTAGTATCTGCTGCTTATAGAAAGTGGGTCAGAAGGTTTATTTTCCTCTCTTCCAGATGCAAGTTGCAGTAATTTTAGAAAGTTTATTCGGTTGGTTATTTTTTACTTTAAGAAAAAGGAAAGACAGCAAATGAGACCCATGGGTAGGCCAGATTAATGAAGGAAAGGTTCTAACTCTGCAGCATGATTGGAGTAATCCATCACCTACCCCACCTCTCTATTCAAGGCTGGAATTTCCTCAGTCAGTGATAAATTCTTAAACTCTGGAATTCAGTATGAAAGTTAAAATGAAAATGCCCTTGGAAGATATAAGGAACTAACAGGATCATATTAGAGGTGCAAATAATTGTTTTTCAATGAAAGGATCATAGATCTAGGGTTGGAAGGGATTTCAGAGGCCTTCTCATACAACTCTCATGTTTCAAAGATGAGGAAAATGAGGTCTAAGGGAAGTTAAGTGACTTGTCCAAGGTCACACAGGTGGGAAGTATTAGAGGTAGGATTTTAATTCAGGCCTTCTGATTCCAGAGTGAGAGCTCTTTCTTCATTACTGCTTTCTCCAAAGGTTGTTTTCAGTAGATATAAAGTATTAAGTTCCCAAAAGTAGGGGAAAATGATGTGTTAAAGTTAGGATTACTGATCACCTATTCTCTCTGATCAGTAATTAGTCAATAAACATTTATTAAGTATCTACTATATGCCAGGCGGGACAGCAAGGTGGTTCAGTGGATAAAGCCCTGGGCTTGGAATCAGGAAGACTTATCTCATGAATTCAAATATGTCCTCAGACACTAGCTGTGTGACCCTGGGCAAGTCACTTAACCCTGTTTGCCTTGGTTTCCTCATCTGTAAAATGAGATGGAGAAGGAAATGGCAAACCATTCCATTATCTTTGCCGAGAAAACCCCAAACGGGGTCAAAAAGAGTCAGACATGACTGAAACAACTGAACAGCAATATGCCAGGCATTATGTTAAGGGCTGAGGACACTAAAAAAGGCAAAAGACATCATTTGCCCTCATGGGGCTCACAGCCTAATGAAGGAGATATCACACAAACTAAGTATAAACAAGCTAGAGACAGAATTAATTGGAAATAATCAAAGGAGGGAAGGCACTAGTATTAAAAGGGATTGGGAAAGGCGAAGGTAGAAGGTGAAGTTTTAGCTAGAACTTGAAGGAAGCCAGTACGGACAGACAAGAAGGGAGTCATTCCAGGTTGATTTAACCTCTTTTACTAAGACGTCAGAGAAAGAATACTAGCCTTTTCATAATGAGATTTGGTATCAAATTTTGGTCCTGATTCTAATTGTAGCTTCAGCTTCACATAATTTTTAAATTTTTATTTATTTAAATTAATTTGATTAATTATTAATAACTTTAAAATTAACATTGTGTATTTAATCAATAATTAACCAATGAAGAAGAATTTTTATAGTTCTTTGCTTCTTAAAAAAAAATTTGGCATCTTAAAAACAACTTTGTTTTCACAGCCTATGTTTGCACCACCAGAAATAAGAAGTTTGGACCTGAAACAGCCCCATATATCAATGGATAACACACCTAAAACTGTATTTTCTAGTCCAGAGGTGTCAAACATGAGACCCATCAGCCACATGAAGCCCACAACATTCTCAAGTGCAGCCCCAGCCAGATTAGAATGTAATTTGGAAATATTTAACAAAATAAAAATACATACAACAATAAATACAAAACACATAGATAATATTAATAAGTGGTTTTCTCAGTCCATATGTGGGGATCCTTATGTATGGTTTAGTGGCTCTTTTTCTATTTGAGTTTGACATTTTTCTAGTACAATCCCATGTGAATAAGGAGAGTCTCAGAGAGGCTGGGTGATTTGTTCATGGGTTGGTAACTAGGCCGAAGTACTATAGTACAGTAGAATGAGCACTGACTTTGAGGTCTGAGAACATCAGTTCAAATCCTACATTTGATGCTTTCCTCCTTGGTGACCTTGGGCAAGTTTCTTAAACCTTTCTGGGCTTTACTTTTATATGAGACACAGAACTGGAAACAATGGTCCTTAAGGTCCCTTCCAGCTCTGGATTGATGAACCTAATATGGCCCATACTTTGACTTTCTCATTGATCATCTTTGAAGGAAGGAAGAACAGGCTCCCAAAACCCTCCCTCTCAATACTTGCCCCATCCTATGGTAGCCTAGGCGGTTCACACATCTTGGTTCTGGCCAACTCACCTATGAGAGAGAGAGAGAGAGAGAGAGAGAGAGAGAGAGAGACAGACAGACAGACAGACAGACAAACAGACAGACAAAAACAGAGAGACAGAGAGAGAGGTAGTAGGAAAACTAGAAGAGGTCATTGTCTTCAAAATCCAGAGAAAAGAAAGTCTCTAAGAAGAAGAGATGTTCAACAATGCCAGATACTGCAGAAAGGTGAAGAAGGATGAAAGCTGAAAAAAGGCCATTCAATCTGAAATTTCAGAAATCACTGACAACCCTAAAGAAAGCAGTTTCAGTGGAGTGGAAAGCCAAATTTCAAGGGTTGAGGAATGGGAAGTAAAAAAAGTATGAATACAAATGTCTTTGTTTTTATTTTTATTTTTGGCTACAAAAGGGAGAAGAATGATAGAATGATAGCTCGAGAAACCTAGAGATTGTCTAGTGAGGTATTTTAAGAATGGGATAAGTTGATCTAGGAATATTCGTAAGCAATAAGAAAGGAGCCAGTAAATATAGATTAAAATTTGATTAAGGGGGTGAGGGAGATTATCAAGGGGAGGAAAAATTCCTGGAGACTGGGATTACAGGACAGAGTTAAGAGATTAGCATTTGCAGGAAGACTCAGGCCTTCCTTAGAGACTGAAGCTGAGGAGGAGAAAGTGGGGAATAATGCTGGGATTATCTAAAATGTAAAACTGGACAAAAGAAGGAACTTTCAACAGAGGGCTTTGGCTTTTTAAATTTTTTTTTCACTGAAGTACAAGGTTAGGAAGACTACTGAAGGGAAGAGGGGAAACATAAATGGTTTCACTTGCTTCTTTTTTATATACAAAATGAAGGCATTGAACGACATAAGAGGTTCTTAACCTGGGGTCTGTGGACTTGGTTACTTAAAAATATTATGACAACTAACTGTATTTCAACATAATTTGTTTCCTTTATAATAATATTTTATTTGTACATTTTAAAATGTTATTCTGAGAAGGGGTCCATGACTCAAAAGAAGTTAAGACCCCCCCTGGAGCAGATGACCTCTAGTATTCCTTCCTCTCTCATTACTGTAACACTTAATTCTATATAAAAAGAAAAGTGAAAGGCGGGAGGGGATGTGGGGTGAGAGAGAGGGAGGTAGAAAGGGCAGATAGATCAAGAGACTGAGAGAGAGAGTGAATGAGAGAGAGATGGACGGATGGATAGATGTTAGGTGACCTCCCAGTTCCTGTGCTGATGCCTCTTAGCAAAGCAATCAAGTAATTGTTGTGAGGAAAGTGCTTTGCAAATTCTGAAGTGCTGGGAACCATCATTATGCTAAATACTCCCAGGTCTCCTGCCACAATCTCTTATACTCATTTTTTCTACTTCTACCATCTCACTGAAAAAGAATAAATACACCTGAAAACCTGAGAAGGTCACCTCTGTGCGACTTTGAAATTCTTAACCTCCTCTGATATTTAAAAGAGTGGCTTTTAACCCCATACAGTCTTAAACACTGGAAAGAGAAACCATACATTACCATAGCAACCTAATCTCTGTTAATCAAAGCAGAGAGTCTTATTTTTTTTCCTAAAATAATGTAATTCATTTAAAAGCTTTAAAGACAC
This sequence comes from Phascolarctos cinereus, assembly GCF_003287225.1. Classification (NCBI taxonomy): domain Eukaryota; kingdom Metazoa; phylum Chordata; class Mammalia; order Diprotodontia; family Phascolarctidae; genus Phascolarctos; species Phascolarctos cinereus. Next base: position 63,102,113 of record NW_027555514.1, on the reverse strand, counting down.
AAAGCTTGAAAAGTTAACATTCCTTAGTCTGGGGTGCAATCAAATTGATCCTGTAGAAGAATTTAAACAATCCCCCACCATGAATATTTGATTAAGTAAACAGAAAGGCTGGAAGAGAAGTAGCCTAGGCTTTCTGGAGTCAGGTAGAGGATGATTTAGCAGTCAGAAACGTACATATCCCCTTGTTTCCAGACAGTTTCCTACCGAACAGCCCCATGGAACCTAGGAACAAAGCTCCAAAGAAGTAACATACACAGATCGATAGCCATAATATGACACCCGTGCAGAAAAAACTACTTAGGTCAATGGGCAAAGCTCAGCTAACATAGGGCAGTCATCAGGGCAAAAGCACTGATGAGAACAGGAATTCAAGACCAGTAAAAATACCACTCATAACAAGGAAAGTAAAAGCTAAGAATTTTCCAAAAAATTAATAGAATGAGGGAAAAGGAAATAAGAGGAAGTCAGATCTTATAGGACTTGGGAAGGCAGAGCCAGAAAGAAGGCCAGACAAGTAGGACACTTTTGAAAGCTACAGGTTGAATTTATTATATGCTTTAAAAGAAAAGTGAGCTCTATATAAGAAATCTACAGTTTTATGTATAATCTTCTTTTTCTGTTCTACAATGCATAAGCAAATAACAATCTATTTGGTATTTTGAAGTTCAGAATAAAAATAAAATATTTTTAAAATAGACTAGAAATTAGTAAAGTTTAGAGTTTGGAGTACTTCTAAACAAGGAGGTACCAGAGGAACTTTGCATAGCAGTGTGTGTGTGTATAAGCCTATACATACACAGATATATACACACTATGTATATATGTGTGTGTGTGTGTGTGTGTGTGTGTATATATATATACACATGTATATATTTTATTATATAAATCAACAGATCTGAATTTAATCTTACCCTACATTTAGATTACCATTATATATAGTATACATACCATGTATATGTATACATACATGCAAACATGCAGAAGTGTATATATAAGTTGTATATATATATGTTTATATACATGTGTGTATATACATATACTGAAATGTGAGGTAAGATTAAATTCATATTTGTCAATCTTAGACCTTCAAGTAATACATCATAAGCTAGCCTGGACTGATTAAAATCTTCAGACCCCTGGCTGACTGTTCCTATCTTCTTCAGTGTAGGTTTAATTTGTGATGGTCAGCTTCTTAACTGGTTACAAGTGAGGCAGCGTCCAGCTGACTGAGATGGTTACAGAATGAGTATTAATGAGGCCCAGTTCATCAGATTATTGAATCGCGGGTTTAGAATTGGAAGGAACATCAAATGTCATCTGGCCCAATCACTTCATGTTACAGATGAGGAAACAGAAACTCATAATTATACAGCCAATAAGTAACAGAGCTGGGAGTTAAACCCATAATCTCTAATTCCAGATCCAGAACTCCTTCCCTTAACGACACTTATATTGTTTCACTGTCATAATTTCAATGCTGACTTAGATCCAGGAGAGGCAACATTGAATAATGGGTGGCAAAACTGGCTTTCAAAGGGGCAGCTAGGTGGTGCAGTGGATAGAGCATTGGCCCTAGATTCAGGAGGACTTCAGTTCGAATACGGCCTCAGATATGTAACACTTACTAGCTGTGTGACCCTGGACAAGTCACTTAACCCCAATTCCCTAAAAAAAAAAAAAAGAAAGAAAGAAAAAAACTGGCTTTCAAGTCAGGAAGACCTGGATTCCATTCCTACTTCTGACATATTGGTGACATGACATTGGGCAAATTACTTAATTTCTTAGTGCCCCAGGTGACTTTCTAAGGGTATATGCTACAGAAAATGGAGTCATAAAACAGCATGTATTAAGTGCTTACTATGTACAGAACTGTGTGGAATACAAGTAGAAAAATGGAGAGAGCCTCTGATCTCAAGGGGCACCCTTTCTAATAGAGGGAGATAACCCATAGGGAGGTTTTAACTGAAAGTCAGATATGAAGATCCCATGGTTCTTAGGGTATAATGGCAAATCTTATGGTAATGCATCTTCTTTAATATCTCTTTCACTGTTAAAATCATATCCAATCCTGATGTCAAACTATTTGACTACCAAGGACTTGCAGGTGACAATTGTCTTTTCTGGATTTTTAGTAGCTGAAGTTTCTGAGGAGGTAAGGATCAATTGCTAAGTTGCATCTCCAAAGAGGTTGCTTTCCAAAAAATAAAAATTATTTCCAGGGCTGGACTGGAAGTAGAACCAATGGTTTATAATGGGGGTGGGAAAGACAGTGAGTTGAACTGCCTGCAGGTGGTGGTTGATTAGCAGTTGGTGTTGATGGCTCAGAGAAAAGTCTACCCATTCACCAAAGTGATTGCTCTCCTCATTGTTAGCTGTGACAGCTTGGACTGGAAGCATCGCTCTTTGTTTGGGAAGGATTACTCTTCCCAAAACTGCTGGATTTGCATTGAGAAGGTGCTTATGGGGTAGCTAGATGACACAGTGGATAGAGCACCCGCCTTGGAGTCAGGAGGACCACAGTTCAAATCCAGCCTCAGACACCTGACCCTTACTAGATATATGACTCTGGGTGAGTCACTTAACCCCATTCGTTGCCTGGGGCGGGGGGGGGGGAGAAGGAGGGAGAGAGAGAGGAGAGAGAGAAGAGAGAGAGAGAGAGAGAAGAGAGAGAGAGAGAGAGAGAGAGAGAGAGAGAGAGAGAAGGTGCTTATTTGTATTAGCAGAAGACTTGTCCTCATCAGGACTTCTCCATGCCAGTGAGATCATGGGTCCAGTCCCAATCCTATCCCATGGGACAAAGATGGGATTTGAACACGGGTTGCTGATTTGGATTTCAGTGAGCTTTCTACTATAATCTCTGTATCCCCCCAGCACTTAATGTAAGATTGGACTTAGAGTAAGCACTTAGATGATTTTCCATTCCATTCCCTAGATTGTACTGCTGCTTCAGCATAAATCCATTCTCACTCCTGGGGAGTGCTTCTCAGTAATGGTATATCATCCTCAGAAATCATTCCCATGAAGGGGCAGAGTATTAAAAATTGATCAAGGAATTAAACCTGCCTAGGTTTACCAGTCAAGGGAAAAAAGCCAAGATTCCCCACTGGAAATAACAGAACTTTACTTCAGAAAAAAGGATCTCAACAAAAAGAAAAGATTATTTAAAAGCCCAAGAGCAAATAGTTCAATAAAGGAGATCCATAAGTAAGAGAGTGATTTTAAAAACACACACACACACATACATATACACACAGCCAATGCCTACCCACCCAGGTCTGATAACATGTCAATGAGTTGGGCGAATAATACAGATTTCACTTAACCAGGAATGTGTGACCTAAAGATCATCAATGAAGTTATTTTAAGGAATTTTTTGGACAGGCAAAAAGAAACAGTATGTAAAATGGAACAAAATAACAATAGCAGCAGTTTGTATGGTGTGTATAAGGTTTACAAAGCTCTTCTAACATGTTTCCTTTGATCTTTTCTACATCCTGATGTGGGTGGTAGTACAGAAATTATTATTCCCATTTTACAGATAAGGCAATTAGGGTCAAAGATGTGACATGACTTTTTAGTGACTAAATCTCAGATAAGTGACTTGCCCAAGGTGATACAGATAGAGAGAATCTGTATTCCAACCCAGGTCTTCTGACTGAATCTTAGAATTATTTTCACTGGAGCATGTGGTTTCAGAAAGTTCCCATCAGTCTTATGCAAATTTATAATGTGTAATAATGTAAGGTAAAAGGTATTGCAAAATCTCTGAAGGCAAATTTCTAGAGACTAGAATACATAATGCACAGCTACACTTACCCTAAAAGACTAAAATAAACCAAACCTTTCACAGTCAAAAATATGTTTTGCTTACAAACACTTGGTCTACCTTTTGTATTCTATAAAGAATTAGATTTCATTTCTGTAAAGACTTTGGAAGTCAGGTTGAACTCTGTTCCCACCCCCACTTCCACTTCCACATCATCTCCAGCATTTCTTTCATACAGAATCATTATTTAACATATTATCCATGATACTCAGTCTCTAAGGATAGGTCTGATTACCAAAAATGAAATCATTACAATGTTATCATTTGTAATCCGCAAAAAACAAAGGACATTCTCATCTTCAAGAACATGTTATAATGGCTTACTTTACTTTGCCAATAATCCAAGCCCTACCCCTTCCTAGATCACTGAGAACCTAAATATTAGCAACAAAAATGATAACCATTCTCCCCTCCAGGTTCGCATTGGTTATTTTCTGCAAACTCACCAAAATGTCCCATCATGCTTTCTCCACTGCTTTGTAACAGATGGCAATGTGTCTAAATGAATACTAGTACTGTCTCAACAACCAGAGTGTCACAAAAAGCTGTGCACAGCCTCCCTGACCCATCTTATGGGCTGGTTTCTCACTTGCGGTTTATTTTAAACTTGCAATCTTTGTTAAGGAATATACTTAGCCTTTGACTCAAACTCAACTTCATAAGCAATTTTCATTGCAGCCTTCTCTTGGTCCCTTGAGAAACTGTTTCCTTTTATACACTCTAAGTTAGCATCAGCTTCATTGCATAATGTTATCTCCATCCGCCCAATGCAGAATAGAAAATGACATCGGAAGATCTTTTGGGTATGGTACTTAACTAACACATTGCATTCAAGGGAAAACATTTCATTGTTCTTTCAATAGAACTATTTCATGCAAGATCTTACCTCTGAATTGTTCAGATGGCATTTGTGAGTTCCTGAAAACCAGCCATCACTTGAACACTGGTCAATGTCTACCTTCTGAAGATTTATGTCAACTTTCATGACACCTCTGAAAAAAAGAAAGGCAGAGACAGAAAGAGAGAACACAAGAATTAATGTGGGCACTGAAGACTTCAAACTCTCCATTCTACTCTCTGAACCAGATATAGGAACATAAAGAAAAGTATAGAAGAAGGAGAGATCATCCAAATTAACAAAACATGATGGGATAATCACATAAAAAGCCAAATTAAATTAAAGTTAACATAAGGACTTTGCAAATCTCAAATCACTACATAAATGCTAGCTATTTAATTATTATTATTGTCAGAAGAAATTCCCAGCTGTAATACTTCTGATGTTTAGGACCAATAGCATGGTGAATGCATGGTGGCAACGAAGGGCAGAGGCTAGGTAAAAAGAAGCATGGCCACACCATTTCCCACTCTACCCCCCACTCAGCATTACTGCCAAGTAGGAAAATCAACGCTAGATCACCTAGAACCATAGAATTTCAGATTTGGAAGAGACTTTGGAGGTCACTTAGTCCCACCATAATAATTTTACAAATTAAAAAAAAAATTTGCTTAGAGAAATGATATCGTTTTCCTAAGACCACATGACCAGGACCAGGACTCTAAGCCCAGAGTTCTTCATGATACCTGAATGCTTCCACCCCTCCCCTTCTCTCTTAATTTAATGAGGAAACAGAACAGAAGTGAATTGGAGAAAACTTACATACATATACACATAAATAAACCAATAAATAATAAACAGATTAATAAATGAATGGATAGATTGAATGAATGACTAATGATAGAGGCAGCTAGGTGACCCAGTAGATAGAGCAGGAGCTGAGGCTGGAGTTAGAAGACCTGAGTTCAAATCCAGATTCAGACACTAGCTGTGTGACTCTGGGCAAGTCTGGGAATGGTTGTGGTGAGGATCAAATGAGACAGTGTTTGTAAAGTGCTTAGCACAATGGCCTGGCACATAGTAGGTGACATAAATATGTATTATCTTCCCCCTTTCATAACAATAATAATAATAATAGCATTTCTATAGCACCTATTATGTGCCACAACAACCACACAAGGTAGATATTGTTATTGTCTCCATTCAGTAGTTGAGGAAACTGAGACAGACAGAGGTTAATTGACTTACTCAGGGTCACACAGCTAGTAATTATCTGAGGTTAGAGTTGAATTCAGGTCTTCCTCACTCTAGGTCCTAAAGACCATTCTGTAGATCAGTAATCTAATCTAAATCCCTCACCTGTACACAAGAAACCCGGGACCCAAAAGTAAGGTCATTCTCCAAAGGTCACACAGGTAGTACATAGCAGAGGCTAGTCTTTTACTTCCCTTAAAAAATCATACCATGTGGCTAATTATTGTCTCAACCTATACATTGATTCTGCCCTAAACATATCTAATTGGAGCTGCTCGGGATGGAACCACATAAACCTTAGTCTGGTTAAGGTGTTAATTTACCTAGAGCAAAGGAGCCAGAGTTAATGACCTCCCAAATTTCTGTGCTATAACTCTATGATCTGGGATAAGTTTTGAAGAAGGTGGAAAGCATGAGCAGACACACCTTGATATATTTGGTAAATTCTTGTTATACAGTAATCTCATTTCTAATAGTTATCATCTTTAATGCTGACCTTATGATAACTACAATAAATTAACAGGCAGTTTTTTTCCATTTTCCTCCCAAGAATAAATTGCATTATAATAAGTGGGGCTACCTCCATCCACGTCACTAAAGTCCTGAATTGTCTAACCACAGAATGGTTCTTCCCCCTCCATTTTGTTGACCTGTATGACTGATATGGCAGTGGAATATGAAGAAACTCTGTTTCTTTGGTTTCATAGCAGCACACCTGGGGTATGGACACCCCTGAGACCCTCTGGCTTGCTTCACTCAGACGCTCATCCTTTGATTATCCCTGGAATCTTCCCATAGAACTGAGCTCTGTAGAGGACAGCCATCCAGGATGAAATCTTGTCCGTACTCCTGACTCTGCTTTGGGGAATGCTCATAGAGAAGTCAGGCAGCCAGCCCAGCCCAAAGAGTCATTATGACTTAGTCTACTGTATTTGGTCATCTTCTGTAGCTGAGAATCATTTCCAGAATGTAATAAAGGTAATAAAAATATTCAAATAAATGGCATTTCCTTTCGTCCTGCCTGAGCAATCATTCATTAACTCTGGTAGGAAGTGTTTCTAAACTGTCTGATGAAATTGACAGCTAATTGCACAGAAGCCTTAGCACAGTATCTGGCACTTAATAAATATGGAGATACCAGGAGACACCATGCAAACAACAGCCATCACAAGCATTGTGTTTGCCATAGTCCTTTCTGCAGAGAAAGTCACTTCAGAGGGTGGCAAATAAATTGGCAGTTACTTCGTGGTGGGTTTTGTGCCCAGCCTGAGTGCCCTAACCCAAATAAAAGGCTCAAATTTCCAAATCAGTTCATAAAGGGTTTTTTTTTTTTGGTCTCATTTTGTTTTTGCAGAAAATGAGGCAAGGTGAGGAGGTATGGCTTCCCAGCTGAGAAATCAAATGCTGACTCATCTTCATTAGAGCTGTCCTCATCACACCTGGGAGGCTTTACAAACCCTCTGGGAAAACAGAGCCGACTTCCTGTTGGAGGAAGTGTGGGATTTGGCTTTTAATTGGTAGGAAAAGAACCTCTTTCTTTTTCTTTTCTTTTTTCACCCTGGGAGAGATAAATGCTCTCCTCAATGCTTCACCACAACCAATACACAAGAAGTCTTTTCAACTCCTCTCCAGGGCCATAGAGTGGGGTTAAAGCTTCTCATTTTGCCCTCTGAAAAGACCAGCTCCCACAAGGAAGCGGGACCCTTGGGAATAGAATCACCAGCTCCCTATCTGCTGCTTGGCTGAAGATGGAATCCTGTTGTTGGGAAAGGTGTCTTGGGGGAATGGTGCAAGGATTGTGAAATGAGATAAAAGAAAGGCATTAGATCCCAGGAAAAATAATACCTGGGGAGAGCAGCAACTGAAGATAAACCGAAAGCATTTGGAGGCAGGATGGATCAAGCCGGAGTCTTTCAATAGTTTCCAGGTGGTTGCTGCTTATAGTAGGAGAAAGATGAGTCATACAAGGAGTCCCCAACTTAGGGGTAGATCCAGGTCCTCCCCGCATTGGTGGTGGTTAATACTTGGAGGGTATTTTCCCACATAAATAAGTTATAAAGAGTGACTCAGTTACCAACTTCATCCTCAAAAATCTAATCAACTTATAATATATCTGAAGCATGTTAAAACAATAGACTGAATTCTGGGAGCAAGGAAGTCATGTAATATATTAGAGAGGTGAGAGAGAAGGCATCCCCAAATCTCTCCAAGGTGCAGAAATGGTCTAGAGGGCAGAGTACTGAAGAAGGTAATTGTTAGACAAGTAAACATACTAACTATGCCATTTCCTAGGAGACACAGGAGGGCTTCTAGCACCTTTCACTAGTAGGGTCACTTTTTTTTGTACCACACTTGTTTTATTCTTTACAGTTTCTCAAACATCTTGATTCAGTCATTAGTGCTGCTTCTGTCTGAAGGAGCATCCTTCTGTAAGTCTTGCCTTTCCTCCAGTAGACTGACAGAGCACAGTGGAGCATCCCACACAGAGAACCACTGTTTGTGCGTGGCTGAAGACAGTGGTGATTTTATAGCACCCCAGGCACTTTGTGTCCATGAAATATGAGTTCGGACGTTGCACCAGGTGCTTCTTCTTGTGTTTCTGCTTCTCCTCCTCGGGAGAGGGATGCAGGAGGTCTTTCACGAGAGTCATGTTGGTGCAGGGAGATCTTCACCGCCGGAAAAAAGTAGCAGGTTCACTTTTGATCCGATCACACAGGAAGACAGGAATGGAGTCATAATAAGGGGTTAAATAAGCTTACTTTATTCCAATCTAGTCTTCTCAAAGGGAGTTTGCTGATAATGGGAGCAACAATTCCTACGGCATGCCCTAACAACCCTTCTCGCAGTGGCCGGCCTGAAGGGGGTACAAGTACCCCTCCATCTTGATGTGGTCGATGGAGACGGGCACAACTTGTGAACTCCCCTAAATCCCCTCAGGCCCCAATGGGGGCCAGTTGAGGCAAACACACAGGTTCTCCCTCCCAAGACTTGATGTGGGCCCATCAAGGCACATACAGCATTCAGCCTGCACATTCACCCCTAAGGGGGGTCCCCAGTCACTGACCAGTGCCCACTTGATTTATAGGGCAACAGACAAAGAAGGCATATTGCCAGCAATATAGCCTCACAATTTTACATTATTTCATCCCTGTATCTACCATGACTGCGCAGTAGAAATTGTTTTCAATCATGATCATGAGAACTCTTATCTAATACCTGGGAAGCAGAGATTGTTATGGCTATGGCCCCTGGGAAGAAAACTCTAAGAAAGAATAACAAAAATCCACTTTATACACACTAAGATTCACCTTACTTACAGTAAGATCTGTCTTCGATACTGTCCTTCCTCCCTTTCTATGTTCTTCTACACTCTCAGGTACCCAGTATTATGACATACTGTCTTCACCTAACCAAGCTTTGACCTATGGCCTAAAAGCTCCAAACTCCCAAAATACCGACTTCTCTTTACTGATGTGAATGATTAAGTCACAAAAGGCAACTAACTGTTAGAGTAGCCCAAGTCATGGAAAGTTTGAATATCTCATCTATAACTAGAAGTGAGCATCATAGTTCAAGGAATTCCCTTTAAGATTCTTAAATATTGGGGCAGCTAGGTGGGGCAGTGGATAGAGCACCGGCCCTGGAGTCAAAAAAAAAAAAAAGATTCTTAAATATTCCTGATACAGATATTCTACTCTGCCCTGCCATTTAAGAAAATTTTGCTGGGACTGATCTAACAAAAAAGACAAAATCTCCATTTGGGTTGAGAGAGAGAGGCTTTCACTCACTTGGCAATATTCCCTACATTCCAAAAAGGACTCCATCTGAAGTCAGATAAGTTTTCCCAAACCTCTCCAGGTACTATTCTACAAACAAGGCTGTGACCAACTAAAAAACTGAAAGATCCAGGGGGAAAATGAAGAGCCAGAATCAGGGAATGAAAAAGCACTTTTACCAATTAAAATGCTAGAAGATTCAAGCAAAGATGAAGTCCCACAAATGAGTGATGGCTTTGGAACTGAACAGACCCAGGTTAAAATTCTGCCTCTCTTTTATGACCTACGCGATCTTGGCCAATATCATTTAACCTCTACAGTTTCCTCATATATAAAAGAGGAAGCTAAACTAAATGACTTCTAAGGTCTCTCTTTCAGCTCTAGATTGATGAAATAACAGAAATGAACTGTTGGATCCACACTACCATGAAGACACGGATGCTAATCCTGCCTCTGACACTTGCCAACTGCACCATTCTAGGCCAATTACTTAACCTCACATTGCTCTTAAAAGCTTACTAAGACCCATCATTGAAGGAGGCTGCTGATCTGCATCAGTGGACAGAGTTTCCTTATCTAGAAGTTGCCTATGTTGATGAAGTCACACATCCACCTCCTATCACTTTCCCTGTTATTAATACATGACTTTGCATAATAACATCTAGTATTTATAGTGCTTTAAGGTTTGCAAAATGCTTTACAAATATTATTTCATTTTATCTTCATATTACCCTGGGTGGTAGGTGCTATTATTTTCCTCATTCTACAGACAGAGGTTAAGTGACTTGCCCACATCATACAGCTAATAAGCATTTGAAGCAAGATTTGAAGTCAATTCCATATTTTTAAAAGCAATTGGGGTTAGGTGACTTGTCCAGGGTCACACAGCTAGCGAGTATTAAGTGTCTGAGGCTGGATTTGAACTCAGGTCCTCCTGATTCCAGGGCCAGTGCTCTATCCACTGTACTACCTAGCTGCCCCTAAGTCAGCTCCTTTTAACTCCAAATCCAAGATTCTATCCACTGTACTATTTAGCTACCTAAGAATAGGAATTATTTTTATTAACACAGACTATGTCAATTACTAAAAGCTTCATATGACCACAAGTTTTAATAATAGCTAATATTTATCTAGTACCTTAAGATTTACAAAGTGATATTGAACACAGACACACGCATATACTTTAATATACACATGAGTATGTAAATATACATATATTTACATATATACACATATAATCTCGATATATCTCACAACTCTGGAAGGTAGGTGCTATTATGATCCCATTTTGCGGATGAGGAAACTGAAACAGGTGGAGGTTAACTGCCCCAGATCACACAACTAGTAAGTGTGTGGGGTAAGATGGGAATTAAATTCATCTTCCTGACTCCAAGTCCACCACTAGACCACCCAGAATCTTGATTTAGAAGAATTTCCAGGCATTACGGCAAAGTGAAATGAAAACTTGAGGAAGCATGGGAGAATAGGAATTTGGTGTATTTTTTCTTCTGGGGGGAGGGACTGGTATTTAATTTCCTTCTCCTTTTCACATCTCCTCCTCTTCCTATGCGTCTGAGTCCTCTAGGAGAAAATAAGTTCCCCTTCATTAGGTTTCAAGTAGAAACTGGATGGCTATTTGTTGAATGTTGCTGAGGGAATTCCTGTTCCATTACAGGTTGGATTAGATTGCCTCTCAGGTCTTCTCCAAAGCTGAGCTCCTGTGATTTCATTCACAGCAGCTGCCATGGCAGTGTATACATGCTGGGGGTTCTTTGTGTACATGGAGTAATCGTTACCTTACCTGTCTTCACCTAAGGCTATGGTTGGAATTTTAAGAAATGATACATTTTTAAACCAATTGATGAGACATTAATAAATTACATAGTCACTAATATCTCTTTTAGCATTCAATGACCCCACGATCATAATATATCCCCTGATGTTTGGGGACACTTTGATTGTTCACTTCCCCAGTGCTTCTCAATTTTACTTCGCTTTAGAAGGAATATTCTGCCTGGCTAATGAAGTTTACTTAAACGTGACTGCTTCTTTTGCCATTTTTTGTGCATATTTCAGGTATAGCATGTAAGACCCTGGGAAGAAAACAAAAGTTAAAAAAAACCAGACCTTTGCTCCTGAGTGCAAAAAGGCAACAATTCACTAAGCCATCTCCTTTTTTTTCTTTTTAGTGAAGCAATTGGGGTTAAGTGACTTGCCCAGGGTCACACAGTAAGTCAATTTCATGTGTTTGAGGCCAGATTTGAACTCAGGTCCTCCTGACTCCAGGGCCAGTGCTCTCTATCCACTGCATCACCTAGCTGCCCCAAGCCATCTCCTTATGCGCTATATGTTTTAATATGACTGACATAAGAGGGAGGAGCTTTATTCTTTAGCCTCTCCATAACCAACAGATTGGAGGAAATCCATAAAATTGTATTTTGGAATTCTTAAATTCTTTTGTATGCCAATCCCTGCTCTGTATGTTGGGAGCAGGGGAGAGGGAAAAGTGTATGATCTGAACCACTCTTGGCAATACTCAATGCATGTACCCCCTGTGTTGATGGCGAAGCAGTAAAACGTTGTCTTTGCATGACCTGAGGGGCTGTAGCTCGCCCAGTCACACAGCTGGTCTGTGCTAGAGGCAGGCAGGACTGGATCTCAAGTCTTCCTGATTCCAAGCTCCAAACCCAGCATTCTACAGGGCAATACAGAATAAGTGTCCGTTGAGTAAGGACTGACAGTCAATAGTGCTCCTGGAGTTTAATCGATACCAGCCAGAGGAGACCACTGCAAAACTAAGAGTACCCTAGTATTCGCCACATCCTTACCTGACTGTAAACTCCATGAAAGTAAAACTCCCCTGTAACCTAAATTTTCTCAGGGACCTAGAACCATGCCATTAACAAAACAAGCACTTAATTCCATTCGAAAACATTTATTATGACTAGAAATAGCCAAAGTCTGGGCCCCTTGAGCCTGTTCAAGCTAAGACAGAAGGTATAGACAATCAGTTCTTAACCTTTTTCTTGTCACCGGCTCCTCAAAATAATGCTTTTAAGTCCATAAAATAAAATATACAAGATTGCAAAAGGAAAATAATTCTGTCGAAATGAAGGCGAATTTTTTTCCATCCAAGTTCAAAGATCCTCTGAAATCTTTCACAGACTCCTTATGGAGGGAAGGGTCCATGAACCCCAGATTAAGAACGACTCCCACCTGCACTGTGTATTGATTAAGGATTTACCTTACCAGGGATAGAAACAGGAGGAGAAAAAAAAAAGAGATGCGGAAATGGAAAAGGGAAAAGAAAGTAGGAGCCATATTAATGTGGGATTTATACCCTCAAATTCTAGAGCAAAATTGTTTCCAAAAAAGAACCAGAGGGACTCCATTCCCACCCTCTTACCCAACAAACCTTTTCTGCCTGCAAACCTTGACCTTTGGAGAACATAGGTCACTTAGGTGAGAGGTCATCTCATTCCCACTTGATGTGATTGTTGGGTAAATGTTTGTGTGATCCTGTCTTGCAGTAGGGGAATTTTTTATTGCCTAAGTAATCACTGTAAGTCCCATGAAGCAAGCCCACCCCCAACTTCCTTTCTTTCATCTTCTCCTACCCAGACATTCTAAAATGGGAAGTCCAAAGCCTAAGTACAGTAAAGAGATCAGTTCCTCTGGTGATAAAATAAAGGCATGGGACAATGTATACAACACCCATTCTCTTCCTTCCCCACTCCTCTAACTTCTTGAGGCATGTTCACCACCTGTTGGTGCCTTTCCTACAAAGTCCTCAGACCATTCCTCTACTCATCAATGACAACAAAACCAGTCCTGAAATAGGATATCATGAGATCTGGAGTGAAAGTTGTTGCATTCTTCTTTTAAAAACTTCCATTTGGAGACATGACATTTGATGGGGCTAAAGCAACAGAATGGGCTTTGAAATTTTGCCATCAATTCCAAGTGGAATTTCCCATTACTACCTTGACATTCTTTTAAATATTATTAATAATAATGATGATAATAATTAATGATGACAAATCCAACCTTCCAAAGAATGACAATATGCATATACCCAGCTCCACATATATATTTGTCCATGTGTAGTATATATATATATATATATATATATATATATATATATATATATATATATATACACATATATATATTATCATATAGAGTTATAGTATTTGTTATTTTCTGATCTGTTTTAAGAGGAACAAGTAAAGAATTAAAGAAGCAGGATGACATAGGGCATAAAATGCTGGACTTGGAAAAAGGAAGACCTGGGTTCAAACAATGCCTCTTACATTTACTACTTTAAGACCATGAGCAAATTATAACCTTTCTGAGCATCAGGCAACTCTTATTAGACTTATCTACTAAGTTACAAATGTGCCAAGGTTGCACTAGAAAATCATAGGTAAAATAACAGTTCCTGCTACAGAGTAGGTACTTCAAAAAATGCTTTATTAATTAAAGTAAAGTAATATCACTAACAGTAGATATAATCTGAATCCCAAAGCTCATTGGTATGGGACTTTCTTATCATTGGTGGAGATTAATTCCACCAAACTGTGTAAGGAGTGGGACAGATTTGGCAAGAGTTGAGTTACCTTTCTCCCAGGAGGAGGCATCTTTCATTCTGCACTGTCCGGTATATATTCTCCTATATGTGTTTTCTCTGATTTCTGTTTGCTATAGACTTGGATAAATGGGTTCTTGGCTAGCTGTTATTTCTGTTCATTGTGGGACTAGTATTAGGTAGGAATGGAGTCAAGCCTTGGATATAAAGCTTGGAGTCCCACTTCACCCGTTAATGACAGCAATCAGAAGTTATTTTAACCTAAAGACTTGATTCCCTGGACCAGTAATATTCAAAGGAATAGATATAGCTAGTTCTAGCCCAGTACTCCCTCTCTCTGAGAAGAGTAGGTAGCCAAGCTTCTGGGCTCAACAACTTCCTTGGGAGGAATTAAAGAGTCCTTTGGGGAAGTGTGGGAGGGAAAAGAGGTTAGAGATTTCTATTCTGTCTCCCTTCACATCTCACAATGACACTCCCATGCTACATGCGGGAGACAGTCCTCATTATATAGTATCATCCAGAGCGAAACTGGTAGGTAAGGCAACATTAAAAGCAAAGTCCACTCCTGAAGTGTTCCCATAAACATTTTGAAGGCTATGCCTTTCTTTCCAAAATCTAATCACTTTCTCACCCCTGCTTTTAAAACTCCTAAAGGAGAATTGGCTAATCCCAAATGAAGACTGGCCTAAGTCATCTTCCCACTCCCCACAACTTCAGGAAACAAGTGCCATAACATGGCTCAAGATTCACCAAGAAGTGTCATTTCTCCAGATGTTAGGATTATCTATATATTCAGAGAATCACAGAGCTAAAAAGAACCCCAAAAAGCCATCCCATCCAGCCCCCTGCTTCTAGGAAGAACAATTATTGTTGTTGTTTGTCCTTCATTCTCAAAGAGGACCATGACATCAGGGAGGTGATGCCATGACTTGCAAGTGAGTTGGATTTAAGTGAGAGAGGGCTGAGAAAAGTCACTAGCCTTACTTTATCCTCCAGAGTCATCTGGGTCCAGTGGCAAGATATAGATAAGGACAGCTAGAGATGGCCCAGATGCAGTGGGAGACCTTGGCCTTTTTAAACCAAGTTCTTGCCCAGGTCTCAGTTTGACTGGGGCAATGCCCATTCAGTGACTATGGCTAGGTAAGATAAAATCAGCTACAAAGAAGAGAGTCATTCTAGCCAAGCCCCTTCAAGGAGAGTCATTCTAGTCAAACCCCTAGAGAAAGAGAAGAGCCCTGGTATCATTACCAGGAGGACAGCAAGAGTCAGCTTCCTAAAGCTTGGCCCAAGCATATATGGAGATGCTCTGAAAGAATGAAAGCAAAAATGCTAATTCTTAATTTTAAAGTTCTCTATGATTGGAGATAACTCAGTTCCTTTGGTCTGTTTGCTTCAGCATTTAATTATACTTTCTACCATTGAAACATGGTTATCCTTACATTCAACTAAATTCTCTACCCAAGTCCTGTTTGCCATGAGGTCAAGGATGCTTATACAATCCTGAAAGATTCTTTATCTTGTGTCCACACAAATATGACCAAATTAGATGTATTCAGTAAGTGTCTGGGATAGGTAGGTAAAAGTTTATTTCTCGTATTTAAAAATAATTCTCCTAAGACTTCAGTGGACTGCTGAGAAATAGGTTGGGCTCTGGCACCTGGAAACCAGTAACAAATATTCAAATGTCAGTAGCACAATAGAAGAAGTTGGCTCATCAGCATGGTGTCAAGTTGATATTCATCCAACTTGTCAGTAGAGCTTAGCTGAGCCATAACCTGAGTAATAAGTTAACAATAATATTAATGGTAATTACAGACTATCTAGCAACTAAGCATGGCTTTCCCATTGGAAGCTAGTCCTTATTGACACTATAAATATTTTGTTTTCTCTCCTTGTTTAGTAATGGTGCCATGCAGCACTTTTTAAAGTCTATAGGGTCACATTCAACTGAACTGCATTTCTAGAAGCAAGACTTTTTTTGAATTAGGCATGATATATTCCTATTACACAGAATGTCATCCTAAAGGGTCTTTCACCTCATAAGAAAGTCCAGTTTAAGTGGGAGGTCTTTGTGAAAGTCATCTCCTCTTCTATTTCTCTTTGTTGGCACTCAATATTCTTCAAGGTACACTGCCAGAAATTGATTTAAGCTTGTTTTCCCAACCTAGCAGCTAGTTTGTTAGTTTTAAACATGGCAATACATCACTATAGCAAAGTAAATTGTAAACTCTGATCTCTGTACTCCCTAATCAAAAAGATCTCGAAAAAATTGATAACTGTACCACATTCTCAAACACAAAGAAACTCTTCCCCCCTAGGTCACCTTTCAAAAGCCTGGGCCAGAGATGCTTGCCAACATTTCACACAGTGACAAACGTCTTCTATATGGCTTCATGTTCTTGGAAGGCTTTTTGGCAATCAGGTCCAGCCTTCTTTAGGAAGACCTATATAATCTATGTGAAAATTTGAAGTGTGAAACAGGGAGAGCCAGGTGCAATCTAGTAACAAGGTCTGGAGTCAGAGGATTTGTACTCAAATCCTGTAGCAGCTGCTTACTACCTGTATAACCTTAGGTGAGCAGCTTTGTGTCTCTGGTCCTCAATGCACCAACTTGTAAAATTAATATATTGAACCAGATCTCTAAGATCCCTTTTAGCTCTAATGCCTATAAACTTTGGAAAAACTACAGGCTACCAAGCATAATCAGGACAGGCTGCAAATATGCTCATCTCAAGCACAGCAAAACCTCAATGAATAGGAATGCTTAGGAAATAGAAACTTTAGGAGAAAATTGTTCAGAGTAAGGATATTCATTGGTGCTATTGAATTTGGAGTCCAGAAAATGGGATATGAAATGAGAGATGGACAGTGCACTGAAAAGAGCCTGGGATTTGGAGTTGAGACCACCCGCCTTTGAATCTGCTACTTACTACATAGATGAGTTTGGGCTGGTCACTTCAGCTCTCCGAGGCTCAGTTTCCTCATAGGTAAGATGAGGTGTTTAGTTGGATTATGATGACCTCTAAACTCCCTTCCATATCTTAAACTGATGTTCCTATGAATGGTTTTCCAATTAGAATTAGACAAAATAGACTTAGTAACTTGGTTGAGTATACAAGATAGAGAGTCTAGGGGTCAGTAAATGATGGTCAGAAGGACAAATCTGTCAGACAGAGAGACAGATTTGGTCCAAGGACTAGAGTTTACTGACCCCCATAGGAGAGCAGCTAGTTTGTATGTTCTATTATCCCAATACTTCAGAGGACAATGAGACCCAAAACTGGATAAGATCCATCTCCAACCTCTACTTTCAAATAACTTTTTGATTTAATTCTAAAAAGTTTCAGATTTTTGAATAGCTATTTAGCCTATAACCTATGGTAGAAAGAATACAGGATTAGGAAGAAGGAAACTTAGGTTCAAATCTTGGCTCCAATACTAACTAGTTGTGTTATCTTCTCTGAACTTGTCTCCTCATCTGTAAAAGAAGAGTAATATTTATACTGGGCCACCTGGATGATGCAGTGGGTATAGTGCCAGGCCTGGATTCAGGAAAACCTGAGCTCAAATCCAGCCTCAGACGCTAGCTAGGTAACCTTGGGGAAGTCACTTAACTCTGTTTGCCTCAGTTTCCTCATCTGTAAAATGAACTGGAGAAGGAAATGAAAAACCACTCCAGTGTCCTTGCCAAGAAAACCCCAAATGACATCATAAAGAGTTGGACACACCTAATCAACCATACAACAACAATATTTATACAACATATCACAGTATCAGAGTATTGTTAGGACAGCACTTCATAAATCTGAAAGCACTGTGTAAATATGTTTTAGCATTAATATTATCTCTTACTTTTTTGTGACTCTCCCATGTATTTCAGATCCTCGCACAATTCATTTAGCCGCTAAGAATTCATCTTTCCTTATGACCTTTTTGGTAATCATAGTCATGCATGTCTTATTCATTCCCTTTTTATTGTATTCTTAGCAAGAAAGCTGTAAATTCAGCAAAGTAGCTTCAGCCACCTAGCCTCCCTTCTCTGGGCTCCTTTTTCCCATTCCCTAGTATCTCTTGACTTTCTGTTGCATACCCTAATGTCGTCAGATATAGATCCAGAGCTGGACAGGACCTAAAAGGTCATCTAGTCAAATAAAAACCCTGAGACTTCAGGAGGCTAAGTGACTTTTCTAAGATCACATAGTCAAAGCTGGGATTTGAAGCCATGTTCTCTGCCTCTGGAGTGAGTGATCTTTCCACTGTATTATACTGATTCCTATCTCATTCTTCTCTGACTTACCATTCCCCATTAAAAGTCTGCTTACCTGAAAGGAGTTGATATCATCTCTTTTAGTGCTCTGAATCTTGGTGTTTATGTTCATCAATTAGTACATTACCTCTCCCAAAAAAATACTTACAAGTTAACATTTAATTGGCATTTAAAGAATTTCTATGGAAACCCGGCCAAGATGGTGGAGTGAAAGCAGTGACTTGCTTGAACTCTCCCCCAAACCCCTCCAAATACCTGTAAAAAATGGCTCTAAACAAATTCTAAAGCAGAAGAACTCACAAAAAGACAGAATGAAGCAAATTTCCAGCCCAAGACAACCTGGATGGTTGATCAAAAAGGTATATCACACTGGGTGGGGAGAGGAACACAGTTCAGCATGGGTGCACAGGCTACAGCTAACCTGGAGCAGGCCTCAGGAGTACTGAATCTCAGGCAGCTGTGATGGTTTCCAGACTTCTCAACCCACAAACACCAAAGACAGTTAGATGGTCAGTGGGAAAAGTCTGTTTCTGTGGTGAGAGAGAGAGAGAGAGAGAGAGAGAGAGAGAGAGAGAGAGAGAGAGAGAGAGAGAGAGAGAGAGAGAGAGAAGCTAGATTCCAGCCACAAGTCCCAAGCGTGGCTCTGGGGTGGCAGCTGTTTCCTGCCCACAGACTGAGGGGGAATCCAGTGGCTGATCAGAGAGGGATTGCAGGGATCTCTTTGCCAGTGCTGAGGCAGGAATCTCTTGCTTTGCCTGTGCTTATAATCTGGGCCACAGTTCTGGGTGGTGGTCCTGGGGACTGGAGAAGCACTGGCATGGTGGAGCTTGTAGTAGCTGGGAAGAGCAAATTCTCCTCATAATTCCAAGGCAGAAAAGACTGCTTATGGTCACTCATAGACCAGAGCACAAGCCAGGAAAGGAGTAAACCCTTATCATGCCACCTTGGAAAAACTGAAAATGTACAGGTCCCTACAAGTATCTCTGAAAACAACGGTACAAACCCCCAAAGCTTGGGACAGTACATTCTCCACACTGGAAGTAGACTCTTACCTTAACAAAGAGTTTAAAACTCAAGTAATTGACTGGGATCATGAGAAGCACAAAAAGAGTCAGACTATATTATCTTACTTTGGTGACAAAGAAGATCAAAATATACAACCAGAAGAAGACAACAAAATCAAAGCTCCTACATCCAAAGCCTCCAAGAAAAATATGAATCAGTCCCAGGCCTTGGAAGAGCTCAAAAGGGATTTTGAGAAGCAAGTAAGAGAAGTAGAGGAAAAACTGGGAAGAGAAATGAGAGTGATGCAAGAAAATCATGAAAAACAAGTCAACAGCTTGCTAAAGGAGACCCAAAAAAATACTGAAGAAAATAACACCTTAAAAAATAGCCTAACCCAAATGGCAAAAGAGGTCCAAAAAGCCAATGAGGAGAAGAATGCCCTAAAAAGCAAAACTGGCCAAATGGAAAAGGAAGTCCAAAAGATTACTGAAGAAAATACTTCCTTAAAAATTAGAATAGAGCAATTGGAAGCTAGTGACTTTATGAGAAATCAAGACACTGTAAAACAAATCCAAAAGAATGAAAAAATAAAACAATGTGAAATATCTCATTGGAAAAACAACTGACCTGGAAAATAGATCCAGGAGAGAGAATTTAAAAATTATTGTACTATCTGAAAGCCATGATCAAAAAAAGAGCCTAGACATCATCTTTCAAGAAATTATCAAGGAAAACGCCCTGATATTTTAGAACCAGGGCAAAATAGAAATTGAAAGAATCCACTGATCTCCTCCTGAAAGAGATCCCCAAAGGAAAACTCCTAGGAATATTGTAGCCAAATTCCAGAGTTCCCAGGTCAAGGAGAAAATATTACAAGCAGCCAGAAAGAAACAATTCAAGTATTGTGGAAACACAATCAGGATAACACAAGATTTAGCAGCTTCTACATTAAGAGACTGGAGGGCATGGAATATAATATTCTGGAGGGCAAAGGAGATAGGATTACAACCAAGAATCACCTACCCAGCAAAACTGAGTATAATCCTTCAGGGGAAAAAATGGTCATTCAGTGAAATAGAGGACTTTCAAGCATTCTTGATGAAAAGACCAGAGCTGAATAGAAAATTTGACTTTCAAATACAAGACTCAAGTGGAATGTGAAGAGGTAAACAGGAAAGACAAATCATAAGAGACTTATTAAGGTTGAACTGTTTACATTCCTGCATGGAAAGATGATATTTATAACTCATGAGACCTTTGTCAGTATTAGGGTAGTTGGAGGGAAAAAATTATATGTATGATATAGATAGAGAGATAGATAGATAGATAGAGAGAGAGAGAGAGATAGATAGAGAGAGAGAGAGAGAGAGATGGCACGGGTGAGTTGAAGATGAAGGGGTCATAAATAAAATTAAGGGATGAGAGAGGATTATACTAGGAGAAGGAGAAAGGGAGAGGTAGAACAGGGTAAATTATCTCACAAATAACAGAAATGGCTCTTACAGTGGAGGGTAAATGGGGGAAGGTGAGAGGGAATGAGTGAATCTTATTCTCATAGGATTTGGCTTAAGGAGGAATAACATACACATCAATTGGGTATGGAAATCTGTCTTACCCTACAGGAAAATAGGGGGAAGGGGACAAGAGAGCAGGGGAATGATAGAGAGGAGGGCAGATTGGGAAAGGGGTAATCAGAAGGAAATACTTCTGAGGAGGGACAGGGTCAAAAGAAAGAATAGAATAAATGGGGGGGGCAGTATAGGATTAAGGTAAATAGAGTTAGTCTTTCACAACATGACTACTATGGAAGTGTTTGGCTTAACTGCACATGTATAACCTATATGGAGTTGCTTGCCTTTTCAATGAGGGGGGTGGGGAGGGAGGAAGGGAGAAAGTTTGGAACCCAAAGTTTTAAAAACACATGTTTAAAAAAAATGTTTTCACATGCAACTGGGAAATAAGAAATACAGGAAATGGGGTACAGAAACCTATCCTGCTCTACAAAAAAATATAAGGGGAAGGGGATAAGAGAAGGGAGGAATAGATAGAAGAGAGGGCAGACTAGGGAAGGGGTATTCAGAATGAATGTCATCTTAGTGTGGGGGGAAGGGCAAGATGGTGTGAAAATTTGAAACTGAAAATCTTGTGGAAGTAAATGTTGAAAACTAAAAATAAATAAATTTAAATTTAAAAAATTTAATTTAATTTAATTTTAAAATAAATAATTTCTATATCTCCAGGATAAGGATTTTCAAGGTGGAGATTTTCAGGTAGCAATTGGACAATAAGGAGGCTTCAGGATACACTATAATCACACACAATTATAGATAGCAACCTAGTCTACCTAGCTGGTACTGCCAACTCTTTTCCTTCAAAGAACCTTGACTTTCTTGTCCCTTGGACCTGCTTCCCATGGGGTCCTTCCTACTGATTTCCCTTTAGCCACTAAAATCTGATTTCTTAAGATTCATGTTCTACTTAGCACTCTCAATTCTACTTTATTGGTCCATATTCAAAAAGAAAGAGAAATAGAAGCAGAGAGATAAAAAGAAAGTGACACAGACAAAGGGAGAGAATGGGCAGAAATCAACAAGCATATATTACCCTCTCTTATGATTCAGGGAAAGTTTTATACACCATCGCACAGGTAACAAGAAGCAAGGACTTTGTTCTAAGAAATAGAGGTCAATAGCTAATGACTGAATTCTGCTTTTATGGTAAGGTGGAATTTTTTTATATTATTTCTTGAAACATAGAATTACAGTTCTTAGTTGCTAATGTCCCTGATGTAGAGTTAGATGCCTCCATTGTACATCTACCCATATACATCTTTTTTTTCCTCCTAGACCTATAGCAAATGCTCCTCTGCAGTTTTGTCTCAGGTATTCATTTTTCTACTCTCTTCTGCTCTTACCTGTGCCTTCAGTTGGCTGTTCATCCAGACAGTCCCAACCCTTAAGGTCATGGAATTCACTGCAAAAGGCAAGAGGGATCACATGGCATGAAATTATGGATGAGATGAACCAGTCAGCCTCCAAGAAGTCAGGGACATGTAGGGTTTCATCGCAAGTGAGCTGGCACCATAATCCAGGGTCTGTGGGTTCACCCCTCCTTTCATTCTTTTCACCTGGTTTCCATGTCTTAGGAGTATTTTACAGACTCAACCTTGTGTACCAGGAATGCACCAAGTTAGGTGCAGGAATCTTTATTTCAAGCCTCCTCCTCCTCAAGTTTCATTATTTCTTTGTTTTCTTTTTATGACCGTTAGGTGTAAAACGTTTAGAAAAAGATCGAAGTTGATGCTTTTGCTGTAGCTGAACTGGCACTGAAAGGAAACTAGTAACCTCACGCAACAGAGCAGGAAACAAACAGAATGGCAGTCATTGAAAGGAGAGAAGAGAAAGTGGCAGGTAAAATAGGATGGTTAAGGAAAGAAAAAAGCTGAGGCAAAAAATTATTTTAAAATCAACCTAAATGGTGCAGAGCAATGCTGGTGCCAACATTGATTTAGGAGTTTTTTTTTAATACAATGAACCCAAAATAGCAGCAGTAAAAAAATTCCCTGAGCTCCTACTATGTGTCAGCCACTAGACTAGATGCTCAAGATGCTAGGAAATATATTCCTTGCCCCCTTGGGGCTTACAAATAACCATTTTCTGGGAGGTCACTCACTGATAATATCATCCATGTTTTAAGGGTGAGAAAACTGAGGTAAGCCCAGGAAGAGTTCAGGGAAAGAAAAAGTCTACAGCTCAGTAACTCTTTAACTTGTGCCCTGGACTTCCTCTAGATGAGCTGTCTTCCAGTAATAGGATAGCTTTGCTGTCTGTCTTCAGGTAAGCCTATGGTCCTGAAATGTTCCTTCACTAGAGATACAAAAACAGCAAAGAGCCAGTCCAAAGACTTTCGCTATCCATCCATTCATCCATGCATCCATATGTAAGCTTGTATCCTCTAACTGGATGGTCCAGATATGGAACCTTTGAAAGCACCAGGATATCTCAAACTCTCAATCACCAAAGACTTCAGTAGGGTAAGATGGCAAGCCATAGTTTATTTTAGGAGAATCTATAACATTATCACATCTCTTCTTTGGGACCAAACTTGTTGGTTATAATTACTCAGCATTCAGTTTTTCTTTTTGTTGCTGTTATTTTCACTTGCATTTTTGTAGTCATTGTGTATATCATTTTCCTGGTTCTCCTTGCTTTACTTTTCATCAGTACATGAGAGTCTCCCCATGCTTCTCTGTATTCTTCATATTTTCCATTACATATTATAATAATGAAATTATTTATATTTTTAATCAGTATTGAGCCAAAGATAAGGGCACCCTCTGATCTTTCCCTCTACTAAATACGTCTCCCCAAACCCCTACCCCACAGAAATAACCTTATATTTACTTGGAGCATATTTTATATTATTTACATGTGTACATGGTGTTTTCCCTGAAAGAATGTAAGATCCTTTAAGGAAGGAATTGTATTTGTAGACCCACTGCTTAAAGGCTTAATAAATGCTTACTAAAAACCCTTCATATAAGACAAAATCTAAATGCTCTAATTTAGCCACACGTAGTATAACAGTGATCAGTGGCTTTATTTGAATAGGAATCTGCAAATAATTTATGCAGATATCCTTTTCTGAGCCTAGATGTCACAGAAATATGTTAACTAGTATTGCATCAGTCCATCAAAATTGTCCTGTTCTTGCCCTTTTCAAGTTATTCCAGATCTCCATTTTCTCTTTCAAGGTCAGCATGGCTTTCTTATGTTTTTTTTAAGCTTGCTTTTTTTCCCTGAAAAAGGCTTGCAATTCACACTGTAGAAGGACTCTTGCAATATACCCAAATCCATTTGACTATATATACACAGTAAAGAGAGTAAAGTATTATAAAATACTTTACATAAAGAGAGTAAAGTATTATAAAATACTTTACATAAAGAGAGTAAAGTATTATGCCTTGGCTTGTCATTGTATTAATGACTACGGACTCCCCCCAAAAAAAACCACTGTATCATTAGTGTGACTCCAGCTCTCCATTACCAGAATATATCATGTCCTATGAAGCTCTTGAAGTGAGTAGAATTTTGCTGACTTTTCACTCAGTTGTACAGATGGCAATTGTTGGTGTTCCATTAGTAGAGTACAGTGATGCCCTTGAGGATTATGAAGTGGATAGCACTTTCACTTTGACTGCACGCCCCCAGACCTGTTCCAGTTGGTGTTCCTTCTGTCACACTCCTCACTGAGGCCCACTGGGTTTATTAGGTATGTTGAGCTCACCCCTCTGACTGTGACTTCAGGGTCAGTGTCCACTGAGCCACCTAGCTGCCCCCATGTTTTCATAGATTAATATATCTAATTATCAGGAATTTTCCCTTGCACCAAGCCTAAATTGGCTTCTCTGCAGCTTTCATTCTTTGCTATGAATTTTGCCTCGCAGAAAAACATTCATTCCTCTAACACAAAAAAAACCTTCAAATATCTGAAGACAGTTATTATCTGCAATTTAAATGTATCTTCATATAAACATTATTTCAAGATCTTCCTTCATCTTGGTCCCCCTCATGTTCATTGAAGTTATCCATATTCTTCTAAAAATGTGGTGAGTAGAACTGTACATCGTCCTCCAAAAAAAAAATAGTCTGATGAGATATGTCAGTTTTGAGATTTGTACTTGAAGACGTATTCAGTCTCTCCTGCCTATGCTCCAATACTTAGCAACAAATGCACTCTAAAGGAAGAGCTACATGGCCAACTTTACTACTAAAACACTGAAAGGTGAGAGCAAACCCTGATTCACATTTTACATACATTCCAGCAAGGTTTTTAAAAAGGATTTATAGAGAAAATTTCTTATTTTTGACAATTATCTGCATTGTTCTTAATCTGACATTAAAATTTTGGGGAGAGCTGATGCCTGGGGGGCAGGTAGATGAGCTCATCTTTCTGAATTCATTATTAGTCTTTTGGATAACTTGACCTTGACGCAAATTTGATATCCTCAGAAACCTTCCACTCAAATGGATTGCTAGCTGGCTGGAAGGCCTATACCTTGTCAGTTTCTCTCAGTTATCTAATACTAACCTCAAAGAAGCTACAATATGTTGTCTTAGGGTAAAATATTAAAGAGAGAAAGGAGGAGTGGCAAAGTGTGTACAGTAAGACATTTTGCAAAAGTTGCAAAAGGTTGAAATTTTAACTAAAAATTTACAAGAGGTTACAATGTACTTTAATGAAAACTGTTAACTCAGACATTATGACAGACTACTTAATATGAGTATTTCTTGCACTGAGGAAAGCAATCTCCATGAGTGGTTATTGGACTCGTGGTTTGAGTATATAACAAGCAATAAGTGGATCCAATCTCATGCAGGGGTTTGGTCCATAATTGAACCTTCCGTCTGCTGTTAGGAATTCATACATCAGTGGCCCCTTGAATCATAACTTGAGTCACAGCACAAGGCATTAGCCAATCAAATGACCACCCAGATCATCAGGACAGACTACCGTGGAGTTGTCATTTCCCTAATCCTGGGCACTATCTCTCAATGAAGCCTCATATAACATTAGCTTTCTTGAATAGTAACCCTGTTGACTCATGTTGGGAATACATTTCACTAAAACCCTCAGGTTTGTCTTCACATACATTACTGCCTAACCCCATCTCCCCACTCTCTACTTAATGAAGCTGATTTTTTTTTTCAAATCCAAGTGTAAGTCTTTGCCGGTGCAGTGGGAAAGGGACAGGACATGATTTCCTGGGTATAAAGAACTCCCAGAGAGGAAACTGCTACCAATGCACTCAAGCAACTGCTTTGCAATTTATTATTTTGGAGGGCTGCCTGGGGCACTGAGAGGTTCAATGATTTGCCCACAGTTTCAGAGAAGAATGCAAACATTAGCCCCTACGCATAGGCTCACCTGGAAGTTCCTATCTATCCTTTCTGTGAGTCCTT
The DNA here is from genome assembly GCF_003287225.1 of Phascolarctos cinereus. Lineage (NCBI taxonomy): Eukaryota > Metazoa > Chordata > Mammalia > Diprotodontia > Phascolarctidae > Phascolarctos > Phascolarctos cinereus. The sequence goes on along the minus strand of NW_027555514.1, from coordinate 63,075,597 downwards.
TGAAATTTATTCTCCCAAAATCTATACTCTTGACATCCCTTCACCATCCTCTCTAGAGGATCAAAAACAATGTCATAGGGAACACAATCTGTCAGCTCTGAAAGTGCTGCTCCAGAACTTAATTTTTGAGTGCCTTACATGGCCTCCTCTGTCTAGCCAGCCCCAGTCAGGCTGGTCTTTATTGGGGAATGGCCTTTGGTCTTACATATTTCTTTCAGTTTCCTATGTATCTTGTATATCAAACCATTATCAGAGATATTTGATTTTTTTAATCTATTCTGTGCTTCCTCCAGGAATAAAGTTTTGTTGTTGATGATGTTTCTTTTTTTTTAACGGTCCTGTGATTCTATCAGGGCAAGGAGCTCCCAGAGAGGAATTTCACCATAATGCAGGTTTTCACCTTCTCTGCAATTCAAAGTTTTCAGAGATGCCTGAGGCTCTGTTTATGTGACTTGTTGAGGATCATATAACCAGTTTGTGTCAGAGGTGGAACTTGAACCTAGTCTTCCTGACTCAAAGGCCAGATCTCTATTCACTATTTCACAATGCCTTGCATGTAGACTTACATGTGCACAGAAAAGAACAGAACAACAGGAGGAAGCTTTGAAAATATTGTGGAATATGTTGAATATTTAGAAGGAAAATTCATCTGCATGTTACATGTAGAAATGCTTAGTTTATTTGGTGCTTGTTAAGTTCAGAATTTTTTAAATAAATTAAATTTTTAAAAATAAGTATGCTGCTGGGCATGGTAGTAATGCATCTGTAATCGTTGCTTACTGAGTAAGTTGAGGCTGGTAGATTTCTTAAGCTGAGAGGTTTAAGTTTCAGTGAGCTGAGCCCATCAAGGGGCCAAACAAAGTTAAGGATTAATGTGGTGATCCTTATGGGAGCTGGGGACCACCAGGTGGCCTAGAGAAGGTTTGAATTAGTCAGGTCATAAATTTAACAGGTTAAAACTCCCTTAGCAATCAGAATTGGGCAGTAAGTAGCCATTCTGCTTCCAGCCTGGTGGGGAGAGGGAGGGGGGAGGAGGAAGGGGGGGGGTGGATTCACAAATAAGTGGATGAATAAAAGTTTGAATGAATGAAATATAAATTAATTCAATCAAAGTGTCTTTTTAATGTGAAACTAATGAGGATTTCTATTTAAACTCCAGTTAATCTGAAAACTCAATTCACCTGAACATCCATTTCTATAAGCATTCTAGTTAGCTAAGGTTTTATTACAGAATTCACTATGTCAGGGAAGGATTGTTGGGTTTGTAAGTATTTAGGTGAATAAGAAAGCAAATGTAGAAAATACTTGTTAGCAATAGTAAAAAAAAAAAAGGGGGGGGATGGAGGAAAGGGAAGGGAAGAAAAGACTAAAAGATAAATAAAAGAATCATTGCTCAAAGAAAATTTAAGGATTATATACAATCAGTGCCTAATAAAGCTATTTACAGAAAAGTCTATTCTCATTTCCACTGAGTTGCCTCTTTTCAGGTAATGGCAATTACACTGTCAAGGTTATCTTGATCCTGACGCACTGTGTAACCATTCTGCTTAAATAATCATACAAACGCCATCCCAGGACTGAAAAGAAGCAGCACATTGGATCCACCCGTTTCTGCAGTGAGCTAAAAGCCATAGGCATCCTCATACTAAAGACACATTGGCCTGAAAAATAATTGCAGCAGCCACTTCTTAGTATCTCTGTGTATTACAATGTCATATTAAAATACAGAATAGGTTTGAGTTAATAGTGCTATTGGGCCTGAAATGAGAAATCCTTAAAACCCTGACAAGTGCAGAGTAAACTCAGCTGGCTTTCCAACTCTGAAAGTAATACGGGTTTATCTGGCAGTTGAAACTATAGAACCAAATAAGCAAGAGCCCCAGTTCCTTCTGCAGTGGAGAAGCCTATACTCCTCAAGTAAATTTCATCATTTTGGAAATTCTATTTCTACTTCTAAATGCTTATTTCATCAAACAGTAAGATAATACCTTGTCCCAGCTTCTGAGTGAAAAACAGTCTTTGGAAATCAGAAAACTGACCAAATTGGCTGAAAGCATAGTAGCCTTTTTTAAAGATAAGAAAGTTAAGGCATTCCAAAAACTTTTATACAACTATCTTGAGGGAAGGTTTAGATTTTTGTTGTAGTCCTTAGACTAGAAAGCTGCGAGGCAGCAACTTTCTGTTGGCCTTGAGTAAATTTCAGCTGACTTCTCCAGATATAGAAACTGAGGTTTCATCTGTTCTGGCTGAATATTTTTATTTTTAAGTGGAATGCTTGATTCTGTTAGCAGCCACCTGATCTAAAATAGTAAAGGGGGGGTGTTGTTTTTAAAGAAGTGTGTTAGCTAGGGTCACTGTTTTAAAAGAAAAAGAAAGGGTGATCCTTTAGTAAGTAGGCCAAAGAATAGTGAAGACATCTTTGCAAACTTCTTCGCAATTCAAAGTTGGTGAATTAAAACCCAAGGACACATGACAATTCTTTTTAAAAGTGTGAATTGAAACATTTATACCTAAGGGCTCCTAAGTAACAGGAATATATATTCCACTATTTTGGAAATCCCATTTCTATTCACAAATGCTTATTCTGAAAAATGGTACAATTACACATTGCCCCAGCTGCTAGGCAAAAAACAGTCTTGGAAAATCAGAAAATCAACCAAAATGGCTGAAAACATGGTAGCTTTTTTTAAGATAAGAAAGTTAAGATGATTCAAAAAGGTTTCCATGAAAACTCTGAGAGTACCTCAAGGAAAGGGTAACCCCACTGTTGGACAGTCCTAAACAGTCTTTCTTCCATTATTCACACTATAAGCATAGGTCAACCATACTTAGAGAGAACCCAAGGAGAAAATGATGTAACTTCCTTATCAATACATCTTGATCAATGTGGCAGGCTAATATCTAACTTGTGAGTAGAGGAGAAGCAACAGACAAAGATTACAAACATAAATAAGATTTAGTGTGGTAATCACATAAAACTTACAACAAAGTTAATCTGATACATATTTATTGATATATATATTATTGTGCTATTATATATGTATACAACACATATATATGTATATGTATATATATAATATTTCATGATAATTAGCAAAAATTGTCAGCAGTTTCATCTGATTATTTGGTATTATTTTTAGATAAGCAAATCAATAATTACCAGGGTCAACCGGAGACAAAGTAAAGAAAGATCTAAAGAAAATATAGGACATGGTTGTAAGGTCCCTCTGAATCTGTAATCTAAAAGGACCAGGATGACAGGTCTTCTTGTTACTCCACTGGGGTTTCCTATAAACTAAGTGTTTATGTAGCTAACAGCTACCCACCTCACAGGTGGGTCACAAGAAACAGACAATATTGGAATCTCAGGATATGCTTTGTTTAGGGTCCCTCTTCTGCAGTGGAAATTGTTCCCCTTCATTGATTATCAAATGTACCACAAGAGGCAATAAGTCATTAAGATACGTCATGATGAGAATAGAAGCCAAAACTTTTTATAGACACTATTATCAATACTTCCCCATAAGTCACTTAAATAGTAGTCAATCCATATGGCACTCAGTTAGCTGCCACTTACTCTTCCCCTTGGTCTGATGTGTGTGCCTTGTCACCATTACCCACTCCAGGCAATATGTTTCATGTTCCAGACCTGATTATAATTATTGAGAATTACTTAACTGTCCAGAAATCTATGAACATATAATTACTATAAGAAGAATGCTGACCATTATTCAGATAACCCTGAATGAAAATTGTACTAGGAAGGGTTTAGGTTAAATATGATAGAGATATCACATTTCTATGATTCTATGATACCTGTGATTCATGAGCTTCAAATTTTCTTCCAAAGTTTGACAACTGATTTCAGATGACACCTCTTACCTTCAGAAGGATACCATTTATTGTCATACAGGATTTTGAAATGATACTCACATCCAGAAAGAATTATGATCCAAATGGGCTTATCTATCCAAAAGTTGCTTATTGACTCAACTAGACATGATCTAATGTTTATGTTTAGGTTTCTCAGGTTAAAAAAGGGTATTATGTTACCCCCAAATCCTGCTATTGACAATTGAATGTGGACTAGAGAAAATAAACTTGACTAAATTGCATTACCAATCTATCATAACTTAGGAAGAAGTTAGAATCAATTACTAATTTTATACTACTGTTCTACATCTTCTAATCTTTTTTTGTGCCAAAATGGACAAGTCATTGAGCCTCCCTGGACTCCAATTTCCTCAACTATAAAAGGATTGGGATGAGATGGCATCTTAATTTCTTTCAAGTTCTAGATCTATGATTTTTATCTAAGGAATCAAGAGAGCATCAAAGATTACTTTGATGATGATGATGATGATGATGATGAACAGCCAGGTGGTGAAATGGAGAGAGCACTGAACTTGGCATCAGGAAGACCAAGTTCAAATCCAGATTCAGACATTTACTAGTTATATAATCCTGAGCAAGTCACTTAACCTCTGCCTGCCTCACTTTCCTCATCTGAAAAATGGGGATTCTAATAGCACCTACCTCCCAGGGTTGTTGCAAGGATCAAATGAGATATAAAACACTTTGAAAACTTACAAAGTGCTACAAATAAATGCTAGCTACTATTATCATATACTCTATAAGATTATGCTGAGAGAATTATATCTTATTCATTTTACATCTCTCTTCCTATATCTACTGCTTCTAGCCCAGGGCTTTCAATATAGTAAGCGCTCAATTAATTTTTGCTGAAATGAATTTAAACATATTTGTATCATGTGTCCATAATCAATGAATCAAGAGACAGTCAGTTGAATGGAATTGCTTGCAAATTTTTGGAATGAAAGATAGATAGGAAATTAATGTCTGCTTCTCATCTACGTTCTAAACTGGACTTTGAACCTTAATACACTTCTGTCACTCATATCGAGAAAGGAGATTTTAAAAATTTGTTTGGGACATTCCTTAGAGCGATAAATATAAATGATAACAGTAATTGAGTAGTTTTTCTACTTCAAGATTTAATGTTTTAGATTTACTTCCTCTACAAATAATGTGTTCCAAGTGGCTGAATCTTCTAAGTAAGGAAAAAATATTATGAACTCTCAAATTGAGAGTTAAAGATATTTTGTTGGCTTTTCCTTCACTAAATATTGTATGTCATTTATCAATAGATTTTTTTGTTAAAGATTTATTTTTTCAAATTACTGAGTTATAAAACATTCTTTTTAACATAATCCCTTGACTGGCCTCCTAGTTTCCAAGAAATGATTCATTTCAGTCTCACTGTATTATCTTTTGTGTCCATATCTCTCTGCTATTTTAAAGAAGTGCCAAAAAAAACCTCACATTAGATGACTAAGAGTTTGAAATGACTCTTCCTTTTATGAGTTTAGAGATGAAGAGAATGAGCCTCATGTAAATATTACTTTAAACATATAAAACAAACACCTATTTTTAGTTCCATTAACTGTTTTTCATCTCTTATTGTCCTAAAAGATGCTTGAGAATTGAACATTTGAATCGAACAGAATATTTAAACTGTCCAGGTTCCAGGCATCCATAGAAAGGTGCTTTGGCTATGTATCAAAACTCCACCCCCATCAACCTTTGGAAATCATAGAGCATGATGCTAAAGGGTCTATGGGCAAAAGAAGAATCTTGTTCTGTTACTTGGATGACCCCTGCTGGCTAACTTCTACCTTAAATTTGACCTGTTTCATGTCTTTAAAAGCTGAAGAATGACTCTCAGCAGGGGCTCTGTTCTCAGAACTGTTCTCTGGACCCAAGCAAGAGAATGGTAAAAAGTGCATTCTGTTGGCTTACTTGGGGCCTTCTGCTTTCTCAGCCTTGGGTCTTGGCTAGTTGAAGATCCCAGGAATATTTGACCTGAGCTCTAAAATCTTTTCAGCACAAATGCTTTAAAATAAAGATGTGGAACAAACTACAATCCATAACTGAGAGTGCTATAAAAAGCAAATATGAGAGGTTTGTCTTTCAAAGAGCTGAGATACAAAGCCTATCTCTGTCATAGAAATTCTTTGTAAAATTCTTTTGGCACAAAAGTTCCATTCCAACTCCAGAATTCCTTAGAGTCTTTTGCCTTGGATGCCTTGGGAAAGTGCTCTCCTGCAAGTCACAGACACTAGGAACTCACAGTACCTAACTGATCTTTGCTCTTCTAAGCAAATTAGTTGCAAGGAGCTTGCACCTGGGCTCAGTTCTTCCTAATAAGATCAGTGCAGCAGAAGCAATAAGATAAAGGATTAGTAGTAAAGCACTGGGGGGAGAGGACTTGTCCAAAATGTAAAAGGGGGGAGGGGAGAGAGAGAGAGAGAGAGAGAGAGAGAGAGAAGAGAGAGAGAGAGAGAGAGAGAGAGAGAGAGAGAGAGAGAGAGAGAGAGAGAGAGAGAGAGAGAGAGAGAGAGAGATAAATCCAAAAAATCTGCACAGGTCATAAAAAGGAAATCTGATTAAGGAAATCTTGATTTTTTTTCCCTCTCAGTGCTATCACCTATCAGAGAAAGGAAGAGGTTCATAGAGAACAAGCCTCTGATTTTACACCTAAGGCCTGTTAAGGTTACACAGCAAGCTCATTGCTAAGTCCCAGACTAGTGCAAAGATCTCCTCTAGTTCAAGGCCATTCCACTGCCTCCTCTCTATCAGCTTAGCTGCCTGATCTCGACTCTTTTATGCTCTCAGACAGAGAGAGAATTTAAAAAAAAAAAAGTACTAATTTTATGGCTTCTGATTCTATTACAAAAATAAATAAATAAATAAATAAGTAAGCAAATAAATAAATAAATAAATGAGTGGATGAATGAATGATTAAATAAACAAATAAAGTAAACCCCTCAGGAATCTCCATCTATAAAGTCTAAGGAATTGGAAAAGGGTCAGATTGAGGGGAATGTTTGTCACACCCCAGATCTCTCCTGGAACTTCCTACTTCAGCTCTGTCCCAGCGGTCTTCACTCCCACCCTTCAGAGGGGTTGTTCCAAAATCTGGTCGTTCGAGGTCAGGTGCTTCGGAGGTAATCGGCTATTTTTCTAATTTCACATTGTTGTCAAATGCCATAGTTTTAAATAGCAACAATTCCCTTTCCACAACATTTAACCTCCTAAATCCAACTTGATTCTTTCCATCCCCTGAGTTAATTCAGAGAGCTGTAAAAAGCAGGTTGGTCTTTGAAAAATCCTAGATACAAGGCAACGATGGCTCTGGGCTAAGAGCTCGCAGGGAGCCAGTCCACTGACCGGAGCGCCAGGTTCTCTAGCCCAGAATCTATTTCCTGTGCTAGCTGCCCTTCACAAAACCCTGGAGGGAATTGTGCCTTTGTTAATTATACGCTCCGGTAACTAACTAATAACACGTCGGCGAGAGTCAAACTATCAACACTAGTAGGAGGCAGAGGTTACAGACTTCGGAGTGACGGAAACAAGAAACTCGCTTCTGTAGCTCAAGTTCCCTCCTTCCCCATTTCCTGCCACTTTTATCCTTTGGGATACCAGAGGCTCTCTCCCCTGGGTTCTAGGCAGGTCCTCCCTATAGTCACTTGACTGAGGAAAGCAGAGTTTGATCACAACTCCTCAATTCAACAGGAGCTCCCCTACCCCTCCCCGAAAACTCTACCCAATTGAGGGAAGATGGAGTACACCCCACATTTCCTTCTCCTTTCCCCATGCAGGAAGGGTGGAAAGAGAGGGGGTTATTTTTTCTTGAGTAGTTGAGGGGGGAATCCTCTCCCTACCATGCTTGTATGGAGGGTCCCCAACCCCATCTCTAGGATGGGGCAGTGTAGCATAGTAGGCGCCCCTTACAAGCGCAGGTGCGCGCATCAACACACACACACACACACACACACACACACAAGCAGCATGTTGTTTATTTTTTTTCCTCTGCTTCCTCTTCCTACCTGAATTCAGGAACCACGTTAGGCTGGAACCGGTAGAAAGCGGCGGAGAGAGTGACCAACCAGCCAGGTTTGTAACTCCCGTTCTCGCACTCCAGGTATGGCAGAGACCACCTGATCTGGTTCTTTTCCCCCCCTGAGCTGTCCCGGAACCTCCAGCTGTGGCCCAGACCCCGGGCCCCCTGGTTGGAACCTCGGCGGTGTAAATGGGGCCTCCATTTGCGCTTCAGGCCGTGAAACCATTCGGTCTCCAGGGTGGCGTTGGTCAAATGGTGAGCAGAGGACAGGTTCTGTAGGAGGATACGACTCTCCCCGCGAGTGGCCTGAAGGAAGACCTGAGGGGCTGAAGAGGATAGTGACTCGGTGCTAAAAGTAATGGCTGCCCGTGAGATGCTGGGTTCATCTTCAAAGATGCTCCGGATCAGCGCCTGGTACCACTCCAGGTCGTCCTGCAAGTTCTGCTCTAGTGACTTATTGATCATGTTGAGGAAGTTGGTGGCGTAGATAAGCGTGTCCATCGCCCCGTGCAAGGAGGGGTGCAGGCTGACCATGGCGGGGGACTTCCCCGGCAGGCCGGCTGCCAGCTCCAAGCGGCTGGAGCAATTGGTGCGCTTCAGTTCATGGGAGTCCCCAGTGTAGAGGTAAGAGGCCACATCCGTGGGCACCTCCTCGGAGAGTTTCTGCGCTAAGATGGTGCTGTCGATGGACCGGCTCCAGAGAGTCGAAGAGTCTGAGGCTCGGGCGGACTGATGGCCATGCTGCTTCCCTCTAAGGGTCCTCTCTCTATGGGGCTCCAGGCGCCCTGGTGGGTCACGGCTGGAACCGGCAGCTCCCAATCCCAGCTGAGCAAGCAGGAGGCAAAGGAGTAAGGGGTAAACCATGTCTCTTTGCTGTCTCGGAGCGAGGGAAGCAGAGGTGATGGGAAGTCACTTTTCAATTTTTTTATTAATAGTCGTAATAGTAATATTATTGTTAGTCTTCCTTCTAAAGATGGTATCAAGGGGGAGGAGGTGGAGATTTTAAAAATTAGAATTTTTTTTTAAATAGCCTGAATCTCAAAGCAACTGTAAGGAGGAAACCAAGTCACCTGTGGCAATGCTGACTGCGATCTCCTCTCCACAATAAGCTAGCCCTGGGGATTACGCACCTCGCAGCCTTGATCTGAGCAGGTTACATCCCATCTCGCTGCACGGCAGCTATAGTTAGCCTGCTTACGTCTTTATCCCCATCCGTTTCCACTGCCGCTTTCATTGAGGTGTGTTAACGAGATGCTTCTGCTGCTGCCGCCTGCTAGCGCTGCTCCATCATCTAACCAGTGGCAGGTTCTCCCCCTCTTCACCCCCCTCCCCAACTCAAGCTCCTCCTCATTCACATCCCACGGAGGCTCTGATTGCGCGCGCACAGACACACTAACCCACACACACACAGAGCACTGCAAGGAAACCTGAAGAAGCAAAAATATATTTAGGAGAGGGAAAGGGGTGGGGGAAAGAGAAAGGTGTGCTTGTCTCTATGGAGGAGAGGATGCTTAAGTGATTGGTTAATTGAAGTACTTAGGTTTGGCCAAGGAAACACTTTACTCCCTCCCTCCAGTCTTGGGGGTGAAGGGGAGTGTCCGTTAACTAGGCAGCTTTGCTACAACCAACCCCTTATTAGCACTCAGAGGGGCCTGTAGGTCGGCATCCAGTCATCTCACTCCCTGAATGGTCGATTTATCTGTCAATCAGCAAGCTTCCTTTCACAGGGCAGGAAAAGGGAGCTGTCCAGTGCTGAACCCAAAGCTATACAGAGGCGGCTGCGGAGGAGGGGGAACCAGGAGGAGAGAAGGGGGGGGGGAAGGGGGAAGGAGAGAAGGACAGTGGGAGAGAGGAGGAAGAAGAGAAGGAGGAGGAAGAGAGGAAGAAGAGGGAAGAGGAGGGACAGGAGCGAGGCAGGAGGAAGAAGAGGTGGTGAAGGTGGAAGAGATGGAGGAGGAGGAAGAGGAGGACGAGGAGAAGGAGCTCTAAAAGATGTGGTACCTTAGGGGAAACGGCAGAGATTTTTTAGCTTACCAAGCAAACCTAGTTCGAAGGCTAATATTGATATTTTCATATTTTCAGTTAAAGTAGTCTTTTACTCTGGAGTTTGTGCCTAGGGACATAGAGGGAAAGAATAAGTACGCTTGCATTTCTACCTAAAAGAGAGAGAGAAAAACATTTTCCAGTACGTCTGCTCATTTTAGTCAGATTATTAGATCATCTTCCTTAGTTTTGGTTAAAAAATAAAAACAATTACTTTCTTGGGCTGGTCCTAAGTATGAGGGAGTAATGGAGACATCTGCTGGCAAAGCTTAAAAACCGACACAAGTATATTCTTAGACAAGGGGTTGGGGGTTACAGAGAGCAAAAAAGTTGTAAGGCAGGGTAGTTATCATAGAAACAGTATAAAAGGGGGGGTATTGTGGGGGAAATTATTTATTATACTGTTCAGGAAAAATTATCACAGTTTAAATACAACCTTATGTGATTAAATGTTGTCCACATCCAGAATGTCCCTTGATCCCAGTAACTTTTTAGGAATGCCAGAGATGGCTACAAGGTATTTCTGATTCTTCCAGGCCCCAGATCCATCCAAAGCATTCTTGTTTTGGGTTACCACACCCAGAAACTTCAGAAGAGTCCACCCCAAGCTTCTTTTTTGGGTTACAGTTACTCAGATCTATCTCAGTCTACCTTCCTTTTGTGCTGCCCTCTCAACAAAATTGCTTAACTGCATACACGGGGTTCCTGTTTGAGAAATCTTTGCCAAAACCCTATATAATGTAAATTGTCCAAAAAATGGAGAGAACTACACTTCCCTTCTGGCTCACTCTCTTCTAGATGGCCTAACAAATTTCTTTCTAAAATTATTTCAGATTTTGGGGTCTGTTCTCATAACAGTGTCAATAGTTGTCACTACTGCTGCATAAGAGTGGGAGATACTGTGATGTAATGGAATGAGCTCTGGATTTGGAATCAAAGAGAATGGATTTCAGTCTTAATTCTGCTACTTACTACCTGTGTAATCTTGGCAAATCACTACATATTTCTGGGTCTTAGTTGCCTCATCTGTAAAATGAGAGGATTAGTCTAAGTGATTTTTAATGTCACTTCCATCTATGAAATCTATGAAAATACATGTAGTTGAGAAATAGAATGTTATATGGGAGAAATTGCAAGAAGGCCAGTGTCACTGGATCATAGAGTATGTGAAAGACAGTAGGATATAAGAAAACTGAAAACATAGGAAGGCACCAAGTTATGAAAAGCTTCAAAAGACAAACAAGATCTTATATTTTATTCCATGGGTAACAGGGAGTCACTGGCATTTATTGGATAGGGAGAGGGGAAACATATTCATACCTACCTTATAAGAAGACCATTCTGATAGCTGAGTATAGACATGACTGGAGTAGAGAAAAACTTCAAGTGGGAAGATAAGCAAACTATTACAACAGTCCAGGTGTGAGATCATTATGCCCTATAAAAATAATAACAAAAACAATAATAAATCATCTAGAGAAACAAAAGGTCAAAGATCTCAAGGGAAATAATGGGTGAAACTGGAAAGGGAGAGGGCCTTGCAGTAGTAGACCCCCAAACTATATACCATACCATACCATACCATACTATACTATACTATACTATACTATACTATACTATACTATACTATACTATACTATACTATACCTTTATGCTACAGTTATACTCTAAAGCAGTAATCAATTGAAACAGTTAGGTACTGGTTAAGAAATAGAAAAGTCAATCAGAGAAACCCAAAGTTGTGGCAGTGTCAGAAGAGAAAAGGAGCTGTTTACAAGAGAGGTTGTGACGGCAGAATTGACGGGACTTAGCAATGGGAAGATGACAGAGAGGGAGGGATCCCAACTCAGGGTGGGAACAAGAATGACTGAGATGATGGTAGTGCCATTGACAATCATGGAAAAGTTAAAAAGATGAGAGGGATTTTTTTTAAGAGGGGGAATATAATGAGTTCAGTTTTGGACACGTTGAGTTTAAGATATCTATGGTATAGCTAGTCTTAGATTTTTCAATAATCATGTAATGAAGATGAAAGTCTGAAAGTCAAAAGAGGGGTTAGGGTTATATAATAGATCTGAGAATCATATGCATAAAGATAAGAGATGACAGGTCCCCTCTTATTGGGGGTCCTCAAGCAGAGAGTAGATGACCACTTGGCTAGTATGTTATGTTAGGGATTTTTTTTTTGTATTTGTATTTATCTAGACGGCCACTTAGTTCCCTTAAAACTGTCAAATTCTGTAAGTCCTAACTCAAATACTTTCAGCTGTATGACTATGAGAAAGTCACTCAGCCTGATCCTCCATTTCCTCATCTGTAAAATGGGTCAATGCAACCTGAGGAAAGTCTTTTGTAAACTTTGAAGAAACATACAAATGTGAATTATTGCTAATGAGAATGTTTCCACATTATATTTTCTATAAGAAGAGAGATGCTATAAATCAGTGGTGTCAAACTTAAATTGAAATAATCCCTGCCAACAGCATAGTGATTTAAAAAACCACAAATTCATATCATCTGTGTTGTATTTTATTTAGTTAAACATTTCCTAATTACATCTTAATCTGGTTTCTGCAAAACTAAGGAGTTTTGTAAGGTGATATACAGCTGACAGGCCATAGATTAACACTTCCACTATAAATAGTAGATAAAAAATTAGGAGCTCTGGTTAGGAACAGGGATAGTTACACTAAAAAAGGAAGGGGAAACTAAAAATATATATACCGAGCTTTAAAAGTGTGCTCAGAAATTGTGGCTTCTCGTATTTGTTATTCATTTATGGGTTTTGCCTTCTTGGAAGCCTCAGGGCAGAGCTGAGAGTTGGGCTTACAGTCGTTGATCTTCAGAAGACTCCTGGAAAATTATATAATTACCAAATTCACATCACTTGCCAGGTCAAGAAAATGTTGGACAGAGCATTCAAAAACTAATGTTTAAACTCTCTATATACAACATTCTTTCAAAAAAGAAGCTGTTTAACTTGAAGGTGCTACATATGAAACTCCTTTGTTAAAATACATATTCTAAACCAAGCAGAAATGTCTTCTTGCTATTTCAGAAGAAGGACTGTCAAACTAAAGCAGAGTATTTAATTTACTAAACTGTAGTATAATTATGTTTCCATAGCTATAGAAAACTTACTTATTAGATTTGTTTTTATCCTCAACGTAAGGTTCATATGCCTGATCTACTTTTTCATTCAAATAAAGCTTTGTAATACACACATATATGTATGCCTAATAGTCTACCTACTTAGTAATATGCATATTATCAATAAAGGCAATATTTACTTATTTTTTTCATTTTCTTATCACATAAAATGTGACAATTATTGGCTCATTTAAAGAGTAACTTTAGTTTGATATATTTGGTGGAGTATAGCTAACTTTTTAAAACCTAAGAGATTTCTCAATACCTTTGAATGTACAATAAACATAGAATTTTAAAAGCAAAATATACTTCCACTAACATGTTCTGCTATCAGCCTTGCCAATGACCCAACATGAGTCAGAAGGCTTGAGTTCTCATCCCAGCTCCATCACAAATAAGCTACATGACCTTGGGTAAACCACTTAATATTTCTGTCTCTATCTCCTTATCAAAAAAGGATAACTGTTGGATAACCTCCAATAGTTCTGTAACTCAATGTTCTTAACCACAAATTGTGGGATGAAGAATTTTTTCAGTACAGGATATAAGATGACTTATAAGGTTCTTTGAGCTCTGTAAATTCAGACTTCTCAGGAATCAGAGCTAATCCCCTAAAAAGGCAATAATGGCAATGGTGGGCTAAACAGGCCAACAGTAAGATGAGCTCTGGACAGATCACATCCTATAAGTATTTTTGTTCCTATCTAAGCACAAAACCTCAGCTGTGGAATTGCAATGTTGGTAATATGGTATAATATATCTATATTTTGCTGACAGTTGTAGTTGGTCACAGAGATAGTCATCAGCTTCCACCCAGAGTTGAAGAAATAAATGCTCACCTCACTTCGCGGCAACCTATCACTAAAGACTCTATGCTTACTAAGAATCAGAAGGCTATTGTGACACTGAGATCAAATCTATGATATTGCTGTAATTTATGAGGAATTACCTTTTCTTTCTTTTTTGTGAGGCATTTGGGGTTAAATGACTTGCCCAGGGTTATACAGCTAGTAAGTGTCAAGTGTCTGGTCTGAGACCGGATTTGAACTCAGGTCCTCCTGACTCCAGGGCCTGTGCTCTATCCACTGTGCCACCTGGCTACTCCAAGGGAATTAACTTTTCAAAAGTAATGGAACAATACAGCCAAAAAAATAGTATAGGTACCAGAAAAAATAAACTAGTCACATTGTATTTCATCTACTATCATGAGCACAAGGTCTTAGACATATAAAAAAGAATGGAGCTACCAAAGTAAACAATATATACCCTTTACAAAAATTTTGTAAAGAAAAAAATATTATGGTATTCAATGATATGGTGAATGAGCACCAAAAACATAAGACAAGTAACTTTTCAAAGGCTCAGTATCTTCCCTTGTATTTTTTGGCAATGTAGTTTCTCTCTCTCTTCTCTCTCTCCTCTCTCTCTCTCTCTCTCTCTCTCTCTCTCTCTCTCTCTCTCTCTCTCTCTCTCTGTCCTTAGAGGCATCACATCATTCATTGTCTTCACTTTATAAGTTCAACACTGGAACAAATACTTTAGAGATAGAGATCCAGAAACAAATGATCTCTGGGGTCCCTTATAACACTGAGGTCCTATGATTCTATCTGCCTCAGGTCAACCTATAAAATCTAGTGGGTTTAAGAAAGGTAAGGCTATCATTGGAGGAGGCATTTGCCACAATCCTGTCAGGGACATCAATATATAGATAAAACCCTCCAAATTAAATAGAAAACTTTGAAAAGAAAATGGAATCCTAGGGTTCCTTCAAGACGCAGCTCATTCACCATCTTCTACAGAAAGCCTTTCCTGGGACTCTTAGTCGTTATTGCTCACCTCTTCCTTCTTCTCAAAATATTATATACAATTACATGTATATGTACACACATACACACATATATATATATATATATACATATGTATATACACAAAAATATGACCTAATTATAATTATATATGTATATACATATGTATGTGTATATAAATGATAATACTACCTAAATTAATTTACTTTTTCATGGCCATACCAATCAAACTACCAAAGGATTACTTTATAGAGCTAGAAAAAAATAAAAACAAAATTTATCTGGAGGAATAAAAGGTCAAGAATCTCAAGGGAAATTGTGGGGGGTAGTGGATGGAAAGGAAGGGGGCCTACCAGTACAAGATTTCAAACAATACTATGAAACAGTACTCTCAACAGCAAAATGACATTACCCTACTTTGGAACTTTCCCAACTGACTTCTTCACCATATCCCAGGAAGCTCACTATTAGGATAACTTCATCATGCTGTGAAATCTCATAAGCCTTGGTACTCTACCTCAATCACTATACTCTGCCTCTCTGATTGGAGGGTGGGGCCATGAACTCCCAAACTCCATTTAAATTTTCTGTGTTTTGCCTTCCCCATTATACTGTAAGTTCCTTGAGGGCAGAGAGTGTCTTTCTTACTAGACTATAACATCCTTGGAGGCAGAAACTATTTTTTTTGTTGTATCTTTTTAAGGACAGTGCTTAACATAGGGAGCACATAGGCTCTTAACAAAGATTAGTAAAAACACTTCTTGAATTAGATTGGAATAATAGAGTGGAATCATGGTATACTAGCGTTGCTTCAAGATTACTTAATTGAATTCCCTCTTTTTCTATAGATGAGAAAACTCAGGACCAAAGGTAAGCCAGTTTGCCCAAGGACAAGGAAAGAATTTGCCCTTTCCTATTTATATTCACTGATTTTGTATCATGGAGGTTACCCCCTGGCATTTCATCATGGAAGGCAATGTGATAGCATAGATAGAGTTCTGGACTTAGGAATCAATCAATAAACATTTGTTAAGCACCTACTATGTCCCAGGCACTGTGCAAAACACTAGGGATACAAAAAAGAAGCAAGGAAAAGCTAGGTTCAGATCTTGTGCCTGACAATTATTAGGTCTGGTACCATAGACAAGTTATATAATTTTTCTGAGCTTCCATTTCCTTATCTGCAAAATGGGGATACTAACACATGTAGCACCTATCCCCGAGGCTATTATGGGGCTCCAGAGAAATGGAAGGTACTTTGCAAACTTTAAAGTACTATGTAAAATGTCTAGTGTCATTACATGGCCTAGAAAGTTAATGTAAATTTTCTAGATATGTATTTTTTGGTAGAATGGCAACATGTAATGAAGTAGGAGGGGGCACATCACGATGATACAATTTTAATGTAGTGATTATTACAAAATAGAAGAGGTGATACCTGTATGTCCTTAGGTGGGAAGAATTAATAGGACAAAGTCTTCATCTAGAATGAGGGTCAGATAGATCAATGATGGCTGCTGCCAACATCATATTTTTCTCTGTTTTACATGGTTGAGTTATAAAAATAAACATGCTATAGTAAAACATTCTGATTTTACCAAAGGGTATGGAAATTTCACACAATGAAGAAAATTATGTAGAGTAGTAAAAATGGTGCTAAACTGAGAGGGTCAGGAGAACTGGGTTCAATATCCAATGATACTATTCACCAGATGTGTGAAAAAAAATTCCTTTATCCCTTCTGAACATCCATTTCTTCATCTGTAAAATTAATGAGTTATCCTATATAATCTCTATGGTTCCTTCCAGCTCTAACTTCCCATAATGCTATGGATACAATAATCTGCAAACCAAATAATTCAAGGTTGACTACATGTGTTTGTTATCAACCTTGAACTTCCTTGATGTTTCTGTAATCAAATAATAAATGTTAACATTGGTTTGAGCAAGCTAGATGTGGGGAAACAAAATGACAGCTGGCACAGCCCCCATTTAAAGCACTGAGTAAGGGAATATAATTCACAAGAGACAGCACAGTCTGTCATTACAATACAGGAAAAGAAATTAAAAGAGCCAGTTTCTATTCCCATCCTTGCTGCTGACTGAATCCGCCTTGAGCAATTCACATAACCTATTTATGTCTCAGTTTTTCCATCTGCAAAATGGAGATCATAACCCTTGTCACTCTAGAAAGATGAAAAAGTACTCTGAAGTGCTAGAGAGAAAAGACCTGGGAAACACAATACCTTACTATGAGTAGAGAAAAATAAACCTGAATGAAATGAAAACACTGGCAAAGAAGTTCTGACCTTTCTAAATTTTTAGTGAGCAAATTTAGGTTCAAATACTAGGCTCTACTTCTTAGCTATCTGTGTGACTTTGGGAAAGTCATTTAACCTTTTTGGCCTCAGTGTCAGTTTCTTTATCAGTAAAATTAGGGAACTGGACTAAATTTACCCTAAGTTCCCTTCAAACTCTAATTTTAGGATCCAAAGAACTTTAAGGGAGGGAGGGAGGGAGGGAGGGAGGGGGAGAGAGAGAGAGAGAGAGAGAGAGAGAGAGAGAGAGAGAGAGAGAGAGAGAGAGAGAGAGAGAGAGAGAGAGAGAGAGAAAGAAGAGAAGAGAAGAGAAGAGAAGAGAAGAGAAGAGAAGAGAAGAGAAGAGAAGAGAAGAGAGAAGAGAAGAGAAGAGAAGAGAAGAGAAGAAAGAAAGAGAAGAGAAGAGAAGAGAAGAGAAGAGAAGATAGGGGAGAGACAGAGACAAAGAGACAGACATGAGGAGAGGAGAGGAGAGGAGAGGAGAGGAGAGGAGAGGAGAGGAGAGGAGAGGAGAGGAGAGGAGAGGAGAGGAGAGGAGAGGAGAGGAGAGGAGAGGAGAGGAGAGGAGAGGAGAGGAGAGGAGAGGAGAGGAGAGGAGAGGAGAGGAGAGGAGAGGAGAGGAAAAGTTGGACTGTGTCAGCTGAGGTAGAAGAAGAGATTACCACTGAAACCCTCTAAGGAAACCATCTCTCTCTAGTTTGTCTTTGTCATTTGTAACTTACATACATTCCAAAGATGTCTCTGATTTACTTAGCAGTTTATTCTCAGCTGCCTCCAGTTTAGCCTTAACACTCTTAATCCTTGTCAACATCGCTTCTAACAACACTCCATCTCTTTCAAGTCATTTCCTCTTCTCAGTCTGGACTAAAGCTGTTCTTCATTCTCAGAGTTCTTTCTTTATAAATATACTGTTGAATGTACCTGGCAAAGGGTGGAGGTTAGGGAAATAGCAATTCTCAGATGTAGATTTGGGGGTCAGGGCAGAGAAGGTTGTTCATGGATTACCAGTTATTTCCCCTGTGGCCTTGCCACCTGAAGACCACCTGGTGAATTCCATAACTGCATTAAAAAACCCAACAGAGAATTCATCTGCCTGGAAAACTCCTGTGTGTGGTCAGGGCAATGCATCTGTCCAAAAGGACCTTGAAGTGTTTGCTAGGTCCCTGTATCCATTCTGCAATAATGACAGTCCTGGAATAGAGGAGAGCCAGAGAGTAAAGGTTAAGAAGGTAGTTTGCCCCAAATCATATCACCATATTATGGAAACCCCTTACTACACCTAAATTCAATCTCAATACCTACTTTCCTCTCAACTATTTTCAAATGAAGCAAAATCTAGAAAGAAAAAAACCACACTTTTGTGGAAGAAAAGGGGAAAGTGGATTACTTTTTGTCTTTGCTGGTCTTTCCTATTTTCCTCATTAGGGGATATGCACTCCATACCTTATATTGTTTTTTTTCCCTTTCTTTCTTTTTTTATTATTTTTATGCACCATAATTTATTCTTTTATTTTTTTATTTTTTTAATTAATTTATTTTGATTTATCAACAATCACTTCCATATGCTTTTGAGTTTAAAATTTTTCTCCCCCTTCCTCCCCCCCACCCTCCCCAAGACAGTGCACAATCTGATATAGGTTTTACATTTACATTCCCATTAAACATATTTTCACATTAGTGAAGTTGTAAGTAAAAATTAAAATCAATAGGAAGAACCATCAGAAAGATGAAACAAAACTCAACAGAAGGTAAAAATAAGTGACAGCGATTTGACTTCCATAGTTCTTTCTTTGGATGTGGACAGCATTTTCCATCCTGAGGCCTCTGGAGATGTCTTAGATCCTTGTAATGCTGAGAAGGGTTCAGTTAAACAATATTAGTCATCGCATAATGTGGCTATTATTGTGTACAAAGTTCTCTTGGTTCTGCTCACTTCACTCAGCATCAGACCATATAAGTCTTTCCAGGTTTTTCTGAAGTCAGCCTGTTCATCATTTCTTATAGCACAATAGTATTCCTTACATTCATATACCACAACTTGCTCAGCCATTCCCCAATTGATGGGCATCCTCTCAGTTTCCAATTCTTTGTCACCACAAAAAGAGCTGCTATGAATATTTTTGTACATGTGGGTCCTTTTCCCATTTGTTTGATCTCTTTGGAATATAGCCCTAGAAGTGCTATTGTTAGATCAAAGGGTGTGCACATTTTTGTAGCCCTTTGGGCATAGTTCCAAATTGTTCTCCAAAATGGGTGGATCATTTCACAACTCCACCAACAATATAGTAGTATTCCAATTTTCCCACATCTTCTCCAACATTTATCATTTTCCTGTTTTGTCATGTTGCCAATCTGATAGGTATGATGTGGTACCTCAGAGTTGTTTTGATTTGCATTTCTCTAATCAATAACGATTTAGAGTATTTTTTCATATGACTATAGATGGCTTTAATTTCTTCATCTGAGAACTGTCTGTTCATATCCTTTGACCATTTATCAATTGGGGAATGGCTTGCGTTCTTATAAATTTGTCTTAATTCTCTATATATTTTAGAAATGAGGCCTTTATCAGAGAGACCGGTTGTAAAAATTCATTCCCAATTTTCTACCTTCCTTCTAATCTCAGTTGCACTGGCTTTGTTTATGCGAAAACTTTTCAATTTAATGTAATCAAAACTATCCATTTTGCTTTTCATAATGTTCTCTATCTCCTGTTTGGTCATGCATTCTTCTGTTCTCCATAGATCTGGTAGGTAAATTATTCCTTGTTCTCCCAGTTTACTTATGGTATCAGCCTTTATATCTAAGTCATGAACCCATTTTGACTTTATTTTGGTATATGGTGTGAGATTTGGGTCTATGCTTAGTTTCTGCCATACTCTTTTCCAGTTTTCCCAGCAGTTTTTTTTCAAAGAGTGGGTTGTTATCCCAGAAGCTGGGGTCTTTGGGTTTATCAATACCTTATATTGTTATATTTCTAGATGCTGTTTCCATCTATAGCTCCCCTGATCAGTCTGAATGCTCAGGCAATATCAAGCTGCAATTGTGCTATCTCTCATATAGTACATGAGATTCTTGAAAGCTGGGTCCTTGTCTTTTTGCATTTGTCTCCAAAACCCTTCTAGAAACTTCTGCTATGTGCCAGTGCTATGGGCACTCAACACACATTAATTTCTGATAACTTATTTATTGATGGAGAGTATGGAATCACAAAAACAAATAATTGGTGGGGGGAGGGTGGTCCAAGTAGCATTCTCCATGTAAGGTCAAGACCACATGAGAACCCAAATGCCTACAATATTTTATTTCTAATGAAAAAATCTTTTTAATGTTAAAGTGAAACTTCAGTAGAAAAATCATATGCTTTAAATTAAGACAATTAAAAATCAATTGTAATCCAAAACTATTTGTTTTCCTCTAGATTTCCAGAAATCATTCATCTTCAAAACCATATGAGAAAAGACACTTCCAAAAAATTAATTTTATCTATTAAATGCTCAGTAATAAAGAAAATAGTAGGGTAAATTGCTAGCAGTATTCTGTTGAATAAGAGAGTAAGTCTAAAAATAGTCAAGGAAAGGAATGAACTATGAAAACATTACTTTTTAAAGTCAATCTTGCAGTTCTGATATTTTATGTAAGTATTAATACTGTAGGAATAAGCCTGGAGAATTTTTTTTTTAATTACAGATGCTCCATTCAATGTTAATGAAATGTTTCTTTATAATCCTTGGCTGTGATGCCTTGTGACCCTTGTCTTTGAAGACAAAATAGAAGTGGGAAAAAAACTGTAATAGCTTTTTAAGTCCACAAGAAGTTGTCTAGTCTAAGCCCCTACTGTATTTTATAGATGAGGAAAATAACATACACAGAGGTAAAGGTGAAAGTGCCTAAAATCAGACAGCAAGTCTTTCTCTTTCTGAACTATTATCTATGGGAAGATATCAGTGGGAAGCATGTTAGAATCATAATCAATAGAGATATGGCTTTGAATAATACATCTTCCATTTATGGACTGTGTGACCATGAGCTAATCACTCAACCTCTTTGAGTATCATTGTCCTCTTCTTTAAGACCAGAGTCAGACAGTTCTGCTACAACTCCAGATATTTGTTCCCAAAAAATACCACAATGTAGAGAAAATTCATGCAATAAAACCACAGGTCTTATGGAACAAATGGGGTTAGGTACACAAAATTCAAGAACTTCAACAGTAACACATAAAAAAGACCCTAATTTTTTAAAAAGGTAGCATGGTTTTACATATGTTAAGTGGTTAAGAAATGACATAAATACTACAATAAATAGTGGCCCCAGGCTGCTGCTCAGCCCTCTCTCTGGATCTAGTAAGCTGGGCAAGCTGCAACTCCAGGCCTTGAGCCTGCAGTATAAGGGGATTGGCGGCCTGGGGACCAGTCCTTCTCCTAATGATGCCTCCTACTATACCAGAAGATCTACTACAACAAATACAGCACTTTACCTAGACAATGCCTTTTTCTGGTGGAAGTGGGTTCAGGAGGGTTGCAGTCTTTACATTATTGTGAAGTGGGACAATTTTGTGAATTTTTGATGTTTCTTGAGGAAGAAAATCCACAAAAGCAAACTCAAGAATTCAAATTCACAATGTACTCAAAATGTTTTGATATTGAATAAATTTGTATTTTTGAAACATGCATTATAGAAGAACTGAGAATCTATCTGATGAGCCAGCTAGGTGGTACCCTGGACAGTGTTGGACATAAAGTCATAAATACTTAAGTTCAAATACTGCCTCAGACACTTACTAACTGGAGGACCCTGAGGAAGTCACTAACAAACTCAGTCATTTCAGCTGCAAAATGGGGATAATAATACCGCTTACTTCACAGGGTTGATGTCAAATAAGTTAAGACTCTGAAGCATTTTGCAAACCTTAAAGCACTATATAAATGCTGTTATTATTATAATGGAGCTGTTGCAGGATCAGATGCATGTAAAGTAGTTTATTAGTCTTATTTTAAAATTTATTTTATATTTAATTTATGGAATAAAACAAGCATTTCCATAACATAGTACAATTATAAAGATGATTGCACATGAAACTGCAAATCCACTATGCACAACTTGCTATTCCTTTCAAATATATGTTGTCATGTAAATTTCTTTTTTTTCCCTCTTTTTCTTCCTCCACCCCCCACTTTATTAAGTCATGCAAACATCACCTGTTATGACTTGTGTCAGTCTGTCTCTCTCTGGCTATGTCTCTCCCTCTCTAATAAATACTATTTGTAAGGGCTTCAAAAAATCAGATAATCACAGAATATCAACCTAGCTTCTGAGTAGAATGACTTTCCCCAGCCTGTCCCCCACCCCAGACAGGCAAGGAGGAGGGAAAGTCTTCATTCCCTTAAAGTTTATGCTCAGGTTTACTAAAAATTGCTTTCTGTTTGGTTAGCTTCATTTTTTAAACACGAATGGATTTCAAGTAGAAACTGAAGTCCTATA